>NC_136766.1:7337592-8662336 GCF_947034865.1 Barbatula barbatula
CATCCATCCATCCATCCGTCCATCCATCCATCCATCCATCTGTCACTCCGTCTATATGTATGTCTGTCTATTCTTCTAGTGTGTTGTTATTGTGAATTAGAATTTGAGCTTTTATTTCACTTTAAAGAATATAATAATAATAACATTTATTTATATGTTTATTTAAATGTTATAGGTTTTGTGATTGTTGTGTCTGGAATAAGAACATTTAGCATTATAATCGTTTAAGTACTTCAGAGTAATGTAAAAAAATTCAGATAAAAAACCTTGTGATCAGCAGTTTTCAGAATGTTCCTGCTCATTTGTGCCCAGTCAGTCATCATTTATCAATCCTTTAAGCCATTCATGCTCTATCTTTATCAACCTGTCATTCATTGCTGCTGTGACCCATTGATGAGACACAGTGAGTCTAGCTGTCTGTGACATCAGCTCGTCTTAGGAGAACTTTGACTCAGTTTAACCCTGACCAAGCCCTGGTCACCACATCCGTGCATTGGAGGTTTTTTGAGTTGAGGTTTTTTGGTTGGGAATGAGCCTATGCAGATGACGTAAAGTCTTTAAGATTTAAGAAACAGAGAAGAAAATGCTAGTGAAACAATCGGGCTAAGTAAATAGCGAGAATAAAGACACATAATCTAATCAGAATGGTAACCTGGATAAGGAGAAAGGGAGGCTGGTCCGTTTCCCGCTTGCAGGCTTTATTAGCATGACGGCCCTCACACCCCCCAACACGACACATGCATACCTCACACAGTTGCCATCGTTAGCGATCGCAGCCTGTCAACCACTGCCGGGCCTGGCCGTGCACGCTGGGCCGTGCCGGGCCAGGCAGGGCCCCCTTTGTGTCGGCGAGGAGGGGGCCGGCGGGTCTGACGACAGGGCCTTGCAGCTGTCGTGAGGGTCGAGCCATGGACGCCTGTGATCAGCCAGCCGTGAAATCTGCCCTGAACAGCTCTGCATTCAGAGGCTGACCCTCTCTCACACACGCACTCGCTGCGACACTCCGCTCTCTTTAGTGCTAAATCTTCCCCGGCTTGTGGAGCTCGTCTGGCGCCAGCTATTTGTTGCGCCCTGCTTGTCGATAACCCTTGCTTCCCCAAAACCCCCATGTAGGCCCCCTCAGATACTAACCCCCTGTGCTGGACCCTACAGTATGACTGAAACAAATAAATAAAGGGGGGTTAAAAAATACAGATTCTCTATTGTGATACAAACAAAAAAGTTCCACCAACTGGTTTTTGAAACCCCAAAATGTATTCAGACATTTAACTTTTTTAAAACCCCAAAATGTATTCAGAGGATCTTTCTGGCCATTTTTCATATTGTGCTAGCTACGCCTTCATGATTAAAAAGATGCCGGACATGAACCGCACACGATAAGTCAAACTAAGTCACATATTTATGTTTTGTTGGCAATCCGTGTGTACGTGCATAATATAAACAACACAAACTTATAGTGAATTAATTCGATGATGTATTGTGTACCCGTGCTGTAGTTCCACATAGTTTTTCAGGTTTCTTCTAGCGTCATTGCTACAGTTCTTCTGGATTTAGTCAGTCTTACTTTTTACTCTTTCTTCATGTTATGATATACATGACTCGGTGATGGTGAGACCAGATCGCCATGTGAAGAACCGGCTGTTGTCACACTTCTTGTGCATTCAAAAATCTTACTGGATCATGACGAATAATGGCACAAGGAATGTTTGGAAAAGTAAACTGATATACTGACACGCTACTGCAAATTATACAAATAACCATTTTGTGAAGGTGAAAATACTAACATGCTTTGGCACAGTACTGTATGTATATTTTATCAAAACTGCCACTCTGCTCGCACTTACTAGACTGATATGAAACTATTGCCATCAAGAATGTGTGATCTGAGAGGTTCTTACACCGGAAGTAAACTTTTGGGCAAGTGAGCTGTGCATTAGCGCTACCTGCAATTATTTCTCTGTTTAAAAACACACGTTCAGATCAACGCGAGAGACTAGCATCTGGTCGCTGAATTGTCTGGCCATGAGAAAGTATCATGTGTATTGCCAGGAAGGCAGTTCCACAGGATTTATTTCATTAAGTTAGCTCGTCACGGATTGAATTACACTGAATTTATTTCTGAGTGAACTTAAGGTTGGGTGGATTACTAAACTTTGCAGTGCCCCAAGTGCCATGGGATTTCTTTCCAAATCAGCTGGGCTCGGACAAGACGTCGCTTTCGACAACTTTGACAGCATTTAAATTCGAACACAGCTAGTGCCAATGATGAAAAATCATGCATAGTTTTATTTAAAAATGAACTTACTTGCAAAAGGACAATAGAGGTTAAGTGCGGAGACACAAAGATAGACATGCCCTGATGCTCATTTATCCTCCAAAGCATATTGAGAGGATGGGTCAGCCCACCCATGCTGCTGAGTCAGCCCACATCCTGGGTCCTCTGCCCTCATCTCCTGGCACTTGTGCATATCTTGGAAAGGCACCAAGATGGCTGCTGCCTGTAGAGCCCCAGTGGCCCTTAACCCTGTCAAGTTCTGCCAGTCGAACTCTGGTTTTGTGTTCCACTTCCTTTTCTTCTGTCTGTCTTTCCTGTCTGTGGGTCACCCCCCTTTCTCGTCTTCATATATTCAGCTATGATATGAATGTAATGCAAGCATTCTTTTTAAGTGGGGATTTGGCGAATCGAGGCTAAAGGTTATGGGTGGCGACTGAAGATCGCATCTAAATAGCTGTCATTGAAGAAGAAGGGGAACGTCTGTGTTTGTATTACTCTTTGTTTATGCAGATTCTCAGTGCCAGTTGGAAGAGGGTATAGACCATATTATGGAAATATGTGGGGGAGGACATTAGAGATCCTGAATATGTTGGGCGTGTGAAGATCAGTGGCTGATAATGGAACAAGCCACTGCAGGCAACCTCACCCAGCTTTCTGCTTCACCTGGAAATCCACTGTACTTCTGGAATGCAATATTATTTCATTTGACTCCTGGTAAATAGGCTGAAGTTATAATATTCAAGACGGATTGGGTTCTACCTGACAGCAAGGCTAACCTGATACTCTGGTTGTGTTAAAAAGCATTTAGAATTCAGACTTTGTCAAAAGCATAAATTAACCACTGAAGTTTTTCCCAGACAAACATTTGCTTCCTGATCAGGTCACACCATAAATTATTTTCTTTTTATTGTACCTGGGGTCAATGCTGGACCATCTTAGGGCTGTTTGTATGCCACTTTGTTCCTCTTTGGATTTTATGCATCAAATTCAAATAACAGGAAGGTCAAAAGTGTGAAACTTTATCTGAAGAGTTTTGAAAAATAAAACAAATCATGTTTTTTATTGTGCATTCCAATTAAAGGAATAGTTCACCCAACCCAAAAATGGTCCCAACCAAACTGCAGTTGGATTGTTTTGATTAAGTAATAATATCTCCAAAACAAAAATAAAACAGATGTATCTGTTTTGCAAATAAACTCTTCCTTTCAATCCTGATGGTGATTTCATTTGGATTTTTAGGGAAAAGGAAGCATGAAGATCCATCTCTAAACACAACGGTCCCTGAAGTGATACATAAAGTTTTGTACAAATTAATATGAATAAGTCTCCAAATCTCTAAACCATCAAATAGCTATAAATTGCTAAGAGGTGTACAGTACATGTACAGTAAATATACTGTAGATGTATGTAAATTTCAGAGCTTAAAATGATAATTCAGCTGTGGCCTAATGGTTAGAGCGTTGGGCTTGTGATCAGAAGGTTGCTGGTTCTAATCTCAGTGCCAGCAGGTCATGACTGAAGTGCCCTTGAGCAAGACACCTTACCCCTGATTGCTCTGCAGTAATGTGCCACTGTATAAAAACTACTTGTAAGTCGCTTTGGATAAAAATGTCTGCCAAATGAATAAATGTAAATGTAAATGTAATTCTCCCCAAAATTGTTTAATATTATAATTCATCATTTACTCACCCTTTTTTCATTTCAGACCTGTATGACTTACTTTCTTCTACGGAACACAAAAGAAGATAACCCTTGTAAACCCAAGTCGTCGCTGACACATTGTACCAAGCGGTATTCATTCTACTATAACTATGCAATCATCCGCAACCATAGCTTTCATGTAGCTCAGTGGTCAGAGCATGGCGCTAGCTATGCCAAGGTCATGGGTTTCGATCCCAGGGATTGTATATACTCAGATACAAATGTATAATATAATGCAATGTAAGTTGCTTTGGATAAAAGCGTCTGCCAAATGCATAAATGTAAATTTGTGCTATCAAAAAAATTTGAATTGCTCCTAAAAGTAGACAAACTGTGCTTTTTGAACATATATGGTATATTACGGTCATATCTTGAGTTTTGTCATCCAATCGCGGCTGTTTTCATGGAGAGCGGCAGGGGGAAAAGATCAACAGGTAGTTACAGAGCTGCTGTTTTAATTTTTTCATAATAAAATGAGCAAACAATACATAGCAAAGAGGAGATACACAACAGAAAAGTCGAGATTGGGATGATTTTTGACAATGAAACGTATGTGTGAGCTGCTTCAGACACCACCCCATTTGAGTGAATAGTGCAAAAGATAACTTTTTATTTATTTTAAATAGAAATCTGTAAAATAATTATTTCCATTTTTGTTCTCTTTACAAAGAGTTAATGATGACAGAATTTTCATTTTTGGGTAAACTATCACTTTTGGGGTGAACTATCACTTTAAGGTATTTAAATATGGACTAAAAAAACATGTCAATCAGAAAACAATCAGAAAGTAAGTTGAACTTTCGGTCTTTGGTGTTCTGTGGTACGAATTTGTTTCGAATTTGAATTTAAATGTTTTCAGGTCGTTGGAGGCGGGGCCTCAATAATACAATGTTTATTTACCACACACACACATCTGCTTCTCCTGTGGGATTCTGAAGAGATGTTATGTATCTGTGTTTGGCACACAGGATAACCCTCGGGGCTTCCACTCGAGTTAAATAACTTAACTGCATGTGAAAACAGAAAGAAACCCTTTGCTGCACTAAAAAAAACAAAGATTCTCACTGCTTGCTTCATTTATTACGTAATTCTTGAGCAGTTTATGAGTGCATGCAAATCATTTAAATATGTAAAGCAGAGGTTTTCTTCATGCATTTGCATTGGGATTACATAAACACTTTCTGTTGACTTTAACACAGCATTGGAGAAGCGCAAGGGGATTTCCAGTTCCCAGCATGCTTTGTACAGGAGTGTATAGGCAGAGTGAATACTGAAATAAGAAATAATTGTTTTTCTTATTTTTGAAGAATAGAAAAGAATACTGTCTTTAATGTTGTAACACTCCATATGTCAAAATAACGTTTCACTTGGATAGTTAAAGGGATAATGAATGATAAGGGAATGAACATTCTTTCATCATTTACTCGGCCTCATGTCTTTCCAAACCTGTATGACTTTTCTTCTTCTACAGAACACAAATGAAAATATTTTGGGGCAACCTTGGCCCCCCATTGACTTCCATTGAATAGACACAAAACCACTGAGGAATTTTTCAAAATATTGTCTTTTGTGTTCTACAGAAGAAAGAGTCCTATACTGTACAGGTTTTGAACAACATGAGGGGGAATAAATGATGACAAAATTTATTTTTTTGGTGAACTGTCCCTTTAAGTCCTGTAACACGTTAGCACTGAAGTTAGGTGCAATATGATCAGGTTACTTTAACATGTCTAATTTTATTACATTAGGTTTAGTGCAAATTAATTTAGTAACTGTATTTCACAATTCACTGTTTAATTCAAAGTAAAAAAACAATGGACTTCCAGTTGCGCCAAAGATCCAAAGACTCTTGGGTGAAAGTCATTTAAACATTTACCGTTGAAACAATATTTGCTATCTGACTGAAGTTGTGATACAGATACAAATGGCAATGTCACTTCAAGAACTTATGAGTCATATCTACAACTTATATTCTGTGACCAGCTGCTCTCTGTAGCATTTTAGTGGCATCTGACTTCATTCTTTTTCAGATCTTCTGTTTCTGTGGTGAGCATTTTACTCCATTATCACATTTGCTAGGACTCTTTTTTTGCCAAAACATTTCTCAAATTAGCTACAAACCGTTGATTTTGAAATGCAGTTTTGGTGTTCCATTCTATGCTTTTTAGGGTTGCTTCTCATTGCGTCACATGACTCCAGTCCCACATTTCTACAAAGGTGCGTCATGGTAAAATATTAGAATGAACTTTAATAACTGCATCTTGACTCTTACTCTTTTTGTACTTTATGATGTTTTAGCACAGGAGCATGTCATGCTTGAATGCCTCGTTCCTCATAGTGCATTGCTGTTTTGGGCAAACTTGGTTTGGCGAGGTGTGCAGGCGGCACTGACCGCAGACTCGAAATGAAGGTTGGTGTTTTAAGCTTGAATTACCATGATGGTTGGAAAATCCCTTATTACGTAATTTACATACGAGTCAGGGGGCATGGTTAATCGTCTTCATATTTTCTGCTTTAAGGACTATATTATGGCTAAGTTGACATTAATATTGGCTGTCACTTTCTGACTAGTTTATCTCTTGTTATTTTTCTGCTCCGTTATGGAAATTCCTCTTCATTGTGCGAAGGCATAACTACAGCCTGAGGATTTTCATTTTGCCCCCGACCCAGACGCCCGAGGCTCTTCAAACAGGATACAGAGGTAGATGGCGAAAGAGATTTGAAGTGATAGCCCATTTTAGAGGAGAAAAAGGCTCTGATTGTCTCCGTTGCCCATCGCACCCTCCCCGCAACAGCCTCGCATGCCACTGGAGAAAGAAAGGAAAGAAAGCAGTTGAGTGAGAGAGGGAGCGAGTTAGCGAGAACAGTGTCGCTTTGCAGCTGCTCCTCTGGATGTTTTTGGATTACATCAGTGCCGCGCAAAGAAAGGAGCGCAGGACTGGCAGAAAAGGGATCAGAGCGCAGAGGGAGCGGGGCACACTCCACAAATCAGGGCTCTTATTTTGGGAGGGGGCCGGGGCCTCGCTCCGGAGTTCTCTAGGACAGAGCTGTCATTGTTAGCAGGTTGAAGTGGGTAAAGCCAGGGCTCAATAGTGTGGCGGGACCCCCCCGATACTGTACCCCCTACTACCACATCCTGACAACACAGCAACAGCAACCCAACCCGGTCCTGTCAGCTGCCCGCGCCTGTGGATGGCATGCAGCTGGGATCACATTGCTTTGGGTACCCACTCCTGCCCCCCTTTAGAATTAATACTCCTAAATCTTTGTTTGGCAGGCGAGCGCTGGCATTGTAACGGGCACATAGCAGGAGAAAAGATCAAGGCAAACTGCGGGGTAAAGAGAAATTGGCATTTTTAAGCTACGTTAACTGGCACCGTACTTTTCCAGAATGTTTTCTGGTGTGCTTATGGTCGTACTAGTCATTTTACTGATGTGTCGCAGGATTATATGGCATGGAATATGTTTTGTTGTGGGAGACAGAATATTGGCAAGGAAGGCAAATGCTAAAATTAAAGCAGAGGATTTGGATTAAATAAGAGTCATACTTCCGAATATGTGCTTTTTTCCCCCTGATGTTAGATTCTATGAAACACCATATAGATAAATGAACTTTAACACGTGCAACAATAAATAAAGCTTTTTTTGTGAAAAGTTGTATTTATTCATCAATTCATTAATATCCCAAAGATGTTGCATCCCTTAAAGGGATAGGTCTCCGAAATGTTTTTATTCTGTCATCATTGACTCATCCTCTTGTCATTTCAAACCTGTATGATTGGGAATACAAAAGAAGATATTTTTATATTTATCTAACTGAACAACGGCGGTATATTCACCAGAATTGCTTTTGTGTGTCCACACAATAAAAATGAATGGGTACCACCATTATTCAGATACCAGTTTTCTTCAAAATATCTTCTTCTGTGTTCTAAAGAAGAAAGAAAGTCATACAGGTTTAACCTATAGAGGTCACTGAAGTGGCTGGATGCAGTAACTGAGGTTGTCATAAATTAATACACATAAGTGTTGTTCTGTCATGTTATCATTTGTTTTAGGTTTGTTATTAAACAAACACTATGCAGTCTGTGATAATATCATGTTTATTTAAATATGTCCTTTACAGGTAGAGTCTCGATTTCTTTTTAAGCAGCTGAACAATGTCCTTTACAGGTAGAGTCACGCTTTCTTTTCAAGCAGCTGTACAATGCGTAAGTACAATAATATGGATGTATAAAATCATTATATAGAGGTTGTCAGCGTTAACATGCTGTTCATGTTTACATGATCAAAAATAACCGTGTAATCTATTATGGACAAGCACTTACCTTTTTGCCATCAGCGTGATCAGGCATGGAGGTCGTGAAGTGAGGGCGGCTTGATAAGGCCATTGCCTGCAAATATGTTGTTTCTGAGGAGCCGTTTTCAATGCACTGATACAGTGAATGGTTATAGTTAACGGTGTAAATGAATTGTGAGTTTAGCCATGGGAGAGTGTTCGGTGGAATGTGCTTCTTAGCATGGGCTTTGACCTCTCGCACTGATTGATTGCTGTGCCGTCCATGCTCCAATGGATGCTGAGGTGTGAGACCTTCAGCACCACGCAGTTCAACTTCCACTCTAAATTCTTCTGCTTCCTTTTCCTTTTCATGCATTTATGGGTTAATGCATTAAAACGCTCTCATTTCGTGTTGATAGATATTGGCAATTGTTCATATCCCGTGAAGCAAGAGTCGTATTTAAATGACTGAGGAGTACGGCGCTATAACTCACACAAAGAGCATCAACATATTTACGAGGGGATGTCAAGACAAGAATGCTCTTCTTTTTTCCTTGGGATGTTCTTCTTCTTCAAATGGCTTTTGAGAGCATTTATACCTCATTTGGGTTAAGAATGGGGGCTTTGTAGGACCCCTTTTTTGTTGTCCTTTGCCTTATATTATGAAACTGGCCCTCGGTTGCTCAATAAAGCTCCAAGTAATCAGTGCAAGTGCATCCTACATTGTGATACTTGTGGGTGTCCCCACTTCCCCTCCTTCAGGTTTTTAGTGACAGCCTTTTGTGTTTTTATTGTTTTATTGGGTTCCAAAGTCAAGGGCTCGTCCTTTGAAATGCCTAACCTCGGTCTCAGCTTGTCCAGACCAAACCGTAACTTATATATTGAGATAACTAAACTTGTTTCACTGTCATTGTAAAGGAATATCTTTAAACCTGATGCCTTCCTGGATAGTGCTAAATCCCATATCGCTACAGTACAACTCGACTTCATTTGCATCTCCTATTGGGCGATTAAGGACGAATTGTTGAACATTTACTTTGTTTGATTTCGATTTTCATAGATCTAGTGAAGTTCTTGCATTCAGAAACACTCTGTGGAGGGTCTCGGGGAGTAAGTTATGACCTTTACGCCATTCTTGGCCTCAGTATTTATCTTGCCAGTGGTGCATGGAGAAAGTAATGCGATCTATCATCGCAATGGTATGAACTGAATTCACTGAATTCCACACTATTTTATATCTAGTGGTTGCGATTTAATAGGCAGTAATGTAAAGGACAATATAAGTAACACTGAGCATTAAAGGGATAGTTCACCAAAAAATCTCTATTGTCATTTCAAACCTGTATGACTTTCTTCTGCAGAACCCACAAGAAGATATTTTGAGGAAGTTTAGTAACTGAAGAATGGCGGTGCGCATTGATTCGCATTGGTTTTGTGTCCGTTATCTTTTTCCTGCCCCTGCAGGTCGGATTACTAGACCCCTGCATTTAACATGCATACAAATTGCTCCGTATAAATGGTATTGACCAGAGGTGCATTTAGATTGGTAGTGGGGATAAACACCAACGTCATGATTAAGGAAAAGAAGATTAACACCATGTAAATATAGGCAATTACATTGCATTATAGTCTTTACACTTCACACTGACTTCTCAAGTTTCAGCGGACCTGACAATTGGATTTTGCCTTTATAATTGTATGCATATATTGTGGTATTAGCTGTTAACTAGGAAAGTCAAGAAACTCTGTAAACTAACTTAACTGCCCTCTCAGTCTTCATCAATTAAAGAACACCCAGGGGAAGATGGTGTACTTGACCGTCACAAGACCAACGATCCATGGTAATCCTTTTCACTTCTGTCTTCCGTTCACCCTGACTTCCTAAAACAATGTCTTGATGTCTTTGTCACCTCTCACGGTACTAAACAAACCTTAAAGAGATTCCAGAGATACCAATCCGGAGTGGTGTCAAAAAAGCCAGCCCCCCAGAGCTTTGATGATGTTGGGGGCGTTAGCGTCTCCTGCCACGTTTATAGGAAAGGCCAGTGATTGTGAATGTCCAGCCCGGAGTTAAGCTTCGGGTCAACTCGGATGCCAATGTCTTAAAAAATGTCAGTAAAACTAATGGCCCCTAATGGGACCACCATAGATGGGAGTTGCCTGTACCAAAGTCCGCTGGTTCACCAGCCTTCCACAGCCTTAGTGTTCAGACACAGGGAACACATGACCCATCCAGACAATGCTAATGTGAAAGGAATGAGTTTATGAATGGAGGTGAAGCCTCTTTTATAGGACGTAAAGCTGTAGGCTTCTCAAAGGGGTCTGTTACTTTTACAGCATCTCTGACCTACTCCAGAAACCATGAGCAGATGTAGGCCCAGTCTTAAAAGCGGTTCAGGGGTAAACAGTATGTCGCCTGCTTTTGTGAGGTATTTCACTGTTTGTTTAGTTTATCCTTTCGGTTTGCTTATCTTCTCGGAAGGGGTCATGTCTCACCTTGCATTTCTGCAGGTGATCTTTATCAAAATGACCTAGACAGCAGGCGCTCTTGGTAATTTCAACCCCGGGCGCAGCTGTTCTGGCCAGACGCAGTCTAACAAAACACAAAGCCCAAAGAGGTGCTGTTGGGATCTTGTATTTCTCATCTTGTTCAGATGACCTAATGGTCAATGTGTAATGGACTCCAAAGTGTCTGGGAGCTGGAGTGTGTTATCTATCAGATACTAATGTTTGCAAGTGTCCGCATGAAATGATTCGCAGATTGTGAAGGGGATGTTTCCACAGCTGGATCCTTGGTTTCTTGGGTCCCCAGGACACGGAAGAGACATTTTACACAAAACCGGTATTTCATGTTAATATGTTGTTTAGCGATCACAAAATGGCTGTGATTTAGGAAAATTATATATAAAATTTAGATTTAATTTCTTACTAATAATCTTCTGATATGGGGAAAATTACAGTAAATGAATTTAAACAATACAATATGTTTGCCAATTTCGCCAGATTTCTCAAGTTAGAATAGCATCTTTTGATCTCTGTTGTTTATTTACATCTTTCTCGTCCTGTCTGTTCCTGAGTTACTGAAATGCTTCATCAGGCTCTGAAACATGAGAGGATCTGCCTGTGTTTTGCAACATTTCATCTTTTTGTGAATGGGAACTCCGTCCAGAAGGTGAAAAAAGAGAATCTTCCGGACCATTTGAGCTGTGTCTGACAGGCCTCCCTTGGAGCACCGCGAGACGACAGAAATGTTTATTTAACTTTTTCCACTTCCTGCTGCAGTTTTGGGCTTCAGGATGGCGCTTTTGTTGGCGATTAAATATGTGTAAAAAAACATAAATGAGAGTTATGTTTTATTTTCAATATTATTTTTGCGTAGACTAATTTGAAACACATTACACAAATAGAAATGATCTGAATGTTGATTCATCAACTAATCCAAAAATAATACGTACATTTTGACATAATTCACTCTGTAATCTAGTCAATATCCCACTCAGTTAAACACAACCGCCCTCTCCCTCTTTTACTTTCAAGGGAACACCCCCCATCACAATACCACCCTGAAACTCTTCATACATCAGTGCTAAACGCACATTTTCACCATTCCCTTCCCCTTCACCGATCTCTCTGTCTCCGAGCGCGAGAGGCCTTAATGTCGTAGAACCAACTCTATAACCCAAAGAAAGAGATCCATTTATTTACACGTGGGTCGCTCCCTCCCCCTGAGTCCTGGCCGGGCTTGAGCCCCATGGGTTCCAGCAGTTTAGCTCCCAGTGTGACGCTATTTAAAGCCACATCTGCCAGCGGCCTCCATTTGCATCACTGAACATATACACCACAAGGGCTACACCCTCACAGCTTAGCATAGCAGAACACCCATCTGTTAAGAAAATATAGACCCTCTTCAGCTTTCATTCTTTAAGAAAACGGCAACCTGTCTTAAAATCTGTTCTTTATTGACAAAAGCAATCTTTTGTTCTGCTCGCTGCTTCTGTAAAAGCATTGGTTATTATAGATTTAGCACCATTGATATTATAATGCGGTGCGCTCTGTTTAACAATAACAAAAAGACAGTTTGTAATGTAATGGAGTTCATGTTTGCAGTGTTGTAAATGTTATCGTAGCTCTGCAGTGGTGTAATTGTACTTCGTTATTATATTTACGGTAGTTGTTATTTTGTGACATGTTGAATCTGTTAAATCAATGGAGTGGTGCAGAGATGACGTATTTTTATAGTTAGTGCCACACTGGTTCCCTCGTCTGAAAGCCTATGGATTTTTCCCAAAGAGTTTTTGGAAGATCGCAAAAAATAAGATCAATATTTACATATGAACACAATATTAGCTATTTTTGATGCCTAAATAATGAGGCTATAAACAGACTGCACGACGGTTTCTCGATCATCGTCACCACCACCAAGCCTCAAACTTTCTTAAAAAAGTATTCTCTGGTAACTACTCCTTGAATGAACCTCCATCAACAATTTTAGATATCTGTGCCCATGTTGCGTTATTTGTGAGATTCTTATGCGTGATGGCGTTTGATTTCCCCGCCAAAGGATATAGTCGCTTTTAGCAACTTGTTAGCTTTAAAAGACACAAATGGATTTTTCCTTGAGGTGTTTTATGAGAAGATTTAGAGGTTTTGTTCACCACAGAAATTATTTCGGGCATTTAACCAAATCCCCATTTAAAATATCGTTATAGACTTTGGGGTGATGGAACCAGAAGTGCTAAAATGCTAGCTCGCTTTCAGGTTTTGCAAACAAGAATTCGTCATCTCTAGACCACTGTATTACAGACTTGACTTTAAGATCTTGTGTCAGAAAAAAAGACATGTATTGTCTACCTATGTTGTCCTTTTCTATAGGCCTACTGTATATTCCATTTTACTGAACCAATATTAAGCCAATCAAATGGCACTTTGTAATCATAATACAAAACTAATGAGGGGTCAGTGATCAACAGTTATATTTTGTTAACAGGTTTATAGTTTTTTTATTTCATTTGACAAAATTGACAAAGATTTTCATCCAGTTGAACATATACAGTTCATATTCAAGTCAAACTCAGTGAGAACGCCATTTTGGATCATTATTTTACCTTTTATGTCAATGCAATTGTCACACAATACACCACTTTTCACTTGTCACACAATGTCAGTTTATCGTTTACGCCCTTATGTTTTTGGCATGTGCTTGTATTAAAATATTTATCTGATAGAATCAGTTTGGGTAAACATTAGATTTCTTAAAGGTGTATTTGCTATTCTTTTATATCCATGTACACATGCCTATTTAACAGGCTATAACTTATCCTTTCACTTCCTTTGGCCTTCTTTCCTTCTTTAGCTGATGAAAGGAAAGCACTTCTTTTAAAGGCGTACAATGTCTAACCAGCCGCATTACACAGACCATGGTAAACTTCTGGGCCTCTTTGAATTCTTCTTGCTGACCTTTTAGATGTAAAAGGAACCGAATCAGTTTATTTATCTGAACTGTGTATCATGGCGAACTTTTAGCTATTCTCTCCGCACACTGGGCCCCGTTTACTATTGGGGGTTGAGGGTAGAGAGCTTACTTTCACGCTTGTGTCGCCTTGTTTTCGGTTTTCCATGACTATATAGTTCTTCTGCACATACATTTTAGATGCGTGCATTTTGTGAATAAGTAATTACAGTGCATTGTCCGCACTGACTATAGCATGGAGGTTGCCTGTCCACTTGCATTAGTAATTTGATTGTGAGAGCAACACAAGATGGCATTCTATTTCGTCCATCTTCTCAAAACCCATCAGAAGATCTTGTGTTTTTCATGAGGTGGCGGCGGGGGTGCATAGGTTGTTGCTGCTTTTGTCGTTACACGATTGGCCTCTGAATTGAAAGTCTATCAAAAAGAGCATGGCGGATTTACGCCTTCTGTAACTCCCTCTGGTGAAAGCACATTTGTCTAGTTTGCTGTTGCCTTCATTTAATCTCAGATGAAACCATCGTTTCTTTAAATGTTTGTCTGAGAGAAAAGAGCTTTGTGTGCTGATGTTGTGAGTTGTCTGGGAGTAAGCTCAACAGCAACAGTGCCCTTGTTAATGTTTCTTTGGGAAGTTGTTTGGCCGATGCTTGCATCTGCCAATGGGTGGCGCTCATTTACAAAAGAACTGACTGCAATTGTGGACAGTGAGTGTTTTGAGCAATAACATGCATTGCATATGTATATGAACTTTGTTTTAAATCTGGGTAAGATGGAAGTCAATGGTGTAACCAACATTTGGAATGACATGATGCTGAATAAATGTACAAAGGATTGAACTACCTATTACATTGTTTTGAAAATGTACCAATGTGAACCATTCAGAAATTATTGTGACCCCTCTGGGCTTCTAAACCCCTATAACGGTTCCCTTCAACCCACAAGCTGTGGCCCTGAGCACACTGTTTGCTTACACCCCCTTTTTGAAATATAAACATCATGTTCCTAAAAGCTCTTTTAATTTCTTCTCAGTCGTCAAATCAATCAAGGTAACTTCTATTGCTCTCAAAAATATAGCAGGCATCCACCTTTTCCCAAAAAACAGAGATGGTTGATCAAAATCATCACATGGAAATTGGTCTTTATGTACAATCCAAAACAAATAGGCATTCTGCTGAAGCGGCTCCGGGCTGACTGCACTCTCTAACCTGTGACCACGGCGTGGGCGGCAGAACGCAGTGCAGGGCATGCACCTGAGTCTGCCGCAGAGCATGCTGACCTCTGAGTTTAGCTTATCAGCTGACGCACTGTGCAACTTTGATTGAAATAGCCGCCGAACTACAAACCATGTCCACACTTAGTACTGCTTCTGTGAAAGCCTGTTTGACTGTAGAACTGGTAACACAATGTAAAGTAGTTCACGTCTTCTGACAAAATCATCATCAGTGAGTAGATCTCAGTGAGATTAGAATGCAATCCTGAAATACCTCTGCCGAGGATTAATGCAAGGTATGGCTACTGCCTATTAAAAACCAGCCCAGGATGGGCGGGGTTTTGCTTTTACTCAAGCGATCAAGATAATTTATGATGATCTATTTACATTCTTCACACATCCTGAGGTTGACTTACATTTCGGGGTTTTCATCTAAACTTTTACAGTCACCAATTTAGAAGATCTGTCGTCTGTGTGTCCGTCTGGGGCATGTGCTTACCTAGAAAGGGATTTTACTGGAAGGGAAACACATGTTTGAACAGATCCTTTGGGTTTTATGGTTCTGTTGATTAACAGAGAAGTGAGCAAATGCAACAAGAGGAAGCCTTTGAAACTGAAGCATTTTGAAAATATGGAGTATTAGAGACAAAGACAGATGTGCAACAAGTGTGTGACATAACTTCCTTTGGGAAGCCTCGTGCCAAATCATGTGCCATATGTGCTTTTGTCCTCGCTGACCTTTTTGGCAGCGGACTGAGAAAATGACACCTGCACCTGCATGCGATGCCTCTGGGCCTGGGCACAATGCATCGACACAAGACCATGACCGTGGACAGATTGGCCACTTGTACAGTAACTAAGCTCTCATAATGCTCCCTTTATTGCCTGTTATAGAGGGGAGGACACATGCATGTGTTCTGCACACCCCAATGTGTCCGTGCCCCGGAGGGAGCTGTTGATATGAAGCCAAAGTGGCCTATACTGTACTAACCCATCAGTATAACGCTGGGGTGTGCCATACTGAACTCAGTCCCCTGGGGCCTTCTGGAAATGGGGAACTGGGTGGTTGGGTTAACAAGGAGTGCCTTGTGTCCGGCGCATGGCTGGCCAGTGCGTGCAAGGTGGGTGGGGGGGGATTTTCATTCCTGTTGATGGGTCATCAGGGAACTAATCTGACAGGTGCTTCTTTTGTTTTAATGCAGACAATGGGACAGACACTGTCATTCTGCTCACTGATGTGTGGGTTTTTAAAGGCCTCAGGCATGCTGAACATGAGTTTGAGGATTTATAACGGACATAATCTCATAGATATGACACCAGACACCACTGGATTATGAATGAAAAGGGCCAGACAAGATGTGTTTCAAGAAAATGAATATGGATGTAAATTTGCTACGTGAACCTTTTTGTCACAATTTTCTAATTTTCAGTTGCATTTTGAGTGTGCTATATTGGCATTGCAAATATTTTACATTCCTATTGTCAAAATGTAGGAAATGGACAACAACGTACTTACATTAATAAACGAGAAACTACTGGCCAATAACAATTATGGCTCAATAAACAAACATTAGTTTCTTTCGAGACTGTGAATTTTATCGAATTAAGTACATACAAAGTGGCTCTTTAAAATAAAACGCACACATTACATAAT
This sequence comes from Barbatula barbatula, assembly GCF_947034865.1. NCBI lineage: Eukaryota > Metazoa > Chordata > Actinopteri > Cypriniformes > Nemacheilidae > Barbatula > Barbatula barbatula. The sequence goes on from NC_136766.1 coordinate 7,354,182, forward strand.
AGAGAATGGCTTGACATCACACACAAATTAGCATATACATGGCGTCATCAGGCCGTACATTCTGCCTACTGTGAAGTGAACAAAAAATGTATGAATGAAATGTAGATTTGGAGTGACATAAGGGTAAAAGGTATCAAAACTACTCTCTTTAAAAGCCATGACAAGACTGACTATAGCTTTACAACATATATTTCGCACAAATGCCTTACAGGAGAACATCAAACACTAAGAGTTTAACACCCTCATGTAACTTAAACTGTAGTGCGTTGCTTCTGTTTTGCTTCTACGTAACTCACTGTACTCAAATATGTTACTTTAATACTGCCGAATTCCCAGTAAAGCTGTTCTTATTAACTTATTTCCATGTTGTCAGACAACGAATGAGTCCCTGCCTGCTAGCCATTGCTAAAATGATCAAAGATCCTTGACAGAACAGCACTGTTCTGTGATTTCGGCTTTATTTGCATCATTTATTTCATTTATTATGATTTACGATGCCCAGTGGAGGTAGCTTTATCCCTTCTAGCCAAAACTCGCAAAACGCCAACAAATGAATTGCACGCTTCTTCTGCCTCTAGAAATGTCACCACGAAAAAACGACTTAAAGCATTTAGAGTGGGGCATGTTGGCACAGTAAATGGGGTAAGTTTTCAGTGGAACATGCTATTTAACAGACTGTTATTGGTGTTTAGCAAAATGTACATTAGGCTACAAATAAGAAAAAATGATAAAACACGAATCAACCAGTCAATGAAAGAAATAAAGTTTAAACATGACACCACAGTAGTGTATCCAACAAATTGTGAAAAGTGAAATAAAACTGTCTTGAAATTTTGTCCTGTAAACAAGGAGAACAAATCTTTTGTCCAAATTATACCGTACCTCGTATATTGGACCTTTTCACTGAATGTTCAAGTGTGCTTTATTATTTTCACATGTTTATTTTATTATGTTCGTTCTTTAGCAAAAGCGAATATAATATAGGTGTTTAGGTTTGAAGTGGAACATTTATAATTATTACTTATGTGTATACTCTATTTAAATCTAGTATTTTATTTATTGACTGGTTATTGGATATGGAGCATGTGAAGCTGACGTCCCGCACTATGTTGCGTGTTACAGTGTGGCGTAATACCCATTAACAAGCTCTATTGGATATTGCTGACAACTTTCCTGTGTGACAACCTGGTTTTGGCTATTCGGCAGTTTGTACTTTGTCATTATTCTATTTTTTAAACTTATATGTTATTTTCTGTTTCAAGAATCAAGAAAGAAACATTTGCATCAGAAAGAAATGGCATGTTCTTACATGTTTTGTGTATTATCATATTGTACACAATGTATGAGTTTATGGAATCTTGCACCTGGCAAGCATTTATCAGACACTTTCATCAGGCAGGTGATACACAAACGGTCTCGTCTGCAGAGGGTCAAGCTTGTTAAAGGAGGGAAAACAAGTAAAACAACTCTTTGCTTTCTGTAGCTGGTAATCCCCCTTCACTTTCACAATCAGACTCGTTCAGCCCCAATATGCCACTTGATGAGTTTCCTCTCTAGCAGATATGACAGAAGCCAGTGGGGGATTGCGACCCACGATTTGTCAAAGACAGAGGCCTGTCAAATCTTTTTAATACTAGGCCATTCTGCCCAGTCTGTTGACCTCGTTCCTAGCACCCCTTAACCCTCCGAAACACTTAATAGTCATCTCTAAGATTCTAGTCGCCAACCGTAGACAAATAAATAGATAAGCTGGATGTGGAAGAGAAGGCGGTTTAGTTGTGCTGTTGTTTAGCTTAATTTTTCTATGTTTTCTAACAAGACTCCAGGGCATGTGAAGGCCTACTGTCCCTTTAAGTGGATTAACCAAAGACTTTACAAACAACATATTGAAGTTCTAAAAAAAATATGAAAATGAACATTGAAGTTATATCAAACATAAAATGTGTGTAACCAACAGAAATTTTTCTTAAAATCAAATAAAAGCTTTTTATAATTTTAACTACCTTTTCAGCCCACAATAGCCAGCTGAATTGACCAGTTCTACATCCTGCGTTCTCTTGTGGTTCACTGAGCTTTAAATGATTCACTGTTCATAGGTACTCAATAGTTTCAACCCTTCAAACTAATCAGTTCAAATTAGTCATTTGTTTGCGATTCGTTCTGATCTCAATGTGCGTTCATACTGGCGAACCCACTGTGTACAGTATAATGCTGATTCAACGAGCCAACTGCAACCTTTCAAGAAATGAACGTACTTGAATGCAAAAGAAACAATACTCACCTGAGCAGTCGTGGAATACAGCTAAAACAGCTACTGAAAGCTCTTGTACTGTCCTGATAATGAAACAGTGCCTCCCTTGTGGCGTAATGCTGCAAGTGCAGTTAGAACCACAGTCTGTTGAATGCAGGCCAGAGACTGAGGCGGCCACCTCCAACTTTTCTATGCAGGAAAAACCCTGGACTCATTTTGTGGGTGCGACGACGTCTAAACAGCTCGCATGTTAGTAGACTGTTAGTTTTGAGTAGATTGATATGTTCTAAATTTATATGAATGTCATTTTTTGGGAGAGGATTTGTGATTATGCATATTCTTTCGATGTCTAACAGTCTTCAAGAATTTTGCGCACTGTAGGTTACGCTTGAATAAAAAAATTAAAATCCTGTTTTATCAGGATCATATGAGTAATTCATGATCATTTACATTTAGTGTATTGCTTTGTGGTAGCTAGGGCATTATAGGTGGTTGCTATGTTGTTGCTTACGCCATATGAATAATAGATATGGCTTTGTTGATTCAAACTAAGTTTGTTGCTTTTTATTGCTTGACAAACAAACTGACCGTTATGTGTGATAATGACCATTATAGTCGGCGATAAATTGCTCAATGTGAGTTATCTGGTCAACTTGTCTAGTTAACAGCTATTGCAGCCTTTTTAACTGTATGATTAGAATAATTACTGAAGAACATCTCTGGTTGAGGGGTCGTTGGCACAAGCTTGCAGAGTCACAAGCTATGATTGTCAGAAAGGATGGTGGCGGGTAGATGCACACTACTCCGAAGTGCTGGTAAAGAAACGCAAAACAAACACAAGTGTCTCTTTCCCAAGGCTGCACCCTAGCCCCACCCTTGAGTTAAGGTACAAGACATTTGTTCATCTTTTATTCCAGAACAAATGTCAGCCCCCCAGTACAGTTAGGAACAACAAAGGCAATCAAGCTGGTGTGTATGAATGGCGGTGAGGTTCTGGCATGGTCGGCGGGCTACTGGAGTGTGCTGCCCCGGTCCGAAACAGATGGTAGATGAGGGGAAGGTGGAACAGACACCAGACCAGCCAAGCACCCCGTGCTGTGGAGGGTCCAGTTTGTATTGGTCACAGGAGGTGGTGACTCTTTTGAGTGGGCAATGACCAGTGAGACTTCATATTGTGAAGCATGTAAAACACTGATAAGGGGTCGAACTTGGGCTTTCGGCTGGCCGAGCAGATGCTTGGCAGGGTCCACAGTGTTAATGAGGGGCACGCGCTGGCTTCACATCATGTCAGGGAACTTTCAAACAAAAACAACATCAGAAAAGTTTGAAGGTGTTTAATTAGTTGGAACTAAGGTCCTTCTGTCCACTCAATGGCTTTCCAGATTGGACCCTAATTGGACCTCCATAATATTATTAAAACACCAAACATGTGACGTATCAGTGATGGATCTAGTGAATGAGAATTTAAGAAGCTAAAATTGTTGTTTTAATGAATTTTTTTTGCTGTTTGACAAGCAACAAGTTGATGTCAATATAGTTTGCCCCAAAATAAAAAAAAATCTTGCATCCTGATATTTAAATAATGACTTAAAATGTCAGTCTCTCACACAATGTTATTGCATCAGCTGCATGGACAGCTCATGGTACTTTTGCTGTTGTTTTTGCAAAGCCCAGTACTGCAGATCTTGCTAGATAACTCCTTTTGTGTCTCACAGACAAGAAAACCGCACATTGTTTGAGCAACAGCAGATGATGACAGAATTAAATTTTTGTGTGAACTAGCCCCTCGTCAAATGATTTGTCATCATCGTCATTGTCAGTATGGATGACAGCGTAACAAAAAGGTTAAACTCTCTTAGAAGATCTTAACTGCTTAACATTGATCCCCAACCTGCAACGTGTTTGCAAACCTGCCTCATCCACAAGGGTCTGTGCTCTTTTTGCCCCCGAGTGCTTTGAAGCAGACAATAGAAGAATCTCTGCCCAAGATCAGGAGTGAATTGAGTTGGACAGCTTCACATGACTACCTCTCCGGGGTCTGAGTATTTGGATGCATTCAGTTATGGAGGTTGGCATTCCTTGTGTATTGTGTTTCCAGGTGAGGAGTGATCTCCACCCCACCTCCGCAGTCTACCGCAGAGGTCAAACGCTCAGATACACAGTACCCTCACGCCCCCCATTCAAACATGTAGACGATTATGCAATATTTGCATGTGAGTGAGATCGTTGTGGACACCTGTTTTACCTTTTTAGACTGATCATACTCATCTTACAGGCTCACAACTGAACTCAAGACCCTAGGCTGCTAGTGATGAGCGTGGCTCTTTGTAGCCAGCCTACCGCAAGCCTTATTGTGATTTATTCAAGACTGTGTACAGTACAGGTTGATGTGACGTGTGTGATGAAGCAGGCTTTTGTGCTAAGGACAGCTGTGTTAGCAAGCCTGTCTAAGTTATGGCCATTTTAATCATTCTTTTGTAAGAGATTGACATGAATGTCGGACAGTTGTATAGTGTACTGCTTGAAGACGTACAAGTATATGTTGAATATGTAATTCAATTTGAGTTTGAAAACGAGGGCAACATTTCATTATTCTCAACCTTGTCCATTCACAGAAACAAAAGCTCATCTGACCATGGGGCTAGTTTGAATAATTTTGACAGGCCCTTTTAATGGGCGCGTTGTCTGTGGGCTACCAAACAGATCACCATTGTTCACCAATATCTGTCCTGTCCGTCGCATTGTCCCCTGACATATGAGTGACATGCGGCCCCCAATTGCCGCACGTACAGACACGCACACAAACCGAGCAGAGTACAGCTGCCCAAGAAAGATGCACACCGCGGGATGCCCCTCTTTAGTGATTGCTGACATCACATATGTGTGTGTGTGTCACATGCCACCTATGAACCACCACAACCTGTTGATCGCAGCCACTGAGCCAGAAGTAATTCGACAGAGCGCCGGTCTGGAAATTAAAATGACAATTTGAATTGTGTTAGGGAAGCGGGAAACTCCGGCCAGTGAATTGGATTTGGTGCGTGTGTGTGTTTGAAAGTAAATGAATGTTTACTGAAGTCTTAGTAACTGGTTTGAACCACCATGGTCTGGTCAGGGTGAGAGATTATATTAACTTCTGCTTTAGTTTGGCATTGGCTTTTCATTGGCTTTAGTTTGGCATCGTGGGTCAGCACTATGAAACCTTTGTTGGGACACTTGTTTTTATATAATATGGCAGACTTTTTCGGACATTTAAATTGTTTTCTGTCTGTTTATTTTTTCCCCTTCAAATATAGTGTTTGAATTGTGTCTGGACTTCTTTTTGTCTGATTCTTTATACTTTATAATTATTTTAAAAATCTTGAGCTCAATGTGTTGGAAGGGTAAAGCTTAATTTAACCTTGTCAATATTGAATACCTTATTAAACATAATTAACATTTTCTTTCTGTTCTTTTTAGGAAGGATTTGTTTGGTGGTTGCAACAATTCTGATAACAAGGAAAAATAAGGTGATGTCAACAGTAAGATCTCTCTAGTTTGTATTAATCTCAGTTGCAATGTAACACTTATGACTGATGGGTGATAAAGTTGTTACGAATAGTATGAACACATATCTCAACAACCAGAGTTATGTCAATAATATGACTTCCTCAAAGTGTGGTAAATTTCCACACATGCTCATAAAATTTGACCTCCTACCTAAAGACTCGGTTGCAGTTGATAGGTAGATTCCCAATTGGATTTAGACTATAACAACTTCATTATTCCACCTGTGTGCGGCAAGCACTAACCATCTGTTCTCCTGTACATAATAAACAGCGGAAGTTTTTAAGACATGTTTGTTGAACAAATAAAGGCTTGGAAGAAGATAAACCATTTAAACAGTCAGAAGGATTTTCAGTTACGGGCTACAGGAAGTCTAAATCTGCATAGCTACAGTATTAAATAAGTAAATGCATACCTCTACACATTACAATGACTCAGAAATGTGTTAAATGTTTCATATCGTGACTTTAAAACATACAATAAAAAAGTAAATTTTAAATGTTTTGCCATAACAACATTGTGTTTGTCCTTGTGTTTATATTTCCAGCATGTGTGCAGTTTTATAATTTTAAGTGTTTTTTATTTATTTCAGTGTTATTTACAGTAGTGTTTAATATAGAAATCAGTGGTTGTGGTTTATTAAATTTGTTCGGATTTGTGTTCCTTTAATTCAGTGTGACACCCCTGACAAAGGAACATGACAGCTAATGATTTACTACATGTTTTGATGTTTAGTATGGCAGTGTATGAAGTGAGAATAAAGAAATTCAGAAATGAATGAATGAACCATGTTTAATGAATGATTGATGTGTTAAATTTTTGGTGTTGATGCCACCACAAGAATGACCTTGTTGTTTTAAATAATGCTCTTAAAATATCAATCTTCATTTAGGTAAACTCTAAACACACTTTGCCATGTTTATTGTTTCTTAACAGGGCAGGAAGTAATCATTTGTACATCCGGACACATAACCAGTCTAAACGGCTATGGGACCATCTCGCTGTGTCTACATGGTTTGGGTGAGTTTAGGTCATGATCTTTGACCTGCAGCCTTTCCAGCTCAGGGTCAGTGGTTCTCATGATAGTCCTCTTTCAGGCCCCAGGATGCATTGCTCTTCTCACTGAGCCAGCAGGAGATCTGGCGATCACGGGAAACCTGGTGCGATTGTGACGTACAAACCGGATCTTATTATAATTCCCGCCCCTTAATCTAGACAATTCCACCCACCGCACATGTTGTTTTAACAAGCAACAGCGGTACGTGACGCCATGGATAAAGTTCGTGGACAACATGCAATGTAGTCGCTGCGCTGAGTCCCAACCTCGGAAGGGACAGGAGTGGATTTTATACATTTTTAGTGGAAATCCATCAGAAACCATAAGTAAAAACCTGCTTGTTTGCGTGAATCACTTCAAGCCGGAGTGCTTTTTCAACCTGGAACAGTACAAGCAGGATTAGCTTTAAAGTTGTTTCTCAAGACTTATCGAGACCAACTGAACGAGACAAAGCTGCCGATGTAAATAATAGTTATCAACAGTCTGAATTGACGGAATTGTACCGTATATATATAAGAGGATAACGTTAGCATATGATAGTATGAGACGAGTAGAATGAAAGCCTGCCTCCAGTGCAGGCTGTGTGTGATCGTCAATGAAAATGATGCACCCATAACTACAAAGTTGCAGTCACTCACATTAGTTGCCTTAAGGCATGCAGACATAACATATAGACTATACACAACACCGGTCCAGATGCACATTTTTTTTTTAGCACAAATAGTGGAATAACACATCAAATTTCTTTGTTCTTATATACACAGAGAAGGATTTGTGGAAGAATGCTTATAACCAGTTCTTGGGCCCCATTGTATACCATAGTAGGAAAAAATACTTTCTATTTTTGTTAGCACCATTGTAATTTTTCATACTATGGTAGTCGATGGGGCCCAAGAACTGTTTGGTTACAAAAAATCTCTTTGTTCAACCAAACAAAGAAATGTATACAGGTTTGCGTCAACTAGAGTGTGAGTAATTCATCACAGAATTAAAATTTAGTAAAGTATTCATGTGAAAGAAAAAAACAACAACAGCAAGTGCTTCTGGACCTTTGTTGGTAACATTTGGCGTAATGGTCTGTATTAGAGCTATATGGTGATGAAGTGCATGCTATGAGTTCATTTAATATCACATGCATGTCAAACATTAAACTGAAGCAGGACAGTTCATATGGACTGTGTACATGCTGAACAAGCCATGTATTGCTTTACAGCTGTCTTCACAGCAGGCCTACAATTAAACTGCCTTTTGCCGGCTCGTCTATGACCGAAGGAAGGCTTATGCGTTCTTGATGATAAGGTGTATATCACAAAGTTGCATTGTGAGTCTTGAAGCTCTCCACCTCCGCCTTTCATCTGAGATCATAGGGCCTGGCCCTCGTATCTTTGGTCCAGCCCAGGCTGAGAGAAGGGGGTGGTGTATGATTATCAGGTTCTTCACATGAACAGCTGGCCATGTGGACCACTTAATTCTGAACATGAGAGGGGTGGGATATTGCCACCCTCTCAATTAGACTCCTTTCAGTTCCCTTTGCATTTTAGATTGGCCCGTGTAAAGTACATAATGTAGAAATGGGCAGGTATTACCTGACGCACCTTTCCATTTGATGCTTGTTTTATTGTTTGACGAATTCTCATCGACGCTAGTTTTTTAAAGGGGTCATATAATAAAGAATCTTTTGATTTAAAATATTTATTGTAGGTTTTGTTTGTGCTGGGCGGTATACACCGAATACCGTTGTGTATTTTTGTTATTATATAAATGTTTTATATACTGCATTACCGGTGTATATAGCTAAAACAATGTGCGGAACGTGGCACAGCGTGACAAATCCCTTAAAATAATCAAACAATCTATATTAATATAAAGATAATACACAGAAAAGTGCGTATGTGCAACAATAACATGCATAATAGTGCTTATGTAATTTATTAACATAATAGTGCTGTGACAATACAAGTCTATTTAAGTAGCTCGGTTTACACATGTATTATAAAGAGGTCCATGCTCCATGCATCTCTCATATAAGGGGTCCTTGCACCGAAAATCTTTGAAGACCCCTGCTTTAAAGAGATCAGAATCTAAAAACCAAGCATTTGACATTTATTAATTCGTCCTCATCTTATACCAAACCTTTATGACTTAGTGTGATGACTTGATGCAGAATGTTCAGCACATTTTGTAGTTGAATATTGTGTGATACTGTCACAATGTTTTGCAGACTTTTCAAGGGGGCTGTTTGAAGGATAGCAAGTTTAAATTGGGAGACACCCATATAACCATTCCAGGGCTCCAGACTGCGCCTAAAACGGTCTAAAAATATTTATTTTCGAGTTATATTATTGCGGAGATCGCCACTGGCGACTATGCAAGTGTACTTGTTTTTAAAGTGTTACCGAAAGGAAGCCCCACACATGAAAAAACGTCAGAGAGAGAGAGAGAGAGCTGTGCGGATCTCATGGAAGATGCACTTCCCAACCTCAAGAGGTGCTCTAGTGGCAGACGCAACCAATCCCAATGCCGGGCCGATGCCTGGATTGAGGTCCCCTAGAAGCAGGAGCTGTCCGAGTGACTGGTTACTCAAGCAGTTTCCCACATGCTCAGCGACATATGAGCAAATCCAATGAGAAGTAGGATTTGCACACAGTAGGATAACTAAAAGTATGTGAATACATTTTTTTAGTTTTTGTTACGTTGCTCTTAAAAATATAATTTGGCACCTGCTTTTTTCTCCTTAAGCCTATGTCTCCTCAACTGGTTTTTATTTTACAATATGAAAGGGATACAAATTCTGTCATCATTTACTCACAAGTTGTTCCAAACCTGCATAAACTTTGTTGTTCTGTTGAACTACATTGTCTACATTGACACTTGACATTAAGCAGACGCTTTTATCCAAAGCTACTTACAGAGTTCAGGGAGCAACACAACGATATGGTGCCACAGAACAGTTTGGTTTCAGTCTTCTTTTGTGTTCAACATAAAATATAACTTTACAGGTTTGGAGCCTGTCATTTTTAGGTGAACTATCCCTTTAAAATAATAGACAACGCCAATTTATAAAGTTAAATTGTCATGAAAAGACTGAACATGACTTATTTTGGCACCAAAATCTACGAATGCTACGGATGTCACAAAGCATTGCATTTTCCCTTCACGAGACCTTACGTAAACAGCAGCTTTCTCTCCAAAAACAAAGCTTGACTTTGCCCATTTGTTGGTCAGGTCCTTGCCTGGTTATTAGGAGGTTAATGTTCAAACCTAGGGAATATAATTCAAAACAAGGTTACTTGTTGCTGTATCTATAAAATGCGATCAAAAGAGCTGTGTACATTAACTGAGTAGGGCTCTGCGTGAAGCGATCGCAGCCGTCTGAAGCCATGTGAAGAGTCGAGAAGCCATGAGAGCGGCAGTTCTTTTAATCATTGACTGTAGGAATGTCTTTCTTAAAAGCACATTGTGGTTGTCAGGGCTCCACAGTTCAGTGTATTTCTCACCTGGCCAGTGAATTTTTGGTTGAACAAACATGGGTTAAGCTTTTCTCACTGGAAGCACTTTGCACTTTAATCGAGTTGCTCTGTCTCACATGCTTCAATGCCTTAACATGAGTGCCGCCAGTGAAGAGAGAAGGTCGTTTTTAGAGATTCACCGTAATGTCACGTGACTGAATGGTTGTTTAGGATATGTGAAAGAAACATGGAAAAGGTGTCGGTTTTGTGATTCCCATGGTTTAATTTGTGTTAAATGATAGTTTTACACTTGTTAGTGTTCAAACCATTGACTGGTGTGAATGCTTGCAGGCTCATTTTCTGAGGATTGTCTTGGAAACATTCTTTATATGCAGTCAGCTGATAGAACTTGAATTAACCATTTTGCAGCTATTTGTTTTCAGGCTATGATTAAACACCAGGGAAAGAGACGTCATGTGATCGCTTCGCATCAGCTTCTTTGGCTAATGCTTTTGATCATAAGTCGCTCTTCAGGGCTGATGAATGGAGTAGTGTGCTGACTCGCATCTCCCCTTCAGAAAGCTGTCAGTCAGAACCGCTGTGTCAGCCCGGCGGTCATTCCCCTGTGATCGATTCGGCCTGACCACGGAGCCTCTGATGCATCACCGCACGACTCTTTGTAGCCCTTCCAGGTGTAATGTATACAAAGGTTAGGAGGCCAACTTTCAGTTTTCACTTGCCTGTGTAAACCTTCCATATTTCCGGAATAAAGCGATGAATGGCTGTTTTCAAAAATAGTTTGACCTTCTTAAAGTTTGACTCATTGTTTTTTAGGGAATGTGTTTCATTGTTTATTTTCCTGTTTTGCTCATAAAGGAAAGTCTGAACATCATCAAAACATCATCGTCTTCCCAACAATCTAAAGTTAATTGATGATGTCATGAACTTCCAAAGATCAAACGTATGTTTATACTGTAGCGAGTATAAAAACAAATTTTAATTTTAATTATGGTTAAAGACTCTAAATGTGCTCTTATCACAAATGTTTCATTTTTTAATTTAAATATGCAAGTACTGCTTGTAAGGCAGAAATGTTTTCAACTAGATTCCTATTTTAACTTTCTGTCCCTATGAACCAAATTGCGGCAGCGTTCGCACAGACAGCGAGATCTGCACAGTAACCACCACACGAACGAACAATGTATGAAATTGAATGAAGCCATTGAATGAAATTCACTTTCAGCCAGCCAAAACGTTTTGCAATATCGCAAGTCCCTTGCGAAATTTTTATTTACGTTATTCCAAGTTTCTCACAGTGCAATCTCCCCGAGCTGGTGATATCTAAGGCGCTCGCTCACATCTGTGAGAACTTATCATTAACTAACCTTTATAGAAGTCTTTAAAGATATTTCTATTATGCGGAAGCTGATTTGGACATGTGAATGAGTGACTGGGTTGCTGTGTAAATGTCATAGATTGACGGGTCATGAGTTTGAGCATGTGCTTAAAGCTTGATTCCTTTTAGAAGTTAGTGTTTTTTGGGAATGTGTGGCAAACTTATTATTCTGTACAGCGTTATCAGAATATAAAACTCCTCTATATCATAAAATAATACTTTCTTTTTCATTCTGTTTCAAATTGTGGAAGTAAACGCACCATTCATAGCCTTTATAACCTTTTATAGGTTATGAATGGTGCGTTTATTTACACAAAATGAAACAGAAAGTATCATTTTAACGATACAGAGGATGATAAATCCGTTTTATATTCTGATAAGAAAAGCCTTGATTAGTATTGATATAAGCGCTTTATTGATAAGACAAACCAGTTATGTAGTTTGTCCTGGATTCTAATTGTTATCTCAAAACATGTACACTAACATTTACCAATGTTGTTTTATTTATTTATATATTTTAATATTTATATATACCACAGTGCTATGGTGTTGGCAGGGTGGTTGCCATTGGGTTGCTATGCTGTTGAAAAAGTGCTTTTGAGTATTAGTAGTGTATTTTAATATGTTGCTATGCAGTTGCTAGGGTGATTGTTGCACTGCTGGTGTGGGTGGATTACTTTCTACCCCAGGTAAAAACAGCCCAATTTAGTCTCATTGACTTTTCACTTGTTAAGTAGGAATAGTTTGTCACCCTTAATGTTTGCCGCAGTCAATCCCTAGGAAGCTTGTACAGGGGTTGCACGGTACAATATATTGCCTTTTATTAGTATTATTAAGTATAGTTAGCTTAACCTACTTCATGACACTTCTTTAAGTGGAACTAGTTTCAATTGTATGAGTCTCAATATATTTGCACTTAATATGCACAGGCCTTGACTTTAAACGGAACTGTGCTGTCCTCTGATAATATTAATCTTATACTTGGCAGAATGAATTAGTTGGTTGACAAATGATCATTTAGTGTTGATAATTCGTCAATGCTGCATTGTTCAGCCCGGCTGTTCCGGCCTCTGCCTGGCTGTCAATCTAATGAGCAAAACTTAAATAGTTTGTTTCCTGACCTTTTACTTTGAGGGAAACCTTACACTTTTTTTCAAAGGCAGACCTCTATCACCTGACTGCTGGACCTTTGTGTTGCAATGGGTGTTGTGTTATATTGCTGTTTTCAGTTCAGCTGAATTCAGCTGCCCTTAGCTCAGACCTGATAGGAGCTAACTAGCCTTTCATCCACCCACGTAGCAATAGAGCGACTATTGCCTTTGTTCTTCGAGGTCCTTCCCAGTCCAAGGCACAAGTGACTTGGCAAAAAGTCTCCTCCCACAGATTCTCTGCCCAAGTGCCCAATGGAATTTAACTCAAGCCCAATTTAACTCATTTATTTGTAATAATCCGATGCACAACGAAAAATGCCATTGCATTTTTTCTAAAATCAGGTTTAGGAAATAAAATCTAACTGCATGGAATATGTTAATAATTAAAACAGTTTTTGTAATAATTTTGTAATGGAACAATTTGGATGAAAATTGGTTGTTATTTAATGCATTTTAGATATTTGCTCATGGGCACCAAAATGGCACCGGATGTATTTCTAGCTGTGTTTGCATAAGGATGTATAAGGATGATTATGCATGTGTTTTTCTTGTCTCCGAAAAATGTTTGCAGCTGGTAAATGATAATTGGATGATTGCAAAGGTGTTGCATCTCGGACTGAATAGTTCCGCTAAATGGTGGTGGCGAGGGGGGGTTTACCCACGGGGGCCAGCACGGGGTAGCAGAGAAGATCAAGGGTAACCCGGGACATATTAGAGGTCAACGCTCTAACACCCTGTCTTGCCTGGCAACCACTCCTGGAATGTTCTCACGGGCTGCACAGGGGAAGTCAGGAGCCCCCCACAATTGGCCAAGAGTTAATATTGGCCTTCCGGGCCAAAGGTTAAATTTGGAGAGGTCAGGCAGGAGTGGAGGAACGAGCTGGTTTGTTGAGACAGTGCCCCAGTTTTTATAAACTGCTCCTCAGAAGTGCAGGCTAAAGGGGGGCAGTGTGAAGACTAATGTTCTCCTGACATCAGAACACCCATTGAGCAACAGCTGGCTTTGGAATTGGGTTACCTCCTTCATACTGTACAATAGACAAGCCAGCACTGTCAAGCATATGCGGACAGATGTTTGTGCCATAAACAGACTCGATTGTTAGTCCCGGACAGCAACAACTCAAAACATTTGTTTATTGTAGCACTGAAGAAGATCTGCTTGTTGCATCCATTATCCAACCATTACATCACACTCGTTACGTTTTTTTTAGTTTATTCATTCATTCACCTAATGCATTCATTCTTTTATGCATTTATTGTAATTGTTAATTCATGCATTTATGCATTTATTCTGCACTCTCAATGTTGGCAGTTGCTCATATGATCTTCAATGAACAAACTTATAGCCTTGTGCCTGTACGGCAGGATCCTGAGCCCTCCCTCTGCCCTTGGCTCATGTTTCTCTACAGTCTGGAATGTATGAATGGAGGACTCTTCATATCAGCAGCTCACTCCTTCATTCACAAATGTTTATGCCATCAGTCACCTGACCTGCACTGTTCAAACAGGGGCGGATGCCAACACAGCGGAACTTAAACATTTAGTTCTGTTTTTAATGTTTACCTTTGCTCATTTCCTATTAAGCATACCCGATGAACAATACGAACAGTGTAAACAGCTCATCATTTCCTCCTTCAGTATATCCGGCCCCGGGGAGATCTGAGAGGAAGATGAGGGCACGTTCAGCTGATCAAGAATTATAGGGCAGCCTAACTCAGAATAAAGGTGTTTGCTTTGACAAAAGTCAAGTGATTTACTGTTAATTATTGTGCATTATTTAACATGGAACACCTGTTCTCGTTTCGGCTGGTAGTGCACGTGAAATGTAATCACATTTTAACCATAACTGAAGATATTTTAGTGGACACTTATGTGGCTTTTATCGTCAAACGTTTTTTTCTTGTCTGCAGGTATGTTTTACTTTGGGGAGTGTTCACACAAAAGCCATTTAATTGTGTATGTGCAGGTCCGTCTCAGAGAAAAGAAAATCCCTGTCATATTTACATAAAGCAGTCATGATGAACGTGTCTCTCGTCACCTGCCCTTGTATTCTTCTGCAGGTTGAAGGATGATTTAAATGGCCACCTAAACAGAACCGACGTCTTTGTCTGCGTCAGAGATGGCTTTTTGACGAATCGTTCAGGTTTTTGGTCATGCAAACAAGAGCCTGATCTCAGGTCAGCTCTGTGACCTTCGTCTTGACAGATTGCACCTGGTTTTAGGGGTAATGTAAACCCTGTTTGTTGGTGGCTCTTCATAATTATGTGCAGCTGCTTCTTCCTCTGTTGTGTGTCCGCAGGCCCGTCGGGTGCTGGCCTGAGGTGAGCCATAACAAACGTTGCAGACCTGTCACCCCTCCCAGTTTTGTGCCATACATCTTCCCAAGGTCATGCAGAGGTTCCAGCTGTCCCACCCCTTTGGTCGTCTTTTGGACTTGTGTGTGTTTTTCTAGATATTTTTCCAATTGTTGCACATGATGCACCAGCCAGACCTTTTTTATTCAACAATTAAACATAAATGTCCACAGTATCAAAGAGGACAAAGCTATAAATCTGACCACACCAAATAAATGAACCCTTCCCTATTCAGGAAAAGCCCTGAAAGGACAAAAACAGCTCTACTCTCCTAGACTGACAAATTGGACGATGGGGGCTTGAGTTTTAATGTTACCCTCGTTTTTTTCTAATTCAGGCAGTGAAAGACAATGGCCTGCAAATCTTGAATCTGGGGCCCGTCACTTCAAATAACCTTTGATGAGGATCTGATGTGACATCTTGGTAACCATAAAAATAAAAAAAGCTTTAGACATCACTATCAATGCCGCGATTCTCACAGTGCACGGTCTACATCGCGCCGAATGCGGACCCTCACAGCATAGGACGTAACATCAGGACATCATTATTTCAATGTCATTGTGAATCGTGAGCATACCCACTGAACGATTTGGGTGTTGGTTGGTGTTTGCTTATCAGCGACTGGCAAAGCTAAAGCCCTTTCTTGTGGTTCTCAGGAATTAGATTTCTTTTATCATCATGTGTCACAGCTTGGATAGCAGTAAGACGATATGAATCATTTTCCTCAGTGGGACAGTGGCAGGTTGAACGCTCTTGGCGTTTCCAGATGTCCACATGTTTTGGTTTGATTTCAGTTATGACTTGAAATAATAATTGAACGGGTTTACATGGATCATTCTGGTTGAGCAGCATCATGTGCTGTGTAGCTTGTCTGCTGTATAATTCATAATTTATTCCAAGACTTTTCAAATCTGAGCTTGAAATTTTAAGGACTTTTATATCTCGGGACTTTTAACTTTATTGTCTTCATTGTCTTGCAGTTTCTTTTGGCTTGATTGTAATGAGATGTGAGATGTTTGCAAGAATAAATCGATACTATGGGCTATACAACAGTCTTATCTTTGTATATATATGTGGGTTCACATGACAAGTAAACTTGTTTAGACACTTATAGAAGTTTGGTTGGGTTTTTTTACCAACAGGCAAAAACTGCAATGTTTCCTCAGCTAATAACAGACACACTCAAGTTTATTTTTGTGAAATTCATTGTGCTGGGTGTTAGATATTGTGAGGTTTGTGTAGTTCACAAAAGGTCCTCTAGGTGGTGCTTGTATTCCAGTTGCTCTGAGTAGATGGCTGAACAAGATGAAAGAAGCAGAAAATGAAGGTAGGACACACATTGCAGTCACAAACTCAATGTCACCTCTTAAGATTTTTTGTTCAGGTGAAGTAGGCTGTTTTAGTGTATAGCCTCATACAATGAAGTGCAGGACTTGAGATGCATGAACAAGTCACAACACTAGACATAAAGTATAAAAGCATGTTAGATGCTTGTCAGATCTAACGTGTTTTCAGGGATCGTTTCACTTTGTGTCAATACAACGGCGAAGGTGGTATTGACCACATGTAAAGTATATGACTCTTGTTGAGCACAAAATAAGATATTTTGAGAAATGTCAATAGAAGCCAGTGTTGTTTGGTTACCAACTTTCTTTTAAATATCTTCTTTTGTGTTCTGCATAAGAAAGTGAGTCATACAGGTTTGAACTGACAAGAAGGTGAGTAAATGATGAGAAAGTTTTTTTTTGCGGTGAAGCATCCTTTACGTAAACTGCAGTGTGCATGCTTCTCTATCTCGCTGTGTTAAGTACAAAGCCGTGACCTCAAACAGGCCCTTAATCTATAGCATCCCTAATAATGGCCAGAAGCACAGTAAGACTACAATAAACCAGTCAATGTTCCTCACCAGGCTCAAAACACAATGTGGAATATAGTTTTCATGAACTCCAAGCTTTATCCAAAACCAGCTTGTTGATCTTCATATAAATAGACTTTCCCCCATCTCTACCTTAAGATGCTTCAAATCTGATGGAATTTCAAGCATTGATCTTTCATCAGACAGGCATATCTGCCAGGGAGCTCAAGGAACCTTCCTTTTACCTCAGTGAATCCGGAGATCGTCTTTCTCTCTTATGGATGGACACACAGCTTTTTGTAAGATAATCTCCCTACGTATTTTTTTCATCAGTTGTGTTTACTTTATGCTCAAATGTGCCTTTTGTTGAGAAACTGTGCTGTGTGTGTATATGAGTGTGTATGTGTGCATGGGGGTGGTGGGGTTCGACAGCATTCCTTGGTTGATGCATGCCTGTCTACATACACCCCTCCCTCATGCAGGCTGCTTCCCCCGCCTGGTTGTTTCTCCAGGTTCTCATGGGACGGTAATCTACAACAAAGGCTTCCCAGCCCACACACTAGGCAGTGTAATGCTCCCACGTAAGCTTTCAGCACATAGCACAGCAGCCTCTGCTCCGTCGTGTACCCTAGTCCAGTTCATTGTGCTTACTTACCTGATCAGGTAATGGTCACATGCGTGGACCTATTGATACAGTATGTCGTTTTGAGGAGAACGTATTGCCGAAAAATCATTTGTGAATACATTATGTGAAATACTCTAGTCTGTAGATTCTTTAAGTGCATCACAACTTCCTTGGTCCTTCTCAAAAACCAATTTTTTGTGTCTGAGAAGCTATGCCCCCCCCCCCATTGTCCCATCTTCTCTTTTTATCCCAATTTCCATCCGCTGGATGTTTTAGTTGATGTGAGATATAATGTTTCTCCACTTTCCACCACAGTGCACAGGAGCAATTCTTTAAAACCATCAGTTTTCACTCAACAGAGCGATTATCGTCAAATCTTTCTCTTTTCAAGTGTGTGCCTGCAGAAGCGTGTTTGTTATCATTCCCACATAAGGATTGTTCTGGTTTTTAAACCTCCGCCCATATGAGCCCCATAGATCGACTCCACTTATGACAGTCGCACAAGTCATTTGGTCTTTTCTTTGAGTGGGAGGTAGTGCGTTGCATTAACCAGGTAGTGTAGAAGAATAGGCTTTTCTGTGCAGTAAGGTCCTGTTAAGACAATCTGAACCCCGCTCTGCTGTCCAAGTCCCACATGCATCCTACTATCGTTCGCAGAAAATTTCTGTGAAAATATTAGATATAATGTTTTTTGCAGAGATTTCTTCTGGAAAAGAGAATGAATGACTAATCTGTATGACTTTCTTTCTTCTGTGAGAAAAAGGGGAAATTCACATTGATTTTAGTTTCATATAAGGTCTGTAGAAAGAGTTTTAAATGGGATTTAAATGCACATTTGGACACATCGCATCAGGTTTAATGATGCTACAGATTGTATTTGTATTACATCTTCTCCTGATGCGTTTATTGGCATTATGACTTAATAATATGCGCTTTAAAATGTGGTCAGAATGTAGGAATTGATCGAATTGTGCAGTTAAACAAATGAGCAAAAATTGAAATGTTGGGCTTTACTGCTTGCACAGCTATTTGCCTTTCAGTTCCTGATTCCTTTAAAGTGGTTGCACAATAGTTTCAATGAAGAACAAATGGCACAACTGAAAGGACCCTACAGCATTTTGTGAATGGGGCTGGGGATGAGAAACTACTGGCGTTAAGATCCTGGACCGTGATTGGTTGTTCTTGCAACCATGTATGTAGTCTTTGACTGGATGACTGAAGAAGTTTCTCCCCCTAGCTAAAGAGACATGGATTTGTTGCTGTGTTTATGTGTGTTCCCAGACTTCAAAGATACACACTGCAAGAGACATGTGAAACGCATCCTTTCAACTTGCCCCCACCTAGTTTCAGAGAAAAAGGAGACGACTGTGCCGTTTCTACTGCTGTTTATAAATCCAGAATATAGAAAGAGGAAATTTGGTTTTAATGCTTTCTTTGTCTTAAGGGTTTATTTGGGGATTTTGCACTTCTGTGAAATGCTAACTGATAGACGATTGAAAACCAGATGGTAAATTATTCTGCAATCCGTCAGAAGATGCATTTTGAATGATTATGTTTATTTACAGTCCAGTGGTTACAGTATTTCCTTCCTATTGCTCATTTAAAGGAGTGCTTACCATAAATGCAGTTAATTCCTCGCTGATCTTACAAAACGTGCATCCAAAGCACTGCAGCTAAATTTCTATTTAACCGTCAGAATTATTCGCACATGTCTCAGGTCTGTACTTTGTCTCCGGGTTTCGACCGATATAACCTTTCAACTGTGACCTTGTCAGGACCATTGCTATCTTGTTTCTGAGACAGTCCATTGACCTGAAAAAGAGGGACAGTGCATCTGCAGGAAATGATTCTGTTGAAGGTTTCATCTTTACTAACAGCGATGGGTCACACACGTTTAAGAAGATCTTGCTATTTTGAGAAGAACTGAATACTTTGCTGTAAGTGTAAGTACAAACTTAAAGGGACAGTTCACCCCCAAAATAGATTTTGCTGTGATGAACACAGTTATTTGAAGGAATGCTTGTAACCAAATAGTTCTTGGCCACCATTGACTACCATAGTGGGAAAAATTACAATGGTTGGAAAATGTGCCTCAGAACTTCTTGCTATCTGACATTCTTCAAAATGTCTTCTTTTGTGTTCAACGGAACAAAGACATTTACAAAGAGATTTTTCCTACTATGGTAGTCAATGGTGGCCAGGAACTGTTTGGTTACAAGCATTCTTTCATTGTGTAAGCAGTTCCTTTAATGTGTGAAAAAAGAGCACTTTAAGCCCTTATGAGGGTGTGCTAAGTGTAATAAAGTGTATTTTAGTGCACAATTTATTTTTCCTGGGTTAAGCAACAGTCATGCTTAACAAGAACATCCTCTTTGCTGACATTACTGTCATTGTATTTGTAGCCGTTGTCTTACAAGTTTGCCTTTAAACTAGTGTGATATAACCTTGTCCTGGTTTGCCTGTTACTTGTTTTAGCATTGTAAAGTATCAGCCCTATACGTACAGTTAGTAATCATAACTTTATTTACTTTAAAATGTAATCTTGTCATGTAATTGTCCATTAAATAACGATGCATTTTTGTTTTTTACAGTATCTGTGTCTGTGGTCTTGGCTTTTATTTATTTTAATTAATTTTAATAGGTTCATCAGTACATGGTCCTTTGGGCAAAGAATTAGGATTAATGATACTCAACATCTTATTTGTAAGTATTTCAGTTTTATCAAAGAACACATGTTTGTATAGCTTCTGTAGATTATAAATGTGTTTTTTGGGTGGGATGTTTTGAAGTGTGATAAGACCCACCTAACATGTCTGCCTTGACAGTGGCTTTTAAAATCTTGTCGTTTTTTAATTTATCGTATGCAGCTAATAAACAGTGTTAATGAAACAATGTATTATTTTACTTGCGGAGAGCAGTAATAAGCCATCTATTGTTTTGTTGATACGTTGTTGATAAAAATGTAAGAATGCTCCAGTAAAATTCTCGTTTTTAATCGTTAGTTAAGAAGTAACTGTTTTGGGCGGAGGTAGAGGATTGAATCGTGCATGTACAGATACAATGAGATGTACAATGGGGACAAATGATGAGTTAATAAATAATAGAGGCCTAGCCACAACATGTTGCTCTTCTGTGTTGTTGCCTTTCTGACCTATATAAAGCCCTTGCCTTTTCCTTCCTGCTGGAGCTCCTGACATTGAAAGAAAAGACTTTTGCTTTGGTGTTTTTAAGATACTTGAGTTATGACACATCATGCTTCTGCAAGCCAGGGACATGCTCCGCCGAGTACTGAAGGGTGTAGCTGTTTGTAGAGGGCTGATATGACTGCAGCAAATACAACAAAGACAAACTGAAGATTTCGAAGTGTGCGCGAGACATTCGCTCGAATGCGTGCAGTGACATTTCCCTTCGCCAAAACAACGTCTCGCCTCCCTGAAAGGAAGAACAGACCACTCAGAAAAAAACGAGTGGGGTGCGAGAAAGGGAGTCATAGAGAGAGCAAGAGAGAGAGAGAGAGAGAGAGAGAGAGAGAGAGCAAAAAAAGGCCCTTGTCCAGACGGCGAGCACATGCTCGTGTAACAGGAGTCCCGAATTCCACAAGGCTTACTGATCTTTTACTTCCCATTAAGCAGGGTAGAAAAAGAGAGGCAGATACAGAAAGTTTGGAGAGAGAGAAAGAGAGTGGGTGGGTTTAGTGGGGGTAAAAGGGGGCAGGCATATCTGATCAAATATCAAGTGGGTGACTTCTACCGGCTTTCTCAAAGTCTCTGCAACATCTGATTGGATCTGATTTCCAGTTAAGGCCCCTCTGATGTGGCGCGTTCTTGTGAAAAACGATGACCTGGGGAAATGAGCTGCTTTAGGTCTTACCTGCAGGAACGTTGCTCTCCAGCCTGCATCCACTGTGGGTCTCTATTGTTGTTGTTTGTTTTGCAATTGTTTGCTTTTCTACATTTTATTATTAAAATGGTTTACATTCCAGTAAATATGTCAAGTGGTACAACTGGAAATACATATTTTTTCCATTACAAAAAATGTAAGCATTTTAATAGCAGAGAAGTTATTTTTTACCATTATGTGTATCATTTGCTTTTTTTTTTAAGGTGCAATGTGTAATGTTTGGGAGAATCTATTGACATAAATGCAATATAATATACATAACTATGTCTTCAGGGGTGTATGAAGACCTTACAAAATGAAGTGTTATGTTTTTGTTACCTTAGAATGAGCGATTTCTGTCTACATTTACCGCGGGTCAACTTACATGGAATTTGCCAACGTTGTTCCAACAGTAGCCCTAAACAGACAAACTCCTCTATAGAGTGCGTTTCCCGTAGTACTTCAAAAAAAGGGTTGGAGTGAGCCGTTGGTTGCAATTCGCAACCTCACCGCTTAATGCAGTTACATTTCTTACACTGGACCTTTAAATAATTAAATTTCTTAAAATATTTTTATTATCAATGACCCAGAGTACCAGCTGTGGGTGGGTTTGGTGGGTTTTGGTGGGTTTGGTGGGTTTAGTGGGGTCAGCTGTGGCCAGCTGTGGCCTAATGGTTAGAGCGTTGGGCTTGTGGTCAGAAGGTTGCCAGTTCTAATCTCAGTGCCAGCAGGTCATGACTGAAGGGCCCTTGAGCAAGGCATCTTACCCCTGATTGCTCTGCAGTAATGTGCCACTGTATAAAACTACTTGTAAGTCGCTTTGGATAAAAGCGTCTGCCAAATGAATAAATGTAAATGTAATGTACCAGCTGCAGTTGAGCTACTGAAGCCATCTGTTGGTTAAAGCTTATTCTCACTATCGGAACTACGAGTTCTGCGTTGTAAGTTAAATAAAGTAGACGATCTTCATTTAAAAAAAACACTGAAAGTTGCTTTAGATTCAAATAACTTTTTATTTTGTTTGGATGTGTGGTTTAGTAGAATAGTGGCTTTCATTAGGGTCTCAGATCTTGAAAATAAGTTGAAACATGGCTGTTGTCCTTAAGGGCAGGAGAGTTGCAGACAGACTTCCTTAGCTTGAAGGGATGTGTGCGTCAATTTCTTGTTACTTGAAAAGTAACTGCAGTGAATGCAGCTCTCAGCTCATTTTTTGAGAATTAAGAAACAGTTGCAGTCCCTCTGTGAAAAGGAAAAGAAGTTAGTTTGATTGCATGCATTGTAATGCATTTGTCCAATTATGGATCTTTGCCTTTGTTTTGTTTTCTATTCATAAATATCTAAACGTAATGAAGTACTTGAAGCAAGACTTTTTCATTTGTCTTTCAAATGTTTGCCAATGGATACAAAAATATCTAATTCAGTACTTCAGTTCTTTAAAAGTCTTAATACTTGATGCAGTTCTTGGGTACGTATAAATTGTTTTTCGGGAAGCACATTCTTTCACTTTTGTACCCAGCCATTTATCACGTCATAATAACTGCTATCATAGTATATTATGCAGGTATTATTTACTTAGACGCGAACAACATGAAACATGAAACCAATTAGATTAATAACAGTCTCAAATGCTTCTCTCCTGTCTTATCTTGTTGCAAATTTTGGTGTCTTTTATTCACGCATATGGCAAAACGAAGCGTCCCAGACATCAGCTGGCTTTGACTTCCTGCAGGCCACGTCTTCGTCAGGTCTGGGCTGTTGGCTCTGGGTAGGAGGAAGGGTTGAGGTTATAAGGGACAATAGGCACAAAGCCATTGACAAAAATAGCAAAATGTCATTAGAACTCGGTAGGAAATCACATGAGGCTCTAAGTGGGAACCAACGACAGACATGCTGACAAAATCAGCCCGAGGAGAGGGAGGTTTGCTTGGGGTAGAAAAAAAAGAGAAAAATGAAAGCTGCGGCAACTGGTTTCTACCCATCCGGTTTTGTGAATGAACGCTTTCCTCCCTCGCTCATAAAAAGATTAGGTCATTTAGGGTATCATTGTCTTATCTCAAATCCTGTTTTGTAGTTTGTAGGGTGTCTCCTGTGTGCTGTATACATAGGTTTTCTCAGGGAAATGCAACGGTGCTGGTCTAATGCTATAAGAGCTTTTTCATAGAGGGTTACAAAAGGGCATGTTCTCATGCAGTAACTACACGTGGGAAGTATAAAAGTAGGGCAGAGTTGAAATCGCTCTGGCATTGTTTACATTGTAAATTAATCCTGGTTTACAATTCAGATCTTTAGCACTGTCCAGACCAAGTGATAAACTTTGATTTGTTCAGGGTTTGGTTTAACAAACATCACTGTATGCTTTAAAATTTAATTTTTATCATTTTCACGACAAGTCACAACACGTGTTGGAGTGGGTGAGATAACAGTGTTAAAACGTTTCATCTCCACACGAATCCCGAGAAGAATAGAAAGTGATAAAAATTATGAGCCGCGGCCCCAAAGACCGGATATCTCAGGTAATTTAAAACAAAAGACCCTGGGCAGGCATCATCTGACAGTAAATCTTTCCAGCTATAAAGCCCTGCTTTAAGTTACGAACAACCCTGTAATATAGCCCATCACGGTGCTAAGCTGAAAGGCACAGGCGTTATTTCATAGTGTAAAATCATGAGACTGCATAATGCGGAACCTCCCACGTTAGGCCTGGTGATGTATATTTTTTGCTTTCTCTGACATTCTCGGGCCCCAGTATTCTTTCTGCTCACACACTGACACATTTAAATCTTCATTGTATGTGGAATTAACAGTGTGCTTTGTCAGAATTAATTTTTCCCCAGTTTGGTGGGAAGGCTTCAAAAGACGCTCTGGCCCTGGACTGAATCTACATTGTATGTGCACTAAAGCAGACCTCATTTCCTTCATTTGGACAGGGAAGCAGTCATCCCTAAACCAAATCAAAGCACACTGTGCTCCTTTAGGAAATATGTAACTGAGGGAGCAGTGACCAATGCCTAATATGCCAAAAATGAGTGTTTACATCCGTGTCTGCTCTCTTCGACACCTTTCACTAAAGCTGCTGAAATTTTAATGTCTGAGGATGATACGTCATTGTCACGAGAAATTACCCATGTGTGACCTTGCCTGTCACGTTGACACCAGAGCTTACCTCCCATCTCACGACCACCCACACTTGGCTTCATCTAGGAGAAATGTGCAAGTATGAAGATATTCAATAGATATCTACATTTACATTTAGGCATTTGGCAGACGCTTTTATCCAAATACATTCGTAACTAAGTATGTGCATGTAGCAACAGAATTCTGTTTTTCCAAACATGTCTTAAAATCACTTATTTTTAACAAAACCATTAAGGATCCCAAATTGTAAGGTGGAATTCCATATATCCCATTAATTCTCATTCTAACAGACCACTTGTGATGGTTATTCATTGTCTTTAAAGAACAGCCAACAGAGTCGCTGTAGGCCACAAGCCTCTGCCAAGAAATGGAAGGGTTTGGCTATTTGCCAACACACTTTAAACCCTGGCATCTTGTGACTTAGTTATGCACGTGTTCGAGACTGAACAATATGAGAATGTTGATTTAGAGTGTTTCTTTAATAAGAGCCTTCAGGAAGGTTATTCTTTCATCTCTCTGACCCATGAACCTGATAGGGGAATAGAGAAAAAAGAGTCATTCAGCCTGTTGGAGATGTCAGGACCTGCAGTAACGAAATAAGGTGCACTGATAACATTTTCATCTTCATTTTATTCCGTAACAGCAATTTGGAGAATAGGGCCGTTTGCACCAAGAACAACTATATTAGCGTCCACACCAATGAATATTGTAATGTCCAATGTGTCATTTTTTGGAGGATCTGTGTTCAGAGGTGAATAAAGATAATTCAGGGAGCAATAAGCAATATGTCATACAAGAGCAATAGTACAATAGGTGCTCATACAAAGTTACTAGTTTCAACAAAAGCTAGACCACTACCTGTTGAGAGAAAGAGAGAGGGCTGTCAAGTATTCACAGAAGAGATGGGTTTTAAGTAGTGTTTTGAAGGTTGTGAGAGATGTGGTTGACTGGACTGAGTTAGGAAGAATGTTCCACCAGTAAGGAGTTGTGAAGGAGAATGAGCAGGAAAGGGATTTACTGCCCTTATGAGAAGGCAATACAAGGCGCCACCTTGTAATGTGTCAGCGTGATATGTACACTTGTTCGATGTTTTAAATTGACCATCATCAACTTCTTATCACTAATATAGATTTGAAATCTTAATGAATGTCTAATATATAAAAAGGAGGACAAACCTAAAACAAGCCCAAAGCCTGGCCCACTTATGAGCTGTGACGTAAAAATTGTCCCGAAGCCTGTCCCGAGGGGCGTAAATAAGTCTGAAATTCTGAAATGCAGGGCTCTACTTCTGTTTTCTTGATAGTAGTGGACGCTGATATTCTCATAAATTTAGTTTGAACTTTATCTCTTTAGATATCACTATCACCTTGGTGTGGACTGTTAAAAGCATGTCCAGGATTCACATTTTGAACCCAAAACATACAAAATTTAATAAAAGGTTGTATTTTACTTTTAAAGATGACTTTTACAGGTTCCTGATAGAGTTTGTGGGATTCATTATTAGGTGTATGAACCAGATAGGTTGTTTTTCAACCCTTTTTTTGGTTGAACCAGAAAACATTACCAGGCCAAATTTACCTGAGCACAACCGTGTGTATGATAAGATCTTAGCCTCTTTGTCTATGAACTGAGATACAAATCTCGTTAAAATTGAAAACTTACCGAAATCTTTTTTCACTAACACTTGGTGGTCATTTCTCAAAGCCTTCATCAACTTTGAAAGCAAAAACGTGATGGAGAAAGTGAGAGTCTGTTTTCTGCTCTCCATCACTGAGTGGCATTCGCAGGGAGAGATTTTTTAATGTGTATACTGTACTCATTTGCTCGGGGCCGAGCGAATATAGCTGGCACTCTGGAGTCTGCCAGTGTTTTCTGTCACTGTGTCGTACCCTTGAGATGTTTTAAAAGCATCTTGTTAATGTGTGAAAAGTTGCTTAGTTTATAAATGCCCCCCAAATTCAGGCAGAGTTACTCCTTGGAAATAGCTCTGGACAAGCCTTGATGGATCATGTGTTTGCATCAGCACCTTTTAAATAGGAACTCTCTTTTCAGAGGGATCTGTAACCTTTGCCTCATGCCAAAACTGATGCTTTACAAGTTCTGTGTGTGTAATGGGGAAAAGGTGTATTTAGGTCGCCCCCAATAGTATTTGTAAACCCGCTTGTCTCTTTATAAAGATATGTGATAGTTATGTGTTACTTCTCTGACTAGTAAATTAAATGAGGGATTTGCATGATTTTGTAACTTAATGCACAGTCCTTTGTACAACTGTGCCCTGTGGTTACTCAACAACCACCCAGGTAAGGGTCACTATTCAAATGCATGCAAAGATTATGCAAATGTGTAAAAATGACATTCCATTTTGCAAGCAAGAGCATGTTTTAGAATAATAAGGGGAAAGTTGTAACTGTTAGTTGGCTGCCCAGGTGAAAATACTGCACCAAAATACACTTAAATGTACTTGTGCTCTGTTTTTACATACTGATTTTGTATTTAGAATACTTCCCAAGATAAACATCAAAAGTGTTCTTTACTGTGCTATTTTTGATAGAAGTCCAAAATCATTCATGTTAAGTAAAAAAATAAATCTGTGACGATAGAGCACTTTGATTATATTGTGGAAGTGTTCTTAAACTTTTTTTTACCTGGGTGAGGCTGTCTGTGGCTGGGTGGGTTAAACAGCCTGGTCAGCTAGTTGGGGGCCTGTGAGAATCCAGAAGAAATTTCCACCAAATTTGCTTAAATCAAAACAATTATTTGTATGTTTTATATTTATATTTTACTTTAGATATCTGTTATTTTAAACAAAAATTAAAAAAATCAGATTCATTTTTTTTAAAACATAACAATTTTTGCATGTTATCAGAGCAATTATAGTTTGGTTTTTATTTTTAACCTAGTTTTACTAATATCTTTTTTAGCTTTTATTGTTTTTGTACATTTGTGTTAGATTTTTTGCAATTTTGTCATATGCTTTTGCAATTGTATTATTTAGTTTGTAGTGAAAAGAAATTATAAAATTGATTTTTATTTTAATTGAAAACATTCAAGATATAATGAAACATTCTGCATGTCAATTAATAAACGTTAATTGATATTTGAGCAATATTGAAACGAATATTAAAATGATTAAAAACGCTAAACCTTAAGATGGAACTTCTTAAAGCAGTAAATGCATAAAATATAAAAAGTAATAAGACACTATTGATGCAAGTCACTAATAGGATTTGGTGTCATATTTAAACCATTCAATAGGATGAAATACTTCACTGTTGTGAAGAAAAATGGCATAGAAACGGAACACATATCATACTATTTTGGATCATCAAAACTTTTTACACCCCTACATAAGACTATAAATGAAGAGTTCAGATGCAAATGCCTCTAAGGGCCATCTGACATGTTTCTTCTTAAATTATCATTTTTATCAGGCAACGATATGCATATTACAAGTTATTTCACTATACTGGCAAATAGGTTGTGTTCATTGACATTTAAAGTGAAATCACTGAACCTTGATGTGATCCTGAGTCCTGAGTAGTTGTAGATGTAAGTGACTTACAACTAGCTTAAAAATATTATAAGACATGAGGAAGCAATAGCTGTGAAACATCATAGAGAAGAGCTGTAGAAAAAATGAAGTTCATGCAGTCAGCGTGGTTTGCCATATCAGTCGTCCTCTCCAGCTGAGACCACATTAGATCGTGCCTCGCTCCCTCAGGACGTCCAGCGTCTGGCTCAGGCTTTGTCACTTCTGCTTCCTATTCTGAGGGGAATTTCCTGATAATCACAGAAATAAGGAAGGGCGGAAAGGGGCATATTTGTCAGGCTTTCACTACATGCTGATGTGAATGCGGACGGTGACAGAGGCCAGGGGATGTACAGTGTGTCTGAGAGACAACAGGAAACTATGAGAGGCCGTTTAGGCCTTTATTATTGAAAAGCCTCTTAAAAACACTATAGTGCACATTTGAGGCAACATATTTCAGGTATAGTTGATGAAAGATTTCAGTGTAGTTGATGAGAGCATATTTCACTTGAATAGGAAGCTGCACCTCACCTCCGTTTAATTTGATTTGAGCCCAGTCAAACCTTTGTAATACGTCTGTTGTTGTGATGCAAAATGTAATTTTAAGAGTTCGTTAGAGCACAACGTGGTTGTTTAAACTTACAATCTGAGGTGCAATTATCAAGGCGCGACTGTTTAAAAATGTGCTCAGTCGTTTTCTGAGGAACCTTTTCGGCAAGGTTCGCACTGTCAGTGGTCACGACGCGCCAAGAACAGTAATATATGGCAGCACGTGTATTTGTCGCTGGTTCTGATGTCTCGATACACAGATTATGTATTAAATATCTTTTGTTTTAGGTATAACAGGGGTCTTTTGGCTTTTCATCTTGCCTGCGCGGTTTGACCGAGCTTGAGCTATGCGGAGCTGACCCGAGACGTTTACCTTGCACGTTGCGCTCATATTCTGGTTTTATCTGCTCTTATTATTATTCATTTAGATTGTGTGTAGTGAATTTCACCAGATTGACTGCGCCTTGCACAGATTGAGTTTAGTTGTATTTTATAATGTCCTTGAATATTATTTTCCCATACGATGGTAAGGTATAGTGGGCCTTACACCGCATAGTTTAATGGGCAGATTGTGACTCCCCTAATTCTGATTTATTCTAAATCCCGCCTCCATAGCTAATCCCTTACATTTACATTACATTTAGTCATTTAGCAGACGCTTTTATCCAAAGCTGTAAGGTTCAGGGAGCAATAAGCGATATGTCATACAGGAGCAATAATACAATAGGTGCAAATACAAAGTTACTAGTTTCAACAAAAGCTAGACCACTACCTGTTGAGAGAAATACCTGTGTTTCTATTCATTTGTCTGTCAAGTATTCACCAAAGAGATGGGTTTTAAGTAGTTTTTCGAAGGTTGTGAGAGATGTGGTTGACGGGACTGAGTAAGGAGGAATGTTCCACCAGGAAGGAGTTGTGAAGGAGAATGAGCGGGAAAGCGATTTACTGCCCTTATGAGAAGGCACAACAAGATACCGCTCGTTTGCTGAATGCAGGGTTCTTGATGGGTTGTAGGAGTGTAGGAGAGTAAGGAGAGCATTGCAGTAGTCCAACCTTGAGATCAGCAGTGCCTGGACAGGGAGTTGTGCCGCATGCTCAGTGAGGTAGGGTGAGCACTACCTTACCATAGAAGGGGGAAAATACATTTTAGGATTTTTGGGGGGATTTAAATATGAGCACAACATGCAAGGTAAATGTCCCGGGCAGCAAAAAGATATCTAAAAAATAAACATGTATAAAAATATATGTAGTAATCTATCGAGACATCAGAACCAGTGACAAGTTAAATGTGCTGCCATATATTACTATTCTCGGCAGGTCGTGCCCACTGACAGTGCGAACCTTGCCACCTCCGAAAACGACGGTTATAAGAAGTATTTCAGTAATACATATGGATGAATTTCCCTAAGTTCGATCTATATTTTTATTTCACTAGTGTTTGTAAAAGTTATTTCAGTAATACATATGAATGAATTTCATTAAGCTAAATCAATATTTTTATTTCACTAGTGTTTGTAATAGTCATTTGAATAATGTAGGCCAAACCGGCCCCTAATAGGAAACACTGTAATTCTTGAGAGCAAGCAAATTTGGTTTGTTTTCCTGCTGTATGAAATAACCTCCGCAGGGCTTTTGTCTAGAAGAGCAGTCATCTGAGTTATTTCAAGAGAAAGATCACACATGTAATTGTGGATGGTGCTAGATCAGTTTGTTTTAATCACAGCCAATTACATTTAAGAGTTTAGCGATGCGGTGAGGCTGGTGGCTCAGTAGTGTCTCATTGCACAGAAACACAATGAATTGGTGGGGAAAGTGGGGAAACACCATAACACACAAAAATGATGATTCGTTAGCTACACAAGGCATGAATGGATTCACTCCAACCAGAGAGACTGTATCGCTCAAAGTGCAGGCTTGGTCGGTTTGACCCCAGTTTTCCCCATATTGACATACGCAAAGCCTTATTTTTATGAGAACATCA
Organism: Barbatula barbatula; assembly: GCF_947034865.1. Classification (NCBI taxonomy): domain Eukaryota; kingdom Metazoa; phylum Chordata; class Actinopteri; order Cypriniformes; family Nemacheilidae; genus Barbatula; species Barbatula barbatula. The sequence goes on from NC_136766.1 coordinate 7,384,939, forward strand.
AAAAACCTGTCACCTGTCATGCTTCACCCCAATTTAAAAGAAATCTTAAAAAGATAACTGCTGAGACTGTGTGCTTCTTTTAGAATGCTATGTAGAAATTGTGCAAATTCTTGCAAATTAATTTTTTCACAATTTACAAACCTTTAAGACTGTTTTGCAGAACACAAATACAGTGTTTGGTTTGGTTCTCAAAATATCTTCTCTTGTGTTGTGGTGGCGTTTGGGGTTTTGAATGACATGATGGTGAATAAATGATGACAATTTTTATTCGAAGATAAATGTGCATGCAATTTATTTTTAGAGAAAATTGTTCTTTAAGAATTGTGTACGTTTATATTGAAATACAGAATTTTTGATTGCAGACTTCTATATCTTGGCAAATTGGAGTGCAGTTAACTAGAAGCCTTTTGTTTTGTTTTGTTCTATTACAGTCCATGAAAAACATTTGAGATTCCAAGGATATCTCTTTCACCAAATATATGTTCTTGCCTACACACTCACACACATGTAAACTAACCATCTCTGTCCAAACGCAGGTCAATTATAGAGACTGCTGTCTAAATATTTGGGGGAAATATACACAGGCCTCAGAGAACCACCTCCACTTACCCTCTCTTCAAACCCAATGTTCAAGAAGACATGTACAGGTCCCAGATCAGTGTTTGTGTTCTCAGTCAATTCAGGTCTTTGATGTTTAATCATTTTGAATGACTCAAATGATTCGTTCTGCGATTCATCTGTCGAATCCCCTCCTTTCTGTCAGCCTACTCTGATCTGATTGGTCAGACAGTCTAGTCTGCTGTGATTGGTCTACCGTGTGTCACAAATGGAACGTAGGCGGGCATTACACAGAGTGATGCAAAGCTGACCTGGAACTCAAATTAGAACGACAGACGACTTGCTTGCGTGATTCAGAGTCGACGTTTTCCCAAACCCATAACTTGTATAATTCGTTCACTTTCGGCTTTACAACTTGGCAGACTGCTTTCCAAAGACCTTCTAATAGTTACACTTTAATTAATAACATATTTTATGTGTTATGAAGTTTTAACACATTATGAGTCATTATGTGTTTATTTGGTGTAAAATAAATTAAAGGGACACAAAGTAACACATAACGGGTTGTCTTTAGCTAGACACAGGAACTTTCCTCACTCTTGTCATTTAAATCTTGTAAAACTTTCCTTCTTCTGTGGACTACAAAAGAAGATATTTTGAAGAATATTGGTAATTGATCAATAACCTATTCACTTATATTGTATAGGTACAAAGCCAATGCGAGTCAGTGTGTACCGCTGTTTTCGGTTATATTCGGTTACGGTTTTTCAAAATACCTTCTCTGTGTTCTGCAGAAGAAACAAAGTCGTACAGGTTTGACCGTGAATGATGACAGAATTTTCTTTTTTTGGTGAACTGTCACTTTCAGGACAGAATGTAATTGAAAAAGAAAAGTAATTGCGATACTACAGAGATCTCATTTGAGTATTTTCTTCCACGTGGGCAAAGTAAAACAGACTACCTCTTGGTCCTTGTCTCTTAGCTGATTGTGTGCCACCCAGTAAGCTGCCCAGGGCCGTGCCGCTTTGAAGGAACGGCCACATCGCTTGTTATGATCTGACTGCACCCGCACCCGTGGGGACCACTCCATCCACACATTCTTTACCATCAGACAGCATCTGATAACAGCCCAATGCTGCCCAATAGAAAATATAAGCTCGGACTTACAAGATGAAGTAGATGGGAGAATGCAGTAGAAAGAGAACAGTACAGTGTTAGAAGAGATAATCAGTTAAAATTTGCCATTATGCATGTATTGCAAGTATATTTTAAGTAGTGCATATCAGTATACTATGTCAATGAGATTACTACTGACTCCACAACCTGAAAGGAAATTGTGTTGCTTCGAAGTTTATTGCTCAGGAAATTCTGTTCAGTTTCACTTTGCTTAATTTTTTTTCTTTAAAGTAAAAGAAATAGACACCAATTAGACAACGTTTCTTAGAATGACAAGAATTTGATAAAACATATATTTGAAGCGTGACTGTTAATTGCAGACTTGTGTCAAAAGCAAATGATCTGATTTTTTTTTTTAGAAACTCTATAAAAGACACAAAAATACTGTATTGAAAACTTTGGCAAGTCTTCAATTTCTCTTAACCTAATCTAATATCATATCTTTCAGAAAGAACTCTCACTTTATTTGAGATTTGCGATTGATTTTTGTTTTCAAATTTTACCTACGGTAAAGCTGTTGCCGTTTGGTAATAAACTTTTCTAGAGACAGCAGTGGACAAAATAGAGTTTGAACACACTGAACTGCTTAATGACAGCGTGGACAATGTCCCGCCCCTCAGTGGACCTGTGACCCTTTTGATGGACCTCAGTCAAGGCTCCTAATTACATCTAATGTGCTGTAATAGTCCCAAGAGGAGGACTGTCTTGTACTAGTCTGGCCGCCGAAAAACAGAAATGGAGGAATGTGGGTGGAGATCAGGGTGTGTGGTAGGTTCCACGTACGTGACTATCAGGGCCGCAATTAAGATGCTTATAGGGACGTAAGGTAGCCTGTTGCTTCAGCAGAAGGAAAGCAATGAGTTGTGTAAGACATCCTGTGTTGTACTGCTCTGTTCTTAACCCTTTTTTTCTCCAATATCTCATAGCTAGGGCTAACGGTCTGAACTAAGTGCTAGAATGGACACAAGTATTAACAGTTTCCTTGAAGTTGACAAAACCATGCGAAAATCTCATACACCTAAGTTACCTAGAGATCAGAATCTTGTACTTGTACAATTAACCAACCCCCTAGCAACCACTCATAACACCATAGCAACCCCATTGCAATTCCCTGAGAACCTCCCAGAGTTGAATATGCACTCACATTTTATTCAGAAAAAGTTAAAACCAAGTTCTCTCCGAACCCATGTTGCCAAAAGTTTCACTATTGCCCAACGTATGTTTTTTTAACTGATGTTTCCTTTTGTAATGCTGTCTCTCGTTCTAACTTTGTCTATGCTGTTCCCTTCATTTCTCCTTTTCGTATTGTCTCATCTGCTCTCTGCCACCCATGCAGACAGCTGCCCGCTTGGCAAATACTTTGGCATGTGATAATTAGTGTAAAGGTGGTAGAGGGCACCGGGGGGGGGGTAAAGTTTTGTACTAGCAAACGAATAGAGCGTGTGCTGTGTCCAGCTGGCTGTTCCTAACATTACAGGCTGTGCTTTGTGAGGTCTGACAGCTGCATCGAAACTGTGTGTGTGTGTGTACCTCTGCAAAATAATTTTGTTGCATTTGTCAATTGGTTACAATACAGTTCGTGTTACTCAACACATTGACGTACTGTAACAGTATGTAGCAGAATAGCTCTGTTAAACTCTCACATATTGATTAACCTCTGTGTACAACTAACATAAAGCCAAAGTAATCGAGGTAAATAGCTTTATATGAGCTGATGAGAGCCACCCCACCCTTCATCTAAATATGACTGTAGTGAAAGACATCAAAGAGGTAGCGTGCGACTGACGCTTTGATGTATAAATAATTCATTTCCAGGATGCCAATCTATCTTCATCGAACAATGTGTAACATCTAGTTATGATGGGCATAGGAAATTTGTCGTCAAGTCGAAGCTGTAAAGAGCTTAAACTGAGATAATAACCAGCGGCACTTGCAATGTACTAAATGAGCTGAATGGACTGATAACACTACTTCTGAGGTTCCTGATTGGCTGGGAGTGCAAGAGAAAGTGTCCTGATTGGCTGAATATGACTGCAATAAAGCCTTTTGTTATCTTAGTCTGTGAATGAGTGTTATCGAAAGACAAACACATACTGTACAATAACCAGTTCACTGCACATTTGATTCTGTCATCATTTTCTCACCCTCTTGTCATCTTAAACCTCAAAAGAAGATATTTTAAAGAATGTTTTAACTGGGCCCCATTCAATTGCATTGGTTTTGTGTCCACACACTGTCCAGTTTTCCAACTTTCTTCCAACTATCTTCTTTTGTGTTCTGCGGAAGTGAGAAAGTCATACCGGTTCGAAATGACAAGAGGCTGAGTAAATAATGACAGAATTTGGGAAATCTGTCACTTTAATAGCAATATAATACATAGGGCCTACAGTTTCACCAAAGCATCCAAACAAAAGGCTGGTTTGTTCGTTTAGTGTAATTTGAAGTAAATCTCTACATCTGTCCATAGATTTAAATTTTTTCCAGCTGGGATAAGTGATTGCTTGCAGACAAGCTAGCTCACGTTGTTCGGCACACATACTGGCAACACCAAAGCCGTGAGCTTCAAGTGAGGGCCATTTACTAACCTGGTCCTGTTTCCCCTTTTCCCTTTTAAAATATGACCTCTTGCCCTGTGCACTCTCCCAAGCTAGAACAGGGGGCTAATTTGAGAGGCCTGACTGTCAATCTATTTAGCTTTTCCTCAACGGGTTTCAATCAAACATCCTTTGAACCCCTTCCTCAATGGCCGCAGTGCCAGCTGATTACCTTCCTTTAGCTATGTAAATCACTCCCACAAGCTCGACGCCACCACAATGACTCTTTTTAGTGCGGTAGCTCCCTGGCCTGCGAAAAGGGATTATGACTGTAAAAAAGCCAGTCATTTCAAATCAGCCCCATTATAAAGCACTTTACGTTGCATTGCTGTTTGTTTGCTCCTGTCCGGAGGCCATTTTTAGGATCTTTGTATGACTCTGTGAAAACATCTGTTTGTCATCCATAAACACTTATTTTTACAGCATTGTAACATCATGGTAAAAAATAATGGTCAGTTCAGTCTATCAACGCTTGTGCGACCACATGCGTGGCTCTGTTCATGGGCATTTCAGTTAACGTATACTGTTTATTTGTACAGTGAAACACTTAAAAGGCATTGTTTTTGCATCTCAAACTATTTACAGTAGCCTAGCAGCCAAATCTACAACTGTTCAACAAACCAGTGTTGCAGGGACTTCTTTTATCAGGTAAAGTGCGTAGATAAACCATAGCTTTTATGCAGTAGAAAAATGTTGGAGGTGTCCTGAAATTTCATCCTACCCGTCAGATTACCCTACAAGCCATAAGCCCATCAATGTTACGTCATAGCTCGTCTTTCTCTTGGTCTATCTATGCAGTGACCGGCAGAAAACTGACCGAACAAAACACCGTTTTCAAAATTCTTTCACTGTTACTGACTTCCTGTGCATATGAATATTAACGATCACGCTAAAGCCTACATCGCATGATAATGTTATAAAGTGTTTTTTCCATTATTATCAATTATTGTCTGGTATCTGTCTGTTGTAATCGACATCTGGATAATTGCGAGTCATTGGCGATATACGATAACATCGTCACATCGCCCAGCTCTAAAAGTGGTCACATAATTTTTTCATTATTTCAGAAAAAAAGGCATTGTCTTTACATGGTACAGTAAAGTGTTTTAAGCAAAAAAATCTTGACTTGTTCAACAAAAGAAGCTGTCCAGCTTCCAGTACTCACACACACACTCAACACAAAAGCATCAGCCCTATAAAAGAAGGGGGATCTTTATCCAGCAAACGAGCTTGATCCTGGACTGTGCAAAGGCCGATTCAAAGCAACACAGGCACAACACTGCCAGCTAACATTGGTTTCTAAATAATCAGGAGAACGGGCCCCACACTTTGGCGCGCTCCAGGACAAAGGGGGAAGGGGTGCAAGGGCCACGTGAGCCCCGCACACAGACAGCAAGGCAGCAGCAGCAGTGTGGCTCAGCATTAACGAGCATTCGCTGATTGAAAGCTCCAATTGTGGCCCGCGCCTCGGCGTGCTCCTCTGGCCGCACATTCATCGCCACTTCCTGGGGCCTTTGTGTGTTACTGAGTTAGAGAGAGCAACGGGAGGGGGGAAAGGGCCACCCGACCCGGAACATTGGCACGACACGCTGGGCCCCCGCAAGAGCGGCTCTACCATCTGCCGCAGTAATTCAGCCGCCCGCATGCCAGAGCAGCCACGCGGCCCACTTACGCAACTCTACTCACCATGGGCCTCTCCGCACAAAGCCCAGAAACAAACACCACAAGCCAGCCTGGAATTTTGTCCTTACTGGGGCCTTTTCTTTTTTTCTGGGCCCTTTTGAACATTTGTATTTGCCCCCTGCTCTAATCAGCTCAGGCCATGATGCCACTGTGGCATCAGAGCCCTTCTGGCAGCACAGAGGGTCCTGTTCGGCCCGCGACGAAGGCGGCCTCTTTTTCAAACGCGACTTATTGGCAGATCAACACAAAGTGTCTGGTGGACCAAGTCAGAGATGTTGCTCATTTCTTTCTTATTCAACTTTCCAGGTCCTTCCAGCTTGTAATTAACCACTTCCAGAATCATTCCCCATGTATTTCCAGTGCAGGAAATGGATTCATTGTTTGAGTTTAGGAGCACTGTTCGGTGCATCCATTTAAAGTTGTGGAGACATCTGAAGCCGCTAGCATGCTGAGCCCTGTTAGAACTCTTTGTTGCCATTGTTCCATGTATCCTTTCTGAGTTCTGAGCTTATAGCGTTGATAAAATGTTGTTTTAAGCTTCACCGTTTTTCAAATTATTCTTTTTTTATTCAAATTGTTGAGGCCTCAGTTGATCAGTATCCAGAATGCTGTCTATACACTCTTAGGCGGTGTCTATACTACTACGTTTTCCTTTAAAAACACATAATTCTTGCTACAGTTACGCCTGCCGTTTACACTACTACCGAGTTTGTGACCCCAATAAAATGGAGACTTTTGGAAACGCTGCAGAAAACTAAAAAAGTTCGGGCCTGGTTGCCCTCACATACTGATTGTGTTGTCTGTATCATTGCGTTTGCTTCCCTGATTCGTTAAGCCTCTGTCATAAGAGCCATTACGCTACCTGAAGGCGATAATGACATACCTCACAAGGACTGTGTAAGCAAAAGGCTTGTTTAACTTCAAGCGGTGCTCAAGCGGTAACATTACAGCAACACAAGAGAGAATCGAGGACTGTATGCTTTTAAATAGCTCTCTGAGTACTGGGTGTCATCCGTTGAACAGTCTGCGTGGGGCCGAAGGAAATCAAACAAGCTTAATAACATGGATTACCTCTATTAACGTTATCCACACAAAGTCCTTGCCTTTCCTCGCCATCGTGTTCATTTTGTACTGGTCAGTCTGGGACTAGTAACCAACTGCAATCAACAACCAACTTATGTATGCCCGTACAACTGTTTATATTTATGTGCCCATGCCCAGCATGTCTGAATGGGTATGTGATTTGCGTTTTCGGTAGTGTAGTGTAAACGCAGATTTTTTCTAAAACGCATGTGGAAAACGGCATTATAAACGAGGATCTTTTTCGTTTTAAAACTCACAGCGATCCCATAAAATAACCATTTTGGTTCCACAAAGAACCATTCAGTCAAAGGTTCTTTAAAAAACCATCTCTTTCTTACTTTTAGAATTTTTTTGAAACAGAAAGGTTCTTCAGATGTTAAAGGTTCTTTATGGAACCAAAAGGTTTTTAAATGTTCTAGTTCAACATCACGTCAACCTTGTTGAACCATTCACAGTTTTTGACTGAACTGTAATAGCTTGAAATAAACTTAATTATTTAAATCATTATTTAAGACTACACATTTTTATTTTACATTTGATTATATTATTTTATTTTTGAAATGTTTTTTTTATGACTGCTTGATATTATAATAAAATAATGCAGGGTTGGTTCAGACCATTATTACCAAACTAAATTAACCAAGAGATGTCCATATTTCAACCAAACATGGGTTGAAACCCAATATTTTATTGTTCATTATATTTACTTGAGGTATTAGCATAATAAAGATAAATATATAAAATAAACCTATATCATTCATTTATATACAATTGTTTGATAAATGTTGATACATTATAAACTCAAAAATAAAAAATGCTGAGTTATTTTCAAATCAGTATTGGGTCAAAAAAGGTTAAACCCAAACTTTGGGTAAAAATAACCCAGAAAGCGGCTATATTTGACCAAACAATGGGTTGAAACAATCCATCATTTTGAGGTGAAACATTCCAGAATAGGTCAATTTACGACCCAACGGCTTGGTTACTTTCCTTTTTTGACCCAATGCTGAATGGGAAATTACCCAGCATTTTTTAGATATTGATATTGAGAGATTTTATACACTATTAAAACAAAAAAATGTATCATAACTTGCTGATGTCTTTGGTCACATCACCCAGCCCCAATCATGAGCATGCTAAACTCTCCAGAGCAGGAGAAAGCTAATGCTAAGTTGACCCAGCAGGGTTCTCTGGGTGCCCTATGGGCGTCCTTCTGCATCTGGATGACATTATTGCTCCCTGGTGCTGATTAGATAAATGATGGAGGTTGGCCTAACCTAAACAAGCCTCCATAGCAAACCACCTATTCATAAGAATTTGTCTCCCATTTGTCACTGTGCCTGGCTGAATGTGCCAAAGGAAAGAACTTATGGTTTGACATGCGGTGTATGTAAAGCGCACCGCACATTGCGGCCAGTTTGATCACCACCCACACTTAAGTTAATACATGTTACTCATTCACTAGTTCCTACCGCTGCCACATATCACAGTGGTCAAAACAATAAATAAAAGTGAAAGTAAGTCAGGTGATTTCTTGGAAACGGCCCTTTTAATGTCTAGCGCTAGGGTGGGAGTCTAAAAGAATCTTGCGCTGTTACTGTACAACCCCAAGTGCACAGATTTCCCAGGCCTTCTCATAGCCTCTCTTAACCTCAGTGTGTCAACTGCCAGTGACAGTGCAACCGGAAGACTGTCTTTAACCCGAAAGATAATTCTACTTTTACCACTGAGCTTTCCTGTAGCACTAGCAATGCAAAGGTTGTGTGTTTGATACCAGGGGATAATGTATAATATAATGCAATGTAAATTGCTTTGGATGAAAGCGTCTGCCATTTGCATAAATGTAAATGTACTTTGTTGAAAGCAGCATTGCCAGGAGGAGCAAGGTGGCAGAAGTACATTCTGTCGACAGGCGTGTCAAAAACATGCATTAGACCATGCATGCTTTGCATATCTGCTATGATGGATTCATGGGTTTTTACCTTGATTTTGTTGCCTTACTCTTTAAAGTCTACTGCACCTACTTTTAGAAGAATGCCATATAGTGTTGCAGTTGTAGGTCATTAGTGCGATTAGAAGCCACACTCGTTCTGTTTCTTTCTTGACCTTTGTCAGTTCCTTGGCGGCATTATTCAGCAATGCATGGATAGACAGGCGCACCCTAATCTCTTTGCGGTTCTCCGATCCCTCCCAGCTTGCTGCAAGCGTGTTCACGTGAGACCGTTCATTCCATACACCTACGCAAATCTCATCACCTCCCCTTTCATTTTCTTCTGTGCTCTGTGTCTTCATGTTTACATGTGGGTGTGTAATCTTAAATGACATTACATAAAACATTGTAGACCATTGTTGAAATGCAGCGATAATATTAAGGTTGATTGTATAGTTTATCTAATCTGGTTTTGGATAAATGTGAAAAGAAATGTTTGGATTTGTTTTGAAGTCTTCAGTAATATTCACATTTGATTGTGGACTTGATATTGCATGATTTTGTTGAGATTCGTCTAAAGCTCAAGGAAAGACCTGTGTGAGATTTCTGGGTCTTCTCTCAAGAGACAGATATGAAAAACAAGCAAAAGTTTATATTTGCACTCTATTTAATCTCAGTGATGTCTAGGAGAAAGAACTGAGGTACTAAGGAGGTCTCATCTGGGATTTTTCCTGTGGGTGTTCAGACGTTTGTTGTTATGTAATATTAGGTCAGACTCATTTGTATTTGAAGGAATTTGAACAGAAAAACACAATTGCATGTTCGTATTTGCCATACCCATTAGCAGACTACGTAGAGCAATTCTGAAGCCCTTTCACCTAGAGAGGGAACAGGTGTGTCTTTCCTTGTCCATCCCTAAGAAAACGCTACTGGAAAAATTGTCTTACTTTTAAATAGCTCTCTCAGTACTGTGGTTGTTTTTAGTTTTAAGTTAGCTTTTTTAGAAACGTGCAGGTAGAGCATGGTTCTAGTAACTCCAAGGTCAAAGGTTACATTCTAGATGCGCTGATGCAGGAAAATTATTACGTTTAAAATTGACGTATTAGTTGCATATTGGTTTGAAGAACTGTCTTAAACACATATATGTGTGATGTTTGTGTTTAAATGTAGTTTTCCGCCATTGTTCGAGTATGGAGGCACAAACATTTTTTAGGTAGGTTTATTTCGTATAATAAATAATTTAGCTCGACCTATATTCATATACAGTATATACAGTATATATATATATATACATATATATATTTCCTCAAAGGTTTTCCTCGCAGACGGCTTGTATTTATTACAAATGAGGTAATAAAATGTTTCAAAGTAGCTGTGTAATAAACGGGGTAATGTATAGCACTGAGGTTATTCTCACAACCGACTTCTTATACAACCGACTTATATACATGGGCCGTTTTTCAATATGCGTTCTTCAGTGGTCTTCTGTCCTTGCTTTACATCATCAATCCGGTTTCAATACACAAGAACACAAGTACAGAGAACGCATGATAGTATCCGGATGTGTTCTTCATATCAAGGATGCATCGTATGCAGGCTCGTGCGCCTACGGAATCTGCTTGAAGTCCCATAAGTCTCTGTGGTGCGTCCATCAAAGTTCTTTCTTTTCAAGACTGGTCTCCACAAGAACACAAGTTCGTTCTTAGCGTTCCTTGAATTGAGAAACGGCCATGATCTCTTACTTATATAGACCGTTTCATAGGACGCGTGCGCGTCTGAGCCCCAGTTAACTTCTGCTTTGTGTTTGGCTAGTGTCTATTAATAACTATTTATATTTTATTTAATTTATGTTTATATTATTTTGTATTATTATTTAACTGTATAATAATTGTTTTAAAAACAATTTGTTGAATGACCATGTGGTTCGGTCGCATTTAAACACACTGTATGGTACCCTGACATCTATCGGTTGACCTTGGTATCGGAGTCTACATTTTAAATATTGTAGAGACACATTTAGACAAGTAAGGGTTCTTCCCGGTTTCTTTTGATTGTTATCATAAATAATCTACAGGCACTCTATTGTTTGTAAATGTGTAACGGAGGTTCAATTCGGTCACAAAAGTGCGCATGCGCTGTAAAGTTGTTTTATGTTGTTTAGATGAAACGGTCTATATATGTTTGCACATGTGATATCATAAAGCAACGTCATACACATGAAGAAACGGCATGGCGGCGGTGCGTAAAACGAGTTACCACTTCTTGTAGTTTTCCTTAGATATTTAAGCCTGTGCGAATTGGCCATCAATATTACACACACACATTTCTCCGTCTTTTTATAAAGAACCAACTGTAAAAGATTAACTATAAAGTCCATCTTGTCTGCTGTGGTGCTTTTTGTGGTCCAAATAACATAAACATTTTACCAGAACCATAATATTACAATCTGATGGCATAAATATTTTTTATGCGATGGCTGGAAAGCTGTCGTGAACTTTCGATTTGCAATCCTCAGGCCCTGTGTTATGATCCACTGTCAGATATGTGAACTAGAACGACAGGCTGTCTGCATAGTTTCTATGTGGGCCGCACAAAGGTGAAGAATTTAGCAGAACTACTGGTCCTGTCGCACTGCTGTGAGGATAAGACGTGTTTCACGCCTAACTATGGGCCCTCACAGGCGCAGTAGTGCGAGACCACTGGCCTCTATCAGCCCCGTCCCACCTAGACTGCCGACAGGGAGGGGAAATGGAGAGAATGGTGTCTCTATCAGTCAGTCACACATTGAGCAGCGTAACCAGAGCCAGGTGATGAGACGAGGGCTATGGCGGCGCTCAGAAGGATACAGTGCATTTAAATTCATGTTTCTTCCACATTCCCACAGGGTGTGTCCAAATCCACTTTTGCTATTTTAACAACGGGAAAACGGTCAGCGCCCCCCCGGGCGCATGATCTAAACGGGTTGCCCCGGTTATCTTAAAGAGTAATGTGTGTTTTTTGGGCGTAACGTGCAGTAAACCAATCAGAGTCTCATCTCTCATTCCCTTTAAGAGCCAGTTGTGCTCACACCATGGTGGATTCGCTATTTACTACTGTAAAGTTTGCAAGAGCAAAGACTGGACGCTTCTCCAGATAGGAAACGCATCTGCTCGCGCATGAGGTTATTGCGTGCGAGCAGACCATCTACAAGACAACCCGTATTTGTATCTTTATGTACACCATTATAATCTTTTACATTGTAATCCATTTATTTTTTATATTTGGCATGTTCGTTTCCTTCTGTGCTTCCCTCTAATAAGTAAAGTGAAAGCGCGCTGTGGACCTGCCCATCTTTAAATAAAACATATATATTAGGAGGCGCAGTCTATTATCAGTTCCTCAAAATAGCAACGCGCCAACAATGTGCCTGAAAACACCTATTTTTTAGACCAGCACGCCCTTGGGCGCACAAATGGTCGCAAATGCATTTGTTATTTTTCAACGCGGTGTAGGACGGTAACATTAGAACTGTGTCGGCCAGATACTAGCAAAAACGCTGCGCCTTGCATCGCATTGTGCCTAATTCACGATAGAGCCTGTAATTTCAAGCATTAATGCTTTGTTCATGCTGTTTCATCAGATGCATGCGCCTGGTCCGAAGTTAACTTCCGGTCGGTGTTTGGTAAAGTTTCAAATGAAATGAAATGAAATGAAATGAAATGAATTGAATTGAATTGAATTAAATTAAATTAAATTAAATTAAATTAAATTAAATTAAATTAAATTAAATTAAATTAAATTAAATTAAATTAAATTAAATTACATTACATTACATTACATTACATTACATTACATTATTAAAAAAATAGATTTATCCTTATTTTTAGTTTTTTTCCCAAAAGCTTTTTTTAAAAACCGGTGTTACCTAACTTTTGTTTTGTTGCCTGCGGCATATTTCTTTTCCTTAGTCATTCACAATAAATGTAGACAACAGCTGACTTTCTTTGTAATCCATCCGTTGAACCCATCTACAAATATGTATTTACTGTTTATTAATCCGTCTTTGCCAAGACACATTGCGAACAGGTTCTCAGAATCACAGGAGTTGGACATTGATTTGGCGCTACATGTTTACTCTGGGTTAGGCCAGCTCTAAAACACGGTACGGAAGTACTGAAGCCTGCTTGCAATGACCTGAGGTTTGTGTGAGTGAATATGTGACTAATGTGAATTTGTGTTTAGTTGTGTTATTAACATACCGGGCTGAATCATGTCGCACCAAACCTCCAAGATTTATAAGATATCTGAGTCATACACATACTTATACCCCCGAATCATCTTTTTGCAGGTTTTTTATTAATCTCTCTGGCAAATAAAGGTGATTCACCTAGCGACAAAGTGGATTTGGTTTTCATGTTTTGGAGTGCTAAATACAGTTACGTTCACACACTATTCTGGTAATCGGTTCCCATAGTTCAGGACTCATAGCAGAAGTTTGTGGTTTTCCCACGGAATCAATAAACTTATGCTGTTGCAGTGGATTGTTTTGGCGGAATTATTGTGTTCATCAGCTGTCGTTCTTAAAGAGAGAATTCAGCAATTTTTTTTATTTTGTCATCATTTATTCATCCACCTATATGACTTTCTTTTTTCTTCAGACACAAAATATATTTTAAAAAACGTAAACCAATGATAACTATACAACATTGCACCGAACTGACTTCCTTTGTATGAACACAAAACTACATTTGTCAAAATATCTTCTTTTGTGTAAGGTTTACAAGCACATGGGGGGGAATAATTGATGACACCTTTTATTGAGATTGTCCGAACAGTTCCTCTAAAGTAAGATGTACAAGAAGTTTTTATGAAAGAGGTTTATTATGATTACTATTAATTAGTGATTTAAAAAAATGAAGTTTGTGTAATGCATAATAAGTAAAGTATGTGTTTAGGAATGGGAGTGACATGTTTTGGTTTTTGGGGTGTGGCCCTTGGGCTAGTTTTGATGGGGTCAGAGTTTTGTTCTGCAGATCTGGCAACCCTCATAGTATATACTGTACAGTCAAGAATTATTCAGATCATTCATTTATGTAAGTGAGGATAGCAAAATGAGGTCAAATGTGACAAACCCAAAAATTCTTCATGGACTTACAATAAAATTGAAAATAATTGACCTGACCATGCTTGGCTTTTTATTGCTAATGCAACCTTTCTACACCAAAGACTGAACCAAATTTGCATGGCACTGCTTTGCCTTGCCTTGCCTACACTGTAAAAAAAAAACGTTATTTTACAGGTAATATTCTGTATTTTTTTACAGAATTTCCCCATTTTTTCATTAAACAGTAAAATGCTGTTGTTTAACAGATATTTGCTGTAATTAAAAGTTTTACCATTAAAATGACAGTGTTTCATTGTAAATAACAATTACATAAAAATTATGTTTTTTAAAGGCATTTCATACTATTTTTACAGATTAAAAATTTATTTTTACAGAAAATTACAGTTAATTTTTACAGATTTAAAAGATGTATTTTTACAGACAATTATTGTAAATGTTTTATTGATTATTTTCCTGTTCCGGACAAAAATGTATGTAAAATTACATAAATCAGTGAATTGAAAGTGTTTTAAATGTATCCCCCTTGAGAATGTTCCCCAGGAATAACTTTCTCCAGGGTGCAATGTCTGTTAATATAATAATAGCACATTATAGCAAACTCCAAATGAACTATATTATTTTTATAAATTATCAACAATGTAAAATGTGGTTTATTTAGGGTTTCACCATGCCCTGGCAAGCAATGCCTATGTCTCCTGGATCAAAGTTCAGAGCTTAACTTTTTGTTGTCCATGGTTCCTTCAATGATTTATTATAAAATTTACAATTTCAAATTTCAGAACTTAGACAACTCCATATTTCTGAAGCATTTTATTCATACAAAACATTGTATTACGCCAGCATCAATCATAATTTGACAGATCATCTCTTGTTTACTGTGCCATCTACCAGGGCTGAGTTCATGCAAGACAGTAATGCATGGGGCAAAGCATCCCTAACACACTTAATTATCCTACCCACAGTTCTCAGAGATTTTAATTTATCCAGTGCAGCAAGTGATAACAAAGTTCGTAATCATAATCATAAACACACGATAATCATAAAGCACAAGTAATTTTTTACTACACTCTTGTTTTTTTCAGGCTGTTAACCTAGTGACTAATGAAACCGAAGTCTCATACATTAAATTATCTCGTATGAAATTGCTTTGTCCATGTTGAAAATAGGGTGGATGTAGTGAAGTATGGGGCCAACAGTCATACGGGAGCACCAACAGAATCTTTCCCTGTGGAATTTTCCAGATAGCCTATGTTTTACACGTGCACAGAAAAACACCAACAAATCCTAATGGTTAAACTATATATAACTATATAACTATATATATAAAACATATTGCTACTACGTATTTGCACATATATATAAAAATTGTTATTGTAACTTTTGTTGAAAAATATTTCCACAGAATAATGAAAATAATATTATTCTACTTTCAACTCCATACAACTATTTAACATTCACACGTTTATTCAGATGCATCTTGTTGTTTGTGTGCGACACAGATTCAAATTTGCCGCCAATTCCCGCCCACAACGTCGAATGTGTCATAGGTCATAACAGCCGAAAGAGCAATGATTTGGTCACATGTTTTACACATTTGAATTGACAAACGGTTGTCAGAGACGTCTTCTCAACGGGTTTGCGCGGGTGTTTTCAATTCAATGCTTTTAGGTGAGCCATCCTCGGATATCATCGAGCTGCATTGGCATTTTGGAATAAGGAATGTAATGTTTTCTCCTGCGTTTCGAACGAAGGTAAGAGTGTTTTCAGCGCGATATAAAAAGTATACATTTGTAACTGGTGTGAAATATTTGAATAGTTTTCCCCCTATATTGTATAATTTTCTTGAATTTACTTGTTATACTACTTTTGTTTTCTGTTTTATAATTCAAATGGATTAATGAATCTCACACAATTTTGTTCATATTACTGTTCACAAGTAAGAGAATATAACGTTAAATTAAAGGAACTTTTCTTCGAGTCTTCGTTTAGAGTGGGAGCGTCATCGGTGAAACATCGCGGGGTTTCTCCATACGACGTGCGATCGCATGCACGTTGTTTTTCTCGAGGACGTTTCTCTGGTAAGATGAGTTTTATTGTCCAAATGCAAGTTTTTGCTCCAGTGTGATTTAAGTGATAACAGCATTTGATCGTGTGGATTGTGATGAAGTGTTTAATTGTAATAAGATTATGAAATTCATAATGTGCTTATAATTATATTATTACACCCAGTGTCTACAGGAGAGCGTGAGAGAGAAGCCATTGCCCCGTTGATCCACTGATGATGTGGTCTGTTAACAGGTATGTTGTTTGATTAGTTAAATTTTATGAAAGAAAATAGATCTGGTTGACTGTTAATAAACATGTATTGTACATAGTGTTTTAAGAATCCATTTGAATGATTCGTGCTGTGCATGACGCACGTGGTGAGGCCTGCACATGGTGTAGGTTCTAAATGTAGTGAATGTTTCATTTGGATGATAGGTATGGCATTGTAATTGTTTCATTAGCATAATAAATCATTTGCATATTCTAGTCTTAAAGCGATAGTTCACCCTGAAATTAAAATTAGCCCATGATTTACTCACATTCTAAGTGTATATAACCTTTCAGACGAATACATTCATATTAACAAATGCCCTGGCTCTTCCCAGCTTTATAATGGAAGTGAATGGGTGTAAAAGTGCATCTATCCGTGATAAAAGTGAAACTCTGGATGTTTTCGTTCACTTAGATCTGTTACACACGAAAGCTATGAAAGGTAATTTTCAAAATTCTATAATGGGGCACTTTAATATAACTCCGATTGTATTTGTCTGAAAGATGAATGTCATATACACCTAGGATTGCTTGAGGGTGAGTAAATCACAGGCTAAATGTCATTTTTGGGTGAACTACCAATGCCATACAAAATATCCATGTCTTTCGTTTCTCAGTGGAAGAAAAATAACGTTTTTTTTTTAGGAAAACATTTCTGGACTTTTCTTCACAGAATGTAGTTTAATGGCACCCAATGTTTCTCAGTTCATATCCATGCAGTTTCAAAGGTCTTTGAAGTGCTTCAACGGGCTCAGCACGATACCAGCTGAGGACGAGGGGGTTTTCTAGCGAAACGATCGATTATTTTTATTATAAAAAAATTATATACTTTATATACAATAGTTTAAATTGAGCTCAAGACTGAAGAAGCCGGGAACTACATCCTCATGCTTGGATGGCACCGGCATTGTACCCATATATATAAGTTCAGTTTGTAAACAGTGGTGCGGTACTTCCGCACGTGCATGCGCCGTTGAGCATGATGTCGTAGTTCCCGGCTTATTCAGTCTTGAGCTCAATCCGAACTATTGTATATAAAGTATATAATTGTTTTATAATAAAAATAATTGATCGTTTCGCTAGAAAACCCCCTCGTCCTCAGCTGGTATCGTGCTGAGCCCGTTGAAGCACTTCAAAGACCTTTGAAACTGCATGGATATGAACTGAGAAACATTGGGTCCCATTAAACTACATTCTGTGAAGAAAAGTCCAGAAATGTTTTCCTAAAAAAAACGTTATTTCTCTTCCACTGAGGACAGAAAGACATGGATATCTTGGATGGCATTGGGGTGAGTAAACTTAAGAAATTCATTTTGAGGTGAACTAATCCTTTAATATCAATCATAACAGGTTGTTTCATACCCCTTTTCCACCAACAAGAACCGGGTGCTGGTTCAGACCAGCTCTGCCTTGGTGGAAAAGGGGTATCAGTGTTTACTCCATAATGAGTTTGTACATTTAAAAGAAGCTTAAACTAATCCATTACACCTTAAAGGTGCACTATGTAAGAGTCATTCATGGATAGGGGAAGTCCTAACCCTAAATTTAAATAGTATTTTAAAATATGTCCTCCTTTTGTGATTTCAGGTTATAGATAAACCTGTGCTTGTGGATCTACATCAGATGACCATGACAACCCAGGTGTGGAAATAGGGGACTGTTTTTAATCTGAAATCTGTGTAATCTATGATGAACGATTCTTCTGACACCATATGAATGCATACAGTCGTCTGGCAGAAGCTAGATAATTTTGATTATAAAGTTATAAATATGGATGCTTTTCTTACACAAACGCATCTCTTTGCTTCAGAAGGCCTTTATTAAAGGATTAGTCTACCTCAAAATGAATTTCTTGAGTTTACTCACCCCAATGCCATCCAAGATGTCCATGTCTTTCTTTCTTCAGTGGAAGAGAAATTAAGTTTGAGGAAAACATTTCAGCATTTTTATCAACACAATGGACATCAATCGCAATGCAGTTTCAAATGGCTGTGGACGTCAGGAATAGGGTCTTATTTAGCGAAACGATTGGTAATTTAAAAAAAAAACAGACACACAACATGTATATACTTTTTAACCACAATTATTCGACTTGTGCTTGTGTTGCACCTCGCTGGGCATTACGTCATCACGTTGGAATCGTCACCCGTCATGTCATTTATCGGTGTACTCCGGTTTAAAAAGGCAGGGAAGTGCGACAAATACCATCTCATTTTGTCCTCCAATTTCAAAATTCGTCCGACATCTTTTTTTATTTATTTAAAAGAAATTGCGACGTTTCCAACATGATGACATAATGCCTGGCGCGTTGCAGACCAGCACAAGACAAACATTTATATACTTTTTAACCACAATTGTTCATTTAAAAATGAAAAAAACTGTTTCGCTAGATACTTTATGACCCTATTTCTCAGGTGCGATCGTGCACATCCCTTGAAACTGCATTGATTTGGATTTCAACATTTTGGTTGCGTTTGAAGTCCGTTGAGTGGAGAAAAGTCCTGAAATGTTTTCCTCAAACTTAATTTCTTTTACACTTAAGAAAGGCATGGATATCTTGGATGGCATTGGGGTGAGTAAATTATCAGGAAATTAATTTTGAGGTGAACTAAATCTTTAACCCCCCCAGAGCCCTGTGATTGTTTTTATGATGGATAGATGCACTTTTATGGACTTCAAAACAGAAGCACCTGTTCACTTTAGCTAACCCTTTAAAAAGTATTTTTAACTCTGGACCAAGAAAATGTTTCAGTAATTGCTTTAAAAAAACAGAAGTTCACTAATATCTGTCTGGAAATACAGGAAGGCCTTTCCTACTCTATGGGTATGCTTTTCTTTGAGAACCATGATAAAAGTAGCTTTGGTATGATTTAACTGTGAGCATCACCTTACAGTGTCAGTAAATTTGTAAAATAAATTTAGCAGATATTCATTCATTGATTCTTCTGGCTGACATGTTAGTGTCTTAAAAAAAGTTACCATCAAAATAGCAAAAAACACTCACTCACTCTCACTCACTCATACGGATAGTGAAAACACGTTATTTAGACCCATGCATAGTTCAAAATATTGTGTATTTTAATTCCTTTAAATGTTTTTATTTATCCATTAAAACATTTTATTTGACAATCACTTAATTATCATAATGTAGCTATTTTTTCATGCTCTGCTTGTATTTCTACTGTCCAATTAACATTAAACGTTTGTTTGCAATTCACTAAAATGACTGTTCTGTTTTATTGGAGGTACCCATTACATTTTTATAGATTTTGTTTTACTGGTAGAAATAACATTTCTTAGTTACTATACATTAGATTGGCTATATTTTAACACAAAATATTGTTTCATATAACGACAACTAAATACCTTAATTTACAGATTATGTATGTAGCTAATTTTAAGGTATTTTTAACGTACTATGATTATTTTTGCAATGGCCAATAATTTTAAATATATTTATGTAATATTTTTGTCTTTGATTTTATGTACTTATTGGGGTTTTATCGATTGTTCTTAGTTCTTTTACAAAGATAAACTGTATTTTGAAATTAACAAATAAAAGCCATATATTCACAGAGATTAACCTAAAAGGTAGTTGTTTTTTAATGTATTTTCACATAATAATTACGTTTTCTTACATGTCTTTTTACTTATTTTACAAAGATAAACTGTATTTTGAAAGAATATTACTGTATAAATACAGAGAAACTTGATAAAGTAACAAATAAAAGCCATATATTTACAGAGATTAACCTGAAAGGTAGTTGTTTTTAATGTATTTTCACATAATTATTACGTTTTCTTACATGTCTTTTTACTTATTTTACAAAGATAAACATTATTTTGAAAGAAAATTCCTGTATAAATACAGAGAAACTTGATAAAGTAACAAATAAAAGCCATATATTTACAGAGATTAACCTGAAAGTTAGTTGTTTTTATTGTATTTTCACATAATTATTACGTTTTCTTACATGTCTTTTTACTTATTTTACAAAGATAAACTGTATTTTGAAAGAATATTACTGTATAAATACAGAGAAACTTGATAAAGTAACAAATAAAAGCCATATATTTACAGAGATTAACCTGAAAGGTAGTTGTTTTTAATGTATTTTCACATAATTTATCTGTTTTTCTACAGTTAAATAACAATTATTTACAGTAATACACTGTAATTAAATGAATTATGACTGTAAAATATTCTCTGTATTTTTACGGTTTTTGCATGTAATTTTGAAAAACATTCTTTTACTGTAATTTGACGGAATACGTCTGGCAACTTTGCTGCCAGAGATTTACCGTTTTTTTACGGGTTTTTTTTTTACAGTGTACAATCAATTATTCAAAGTAATCGGACATTAACAAAGTTTTACTCTAATTCTTGTCATGTTTTATTACCTTTTTCTAAACTATAGCGAATAAACTGTGATAATGTGAGAATTTTTTGGTTTGACTTTTTTCATGTTAATGCTATTTATTATTTGCAGTTTTCGGCTGACAAAACTATTTCATTATTGTTTTACTATTTACATTTTGATAGAAAGCCAATAATAGCCTGTCTATCAGGTTACACTTTTGTACGTTTACTGTTTGCAGTTATTGGCTGACAAAACTATTTCATAATTGTTTCACTGTTTGCATTTCGATAGAAAGCCAACAATAGCCTGTTTATCGGGTTACACTTTTACAACTTTTTTATAACCCTGATAATGTCACAACAAGTCAGCTTTCAATGAAGTGAATCTTATTGCCTGGGCAATAATAGTGGAAAGATTTAGTAAATAAATACAAATGTTACAACTAACCCCTGTTAATTGTCAAAAGCAACAGTGCTAAGACCACCTTTAATCCCTTCCAATCTTACGGCGTTTGTAAAATGGACTGGATGGGTGACTGGAGTAATAAATAAACGTGCAAAAAATCATTGTAGCTCAATGAAATGCTGTCAGAGAATTACCCTGGGAGGAAGTGTACTGACATATACATCTCGTCATAATCAGAGTGAAATTGTTAGACGTACTCTGTCTCTGGGCTGTAATGGGCCCGAGCTTGAATGGATGCCATTGTCAGGCCTTTGATGGAGGCGCTGATATCTGGACCCAATTGAAGCCGCGGTCTGTGTGAAACAGGAAACAGAATCCTAACCTCCTGACCTTTGACCTTGGTTTGATGAACCTCTTACACATGTGGCAGGGTGGTAGGGGTCAGTGTGTCCCAGATACCCCTCATCTGCCACAAATCTCCCTCACATTCCATACAAGGCCGACTTGAAACCTGCAGCATTTATTTCCAAGGGGCTCTGAAAGAAAATAAGCACGATGCTTTGTAACACACCAGTTTCCTTTTATTAGATCAGAATGAAAGAGCGTGGCTACACCTGACACTTAACTCATTATAAATTGACACTTTATTATATTGGCAAATAGTTGTCTTTGTAATTTGCTTTGGATATTGCAATGAACAGATGTCAAGGTACATGGAAAGGTTCAAAGGTGCATTCAAAGTCTTTCATTCTCTCAATGCCTTGCTTGCATTTGTCTTAGTGTAGTGGTATAATACAGGAACGGGCTTGTGCTTAAACTCATTTGAGCATTCAGTATGATCTATTCTCCTTCCGAATTTGCCAATATCTTGTTTTTAGAGACATTTGTCTGCCATGGAAACCGTGGCTTTTCACGGTTTCTGTGATTAAAGCCCACTTTCTCTAGCCTTAGTGCTAAAGTGTAACATATGATCGCAAAGCTTGTCAAATTTCACTCCTTTGTTATTTATAAGTCACATCAACACATGCTTGCTGTCTGCTAATTTGTGGAGATGGCAAGAAATAAGTGTGTTTTACTTTAGAACAGTGTGTTTTTATTGACGCCTGACATCACACATTTGAGCTGAAGGGATCATTCCCCCCAAAATAACATTTCTTTGTAAGGTTTATAATGTGAATATTTTAAAATCGATACAATTGTGGTACGACTCATAAAAACGATTGATAAATCACCCAAGAGTATCAGATAGAAACCATGTGCTGCTTGTTGAAAGCAATTTTGCAGTAAAATCACGTTGGCCATCATGTAATCTCAAATTAAAGTCATAATACACTGCCATTGGATTGATTGAACCAACTGAATATTCATTACATAATCAGGGCTGCACGACATGTACAATTATTGAAATATTGTAATTTTACATACTGTGATAGTTTGAAATAAATTATTTTATTACTTTATGAACCTATTTAGGGTTTAGATTGATGCAAAGACCACTAGAGAATGTGAATGTAAACAAGGTATGGTTGTAATATTATTTTCAGTTTCATATCCTGGAGCCCTAATAATCTTGTACGTTCGATTGATCCAAAGATGACCAAAATTAAATTTCTGTGTGAACTATTCCTTGAACTCAAATGTGTGATTAAAAAGGCTGTTTTTAACTCTATTATGTACAGTATGTATTGACAATAATTTTGATTATATGTGTGCATATTTTTCTGATGTCAGTCATCCATTTACACACCTAGGCCGACTATTCAAATGCTGTTTGCAAAAGTGTTTTTGTGCAAAAGTGAGATGCATGTCAAAGGGTCGAAGCGCCAAGTTTGACACCTCCAGCACCTCATGGCTGCTACATTATCACAATAGATGGCTCTCCGTAGACTTTGCCATGGAGCTGTGAACGTCATTGAGTTCCTTCAGCCCCATAGATGTCACATCCTCCATAAACCAGACCCTATTCACAAACATGCCATCCCCTGGCAGCGTCTGTCCTGCTGCAGCACATTGTAAAATGCTGCCCTTCCTTTTGTGTGAACTGTAAGTGCATATGAGGAGCATAGGGGCGAGAGGTGGGGACCAAAGACTCGTGCGGTCGTGTGCGGGGAAGGATGAGGGTGGAGTCCTGTTTACCCCCGCTATTGTCTGTAAGCCAGGAAGGAAGAGTGTCTCAGACCACAAATGAGCGCAGGTCTAACTGTCCCCCGATGCTGTGATCTCACGGGTTGGGGCAAAAGTCCAAATCCCTCTGCTGTATTAAGGATATGGTGCGCACACACACACACACGCCTGTCCTATTTCCACAGTTACTCTGACTGGGATATCAACCAACTATTGTATGCAAATTGTGTAAAGTAGAAGCTTCCTGGCTGTGGCATTGACATTACGTGGCTGTTTTTGCTACTCCTGAAATAGCAAGGGAGAAAGGAAGATCATTGTGGGTTTTCTGCTTGTTTACAAAAACTGGATTGAGATGAAAGCATAAAAGGCAAGCGAGAGTGTGTGTAGGAGTGAACCCCGGTGATATCTTGACTGTTGTCTGCGCTTATCGCACCTCCACCAACAGCTCCACCTCTGTGGCACAACAGATTGGCCCACAGCAGCAGCTTTCCAAAGAACCCATTTACAATTTCTACAGTTAGACTGATAAACAAAGGGCTGGTGACGTGTGCGTGTTTGAGCAGTTACATCAGTGTTTTCTTTAACTTTTTGTGTTGACTTTCTGTAGTGTTTCTACTGTTAACTGGAAAAATTATAATTTTAGGTCTATTGGTGTGAAATAGTCAACTGTAGAATTTACTTGAACTTCATTGTTTTATGTTTGTGCATGTTGTCTGCAGATTTAGCACATTTTATTCCTTTCATTGGTGCAAACCAGCCAAAAAGAGTTCAGTTTCTTAAAGGGCGATTCACTCCCAAAATAAATTCTGTCATCATTTACTCACTTTCATTCAAAAACATATATTTTTCTATGAAATGCAAAAGAAGAGATTTCAAGAAAGAAGGCTTCATTTCCATACAGTCGAAGTCGGGTGCCAGTATGGGTTAACATGGTTCTTTAAAATACAGACGTGCTCAAATGTGTTGGTACCCCTCCACAAAAAAGGAAGAATGCACAATTTTCTCTTAAATAACGTGAAACTGGCAAAACTAACTGGCATCCACCATTTTTTATTCCATATTTAATAGAAATAGAAATCAGATTTTGATTTTTTATTCTATCATAATATTGTAAATAATAAAACAAATGAAAATGTCATGGACAAACATGATGGGACCTCTAACCTAATATTTTGTTGCAAAACCTTTAGAGGCAATCACTGCAAGCAAACGTTTCATGTAGCTCTCAATGAGACTTCTGCACCTGTTAACAGGTAGTTTGGCCCACTCTTCCGAAGCAAACTGCTCCTGCTGTCTCAGCTTTGATGGGTGCCTTCTCCAGACTGCAAGTTTCAGCTCTTTCCATAGATGTTCGATAGGATTCAGATCAAGACTCATAGAAGGCCACTTCAGAGTACTCCAATGTTTTGTTCTTTTCCATTCTTGGGTGATTTTAGCTTTATCCTGTTGATGGACCCATGAGACAGAGCTTTCTGACACTGCGCAGTATGTTTCGCTCCAGAATGCCTTAATAGTCTTGAGGTTCCATTGTGCCCTGCACAGATTCAAGGCACCCTGTGCCAGATGCAGCAAAGCAGGCCCAAAACATAACCGAGCCTCCTCCATGTTTTGCTGTAGGTATGGTGTTCACTTCCTTGAAAGCTTGATTTTTTCATTTGTGAACATAGAGCTGATGTGACTCCCAGAAGGATTGTGGCATGTCAATATGAATTTTAGCAAATTCCAGTCTAGCTTTTTTATGTTTTTTCTGGGTCTTCCATGGAGCCCACCTTTGCTCAAAAGGAGACGGATGGTGCGATCAGAAAATGACGTACCTTCACCTTTTTCTACCATTCACACTATCCTTCTCTTTAATCTCAATCTGTCAATTTTCCTCTTGCTTCTGCACCCAGGGAGGTTGGCTACAATTCCATGGACCTTAAACTTCTTAATAATAACTGTTGTCACAGGAAAACCGAGCTGCTTGAAGATGGTCTTGTAGCCTTTACCTTTACCATGTTTGTCTATTATTTTCTTTCTGAGCTCCTCAGACACCTCTATCCTTTGCTTTCTCTGGTCCATGTTCAGTGTGGTGCACACAATGATACCAAACAGCAAAGTGACTAGTTTTCTCCATTTAAATAGGCAGAAAAACTGATTACAAGATTGGAAACGTGTGATAATAATTAAAGAAACAAATTAGTTTGAAATATCACTATAATCCAATTATGTTTTTCTAAGGGGTACACAACAAATGTGTCCAGACCAAAGGCATGTAAGTATACATGTACAAAGATAATAGACAACAGTCATGCTTTATCAGTCAACAGCTGTCAACTACTTTTCTTATCTTATTTATCTTTTGTCTTTTGTATGATGCACCCTTTGTTCAATGAAAGTGTTAAGAAAAAGGTTAAAAATGTGCTGTAACAAAAGAGGCAGACTTTCACTCTTATACTATTACAGGTATGCATGTAAAAAAACTCGGTTTTCCAGATAATAGCCTGTCTGAAATGTGCATTTGGCAATTTTTTATGAATTAACTGTAAAGTCGCCATAGGAAAAAAAGTCTGACTTTTAATTAGACCAAGAATATGTGTTATGAAAACGGACAGGGTCCATTCATGTTAACTGTGATAACAGGCGTATGCCTGTGCCCCACACAGTGGGCGTGAGGGCTGAGAGTGCAGGCCGCTGCAGAATGCCCCCTTCCAGAGGTGTGCTTGCACTTGAACCATGTTCATCAATAGGAAGGGGGGCTCTTTCTTTCATCTGTCTCTCTCAATGGAGGGCCGATCGGGCCCCTGGTCCCCTGACCCCTTGCCTCTGTCCAATATTGTCACCTAATCCTTTCTTTTCTCCTGCACAATTGCTTCCCCCATCTCAGGGTTTGACTTTTTTCTCTCTCCCCGGTGCCCCCTTCTTTCATTCACGTCTTCCACTCGTAAAGTCCTCCCTCGGTCAGCGTAGATCTCGGTCACCATCTTCCATTCACACCGAACACCCCCTTTCCACAGCTCTTCCTCTCGGACCCTCCCCTTCCTTTTCCCTTCTCAAGATTGTAGGGCTGCAGTGAGTGGGTATCCTATGGGGGATTATGAGCTTAGAAGCTGTTGGCCGTGCAATTGTGAGAGAGGTGGACGTAGGAATGCACCAGAGGTGGGCAGACGGACAGCCATGGGAGAGGAATAGGGCAGCGGGGCTGGGGGTCCTGCTTTTGGTGCTGAGAATCAGGGGGAATATGATAATGCAGAAAGATTTAAGAATGAAACCTGACGATCCTTAGTATGTTTTTATTATAATCATTGAAAAGGCTTGAAGACAATACAGTTTGAAGAATGGTATATAACAGTGAATTTTTTAAATCACACCAGAGATGCAAAATGAGCTCTACATGCACATCTACGTAAAGCAGACGCTCTAGCAGTTGACACGTATGTCCACTATCACACTGTATACCGCCAAACAAGCCCTGCTTCTTATCATCTTGGTAAGAAAGACATGTTTGTGATACATTTTTTAGATTACACGCATGCTGCTGTGGACGATGACTATGCTCGAAATCTACACTCATAAATTCCACTGGATTCAAATGGAAGTCAGGTTCAGATATCAAAGTTGTCACGTTAAAATGATCCATACATCTGAAATCCCTACCTCCATTCTGTAATAGGCAAGAAATTTGTACCTTGCAGAGCCACCAAAATTATAGTTATATTCATTATTAAATAACAAATACAGGAAATCTGCGGAACCAATAAAGGTTCAAAGAAATGTGTTCCTTGTGGTTAAATTGTACATTCAAATTGGTTTAAATAACTTGCTGGCACGTCAGACAAGAATATGGGTCACATAAAATGATTTAATGGTCATTATTAGGTACTTCTTTTAATTCAGTATATGCTGTCACAGTACATGATTTTGGATACAGGGAATGGTGAGATGTTCTACAATGACACGAGTACTTGCTATACTTACATTGATAAAAATAAGTTATTTGTATTTACTTTATTCTGTGTTGTTTATACAGAATGTATTATTTTATATAGTTATAAATTGTTAAAATGTATTATAATTTCAATTTCCTTTATTCAATCTAAATTACAGTAAAATTGACCTTTTACTGTAATTTAAACTTTGGCTTGACTTTAACTTGTGTTAAAAATGCTCAAAATCTACTTTTACTTTACTTTCAGGCAAGCAAAAAGGCTAGAAACTATTTGTGTCTATCTATTCGTTATGTTTTCACTAATATGGTAAACCATAACATATCAGAAGTCTTAGTCACAAATAATTCCAGAGTTAATCACTGAATGTATTGCTCCCTTCTCCTGCCACATGAAACAGCCAGATCCTTGATTTTTAGACCACAGGGTGTTTGTTACATGACTATATTATGTGGATCTACATGTACTCGCTGCGGTTTTAACTGGGCTCTGGTATGTGTGAAAATGTGGTTAAATGTAATCTCAACTATTCCACAACCCATTGACATTTGCTGACTTACCGTCTGTGATTCTGCTTCTACATCCGTGGTTCAGTTGTTAGTTGTAATGACTAAGCAGGAAGTTATTAGTATGAAGTTTGGACAAATGTCCCCATGTCAACTGACAAAAACAAAGTATCACAATTTTCCTCCAAGAGTTGTGGGTCTTCATAAAAGGTTTCAGCTTAATCATTTTGCATATTCTTTGTTAATTTCATCCCTCTCAAACAAGCAACTTATGTTTTTTACTCCTAACGCTTCTGCTTTGCATCTCAGCTTGATGGATGTCATCATTTTGCATATTCTCCTACAATTTTGTCCCTTTCAGACAAAGAAGTAACAAGACCTCTTTCCCCCCTTCAGGCTCCTGCTTCGCAGATGGTCTTCGGTGACTCGCATGCCGTCTGACTGGGCTTTCTGGCCAGTGCCTTCACTGGGTGGCATGGTTCTCTTTTCTGTCTCCTCTCTTATGGGCTTTTTCTCATGTATATCTCTATCATTTTAGGCCCTTAATGAGGATTGGATGAGCCCATTGATGTTTTCGGGGTCTTGGGGCCCGCTGTCCGCATGCCTCTCAATGAAGTCTCCTAGTAGCAGCCATCAACCTCTTTCTTCCTGGGGTTATTGTCACCCCTGAAAGTGACTTACTTCAGGCCTAGGGTGCTTTTCTGGCTCACTGTCTTTGTCTACCTCTCCACATCTCATTTTCTTTTTCTCTTCCACCACTAGCCGTTACTGCTTGAATAGCTAATAGTGGCCTCCTGCCAATGGACCTCATCCGATCTTGACCCCCACCCCTTTTCACAAGAGCGCACACGCACACATCCTTACCACATATCGCAAGGAAAACGTACTTTTCCGTTACGGATTACGATCCATTGATGTGCCACAACCCCTCAAAGCTACTTGTATTTTACTTTAAGTCAACTTTTGTATGCCAGCGCCACGTTTTCACATCGGTGTGAGTAGACCGTCCGCCGCTCTGTCACATCAGTCCTCACTCAGTCCCCAAGGGCCCGGCAGCTGCCATTTCTGCGGCTGTTCCTGTAAAGCCGGTCGTTTCCACGAACTTCACGGCCATGAGCTTCCCTTTTGCTCTCTTGAATGAAAAGGAAAGCATTACAAAACCTCCTATGATTTTATGCACCTGTTCACTGCAAATCAGATCTATATGTTGACATGAATAGCACAGTAACAGTAAGATTTTACATTAGCATTCTTAACAGACTTTATCTGGAATTACATTTGAAACTTTAGGCTTATTTTTGTTGTTTATTGATCAATTTTTTGTTTTTAGATTGTAATCAATAAAAGGTTATTTAAAGAGATTGTTCACCCAAAAATGAAAATTCTGTCATTCAGCAGCCACATAGTTTTTTAAAATGGCCATAACTTTATAAAAGACACATAAAGCTGTACGATTATTTCCGAAAACGGCGGGACAAAATTATGTGCGCACACAGTGCACACCTCTTTAAGAATTTGAATGCAGGTCCACTAAATCAAGATTTCCGTCTGTTTATTCAACATACACATGTATTGTCAATGGACAGTGGTATCTATAAAACAGGAAGTTATGTCACAGAAATGACACCTGTTTTCCCTCACGACATGACTTTGCGTTTATATTGTTACACACATTCATTATGACACAAAATGAATGAATTAATAAACATTCTCACACATTTCTGTGCCTCTGGGTCCAGTTTAATTGGGATAAGAGACTGGGCACCAGAGCTCGACAAACACAGGCACATCTGTGAAATACTGCCATTACCTCTTTCACATGTGATCACAATGCTCTGTAATGCTTGTCACACCAGCAGCCCGCCGCTTCACCTCCAGCTGTCCCTCACGCATCCCGCGGCTTCGCCGTGATCAATCGAGCCCACGGGCCCTGCGCCATCTCCTGCAGGCCGCAACCCGATACGAACCTCGATACATCTCCTTGCTGGGGTCTTCGGTTTCTGCAGATGCAGTACCCGAGAGGCCCCCCTCCCTCCTTTTTCTCTGGGTGCTCAGGACCGGACAGCGTGCGGAAATCGGCCCTGATTTACACGCAACAGCTGCAGAGAAGAGAGACTCTTTTGATCGGCTGCAGCGACGTCGATATCGCCCCCGTGCATTTCACCTGTCATGGAACTCAGAGCATAAAGACTTGCTCAAAAGTTTGTGCGCTACAGAACAGAAAGACAGAAGGAGGCATATCCATCACCCCTTGTGTTGGTGTCAGTGTGCCCAGACAATATTTTACCCAAGAGACGTGAATTTAGTGGAGGGCCACACTAGCTATCACAAAGCAAGAGTATGTGCCGGGACACTTAGTTTAAGGATGGTTTTTGCAATGGCAGTTCTATTGTTAAGGAAGTGTGCTGTACTCTTGCCACAGTGCTTTCAAAAACATCATGACATCATGAACAACTGACTGAAATGGCCAGTTCGTACAGATCACTGAAAGAAAGCTAGTGTCTGGCAAAAGTCTCTGGCCTTACTAGAGGTGTTGACAAAGACAAACTACGATTGTACTTTACGTTCTATGTCTTTAAGTTCTTTGTCATTCCGTTTAGATCAAAGTGAGACACTATTCAATGATAGCTTAAAAATGTGAACTGTTTGAAAGTAAATGTTTAACCCTTTAGTGTCTAGTAACAGTATGTGTTCCGAATGACCTGTGAAACACCAGAGAAAAGTTATTTGGATTGTAAGTGGTTTGATCGAGCCACTGGTTTTCTATGTGGCCTGTTAGAGTTTGTGTCTGGTTGCGCCTCATGCAAATCCACATTCCGACATGTTCCTTTGTAGCGAGTGAGTCTTTTATCTGTATTGAGTGTGTCTGACCGTTTTCTTTTCCATCTCCCCCCTCACGCTCTTTCTCTTTTGCTCTCTACATGTAAGCAATGTCCAAATGGTGAACCAAAAATTCTGTCATGTCTTTCAAGAATCCCATCAGAAAATTGTTCTGGCTTATTTGGTCATGAATCCAGCGGATTCAGCCCTGACGGTTCATGAGTCAATAGCACATTAAACTGAAAGTGTCCAAGTTGTAAGTGCTGACTTGAGCTAAATTGGATCAATTTAGACCATCCAAGATTTTGTAGAAAAAACACAGTCAGTATTATTAACAATATCTCTTTTTGTGCTGTAAGGATGAAAGTCGTAAGGGTAAAAAAGAGAATAACACGGTTCATTTTTTGGTAGGCTCCATGTTTGTATAAAGTGCAGTGTTTGTCCTTTCTCTATGGGAACAGTAAATGTTTGTTGTAGTACATTTGTTTTACACTATTGACAGTAGCCAGAGATGTACTGCAGCTGGTCATTTCAGACAGGGTGGCACGGTCCAGGCAGGGTATGAAGGACATCCACCTCTAGGGGGCCAGCAGCCCAGTTGTCTATTCCCACTGACCACTAGATGTGGATTGGCGCTGATCTAAAATTAATGCTGCCTTCAAGTCATGTTGGATTGGTTTGTTTTGTTGGAATTTATTTTTTATTAAGCTTCCAGTGAAATAATAATAATTTAGTGGGTGCATAAGGGAACAAAACTGCATTTCCCTGAATTTCCAGAATGATATAATACATTTACATATAATCTTTTAGGAGACGCTTTTATCCAAAGCGACTTACATATGAGGAAACATTGGAAGCGATTATAACAAGGCAACAAAATAAATAAGTGCATCAAAACTAGTCCATTAAAACCTAGCACAGTATACAAAGCTAAGAATAGTGAGCTTAGTAGTTTTTTTTATATAAGAAGGAAAGGGAAGAGAATTAGGAAAAATCAATCAGCGACATGTTGACGGAAGAGATGTGTTTTTAGGCGTTTTTTAAAGATGGCAACCGAGTCTGCTGATCTTGTCGCAGCAGGTAGATCATTCCACCAATGTGGAACAGATCCAGAGAAGGTACGGGAGAGTGACTTTTTTCCTTTTTGAGTTGGTTCCACTAGTCGATGTTCCTTTGCAGACCGCAGTGATCTGGCAGGAACATAGGTCTACATTAGCGAGTGGAGATACGATGGTGCAGACCCGGTGGTGGTCTTGTAGGCCAGGAGCCTATAAATAATACATAAATACATCAAAATCGAAATAAATAAAAAAGACAGAATGAAAAGTCCAGTTACCCAAGGTGGTCACATTCAGTTACTTGATATAAGTTTATCATAATGAGTATAGAAGTGCTTCAAACCATCTCACATGTGATTTCCGTTGAAATTGAGCTTTCCTGTAGCTCAGTGGTTAGAGCACGGCACTAGCAATGCCAAGGTCATAGGTTTGATCCCAGGGGATTGCACATAGTCAGAAACAAATGTATAATACAATGCAATTTAAGTCGATTTGGATAAAAGCGTCTGCCAAATGCATAAATGTAAATTTTCAATTCATGATTTGTGACTTGGCAGGAACCAAATTCCAGTGACTGATGATTGGTTTTAATTTATTAGAAGTGGCAGGACAACCGAGAGAAAGAGAGAGAAGGAATGAAAGAGAATATCCCTCTTTTCAACCAAACCAGCAGGCTAGATGACAGGAATGGTTTCTCAATGGGGATAAGTGAGTGAGAACCACCCCCAATACTGCCATCGGAAGGGGGTAAACTTACATGTCTTGTTTGATTTCATAAAGTTGTGGAAATATGCTGCAAAAAACATTAAGAAATATTTTAATCAGGACTGAAGAAGAAAATTGTATTGCTCAGATGTTGCTCTCTCGTTGCAATTACATTTTGACTTGGCAAATCTTACCTCAGTTTGTTACACTTTTGAGGTCTATTTGAGATTCTAATGGAGACATTCATGAGACTTCTTAAAATAAATACCGGAGACACAATGGACTTAAGCTGAATTTTCCATTTTCTCAATAATTTCTCCTAGACATTAATGAGATAAAAAACTGAGATATTAAAGAGATAACTTGTGATTTTTCTTATTACCCTATATAGAATTAGCATTCAAAGAATTCTTCACATTTTCCCTAAACATTAAATTTTGTCCTGATCGTAAGTTTAGCTCCTATTTATTGACATAGAAGATCACGTTTAAGATCCTGTTGGCTACAGTTCAATAAAAGTCTCCATCTCATTGCCAAGAGAAGCAGTTGAGATATCAAAAGGGACTTAATTTGCGATCTTTCTTTCTAATAGCTAAAACGACATGTTTTGTCATTATCCTTGGCATACTCATTCATTCATTGATTTTTTGTCATAGAGTCAAAGTTTGTAGAAAGGTCTTGTTCTTTTAATTATTAAAAATGAAAACAAAAGAAAAAAGGGTTGAGCTACCATACCTGTCAGAGCTGGAGTGATGAGATATAAGTGAGACAAAAGGTTAGCAGGGCAGGGCATGTAGTGACCATTTGTCTTGGTGCGGCCATTAAAGCTTGAGGTCGCAGTCGGGGGGGACTAAGGTCAGGTAGAATGCACTTTTGATATGGTGATACATTTTGTGAAATCCGTGCAGAGTGAGAGGTGCTGGGGCTGTGGGAAGATTTTCTCTCTTTTGTGGTTAGCCTCTCAAGGCACTTGCATTGTGTCCCATGAGCCTCTGAACGGGAAATGATTCCTTTAATCACTGGGTAAACTCGACAGGGGCTGAATTCGGGCAGCGTGGGGGATCGGACACTGCACTGAGCGCTGACCACCAAGCTTGCCCCCCCAGCAGTGTCTTTAGTTGTTAGTATGGACACCCCGTTGGGGGGCTCCAGTGAAAGACAACTACATACGTGACTTTTCTGGAGAAAGCTAAAGTTAAACATTTTGATAGTCAGTTGTACCCATTGTTCTTATGTTCATATCTACCCAGAGTTTGCTCTGTCAATGCTCAGGACACCTCAGTAGTGCTATCATCTTTGGCTTTCATATCATTTTTGTTCCAGATGTGGAAAATGACAGATATTAGACTATTTACTTAATATATAGCACCACTATATAAATTGTCAATGTCATAGCTCATAAGATTAACTTTTTTCTAATTTAATGAATTTGATAAGAAACATTACACTAGAACATTACAGTTCGCAGACAAATCTGAGTACAGTCCTATCTCTTCTGAAACTAAAAGAGACGCATGTCAGAGTACTGGCGTCTGTCTGACAGGAGAAAAATCGGAGAAACCCGACATTTGCTCTTCAATGTCACTGCTGTCTAGGAGACACAATGGAGATATTGAAGTGATTTCATTAGTGGTGTTCAGTTTTTTACTATAGATTGTAAGGTAGGAAGGCATTAAGACACGTCCAAATCCAATGTCTACTTTACTTTGTGTCTCCTGAGATACATCCATCGGGTAAATTTTTGAAGGCAATATAGATACATTCTTCGCTTCCTTCAATGTCCCACAAATCCATGTGTGTCATTGATCAAATAGGGTAGAGTTAAAAAATTAAATGGCGCCCAAGAAAGCGGCTTGAGCACAGCTTTTGTGTAAATAAAGCTCCCAAGGCATTGCCTCATGAGACAGCGAGGATACAAGTCGGCTGCCTGAGCTTTCGGACACAGCCCAAGTATTCTTTTTTTTTAGCATGTTCTTGCTGTAGCCACTGTCACAGCAACTGGCTGTTAACATTTCAAAATAAAAGTGTCTTTAGGTCTTTTGTGTGTGAGGAATTTACAAGATTCCTTTTTTCTTTTTGTTTCTCACAAAGACTCCGGCGGTGAATAAGAGGAGGACAAAATTACTTGGTAAGAGGAGGACCTATGGGACTCCAGTGACATTTGAAATGGTTGTTTATTTATTTTTGCCACAAGTTGGCTTGAAAAACATGTAGACAAAGTATTCAATTAAATGTACTGCATGCTTATTATTGGTATTCGTCAGTTAGAGATACACCACGCTCACAATTTTATGTACTAAAACCTATTTAACCTCTCAGATGTACAAGTTGTAGGACTGAAGTCACCCTGCCTTGCACTCTTAAGTGAGACCTTATAAAACATCCCATGCATGCCTGCGTAGTGTCGATGACACGTTGCATTTTATGACCTCTGCACTCCAATTGCTGCTGTTACTTCCCCAGACAAAAGGTCCTCTCAGAAACCTACATATTTTCCCACATGCAAAATTGGAAATTGGAAACTTCCTCTAACATGCTGCAAGGCTTTGTGCTGGGCAGTCATGAAAGGCCCGTCTGGTTGAAGAGGTGGAGTGGGGGATAGCCAGAGCTTTGGGAGGAGGGGAGGTCATGTGTGCGCTTGGCCTAAGGACTGAAAGCAGAGACCCATGTCTTTTTGGATGATGAGGAATGTCCTTTGATGCAGACGTAAGCACCTACCACTGTCAGGAGTCAAGAAAAACCAGCTGATGAGCTAAACATGTCATCTGGTCCATCTTCCTGGAACATCAGAGCTGCATCTCTGGGGGTTCAGTTAATGTGCTCATACCTAAAAAGCTCTGGTGAGGTCTTAAATGGATTGTTCACCAGCAAATAATTTTTGACTCGTGTCATTTCAAACCTTTATGACTTTCTTTCTTCTCCAGAACACAAAAGAAGGTATTTTGTAGAAATGTCTCAGTGCTTTTGTGTCCAGACAATGGAATTCAGTGGGGTCCAGGGTTGTTTCGCTACCAACATTCTTTAAAATATCTTCTTTTGTGTTGTGGAGAAGAAAGTAAGTCCTAAAGGTTTGAAATGACTGTGTAAGTAAATGATACAAGAATTTTCATTGTTAACTATTCCTTTAACAATATAAAGGGTATGTTGTCAAAGCATTGTTATTAACATTGGGATGTATAATATAAAATAGCATGAGAGCAAGAGAGATTAATCTAAATTTATACTGTCGAACCAAAGGACATATTTATATATTTTTTTATCAGCTACCTTTTTAGACATTTGGAAAGGTCTTCTATAGCTTTAAAATCCCTTTCTGCAACTTACATTTTTTACAACCTCATTCAGCTCCAGTCACTGGACTCTGCTGTCAGTGAAACTGCTGTGCAGGAATGACACCATTGCAAACTGGATTTGCCATCAATGAAATCCAGATCTGTGGAAGAATGTATGGTATGGCTGGTGGGGCGGAGTTATAGAGGGATGGTCACTGACTAGAGGGGGGGTTGGATGGCTCTTCACCACTCATTACCAATCTGTAAATATTTACTCTTCCACATCATTACTTCCAAATCATCACATACTCGATCATGTATGAATAAGAAAGGAGTGCAGGAAATGAAAAATAAATTGTTGTCAGCAATTTGTGACCGTTCATTACTCTCCAGAATCAACACGTTCTGGTGATGTGACCGAGGCACTCAACATGCAGCATGGATTTTCTCACACATGCTTGTTAAACTTATATCAGCTTTACTTTTATATATATAATTGCATTTTTGATACAAATTTTATTTTGTTCTTTAAGTGCTAAATTAAAGTTATTCTGTGTTTCATGTTATATACCTTGGCATCTAATCTGTGTTGCATGTTATACCTTGGCATCTAATCTGCATTCTCCATACTACACTGTTTTTGGTGCTAAATTTGGAGAAGAAACTAATTTTTCATAGATGCATTGCGATTTAAGACGAGACGGAAGATGACCCAGCCTGGCCCACCCTGCATATAATATCCGCTTACTCAGTTACATACCGTACAATAGCGCTTTAGATATAGTCAGCGATAAAACAATAGGTGCTTCCCAGACCCCCGTAGTGACCAGCGTCAACAGGGCATTGTGAAGGCAAGATGTGATTGCGCTACGAAAGTTTTATGGAAGGCCTCTTTTCTTTCAACGTCCGAGCATGCAGGCACACAGTTTGGAAAAGGGGGCTACATACGGGTCTGGGACATTCCTGCAGCTCCTTTGGATTTAAAGAGTCTCGGATTTCAAGGTGGTCAAATCATTGGATTCTGAAAAGTGAAAGTGTAGAGTTACGGGTGAATGCTGGCATCTTCTTTCATTGCTGCTCTGGTGGCTACAGAGAGCCTCTGTTAAATAGACCATAAGCCTGTAAAAATGGCAGATGGGGTCTGTCAGGAAAGTCAAAGACCACTAGTAAAAGTGAACATGTAGACACTGTTTGGATAAGCAGAGCCAGTGATTCCTGGCTCATTGTCTGAGGCCCGCAATGTAACTTCCAGTCGGAGCTGCATTAAATAAACAAGTGGGTTTTATTCTCAACACTTCAAAGTGCACCACAATAATCACATTTAGACTTCTCCTCTTAGAAAAGACCCAAACGCAAGTCCTTGTGTAGACCGTTTATGGGCATAGTCATGTTATGTTGTAACTAACTCTGTCTTTGAGCGTGTGAGTTTTTGGACAAAATGCCAACGTAAAACTGTCAGATGCAAAAGGGATTTAATGGATGATTGAGAGAACAGTTTTACCGTACTACGTTATCCTCTTTTAGTTTGTTGCAATGCTATCAATGGTTTGTTACAGTTCAATTCAACCTTTTATTTCAGTAAGGAATGCTAGAGTCAATTCATTACCCAATGCTATTGTGAATTGGCATCATTGTCTCATTATGTCTCCACCTCCTATGTTGTGAGTTTCACTGTCTAGCTCAGACCCAATTCAGGTCAACCCAACATGCCAGTTCCATCTACAGCTTTGATCTATAGGAGATTTGAAGAAAAGAGAGGGCATAAAGAACAGTAAGGGTTTACTGAAATTAAAGTAAGCTGCCGTACAATTGAGGATTTATTAGAAACCTTTGATTAATCACTGACTATTGTCACTTTGGATTAAATTTAAGCGATTTTCATATAAACTTCACAGCAAAACATTCATTTTATTGTTTTAAATTCCAGATTATATGGAATAGTTCACCCAAAAATCTAAATGTTATCATCATTTGCTCAACCTCCAGTTGCTACAAACCTGGATCCATTTTTGTTTTATATAGACATATTGTCATGATTCTGCTGCATCATGTCATGTTTCTCTTGGTTTAGTAGCAGGATCATGACCGAACCTCATGTTAAATGTGGAGAGAGACAATTATTGTTCTTATGGCCTTCCATACTCTCTCCGTCTCGTCATTGTTCCCATCCTCTTGTTACCTCGTTATTGATTAATGCCTACACCTGTTTCCCTCTTGATTTGCTCCCTTATTTAATGCCCTTGTGTCTTCTGTCTTGCGCTGGTTCATTGTGGTTTGTGTGGTGAGTTCCTGTGTTGTGTTAGTTTAGTTATTTGTAGTTTTTGTCAAGAGTTTATTCAAGTCTTGTTTATGTGTAGTTAGTTTTAGTCCTGTTCTGTCTTGTCATAATATTACCATGTTTTGTTATGTTACCCCCACGTGGGTCTTTGTTTTATTATTTATTAAATATATGTTAACCCCTTACCCGCTGTTTGCACCTGGGTCCTCTGTCCTTGTCTCACCACTCGTGAATCATGACACATATAGAGCAAATGAAGATAATTTAATTGAAATTTGTAAGTAAGACTTACAAAAGACTAATATGAGAGTCAATGGTGTCCCAATACGGCGTAGTTACAAACTACAACTGGAGGGTGAGGAGATTATGATCCAAATAAAATCTTTTGAAGAACTAGTCCCTATCATCTGGATTTTTTTACAATATTGTTTAACACTAAAGGATATTGTGACATGGGGGTTACACTTCCAGATGAGCAAATGTCAAATAAGCAACACACCCTTTTATTTTGTCTAACGGTACATGGTACAGTAGTGTGAAGCCTTGGGCTTGGGTCATAAATATGACAGCACCAGAACTGGAAGGATAGTGAGAAAGATGAGAAAAATAACTCTGTAGAAGAAGCTTTGTGACCTGGATTTCCTGTTTATTGAAATACATGCCAATCTATAGATTACACAAACAGTGCCCAAACTTGAAACAGGTTGAGGACATCTGGACTGGATCCTTAAACTGGTCTGGCCAATCACAAACAAACGTAGAGAAAGTAGGCTACACCCCAGAAGTTGACAATTTTCTACAGGAAAATGTTATTGCTAAAAGGTCGTTTTTTGTAGTTTCAATAGAGTATAAACATTGTCTCAGAAACGAGTACTGGTAGAACTGTTAAAATACATTAGGAGTTTCGAAATATTGTAGGATACAGAGCTGATTTCGGTGAGAAATCTGTAAAATAATAATAATAATGTTGATTTTTCATTGCATCATTTTGTACATCTGAGCTAAGTTTGTGACATTATTGAAAACTGTGGAGACATGTAAAATGTATTGGTCTTTTTCTGGAGAAGCATCAGATGCAAGAGACTGGGTTCTGTTTATAAAAAAACATTTCAATATTATCTCAACACATTTACAAATCCATATTTTATTTTCTCAGTTCCATATTTTTCAAGGTCATCTGGCGTTTAGTATCTTCACATTATTAAAGGGGTCGTATGGCGCGAATACGTGTTTGGTTTGCTATAAGTTGCCCATGCATGTATTTTACACCTAAAATTGTGTCGGAACAAAAGATACATATCTAAGAGCGAATGTAAACCCAGACCTGCCTGAAACGCCTCGTGTAACCACACCCCCATAAATCTACGTCGGTTCGTGGTATGATTTGACTAAGACTGCCGAAATGTTTACTCAAGTAAGGTAGGCGTACCTATCATTACAATTGCTTTGGAACCTGATGTTCCGAATATGCTAAGAGGCGATACATTTCCGTCACTCACGTATTCGATTTAAGTTTGTGGCCACCTTGCTTTTTCATGGAACAGGGAGGAAACTCTCCAGGTTGCAAAATCCTCCACCGTGGGTGACAGAGGAGTTAAGGGGTGGATGTAAGATAGCATTTACATTTACATTTACATTTATTCATTTGCTAGACGCTTTTATCCAAAGCGACTTACAAGTAGTTTTTTACAGTGACACATTACTGCAGAGCAATCAGGGGTAAGGTGCCTTGCTCAAGGGCCCTTCAGTCATGACCTGCTGGCACTGAGATTTGAACCTGCAACCTTCTGATCACAAGCCCAACGCTCTAACCGGTGATACTGGCACGCAGATCTGATTATCGAGACAGCAGTGAAACAATATTAGTCAACACAGTGTGGTTCTGAAAGATATTTCCCTCTGTTGTGAGATGACTCATTGGATCTTCTTTTGAGGGTTTAAGAAATTGTTTGTATACATCGGAGACAAAAGGCTTGTGGAGGGAGAAAGAGAATGGGAAAGAAACTTGCGTGCTGCAGAGATGGGGAGCAGAGCTGTTGAATGAACAGACGATGACATTAAGCTTAAATAAATGCAGAAGAACAGCCATTCAGGTTTAGCACAACACAATTAAAGCATTTTCTTTGTGCGTGTGTGATTTGGACCGGGCCTGATCCAGCCCAACAACTAAGCCGGCCATCTGAAAGCAGGGGGCACCCAAAGGGTTTCGCAGTTTAACAGGGGGACAGCTGTGGCCCCGGGCGTGTGTTGACATCACACACTGTACACTTCTGCTTCCCAAACCCCAAGCACTAAAAATGCATTACTGGTAACAGGAAAGTACAAACTTTTGAAAATGCTGTAACTGTATGCAAATATGGGGACAGTATCTGTGACCATTTTGTCAGGCAGTTTGGCTGCATTTGTATTTAAAGGGATGGTGAACCCAAGGGAAAATCATTTATTTATCCTCACAACATGCATGACATTCTTTTTTCTGTGGAAGACAAAAGAAGATATTTTGAGTTTCCATAGAGTAAAGGTCATTTGGGGCCACATGTTGTTTGGTCACCAACATTCTTCAGATTATCTTCTTTTATGTTGGGCAGAAGATAAAATAAGTTGTACAGGTTTCTAGTGACATGAGGGTGAGCAAATGATGAAAGAACTTAGAGCCTTAGATAATTGCATTGCCATAAAGAGGAAGTGTGTAAATCATTTCATATGAAAAAACTCTTTCTTCATCAGTTAAAAATGCAGACAGATATTTGTTGTTGAGTAGGCTAGCTAATTTAATGGTTTCCTAATATTCCCAATAATATTTCTACACCTGGCGATGTCAAAAGAAAACCACCAGAAAAGTGTAGAAGTCGCACATATGCAAAAAAATATTATTTTAACTTAAATCTTTTTTCAATATGGTACAGTTTGGGGCATAGTTGTATAAGTTTAAACGTGTAGTATTTTAAGCCAAAATACTGCCCTTACAGGTCCATCTTCTCTTCACCTTGTTTCCTTCTTTACTCTATCTCCATCATCGGTTCTCTCTCCTTCAGTAACTCTTCACCTCTTTGCTTTGCTCTCTGGCGTTGATTAATACCCTAAATGACCAAAGAGCTAAGCTAAACCGAAGCCTAAAATACTGAGTGGTCTTAGCACTGTTAGTGGCTGACCCCCGCGGTTGACCCCCTCTCACGGCCTTTGCTGGTGAGAGTTATCAGTTTCTTTTACACATTCTGACCACAGCCCTCAAAATCCTGACCTTCATACTCACTATATATCTGCCAGCTGTGTGGTTTGTAGTCTTAAAATGAAAGTGTCTAATTGGAAAGCTTAAATTAGGTGCTTAGAGAAATGGATAGACTGGCTCTTAAACCATATTGAAAGTACATCAGATATATTTTATATATTTGTTATTGTAAGTAAATGCGATTACGCCATTAACACAAGCCATGTGTCGCAATCAAGAGCCTATGCGAGTTCAAAGACCGAGCCAGTTTTATCTGCCTGAAATATGCAATACAAACGAGAAGCTTTAGGGAATTTGGCCCGAGATGTGTAGGGCCTGTTTACAGAAAGAGGTTACTTTGTTAATGTTATGTTAAACTGTTTTATGAAATGCCCTTTTTACTTAAGAGCTCGCCCGAATGTGTTCTAGCTTTGTTTTAAAGCCTGTGTAAATCCTGGCGTATTTGCATTGACAAATGGCCATTGATTGTTTTAATGAGAGAACTCGCACACATCCGCAACAACAAAGGCACGGCTACGTGTGGACACAGGACTGTATCGAGGCTTCAGACAAATCCTCGCATTTGCTTAAGGAGTCCCTGTGTGGTGGTGTTAATTGTCATGAGTGAGTGTAAGAAAAGAGTCCGTCTCGCTGTGTAAATGAATGTGGAGTTTGTGAATGGGAGAGCACTTGGTTAAAACGCTTTCGATACCTGAATGCTCCAGGCCTGTTAGAATTGATAAACAGCGACGATGCTTTGGTGTCCATTGAGTCGATTACATGCTCGACAATTAGGCAAGGTTTTTGG
Source organism: Barbatula barbatula (assembly GCF_947034865.1). Lineage (NCBI taxonomy): Eukaryota > Metazoa > Chordata > Actinopteri > Cypriniformes > Nemacheilidae > Barbatula > Barbatula barbatula. Next base: position 7,426,854 of record NC_136766.1, read on the forward strand.
GCTTGGTGCTGTCTTTACTAAAATGAAAAACATCCATGCATACGCAAATACCTTTAGAGTCTCCTGTCGGCTCTCCAGATGGTCCACCTCCTATTTACCCCTCTATCGGCCCAGGCACCATCCCCCCCATCGGCACAACACCCACCGTTCCACCATCTTAACCCTAATGAGCGAGCTCTGTCTGGCCTCAAAAGGAGACCCGTCCGGGTCATATCAAGGAGCAAATTTAAATGAACTGTTTGTGTTTCAATAGCTTGCCAGTGGAATGCGAGCTCCTACATTATGAGTACCCGCAGGGTGGTCTTCTTACTCCTTGAAATTCACTTAAGGGGTCCTGCCGGGGCGCCGTGGCCATTGGGGGTCGAAGGGGTGTGGGGATTGGACTTTTAGGGTGAACTTTCAAGCAATTGTGACGACTGCTTCCTCTTTAATGGCATAAGGTACCATTATTCCAAAATTGGGGTCCCTTTTTGTGGCCGTGCACAAAACGTTCTCCTTTAGTGTTAGAAGGCCATATGACATCATTGTGCAGTTGCAAATTTAGGAAGCTTGACACAGTACGGATAGGCACATTGACACATGCGTCTGTATTTGTTGTAGTATCCGTAAACAAATTATTGAAATAATTAGATTAGGGATCAGTTGAGTCATATTTTAAGTGGGGGTCCATTTGAATACTTAATGCAAAGCTGGCTAATATATTAATCCTAAGCACATCACACCCACACATGCATGCCCATTCACTAATGAACAATCTGTCTTCTGTAATCTCTTTTAAGCATTTGAATAACTGAAGCGGAAGTATAAGAGCTGTATGATGAAACCTCGAAAATCTCCCTGGTAGTTACACTGGCAAATAAGAGCGTTTGCATGTCAGATCTGAGATTCCTCAAATTTTTTTCCAACTGCATTTAAAACTGCTGTAAAAGCAAAATTGCCTTACGCAAAAACTTCTCTCAACAGGTATTGGTCTGCTTTTGTAGAAACTAGTAACTTTGTATCAGCACCTATTGCACTATTGCTTTTTGTATGACATATCGCTTATTGCTCCCCGAACTCTTTGTAAGTCGCTTTGGATAAAAGCGTCTCCTAATTTACTAAATGTAAATGTAAAATTTTTCTGACATGCAAATTTTTTTAAGCTATATCAATATTTTGTGTTGATTAATGTGTTAGAAAGTAACAATATTCCTGTAATAAGAGTCGGTCAGCCATTATTGCAGTAAAACCCCAGACAGGGTGATCTGGATCTTGTTTTAAAGCTGAAAATTATCCCTCATGTAATAGGACTATCAGCTCGATACATGCATGCACATACGTGCATTTGGCAAACTGTTGTGGTTAGTTCATCACTTATGAACTAGTTTAAAAAGCAGAACGTTTATGTGCTTGTTACTTATTTGTAGCACATATCACAAGGGCAACCAATCTCAAAAATAAACCAAAAATATTTATTTATAATATACTGTATTCCATGTTTGGAATTTGTTCTGTAATTTATACTTCTATAGTTTTTTTTTGTAAATTAATTTACATTGTCTTATATGCCATTGTCTGTGAAGTGTTACTTAAAGATGTTTAGAGGGAAGTTACTGTAGCCGTCTGTAATATCAGTCTGCAGGGTCTCACCACATGTAACACATCAGGAAATAACATGCAGGTGTCTCATAAAACATAAGTGAAACATGTACTACAATAGGAATGCTAAAACATAGCTAATTACACTGCAGTCAACATGCTGTTCCTCACAGGTGGGCTGCAACTGTTGCTAACGGTTACAGTAACAGTGGATGTGTCCAGTGCCTCCAGCTGAAATACAACATGAGATGCCATGAGATTCTCAGGCGGTGCAGTACCAATGAAGTTTTCCGTCACCGCACCGAAGTGGGAGTCTGGGAAGGCACGTCTCCTGTTTTCATTCCCAGAAGTTTCGATAACGGTGAGGAAAGACAAACGCAGCCGTCGGGCTCATCAGACGAGTACCAACTTAGAAGTGCCTGTGTCCCACATCACAGGAGTCGTTTAGTCTTTACTGACGGTGAATGGATAGAGAAGTTCCCCTAGAAAGCTGATATCCTCAGATTTTAAAGCCCCCCCCTTTGCTTACATTTTATTACATCTAGTGCTCAGGATAAATATGATTTTTTTTGGAATCTCTAATATCACTCTTTGCATTGTAACATGTTGACAGCAGTGCATAGGTCATAGATTCGGACATAAAAAAACACTTTTTTCTATGAACTGGCTGATAAAGGTGATAAAATCTATTGCCGAAATGAGTTGTGCCTGCAACCAACCGAGCTAAATCATGCAGTATATAACTGACCTCACATTTCAGCTGTCCTGACATGTTAAGAACAGTTATCAGCAACTAAAATACCACCATAATCTAAGTAATTCATTCCATGTAAAGACACGAGGATTCAGTCATACTAATGGACTTTTAATGAGGTCTCTCGTTCAGCAGTTCATCATGTTTAAGCACATAAGTTTAATAAGACAATAATAAGACAATATTGCTGCATTTTTAGCAAGAAACTGTGTTTGCAGGTGCACGTCTTGTATGTTTTTGCTGTGAAACTATGAACTCTCTGTCCCACACTAATATGAAGATGTAATTTCCAGGTATAACAACCAAAATATTTTGAATGCGTTTTACACAACTTAGTGGAATAAAGTAGCATACAAATTCTTTGACTTGTGTGCAAGTAAAGTGTCAACAAGATCTCGATTTTATAACAAATTCAGCGCAGACCAGCCACATGCAACAAGCATACATTTATGGTCATTTAACCACTGCTTCCCATGAAGGCTTCTCAGCAGGGTGCAAGACAACTGCATGTTTTCCCTTAAATTATAATCTTCGACATAAATCGCAAAACAAAAGTTTGTCTTCGTGGGTCCTGCTGAATGTGGCTGCGCTTTAATTTAATGTTCTCAGTGAAAATGTCCCAAAGTATCTGCTGCACGTGCTCACTGTGTGGTCACCTTCCCGTGCTCCAATTGGTCTGCGATTAGCCAATAGGAGAGCTGCACTTCACAGCCATTCATGAAAAACTGAGCTGGACTTGGTTTGAGTAGCTGAACAAACAGGATGTGGCGTGAATGTGAAGGCTATCACACCCTGGCACGCCTTCCTCCACCGGCTGTTTCATTCAGCCCTTCAAAGTTTCACTTCCTAGTATCTACTGAAGCACTTAAAACTGCTCATTACATTTCTTTTTTTTCACACACATCTCTCTGTCTCTCTCTCTTCCTCTTTTAGCGAGCGCTTTTTCTCTCTCACTCATGCAATGAAGTCATTTTCTCTGCTGATTAAAATCATCTGTGTGCAGTTCCCACAAATTAATTGAACTTTTGTGTGAGCCGTTAAGGATTTGGTTTGCTTTTATTGCGGGCACTGATATGCCTGAGTCATTTGTGATTTAACAAGAATTTCCAAAAGATGGATCTTTTAACATACCATTCTACTTGCTTTTTGGCATGCATAAGCACTTTGTTACATTTCCGACCTCCCACCCACCGAGTATGTGTCGCTGCATGCACTGTATTTTCGTTGTTGACCTCATATGAGATGGGGTTTTTTCTCTATAAGAAAGGTTGTGATAAAATTTCTTTAACAAATTTTATGTAAATTGGTGACACCTCTTTTCAGTTTAAGAATGGATAAACCTGTCTGGGGTGCATTCCATGCAAAAACAGCCAAGTAATTGTGCAAGACATGTAGAGAATGATAATGATTGTAGCGAAATGGGGTTCAAACATGCTCCTGTCTTGACGGACAATGTTGAGGCATTATTCAGTTGTAAACAGTTGAAAAGTGATATCTAGAAACATATCTAGGATAATGTAACATTCCCATCCGGTATAGCAACTATTTTCCCTGATTGCATGTTTTCCATTGTCTTTGCAATCCTCACGACTGTTTATACTTTTCATTTGAGAGCTTTCATTGTTTAGCATTTTATTTTTATGAGCTCCTTTTATGCAGTTCCACCCATGGAAATCCTGGAGACGTGTGCTGGATAAGTGATGGAATTGAGGATTTTTGTTTTAATTTTTTTGGAGACAGATGTCGTGCTTGGCTAAAATTACTTACTGTCACTCTTATAAAAACAAATGGAGGTCTCAGCAGGCAGTTTCCTGAAGATAAGATATTTAGTGTAATGGGATGTAGCTATATGTGTCTGACTGTGCATGTGGTGTTTTCGCCTGCTCTTACAGAACCAGTGTGTACAGCAGCATTGTTGCTTTATTAAGATATGACCTGATTTATTGTGCCGCTATTAATATTTCAAGATGCACAAAATAGACTGAACAAAATTATAATTAGTCCAGATGTCTGGGTCTTTTTCTATGTAAAGACCTTTAGTTTAAGCGGATCATTTTACGACGATAAGGTCTGTTATGAGGCAATGTGAAAAATAATCATTACAGATGGGTGACATAAAATATATTAGATTTTTAGACATGACACAGAAGTATGTAAGAACATTAAGAAGTGAAATTAAATAAAGACTCATTGTGGTCCTGTACTCACATGTACAGGGATACAGCGCTATTAGATTATTTACCTTTGTTCAGGTGCCTGAATCGCCGCATTCAGTCTCACTCTGCACGGTCCTGGCAGCATTTTATTGGTGCAGGAATATGTATGGAGAAAGATGGTTTGGAAAGCTCTTAACGTACCATTATTACCCATAAATAAGCCATAGCAGTCATGAAACATACTATATATAGGACAGGAAGTTACTGTCTGTTAAGTCATTGACTCATTAGGCAGCGAGGCGGCTTTCGGTTATCAACACAGCCAGAGTAAGTTTAGTGCTGTGGCACTTCATAATAGGGGCATTTTGTATCATTTTCAATTGACTATAATTGTGGCCTGTGCTAGCACCTAACTAACATCCAGATGCCTGCACTGGTTAAGATTCTGGTCTTGTTGTAAGTCTCACGCTCATTAGTGGGCCTGGATGGTGAAATGGCCACACGAACACGGTTGGCATTCACCTGTCAGACTGTGTCAATGCTTAGCAGGGCTGATGGTACAAGCGTGGTAGACTTCTAAAGCAGCGGGGCGATCACTTTGGGGGGAACGGGGGTCATATTTACCATCAGGATCGGACACAGCTATGGCCTCACGTACTGAATGACCTCTGGTGGGGGAGCGGTCGCAATGTGCTCCTCGATCCGTACATTTTGGAACCTTGTCTATTGTTTCCAAACTAGGTCAAGGGCCTGTGCCATCAAAATCAATTTGAACTGCAGATTGATTGAAAAAGGAGGGGTGTGGTTTTAAAAAAGCATATAGGGGGACAGAAGCTTGACTGACCCAAGTTGCCATGGTTAATCTGCATCCAGGGATATAATTAGTGATGGTGTGCATATGGAGCATATTATTATTATGTAACTGTATGGTGACCCCTGGGAAATAATATGGAGTGGCCGCTGAATTGTATGGACAAAAAGAGGCCATTGTGTAAATGCTCTGAGATGATAAATTAAGCAACAAAAGGTGATCACTAACATGATGCGTGTGCATACATATGTTTAGACACCCATTGAGAAAACTACACAAACATGTAAATGAAGTGACAGTTTTAAAACGGACATAAACCTATGCTTTTTCACTGGATACAATACTTCAGAGGGTCATCCGTAATGCACTGTTTTCTGAACAAAGGCTGCTTTTGTCTTAAATCCATTGATCATGTTTTGTATACCTTGCTGTTGTATCGGGGCATGGTATATCTAAAAAAGCATTTTTAGAGCGATATCATTTGTAAATATCATTGTGCTGCCAACATGTGACCTGTGTCTGCATAAATAATATTTAAATTTGTTGTGCTTTTACTGCTTTAGAATGGTTCATAATTTATCCTAAATTATTTGTAATAAAATTCAGTTTTTTCCAGTAATGGTCCGCTACAATTATTATTCATATTTTATATAGAAGGCTAAATTAAACTAAAGCAATGATGTCAATTCCATAACAAGTACAACAAAAAGTGTTTTTTAAAAGTGGCTTAATGTTTTGGGAATAAATCTGTTTTGTTAATTGTGTTACAATTTTTTTTATTACAAATTTTGGATACTCTCAGATAGTGAGCCTAGTATTGTGTATTATATCATGTCATGGCTGACATTTCCATCATTATGAAATTTTTAATTCATATATGAATTCATATTCACGTGTTATTCCAGGTACAGCAAGTTAAACCTCTTACAGTCTCTCGCCTAGCAACATGATACAGCGAACATGATACAGATGTGTTTACTTAATGTACATGAATAATAAATATATGCGATCTGTATATTGCGACTGTATATTCATCTTGACAATTTTTCGAATAAATTTATTTTATGGACCACTGATTTTGCTACAACAGACAGTCGAGAGCCCCACCTACTGCTAATCCCCCCCCTAATCTTGATCTGAGATAATCAAAGTATAAAACTGTATTTGTTTGCGTTTGTTTCAGAGAGAACATAATCTCACTAAACCTTGTTCATTCAATACCCTGTTTCACCTCATGATCCCGGATTAGAGGGACTGAAACAGTCGCGTCCTTGCTGGACATTTAGAAGTTAATTGATAGACGTGTGATAATCAATAAGTCTGACATCTGTGTAGTGGGATTAGTTTTAGGGGACGTATTGTAATGATATGGGCCGCGATGAGCCAGTTTGTGCATCTGAGTAGAAATGAGTACAGTAATATTTCTAATTAAATCATCAATGTGGCTGACAGCCATAAAGGCTATAAAATACTTAAATCTCCCTCAGTAAGCAATTTAATGTGATTTAATGGGTTTTTGTCCATAATATAATTAGCAAAGCTGCCACGTTTGGCTTAGAAAATTCAGTCTTGGTGTACGAAAGGTTGTGAATAGCAAAATGTGTATCAAAACCCTGTGCTAAGATTATTGTTATAGTCCTTTAAATCTTACAGTAACACAATAGAAACAATGAAGTGACTCGAGCACTATTTATAAGAAGGCATATTTTTATTACACACATCATAGTCTAAAAATAAAATTCTTTGTTCTTTGTTACAGAGACATGCTGTGGTATATTAGTCAAGTTTTGTGTAGTCTTTACAAATTCTCAAAGCATAATCATTCTTTTTAAAATAATTGTTTTACTCTGCCAATGTTGAAAAGTTTAAAATAAACTAAGATCTGTGCTTGTGGAAAAATGAACAGTTAAAATATCTCAACAATTGAGCCTAGATCATAGTATCACCGCATTGAAACATTTTTAGAATAAGACTGAAAAGTGTTATAATGTCATAATGAAAATGCATATACGTATAATAAAATAGTTTTCTTTAGGAAAGATTGTGATTTAGTTGATAAGTATGAATATTGCAACGCTAGACCACCAACTGATTTTTTTACTTATTACTGTCCTTTGTACTGTCTTTTCCTGGCCATCATTTTGGGTTTGGCAACTGTTGGCTCTTTCTAACAGGAGTTGATGTCACGGCCGATGATGTTGAGTTGGCCATCTGTATAAACCATAAATGTATGAAGGAAGTCATAGGACGAGATCTTTCACCTTCCTTTGATTGTCAGGTATTGTTGGAACCGGTAACGTAAACAGCAAACCCCCTGAACGCTCCATGACCAAATGAATGCTGTTACTTATGTAAGAATGCCTCAGGATATGGAACATTACTTTTTCTCCTTTGTATACACAACATTACTCATGTATTTTAACAACAGTACTGTATTTCTGTCACCGCCATTCATCAGAATATCTTTTTTAATCAATAACCATTTTTCGATTCGAATACAATTGAACCGAAATTCTGAAAACTCGCATAATGGTTAGTTTGTCCAGCTGCTGATGACAATCAAAAACCATTGCACTTCTCTGTGTGTATGAAGGCATGTCAGACTGTCGTCAGCGCACTTCTCCGTTCTCATGAAGTTATTTTAGTTCGATAGAGGCCTTTGTAAGTTCTGCCCTTGTGGCTAAAGAGATGTAGACCTTTGAATCACTCCCTGTTGCGAGTTTGGTGCCATCATTAACGATGGTCGGTCCATTGAAGACAACGGTCTGAGGGGGTCTGAAAAAATGGCCAGGCATTGTTCGCCCTGGGTGGGGTGTGGGCAAGAGGAATGTGGGCCGAACGTGAGCCATGCAAGGACTGAGTGAGAGACACCATTGTCCCCACAGCCACCCCCCTATCTAGAGAAGAGTAAGAAAGACAAGGGGTCAACTCTCACCAGCCGCATGTCCTCGTGGAGCAACGCCACTCTGCACGGGACATGCTGAGGTCTCGCGAACGAATGTCTTTGTGCTCGCTCGTTCTGTTGATGCAGGCGTTTGGGGAGTTGAATTATTCTTTTTAAACTTTTTTTTTGGTTTTAGGAGTACAGTGTAAACAGGCCCCGGGAAGTATTTAGTCACAACTAAAGATGAATTATTATTGCATAGATAACATGACTTTAAACTATGTGGCATCTGCAAACAAATGCTTGATATGAAAGATCTTTTCTAGATTTAACTTTTTTCAAACTTGGGACTTTTCTGTTCCAAGGTCATTTTCAGTAGATTGATGAAATCTGTTGGTCTCAGTGCCCTAGCAAACCAACCACACAGGTGGACTTCTTCATATTAATAGTTTCATAGCTGCAAAGTCTCTAAATACTGTCTACATTTTAAATAATATATCTATTGTTTTATAATTTGAAACTTAACAAACGTTTTATGAAGTATTTTGAATAAAGTATGTTTTTAATCGTATCACTCTCACTCAGTTAGTAGGAAATATCAACAAGGATTTTCAAAAAAAATTTGTGCCATTAACTGTGATTATCAAGTGAGATTTTGTCCAACAACATACATTGTGGCCCGCATGGATAACACGATGAGACAAAAAACAATGTTTAAACTCATAATTTCTAAGATAACATCTCCAAGATGCCCGAAACAATAAAAATTTACAGTAATGGGAAAGGTTTGTAAAACAAATGTTTTTCTAAAGTAATTCCATAGGTCTATCAGTTTATTTCCATTTATTTCGGTTAACAAAACAAAAATAAATATTGCCATAAACAGGTTTTGTACATTTGCACACACTTTTTATTGTAGCTTTGCCAAGCTATAGGGATAAGTTAATAAGCAAAAACTGATAACTTTTTCAAACACTATGTTTTTTACTGTGTAGTCATGTTTTTATTGTGTTAGTTAGCTATACTTTTATGAGTTATTACTTCTTAATCTAAACAATTCAACTCCAGTTTGACTGATATTACTTGGAATGCACACTAAAACATGATTTTTAAAAGTTTTTGCAAACAAACTCATATAATTACCAAAGCTACTATAAAAAAAGTGTGTGCAAATATACCAAGTACAAAACCTTCTGTATATCATTTCTGTTGCTTAAATGTTCCAATACTTTTCCAGAGCACTGTAGCAACGCATCAAAAGAACGACACACTCAGGAATTAAATGAAAAACACGCAAAGACGATTAACAAAGAGTCTATAGGGGTTCATTTTTTCCTCTGTGTCACCAGATAGGACAGTAAAGCCAATGAGAAACACTGCTGGGTGTTGTTCGTCAGACCACAAAGTGTGTTGTAATGATAAAAGATTGTGTTGGGAGGACAACGTTTGTTAAGAAAACATCCTCTTAGATACGACCTGAGGAAAAGTAGTAATACACCCAATCGTTGAGCTTGCTAGCCCTAAATATTTGCACTCATAAACGCACCTCAAGTATCAAACGCATTAGCGTGACACTTCCGTACGTTACTGTCTGGTCCTGCTCAGCAACCCGTCTCTTATCGTCTTTACACCTTTATCTTGACATTCTTGTTTGTTTTCTTTCTCGCAACAGTGCCTATGTGTATGCGTACACAGTGTGCATGTTTGTGGAAGTGGGGTTAGCCGAAATGTGGAAGGCCCTGGAGGTGAGCCAACTGAACAGACGACAGGAGAGAGAAAACAGAAAAGTGCTTCCCTTCCTTTTATCATCCTCTAGTGGGAAAAAATGTGATAAAGAGCCACTAGTTCAGAAGCACCCGGACTATAAACACAGCTCACAGGCACAAAGAGCGAGAATGTCAGGGGTCACATAACACCAGGCCAGCAGGGAAAAAACGCACCAAGGAACTCTCAACAATGGCCAGGGAAAGAGCTTCTCCGAGGGGCCGAGAGAGCAGAGTGGAGCGGGGAGCATGTTACTGACAAGTGTTCACTTCACATTCTTCCGACTTCCCAAGACGGCCCTCTCCCCCGCAGCCTCTTCCTCAGTGTCTCGTATCGCACTGGAACCATATGGCAGCGCAATTATCGCCCTGAAATCAGACGTTTGACATGTATGCGCTCATTTCTCTCAAGTTATTATTTCTCTACTTTTCTCCATGTTGAACAAGTAGGCCTGTTTGATATGAGTTGCAATCTGAATATAGTTCATTTTACTTCATGACTGTAGGCTGTCGTGGTTTTTAAGGCAAAGTAAGAACACACATGCCCATTAAAATTGCACAGTGTACAACGTTTGGATAAAAGCATCTGCCAAATGCATAAATGTAAATATCATAGGCCTGCTGTCAGTATATGACTGCAAGGAGGTGGAATAAATTGTTTGTATTGAGAACAAGTTTAGCAAGGAGCAAGTTGAAACGAAATAAAAATAACTTTGCAAATCTAAGTGCAAAGCATTTTGTAGTGCTTAAATGCTGATGATAGGCTATTTGCATTTTGAAGTTGCTGTCACTTGGTAATTTTGCTGACAAGTGTTTTTGGCGCACAACAGGGATTGAGACACTAGATGTGCTGCACGCTACCCAGATGGCGGGACATTCTGGCTGGCCCAAGCTGCTTCTAAAGGGAGGGTAGTTGGGATAACTGGCTTTTCCACCTGGTCGTCTCACCTCAAAAGGCAAGGGAGGAAACAATGGAAATTAAACTGACTATGATGAAGTGGCGGGTTATTCACATTATCCATCTAAATCCTCAGTGTCAGACACAGCCCAGCACGTGGGGTAGTGTGGACTGGTCACTTAGCACATCCCTCCCTAATCCCCTTGGGGTTAGACCCGTGTCTTTGGCAGATGGGCCAAGTTGGCGCGTTCTGGGAACAGGGTTAGCGGTAAGCACTAATGCTGTAGCAGATTTTTTGCAGTTGACCTTCGTGTTTAATACTATTAGTGGCTGGATGGGAAGATGGGCATTGAAATTATGGGGCCCATGCCCTGATCATATAGCTGCTGTGAAGGGGGGACTTCAGTCCACAACCTGCCACTGGAGAGTCACACTCCTGTGCCCTTCTGACCTCACTAAATGTTCCTATGCTACATGCGGCTCATATGTCCTACAGTATAAAGTAGTAATTTTGCATTACTGTGTTTGTCGATATGTTTGTATACTGTATGTATGCCTATATAGTTGTGAAAAAAATGAGACTGTGAAAAAGAGACCACTCCAGTTTTGCATTTAATGAGTATTTCTAAATATAATATGGCTGTTCGAGTCCAGCGTCTATCTAATATGCGTTTCCAGATGTATTGTGGCCATAAAAATTAGGTTATCACATAAACCAATTTTTTTATTTTCCTAAATACATGTACAAATTTGACTGTTGTGTTGCTTAAAAGTGAATATGAACTTTGTTTACTTTGCAGTATTTGATGTTTGAAAAAACTATATATACAATATATTATATAGTTTTCCTTTTCTGCAAATAAATGCTTAGTAAAAACAATATTTTTATTTGAAATTTGAGAGAAATATTGTTAATAGTTCACAGAATGAGAGAATATATAATTTTACCTAAAGACATACTCATAAATAGTAAATTCTTAAATTAAAAAAACTGTATCTGAAATGGTCTCTTAATTTTGTCCGCAGCTGTACATAATATAGTGGTCATTACTAATTTTAGATGGTTCCCTGATTATGATAAGGCAGTTGAAACATTGAGCCATCAAATATTTTTTATGTATTTTTGCCGTTGTCCTTGGAAATGTACATTGTGTTAGTTTCATTTCTCTTATGCCACATTCTTCAAATTGGCACAGAATAAAAGTTCACACCAAAATCTTTTTGTACATTTGATTATTCACTTAATTTAGTTATTTATTAAAGATGAATTGTCAAAGCTTTATGCTCCATTAAGAATTCTATATTGTATTGCTCTTTTTCGATATTGCCAAATATTTTTCAAATAAAATTTACAATATATAAGGTTTTCCAGCAGAACAGACTATGATAGACATAAAAAAACCTGCAAGAACCCCCACCTCAAATTTCATCATTTTATAGTTTGCGTAATCACAATGACTTCACAAAGTCTGAAAGGAAGTTACAGAAATGGTAGTAAAGGAGAAGCTACATGAAAAGAAGGATGAAAGATGAATAAAGGCATTTGGAAGGGCACACATGCAGGCCTCATTTTAACAGGCGCTCTGTGTGTGTGTGTGTGTGTGTGTGTGTGTTTGTCTGTGTGTGAGCATGTGTGATGTCACCGTTGCACTGCTGCCAATTCTGCGAGAGTGTGTTAGTGGAGTGTGGCGGCCGGCCGGCCCCCCAAGCAGGCCGAACTGCTGGAAGAGGAACACAAACCTCATTTCTAAAAGTGAGAGGCAAGAAAAAAAGTAAAAACACACAAGCCCCTCTGATTAGGGCATGAACACAGATGAAAGGCAGCAGGGCCAATCAGTGATGAGTTAGGGGCACCCAGGGAGGAAGTGGGCCCGCCGCAGGCATTCTGGGCCGTCTAGTTGTTACTATTGAAACGGCTCCCAGAAACAGAAACAAATCATAAAAACGGGGGGGGGGGTTGGAGTGTACGCTGTAGAAAATGTTATTATAATCAGCTCTCATCTTTGCAGCTACATTGTAAGAGATGTGCTCTGGGGAAAAGTTCAACCTTATTCTTTGCTCTCAAAGGCATGACATGTTTGCTTAACATTGTTAGGATCTTAATGTCAGGGGTCGGGTCTTTTTTTACCTTTTTTTACCACTTTATGCATTGTGCTCTGCTCTGCGTCTTACAGCATCGTTCAGTCATGACAGATGCCTTTTTGTCAAGTAACAATGTGATCCTTCAACAATATGCTAAACCCAGATTATCAATGGTGCATTTTATTTCAATTCTTTTTATAATACTCCCCAGTTGCATTCAATTCTTTGAATGCAGGACTTCACAAATGCAATTCATCATTATTATGGAGTATTATGGAGGAGTCATCTGTTTTTCTATATTGTCGTGATTGGTGGTTATGAAATTGTGTGATGTATGAAGTATTATGATACTTTAGGGAGATAAAGTATGCTTAATTTTTTTTCTTTGTTTGTGAATGGCAATGCTGTGTTTCTCTGTTCTTAAGGAAATAGATAGCCCAAGAAAGCATCCAGTTCACTGTTCTACGGAAGTAAAGGAATAAATAGGACGAGGCAGTGGAGATGATTTGAGTGCGCACCGCAAAATAGTTGCGGGCAAACTTGCTTCTTGGACTGAGATTACAAAACTGTGCTATTACGTTTTCCATTCTAGGATATGACCCTCCCTCCCGTTCCCAAACCCTGTCTACACTGCTGCATGCACATGTTTGGTGGGAAGCTTCCCCTGCGTGTTTGGTGTTCCACCGCACTCTTAAACCAATCTCCCAGACAGACATTAAAAGGGCCGAGGATAAAAACGATATGAGGCGCAATGATTTTTATGGCCATGATGGTTTTCTCCTGCCAAACTAGATGGATATGCCGAGGGATGCTGCCAACCTCCCAAACAGCATGTGTTGCTCTCTTTCATCTGGTTAGACGTCCACAGTGGCAGCAACTGTTTGTTTTTTTCTGGTGAAATGGTAGCATTGCCAGACTGACGATAAGAAGCCTCTGTAAATGTGATTGTTTACAAGAGGAGAGCAGGCTGGCCAGATCTACCATTAGTATGAAATTTCAGTTTATTCCTCTTTGGACAGCACAAGAATCCATATACATCATGCAGCCTTAATTCAAAGCATACCGCAAACATTCTCAACGAAACAGAGGGGCAAACGTAAGCAATTCGTTTCGATGATCTCCTTTATGTCTTCGCAAATATCTTTCTTTGACTTAATTGTATTAAATCTGATTAGCAAATGAGCAAATGGCCTGGTTAAGTTGCAGACAAACATTAATCAAAATCAATACGGACAATGAGGAGGCTCCTATTATCCTTATTATAGTCTTGCGCACGAAAGCGTGACAAAGCCACGTGCAGATTTTCAGAGACAAATCTGATCACTGATCAATACTGCATGCAGCAAAAACATGTCTGACTGGCATGTCTTTCCTTCCCGAAAACTCAATCTCAGGCAGCATTTATTCGCAAGGTATGGATTACATAGGAATCCTTAACATCAAGCATATGCAATCCACATGTTTTGATTGGAAAACATGCCTTTGCAATTTTTTGATAAGCAAGACAAGAAGCTGGTCTGATTTCATCTGGTATTGACTCCCCAAAGCATAGCTCCACTAGACCGGATGATGGGTTTCACCAAATTGCCTCAAATAGTAGCTTAGCCTCTCATCACAGCACTAGACACAATTTAGCCCAAACTTCAATTGCAGCGCTAGCAACGTAATTGGGGGATTTACTCAAATTGAATTGCGGCTGTTGTGAGAGGTGCTTATTTGCACATGCTGCTTTCTTTTACCAACTGATTCACTTAAAGGTATACTTTTTTTTCCAAAAATAAAAATTCTGTCATAATTTACTCATATTCTGGTTGTTCCAAATTGTTTTTCTTATGAACACAGAGAAATATATTTGGAAGAATGCTTACAACCAGACAGATTTTACAGCCCATTGCCTATAACATAGTAGAAAAATACAATGGTAGTCAAAAGTGCCCCTGAACCTTTTGCTGTCCTACATTGGTGTCTATAGGTGTCAGTGGGGGGCAAAATCTGTCTGGTTATGAGTATTCTTCCAAATATCTTTTTCTCTGTTCATCAGAACAAAGAAATGTATACAGATTCGGAACAACTCGAAGGTGAGTAAATGATGACAGAAAGTGGGTTCGTACCAGGCAATTGATCTAAATGTGAAACCAACCTAAGATTAGGCCTGAAGGTAGCTCTGTCATGCTATGAAAGATGAAAAGTGTCTGTTTACCGCTTTCATGCTGCCAGAGAGAGGAAGTTTAGCGCAGTCTGGCTTCAATACACGACAGAGGTGCACATGGTTGTGTGACAGGTAAACCGGCCCTGTGGCATCAGCCGTGGCCCCCACACCTACGTTTCCTTTTGAGCTGAACAACAGGAATACAAAAAATGTATTGCTTAGACAGGATGTCACTAAAACGCCACAGAAATGTACAAAAGCATTTGACCCCCACAGTCTGCAGTTAGTTACATGGGCATGTGCATCCTTAACTGCATTATTTAGTTGCATTTGCGTTTTTGTGAATGTGTGCTTGTTTTAACAGTTTTCCTTGCATTTAATGAGCAGCTTTTGTAGAAAGCATGCTTCTTCGGAAATAAAACAGGTTTTCACACCAATAATACCTGAACTTGCCTTACAGGAAGTGTTTGCGCCATTGTGTAACAAATCCGAAAAGAGGAGGTTTGAGAATACATACACCATTTTGTCTGTTGTCTATACATGCTTGGTCTGTGTGAACCAGAGCTTCTCTTTCATCGTACCAGACCTGATTAAGATTGTGCCCTGTGCGGTGCACCAAATCTGAAACCACTTAGCGTGGATCCAGGGGCGAGTGTTAGGGAGAAGAGGAGAGAGAGAAAAAGGTTGACTTTGAAAAGAAGGAAAGCTCTTTGCCACCATTATAAAGCCATAAGACTCTATTGGAATGCTGGGTTCTAGGGGGGGTTGGACGTGCCTCATTATATCGGTCCCCCATTTTTAGGTCCGCCAGGATATTGTAAGATTGATTGTGGCAGCCAGTAATAACAAAAGTCCGGTGTCTCTGGAGAGCCGTGCCTGTGCGGGCTTGTTTCTGAGAATGATTCACATTGATGTCATTGATTTTATTTTAGGCAGAGAGGAGAAACAGGGGATGAGAGGGGTTTAGAGACTTCTAAGGAGTATTTTCTAGCTGTACTGTAGGGGAACATGAATGTTTGTCAGTGAAGAAATGTATGTCTGTGTGAATTTATGAACATACGGTCAAGGCCCTGTTATTGTAATAAAGGTAAACTGATGTCATGCAAGAAGTTGGCGCTCATTATTGTTACACCTACGGCAGTGGTTAGGGTGGCCAGCACTAGCCTAACCCAGCAGGGCAGGAGAAGTTCACAGTAGCCATGCTCTGGGGTGCCCGGGGGGCCAGAATAATCAGAGTATGGGGCCCACGTAGCCTACACGAACTGACCCTCCCCCAGCCATGGCTGAGTTCCCACCCAGGTGGCATCCGGAGGTCATCCGTCCAGCCTTAGACTTTTTTGGCAGCAGCACACGGTTTTGAGGGCCCCTTTTTGGGGAACATTGAGAACATTGGTTTAAAACTGGACTGAGGTGCAAGGCTGGGGAGTCTTTACGTAAGGTTTATCAAAATTGAAAATAGGAACAGAGTCATTTGATTGAATATATATACAGTGAATGTGAATGTGTGTGTGTGTACAAATTTATCTGTCATTGTAGGGTTCCTATAAGGATAGTTAAAGTCTGACCCAATTAGGAAAAATACGTTGTCATACATTTTTCTCTATTCTTTCTAGATCACTTGGTAAATAAGGACATTTGTGACATTAGTCATGTCAGAAAAGTCTGTTGAAATACATTAAAATTCTCAAATCATGCTTGGATAACATGTGCCATTGAGTTTGTGCAGAAGCAATTGTATGTGGTCAAAAAAGCTAAACAAAAGCATATAAAATACTTATAAATACAGACATTTGAGTTAACTATCAATTCAGCTTCTCAATCAAATAGTTTTGCTGATTAGTAAATAATATATAATTTCATTTCTTAATAAAATAATTATTAGACAAAATATAAAGTTTTCTACTAGCGAACAATTGGACTCCACTGTATGTTGGAGGTTGAGGGGGAAACCCTGAGTCGTTAGATTTAGTTTGTGTATTTTTTGTAAGATACACGTATTGTGTAAATTCTGTAACATAATCTGTCTACCTATCTAGCAATGGACTGAAAGGGGCTTTCCCAAAGTTTCCTCATTTTAGGCAGTGGACCAATTTCAGTCTCCAACTGAATCTGAAAATAAACACCCATTTCCTAGTTCAGTCAACTGTCTCGTTGTTATGATTTTGGACTAATGGACTTCTGTACCACTGCACCACTGTTTTTCTGCTCAGCACCATAAACCAATGTCTGTCTGAAACCAGACAAGGCATTTTGAGCTACAGGCTAATGCTAGAAGAGACGTAGTTTTCCGCACTCATCTCTCATGCTTGAATAGAGCAAACAGAGAAGTCTACAGAATATATGGCCTCACGCTGCTACAACTCATTCATGTTTCTTCTCCCAAATGTTTTTCATTCTTCCAGAGATGTAGGTTGTGTTGGAGGTTGAAGGCCATGAGGGGGATGTCCTCACCCGGACTGTGATGGCTTTAGCTGCTGCTGCTGCTGCTCTGTGGTGCTCAACATTGTAAACGTCTATCAGGAGGAACTATAAATGCGGCAATAGCCACAACTCTTTGTACACCAGAACCCTCTGACACGGGTTGAACCTTATGTATGTCAACTGGTACCACATGCTAGAACTTCTTTGGATGCATCCATACATCAAACCACAAAAGGTGGGTTTTAGAGGAAGACCAAGCCAAATATCACATGCAACATTTTAACTACTACCTGAGAATATACATTTTATTAAAGATGAGGTAGCGCACTCAGTTTCTGCCAATCTTATAGGAATCTTTAGTACCTATACAGAAGTATTGAATACTTCATATCTTCATATCTTCAAAGAGTAATTTATAAAAGACAGATACAGCTCTACGTTAATTTCCGGAAAAAGTCGAGCTGCAATAAGGGATTAACTATCCTTGTTACGAAACGGGAATCCATGTTCGAAAATAACTTTCAGAAACCCATACGAACCCTGGCAGAGTAAATCGAGCACAGAAATACTACGTCAAACGTTCAACTAGTTTTTTTGACAAGTTGACCATGTTAAGCTTGAAAAGGCAGCACGGTTAACGGTGTGAAGAAATCAGAATGCATGAAATAGCATGTTACCTCTGCTTTAAATGTTTGACATGCAAAAGGCACGTTTTTGTTATTTATCTGAATTAAATCTTATTCAAACCTCTCAAGACTCATCTTGATTTTAATTTGTGCCATGGGGAGGCAAGTGACACATTATGCATGTACGAAATTTAAATGGTGGAAACCTAATCCAACCATTCTCACCTTAATCCTGCCAACTGTATGATAATGTCAACAAAACCCTACAATCTGGCTCCTCTGGTTTACGCATCCGTGTCTGCTGCCTGTGTTTACACAGTCAATATTTAAATGAAAGTAAGGGTTTCACACTGGGTGACAACGGCCCCAATTAGGAAGGTAAAAGAAACACAGGCAAAAAGGAATTTCACTTTAAAGAGAGACTCCACTTTTCACCCAACAAAACATTGAATGGCTCTTAGTCACTCTGCATTACAAATATATTGCCAATGGGTGATCGAAGACCAGAGAGCAGTTGGCACATGTTAGGATGGCCAGAGAAATTTTACTTTTTAAAGTTTGGGGTGGGACTACTTGAAAAACTCAAAATAAAGATGTTTTGTTTAAGCGGAGTTCCTGAAGTTTTACGGGAGAGGAGCCAGCCCTGGAATGCATCTTTAGATCACTTTGAACTGGGGTGGGCTTAAAAGCCCCTTAGAGAAAGTTTGTGCGATTCACAGCCAAGGGTCACATTCTCTGGCTTTAGAGTGGAATAATTAATATTTATAAGGTTTAAATACTAGATCGACAACCTAACTAACAATCCCATGAAAACACATGCTCACACTTTATAGTCAAACGTTTAACGTGTTTATTAAAAGAAATGTAAAGAAACATATTTGGTATAGAAACTGCCAAAATTTGTAATTGCACAATTTGTAAGTATTTTCAGTAATTTCATTCATAATTCATTTTTAAATAAAGATTACAAAATACATATTTGTAAGTTTGGACAGAAACCAAATCATATCATATCTATAACTCGTGTTTACATATGAACATCGTCAGAGAGAATCATTATGATCATTATGAAAATTATGAAATACATTGTCTGAGGAAAAAACAGTGTTGTTGAATTATCTTTACTTGTCTTTATGTCTGAATGTTAGTATTAGATTTACAGATTTGCCTACATTTTTGTGTGTGTCATTCATTCGGTGTTATTCATTTGTGTGTGCGCGTGCTTTCGTACCCAACAATAAATAACAAACAGTTCAAAAAATGTAAATATTCTTTATGACCCTTAAAGTATTTTAAAATTTTTGCGTGTTGATTGCATACATATTTCAGCCTTCAATCTAAACTTTCTAAATGTTTGTGTGCTAAAACCACACGTTCTAATAAGATAATTTTGGTGCCAAGCATTTTTCAGGGGAGGATGTTTCTTTGATACCAATTCCATTAGCGTCTGGTGTCAGGGAAGATTTACTTTCAAGAAGGGAGCACAAAAAGATTTTGAGTATTCTGAGATTATTAACATAATTGGGTTTACTGCAGATGAGGCTTTCCTGTGTTGTTTTCCAAATAAACACATTGTGAGCTGTATTATAGGCCGTAACGGTAGATGATTGAATCCCTGCCGCGCAGCAGTGCTCATCTGCTGAGGTCCCAGCATCCTGCGGGCCGTGGTCCGGGAGCCGCGCTAACCTGATTAGAGGCACGTATCGCTCCTCTGCTTTGTGTGAATGCACGAGGCGTTTTGTCACTGACCCAGGGAGAGGTTCAAATAGGATTACGTCTCCGTGAACAAGATCATTTCTCAATGGCTGCTCAACAATCACATAGCAAACCTAAAATGAGGGAGATGGTAATGAGCGGTACTGGAGAGGGACAAACAACAAGTAGAAACGCTACTAGTTTAACCACATTTTTGCAGCATTGTGTAGATTTTCAGTACAAAAAATAAATTTTCCATGACAAAACACAATGTTGGTGCTTTTGTCACATATTTTACAATAATCAGCCGATCACCCGTCCTCTCTCTCATACAAACTTTTATATAAATCAGATTAATTTACTGAGTTAATTTAAATTTCTTTATGAATTAAAATCTAATTTGTAATTTTTGGTTTTATGATATCAAATTCTTTTTGGCATATTGATTAGCATTTTACAGCCCTATTACCATACTTTTCTATAGATAATTCATGAGTTTGCCTGGCATATAATAACTACAGATGGGGGACCGATATTCTGCGTATTTGGCGTGCTGTCCCGGGGAGAGGCCTCGGAGCGCCCGCCCCTTGTCCGGGAAGAGGGACCCGGGTCTAAAAAATGATTAGTGAGATTGGTTATAGGAAGACAGCCAGGTTAGTTATCTTATTGTGAGTTTGTTCATAGCAAGCCAGCCGGGTTAGTTATCTGCACATACTCCCCCCGAACTTTGTTAATAAAACATCATTTAGTTAAACTTCTGACACTTTGTTTTTGAAGATTAGGTGGTTTCTTGTTTGATTGATGTTGAAAGACCATCTTAGACCAGTTTAGATTTCCTGGCTGGTTTTTGTTGGTTAGTGCTGGGCTGGGTTTCCCCAAACCTTCTTAATGCTACGTCATTCTTAAGTTACACCTGAAGAGTGGTAGCTATATATTTATAAGAACGACGTAGTGATACAAAGGTTTCAGGCCCTGGCAGTGACCCAGCCCTGGTCACCGGAATTCTTGTTAAGCATGGAGTAAAAAAGCCTGGTGGGAACATTGAAAACAAAACTCAATTTACATTGTAAACATTTTATTTTACTTACACTTTGTACCTTTTGGACTTTGTTCACACTGCATATCGCTGCTGTCCTTCTAAAATATTTTATATCTCCATATTTTGTGATTTTAGTTTTTTGCCATAAATCATTATTATTAGTCACCCTTTATTTTTGGGTTTTACAAATATCTAACCAATAAAAAGTATTAAAAAGAGCTTGTTAACAACACAGTATTTATTTAGTACAGTGTTTTTCTCCCTTTCCTAAAAACAGCAATTTAGGACATCCAAGGTTTCAGAAGGACAACGACTGTATGTCAAATAAAAGCAATATTTACAATTGTTGCTCTTGTTTCTTTGCATGTTTTCAGTGTGCGGAAAATGTTAACATGTTTTTATTTTGCTCTACCCAACTGAGAATTGAAAGTCTCTTCTTTTTGTTTTTTTAGCGCATACAATTGCTTTTTGATTATGGTATAATATTCATTATAATCTCGTGGTTTTAAATAAAAAAAAGTATATTTAAATAGCATAAGAATAGTTTGGTACTTTTTGTGAATAGTGTAGCTTACTAACATATAGTCTTACTGTAGTTTAAAGGGTCGCTTATAGCTTCGAAAGCTCCAAATTCAGTAATAATGAGCCTGTCCGATGTGCTTGTGACATTCTTAAACATCTTCAAATAGACAAGGGTGTGAATTGATCAGCAGAAAAGACCCAGAAAGGCGCCTCAGGAAAAGAAAGAGAGAGATCAAACCTTCATGCCCTGTTATGGCTCATAAAGGGCACATCACAGGAGGAGCTCAGTGAGGGACGGTGTCATTATCTAAGATAGTTGAGATGAGGCCCTTGCTCGCTTTGAGTGAATATAAATATGCACATTCCCATGCCGAACAATACCTAAAGCTCAATGCTTGCAAAAAAGTCCCAGTTTACAGCTGTCAGACCATTTTATTACATAACTGCCACTGTACGGAGTACTGACACAGTTACCAGAGCTGTGCAAGGCTAACACTTATAGAGTTGTAAGGCACAGATGCACATTTTCTGTTCCCATATGCTTGAACTTTCCTAGAGGAAAGAAGATATCATTTGTTTTTTCTAGACAGCAGTGACTTCAAATGGAGATTTAACAGAGATTTTTCATCTCAGACTTTTCCTTTAAGAAACATTGATGTGTTATGTATGTATGTCAACAGCTTTCTCGTTTGTGTCTTTTTTTCTAGGGAATTTCACGATAAATGTGAATAATTTAAATGAAACACAAGACAATATCTCCATGCTGTCTTCAGAGCGATTATGGAAAAGGCCCTAAACAATACTATTTTCCTCCAGGACAATATCGACAAAGCATGAAAGGTAAGGTTTATGAGCAAAGTAATTATGCATAATTGTCGAGAGCTAATAATAGCTATTGTCGAGAGACCTGCAGGGAAAAGAGACTTCTGTTGAAACACAGGTGTTAACACAACTGTCATATGGTAAATAAACCGGCAAACCACTGAAGTAGTTAAATCAATAGTTTAAGGCCACAGCCCCCAGCGTATAGATTTACAGTCACTCCTATAGAATCATCCTGAATAGATCTCCCCTCATCACAGTTAGAAGGGTCTGTGAGTCATAATGTACATTAACCATCTTTCATTCTTATCAAGAGCACCTGTACTTGAGTCTGTAAGGAGAAAAGCAAACAAGCTCTTTTCAGTGTTTATGCTTTGTGTTGAGAAAAAAAAAACTTCTCTCTATGCTCAGCAAACTTCCTTTTTGCACAAAGCAGGGTCATTCCCTTTAACAATCCGGTATTTTTATTTAAATAGTCAACATGTTTGCTTTTTTTGGCAGCCATGCACATTATATTGAATTATATTGAATATTGCTTCTCGTCAAGAAGATCTCATGGAAGATATTTTAAATGCAGCGCACACAATAAAATGTGCTTTGCTTTTGATATTTTTCTATGGAAGTGAGATTGTGGCCCATTCACAACGAAATTCCCTTGCATGGTTATTCAAAGGGCTCATTTATAAACTATCAAGGAACAGACTGGCTTCATCAGGCGGCCAAGGCAAAACTCATGCAAAATTATGCAAATGACCTTCTTGGAACGTGCCACAACTGCATCGACATTTTTATGAAGGGTTAAACAAAAGCTGGCACCGAACCATTGCCTTTATTTTCGTCTGCGCTTTCGTTATGCATGGGACGCATTTATTAGTAATGCATTTCCGATGGCATGCACTAAAATCCTTGCTATGAATGAATTATAATTCATATAAAAAGTCTGACATTTATTTGCAGGAACTTCTCTCATGAAAATTTTTTTCAGAGCTCAGACGATAGTGAAGGGTATCTTGGTTTCTAATTTACGTATCAACTTAGTCTCGGGTGTTTCTGCTAAAATTGGTCAGAAGAAAAAAAATACATTAAATATAAATCAAATGTATAAACTCAAAAATAAATTGTATCGGTAGTATAAATTGGATTTGCATCAATTTGATGAGAAATGTTTGCATTCATATTAAGATTTTTTTGAATATTGACTTTTGGTTGTAAGTTTGTTACTTTTTTGAGATCTTATCTTTACCTTTAAGGGAGACGTTAATACCATTTCCTTTGTATTTTTCTTGAGATAAGTGTCTAAGATGCAGAAGATTTGTTCTCTATTCAATCTCATTGTTGTCTATCAGAAATAATTGAGATATTAAAGAGATTTTATTTGTAACTTTTCTTTTTTATGAGTTGTGTCCAGTTGATGATTCTCTCATGTCATTGAGGCAGGTGGCACCATAAAGCCCATTGAAAGTATTCCCTTTCTGAGACAATACTTTTTGTATTTATTTTTAATGTTGTTTTCTCTTACTATTGATGTTTTAGAAATATGCTGATTTTAATTTTTCTTATCCCCCAAAGTCAAAGAAGCAATGATGTATGTAAATACAGTCAGTCTGGAGACGAAGATGCTCTTGAAATATTGGGGACGCAGACGGAAAGCTATGAAGATTTATCAGGTCACCTGGGGCACGCTGACAGCCTTAGAGCAGGATATTCAAATGGCTGTTGTGAGAAGAAGCAGGTGATAACGCTCTCCAGCCCCCTCTCTCAGCATGCTCATATTGTCTGTGTATGTGTGTGTGTGCCAGAATGCAAGTGCTCTTTGTATGTCTACCTCAAGACAGGAAAAAAGAGGGTTACAAGGGCATTCAGAAGCAAATGAGCAGAGGACCAGCGTCCAGAGATTGTCAGAAAGAAACAGAAGTGCGGGAATCCACAAGCAAGAGCGAGGCAGGCCGAGGTTGCTTGTCAGCTTACTTTTTAAAGTTGATGTACATGTATGGTGCTTTTTAACTAACTTATACTATAGCCAAAAATAAAAACTCTTTGATATCTGAATTGTTTCTTCTAGACAGCAGGGAGATTAAAGGGATAGTCCACGCAAAAATAAAATTCTGTCATGAACTTGTCATTCATAAGTTGTTCCATGTATAAATGTCTTTGTTTGGTTGTACACAAAGTACGATATTTGGGAAAATCTTAGCAATTAACATTTCTGGGACACCATTGACTACCATAGAAGAAAAAAATATTGTAAATTTTTATTGTTAAACACATTTTGAAGAATCTAGGAAAACAAAGTGCTCTTAGGCACTTTGACTGCCATTTTTGACTACCCGAAAAATCTCAGTTACTAACATTGTACTAAATATAGTTTTTGTGTACAACCAAATAAAATATATAATAACGAATAACTTGTGGTTGAGCAATTCATGACAGAAATTAAAATGTTTAGGTATTTTCAAACTAAGAACAAAATGAGACTTTTGCTTAAAGAGATAAAATAAGAGGTTTTGAGAATAATTGTTAGGTTACCAACATTCTTCAAAATATCTCTTTTTAGTTTTGCAGAAGAAAGAGCATCATAGGGGTTTATAATGACGGGTAAATGATACTAATTTGTATTTTCGTGTGAAATGTCCCATTAAGTCTCCTGTTTCAGGGTGTTTCAGTAGAAATGTCAATAATGTCCCAGAAAGGGTAAGAAAGGGCAACATACTATACGTTCCTGTGCAATAGTGTGTAATATGTGCTGAAGAACAAGTGTGACTAGTCAAGTTGAAACCACGAGTCATTTAGAGTCAGACTGGGTCTAAAGAGATCAAAGTGACCAGACTCTAATTGATGGTTTGTAAATGTGGTTTGACAACTAATATAATAAGGACTTAAAAAACGAGTGACCACACATGCCTGCTTGACATTCATTTCAGAAGATAATATCAGGCCCAGCATGGCAACAATATTTTACAAATTGCAACACGAAATGCAAATGGTATTTCAGTTTAAGACCACTATGGCATTGTCAGGTTGACTGGAAAACAAGATGGATGACACAATTCCTCCATTCTAATTGGCTTTGAATGTTCTAATCCTCCATCTGTCCCTTTCGGAGGTGACAACGTAAACAACATTCCGGGTGGAAAGTGAACAGTGGCGACTCTGACCGAGAGAATGAGTCTGGCTGATCAATCAGCCAACATTCAGCCGCTATAGCACATGTGTAAATACGGTCTGCGTAGCTGTGTGTGTCTCCGTGTTTGATTTGGGTGTGTGTATGCGATGTTTTTGTGCGGACAGTAGTGTCCATGTTTCAGTTAAAAGTTGACTGTCTGTGATATTGAATTAAATCTACAAGCTCCTTTGGAGGCATGCTCAGAGGAAAGGAAATGTTAAGCTTTTGTCCACCCTGTTTGGTCTTCAGATGGCCCTCAGGGGCCAGTCCTCCCAGTGATGTTCCTTCTCTTCCAGGGACCTCTATTATCCCCAGGGTTTTCTCCTAGTCTCAATGCCCTTGGCTTCAGTGCGTGTGAAGGCCTGACGCAGGCCACCCTACACCGCGACGGAACCCTGTTTCTCTCTTTTGCGGATCACTAAACAGGACAATCACTCTATCCATCTTTTCATGGGCTATTGTGGTGGCACCCTGGCTTCAGAAAAGGGTCCTTTTCAGTGGGGACATTTTTTTCTTCTCTTGCCCTATCTTTCCTTTCCTTTTGATGGGTTTTCTTGGAAGTGGGTGGGGAGGATTTTGATGGTGTAAAAGAACCCCCCCATCCCCCCTACCTCTAAAGTCTGTTATTGCGAGGTCTCCGTCTCTCTTTATGGAAATATATCAAGTATATGAAGAGGAGTCAGGACTTCAAAGCTGAAGATGGACTTAGGGTGACAGTGACCTCCCCCAGCACAGTGTTCAGGGCAAGATCAGAGGTCAGACAGTGAGGACAAATGGTGATGCATTTGCTGGCAGGCCTGTACAGATCATTTAGTCAAAATTTCAATTATTCACATGGTTGTTGTAGAGTACATAAAGCATAGATTTTTATCATGCAACTTCACATTGGCACTTTAACTTTTACAAAAGGCATTTATATGCATGCACTGTTTGTAAATGAGATAAGCCGAATCAGATCTATATTTGTATGCAAATACAAAGTTATTAGCATTCTTAAATATAGAATTGTGAGATAAATGGTCTAAAGCAAAGTACTGCTTTCACCAATTGGGAATTCTTTGAAGAGGTTCTCAAATCCTAATCTCATAGGCAAGCATTTGCACTAGGAGACATTGTCTGTGATCTGTTCACTGAAGAACAAGGGCCATTCTGCGGTGTGAGGTGACCCCGTGTGCCCCTGTCAACACCCACCCGGCAAATTACAGACTTAAGTCATACAATTATGCATATACTAGCATAAATTCCTCTCTTGATTTGAGGATGAAGGCCAATGAAATGAAGGGTGGATACATGTTGTACATCAGCACAGATCTTGGCCCTTGAACTAACAGATACTTCTGGTGTCAAACAGTGGCCACGGCATAATGCTTCTTCTATGTATGCGCAATGCCATATCTCCAGGGACCAAGGGTCCGGGGACCCTCTTATCATCTACACAGACAATCTTTGTTAGGATGACCAGAACTCCCAACACAGACATGCGTTGAAGGCTGATGCACTTACATTACAACCCCAAATTGTCTACTAAAATCCAGTGCTGTAGCATTCTGTTATTGATTTATTGTACTGTATATCCATCATCCCTGCAAATCAAGATATGCGACCATATAGCATGCAAGTTAGCATGCAAGGAAATGTCAGAAAGAGTGTGAAAAGAGATGAATATTGAAAAATGCAACTTGTATCTCTTTTGATGGCCAGGGGCCTGCTGTTCTACCTCCTGCAAGGGTGTTGGGGAATCCATTTGCTTCCATTTGGCACTACATTCATCTTCATCACCATTAGTGAAATAAAAGGTATAGGGCAGGAGCGAAGGAAGGGATTTGGTCACAAAGAGGTTTTAGGGCCAGAGAGACCACAGGACCCCTCATCAGACTTGAAATTCTCTTAGTTCTGTCAAAAACCAACACGGAGGGTGTTGCAGAATTGGTGTGAAATGATAGCAGAACTAAAGAGAGCTTGTGTATGTGTTATATCATCGTGCTTGCTTCGCAGAAAAATAGGGAAACTCTTTGTTCCTTTTAGC
Source organism: Barbatula barbatula (assembly GCF_947034865.1). Taxonomy (NCBI): domain Eukaryota; kingdom Metazoa; phylum Chordata; class Actinopteri; order Cypriniformes; family Nemacheilidae; genus Barbatula; species Barbatula barbatula. The sequence continues at coordinate 7,454,243 of NC_136766.1, forward strand.
AGCAAGAAAAAGAGATGAGTCAGAAATCAGCTGTGAAAGAATTAGTTGTTAGGGCTTGAAAATACTGTATCATGTCTTTGTGTTAAAACTGTCATATACCTAAAGCTCAGTGTTTAGCCTGTTTGCCATTATATAGTTGTAATTTGTCATGTTGTTTCTGGGTAAGACCGAGGTTTATTGTTTGTGAGACATTTTAGCTCATGGGCTGGTCAAAGGCCTCATGAACAAAGTCCTTCATTTCTGTATTTCAACATTGTAGATTCTCATTCAGAACTTTCCTCTAAAACATGCTGTTTAAGAGACATCTCCTTCTGTAGGAAAAAACATAAACACACAAAAATAAGCTCTCGGTTTGATGAGATATCTTTAATTTGGAAGTTTGTGACATTATTGAGATCTCTTCTGAAAGTTTACATTAATAGATTATAGATATCAAAGAAACCTCATTTGTATTTATTTTCTCAGTGGGATGCTGTTTGCCTCAATTTATTACAATAAAATCATCTTTCGGGAGTACCAGTGTTCAGGTACACAGAAATGACTGGCTTGTTTCTTGCTGCAGGCTGCAGGCTGGACAAGATGAGTACTTGTACACCTAAGGGCATAAACAGACTAATGAGAGGTCATAGAAAATAAGGAAGGATGAAGAGTACAGAAGGGGGAGGGTCTGCAGGTAAAAGTGATGGTGGTGATTGATGACAACTAATCTGTACATTATGTAGACACTATAGCTTCACTACTAACATAAGAGAATTACATATACTGTACATTTGTTCGTGTTACTCACATGACCAAGACATTGCAGGGTGTTGTAGTATGCATTTAAAAACCAACAACCTGCTTACCCCTTTGATGCGTGACATCAACTACCATGTTCAAAAGCAGCTTTTTTAATATAATAAAACGCATCAATTTCAGAAAATAACAAATAATTTTTTGTTAATTCATTATTCCTGCATCAAAGGATTAAAGGGATAGTTCACCAAAAATGGTCTAAATTTTATAACCCTTGTGTTATTTCAAACCTACATGATTTTCTTCATACTAAAGGTTTTTTGAAGAAAGTTGGTTAGCAATGTTGGACATAATTTCATTGGATGGACACAAAATAACTGAAACATGTCTCGAAACATATTTTGTATTCTGCAAAAAAGAGTCACATACATGTTTTGAATCCCATTTTATTTTTGGGAGAACTATTACTTTAAGATTCTGTAAGTGTCACATCTGCTTGTTGCATGAGGGATTGTGTGTGATATGAAGGTAATAATATTGTGGATGACAAACAAAAGCTATAGACGCACAGGTATAAAGGTATAACCTCCACGGTTGGGGGAGGAGATGGGCACTCATTGGCAATTAGGCCAACACCCCATTTTAATCCTCACAGTAGGACAGTGCTTTTGTTCCAAAACTTTTGTTTCTTAATCTCAGTGTCTACCAGGACCGAGTCGTTTGCCTCTGGGTCGCCAGAGAGAGTTATTTATTGTGCCCTCATCCCTACATTCATACGCAGACATCGACATTCACATGAAAACCTCCCTGATGTGTAGTGCGCTTTAGACTCAACCTGACTGTTTCCTAATGGAGACAACTCAGCTGCTTTGTGATATTCAGAACTTCCTAATACTTCGGCAAATTACATAAATCCTGCGAATATATAGTTAGAAATTGATCTATATTATGTCGGCAGGATCCAAAAGTAACTTTGAGCACCCCACTCAAATTTAACATAACTGTCTATGAGAGTTTTCAAGTTGTGTGGTGCCTTTTATTTACTTCACTAAGTAATTTCATTCATTTTTTTAAACTGAGTACAGTGTATCCATTGACTACATATTCCGATCAATGTACCTCTAAAACATTACCAATAACTCCTTATTTCTAGTTAAGGTATTTTATTATTTTTTCTCAGATTGAAGCTGAGCATATTCACTATATATGGTGTTCTGGTAATTCTGCTCAAATCAAAAGATGGTCATTTAAACACGAGGAACACAAAGTTAAAGCATACCAAGTGAAAGCGTTTTAAGTTTATTTGATGCCCACTATTATTTATTAAATATGTTTTAAAAAAAATTTAACTATACATTACTCATCTATTATGAATCCACACTGACAATAATGCCTGTAGAATTGTTTTTAGAAATTTAGAAATACTGCAGTTTGCCAGTAACTTACTGTAGATTTACATTCATGTAATTTACTGGCAGCAGTTTGTTCAAAGATAAGCGATCATTAAACATTATCAAGTCTTTATTCTTACAGAAAAGAACTATAAAATAACAGCCTTGTGCAAAGCATTCTGGGAACTAAAATTTGGAAAAAAACAGGAAAAAATGGATTTCTGGTTGCTTTGTGTGAGGCTGTGATTTTATTGTTTTTTTCTGTAAAGATAAATACTTTTGAATGTTTAATATTCAGTCACTCTCCCGTACCTTCTCTGGATCTGTTCCACATTGGTGGAATGATCTACCAGCTGCTACAAGATCAGCAGACCCGGTTGCCATCTTTAAAAACCGCCTAAAATCGCATCTCTTCCGTCAACATGTCGCTGATTGATTTATCCTAATTCTCTTCCCTTTCCTTTTTATATAAAAAAAACGTACTAACCTCACTATTCTTAGCTTTGTATACTGTGCTAGGCTTTAATGGACTAGTTTGATGCACTCATGTATTTTGTTGCCTATGTTGTTATAATTGCTTCCAATGTTTCCTCATCTGTAAGTCGCTTTGGATAAAAGCGTCTGCTAAATGACTAAATGTAAATGTTAATATAAATGTATCTTTGATCAAACTCTTGCCAATAAATAAGATAGATCCACAGTAATTTACTGGCAACTAGCTGCATAACTACAGCAAAAACGTTTACATTGTATAATATAAAATCCGAAAAGTAAGAGCTTTGAAGTTTGATTTCGTACAAGTTATTTAGAACTTTAAATGTCCACACTGTTGTAGAGCGCCTACAGAACAGAAGGATTTCCGATTGGCCAGAATCACTACAACTTCCTAGTCATTTACCGTATTCTTGGTAATAGAAGTAAAGTCAAAAACTCACATGGTCGGGCCTTCATTGTTAGCAACACTTCAGCAACATTTGTAGCCCAAGAAACTTTTCTGCCATTTTGAAGTAATTATTCAGTGTTTATTAACTGTAGACTTTGTTTAAAGAGACAACTTTAAAGGGACAATCGAATTGTTCTTAATAGTTTCATTTTATACATCATGTAAAAAATGAAAAACATCTGACAGCATATTGTGAAAAACATTCTTCATTTTTTATTTTATTAATAAAAAGTAGCATGTTACGATGTCTCCTGCTACTTTCTTGAAACAGTATTTAACAGTATTCAACACGATTATTTGAAATACAAAATATAATATATTATTAAATCTCACATTTGTTTTACATGTGTTTTTTGTTTTAAACCCATAAATTGTTTTGTATATGATGCATGTTCTGAATGACATGTTAAACAGCTCTGTATTGTTATACAAAATAATCAGTTAAGTTATATTTGGTTTTAGACTAGACATAGATACTGTTCTGTAAGCACTTTAAACAATATACATGCATTAAATCCTTCATATCTTATCATGTTTTTTTAAAGTAGCATATTTAAAGTAATTTAAGGGACTTCTGCTCTTTCCTTTATTCTAGCTATGCAACTTTACAGTCAAGTTGTTGCATAGCCACATTACTTATTTTACGGTAGTGGAAGTGTCGAGACAAGAATGTGAGGAATTTGCAAAGCTCCAATTCATCCTGAAGCGACAGCAGTGATGCAGCGAGGTGTTTAAAGAGAGAGCGCCCCTGTTTGATCAAACCTGTATCAAACAATGACTACCAAGTTAAGTTTAAACTGCGTGGAGATCATGTGTCCAAACTCCACTAACATACCCTCAAAAACAATATCTAAGAGTTGAAGGCGTTTGAATGACATTTATTTTATAGTTTCTGAAATGTCTTATGCATTTTCATTACATTTATGTACTTTTTGTTGACAATATTGAGAGGTTACCTTTGGTTATTGGGATTTTGTCGTGCGATTTGTGTAGGTTACAATTTTTATATATTTTTTTTTCAATTGCGATGTTATATCTTTCACAAGACGAGATGAAAGCTCGTGCCACAGTTCTGCCTGGCAACTGCACTTCTCCCTCATTGGCGCAGGCTAATTTTTGCTTCCTACTTTTGGGGTGCACAAGGGAGTTTCGACGTTCATATTAAATATTAACCAGTGCAAACTACAATTTCGAGTCAGATTTACGGAAAACGCACGCCAGTTTTAACCTTTACGCACTTGCGCTGCGGAGCTTTGATAACTCCTGTCTAACTTTTACAACCACCATAAAACATGATTTTGACGTGCGAGACTGACCTAAAACCTCTTAAACTCTTTCCTAACAGTTTATACTATTCGATGACCCTAGACGTGAAACAGTAAAGTTCAATATTGCCTCTATACAGTTGTGTGGCTCTAATAATTTGACTTGCTGTACGCTTCCCCTGTGGGCTCATGGTTAGGGCAGCTGAGTTTCATAATGGGACAACAGCATGCACCTTGATTTGGGCTATTATACCGCCCCCTACCAATACTTAACCAATACACATCTCCAGACCGCACTGCTCTGTCTTTCCACTTACCCCCCCGACCACAAGTTTTCCCCCTCCCGTAAAGACCCCTACACCCCCAACCTACCCCCTACTGATTCTCCTTGGTCAATCGTCACTCGGAATAGGACCTCCTATTTTAATCCTGCTAAAGGAAGGACCCCAAACTCAAGAGCCCAATAGTTCTTTAAGGTTTTTCCTCCGCCCTGAGCAGACTCCCCCTCGCTCTCTCTCACAGGCTCGCTGCTGCTTTGATCTTCCCTTAACAACAGTCACGTCATAGGGGCGTTTTGTCAAGCGGAGCTGCAGCGAGAGTTGCTCAGCAGAGGCAGCGCAGCATCCACGGAAGCCGTGTCCGAACTTAAATCCAATTCTCTCTTACTTTGTCATCGCGAAAAGTCGGGCAACACAGAAGACATGGAGCACCAGCTGTTTTGCTGCGAAGTGGATACCATTAAAAGAGCTTACCAAGACACCAACCTGTTGAATGACCGAGTTTTACAGACAATGCTTAAAGCTGAGGAAAACTATCTTCCGTCACCAAATTATTTCAAGTGCGTTCAGAAAGAAATTGTGCCTAAAATGAGGAAAATCGTCGCAACGTGGATGCTCGAGGTTTGTTTCGGATCTTTTTTTGTGTGTGTGTATTACACAAGTTTGCCTCATGATGGTTCTCCTCATGCTCTTTGGACCCGAATAACTGTTTAATAAACCTAAATATGTTTAAATGTTACCCGACTTCATCAGCATTGTCGCTAACCCCAGAACCATCTTGTAGGAATACGCAACAGCAATTATTTCTACTAAAATATTGAAGTAAAATTGAAATTACAAAAGTAATCATGTCAGACGTGGTTTTCTGTACTTCCTACTTTCGTATCGTTTTATATCGCTAATTTTTCCCATTCAGCCTATATATTTCGTTTACCAGTAAACTAAAGATAATATAAATGCATTTAGAATTTATTTCAATTTAATACCAATGTACACGTATGCATTTCTCACTCGTGCCAGTAGCCTATATACGCCATCTTTGTTGTCGTTTGCTTAAGTTTTTTATATTTCTAAATTCTACAGTGGAAACCGTATTGACATCACGTGAGTTAAGGCGTTCATTAGTGGACCTATAATTCGCAACTATCGTTTAAATCTAAATTTAACGTGTAAACGTATTTGTAGGCTATCTTAAAAGTTTGTTTCAGTTTGCCATAGCGCCTGCACGGCGGTATAAAACTAAGATATTTCTCGACTTTGTAACGTCAAGATCGTGTTCTAAACAGTCGGGTTATATTCTGTATCGATTAATTTGGATTTACAGATATTTAACATTAGAATCGATGCACCGGAATAATTTATATTAATTTTTTAAATACCCTCTACCGTTAAATGTCGCATGCGCCTCGTTGTATATAGAAGCTTCAGAATTCAGTTCATTTCACGCGGTTTTACTCACTAAATTCGACATTTTGTACTTTTATTGAATAAAACACAAGTTCTGTAACATTTACATGTGTGTAAATCACTGCAAAACAATTTAATTCTATTTTTAAATATTTTTTGAAAAGATGACGAACTAGGAAATTGTTTCCTGAACCAAGCTTAGACGCCACCTTTTTGCCTCGGGAAGCAACGACCACTAGCATCAACAGATAATTGCAATAATATTCATACATCTTCCAAAACTCTAGCTTGCGATCTAACGATTGAACAAATGTTCTTTTTAGCAGTCGCGTTTTATTCGTTTATAATTTAACCCTTCGCATTGCACGTGCAGCTACTCGGCAGATGCTAAACACGTGGGATAACTCGATAAGATCAAAGCGTCTTAAAAAATGTAATTCACCATTGTTCATTGGATTCGTGTTAGTTTGTTTAATATACAGTTTGCGAATTCATAAAGCCAAATGTGTGTATTCGCTGTATAAATGATGCACTTTCTTTTGTCTACAGGTCTGTGAAGAGCAGAAATGTGAAGAGGAGGTTTTCCCATTGGCTATGAATTACCTGGATAGATTTTTATCGGTGGAGCCCACCAGAAAGACCAGGTTACAGCTGCTAGGAGCCACTTGTATGTTTTTAGCCTCTAAAATGAAAGAGACTGTGCCACTAACAGCAGAAAAGTTGTGCATATACACGGACAACTCCATCCGCCCCAGCGAATTATTGGTAATTATTCAATACTCCGTATATCCTACTTGTTTAAAGAAACGATATTAAAGTCACATGTCACTATATGAAATAATTCTATAAATGTCATGTCATTTTATAGAAAGGAAGTACGTTGTGTGCTTGCATTGATATTTATGATATCTATCTGTGTTAGTGTGTTGTACAGTGAAGCCTAATGCCATTCTCGTGTATTTCCAACAATTTCAGCAATTTTACAAAGTTTTTACATTTGATGTGCACGTTAATTGAATTTAGGCCTTGCGTGAGTGTGCAACTGTTCGTCATCTCCATCTAGCGGTCAAAGAGTGCAATGTTTGGTCTTATGGAAGAAGTCGTCTGCGCTTTTATATAAACGTTCGCCTTTTTCTATCTCCCTCGCAGCAAATGGAACTGCTGGCCTTAAATAAACTGAAGTGGGATCTAGCCTCCGTCACACCGCACGATTTCATTGAACACTTTCTCGCCAAACTGCCCATACATCAGAGCAGCAAGCAGATACTGCGCAAGCACGCCCAGACATTTGTGGCCCTCTGTGCAACAGGTATGTGCCTATATAAATATTTCAACCTGCAGCTTGTACACTTGTGCCTTGTTTTTATTTATGCACTCGAAGTGCCTCTGCTCGGAACAGATTGCCATGCAAAAAGTACTGATTTACCTCAACCGAGTGCTGCTATGTCGGCCTGACTTTATTGCAATGGAAAGAGTCATCTTTCTTGTCCTAATTCCTCACTCAGAGTTATTGTAAACCACTTTGAGCCTCTGCATGAGAGAGAGGAAGTCTGTTTCCTTTTGTGGCGATTGCTATGACTGCACCGTGGCTACTGAGGAGCCCTGCCTGCATCACGCAGTATTTCTGCGCATGCCGTGCGTGTGAACCAGAAGAGGAAGCTGTTTGCTGACATTTTCCTTGTGAAAGGGCCTTTGTAACCTGATATTTTCCCTAGACGTCTAGATGTCCAGGTCTCTCTGATTAAGAGCATGTGCTCAGATGTTTGTGATGGGCAGAAAATCTTCCTTTTTCCAGCTCATTGTAAAGGGACCTACAATCGCTTTATCACCTGTTGTATAGTCTCAGGAAGGAACTAGCGCTGTATATTCCTCTCTTTTGCCCCCCCCCCCCCCCATTTACATGGTGGGTATCACTATAGCTCGCTCCCCTTTTATGTTTATGACCTGCATTTCTTTGGGAAGTAGCCTGGGATGCGAGCCAGGGAGAGTGTGGTTGGACGGATCCTGGAAAGGGGGGTGGGCGCCGCTGAATGAAATGAATGGGTTGGGGTGAAGGCTCCTGTGCCTTTATGCTCAATTTGTCTTGACAATTGCCCTCTCATCTGCGGGCTAGCGATGGTAGACAACTTCCTATGAGAAAGGCAGTTGTGTGTGTGTCTATTCACCATGTGTGGGCAAAGCAGAATATAAGGCAAAGAGGCAGCTTGATTTATAATCTCCTCTTATTGCCAATGCAAGCTGAAGTCAATTTCAAACAAAGGTCAACATATGTCTTGAGAAAGTTTTGAAGTGGCGGACCGTATTGCAGAAGACATTCAAGTCGCAGAAACCCCAGGATTTTTGTGCACTTGCCCTTACCCGTGAGTGTGGGTGTATAAAAGCTTGATTTATTGGATGTTTGGTGTGCGAGGGTGAGATAGCTACCGTAGGGGGTAGTTGGAGCCGGCCCGGGACCTACAGCAAAGTTCTCTGCCTCCCCCCGAATACCCAGAGGCTTAAAGCCGTGGTGTCGGCCCCAAATGTCACGGACTGTCCCCTACCAACCCTGCTCTCATTATAGTTTAGTCATGCTATGCTTTATTATGAGCTCAGTCCCCACCCACAGCCGCTCTTCCAATATTCCTTAACCCACTAGGTGTACTCCAGCTTTATTGTTCTTTTTAGTGCGTTTCATTGTCCATGTGTGAACTAATAAGAGCCTGTTGTTTTTCCCCAGATGTTAACTTCATCGCGTGCCCTCCCTCCATGATCGCGGCGGGCAGTGTGGCGGCAGCAGTGCAGGGGTTGTACCTGAAGAGCAGCGACAGTTCCCTTTCATCGCAGAACCTCACCCACTTTCTCTCGCAGGTCATCAGGAGCGACCCTGTAAGTGTGCCACCTTTTCAAGTAAACCGCTATGTACCATCCATTTGCACCGTGCTAACCTCCATCCTCCCTTACAGGACTGCCTGCGGTCATGTCAGGAACAGATCGAGTCCCTGCTGGAATCTAGTCTCAGACAAGCTCAGCAACACAGCATATCCACAGAGACCAAACGGGTGGAGGAAGACGTGGACCTGTCTTGCACACCCACAGACGTCAGGGACATTAACATCTGAGCGGATGGCATTCCACGATGAATCTCCTCATCTTTGTTTCTGTTGGGTATGGGCTTTGGCCAAAAGCTTTATGGGACAAGAGGGAAACGGTCTCCCCCCCTGCACCCCTCCATCCGACCAATACCTCGACCAATCGCAACTTGCCCCTCAGCGTGCCCTGACTGTTGACTGCTTGAGTGGCATCCCTGCGGTTTTGATGATCGGGCTCTGGCCCACCAGGATCACCAGCGGAGGACAGGGATCGAATGGAAGTCTTCTCTATATTGGTCCCTCTCTCTTTTATGCCTCGAGTTAAAAATTAAAAATACAGAAACATAGGATATCTAGGATTTTAAAATGGCAAATAACGACGACAGTAGTTGTTGTAGACCTGCCTTAACTTGTCTTTGCGCAGACAACGTGGGGCATTTGTTTATTTTTAAAGTGTTTCAAAAACTATTTTTGAAAGAGAAGAGACGTTATTTGTTATGTTTGATTTCTTTTTCTCATAGACAGTACGTTGTTACACTTGCTAGGAGCCCTGCTTTTTCTGCAGTGTATTCGTTGTAAATATATCCCCGCTTGCTATGCGTCTAGTCACTTTATTATAATTCCTAGACCGATTCCCTAACAAGATCCTCTTCTCTTCCAAAATGGTTTATGTAACCGTAGTATATTTTTTGAGCATGTATTTTTGTTATGATCTAGACGGCTGTGGATTGCCCGGGATCTGAATTAAGGCCAGACACAACCATTCCTATGAATCTTTTCCTTCACTGCCATTAATGTATAATGCTATTACTGCCGTGACACAATAAGCTTATCTTCTACCTTGCGGTGCAGTCCACAGTCTGCCTTTTTCTTTAGATTCATGTATTATCTAAAACCATTCCATTGAAAAAAAAGAAAAAGCACTTTTAGTCCGTCTGACTTTTACAAAAAACAGAAAAAAGAAAGAAATCCGCAGTTGTTAAAACAATAGGGGAAAAATATGGAATGGTGGAATAGACTCGTGTCGTCTGCAGCATAGAGCAGGTCTCTTTATCTAAGATGTTAATGGTCTGAAAGAGTAAGCGTGAGTGGGGGACATTGAGAAGATATCTATGCTTTGAAGGGTTAATCGCCTGCCGCCTGAATGGACGGATGCTAGAGAACGTTTCAAAGTGCAATCCCAAAGCTCGGGCACCTTCTAGCTTCAGATGCATTGAGAGCGCTAGAAACACTATTGAGAACTATTTATTCTTATCTGTTCCCCCGTAAGGCCAGTATTCGTGGATGCCCAAGTGTACCTATGTTTGAAGTATGTATGTACAACTAAGATTGACAGAGAAACACCATAGTTAACATTGATGTACTCTGGTCTAGAATTTGTATAAAAAAAGCAAACAACAAAGTAGATTTTGCACAAACCAAGAGATGTCAGTTTTCTTGTGGATCTCTGGAAGGGGAGAAAGATGAAGAGGGATGTGAGAGACGGCAGAGGGAGGCAAAAAGGGCGATGGCTGGACATCAAAGAGTAAAAAGCAGAACTGAGAAGATGTATGAAACATAACAAAAAAAACAGAGGAGAAGCTGCGGGAAGACACTCCTCATATTTAGCTGCTATGGAGGGATTTCCAGCAAGAATGAAACTTTCAAATGAGAAAAAAAAAATGAAAAAGACATGCTTCTTTCTCTTGTCTTGTTTTGCTGCTATTTTTTTTTGTTTATATAAAATGTCAATACAATGCCATGTAATAGGTTTTAATTTTCTCATAGAAAATTATGATTATTATTGACAACTTTGGTTCTTTTGGTAGGTTTTTTAATGTGATCAATTTTTGTTTATGTGATTTCTACGCTATGCTATTCCCAAAACAAAAAAGACAAAAAAACACATAAAAGCAGATGAAAAAATAGACAAATGTTTCTGTTGTACCCACGATACCTCAAACTACAGTGATTTAGCATTGATTTAGTCTGGGACTTTTCTTTAGTGCTATTTGTTTTGTTTTATTTTGTGGTTATACCGTGCCTGTTAGTCCTGTTGTAAACTGCAAACGATCATGTAAATCATCATCATCCTACTGGGTCCTGATGCGAGCGAGTAGAAAAGCACATTGAATGGAATTGGTGCCATAAACATAGACTCTTGTGAGTTTTTTTTCACAGTTTCATTAAAGGAGACTATATACCCATTAAAGCCTCTTCTAGCCCATCTTAATGAGTTAATGGAGCTTTTGTTTAAAACGTAACCATTGTGAGTTTGTGACTGCCATGTGTACTTACAAAGCCATAGTTTTGTCTTGTAGTAATTTAACACAGCGCAGACAAAAATGTCTGCTTCGAGGCGTCTTAATAAATGTGACTCGGCTTCAATCGTCAGTAACGCTTGACCTGATTTATTTTCATCAGCCCATTGACTTTGTGTCTATGGATCTTCAGTTCCTCCGGAGTTCTTTACATGGCTGATTGTTGAGGAACCTGAAAAGCCACCTTTATCTTTTATGTACATTAGTCTATAACACGGTGCTGCTACAATATGTTTGCATTGAGAAAGAGTTTCTGGAAGAGATGTGGCTATAAGCTAGTTATGGTGGTGGAGGTGATTCAGGACCCAGGGGAAACAATTATATTATCCTCTGTAGTATCAGGAAAGTGTTTTTTTTACCTCAAGACAAAATTAATTGAATGATGAAATCTGGCATGTATTGGTGCGATACACACACACAAACCAAGAGACTGCCTTGCAATCGATGAAATTATGTATGTGAGAGGTCTTCACTCTTGAATGTTTAGGGGGAACAGAGAAGCGAATGGATCCCTCAGTATAAAAATCGTATCCTCATGTCTTAATTCTGTTGTAAACAGTCCCGTAGAGTCTGTTTGTTTAATATGGTATTCATTTGCAAGGATCAAACTAAAATGTGGCGTTGATCCTGAAACACAATGTCATTGTTTGAGTTTTGTTTTTTATTTTCACAAACTGGTCACCGAAATGCACAATCTTTCCTTGCTGACCCATCTTAGCCATGAGGTTACCTAGAATAAAACTTTAAAAAACACTTGTCTAGACTGATTTGTATTTTTTTGTGATGTTGGTTTTGCTTAAATAGTTTGTCCAAAGCAACGTCTCTGAAATAAAAAATCCTTTAATTACTTTTTTTTTGGTGTTCAATAGAACATTAATAGAAACATAAATACTTAAAGTGATTCCCAGTGTGCACAAAAAAATTAAATTAATTTCATGATTGTCATTTCAAACATGTATGACTTTCTTTCTTCAGCAGAACACAAAATAAGATATTTTGAAGAACGTTGTTTGCTGGCCCCCATTCACTTGCATTGGTTTTGTGTCCATACAAGAAAAGTCTATAGGGGCCAGTGCTGTTCGGTTACCAGCTTTCTTCTAAATATCTTTTGCGTTCTGCATGTTTGAAAGAGGGTGAGTAAATGATGAGAGAATTTTCATTTGTGGGTGAATTATCGCTTTAAGAAACTTTAAAAACGTTAAATGATGGCCTGATGCAATTGATTGTTTTTTTAGGCAGTGTTAAATGCAGAACATTTAAAGAAAGTGAACATTTAACAGCAGAAGTGAGAAAGGGCTATGTGGTTGGTTGATAATATAAGTGCAGTGTGCTCTCAGGTATCATGAGGATGATACTCTTATTGTCAAAGTATGATCTGTCTTCATCACAGACATTCTTTGATGTTTTGTTTTGCAACAGACCAGGTATCAGAGATGAGACTGCTAGGCAGAAGGAACTCTGACTATTTCACGCACCTCTGCTACTGACTGAGGTTTGAGATAATACTGTGTCTTTGGCTTTTGGCATCTTGGTGTTTGTGGTTTCAGAGTGAGAAGCAACATTGCTCTCCTCATACACGCTGTTCTGAAGTCTGAAGTCTGCTTGCGATGTGTTATCTTTCCAAGACCTACTAAGTGTTTGCCTTTTCAACTTCTGACATTGTACACATGGAAAAATAAATTATTCTGGGTCATGGGGTTGTGTGGCATTGTGATTAAAGATCTGGGATGGTTACTGAAAGGTTCCAGGTTCAAATGCTATTTGGGCACTTAAGGGGGTAATTCACCCAAAAATGAAAATTCTGTCAGCACCCTTTTGTCATTTCAAACCTGTGTGATTTTATTTTCTTCTGCATAACTCAAATGTATATGTTTTGGAGAATGTTGGTAAGACCCAAAACCAATGCAATTGAATGGGTATCGCCGTTGTTCGGTTACCAACCTTCTTCAAAATATCGTCTTTTGCTTTCTGAAAAAGTCATACGGATTTGAAATGACAAGAGGATGAGTAAATGATGACAGAATATTCATTGTTGGGTAAACTATCACTTTAAGCCCCATTTGGGCACAAAAGTCTTAATAATATTTTTTGGTAGTGGATGAAGTTGGCTTATATCAAAATCAAACAGATGACCTATAGCCCTATTAGTGCATGTGGTTCATCACATTAACCATAAACCTAAAAAAACCCTTTTTATAATCAGTTATTTTCTACTTTTTCAAAAACCGCATGGTCCTATTTCTAGCATTCAAGCCTACGATACCTCTGAACAGAATTTTACCCACAAAATGTTGTTTTAATGTTGCCACATTCAGTGAGATCTTTACAGCACATTACATTAGAACCAAAATATTATATCACAGTATACAGTATGTGACAGCTTGCCAAAACTGGAACAGCCTCCCTCGCGGCCACACACTGCCCCCACCCTCATCTGACTGAAGTGCTCGAAGCTTTCTTGTCTGTGCTGTGAATAGGAATTGCGCATTTATCATCCACATCATGAACCATGCAAGGAAGCGAGCGGCTCAAAGCTGAGATTGCAGCTTGTGCGAGTGTGTCTAAGGGAAAGAGTGGGGGGTATGAGGCACCGGGGCAAAAAAGGGAGATACTATGCCACCATTCAACTTGAGGCCTTTTTTCGAGTGCCCGTCGGTTACATTTGTCACGTTCCTCTTTCATGTCACCACTCGCCACCTGCTCCTGAAATTCCTGAACATTTTTTGAAACCTTCCAGCGTCCTGCTTCATTTTCTCGTCCCCTCCCCTTTCGCTGGCCCCATGCACTATGTTCCACGAGTGAAAGGAAACCAAAGAAACACGGCTCCTCTAACTCTTTCACAGACCCAGCCCTCTGTCTTACACCCCCCCCAAGTTCATGTTCTTCTGTTCTGCATGTGGAATTAGTCTCTCTCTCTCCCGCTCGCTCGCAGATGCACAATATCTCAGATAGATGATGTATCATTTATATATAGTGGAATGAATAGAAACACCTGACTCTGAAATCCTGCTTTGTTCTGTTTTTGTCTGTATTATTCTACAATCAAGACACCCAATCACCTTTCAGAAAAATATGTAATCTATTCATGTTTTCCACAAAGAAATGGATTAGATTCAAACTGTAACAACACAAAACAAATGTATTTGTACACTTTCTGGTTGTCAGTATGTCTATAGTTAATGTGATGAGCTACACCTGTTGTTGATCTGTTTGACACCGAATTAACCAAAAATGGCTCAAATGATTTTTTTACATTTTTAAATCTTAGAAAAGGTCTTCCAAATAAGTCATGTGTCCAAAAATAGTTTGGGCACACTCTACATGGATATCAGTGGTTCTTATCAATTTGAAGATTTGAGTCTACAATCTTTGACAGAAACCCATAATACTATTTTATAAATCTGAGAAAATATGTGCTGTACCAGCAGGCCCCTACAGTGTCCGGCTGGAGGTCTTCAGGGAGGAGAGAGGTTTTATCTGTCGGGCCTCTAAAGGTGCCGCCAGCGGGCCTAGTGTTTACCTGCTGCTGCCAACGGCGTAGACCAGCTGCCATCTCCAAAACCATCCTCTAATATGCTGCCAACTTTTGTCCGTCTGAATTCTGATCTGCACCTCAGACTTAAAGTGCACAGGGGGCAGAACAAAAACGGAGCCCGTCGCACAGCCCTCAGCCTCTCGCTCGGGCCCCATTGCAGCATTGTTGTGGCCACAGCAACTGTCCCCATTCTGGGCCCGGGAGAGGGGAGGAGCATTATCTGTCACCACTGACCACCCATGAAACAACACTGAGGGCCCCGGCAAAGGAATTTCTTATAATTTAGAGCTGGTTAACTAATAATAATAAAAGGTAACTGGGATTTTTGCAGACAGCATGGTGTTTCCAAGTATAATATTAAATAACTTTAATACATTGTAAGAAAAGGGACATAGTGCTTCATGTAAATTACTTTTTAGCATGATATTATTTACTTTAAAATATGAAAAACAACTAACAAAGGGGACAAGATGTATTAAATGTAACAAATATAAAACTACCAATAATAAACTAATTTAGACATTAAAGATACAATGAATTCAGACATTTAATAATAAATAATCTCGCTTTACCGAAAAGTAAAAACAACTCTATTAAATGTATGAATAAATTTGTAAAACTTTTGAAAACACTTTTATTTTAGAAATATGCCACAGCCTTGCCCATGGCATCTTGGATGTCTTATGAAGAGAGAACCCCGCAGTACCACTTGTACGTTTTCTTTTATTTGACCACAAGATGGCACCACAGCACTTTTGTACAAGCAATTCATTTCACCATCTTCTGAAAAATCTTTAAAACCATCGTTGTATAGGTTACTTTCTGTGTATCATATATTTCAAAATGGTCTTCTATTACTCAAACTGAGCAACAAATCAGATTTGTGCCATTTTCCTTAATACATATAACCTTAAAATTCCTTAACATGCCATTGTTAAAATCATGTGCAAGGACACTCTAACTTTTCC
Source organism: Barbatula barbatula (assembly GCF_947034865.1). Lineage (NCBI taxonomy): Eukaryota > Metazoa > Chordata > Actinopteri > Cypriniformes > Nemacheilidae > Barbatula > Barbatula barbatula. The sequence goes on from NC_136766.1 coordinate 7,470,133, forward strand.
ATTCTATGCTTTTTTTAAGAAGTCTGTTTAATAAACCATTCCGAAACACGGTCAACACGACTGATGTGTCCCGTCATCCACATCTACACCCAGTACATCCTCAATGCTGGCTGTCAGCAGATTACCTCTGTGTACTTTAGGCCACAAAGAGTTTTCTTCCAAAGATGTTGATAAGTTTTGGAGTCTTAGAAGGACATTTCTGTCGATCCATTCACATATGCTTTGAAGTCTGTTGACACGTTCAGTAAAGAGCAAACCTGGAGCGAAACATGTTAGGTTATTAGATGTTCCTGTATTAAATTACTAATGATACATCTTAAAGAATCTACGGTCACCTTACACAGAGATGACTGGAGATTTTTAATAGGATACCTGTCTAAACTTGCCCCGCACTGTTTCCATGTCCTCTTGAAGTTTTTCATACTGTGGGTCTTCGTATGGATAATTCTGAATCACTCCAACCAAAGACTCCACAGCCTTAAGCCTCTTCCTATAAGATACCCAGTAAGTTAGTTATGGGTTAATCATTTTTTTTTAACAATGCTGGGCGTTGCTTTGTTATTATATTTGATGAAACATACCTCGCTTTAATATCACTACTGGTTTGAAGGAGACATTTCCATGCAACTGCAAATCCATAATAAAAGGAAACCTGAAAAGAAATGTCAGGTGTGATTTAAGATCTGGAACATCATACATTCACTTTAGATTCCATTTGAAACAAAACATATAAAAATGCATATATATATATATATATATATATATATATATATATATATATATATACATTTCGAATGCAATTTATTTCCTCGTTTGTATTCATCCACTTCTATTTCAACAACTCCGACACAAATGAGAATTTTGTACTTAAATAAAAATGTAAAAATACGTTTTTTATTGGGAACACAACATTAACACGCTAGGCCCCGGATCTTTCTGCAGATCATACAACTGCCGGTAGATTTCCATTAGTTCCTCGCATTGTTTAGGCAGATGCGGTGGGCGCTACGTAACGGTACAGCTACTGAAAATACATGAAATATACGAAGACTTCTCCTACTATTGTCCCGAGGAATGATAATGCATCTGTCCTAAATATAAAGGTATAGAATCTGTGTATGTATATTTCACCTCTGCGCTGAGTTTTGCTCCGTGCAGACGCCCGTGGTTTTTGCCCTCGATGGTTCCTTGTCGAATTCCCTCTTCAAATCCTTCTTGATAAGCTTCAATATGAAATCTGAAACAAACGAGAATCTAAAATATGGGACTGTACAGTATCGACTGAATTATACCAGGGTCTACACATGCGGCGATACATATGAGTGTAAGTAGCTGGTTTTACCTCTCATCCGCCATTATAATCGAGTCAAACAAATCATCATTATTAGGCAAATAAGCCATTGTTACATCAATTTGTTTATCTTTCAGTCAAAATGTTTTGCTAGCTGTTCCTGGATGTTTCTTCTTCGTGTTGATTGTAACATCGATGTGCTTGAACTACACCGCCACCTTCTGTTAGATAATACTACTACTACTACTACTACTACACAAGGGCGCTTACAGATCCGATAATGTCACTCTTTGACCACATTTTAAAGGCTTTAGACTTTATTTACAATCACATTTAGTCATTTAGCAGACGCTTTTATCCAAAGCGACTTACAAAGAGTTCAGGTGCTAATATAAAGTTGCTAGTTTCAACAAAAGCTAGACCACTAGCTGCTTTATTGCAGGTCTAGGGTTTGCTTTGTCTTTCAATGTTTTGTTTTCATTGTCCGCACTTGCATCATCATCTATACAGGGACCCGTTTCAGAAAGCAGGGTAAGTGCAAACTCAGTGTAAGTTAACCCCGGAAAACGGGATACTCTGGGTTTTCAGTTTCAGAACGCGAGGTATATCAAACCCGCGACCGCGGGGTAAGTCATGCCCGTTTCAGAAATCAAGGTATCTTATACTTAGAGTGAGTAACCATAGTAACCTACTCTGTGAACCTAACCTGGTCAGGAGCAGGTTTTATTCCACTAACCCGAGGTTTGTTACAATCTCCGCCCCTTTTAGAAGCGCGAGCGGTGTTGAAATTGCCTTCGCAGTTAGTTTTTTCATTCGTTTTCCTTAATCGCGCACAAGTTCGTAACACAGACATTAAATGTCCGTTTATTCAGTACCCGTAGATGAGGAAGCTGCATTCATTCAGAGAGAGTTAAATTTACGTCGGGAGAGTATATGGTGAAGCCCCGTTTGGATGTTTTATCATATCCGGAGGATTCTTTATTTGAGCGGCACAGTTTTTCTTTACAGTCCATTAAATATATCCACACTCTGCTTCATCCTTACATCACAAACCTCACTCGTCGGGGTCGCGCTCTTACATCTGAGCAGATTCTCTGTATGGCTTTACGTTTCTTTACTAATGGAAGCTTTCTTTATAACACCGGGGATGCAGAACACGTTAGCAAGGCAACTGTATGCAGAGCAGTAAGAAAAGTGTGTATCGCTCTCAAGCACTTTATATACATTTGTGTTAAGTTTCCTGTGAGAGTCATCAAAGAGGAGTTTCATAGGATTGCAGGTGAATGGTGTACGTCTTTCTGAATAAGCTGATCACATAAATGTGGTCTCGCTGCAAACTCTAATAATTCAAATACCCTTTAGGGTTTCCCATTGTGATTGGGTGCAAATTTAAAAGGTCCAACTCGCCCCGCGCGGGCTTCGAACTGCCGTCGGTCAGAATGAGAGACGGGCGCTCTAACAACGAGCCTAACGATCGCAGTCCCTATAAACGTCCGTCGCCAGAGCATCTCTGTTGGTCGGGGAGTGACTCTAGCTGGCCTCCGTAACATAGCTGGAGCAGGGGCGAGCATGGCCAGTTTTTTGTCTTCTATAGCCACAGTGCTCGGTTCTCATATCCTCATAACTTTCAAGGCCAGTTTATTAAATATATCAAACATTTCCCAGTCAGGCATCCTACTAGCAAGAGCATTTAAACTCAGCGGACTGAATGATGTTTTTATATTTCATTTCCAGCTGCTGCCATGTTCTTTTTATTGCAGAAGGATTGCACCCACCTACATGACAAAAGTCGTAGGTATATATGTTTATATGTGTGTATATATATATATATATATATATATATATAATATATATATATATATATATATATATATATATATAGATAGATATATAGTGCCTATACAATTCGACTGGCGAGAAATAAACGGAGCGCTTTTTGCCACGTGCCGTTGCCATGGTGAATCGTGTTATCTTCGCTCAATTGATGATGGCTTTTTAAAGCCGCGGTGAACACGACTAACCTCGGGTGAAGTTACTCAGAGTGGATTGAACTCATTGAAACCAGCTGTTCTGAAACAGAAAACTCAGAGTAGCGGTTATCTAAGTAAATCAACTCAGAGTTCATATTTTAACTCAGGGTTGCTTGAACCTCCTTATTGAAACGGGTCCCGGGTTCACAGTTTTCGGTTTGAATGTTTTTAACCTTTATTTACACTCGGGAAAGAGTTGATAACTTTTCAGAAGCGTGCTGTGTAAGAATGTGGAACGGGTAAATGAGAAACATGTCACAAAATGAGATATATTGAAATACACATACATACAATATATAAACTAAAAGCATTGCAATGCAACTACAAAAGGCATTAAAAAACTTACCCAAAACAACATTTTGCAATTTTCTTGTAGTTTGATCTTGAACTATTCATATTTATAATCGGGCTAAAGGTCTTTCTGTACTGGCTTTTTAAAAACATAAATGCAAAAGACATTCAAAATAAGTCTCTCTATGCTTGAAGTAGAAATAAAGCTGACGTCTTATTCTAAAACATGATACAAACAAAAAGCGACTTTATTTTTTAATGATGGATAGTAGCCTATAATAATGTAACGGGACCTTCTGAAAATGCAATTCATTTCTACACCAGTAGAGGGAACCACAACATTGGAAAAAACGTTAGTTGCATTAGAGATGGCATTATCAGTTTGCCCATTTGTGGAAATATGTATACACATTTATTGTTATTTTATCTACTATCATCCTCTTGCTAATAATTCAATTATTTATTTATTTAATATTCCATAAGCCACCTTAATCCAAAGGCAGAACAAAATATAACCATTTTGTGTAGTCTTGGAAAAGAGAGGGTAAAAACTTCAGACCACTGCATGGACTAATGACATATTGATAAAAAGGAAAAAATATATATGAACAATATATGTAAGATGTCTATGTTTTCACAGTTCACTTTATATTATGATAAAGTAAATATACAGTTTTAAACAATATACAAAGAGCAGGGCAACAACATTGACATTAAAAAATAAATAAGTCCAAGCTACATTTGATGTAGCATTTGGGCTGATATAACTGACCCTCAACATGTGGAGTGTTAGTTTTTTGTGTGTGTCTGTAATCTGTGGCGACCGTACGTAACGTTTGCCATTTCAGAGCTCTTGAAAGTCATACTTCGTGCTCTGGTTAATGGCAAGGCTGATTTCACACAGTCTTCTGTTTCAGCATGAAAAACTGGACCTTTCTCTGGCTCGCTTCCTCAGAGCATCCACAAATGATGGTTGACTGCTCATCTTTTGTTAAAACTGGGACTTTGGATCACTATTTGGGAGATCTTTCCAAAAGGGTCCATGCTGTCAATTTGAAGGCCTAGCTGAAGGTCGTGTTCAGGGTCAATGAGAGAGCGCTGTTCCCCTGATTGATGGTTATTGGTAGGTTCCTGAGATAGTGTGTTCACCATGGGAAGAAACTGGGATAGAGTAGTCCCATCTTTATTGTTTTTTCCACCACCCAAATTCACCAGAGCTCCATGTTTGCCTGAGATATAGATGCTGTAGCCATCTGGCAGAATTCGTTCTATGAAAGAGCAATCCTCTTGCGTGTAGATGTGCTATTAGAGAAGCAAAATAAATAAATGTGAAAACTCACAAAGAAACACATTTATGTAAAGAGCAACCTCTCGTTGCCCAGGTTCACCTGCCTTGCCTGTGTTTCCTTGATGGCTGTTTGCAAACCACATACAGGGGCCAAGGTTGTCATTGCTGTTTCTTTCTGATGAGGTTTTAGCTATGCAAACATACCCCGCCGTGGCCAAAGGTTGCTGTTATGACATCAGTCAAATCTGCATACTTGAGGAATTATTTGGTAATTATTTTATTCCGACTAAGCTCAACAGTCAAATCAAGCACTCAATCGCAGTTAGATCTTTTAATTCACTTTTGCCACGGCACATGGGGCATTTTGCATACCAGTACAGAATAGGAAAGGATTTTTATTTACGTGTTAATGTATTTAAACTCTTATAACCCATCATTGGTCTTGCCCTAAAATTATGATTTTGGCTGTAACTATGGCTGGGAGGAATGAACTTATGACCAGAGCATATGTCAACAAAGGCAGATGTTGGTGGCGAAATCAACTCGTCTACACTTTCCCAGTCATAAAGGACATCACTAGGTGACCTTACCTTTACATGGTTATCTATGACGAACATGTGGAGTTCTGTATTATTTTTATTATCGGAGTTCCACGTTTAAAATGATTGATTAAAAAGTTTGGATGTTAGAAGCTTATGCCCAAGTGTTAACATTTGTAAGTAAAATATGAACTTATCATCAGGTATTGGAATTATTGATGAATAATTATAATGAATAACTTTAAAATCAAATAGGTTAGTGTTAAATAGATGCCGTAAAGAACACTGCTTTAAGTTGAAAAGACCCTTTTCAGAAACATTTTGTAGAGTAAAACCTACCGATCCATATAAATGTCCATTCCTCCCCATACAGAGAAACCGAGAGCTTGCAACTCCTTTGATGGCAACACAACCGGTATCCACCGGCCATATCTCAACCAAACCTTCAGGGAAAAATAAAGTGAGATGTGTCATAGGCTATTATAAAATTTAAATATAAGTGTTAGAATAGACTTTATGATGAACCAACAGTCGCAGTATTTTGCTTTTAATTCAAATGCATTTAATGGGATGTGAATGTTGATGTTCGGAGGCTGCATAATATGGAAAATGCGCACGCGGTTCATTTAAGGAGCAGTCGCAAGCTGGTCATTGCAAGGGGTTGATGTAGTAAAAACAGGATGATAAAACATCACGATGTGTGGAATATGTTTCTGTGATTTATACGTATGTCCACGCAATACGACGCTAAGCGCACGACACCGATCTGAGCTTTGAAGTGATCACTTACTGTGAAGACATTGCACGTGCGATCCAGTTATTTTCCCGTCTGTGTTTATTTGCAGATGTAAACCCCGTCTAGCTGCGTACAGATGTCGATGCCGGACGGGTTGTCCCCAGTCATTTGCCAAATGTGGACCAGAGTCGGGCACCGGGAGGCCCCTCGCGCCGATGCTGCATCCCAATACGGTGACTACGAGTAGGCAGAGCATTATTGAGTATTATGTGTAATAGGTAAATTCTCTCTTGTATACACGAATTACGCCTGCGCAGACTATCGTTCCCGTTTGTTTCTGTGTTTTGGCGTAAAGCTCCACTGGCCTTTAAAGTCTTCTCTTATCAGATCAATCGATAACCCTTTTCCCCCTTTGGCAGTTCTGAGAACAGGTTCATAACACACCCCGATGGACATCCAGCAGATGATGAAAACGAAATCATTGATATGGAATATTTTATTTGGCTGGTATTGTTGCTGGTATTAACATTAAATAGAAATGAAATATTATGAAGATTCTGTATTGCATCGAACAGTCACAATCTGAACTTTATGAAATGCACATTATAGTCATGGTGATGCTCTCTAAAACAATTGTTATAGCGCGTTAATAGTGTGTTAGTACTTTAAGAAACTCGAAGTTTGTCTCGTCTATGTTTAGTCATCTGTACGCAAAAAGACGTGCAGGTAAATCAAACAGTTTCTATATTCTAATGATCGTATTTCCTAAATTCTCCTAAATCAATAACTCTCATGGGGTCCGATGAGCTGTAACACATGTTCTCTGTGTTTATACTTTTATACACACTGTGCCCGTTTTGTGAATCAATCATACTCACAGGATTTACTCGGAAGTTAAAGAGCAATTTTGTGTAAATATTCTCATTCATGAAAATGCGCTCGCTGTGGAAGGGGTCTGTATTTTTCTATAAATTAGGCTTATAATACGGGACAGGTATCTATATTTTCTAATCTAGATAAGAGATGTGACAAGGTTTTTGTAAATTCAAAAGACTCTTGCAATCATGCTGGTTAACAGAAGATGGCGCTCGTAATCTTATTTAAATGAACGTATTGTTGGTTTGATTGGATTTTGGGCTTTCTTTCTAACTTTTTGAACTAGAAAGATTGCACAGAAGTGTTAAATCATAATGTTAAAGCCGTCCTAACCATAGAATTGTCTGAATGTCTTTTGTCAAATGTTGAATTAATTTTAGAAACGGCAACGCAAATGAGATTGACATAATCAAAGTTAAATCTAAAGTAAGCATTTGAACAGTATTTAGAACAGTGTGACAACAATTCTAAATATATTCAATGATGATGCGTTTATTCATTTTTTGCAGCAGTTTTGAATTGGGAAATTGATCTCAACGAAAGGCACATTTATTATATCTACCCTTGGCAGTCACTTGGGACTCCATGTAAAACACAACTGCAGTATACAACAGGGTTAAGGAAAAGTGAAATTTATACATTCTAGCAAGTTCATTCAAGACCTGTCCCTGTTTTTTCATGAATGAAAGATGACAGCTTCCAGCGTCATGCAATGCTGACCCAATGGACCAAAGGTCTTTGTCTGGATGTATTTTGTAATGCTTCACATCACCCCTTAATAAACTATTCCGAGCAGACAATAATGCAATCTTTTGACGTCTTATTTATTTTTATAGTGGTTTTACATTTCGAGAGAAGTATTTGTTCTGCTCAAATGTGCATGCTCAGACATACATTAGACTAGTGTGTGAGCTACGAGGGGAGATCCCCTGTGAACTAAACAGTGATAATGACATGGAGTGTTTACCTTTGGGTCGATACTGCTTTATGACGCACAGCCGGGGAAAATACATATTGCCATTGGTTAACACAGTTTGACCTACAGTATTTACTCCGGCAGCTCTGTTTATTCAAGTAAATTTCAAGTAGAATGTAACAGTTCTGAAGTCGAACACATCGTATGCTATGGTCCTTCATTGTGTTTATTTTCGATCTTCAATCAAATTTTGGTTATGATGTGTTATATCGTCGCTGTCCTTTTGAAACCTTTTATATCCAAATTGGCTGTTTTGCAGGTAATGGAAAAACCCTGTACTTTTAAATGTTGAACATACTGTGTTGTCAAAGTTGACAAGCACGTTTTAATACTTTTTGTTGGTTGGATATTTGCAGAACTTAGTGACAAACACAAAATAAACATCACAAAATATGCGGATACAAGATTTCAGAAAGACAGCAGCGATATGTTCTGTCTGTTGAATGTTTCAAACATCTGGAGTGTTAAGAATCATACTTGGAGAATAATACTGTGTTTTTGTATCGGGAATTGCAGACTGTGGTGTACATGTCTTAAGGAACTGCTTTGAAGACGGTCGGTTTCTACAATAATATAGTGAATATGTAAATGTAAGAGGTTGTAATCTGTTGGTTGAACTTGTGTAGTGGTATCTAAGGATTTGGTAAATGTGTGTTTTAGTTTTGTTAGCAATGTTTTTGAAACCGCTCCATGTACAGTAGACACACATTTCTACTTGGCTTGTTGCCCTCTTGTGGAAAGCACAAAGCTAATGGGATAGTCCACCCAAAAATTTAAATTCTGTCACAAATTATTCCCCCGCAAGTTGTTCCAAACCTGTATAAATTTGATTGAACATGAAACAATATATTTGGAAGAATGTTAGCAACGGAGATTTCTGAGGCACCATTGACCACACGGTAGAAAAAATGATTGGACAATTTTTGTTGAATATCTTGAAGAAATTAGGAAAACAAACAATTCTAGGCTCAATGGTGCTCCATAAAGTTACATTTAGTCATTTAGCAGACGCTTTTATCCAAAGTGACTTGCAAAGAGTTCGGGGAGCAATAAGCGAAATCTGAGTTGCTAATGTAAACGTGTTTGGAACAACTTGAGTAAATCACAACCTAATTTTCCTTTTTTGGGTGAACTATCCAGTAGTAACTTTATAAGTTCATGCTGCAGAACAGGCTTATGTTACTGTGTCGCACGGTGTATGAAAAACAGGTCCAAATTTTATCTTATCCCTCAAGCAATTAAATTTACATTACATTACATTTACATTTAGGCATTTGGCAAACGCTTTTATCCAAAGCGACTTACATTGCATTATCCTATACATTTGTTTCTAAGTATATGCAATCCCCAGGGATCGACCTTGGCATTGTTAACGCCATTTATCAATTAGTTTATTGAATTATGTATTGATTTTTGTGTGCCAATTGTGACTCTTATTGTGTCTGTGTGAGCTCGCTGCAAGCCTACTTTACCTAAGGGGATAAATAACTAACTAACTTACTAACTTACTTAGACAATAATATAACATTAACCAGACTTTAAATATGTTTTTCTCCTACATTACATGCTGTGTGGGACACTTTCTCACGTTCTGTCATTTGCTTCTAGTTTGCACTGCATTTCACCAATGTCTGAAATGTATCCATGTGTAAAATGATTGTGGCTAGACCCAGGTAGATTGTGGTTGTTGTGTTTATGTTGATGAAACAGGCCTGAGGTATTTGCATGTCACTGTCAGTAAGTTGCTGTCCTATCAGTGCTGTAGTCATCATTCGCTTTGAAGGTCTGGCAGTATGTTTTGACTGTGTGTCTTGTTCCTTGTTGTGCCAACATGAGTCACTTTGTTGGTGATGCTTTAATTGAAGCCATGTGAAATCCTCTGGTATTCTGTCTTCAAAAAGCTGTAATGATCCGAGAGCTTTACTCTGCGTTTCATTCTTTGATTCCGATAACACATGACTCTAGAACTTCATGTTAACATCTTTGGATTTATAAAAGGCCAACCTTATGAATAATTTCATTTGTATGTTTGAGATCTGATCTGAAATCCGGTCAATCACAATACTGTAACAATATGAGTGAGCATGTGAGGAACAATTTGAACCTAGTGTCCAAACTGAAGAACATGCAAGGTTACGTCTAGAACGTTTTTGCTCTTTTGACTTTACGTGACCTTACGTTTTTGTTAGATTTGTCAGTTCTGTCACTTGTTTAGTTTGTTTTGCTCGTGCATGTATGTTTCCAGACAGGAGTGCATTGATTCAAGTTCAAGTTCCCAAGGGAAAAGTGAGAAACTGGTGGTTTCAGGGAGTCTCTGGGCTTTCCTTCAATGCTATAAGATGCGGAATAGAAAGTGACTGGCAGAATAGAAGGTTAACCCCCCCACTCTGGCCAGCCTGCTTCATGATTACAGGGTAAGAGTTCGAGTCATTTCCCCTCTGCTAATGCACAAGCGTACACCTCTAAACATGGTGTGCGGAGCGGGGGGGATATAGGATGTTGTTCGCAGCTGTTTGAAGTGCCTTGTGTTTATAGGCAACATCTGGAGTACCCCAAACAGACCACTTACAGCTGGCTTTACAAAAAGGGCACAGACACCCTAACTAAACACCCCTCTCAGCTAAACAGCCTCAGGCCATCTCTCTGTACTCTCCATCTGCAGAAACATGCAAAAACACAGCAAATATCAGTCGGTGATCATATTTACACATGCTCAGAAAAATGCACAGATAATGATAAGAAACCTGAAAATATGGCTCTTACTGTAAATAATTCAGTCCATTGGAGATATTTCTTTTGTTTTTAACAACTGTATCCGTGCGTGTTCTCTTTTGTTAAATGTTTGATAGCAGGTGTGTGTTAGTGTAACAGTGATTTTCAGTGGAGGTTGAAGCAGATGCATTCAGGTGGTTGCTTGCGGTTCAAACCAGGTGTAGGAATTTGAATTGTATGCATCTTATTTGCTTTACCAAGCCCATCCTCCTGCAGCTTGTTGGCATACGCGCCGGCCAATTTGTATTTGTTGTTAATACGTTTGGCCGATGCGTTTATCGAAAGCAAATTAACAATGCATTACAGTTTATACATTTTATCAGGATGCTTGTCCAAATGTGAGAATCAAATGGATGCTATAGTGCTTTCAGCTACAGAAACACCTGTATTTGTAAGACAGTGCTTGGAAGAATTATTATTTTCAAAATACAAAAGCAGAATTTGTATTTTATTGTATTGTATTGTATTATATAATAATATAAATATATAATGTATCACTGTTGTCCTTCTGAAACCTTGTATCTCCATATTTTGTGATTGTTATTTGTTGACATAAATCATTATTATTAGTCACCCTTTTTGTCTGTCACCGGGGTTTGCAAATATTTAACCAATAAAAGTATTTAAAAGCTCTTGTCAACTTTGACAACACAGCTTTTAATCATTTAGATATGTACTGACAACTTTTCACAGAATGCATATTATTATTTCCATTTCATGAAAAACAACAAATCTGGACCTCCTGGGTTTCCGAAAGACAGCATCGATATGTAAGAATGCTGTCTCTCTTTATATATAGGAAATCCTATAATAATATAATAATGTACTGTGTTATCTGTAGTTGAAATGTCTTGTGATTTGTGAGCCTGCTGTGATCTTGACCTGCCCTTGCAGTGCTTTATATGTATCACAGTGTCTGTATGAGCCACGTTTGTGACCACAGGCTGCCGCGTTACACCTTCCGCCTCTGCCTACCGTCCCTCCCTTCCACTTTAAAACCAGCACCTGGCTGCCAGAGCATCCGCCAGTGAATTACTCACAATATACTTTCTGTTAGCGAACACACTGTTGTGAGACTGTTAGACTGTTGGCTTTTCCTGTAAAGCTTTTGTGCTCACAAGAACTTGAAAGGCCTGTTATGATAGAAAGACAGTTTTAGGCCAAACAACTTAATGGTAAAGAGGCACTTGAGAGGTGCATGGATGTTTATTTGGTTGACAGACAATGAAAGTGACGCAGATAGGTGGTGCAGCGAAACTATTTTTAGAGGGGCCGTTGCAACCCTCATGCATGGCATGCAGAGTTTATTGGAGCAGAAAGTTGTCATTATTTTAGGCAATGATAGGGCCCCATTTAGCCCGAGCTCAAGGCCAGGAATACATGTGTATTAAGTGACCACACCTGTCTCACTTCGCCTCTCCTGTGTTTCACTGTGAGCTTTATTTGAATAGAATGAGTGTGTACTACAGTGCATTGTCAAGTTTGAATAAGAGACTCTTTAAGGGGGTGGGAGGGGGCATGCTGCCAGACATTCACCTGTGTATTATGTGAATGAGCTCTTTAACTGTTAAGGTTATGCATAGTATGCTTTATAAGCATTTTTGGTAGATCAAAGCCTTTACAAATCGCACTGTTACTTGATCTTACCCCTACAATTACACTTATTTGTTGAACTTGATTGAGAAAGGTCGATTCGGTCATCTTAAATAGTATATCTGACTTGATCAAAATAAAACAAGCTTTAGATGTTTAGATGTTACTACATCATTAAGTTTGTTGCAACTGCTATAAACCAAAAGGAACGACAACGGGGCGATCGAGTCGTGGATGTCAGCTCAGCTTTCGTCATTCGTGTCACCTTTTGTGATCCAAAGCTTACGTGCCAGTATAACATGGAAATGCATAACTCTGTTTGCATAAAATGTCAGTTTGTGGATTGTATACGAGAAAGACAATAGCATTGGCCGTTGATCCAGAGATCTGATCTGTATGTCAGACTGGTTTCTGTGACGCCGCGACTCCGACACACAGTATGTTCTCATAAGTCAGCACACAGAAAAAGAAAGGGCCTGTAACACTTTAAAACGGTTCCACTTTCATGGGATTGCATGCCTGGAAGGGCTGGAGCGGAGTCCTCCTTTGAACCTTTAGTGTTGCAGTTCACAGAAGTAAAGGAGAGGAATCCGCTTCCAGAAGTGACCGTTTCGCTCTGCGTGGCCGGCAAAACCACCCTATACGTATGCTAGGCCTTGACAAAGTTAACAACAGCAGGAAAGTGTCTTGGCAGGCCTGGCCTTGTAAGAATATCAGCCACGGTGCTCCAGGCGGGTCCTCGCTGTCTAGTGGCAGAAGTCTGTGGGCGTATTTTTAGCATCGCCAGGGAAAGGCCCTGTTTTAGTTATGTTGGGAGATATTCTAGTTTTAGCCATTTTTTCCCATCACGGTCCCTTTTTTAGCTGCTGATGGGTATTAATAACAAGCAAACAAGTGTGATTTACATATTTATTAACTTCCATTTAAGTTAGGGTATCATCATGTGCACAGCACATACACAGAATGCAACAGGACCTGTATAAAACTACAGACAATATTTGGTAAATGTCAACAGGATTCAGAGCAAACAACAGGCAGTGATAGATCATACAGCCTTAATGGGAATTGACAGACAATAGTAGAGTGTTTTTATTGTGGTACATCACGATTTTACAGTTCTTGTTGAGGAGCGTTTCATGCTAAAGATGATGAAGTTCTGTTTTCACTAATCTCATGCTACCGGCTCAAGTCTGTTGATATTGCATTTTCTGGTTAAACAAATCAAGTTCAGTGATTTGTGTCAGTTCTACAGTGTAATGAGGGTCAGAGGAACAATTTGCCTTCAGTGGCCATTGGGTCTATTGTAAACAACATCCACCCTGATGCAAATCATGTCCATTTGGAAAGAGGTTTGGCACAGCTGTGAAATGGAAAGAAACACAGAGTAACCCTCCTCCTGCTTTGCTCACAGTCACGAAGCGAAACTAATTGATCTGCACATCCAGGCAGGACACATATAATGTAGCAAAGTCAGCCATGTTATAGCTTAAAGACAATAGCTTTGAGAGTAACGTGTGTAAAATAAAAAAAAAGCTATCTTGTGTAAACTTAACCTTCTTCTCAATTTGTTTTACCCAGGCCACAAGGCAATCCATGTTCCAGTCTAGTTTTACACGCATTGACATTGACATAGAAAGACTCATCTGAGGTACAGTTTCAGACTCTCTCAATTTAATGTACCTACAGTCCTCTTCCCAAGATGATGACAATAAGGAATGCTTTTAAAGATAATATCTAATATATATATATATATACATATAAATATATATATATATTTGAAGTTTAATGTGGAAGGCTTATTTTCCCTGCATGAATGTATATTTTAATATTTATTTTACCGACATGATATACCAGATTTAAAAGCAGCTTATCAGTTTTGCACCACATGATATTTACAAAATATATAAAGAAAAATATAGGGTTACTGGTTGAGCATATAGTATAGTGTAACAGCTGTCTACAAATATTTCCAACATGATTATCCTTTCTAAAAGTAAATCACAGGGTAAAGATAGCTCAAACGTGGTAAGGCGTAACTAGGACGCAGTGGCCGCCAGAACTTCACAGAGTGTCAGTAGCCTCAGAAAAGAAGAACTTCGAGCTAAATCTTCGGTGTCAGCTGAGTTGGAAACTATCAGTTGGAAACTGCATGAGGTAGAATATGAGCAATAAAACTCACTGTGTGAGGCTGTGGCATTTTTCTTTTACGTGAACTCTACGTTTGCTCGCAAACCGCAACACTGTTCTGTCTTTGTTTTTGTGTTGCCACAATGTAGAAGAACACTGATATTCGACATGACTGATATCCCCTGACGCATGCAGTTAACGACTTATTTGAACTTGGGGATTGTAAAGTATGTCTTTTTAAAGGGACTTGGGGTTCAGGATCTGCATTGCCTGCATTGCAGCGCACAGTCATGCCTTTTAATTTTTAAATTCTTTTCTGTATGTTCAAGAAATCATCTGTCTCTATACGGAGCCCTGGAGATGTGACAGAGATTGACTGCGGATAAGTTCAAAGTTCAACCCCCCCAGCATAGCTAAAAACAGATTTGAAGGGGTAGAACTTCAGTAAGCTAGAGTAAGCTGATACTGCTTCAGTTAGGCCCGAGCTCTGCACAAAGGAGCCCAGACATTGGACAATTGCTCCAGTGCTAATACTATGGGGGTTGATACACCTTAACGAGTTGACCTAAGACTTTTTATATTTCTTTTCAATGAGGGACAAATGTCACCTCTCCAAAACGCTCGTTTTAGAACAACACGAACAGTGCAAAAACATATTGAACATATCGGAGGAATTTCACTTGTATAGAAACACGTGGTAGCAGCAACGAGGATAAATTAATAACAAATAAATTAATTGTTTTTTCCATCTCGGTGAAGAGGACGTTGATATGAAATAAAAAACAACAGTTATAAATAGTCTAATATATACATACATGACACGATACACACAACCTCATATGTAACTTCTGTAGAAAGTGCATCGTCCCGGAGTTTCCCCAGCTCGTTCGGAGATTTGTGCCCCTCCAAATGGGCTCAAATTCTAGGCAAGAAATGTGTCACCGTCATGGCCGTTGTTACTCGATTTCCTTTTTTTGTTTTGCCAGTCTTGCTCAGTCCAATGTACATCCCAGGATGTGCCATCGATTCGTACGCGTTGTAATTGTTTGCAAGGAGCTTTTCTTTGAATTTGCACTCGTTCGTGAACTGCGCCTAAACAGAAAGGAAAACAGCAATTATGCTACTATTTCATTAGACATTTATTTTCGTTGATTTAGCAATTTCCTTTAAGAGCGTAATAAATGGAGGCAGCTACAGTATGCCAAATCATTGGCGTTGATCGAATTTATTAAAAACAATGATAATAAAGGTCTGCCGTAAAACTTTTTATTTGAGAACTTTAAACCCATCTCAGATCGGGTTAAAATGAAATCGATAGTCAAATGACGCGTAGTGTGATGTTTAGATAAATGAAGATGCTTTCTGGGGTTTGGTTTGTCTGTGCGTAAAGGAATTAAGGAGGGCACCAGCATAAAGTTTGGGTGGTCCTCTTTGTCCAGTTCATCTGTATATTGGAAGGACAGTAGGTGCATGTGTTGGCTGGCAATGCTAAGAATGGAATGCGTAGTCTCAATGATCTATTCCGCTACGGTTCCTAGATTTGTCCGGCCCACAATGAAAACACCACTAGGCACTGGATACACGCCATAGCTGAGGCCAACAATATTACGCTGTCGGAGACTGTGGGAAGCGGCGGGGGGTACATCTCAAGTACAGGGTTATTTGTCATCGAGCTCTGATAAGAACATTCACAGGCGGAAACGTGTTGTAAATCATTTCATGCACTCACAGATCCGTAAAGCTTCCCTTTGCTGTTCATTGCCACGAATAGCCTGCTCCGGACGCCAAACAGTGTCACAACTCCCCTCTCCACCGGAGATATCTCAAGAAGACCTGAAACACACAACAAAAGAAATAAACGACCTTGTTTGGCTTATATCTTTAGCTCTGTCAGGCAACTCCCAATGATGACTGGCTTTCTAAAAATTCTAAGTGTTTACGTTCAGCTTGCCCGAGCATCCTTTTTCAAGTAAATGACACCCTCCGCAAATTTCCCATTGTATTTATTCTTTAATGTTTTATTTATTTAAGCTAACCATCAGTATTTTAATTCATCCTTTTATATTTTCAAAACCTATTCGAAAAATAAATAAAAAACTAGCAAATTGTTCTTTTTTGGTTTTTAATTTTTTCATTACTGCTTGATATTGTGTTTTACATTTAGTCCTCTCTAATAAAGCGTTTATAAGTTCGGTCGTGTATTATCAAAATATGTTTCTTCTAACTGCTAAAGGAAATGGAATATCAACAAACAAATAAACTGCCCCAGTACTTTCTCTATAGTTTTAAAACAGCGCGTCAATGGAAATAGACATTTAAAACGCTTGCCTGATATAAGCATTTGTCTGGGATAGACTGAAAATTTAACGCACTGCCAAATCTTTAATGTACCGTAAAGGATGAGTTTATCTCACTCCTAACTTTAGGCATGGGATTTTGGCTCGGTTCCGAGCCTGCTCTTGTTACTGAGACCTGTTGCGTGCGTAATACAGGATGCCAGATGCTGGCTCATGCACTACACCTGCCTTGATCGGAGAAATGTAAATGAAAAGTCTTCACAGCAGGCTTTGCATTGTTGCTGTTTCCAGAACGGAATGATGTAGGCTGTTTGCAATTCCGATGTCATTAACACAATTATTTATCCATACTTGTCAACATAATGGATAGGTTATGCAAATACTAATAACAACATAAATATTTTTACAGTTCACTGATTGTTTAGGCTAAATTGTGTTTCTTAATTCGTTTTTTAAATATACTCAACATGCAAGGTTAAATGAAAAAATCTTACTGTGGCGGTTTTCGCTGTGCACGCCGGTAATTCTACCGTCCGGTAATACTTGGAGATGAAACCCAATGCCAACATTGCAGTAGAGACGCCGCAGTCTTTTAATGCCCGTGAGATAATCATTGTCCCGGTTGATATCTCTCTTTTCCCCAGGGATTCGAGCTAAGGAACGAGAGTAGAGTGTCTCCCAGCGTCGCTCCACGGGGCCGCTCTGCCTGCCGGGCAGCGGAGCACAGCGCACTGAGCTTGTCATAAGTCCCAACACCAGTATTGGTAAGAGGGCCGAGTGAATACTCATCCTTCTGACCATTATGGACACGGGTGAGTGTCTGAAGGAGTTGAAGACTAAAAATACCGGCTTTCTCTATATTTATGCCGTCAGCCGAATAGACGCACAAATGCCAAAATAGCTTACGCGCGGACAGAGCTACTGTCAGCCCCAGTGAGCTGCATTAAGTTGCGCTCAGTGGGTTTCTTCTCTAGAGACCACACTTCAGACTAGTGTCCAAGCTGTTTTTCTTTTTCCCAAAAGTTTAAAAATGTTAACCGTGAATGCTAGCCCCGCTCAGCCATGCTTCTTTTCCCTTGTCGACGATATTTATATCTGCTGTGAAATTACATCACACACTACCTAGTGCATGACGGAGCACCATGCACCACTGCGCCACTCCGAACACACTGATTCCTTATAATGTGCGCACGTCCATGCCGTGGGGCAGTGCACGCCTGTGTGCGCGCGTGTGAGAGGGAGATGGTGCGACAAACGTCATGACTGATCCCCCACAACATTTAAACAACATTCGTTGATATTATAAGAGTATCGTCTAAGCGAATAATGCCCTTATCAATCTCCGATCAGCGCAGGGGCTGCTAAATGCTCAGAAATAGACTGGCCATGGTTGCCATTTCTTTGTGTAAAGCTTCCTTCATAATCGGACAGAAATAAAATAATTTATGTATGGGAGGATGTAAAATAGGAAATCGCAAAGTTAACAAACTGTAGGACAGGAGACAGGTCTATGAATGAACAATAACAGGAAAACAACAAAAGGCGAGTTCAACGAATTGCGAATATTAATTGAAGAGGGGTTTAAAAAGAAAAGGCAGCATGTTCTCCGCAACAACATTAGCTTATGTGAAAAAACTAGGAATTCGAGAGGTATATCTATAAAAATTGAGATTATACTCAAAATGGCATGATGATTGTTAGTTTGCTGAAGTATATCACATCGCACTGTAGTGTGTAAGCCTTGGATGTTCAACTGACAACGTAAATGCTTTGAGATCATCCAGCCTGCCAATTCAGTAGCGGACTTCTTACGAGTGTACAGGAGTGGAGGTCGTGCGTCATTGCATTGTGGGGGAGAAAAATGTAAACCGCTGGAAACATCACACTGTGAGTCAAGCTTTCTCCGCGGCCCCGGGTGCCTGCTCCCTGCTGCTTGTGTCGAGGATGCGACGTAAAACGGAAAGGCAACGGGGATGGTAAAGACACTTATCAACATTAAAAGGACTACATCTAGTTTTCCTTCTTTACACCTCACAAGATTCTAAGTGCTTGGAAATCATCCTTGGAAAACACCTCTCCAACTCACCGCCTGCCATGCTCGGTCTTTAGCGACAGTTGAGGGTGTATTTACTAAATTGGAGCAAATTGAGGACTTAATTACACATCTGTTTTAGGAGAAAAGCGTTCTTAAATCCAGACGTTCTAACTAGCATTTCTCTATGTAAATGGTTACTAAATTTACATAATTTGTTAACATATTTAGTCTAAAATTAAAGAAACGTAATTTAGATTTTAAAAAGCATATGGAATATGGAAAAGCAACATTTGCGATCTGTGTCAAAGTCCCAAAATCGTTTTGATTAAAACTTGAATTTACATCACTTATGGATGTGTTTCTTTAAACAGAACATTTTATAATATTAATCGAATTACTCGTCTAACTTCTGTCTGTCCGTCTTCTCACTTCAAAGGAGAGAGGACACCCCATGAACCTGTTACCCAAATTGCTCATCCTGTAGCTAGGCGATCCCTTCCATTCCAGTTCTGACGGTTCAGTAATCGTGCACACAGGAATTGGTCGTTTGTCAAGCGGTTCACTGGATCTAAGAGTGTGGGCTGGATTTGTATAGGTTTACATGCTGAAAGCACAGGCACTTTGCAAATAGTCATTGTTAAATTATAATGAGAAAAAAAACTGTCTTTGTTGAAAATGTAAACCAGAATTATTTTAGGACGTATTGGATAGCGTATAGTTGCAATTGGGTTAATTTAACTGATAAAGGACCAACAACCAGTGGACTGCTTGTAAACGCATGCATCTCGATTAACACAAACAGCTCATTTTTACGGAACAAGCACCCAACTGATGCTCAGTTTAATGACAGGCCAAGAGGAATGAATTGAATTTTATATTAACGGGGCGCTCAGCCGCTCTCCATGGTGCTGCAGTCGCGCTCGATGGCCTGGGTTCCGCCTATTTTAATATCCTCAACTGTTTAGGGAAATGGTTTACACACATATTTTAGGTTATTCTTTTCATGGTGTCTCTATTGGCAACTATAATATTTACATTAATATAATTAGGCTACAGGTATGCTGGCGAAGCGACTGGATGATTTTGCTGAAATACAGGCCTAACCCCTAACATTTTTAGTTACTGAATATAAAGGTAGGCTTATGAGTTGTTTTCTTGTTAAAACAATAAAACATGGTTCACATTTGTTGTTAAATGACATGAAATATCTTTGACCTATTCTGTTTTCCAACGCATGAAATGAATTAGTGATATTTATTTACTAGGTTTAACTTTTATATCTCAAAGAAATACACAGAAGTTATCACAACTTAGGCTGCATTTGTTTTACGGATTAATTGTTTGGAAAGTCTTTCCCTCAATTTAGCCCTGTCACAGCACATGTGTGTCCAAAAAGCAAATTGCTTGTAAAGACATTGCTATAAAACCCACGAGGCGACAGTCAAGTTTTAGATTTATTGCTGAGACGAGTGGCTCTGACAACCCTATGGTAATGTTCTGTTCAATTCACGGAGACTCGTTAGAAGTCAGTGCTTCCCTCTATAGGATGGTCTTGGAAATTGCATAACTACTTTTGATCCCTTAAAAATGAAATGACGTTAAGCCTCAAGTCCCATTCTTAAGTGTGGTCTAGTTTTATGTAGTCTAATCTTATCTTGCACAATAAAGCATTTAAGATTTGATTAATAATGGAAATTACTAAATAAAGACAAATCTGTATAACATTTTGACACTAAATAAAGGAAGAGAAAATTTCTATTTTAGATGATTTTATTTTGATGAGCTATTACTAAATTGCGTGTTTTTAATAGATTTTCTCAGCTTTATCATGAAAACTCATGCATTGCAACATTTGGTTGACCATTTGGTGGTCAGTTAGTTATATACTCTTATAAATTCCACATCTTGTCTAATTTTTTCCATATATGGTTATCAGTCGTTCCTAAAGGTTTCCCTTACAAAAACGGCAAAGCTGGAAGCAATATTGTGTGATGTTAGTGCAGAGGTCAGCGACTCTACAAGGTCTACAAAGATGGCCAGTAGGAGGCCTGTCTGTACGAACAAAGCCCCCCAGGCTTTGCTGGGTCAATACTTGAGGAATTCCTGACGATACAAATTAGATGGGCACGAGGAACAACCCTTTGAGGCCCTCAGGCCAGAGAAGAATAAAGGGCTGAATCTCAGTGGTTTTAATTGGAGCAGTTTTTACAAGCGAGGGGCTTTAAGTAAGTTCTGAGAAAACCACTCGTTAAGTAATTCACCTGTCAAAAGGCTTAAAATCTGTTTCAGTTATTGTTCAAAGATAATTTTCGTTATGTTTCTTGTTTTGGGCGCTTGCAGACATGTCTGTATTCAAATTAAATAATCGAAGTTTGTATTTGTTAGAAACCCGATGCTGAAGAGTTTCTTGGCAGCCTTAATGAGCGCTCATATCCCCTTGACATGGCGGCAGACGCGTCATTGTTGAAGGCAGGTCATCAGAAGTCGCTCGATCTGGACGTTGAACCCTAACCCCTGGGTCTCTGTTTACTTGTTATATGCCACTGAACTAATAGGGGCGTCGTGTGCCTGAATAGGTACTTAGAACAAGGACCAAAGAACAAGACAAGCTTTGCGCGCAGGTTAAACATACATTTCCTTGGGTAACATAAGGAGCGTTTCTGTGCATTACGTGCGATTATAGCCTTCATTTTGTATTTTGATTTCTATTATTTGGAGCAATTATTATAACAATGCGTCCGTCAATTAATCTTAAAAGGAAGCACTGTTTTGATGCGCGATTATAGTGGAGTGTATGCATATTTCGAATGGCTATGTGAAAAAATAAGGTAGTCTACCAGGCGGTGAGCACAAAGGGTTATTCAAATAATGCCATTAATCTCGAGTGCTGCATTACTGTTGAGTAATATTAGAGTTTGGCATTCATAAACTATACAACGCGTTACAATTTCTAAGTCACATTATTTTCAGATCGCAGGCTCTCAAGCGACATGGCTTCCCAGGTCCCCCCAGAGAAATGCCTTTGTGACCGCCAGGAAGCTCTCAAACCTGCGAAGTATTGAATAACACGTTCTTTTCCTCCTATAGATTTCAAAAGCGCACCTCTCTCTGTTCTTGCTTCAATAATTTAGTCGTGTTATGATAGGTACGATTAAAAAAACGAAGATTCGGTTTTATATGCGTACATTTTATAATGCAGTCATTGCTTTCTTTTTAAATATGTTTCATTTCTTTTCCCAGATGATGTCACTTGAGGCAGTTTAAAGAGAAGGAGGGGGTGGTCCCAAGAGGGACTCCCTTTTAGATGGACCGCCGAGAGACTTCGATAATTATGCGATCACTTTCACAGTTTGTCTGAATATAACTGCAACGTGGAACCGAATGACTATTTGCCAACATTAATCTCTTTGATTGTCAAAGCTTTAATAATTGTCATATTATATAAATGAAAAATAAATATTTTGGTTTTTTATCTGCAGAATAATATTAACGTGTGAAAGAAATGATAAGAGTAGTTGCTTAAGATATATCCAGCATTTAAGCACACTAATTCATCATTGGTTGTCTTGGCTTAAGTAAAACAATCCTTATAATAATCATTTTCAAATCATTTATTGGTGACATTCCTCCAGATTTTCAGCTTACAGTGTTGAAAATGCCTTTTATATGCATTACTTTGCTTACAGTGTTCAATACAAATGACATTTATCAGAACTGTTTCAGGCCTGATGTCATAATTTCTCACATGAGTATTAAAAAAGAAAAAACTGAAACATAATTTGAATCCAAAGAGTCTATTTTTGTTGGACCAGTTGTCCACTTGGAATATTAAAGATGACAGTTTTAGCTTTTTGGAGAAAAGTCATTGATACTTGAAAGTGTAGAAATTATGCCATCAATAAATTAGATTACACATAAACAAAATAAATATGTATTACATTAGTAATATACAAAGTACTCCTGATTGTAGTTTAAGAACAGTAGCCTATCACATGTAAGTAAATTTGTTTTATGTGTTCTCTACTTTATACTTCAATAAGGAAAAAGTGCTTGTTTGTACACCACCAGAGTCAAATAACATAACACACACATTGGCAATGTCAAGCACTTGTCCAGCATCCTAATTTATGGTTACAAACATTTACTTTGTTATTTTGCTCATATAAAAGAAATATACAACTATATACAATATAGTCACACGTCCTTTACACAAAAAGTAGTGACGTGAACACGCAAATGACAAAACTTTCAGTAGTGTTAATTTGGTCACATAAACATAAACAAGTGTCTTTTTTGTATCTCAGAGGCTGCGCTTTACAAGTGAGAGAACATCATTTCTATCTTGATGCTATAGTCCTTTTTGCCAGAAATGGTAGCATATCTCTCCAGGTTTTCTTGTAAGTTGTGCTCTCCGAACAATTGTGTTCCATCTGACCTTTTTTTGCTCTTTCTAACTCTCAGTTCGAGTTCTTGCATTGGCTCTCTCCATCTGTATAAGATGAAAGTGTTAAATATCAGCCCTTCTGCTGTGGCTCTTAGAGTCCCTGTGTCGTCGTCTCCTGCGCTCTGCCCGGCCCACGGGGACTTTATGGGCACCTGTCTGATGCCGCTGACTCTCTCTGAGCTTGCGCACTAACTCATGGTCCTTGTTGCCCAAAACACGGGGCAGGAAGAGGGAAGCTTTATCTGTGCTCCTTGTTTTAAAGCCCCTCCTAGGCCGGCCCTTTCCATTAATGGACACATACCACTGCCTCTTAGAACTGGCACGGCGTTTGCCCGCCCCGGCGCTGGACCCTGCAGGTGGTGCCTGGGTGGTAGCATGGTGCCGTGATGCATAGGTGTTGTAGCCTAGTTCATGAATACGTTCGACAAACTCACATTCATGGTTGAAGACTCCCTGGAAGGTTGAAAAAACATGTGTTAGAGGGTAATTGGTCAATTAGTTGGGTGACTGTTTAGTTATAGTTAGGACATGTTAGACCTATTACAAAGTGACCATAATATTTGACAATAATTCACATCAACACATTTTAAACCCTCCGAATGACCTGCCAAAAATAAGGACATATCCTTGGAAGAGATTGTCACTCTCTTGTGAGCATACATTTTAGTGACAAGGTTCCCACTGAGAAACAAACTCCGTAATTAAGCATCATGTGGGCATGCTGAACCACCACCATGTGGCAACAGTCTCAAATAGCCTTGCGTGTTATCTGATCCTACCGCCAGCACAAACTCAGCTACTTGATTTTCATGTGACATAACGCTTACCGAGGCATACAGACGTCCTTTTTCATTCATAGCAAGGTATCTTCCTGAAAACAGACCCTTGATCGCTACCACGCCAACATCAACAGCTGTGATCTCGAGTATACCTAGAAAAAAAGTGCAACAATTATTGCGCATGTAGTTGGCTAATGACAAAACGCTTGTAAAAATATATACGTGGGTGAAAATGAAAATCTAAATAAATCACCAATTAAAATATATTTTCAGATATTCTTCTTATTATTTTATGATTATTGTCATTATTAATAATAATAACAAAAAAGAATACATCTAATTTTCACAAACCTCTCACGAATGGCGAGGTATTAACATAAAACATTATTATTCATATTCTTCGTATTGTTTTTATGATGAGGATTAATATAAATTGATTTAAGTAGGTAAAGGTCTTCATAAAACAACATGCCCTGTAATTTAACATATTATAATTATTAAATAATTAGGAATCAATCTTCTTTCCATTTGGACCCATTTTAAATGATGCCACATATAGGGTTTTACGTTGATTGAGTCACAATCTAGGACAAACTCTGTCAGGTTAGATATACAGACACTAAACACCTCTTAAGGAGGATGTTTATTCTTCCCCTTTTTGCCACTGATTAATGGCTATCCTTATTCTTCTGTTTCGAATAATCATCCTTTTACGTTGGATAAACACATCCGTTGTTTAAGTCATTATGTTAAATTGTCTGTTCAATCCTGTTTTCATATGGTAATGTCTATGGCCACTCGGATTTAACTAATTGGAAAACTAAGACTTGATAATTTAAAGAAAGATCATTTAAGATTATAAGGGGTGTAGACAATCGTGTCCACTTGAGTTACAATGCAAGCATTACATTAACAGTTTGAGTTGAGTCAGCAAATAACATATTTCGTGTTTTTTATTTTCTGACTTTTCCATCCATTTTTAGCAAACGTGAGAACATGGTGACAAATATTTACAAGCTGCACTGCATGAGCTACTCCTTAACTATAACGGTCCGTGAATGTAAGTTCTGGTCAATGCCTCTATCTTCATGTGTAAGAATGCAGATTAAAATTGCATTTCTGTTCCTCCATTTCACAGAAGAAAAACACTTGCGAAGTGTTAGTTCTTAAATGCGTAATGCCACAGTCGCATTTGTATCCCGACTCTTGTCAGCGCTTTATGTTTTTCTGATGTAAAATAGTCGATGCAGTCATACCGTACAAAAGTTGGCATTCACAAATATAAAAAAGTAAAAATATATACTCACTGAAAGGATTGCTTTCTTCAAGAGATCCGTCTATTTTTCCGTTAGGATGAATTTGCAAATGATATTTTGTGGCGCAGTAAAGTTTTCTGCGTCTCGGAGCTCCCCCGAGGTGCTCGTAAACCCCGCCGCGTCCACCAGCATCTCGCCGCTGCCTTGGGTCACACGCCTGGCCCCTGGCACAAGGTGCCTTTGGGGTCCTGGATTGCCTCGAAGTCAGAGAGTCCTGCCAACTCGGATCCAAGAAGCTCAGTAACAACAAGAGCAGAATTATAACCATTGTGGCATGGCGGGATGTCGGCAAAATCTCGCTGGAATAGAAATAGCTGGCACTCGGGTCCCATTAAAATCGTATCATTTGTCAGAGCCGCAAAGCAGTGATCCGGTTAACTGAAAATAAAAAATAAAAAGAACTATTCCTCTCTTAAGTTTTCGTGCTAGGGAAAAAGCCTCGGTCATCCGTTAGAGCCGGCTGCGTGACAACAGCATGAGTTCGCCTCGTCGGTGCGCGCATGGGTTCCTCTCTGTTCTCCAAGCAGACTGTAGGCTATCTGACCGAGGAGGAGAAAAAAGCCAGTCGGTTTCACATGGAGGCTATCGTGAGATTTCGCTGATCGACAGTGTGCACAGAAATAAAAGAGCCATGCACAATAGCCCGACCCCAACCAATTGATACAAAGGAAAAGAGGAGGCAAGGTATCAGTCTTGTGTGAACCAAGAGGTTGCAGTGTGGATAAAATTACACAGCACTACACACGGTGGCTTACAGCGGAAAACTGCATCACAAAGAGAGAGACATCGAAGGGGAGAGTTTTTTTTTCTTTTGAAAGATCCAAAAGCTCAAATATATAGGCTATCCGAAAATTATAGGCTGTGGTAAGCATGAGCATTGGCTGGTGTGTGAGGCACTATCAATTTTGTTTTCGTTGCTGTTAGAAAATTTCAACAGTGATGATAACATTCACACACGTGGCTTTAAACGATCTGCTTAAAAGTGAAATAGTGACAGACAGCTAATATTTTTAGGTTATAGAAACGGCTCCTATGTTACATATTTAGAAGCTGACTCATGCATTTCGTTTATATATAGAAATATGTCAGCTATTTATTTTTTATTTTTGCGTATTAAATGAACTATATGCTAACAGAAATAAATTATCTTTAAAAGCGTAACGCAGTACGTCTGGCAAACCCTTTTCTCCAACATTTGATTTTTTTTATACCTGTATCTGGTCTTGAAACCGAAACGGTTGTGGTTTCCTTGTAATGACAATCCATATTGGAGCATATCATTTCGCAGTTACAAAGAAATCCCGCTACTGTTTTTTTAACAAACATACCACACTCTCTCTAAAGCACGTTTTAATTACAAATTCCCTTCGTCCTAATCGAGCTATTTATCAATAATGAAAATGACATGACTTGAGCAGCCCTGCAGCAACTGAAACTTCTCCTGCAGTGTTGCAGCTACGAGTGGAAGAGTAACACGCAAATGACTTCTGCCTAAAAATTGCTTCCATCTTGTTCGCATTATGGTTACCATTCTCGTAATTAGCACCATCATCTACAAATCTCCCTGCCCTTTGGCGCAACACCAGCCATCAACCCCACGTTTGAAAACCTCGTGGGAAGCCACCCTTTATTTTCATCTTTTCTCCACGCATCGCTTGGCGACCTGTTTGTCACGCAGTTTTCAATCAGGTGGCGGATTGTAATAATAATTTGTCGCGCTGCAGGCACGGTGTGTGTCAGACTACTAGACAGAGGTTCGTGCCACTGATGTAGGCTGCGTCGTGCGATGCTTTGGTGACCAGTAATTCTCAGAGACGCTCTTTTATTTGTGTTTCATCCTGACGGAGGCGGGTTGCATTTCTGCATGATGCATGTAGTCGGCTGTTTCTTTCTGGAAGTACTTTAATTACGGACCACAGCAGCCTATAAAGCGCAGTAGTGATAATCAGAGAGGGAGAGGAAGACGGGGGGGGGGGGGGGTCGCTCAGGATGTTGCCGATTATTTTCAAACTGGTTAAATTGTACGATTTAAAGTCTGTTTTCAGTATCTTGAGCTCATCAATCACCTTACCCGGGTTACATAAATTAAGCTACTGTTGACTTTGGTAAAAGATACAAATGTACTTTTCATCCCAACTTTTTACAGGTTACATCATATTGTATGTCGTGGTGCAGTTTTCTCTCTCTTTTTCATCAAGAGTTTTTAAAAATATTTTGTATATGTTATTTAATATTATTTAGCAATTTCCACAAATGCATTGATGTGGCAACCCTTCAATAAAATACAGCATTATAACTTAAACATGTTAAATCTAGTCCTGTAAAAGTGCTCTTGAACTAACTATTAAAATGACATTTGTTGGCATAACTTAATGAAGTCAAGTTGATTTAATTATATAACGTTCCTGAAAACATAATTTCGGTTTAAACAAATTAGTCTAGATTATCAATGTAAATAATTGCTTTCCAGGTTTTTATTTATGATATAGACCGCTCAAGGACCCAATTCAACAATATTTCTTAACCAAACATTATTGAAGAAACTTCATGCGTTATACACCACTTCCCTTATATTTAACAATGCCTAACGGTAACTAGTTTGTTTCTAGCTACTTTGCAGAAAGCGGGGTATGTCAATCCAGACAACCAAGCTGACCTCTGAACCTTTTCTGCTGTACTTTTTCTCATGAAATCGTTTTTTTTCTTGCGCTAGTGATCTGAGGGCCTGGCCAGAGCCAGACGGGAATGCCTCTCGTCCCCTGACAAATCACTGTTGAGCTCCTTTTGTCCAGGTTCACTTTGATCTCACCTGCTTGTCAGGCGCTTAGAAAGAACTCCCATACAGTCCCAATGCACTGCAAACAAATTGGCAACCACTTCATTCTCATACCTCATTACCTCAGATTGGTTCGGAAAAATGCTAACCTCTTTAAATGCCCTTTTAGTACAAAGCAATTTTGTGAATATATGTTGGAGTATTCTAACCATTTTTGTGTGTACATTTTATTATCTTTTGCCAGAAAGCCCTCAGCGAAACCCCCACGTCATGCCCACAGCTGGCTCAACCTATCGGCATTTGGCAGAACGTTGGACACAGAGGTTTATAAAATGCGTTTGGAAGAGAGTTCGTAAATGTTGGCCGTACTGCCTCATTGCACCTTTTCCATTTCATATAGCCTGTGAGATGTCAAAAGTGTTGGATTGATTTCTGTGATGTAGACACGTCCAATTTATCTGTCAGGGTTGAACACGCCAAAGGACGATTGTGTTTACTTTCAACAGTTTTTACCGCAACACCCTTAATACAGATTTCAGTCCCCTAGAGACGTACATCATCTACAGCATTTCATAAATCTCAATGTGATTTGCCAGCAGCGCTTTATCTCTCCCTCTCTCTCTGTCCCTCTCTCCATTTTAATTTCTCTCTCACACTCTCCCTATTCCTCTCCCACACTTCTTCTTGAAACCAGATAGGTCTTTCTTATACCTCTGCAGCCCTTTGATTCTTAGCTGCAGGTCTCAAATACCTTTTGGGAGGACGCTGGATTTCTCTGCACCTTCCAACAGTAAATGATTGTGGTGACCTGTAACTGTATAAGGCATCAATGGTTATCACACTGAGCGCTTGGGGTGCGAGGGGGCGAGTGCGACGAAAACCGAACAGCAGTAACAATCAACACATTTACCAAAAGATACAAATGTGCCTAGTCTATCCAAAGCAATGGCGTGTTGTATCTTTATGCCGCCTAAAGTAAAAGTGAGTCAATTGTCAGTCAGTATATGTGTTACATTCTTCAGTACAGTACCGTCTCTCCAGTGCCGCAGGAAAACAGTTGGTGAACGGCACACTGCTCATAGCGACAGTGACGAAGCAGCTGTCGATGACTCATTTGAAACTCAATGTCACCTAATTTCCCTTAAATATAAGGCCATTGACAGAGGGGATGGGGTCCCCAGCAGGGGCTGGTGCATGTGAAAGGGCCATGTTGATTGTGTAAAAGATGGATGGCAGAGGAGTGTTTGCTGCAAACTGCATTGTTCCCATTTCTCCTTTTCAAAACTTCATGGCAACATTTATATGGACCCTCTCTGAGCTTTTACTTTCAAACTCCTTTTGTTCTACTCTATACCTCCTTAAATATTTGTGCGCGCACACACAAAAAGAACAGGTCCGCAACACAACATATATATTATCGCCTCCCTTCGGTGTGGAGGTCTTCCATCTTGTTGTTAGTATTCAGGTGTATTTGCAATGTAATGTCAAATGTGCATTTTACATTCAACCATTTGCATTCTTCCGAGAGGGGAAGGTGATGTTTATAAGAATTGTTCATCATATTTTGTCTCAGATTCAGAATGACAGCTCCTACAACCATACATTTAAACCTTAATGGAATGACACTGATAAAGTAAGACAGAAATAGATCATTAGGTCATTTAGGTTAATCTGGGACAATTTGGGACGGCGGTTCAATTCCCTTGGGTGACAGGCAGGCTGTGCCAGAAAGTCTGTGTTAACTTTACCAAATTCTAGCTTGGTTTGTCATGTCATAAAGCCACATTTGTTTCTTTTCTTAATTATAGAAGACAAAATATTACCCCATTTCCCTAATCTACCTGTTTTGCTTGATTCTCTAAAAGAGGTCAAAGGGGCGAAAGAGACACAGCATCATTTCCCACCCAATTCTAATAGTGTTGTGATTAGCAACAGATCCTGTCTTTCCACTTGTACTAACAGAAGTGAGCAGTCCAGCATGTGCGATGACAGAGCCCACGGTGACCCAAAGAGGGCCACGTGTCTCCACAGTACACCCATCACCCCAAGAATCAACACGCAACACTAAGGCTTACAACCAAATGTCATTGTGTTTTCATTACGGTTGCCAGTTCCATTTTTGTTCTAGTAAGTAACAGCGAAACAGGATGGGCAAAAGAACCGTCTTTTTATTTAATATCATTTTTTCTCTGGTTTCCACCTGCTGGAGAAAGACTGAGTGCTGCCTGTGCGAAATTGGGGCGCTGACAGAATCCCGTGCTTATAGCACTTATCACCATCGTGTTGTTTGCTGATGTCTTTCAGTGGTCTAAAAGCCAACATGTCCCCGGTATGTTAATGTTTTCTGTCAGGGCTGTGGTGTTACATGGACCGCAAAACATATATTTAGTTTGTCTGATGTCAACATTCAGTGCCATAGAAGTGATGCAATAAGATATATGAAGTTACGAAGTCAGAGACCCTCCCCTTAATGAAATTGATGATGTTTATAAATATACAAACTCAGAGAAAAATGCTATTGCTCAAAGGTTGATATTTAAGGAGTCTTAAGAGCTCTTAGGAGTATTAATAGATATCTCTTCGGATCAACTTTTTTTGTGTTTTGCCTGAAATGCTAATGAAAAAGTTATTGTCATACATTAGCTATACATTTATCATTATGTTCATTATTTGATGAGAACTTTTCTGTGAAATATCACATTTATTATTGCCTTTAGGTGTCTTGGTACTGCTTTTATGAGAAGCAAAGGACTTACATTTGATCTACATTTCATACTTGTTTAAAGAGAAACAACCGAGATATTGAAGAGATCTCATTTGTAAAATTCCTATGGGAGGTCAAACTGGATACGCATACTGCCAAACCGTGATGTTAAAAGCAAAGTGCTCTGGTTCATTTGGAGGTTGTATTGCAAATTTGGGCCAAACTAACACCGTGCCAGGGGTCAGATCCAGACTCATGTATTTGTTGGGTATTGAGGTGGTAAGAGTGATTGACTGGTGGTTGGATATTTCTGCACATCAGTTCCCAGAATCTGTCCACACATGGGTGACAAATCACAGTTTTACACAACCTCTAAACCTCAACCAGGAATGAGACCTCTACACTCTTCATCCATCCATTATGACATCATGAAGCACTGTAGCTCAGGCTGAATGTGGCTCTCGGTAATGACCGTGAAACTGGATATACTGCTTTGCGTTCAGCAGATGTGAGGCGTGTAAACTCTTTATCTTCTTCTCTTTTAACATTTTCTGATCTGTATATATGGATAGGTATCGAATATTTGCTGTTGCAACTGGCAGGAAGCCTTGCAAGTTATTTAACCACTAAAGTGCTGAAATACTATCCACGGCAGTGCTTTTTAAACATTTAAGAAGCATTTATTCAGCGTTGTCAGCCAATCTTTTTGGCATTCTTGTTAATAATGTTTTACATATATGGATGTAAACCATATATGGAATCAAATGTGTCAACCGGCCTTTGAAAACACCACAAAGTCATTGTTTCTGTGGTTTAACCTTTTCTACATAAAATCATCCTACATAATGCAAAGATATTTTCTGAAAATATAATCTTTATATCATTAATATTGAATGAGTAAGGCCATGTCAAAGATTGAAATAGAAGTTAAATTAATGACTGCAATCAAACTTTGATCCATATTAGATTATGAGACTTTAGCCTGTATGTCAGAGACAGAGTCACATATTTGAATATAAAAAATATATATTTTACTGATAATGAAAATCATTCCTAACAAGGTTTTTTAAGGGACATTTCGTGTAGGTTTAGAATTGTATTGCATGTAGATTTATCTAATAGTTCTAAAAATAAACTTCTGGATGGGATGATGAATCGCTTGTTGCAATACTAAATGCATTCTATACAGACGCATAGTGTGGGGCAACAGCAGCACACCGTTTTGTCTCCATACTGGTCTGAATGCTGGCTTTGAAGAGGGGATTAGGATTAACATTGAATTCACTTTTAACAAAGACTTGACCTACTGTAGAACTCTTGTAGGAGACACAAGCTCTTGTCAAAACCGTAAGAATGGCTAATGCCACTGCAATAACTTATTAATTCATTGGCCAAATCGAGTCATCAAGTCCTTGTTACATTACGGGTGTTGTCACTTTCATTTGTGCGATCCAATTTGCTTTAGCAATTAACTTTTTTCATTTACTCATCCTCATGTCATTCCAAACCTGTGACTTTCTTTCTTCTGCAGGACACAAAAGAAAATATTTTGAAGAACACTGGTAACCCAACAACACTAGACCCCATTGACTTCCATTATATGGACACAGTAAGACATTTCTCAAAATATCTTCTTTAGTGTTTCACAGTAGAAAGAAAGTCATACAGGTTTTGAACCACATGAAGATGAACATACAACGGCATACATTTTATTGTTGGGTTAACAATCTCTTTATTATTTATTATATATAAATCATTGGATGCAACGTGGACTGCGTAAAACGATATTAGGATGCATTTGGATTATTTGTTTGTGATCGTTGAATTTGACAATCATAGTTGTCTTCCTTATGTGAATGTATTTCCTGTTGTAACGGAAAGTTTAAGTGGGACGTATCAAAAGTCTTTTAATATTAGAGGTGAATATCTAAAACCAGATGTGACCAAGTGTAGTGCATTATGTTTTGCATAGCTTTGTGATATAATTTATTATAATCTTAAATTGATGTGCCCATTGGCATATACAGTAGAACAGATGGCTAACATGGATGAACAATTTTTTTTATTTTAATTCACTTTTGCAATGTGATGCCAACTCTTCAGTCTGTATTTATGGCAAGTACTTTCTCAACTAAATAAGTAATTTCTAAAGTAGATTTAAATGTGTTACATTCTGCTTCTCTTCACAGCTCTTGCCGCTTTTGATCCGACTACATAAACAACCGAAGTTGGTAAAGGCTCCCGGAGTCACCTCACTATGGTCCGAGTGGATCTGAGGGCATGGGAGCTGGCTGTAGAGGGGAAGCAGTCAAGCTGTCTTTTTGGGCAGTGCATAATGACACAATTGTTTGTCAGTTGGACTAAGAACAGGTGTTATGGAGCTGTAGACTGTAAAGCTAGAGGCCAGTGGCCTTGCTCTCCTGTTTCGGGGCGAGGGGGGGTTTAAAAATCCTCTGATACCTTTGACATGCTGGGTGGTAACCCTAGAGTATGTGTTTGTGCAACTTAGAATCCACCCATTTTGAATTAGATTTCAGAAGTTAGTCGTTCAATGTCTAATTTAAAAATGGACATCTTTTCAATAAACGTGCAATTCCTAGCAAACTTATATTTTTCAAGTCCTTGTAATGACTTTGGAAATGGTATTGAACTGTGTGCAGTGTAACCACAGGAATGCTAATGTTTTCCAAGCCCCGCTCTCGATAATTGTTGGTGACCAAAAAAACGGGTAATTCCTCCATATTGACTGAGGTGTATGGTTTTGTGAGTAATTCAACGTGACAGCGCAGTAACGGCGGAGTTTGATGCGATCGAGACGGACGTAGTGGCCGACATGTTGGAGGAGCCTTTACTTATTGCTCTTTTCCGCTTTGCGTGACACTGAGACTGGGAGGAGGCAGGGAACCGTTGTCGACATCAGCAGAGGTGAAGGGTTAAGTGTTGTTGGTTCACCCCAAAAATAGAGCCTGGGATGCAGCCTTTGTATGGTATGAGACTGGCTCTTACTTTCAGCACAATACTCTATTTTTCCTTCATTGCCACAACAACTTGTAAGCCTCGTGTCTTATCCTGGTAGCCCTACACGAAAGTGCTGTTTTGAATGCTCATCTGGGTGCATCTCTTATGCCGTACACTATATACACAGTGTCAGTTTTCCCCCAGTATAGACTTCAAAAGACTCTCCGGTGGCGTATTTGTTGAGACTGATTTCACATGCTTTGTCCTCTTTGGGAAAGAAATTGTTTTCCACAAGACTCTCTGTGATACAATGGTATTAGTGTGTAAAGTTTCCCAAAGAAAAATAGCAATTTTATTAAATTGTGTCTAATTTTCGAGTAAACCGACAATTAGACGTCTCTGGCGTCAACGTCGCACATTTGCTTTCGGAAAAAGTATATAAACCAAAACCAGACTTCTATGACCCCTCCCCCATCTCACCAAAACAGGCCCTCTTGCACACAGTCACCAACACACACACATATGTGGAATGCTTTTTTTCACAGACAGAAATGAGTTGAGTTGCTGGGGTGGATGATGCTGGGTGGTGGGGTTAGATAATGAAAAGCAGAGCTCTTGTTCAATGAGGCACATGCATCTAATCCCTTTTTCAAACTCCCAGTGAGGAAGTGTGATGCTGTAATGCTTAGCATACCCCAATAAAGTCCAGGACATCCTGTTTGAAGACTCTATTCCCATATCAAACTGAGCTCGGCGCTCCTTCTACACCTCCGTGAAGGGGGCTTTTACCGGCAGGGGCCATCATCTGTGTTTGTCTTGTGTTGATTAGTGTCTCTGGGAACTGGTGCCATTCGGCTAGTAACTATTATAATGATGTTACATTGAGGGCAGTAGGAGACAGAAAAATTCAGACGTGGCCTTCAAAGGTCCAACGTGGCACCATAGTGATGTGTGTGTCCTTAACGACTCTGAAAAATGTAAAATGACATAGTGTTCTCAGCATGTAATGGTGGTTGGCTACTTACCTTGGTTAACCAGCTTAATGATTACGTTTGTTGACCAAACCACCAGCTATGTGGTGCTGGTTAACACTATGGTTATGCTGGCCAACTAGATTAGAACCAGATGATTAGAAAGAGAAAAAATAACAAAATATAGCTTTTTAATGCATTGATAGGTTCTCATTGGCCATAATGAGAAGAAATAGAAAGTAGCACTTTTTTACAGGGGATAGTTTGCATATAAATTCTGTCATCATGCATTCACCATCATGTCATTCAAAAACTGTAAATGACTATTTCTTCCGTGGAACACAAAATATATTTTGAGAAATGTCTCTGTGAGAAACATCTTTGATACAATTGTGTTCAATATTGTTCACTTTGTGAAATGTCTTCAAAATGTTTTTTTTTGTTCTACTGACAGGTTTGGAAAGACATGAGGGTGATGAAATAAATAACATTTTTGGGTGAACTATTCATTTAAAGGTCCAGTCAGTGAAATCTATCGTCAAGGTTGCGAATTGCAACCAACCGCTCTCTCCACCCCTCCCTTTCGAAAGACGGCTGACAGAACATGGGGAATTACATGCAAGGGGACCCGCGGTGTATGTAGATGGAAATAGCTCATTCTAAGGTAATAAACATAACTAGCTTCATTATGTTAAGTCTTTATACACCTCTGAATGCATAGCTATGTATATTATATTGCATTTCTATCAATAGATCATCCCAAAAATTACACACTGGACCTCTACGTCTACTTAAGTATTTGTCAAATCATTCGAGAGAGCCTTTGTGATCAAATTTGGGGTGTTTGTTAACACAAAAATCACTATTTCTGTTGCTCAAAGTAAGTTATCAGGTTCGTTACCTGTCAGATGTAGGATTTCTGACGCAGGCAAATAGATGAAAAGTTCCCATAGGCTTGCATTGAAGAAGTGGTCCAAAGAAGCGTTTTTCTACCATCGCGCCAAACCGTTCTAAGCACACTCTGAAACGGTTACAGTTATGTTTCCATGTGAGCCTGGTTCGACACTACACTATTACAAACTGTTCTCGGCTCTGAATTTTTATGTCCTGAATCGTGCTGATGAATGCGCAAAGAGGTGTTATAACTCTGTCTCTTGTGTTACCAATGCAGCGCGATACGCGTTAGTGTTTACAGTGGGTTTAGAGTTGAGATCTATATTCCTGTTGTTCAGTTGGTCAAAGGTTGTGGATTCAGTTCAACACATACAGATGGAAATATAAATCTTGAATGCACTGTAAGCCACTTTGGATACTATCAAGTATAGAGGTCTATGTGTATTTCGGTAATATATTACTTTGTGTAGCAAAATATTTGTCCTGGGTAAAGAGAACAACAGGGCAAAGACTGGGCTTCTTCATACTAAGAGGCAAATTAAGACTTTGAAAAAACTTTTTTTATATTTGCGTGTACATAGTCGAGGAAGGTCATTAGATAACCCGAATCAAATCTGTTTCTGGTGATACAATTATATTACTTTGACACCATACCCGGAGGGCACATCTCAAATAAAGCACATCTCATGAGCTGTATTGCGGTAAATCTATACCGTACTCTGTTGGTATACTTTAGTCATTTTGTGGCCCTATAGTAAAAAAGGACCAAAATGTCCGAAGTGATTGCTATGCAGAGGGCAGTATAACAGGGAGCAGCCAGGCAGGTGGGCCCGCCCCTCAGAAACCGAATAGGACTCGTGGGACAGGCCTTTCCTTTTGGGCCAGCTCGGCTCTAGAGGGCCAGGGCCATTAGCTGCCTTAATATTCTGCATTACCTTTCCAGCCATTTGTTTCCCCTTTGTTGTGATACCTACTTAAAATATCAAAGCCTGCGAGAGTCTCAATGAGACATTTGAAAACTGAGAAATGCGGGTTTTATGTGTCAGCGCTGTGTTCCCTCCCTCTGGTCCTTCTCTTTACATAGCTTCATGCAGGTAGTGCTGGATGAAAAAGGAATCAAAAGGGGAAAGAGAAAAAAAGGTTTGGGTGGGACATCAATGGCTGACATGGTTGAAACAGAACAAAAACTGAAAGCTATGCAGGAGGGACCAGAATGAGACTGGCGCGCGAGAATCAAAGCACACCAAACCTATGGGAGACATAAGACATTTTTTGACTTGTAACTTAAACGCAAACTTATTTGGGTCTTTTTTGTTGCTGTGTGTTCATGTAGAGCACGGTACAATGCCAAGGTCATGGTATTTTAGTTCAAGGGAACGCACAAATCTGATAACATGTATTCCCTGAATACTTATCCAAACATTGATCTAAATTTGCATAAATGCTAAATTGATTAAACGGGCTAAGCTTAAGTAAAGTAGGTGATGTGTAGGTTTAGGGTATTTTTCGGTGGCTGTTAAGTGTTTGTTTGCTCTAGTGATTTCAATTTTAATGAACGAGCATAATTGTTCCCCTCATCCCCTCCAGAAGTCATGAACAGCTCTGCTGGGTACATGAATGACTAATACCTGGAGAGAGAATGTGCGTGCAAACCTCCGACCATCACAAACTAAAAGCACAAGGATAACTCAACAGATCCAACACATCGGTATGTGAAGGTGTGTTGCCTAACTGGCCTTTGTAGTGGTGACATGCTGAAATGTGTTGTACATGTGGTCTCACGTCATTGGGTGACAATGAGCTGAGTGGTTTCCATAGTATCGCATTCCTTGGAGACTTATGAATCGTAAGAGTTTGTCGTAAAATGGCTATTATCTGATCTGACACTGACCTAAATATTACTTATTATTTCACCCATTTCTGGTTCCAGAAACAAGTTTGCATATGTCTCGTGTCTTTCCCACTGCACAATCCTGACTTCTTCGAACCAAGAGCAACCTTTTAATTCCATTTTACCTAGAAAGCCTTTAATCGCCCTTTGACATGTGGCTCGGACGAGTTCTTTTATTCTTATGTAAAGTGACTCATCTGTGCCTCTGCGTTTGAGCCTGCAGTGGCCGGTTGGCCTCTTGTTGTTTGATAATGTCTATCTCTATTGTGTCTGTCGA
Source organism: Barbatula barbatula (assembly GCF_947034865.1). Taxonomy (NCBI): domain Eukaryota; kingdom Metazoa; phylum Chordata; class Actinopteri; order Cypriniformes; family Nemacheilidae; genus Barbatula; species Barbatula barbatula. Next base: position 7,507,994 of record NC_136766.1, read on the forward strand.
CTGTTGAATCGAGCCACGCTTGATGTGGTCAGAACACGGCGGTAGCACGCGTTCCTTATGACTACAGCGCAGAACGCTTTGTTATGTACCAGCAAGTTTGGGATCACTGCGGTGACAGATAGCTTTGATTTTCAAAAGCAACATCTATGACTGTCTCCATCAAAAAGATTATTTGTCACTGGTCTGACTGTCGCCGCTGTGCCACTTTTATGGGACACAACGGTGTGTGTATGTGTACTGAAGTGAATAGATCTCTTTGTTAGCTGTAGTCAGCGAAGGGACAGTGCAGAGTGTACAAGGACATGCTAAGCTAAATTTATCTCTTGGAAAGATGGTATGACAGGCAGCTGGACCTTTCACCTCCCACATGGTCGTCTCAATCCCATTTACATGCAAAACTCATATCCTGATGAATGAACTAAGAACATGGAATGTAAAGTATGCATTGTCAACAGATCTGACTGGTGTGTTGAATCAAAACACACCAGAAAAATCTAACCGAATTATTTGAATTGGCTACATTTTCAAGCTCAGAATCTTTGACCTGTTTTCCAGTACAAATGTGCATACACGCCATGTCGTAATTACCGTAATTACGAGAATCTCACTTGTAAAAAGTGTTCAACGTATAACGTATAATTTTCAGGGAGCTCTGACTTGTACCACATGACCACCCCGCAACATAATGCGCAACAAAATGTACAATATGGCATTGGCTTCAGGAGTAAAAAAATTCGGTTACACTTTGCAATAAAGTGCCATTAGTGAACATCAGTAAATATTTCTTTTTTGAAACGGTTATTCCAATTAGCTAATGCATTAACTAATAGCACCTTTCTATAAAGTGTTCCCCAAAATTCTTTAAAATTGTCAAATAAAACTAGTGCCTCAATTCGCAATTAACGTAAACAAATGAAATATACAAAACAGTGTCTTGCCATAGAAACTAATATTTCAAAGCTTGAAGATGTGAACATCTCCAAGTGGAACATCATGGGTTGTCATATAGTAATTATGTTAACTACGACATGCCGCGAACATAGCTAAAATATCTTAGAAGCTTCAAATAGTTTTTGTATGTTTGATACGTACATAAAAAACTTTGATTTGCAAAACGTATATTAAGCGTCATGACTATAGTTTGAAAAAATTTCAATATTTTTAACTGTCAGAGTATTATATTGGGGAATAAAATTGTATTTGGAAACTTCCAGGAAAAAAGTATTATATACAATAGTCAGCACTCAGCAGTTGCTGTAAATGATTGTTACTGTGTTTGATGTTTGCTGTCATGCACCTGTAGCCCAAGATCATCTTCATCCTCTATTAATCCCTCGCTGGCATATCAGCTCACGCTTTGAGGTTAATTAGGAAAGCGACATTAAATATTATTCTCTAGCAACAGTGTCGTCTCCAGGTTAAATGAGGCTTTTGGATTGAGTGATAACCTGCCTTTACTTGTAACAGTGCTACACATAGGCATCAAAACCTTTGTTTTTTTAAGCAGGGTGTGTCGGCATGAGCAGAAACCAGCCGACTGTTTGAAGTCCTGAACTTTTTTCCAGCAGCGTTGTTTCGTCTCTGTTAGGGCGGGAGGGGAGAGACGTCCACAGCAAACAGCAGGTGTGGCTTTTGAACGAAGCCGTGACATGGCAGGCCCTTTAGTCTCTATCGGATGATTCTTGTTTTCATCAAAAGAAGAAAGGCCCTCCTTGCTGTTGTCTTTCATCTCCAGGAGACGGCCTCTCCTTCATTTTGTCTCTTTTGTTTGTGTGTTGTCCCTGAGCTTCAGCTTTGTGGCTTTCAGCAGGTGTTACTATTTAGAAGTTTGCTTGAACATCAGAGGTGGTTCGGGCTAAGCACTTGATGTTAAGAGACCAGGAGGGTTAGAGAGGCGTTGATCTCGGTCCGAGTTCTCGCTCAGGTGGACCCTGGGGTACATAACGGAAAGGTGGTCAAATGTATTTTTACTGGAGAAACTTTTCATACTTCTGTTGTAGGATGCTATGAAGACAAGCCCGTTGAAGAAAGATTAACATTTGGAAGACTTCAGATTGTTTTAAGAGACCGCACACAGATTTTATAAATACTTATTCCGCCAGGGAATTACACTGTTCAGATACCATAAAACACTCTAGAGTGGGTCGCGTACATGCCTCAATATGCGACAATACCAGTTCTACCAGTGTGTCCAATGCAATGTAAACATGCTGCCGTGAGAGCTATTGACAGATTAATTCTCCTAAACATAAGCTGTATATAGCTTTTGTGTTGTTATAGTGATCCAAATAAAGCTTGCAATATGAATGCCAACAATGAGACTGTATAGGGACATCAATATATCTTCTTGATGATCCTTAAAGATGTACGCACAAATAGGATGGACTAATTGACTTGAATTTGACATTTACATTTATGCATATCCAAAGTGACTAACATTGCATTATACTACACAGTGTATCTGAGCATGTGCAATCCTCTTGGATCGCACTGAAGACCTTGGTGTTGCTAGCGCCGTGCTCTAACCACTGAGCTACAGGAAAGACATACATATATAGACTGTTTCAGCCGCAACAACATAAACAAAGGTTATGTGGCACAAACATTATGTTGACCTCTGCAAAGAATTAATCAATTGTTGAGTTGTTTTTAAATAATTTCATTTAATAATTATACAATAAAATATTAATATTAATTAATATAAATATAAAATAAATGGTTTATTATAACCATACACAGACCTGAAGTTAACTTTGGGTCAGCGTTTGCATCCGATGAAACATTTAAAAAAAGTATGTACTTACGTACTATGTGTTAGGTATGTAAGGTATAGACTAAATTTTGGGGACCTCGCATAAACAGTAAACTGTGACATTTATTAATAAACACACTAAATTATGTTTATTTTGATTTTATTTTTTTAATTGGTGAGGATTAGATTTAGAAAAATTTGAAAATGCCATTAGGTCAGTATTATGACAAGTCCCCACGAAGATACCAAAACAAACTTGTGTAAACAAATGTGTGTAGTCTTTCTATTTTTGTAGCTCTACTGTGGGATAATGACACTAGAAGCACCAAGGTCATGGGTTATATTTGTTTTACTTCTATATTGTCAGTATTGTTTTGTATGGTAAACATATGCCTCCCTTCTCATTAGAAACATACTATGCCACTATAGCTTCAGCTATTCAGTCAAGGGGTCGCCCATGAGTTTTAATCAGTCAAACCGTTCATCAGGAATGGCTCTCTTGGCCACATGCAATAGACACATTTACCAATGCTTTAATGCCAATGCTTGCTTTGACAAGGAAACCACAAATCACAACATGCCCACAGAGGCCGGAGATACTATTCAGTGTTTGCCTTCATGATGCCATGGATTGTACCAATGGCTTGCACTATCAGACGCATGGAGGGAGCTCCAACAATAATGCTGCACATATTACCAATGTGTCAACAACATTGCGATCATTTGGGTGCCTAGATTTTTGTGTCCTTGTTTTAATATGGTTGTTTTACTTAACCTTAAACAAGCTTTTTGCTCTAAAGGGCACTGCAATTTACTAGCGGAGGACAAAAGGTGTCCATGTTTACAGTAAGTCTTCAATAGCTCAGTAATGTAAATTGTGCTAGACGTCACAGCCTGCGAGCGTCAAATGACCTGGACCTGCGTATCAAACCTCCTGATGTGGATCTTTCCAGCCGCATTAAGTACAATCCCATAAAACTGTGAAAAGTATATGGGAATATCCTGGAAAATATAATGCAGTACTGTACATTACATCTCTCGCAACCTTAAAAAAACTACTTAAAACACACCTCTTCGGCAAATACTTGACAGACAAATGAAAAAAAAACACTAACCCTCTTCTCTCAACAGGTAGTGGTCTAGCTTTTGTTGAAACTAGTTACTTTGTATTAGCACCTATTGTACTATTGCTCTTATATGACATCTTGCTTATTGCTCCCCGAACTCTGTGTAAGTCGCTTTGGATAAAAGCGTCTGCTAAATGACTAAATGTGAATGTTATTGTGAAATTATTTTATATATTTTTGAATATATATTACATGATTTAATATATTGACAGTTAATATACTGTATATATATATACAGTATATAAACATATATTTTCTTAGCAGAATAGATTTGAGGTTCCCTGTACTTTATACTCGCCGTGCAAATATTTGATTGTATTTGTCCAACCAGTCAGGTATGAACATTCTCAGACATTGAAATCAGAAGAAACATGCTTCAGACAATCCGAGGTGGCAAAAATGTGGGCCATAGTGGTGTTGAATGTCTCTTGGGATGCCCAGATTGGAAGAGTGTAAAAGATTGTCACCAGAAGTTAGACACTGTCAACACATCAGGGTCCATGTTTTTTGAAAGCCAGTAATGTATTCCTTGCTGGATGTGGTTAGGGTGTGCTGTTTGCTGTCTGCGTCCTGTTTCTTTTGCGTTATTCTCATTCCTCTAAGCTAAAGTGATGATAGTACTGCGTCACAACCACCAGTATGCTAGTGACTCAGCATCCCGCGCATTATCTGATCATCACGATGTTAATATGGAAACTACATATGCACATTCAGCAATTTCTTTCTTATTTTTATACCGAATATTTTTATTCGCACAGCTGTCAGTTTATATATTATTTACGTGTGTAATAATTAAATAATGTTATTTATTTATATATACAATATTTTATCTTTATTTTTATTGAAACATGACTTTTGAAAATTAATAAAAGCTGATTTTTCTAATTAACTCTACACATATACAATATTGTATCCTGTATATAGATAGTATATATGAATAAATAACATTATTTTATAATAAATAAAATATATATATTTCTTTCAGTCACTAATACTGTTCTGTTAAATGAGTATTGGACCCATTGACTTTCCACTTAATTTTTATCCCAATAAACAAATTTTGTTCAACAAGTTGGATATTGATTATTTAATGACAGATAAGATGATAAGCTTCTTTTTTCTTCTTTATGTATAATGTTCATTGAGGTTCTAAGCTGGATGTTCGATTTGTGACGTTCTGTTTGCACTTTTTAGGAAGTGAGACGATCCGAGTTAAAAGGAACATTGCGCATTGTTTTCTCTCGGTGGGCACCACACGTCAAGACAACACAAGAGCATTGTGGGTATGTGTCAGACCATAAAGACATTCTTGCTTTAAACCACTTTTCGTTTAACGTCTCGGTCGAAAACCCCTCTGAAGATGTACTTATTTGTTTACCCTGCTGAAATAAAAGACTCGCGGACCTTTAAGAGCTAAGGGGAAGCGGGGGAGGGATCAAGGATCTCTGTAGCATCTATGGATAAACGTCTCAAGATAAGTGACCACAAAGACACAAAAGGACAAAAGCAACGGAGGTCAGGGAGCGCTCCATCACCGAGAGGCAGCGTTATCTTAGCCGCTAGAAAGGAGAAAAAGATACCTGCGTGTCACACTCTTCACACCCCCTGTCATTGTTCCTCCCTCCCTTTATTTAGGTGAGGATAAGACTGCCGACAGAAGACTCCAGATAAGACGACCATACCGTCCCTAGTGGAAAGTGTAGCCTGTTAGCAGGTATTCAGCTCACTTGACCTTAGTTCAGAAGGCTATGGGATCTTTCAGTGGGATAATTTAGACATAAGCCCCTAATAATGTTGTGATTTGTTGAACACATTGTAAATCAGGGTGGAAGACTTTGGATGTGTTGTCAGATTTAGGTGTTGCACATCGCCTGCTTGATTCAAAGTCTAAGAAATGACATGAGGAGACAAGCCTTTTGGGCACTTGCGGATTGAATGGTCGCTCTTCTTGGTTTTAAGATTGAGGGGTGTATTCATCGGTTTAATGGGTTCATCTTTTCTCAGTAGCTAAACAAAATGCAGTTAAACAGTATTAAAAATGCACTAGGTTGCTTAAAACAAGGATGTCTGCAAAAAATCACAAATACAACGTCTCTCAAATGCCTGCACAGGAGTTTAAGAATCTTTTGTTTGCCAAGATAAACTCAAACATTTCTCATTAAACATTTCTTAGACCAAATCTGACCTGCTCATTGTAAAGCTCTGCATTCTTTCATGTGCTCCTATTTTTATTTCTACTAATGCATTTCAGATCAAGCAACTAAGATAAAGTTATTTTTTCAACAACCCAGCTAAAAATGTGAAACGTTTTTTTATCTTAACTCTTATTTGATTCCTTGTCCTCATCTTTTTTCCCAGTCCTCTGAAAACAATCTATTATGTTGCCAGAGGTAAGTGGATTTAGTGCTGGCTTCTTAGATCTGTGCTATGGCACATTTGAGCTGGTCCTCTGCCAAAACCAAAGAAACTACCCGACAATTTGAAAACAGCCAAGTTCTCTCGGCCACTCACGGCCAATCGAGAAATGCGCCTGGCAACTTCACATGCAATTAAATCTAGGGGGATATGTCCCAAATCTATCAGACTAGAAATGGAAGAACAGTTGGGAAGTTGTGCAATTATTCCTTAGTCCTTTTCCCTGTGTATGCTGTGTGTATGTGTGCGTTTATGCGGGCCACATGCACACATTCCTGTTGTCAATATGTTCCATCGGAGGGTGTAATTTGTTCTGTTCGCAGGAGTTCTACCCATGGTTATCTTCAGAAATGCTGGTGAAAAATGTTGCACGCAAACAAGTCTGATGGCTAAACCATTCACATCTGTTAGACCAGTGGGCTTGGCTTTGATTTGCAAAACATGTTTTCTCACAAACAATGTTTTGTCAATGACATACAGAATAGTTTACTACCATATTAGTTTTTGCAGTTTGTATGCTATTTTTATGTACATTTACATTCATGTTTTGGCAATCTTCAATATATTTTTTATTAATTTTTTGCTGGAGGTTTGACCCCAAGGGGTTAAAGCGATAATTCACCCAAAAATGCATTTACTCACCCTCTTGTCGTTTCAGACCTATATGACTTTCTTTCTCTGCTAGTTTGTTACTTACTTTATATACTGCCTTATATTTTATTATAAAATATAATTTAATAATAGTAAAGTAAAGCAAGAGTTATGCATACTGCAACACAAGCATGAGAAGATTGTTCATTTTGTCCATGTAGCTCAACTAGTAGAGAGTTATGTTAGCACATTCCACAAAGGAACACACATACTGTATGCAAAATGCATAAATGTAAATATTCCTTTTCTCTTGATTAAAGCAATTTAAGTTAATATCTGATGGCATGAGGAACAGATGGTCCGCTTCAGGGTTTAGGAATAAAACAGTTATCATCGACCCACCAGAGTACCAGACCCCTTAAAACGTTGGTGGTCCCGAAAGTCTTTTGATATTATATAGATCACAGTTATGCTAAAACATAACGCACACCTGTTTCATTCTGCGCATTAATCCGATGCACACACGCTATCTCACAATGCATCGTTCTCACAACGCCATCCACATGTCATGCATTCCGCTGTGTGTAATGCGAGCAACAGTCGCTGCCCCCTCCGGCAGTAATTAGCCATTTTCATCAGAGTCAAGCTTTATAAAGCAGGAAATCTGCACTGGTAATTGAGTCCAGCTTTAGAGCCGGTGTTCATGATTCGAGAGGGTTGACCTCATGTCGGCGAGGTGTGTGTGCGCGCATCAGCGTGTGCGAGAGAGATAAAGAGGGTGGGTGGTTGGTTGAATGGCCTCTGCCAGCAGAGCCAGAGTGTTCCACCTCTTGTTCCACTAATCGATCAGCAGATCGCATTAACATGAGCTCTGACCTGAATAGACGCGGTCCTGCCCCACCTCCCAACCCCTCACCCCTGCCGCCCCTCCATGTGTCATCAGTCTTGTCCTACAAGATGCCTCACACCCAGCAGTGGCATGGGAGAGTGACTGTGTTCTTCCACGCAAAGAAAGCCCTCTCTCGCTCTCTCACTGCCCCAATGGATGTCATAGGCAGACAACAAAGTGGGGGATTCCTCGCATAGCTTCCCATTTTCATGCACTGCTGCCAGCGGAGAATCGAGTGTGTCCCCCTCCTTTGGCATCTTGCCAGATATCTCCTGGCTCCTCCAACCTTTTATCTGCATTCAAAGGTAGCCCTATACCTTCCATTCATCAAAGGAGTTCAAATGTGACCACCTTGCAACCCAATGCCATTTTTTTCAACTTTCTCATTGGCCGGGGGCAAAAAGAAAAGACCGTCGTGCCCTTTGGAGAGCCGTCAGGGCCAGACGCTCTTTGAAGCAATGAAAGGCTCTTTAAAAAGCTGAAACAATTGGACGTTGCATTAAGTTGCGGATGTCTTGCATGTTAAACATGATTATGGATGTAAACGTAGAGCTGGATGCGAAGCGAGGCTTGTTTTTTAAGGAGGGCTTTTAAATGTCAGTGGCTTTGCATGAGTAACTTTTTAGATTAGAAATATAATGGAATACAATTTATTCCAGACACGGTAAATCTAGCAGTTACGAACACAAAATGCCGCTCTTGTGACTTCAGAAGAATATGTTTTTATATTTGTTGGCTCATATTATTCTGAAAAGAGAGTAAAACTCTTTTTGAGGTTTGTCAGCTGTAATAGCCAGAGACACTGTAAAGAGACCAGCTTGTGAGACTGTTGCCAATACGCTGGAAATGTTTTTATTTTTGAAACATGCAAACATTACTGATTCTTTAATCACTTACGAATACCAGTGTTTGCCACATGGGGATGTCCAGCTAATTTCACAGTTGTGCAATCTTACCCCTGATGTTCTTTTGAGACTTTGCTTTCTGTTTGAGAGACTCAGAGACACATTCAACAACAAGAATAGTAATTTAATATTGAAGACCTATTTAAATAGATACGTTTTGTAATCTGGTATGAAGTTATGCTTGTTTGTGTTCTTGCTTGAATTGACCCCCGCAAAAACAATTTGCATGCATTTATCTGAAACCCGCAAATATAAGAAACCCCACTTCTTGAAGGATTTTATTACCCCGAATTTTCGTCTTAAACACTTTACATGTAATTGGGCAAAGTCATTAGTCTTCAATCCAAAACGTTAAGTATTTAACTGTTTTGCAGGTCTTTCAGAACATGAGGGTAAACAAGGTTAATGAAGCGAAAAAACACACTCAAGGAAGAGAGAGAGAACGCAGAAGAATGGCCGAGTGATGTAGCAGCTGATCAGACAGCTGATAATATATATCATGAGCTCTTTGATGCCTGCGGCCACCAGTTCACCCGCTGCACGTGTGAAGTGGGCCATTTCATCCCGAGTGCACTTGTTCCTCACGGATGCATCAGTATATTGTTTTAGGACGTTGACACATTGAGCTTTTGTGGCTACCTGTTGCATGAAGAGCCTCTTTTCCTCCGGAAACTCTTTGAGGGTCCTTCACACAAACAATAGGTGTTAATTAATAAACGTTAGATGTTCAGATGTTTTCGTAACAACTGCGTGCTGGTAGTTTGTTTTTCACTGACCCTTTAACTGGTAGCAATATCAATCGAGTCTGCTTCCGTTCCTCTGTGTTTCTGCTGTTTACATGGATCGGCATGTTTTTAGAATCAGTGTTTGTTTGCTGTCGTGTTACGAAAGCTATTAACACATACTGTGTTATGCCTGTTAAACCAAATCTAATCCTTTCATGTTATCCTATTGTCAATAGACAAGATTTATTTTCTTTTTAAAGAAGTTTTGCTATCTTTGTGCAGACCAAGGTGTAAGATTGTGGTATTAAAATATAACTGGCTCAAACAATAGAAGTCAAAAGGAAGTCCCACTATGATATAAAATAAATAAATGTGTGTTTGGTGCAGGTGTAATGTCAGGTGTACTGTGGTAAATAAGAGCTCTCGGGCTGTTCATCAGATGAGCTCTGTAACATCTGTTCTTCAAAGCTTAATCATATTCTAGATTCTTCCCCACCTTAATCTGATATGGGCAGCTGACACTAAAGTACATCAGACAGTCACCTGTGTACACTGTTTAGGTGTGCGTGTAGACATCTGAGACATTATTTGGTCGGACAAAAAAAACATATCATTTCTTCAGAACACTGAGGTGTGTGTGCGTGCCTACAGGTTTGGCTATACTTGTGAGGGCCGCATTCTGAATATAATTGCAATAATGCAAAGAAAAATCTGTGAGAATATAACATTGAGTTATTTAATATTGACTTAGTACAGTGTCATTTAAAAAATTGAAATCAAACTTTGATACTTGTTATCTCAGAATAAAATTGAGACCTTAGCCTGGTTTTCACAGACTGGGTCATATACAGTATGATAACACAATGTCAAAACCAACTTATGTAGACATTCTAGGTTTTGCTCAATACAAAGAGAATTTGTTTTTTTTTCTGCATATAAAATACTGAAATAAAAAACTATATAATGGTGATAAATGGTTTAAAATAACGGTGCTGTCCTTCTGAAACGTTGTATCACCATATTTCGGGATTTATTTTTATTGCCATAAATCATTTGTCATGATGGTGGGATATGGACAGAGGACCCAGGCGCAGACAGCGGGTACGGGGTTAAAACTTTTTAATAAATAAAACAAAAACCCACGAGGGGTAAAACATAAGGGTATAACATGAAGGGTAAACAGGAACATGGACTAACTACACTAGACGAGACTAATACAACACTATACATAAACTACAAAGTAAGCTAGATAATGCAAACTGGGAGAGTAACAAGGGACAAACAAGGCAAAATGATCCAGCACAAGACGGACCAAAACCAAATCAAGAGGGAATGATATAAACAAATTGACAATTGAGGACACGAGAGGGTGGGAACAGAGAGGAGACCAGAGAGAGCGTATGGCAAGCCAAATCAACAATAGTCTCTTTCCACATTAAACCTGGGGTTCTGTCATGATCCTGCCACTAGACCAAGAGAATCATGACAATTATTAGTCATCCTTTAGTCATCCAGCAGGGTCTGCGTGGCTGGGAAACTTTTAATCTTTATTTCTTATATAGATCGAGGTGCGTGAGCACCGTAACATACAATAACTCAACTTCTTCAGTCTCTCAAATCGCGATCCTGGCTGCAATGGATTCGTGGCCTCCTCCGTTTAGCCGATCTCTCTCTTTCCAATCTTCTTTATCCGGCTTATAACCGTCTCCTCACCAATCACCACAAAGAGGAACTTTCTTAAAAAAAAGAATTTAAGTTCTTAAAATAAATACTTGTTTTGGATATATTTTGTGCTCATGGTATGCATTGAATTGCTTTTGTTACATTTACTCTTTAAAGCTATTTTCTTCACTAAAGGGATAGTTCACCCAAAATCACCATTTACTCACCATTAAGTTGTTCTAAAACTGTATACAATTATTTTTTCAGTTAAACAGAAAATATATTTTTAAGAATATGGAAAACTAAATTCCTGAGGCACCATTGACTACCATAGTAGTTTTTTTCCCAGAAGTCAATAGTGCCCCAGAACTCTCCTAAATTCTCCTAAATATATATTTATGTGTTCAGCGCAACAACAGGCTTTACTGCTGTAAACCCTAACCCAAATCACCTTCTTTCAACCCTTTTACAGAATAGTCTTTAATCTACATTCCTTCATTTGAATATGTAACTGTGTATATTATGGTTGTATATTTGGTACGGTTTGTCTTATAATAAATATATTAACACACGTTCCTCTCCTGTCATGCTTGAGGTCCAGTGCATGGTCAATCTATGGAATCCAATGAAATATATTTGACAGCTTTGCAGCTTTTACATTTAAAATTAGCATTTTCTTATATTTACCGCACAAATAGCATGATTAAGCCTGGGGTCTATTGTCACACACGCCACCCCTCACCCCCCGCCAATCACCCAGACAGAGACAAGATGCATGGATGAGGGCAGGCCTGCAGTGCCAGACAGTATACCGGTTCGGCAGTGAATCCAGATGGAGGTGGCGAATTGTTGTATTAAAGCCTAGGAAGAAAGAAAGAAAGAAAGAAAGAGAAACTTCTGATGCCTTTACTTAGTCAATCAAAGAAAGACACCGCCCCTGAGGGCCTGACCTGAGGAGGGCTCCTCATACATCTCCTGTCCAGTGTGCAGTAACAATGCCGAACACTTTATTGATCACCCTGGAAGACTTTTCACTTACTTGTCATTTCCTTGCAGCATTGGAGGAATTGTTGTCTTGTCTTTATTGGGCAGATGTGTGGAGAACACTGTCAACTCTATAGACTGAGCACCAAATTCCTCAAGTTGCCTCTATAAAGAGGATTTGAAGTCATTAAATAATTTCCACTCTTTTAAAAAAGCTGTTGATCTATATGCTAATGTATGTTTGAATTTGTACACCATAATTCAAATGTTTAGGGTCACTTGATTAAAACAGTTTTTCATGATCTTAAAAACGATTTGTTTTGAAGGCGTATGTCTGAATATTTCAAATAAGTTTGGGGAAAAAAACATAACTGACAACATATTCATTTATTTCATTAATTCATTTTATTGTATTTTATTTTATATGTTGTGTTGTGCTTTGTTATGCTATGCTATGCTTCGATATGTGACCCACTATATTTGAATAGTGTTGGCATTTGAAACTCAAAGACGTTTGAGGCAGATTAAACAAAAATGCTTTATGATGCCCAAACCATATTATTATCGCATTACCCCAGCCGCCTGCTCAGATGCTTAATCGAGGCAACTCCATTGTACATGCATGATAAACAAGTCAGCTGTGCAATTAGCGCAACACAGCGCGGTTAAGGAATACGCACGTTTAACAGCTAAAACAAAGCTATGCGTTTTGTGTATTGTGAGCTAACCAAAGGCACTTGAATCTTTCATTATGTGATTAAGGGGCCTGCCTTGATCCCCCTCCAATTGAGTTGTTTCTTTCATTCGCGGGGCCTAATTGGAGTCAGAATGATTTAAGCGGCTTTAACAAGGTCACAATTTAACGTCATAGATTTGCGTTCGCATTTAGGAACATGAGGGTGCAAGCTGTGTTTGCGACGACCTGGGTATGGATTTCTGGTAAAGCGTTTGCCTCTATATGAGAGAAATGCCTCCATCATTAATCTGGTTTCTTGTAAATGAAATAATGTTGCTTTAACTGCATTTTCCTAATTGTAAACAGACAGCAGATATTTTATGAGAGAACAGTGTCAGCTAAAGTGACATGTGTTGTTTTTGAATTATGTGCAATGCCAGCGCGACGACGAATCAAGAGTTACGGTCATCTTCACTACAGCGAAGAATGACATAATTCAAGTTTCAGAAAAACAGATTTACTATAGCAAAAACAGAGAAAGTGGGTACAAAACTAATTCCTAGTGGATCCTTCAGGGGGGACTATTCTAATCCCAGTGCTTTATGGAGGGGAGGGCGGGGATGCGCGTCTGCGAGCTGGAGCAGAGGTGGCCAACTCCTGCCTCTTCTGATTAAAAAATGTTGTCATTAAGAATAAACAGCCCATCTCAAAAAAGACTCTCTAATTGTTATTATCATTGAATGGGGCCATTAAAGCAAGAGCAATCAAAGGGGTCAGTGGAATGCAAGGTGCCCACATCAATGGGACCCTGTATAGGTGGGTGCAAAAAGGGCGCCCTATGATGTCACTCATCCCCCGCAAGCTTTCTCATGGGAAAAGTAACACTTCGTTCGGCCCGTCATAAAAGAGGAGAACGAGCCATAACAGTAACAAGTGCAATCGGGGTGGCCGTTTGATGTGAACACGTTATCTGTCCCCTTGGCTTTTTTGTTTTCTATTCAGAGCATAAACGTGATCATTGAAGTGCTCCGCTCCATCTTCTCCGGGCACAAAAGTCTTTCACTAATTGCTGCCACATCAAATAAGTAGGAACAAGAACGAATAGGAGCCTCGCAACTGCTGGAAAAAAATGAAAAAAATTCCATAAAGCTGGTCGTCAGGAGCTTTTTTTTGTGTGCGTGTGATCTTCCATCAAAGATCGCGCTGGTGGTTTGAGGAGGTGGTGGAGGGCAGCAGAAGGGTAGGGGGTGGTTATCACACAGGAAAGACCTCTTCACAGATTAGTTCTGCATCGGCAGCCGTTTGCTATTCGATTCGGGAGCGACCAATCCAGTGGCTGCCCTCTCATTGTCTTCTTGCGACGAGCAGGAACATTTGCCTGCAGGCCCGGGAACAAAAGCTCGGACCAGTGGAACCCCGTGTGTTTTCAAAGTGTAACTCCTCTCCCCGCCGTCATGGACCAGTGATATGAGTGTCTTGGGGCCCTGGCCCGCACCACACAGAGCAAGAAAAAGCTGTCAATTCAGGGGCCCTTTCAAAGGCGCATCACTTTTGTGCAAACAGGCCCGAAAAGTCACAGTCCATATACTTCCCAAAGCATGTTCCCGGTTAAAGAGCCATTGACTATCTCTGGATCAAATGTGATTTGTCTCAACCACCCCCCCCCTCTCTTTTTGACCCTCTGCATTCTTGTTTCCCAATTGTGTCGTCTTTGTTGAGGTTCCGTTGGAAGTGCAGATTGATGGGGGAAGGGGCGAGCAACACATTTCTGCCAAGGAACAGGTTGCGGATGGCATTCTGGTTCTCTCATTGGATCTTGTCAAGGTCATGACCTAGCGGTGTGCGGTCGTAGAGCAACCACTGCCACCTTTATCCATGTGGCTTTGAAAGTGGAAAAATAAGCATATCGGAATCGACTACTTCACACATCGCTGTGTATAGCATATTTGTTTCTTCCATTTGCATATACATATTTGGTTTTGTCTGTTTAAATACATTATATTGTCAATTACTTTAAAGCAAGACATAACGTCCAAATGTGCATAAACATATTTGGCAGCTCGTTCATTTATTCCAATTCTAATGAGAAGTGTAGGTGCAAGTTAAAATTATATACATAAAACAATTTTTACTTTTCAGAAATGTACCCAAACCATACAGCACTTTCCTTTAAACAATGAAACTTTGCCTCTTATGGTCAATGTTGTCTTATAAAGCTGTAAAGTGATTCTATATGATCAGAGGACCGCCAGCAGCCACTCAGACATGATGATATATTGTTAGCTTGTGTAAGAGGTCTGCCACACTTTTTTCCCATTGAACTTCAGTATCTAAAAATAAACACTTTAAATATTCCACTGATACCCCTCAGTGTTGAAATCTCTGACTGCTGTTATGACCAACACTTCGATGAGTAAAGGAATATAATATTTCTGTGCACAGTTTGCCTGTGATGTTCACGCTCTTCATGTTTTTCTGTAGGTGGTCTCGAGAAGGTTTGCCACCACTACAGCTTTGAGACTGTGGATCATCTAGATTGCCTATCTGCTGCTTTAAGATTCAGGAGACAGACTGTGAGTATGCGGGCCAGCCCCCTCACTTCTAAAAATATTTGACTGAGGCCTGGTAGCTCCTGTCAGAAGGACATGGTGTTTGTGCATGGAAAGATGGCAGGTCTAAAAATACTTATTTTAGCCCTGGGAATCTTATCCAATGACTGCGATGATTGAAATGCAAGGAAGTGAGAAAGGTGCATGATAAAAGTATTTTAGAGCAAATGACATTTCAATATTTATTCATTTTTGGGATATATAAGTGACTTTAATTTAGAAACACCTCTATTAGTTTGAAAACTAAAAGATAGCATTTTGCCATGTTGTTGCTAGGCTCTTCTGAGCGGATGCTAGGTGGATGAGTGGATTCTTGTGGCTTAGTGGTGCAATTGGAAATAGCCCATCCTTACAGAGAAGAGTTTTAGTTAAGTGTGCTATTAATAGACTTACTTGTTTTAAACGAAAAAGTTTCAGTTCTCAGAAATATACTTTAAATTACACTTATACTGAATAAGTATACTTAGGCTATAAGAATATATAAGTATATACTGTAATATATAAGTAAAAAACTATACAATATACTAATCAACTATACAAGTGTATTTCCTCAATACTTGTGCTCAATCTTTAAATCAAGATATAATGAAATATTCTAAGTATAGTTTGCTTGAAGTTGTGTTTACTAACTCTATTGAGATTGATTTACATACTGTCCGATGAACTTAGAAGTATTTAACACAGAATATAATGATTTAAACAACAGTTCTTTCTGGTTCTCGAATCTGATTGGCTGAGAGCCATGAGATATTACATCAATATCACCACGGTTTCTGATTTATCTATAGACTTGTGCGATCGAACTATTGTATGAAAGTAATATCACCCTCGTAATCGTGTGATAGTGCCCTTTTATCAGCGGCTGTGATTGCCTGCGGTCTCATGCTCAGGATCACACTCCTACTTGAGCGATATTGCATAAATAAATAATATATAAAAAGTAAATTGTAAGTATGATGTTAAGTTAATTTAACAAATAACAGTATGCTTGCAATAAAAAACTATGAAATTACAAAAAAAGAGTTTATTTCTAAAAAGAGAGAACTAATACTATAATTTGGTAAATAAACCCTTCAAATATTGATCTCGCAAACTATCAACACCTATAAGTTGTATAGTTGCAGTAATGACCTGTATGACCACAGCAAACACCACAAACTCACGATCACATCACAGCCAAATTTGAACTTAATTTGTTAGATTTATGCAACATATTGATTTCAGATCATTTTGAAGCTAACATTCTGATGTTAAGCAAATAAGAACTGAAGTAGGAAACTCTGTGATCACCCTCCAGAGATACTAATCTTCACTGGCTGACCTCAGCCCAATTCCTTTAAATTTCCTACTTATCCTCTAAAATCAGTCGTTCTTTTGTCGCTCATGAGAACATGGACATGAGCTTCTTTACTGTGTCACAGCCTCAACAAGGCAAAGTGTCCTGGTCTGCGGTCGGGATTAGTAGGTGTGTGATAATCTCTTTGTTTAGAACAGGCTTTGTCATTTGATTTGGGATTTTGGGGAACAAAAAGCAACAAGGACGATGGGGATGAGGCGAGTGGCCTTTTGTCAAAATAATGGGAAAATCCAGATTTGCTTAGTGCTGTAAAAATGTTTACTCAGCGGAATTAAGAGCATATCCCAGTGTTTGCGCTTGTCAAGTGAAAAGCACACAGAGATGGACGGATATGAGGTTGAGATGGCAGCACACAGCCACCAGACCAGCTGAGAGCAATGAATCAAATTGATGTTATACGTTCATTCCTGTATGTGAGTTCCCGCTGAAATTCCTACGTTATGATATTGTGGCACAAAAGCTTTTTAAAATATCTTAATCTTGTCCTTCTGAAAACATAAGAAACATTGTTGTCCCCCTACAGGGCATAAGCATTGCTTTCATTTCAGAATGAGGGCCTGAACTCAATTTAAGGATCTTTTGTTGGCATTACCTGAGAAAGCAGTGGAGGGTCTGTTAGACAAGACCACCATGCAACATATCGTCTCCCAGCAGTCTGCTGGGAGACTATATGTGGGAGGCAGGGGGTCATATTCTCTTATAGTCTGGGAGTTAGCACTTTGTCACCAGGGGGGAGGCCCGGCCACAGTGGGGAAAAAATATCCCAAATCCCCGAACACTAACTCGCACAGCTGGGTAGAGGCAGAGAGACAGTGGCTGAAAAGCAGATTCAGTCAGCCTACAGCAACTCCCCCGAATCACGCAGCCCACCTCCCAAGCCCCATTCAGACGGAGAGAGGTGGAGGAGAAAGAGGTACCCAGAGGAAAGTTTATTGCGCATTCATAGATCGGCAACCTTAATGTGGAGTTGTGGTGCCTTTGAGTTAAAAATTTTGATGTTTAGATATAATAACAGACACAAATTGTTGACATGTAATGCGTGTATAAAACTAAAATACCGTCATATCAGTTTGTCTTGGGAACTCATATTGAAATCTCTGACCTTTGGTTATAGACTTACATAATCTTAGCAAGATTTGAGATATTATGCAAACAATAAAACGTGAGAGGTCAAATTTGCTCCATTATCTCTATATGGTATCCAGGAGAAACAGACATTAAAGATATCCTGTTTTAATAAATAATAAAAAAGTATAATAGACGTATTATAAATAAAATCATGCAATGCATCAGCTCCATAATGTGTTTTTAACACGCTGAGCTCAATCTGATATAGCTCATAATAAGTGTAGAATGTGCACCAAATATCTTGATAATCTGATCATTTTGGATATTTATTAAGGCAGTTCAAAAGTAAAGAGACCCACAAAGGGTTAAAGGTTTCCCCTCGCAGGACATCTGAGTTGAAGGGTTTCTCAGTGTCGATAATTTTCTAGAATAACTGCTGTGAACCGCTTGCCTTTAAAAAGAGAAAAAGAAAGCAAAAGAAAACCTTTTGCCCAAGCCCACATTGCTGTAGGTCTATGCTGAAGAAGCACTTCAGCGTTCTTAAAGGGCTCTTGCTGTCAGAATGGAATTTGGAGTGACCACAGAACAGTCGTCCAGCACATGAATGTCTCTCTCATATTCTGTTTCATCTATGTTTATACACTCAAACGCTTGTCAATTAAAATCACATGAAAAACTGTCTGCTTAGAGTCCAAGGTACTGATTTGTTGTATTTCTTTTTTTGATCCTTAATCCTTTTTAACGTCCTCTTGCATGCCAGGTGTACTTACTGTTAAACCAACTTTAAAAAAGTAAACATATGAATGAATTATAATTAATTAATGTATGGATTAAAAACTAATAATCTTAAATAACATTCATATGTGCCCGGTTTCACAGACAAGGCTTGAGGCTAGACTAAAATGAATGTTTGAACTGTCTTGCCTGAAAATTACTGTCATATCTTAAAATATGTTAGTGTCATTGTTTTGTATGAAGATGCATTTCAGTTGTTTTTTTCAAAGGCATTTTTATAAACGTGAATTGAATATCCTTATTTGGCAAAGGTATAGTCATTACTTAAGCAAAGCCCTGTCTCTGAAACCGGGCCATATGTATAAGTACTGACGATTCATTTCTAAAATGATTCGTGTTCACCTTAGTTTAATGGTATCTGAGTTGAAAGTAAGCATTTGATCTCTGTTTCTCTGATGTGGTGTGAGACATTATTTAGTTAGTACCTTTGACTGATGGTGACCTCTAGTGGTTCATCTAGCTTCTCATTGAAGGAACTTCAAAACATGAGTTTTAAAGAAACCTGTCTCTTCCCTCCACACAGTTTCAAGCTCTAGACATCTGCTTTGTTGTCAATAACACACTCAATGGCTAAGAACTAAAACCTTTTGGTAGGTCAGTATTATTTCAATCATTTCAATAGACTTTAGTCATATAGTCATTAGTGTTTTTGTCATAAGTGTATTATCATTGTAAGTAAAAAAATATTTGTTTGTATTTATATCTATATTTTATATACATAACGATGTATCCACTACTTGTCATTGAATAACTTGAAATGTACTTTTTATTAATAACACACACACATACATTATATATACATGCATATATATGCATATAAAGATACAGTAGATACTGTATAGACACTATACACACACACACACACAAATAAGTCGTTTTGTATAGATATTTTATATGTATATAGTTTCAATTTCACTGAAGTTGTTTTTGACTTTTCATTTAGTAACATTTTTAGGTTTCTTAACCATTTTTAGCACTTTTAAGTGTGATGATAATTCCAGAATTGTTGTAGTGCGTCATTGCACCTATATAGCGTAACAAATAAACTCCTCACTTATATAAGACAATGTCTCCCTTCACCCCCTCTGTGAGTAGAGACGCTAACGCCAAAGGCAGTTTCTTCTCTGTGTTTTGAGACTGCATGCTGTTTACAGAGGTCATGATGATGTCATAAGAACAGGGGGTCTCTGCTGTGTTGGCATACCAGGTAAATACAGTAGTCCCCCCCACACATGTGACCTGCTGAGGTCAGCAAGATCCACACGTATGAGAATGATGACTCTAAGGCAGTGGTTCTAAAACTTTTTAGTTGTAAAGCCCCCTTTGTGTAGGGTGCCTCGCTTTGATGCCCACTAAATAAAGACTTACAAGCTTAAAATTAGAATTTTAATTGAACAAAAAACATATTCAGTTATACAATGCTGAAACTTGGTTGTCTTATTTTCAGTTAGAATGCATACAGTTTATGATACATTTCTATATTTCATACAATGCCACAAAATCTGTGGCACCCCCTGGATCCATCTTAGGGCCCCCTCAGTTTGAGAACCCCTGCTCTAAGATTCAGATCTTACCTAATATATATAAAGTTGATGTGATGAGATGATGTTGACTATGTGTCATTACACCTAAGCAAAATATATTTGATTAAATATGTTAAAATAAATATACTTCAATTTCATTTTATTGAGTATAAATAAGTAAGGATTTAGTATTTTTTATATTATTTGTTGTAAGTAGGTTATACTAATATCAATTACAATACTACCTGGGACTAAACTGGCCAACTTTTTAGTTTATCAAAGTGTACTTGTGTTTCTGTAGCTCACTTGGTAGGTTATAGTTCTGGGTTAGATTCCAGGAAACACGGATACTGTTATTTAAATGTATACTTTAGTTTAACGGTTGTAAACTTTGAGTATACAATTAGTTTACAACTTTTTCAAGTGAACTTGTAAGTTTATTAATTCTATACTATAATTCAATATAACAACATAATTAAATAAAAAAAAATATATATTATTTTTCAACTACTAGTTTAGTGGCTTTTATTCCTCAAATATACTTGTACATTTCTTTAACAGGTGAGGACAAGCACAGGGCAACACTTTTCTTTCTGTATAAGTTAAGGACAGCTACTGTAAATGTAGTTTTCGGGATATTTCTGAGAATTGCATTAAAAGTATCTGATGTTCAAAATAACGCTTTGAGTCTGACTAAACCCGTGTCCACCAAAGAATGTTAATTTGATTCTGCATCCGGATCTTAATATCATGTCCAATCACACTTTCACACGTAGTGAAATGAATGGAGAGGAACGCAACGCTGGCGAAGCTTTTTTTGCCTGCGTAGTATCTAAAGCAACATTTGACTATAGGAAAGTAATGTTATTCTAAAGTTTACGTCATTTTTAAATGTTGTTTTTTATTATGTTGATTAAATGGGAATTCAGGACTAAACAAACTTTGATAGAATACATTTTCCGTAGTTAAAAAGTTAAAATGACTGACTCATTTGTTTTGTTTAATAAAAAAAACAATAGCAGCCAGGTGAGTAGAGTTGATCTGACCTGTTTCTAAATATGTGTAGATGATGCATTGCGCAGCAGGCCATATGTAGAACTGTGGTTTCTAACACCTAGAGCCATGAGGTGGTTTATCTACAAGTAGATGCATTCTCTTCAGAGATACACAGTTGGGGTCTTCAGGCTTCCCCTTGCTTTCCCCAGTGGGGTCTCTTATGCGTCAGAGATGACAGTGTGCTTGTACGTGCAGGTCCAGCTCTATAAGGCGGATTCCAACAACAGCGGTGGGTCTCAGCAGGGGCCTCGCATTAAGTCATTGCTAAGTATAACCTTTAATAAAAACTTGAGTTTCACCCAAACAATAGAAAGGTTACAGCTTAAAGTAAGCGTACTCCGAAGACCTGACCGTAACACATCATGACAGTTTCCTCAAGGAAAAAACTTTTCTTTATGTGACCTGTCTGAACACAGGACACCATTTGATAAGATTTGTTTTAAAAATATGCTCTTTACCAACAACAGACTGTCATCATCTCCGTGTATTACAGTATACTAGCAATGTCAAGATCGTTGGTTCGATTTTGAGGTAACACATGAACATGAATCGCTCCGGATGCAAGTATAATGTAGATTGAAAAAAATAGGGCCATGCTCTACTAGTTAAGGTACAAGAAGCCACAAATGCAGTACATGCCATGACACCAGTGTCACACAACACACATTGCATAATTAAACAGACTACATATACTGAAATGTTGTAATGTGCTGGTGGGAGCCACCTGCTTACTTATCTGGAGGGCTCAAATTGCTCAGGTGCATGTGTCATTTGTACAGCTGTGTGTACTGGAGACAAGCCAGAGTTCTGTTCTTAAAAGACTCAAGATTAGAAGAACCCACATCAATACCAACATCACACATCGTTTCAAAAGAGTTTTCAACTGTGACCCAATGTACCGGAGAATCCATAATATCATTTCATTTTTAGGTGTTTTATTGGAATAATTAGATTTGCGGGTTGATATTAAAAATGAATCTCTTGTAAGGCTTCTTGCCACCATAATGGCCATAAGCTTTCCAAACATTTTACATACTTAGTTTTTTTAGTGGGATCATAAAACTTGTTTTAGAAAATATATCCTAATTAATTGGTTAAATCCATTCCCATTTAGTAATGATCTTTTACAATTTTGCCGATCATGCATATATTACTTTTTTTAAGGATGTTAAGACATTTAATGGACACATTGTGTTTACCATGTCTAGTTTCTGAACGCACCAGCTGATCGTACAGAGTTTACAGCAGGCAAGGTTCATAACGACACGTGAAATCAGAGGTCTGAAAACTTTGCTCATTGTCACGTTGGGGATGGAGTGTGTCGTATCCGCCAACAGCTGAGCTAACACACCCGGTCCTTTCTGCCGCAAGTGCCCTTGAAATGCCTTCGATGTCACTGGGTTCACACCCACTGGGTGATTCTGAGAAGTGCGCGATGTAGCATGTGCCAACTTCAGAGCTTTACATTAAAGACGTATTTGACTCACTAGGAAATACTTATTTACACTTTGCATATTCTTAAAACAAAGCTGCCACACCGTGCTTTAAAGGATCAAAATGCATACAAAAATGATGGGTGGTTTTTCACTCATGGTTGGGTAAAATATGGACCAACTAAATAGTTGTTAACCTATAGAAAATGTACATTTAGAGGGAAATTTGCCAAGTGGCCCGATGTATAATTCTTGCATACTGTCCGAAATGTTGCATGTCCAAATGTGCTGTTTTTAGGAAATGGAAAAGAACATTGTACTTTTAAATGATTAAATACTGTGTTGTCAAAGTTGACAAACACTTTTCTTGCAAAATCCAGTGTCAAACATAAAGGGTGACTACTGATGTATATGAAAATATGAAATATCGAGATATAAGGTTTCAGAAGGACTGCAGGGATATGCGCAAAATGGGCATTGAATTCTACACACTGTTCATCTATCAGGCCTCTGGTATTCATTAGAAACATGCTTCAGTAGAACTACGCATGTTGCCAATTGCTAAAATTACAACAACATATTACAAGCACATCAATAATATAACAAACAAGTAGACATTTCCTGATAATTTATTTAGATGAAATTTATTTATTTCAGAGTTGTGTGTAAGAATTTTTACATTTTCACTCTGAACCCTGGGTCATTTATTCCCTTTAAATTGCTTTGTGGTTTAACCCTTAAAGTTAAAACATGTCAAATATATTTCATATATTTTTTACTTATGCCCTTTCTCAGTATTTCAAACAACATCCTTTAAAAAATAATCCAAGGTAAACATTTGGTTTCATATATTTAGCTGTCTCGAGGTAGGGCTGGTGTCTGATGTGGCACAATAAAAAACGGATTATTACAAAACTCGTTCTACTAAAAGGCACTGATGGAGAAATAGTGCAGTGCATTAAAATTGAGATAAGCTACACATAAATAAATCAAGGCAAAAGATGTTTGTCACTTAATTTCACAGAAATACAAACATTTAAATGTTAGATAGAAAAACCATACAAACTGCATCACCAGTAAACTTTCATTTACACAGCAAGATATGATGCATGATTGGTCCACATGACAGATGATTGGTCCATGTTTTGCATGAATTAGACAGTGTATTGCTTATGAGTTTCAACACCTATGGGAATTGTGAATCTGACATTGCTTTTACTTTTATCTTAGCGACTTCGTCTCCAGTAAACAGCGGCTACGATGAATGCCACTGCAGCGATGCAGGACACAGTGCGCCATCTGGACACGCTACGAACAACACCCTCCTTCAACACAGAACAGAGCGAGCATTAGACCTTTGTGTAACACACTGCCAAACAGTACTCAAAATTAAACCCCTAAATTGTTTCTAATATTCCAAACAATATTTGAATCACAAATTGTATCCTTAAGGAGTAGTTTCCCGGACAAGGTTAAGACTAGTCCCAGACTAAAATAAATGTTTGAGCTGTCTTAACTGAAAACTGCTTGCATTGACAGATCTTAAAATATATCAGTGGCATTGTTTCGTTTTAAGATTGGCTACCATTAATGTTTGTTTTTAAGGTATGTTTGTAAAAACTTACCTAAATATCCCAATTAAACCAAGGCCTAGTCCTGTCTTAAGATAATACATGTCCGGGAAACTGCCCCTAAATGTTTAAAATTACTCTTGTAACAAATATATAATTGTGCCAACATATACATTTATTTCAGTGGAAAAAGCCTATACGAGCCCTGAATAGATGGAAATGATCTCAATGCTCTTTTAAAAGCTTTGCAGGTTGAGAAGCTAAATGAAAAAATTCCAAGGGAATAATTTTGCTACGATTCTTGTCATGGTGGCTACTTTGAGGATACTAAAATCTAACATAGTTTTGATTTATTTTAGATGCTTTTAATTGCAACATAATTCCCGGTTACAGTTGTGCAACAATTTTGATGAATTTGCTCTATATTCTAAACGGTGGGGAATAAAGTGTTTACAAACTTTTGACTGGCAGTGAATAAATGTTACATTTTCCATTACAAGTGTAGGTTTTTTGTTCAAAAATAAGAGCGTGACATGCCTATGCCTTGTAATCCCTACTGAAAATGGGAGGTGCCCCGCCCCCATCATCCTCAAATCCTTATAAATGAGGAAAAACTGCGCAGACATCCTTTTGCCAATCTGTTTATGCTTGCTTTCTCAAAGCTCATACTGCTTATTGCACAATAAATATTGTCACATGTTCACTTTATCGCCGTTCTCAGGGCCACAGTATGCTGTTTGAAGTCTAAACCCTGCACCCCACATACTGCTTCCTTTATGATCATATGTGTGCTATTAAACTTGAGTGGCCCGAGGAACTTCAGCCAACACTGGTGGGGTTCTGCAGCGCACATGAATCTTACTGAAGCCACCAACACTGAGATGAGATCCAAAAGGTAAAAAGTCTCCTATATACTTTATTGAGAAATCCTAAATCTGTATTTTTTCACAACAACAGCATCAGATGAAATTTATACATGCATGTGTGCGAGTAATGCTAGAACCACAAACATTTTAGGTGTGTTTTAGATATGAATCTAAACGTGATGTGTGTCCTAGTGGGTCAGTGGGTTTGTGTGTGTTTTCTAGACGGGACGGGATGCGTCTGGGTCTGTGCTTGCGCACTTCCTGTCTCGAGTGGGCACGTCTATGTGTGTGGTGGCCCGTGTCTGGCTCGACCTGTGTGGTTCCACATGGGTGGCCAGAAAACAGCAACTTACCCATCCTCCTTGCGCTCTGATCCAGGCAGAAATGTTTTCCTTGATAAACTGTAAACCCCAGCTAATGATTCTCCTGATAATTTCAAAGTGGTTCTGGGTCAGTGCCTAGAGGAATATAAAGTAATAATGTTCTTAAATTGTGTGTTATGGAAACGTACATTTCTTCACTTTTTTGATACATTATGCCACCAAAAAGCCTTTTGCAGTTCCTACATGAAATAAGGCAGTCAAAGAACAGACTGTGTGATGATAATACAGGCTATACTTTTACATTTTCATGAGCAGCTAAAGTGTTTGAATAGTTACCATGTTAAAATCTAAATGAGTGTTTTACCTTGTAAATAAGTCTATACACGAGGTGAAATAGAGCCACCACACGTCCCAAGTTAATGCCATCTTCAAAGATGCTCCTGGCCACCGTCATGAAGACATCCTGAGCGCAGTTAGCTTGAACAGTGTTGATAAGACTGTCAGAAAATAAAAGAAAGACCCACTAAATTGGAAAACGAGAAACAAAATCACAATTGTTATGCCTAGACATATAGTGCAAAATAGTTTTTCTTTGCTTGTAATAGCAGGTGTGATTCATTTTGGACCCTGTGCGCAAACTTGACATTCCACTACTTGACCTAGTTGTTTGCAATTTTACAAGAAAAATCATCTTGCGCACGAAACTCATTATGAGTTTGATTTATCTGTTAAAATGATCTACAGTACCGTTGATATCTAATATTATAGTCGAAGAATCACAGAATTTACACTGCATCAGTTTCTCTATCATCATCGGATAGACACGTTGAAATAATGTACTTTTGAATCAGACAGATAAGTTGAAAAAACGTACTGTTGAAGCTCTGCATTCTTGTTAAGGTTATCAGCTATTTTCAAAAGCTGATCTACAACCTCTTTGATTTGAGGATCTTCTGCATCCTGAGGTCTTCCTCCTAGATCCTCATGGCCCACAATCATGGCTGGATCTTCAACATGAATTCTCTCAATAACATACCTTCATTTGAATCAAAAGAAACCAATGAGACAAACTCACCGATTCTTATGAATGCATGCATATAAAACAAAAGGTATAGAAGATCTATCATTAGGAGTACAATCCTTTACCCTCTGAGCAGAACTGCACTTTGCTGAATGATTGCGTCGTCCATTACGTCTGAAAACAATATTGCGAGTTATTTTAAGTATAATTCATGTTGTCAATCAATTGTCATTTTTATAACAGATCAGCATTTGAACAGGCTCAAAGTGCACAGAAAGCAATCCCTCTGGTTCTGGTATTACAGAATGCGGTGAACACTGACCTCTGTTGGGCACAACTTCCTGTTCTAATGGTGACTGCTTACAGGTTCATCAGAAAGTTGTGGCGTAGCCAAATTACCCAATTGCCACTTTTATTTCACTTCTCTTTATGATGTCTTCCATAGTTTAAAACTAAAAAGCATTGATTTTAGACGAAATTTGTATTAAAAAAAGAATAAATACACTTTTGAAAGGTATCAATGCTTTTAAACTACTAAGCTAATGTGAATATTTTCCGCCATGTTAAAAAATGAAGAAATACCCCCGTCATACGTCATACAGATTTAAGAGTGACGTCACGTGAATCGTCTTTATCGAAACGACAGTTTTGTAAAGCCGAGGGCTTTAGAAAAGCAGTGTGCAAATCAAATACAGGTTAACTTGTAACACTTTACACCAGTATTTCCCGTACTCAACACCATATCGATCCCTGACTGATAACGAGCACTTCCGTATTAATACAGGTGACGTCATACCAAGTGCAAAGAGTTCATTCGATAACAAACACTTTCAAATAGCTTTAAAATCGTATCCCACCGTCTCACCTTCACCACCTGTGGCTCCCCTCGGCTCGTTTCCATCTCCATCTCCATTATTCGCATCCGCCATAGTTTTACTGAGCAAAAACCCACAGCCCGCAGTAATAGCTTGCTAACTAGCCGGACCAGCCTAACAACTTCTGAATCCGCTAAATATTGTGTTACAGACGAAATGAAACATAATCGATCAATATAATCGTTCGACGTGCTTTACATGCCGGTGCGATGTGCGCTACTGGAATAATATTGTCATTATCTAAAGGCAGAAACTGTCGAGAAGTTTTAACAGCAGATCCCCCGATCCATAGGAACGCTAGAAAAAAACCGTGCAAGTAACACGGAAATGGAGGACCTGTTTGACAGCAGCCAGATACATATGCGCAGATTCGCCATGCCCAGAAACATTACGCTTTACATGGTTTTATTCTGTGCATGTTCTTATTTGTAGCAAACACGTCAAAGAAGTTCCACAAAGTAGCACTCGTTCACAAAAGCAGTGTATTTACTATCATTTATGATAATCATAATTCTATAATACAAATGCTGTAGTGTTATATAATATTGAATCATATGTATTCGTGTAATTTATATATTATTTTGTACGTACATGTATTCTCTTATGCTGAACCTGTCAATAAATTACCCATAACACTTGAGTAAATGCTGCTATTTGGAGTAACTTCTTGTAAATGTGTTAAATTCTTAATGTTACGACTTTTATCTTTTCAATATAACATGATTTGTATTTTGAGTTATTTGTTTATTATATTGTTTATCATTTTTTCTATTCGGACTGGTTTGAAGTAAGGAATGCGCCTTTTATTCGTGTCTATTTTGATCTAAAATACTCTGTAATGCGCATAGTCACCAACAAATGTCGCTATTAGACTGCAAGCCATTTTCCTCTCTTGACCAATGGCAGTCTGTTCAAGATTTTCTTGCAACAGGCATATTTTTTGCAAGCATTCATTTTTATAAATTGGTTAAAGCCTTTTGAATAAAACAAATATTCTGCCTATTTCTCAACGATTGCTTTAAGAATAATGACCTTTTGTTTTATTATAGTAAAAGCCAAACGATTTTGGCAGATTTGTATTTACTACGTTTTACTACAAAACTGGTTTAACTGGTTATGGTGATTGTGGTAAAATGGTTATTATGGATCTAATTTTCATCGCTATTGAAGGTCACTTGACTTCTGACATTGGAACTCTTTATCCACATTCTTAGACAAATTACTGCTTGCCTCAACTTTAAACAATTTATTTATTCAAAATCTTTATTTGTATTTTCATATATACATCAGACTAGCTTCTTCAGTTTCCATCTTTAAATCTTCTTTAGAGACTTACTTATTTTCGCTTGCTTTTCTTTTAATACTCATTGACTCTGATACGATTATTCCTTATATTCTTATTTTATTAGTTGTTTATTCTTATTTTCCTGTTCTGCCTTGTATTTTTATCTTTTACTTTTTGTACAGCACTTTGATCAGCCTTGGTTGTTTTTAAATGTGCTTTATAAATAAATATTGTATTGTATTGTATATATAAGATAAAAATACAATATATATACACTGTATATATATAGAGAGAGAGAGATTTATTCTGTGTAGTGTTATATGTACCATGGGTCTGAGAGTAACGCAATTTCAATCCTCCGTATGTATGTACATTACGTGTGGCAGAATTGACAGTAAAGCAGACTTTGAAAATCTGCTGCAACGATGAAACAATTATATGTACAGACCTCTTCCGTGTATCGTTTAATCGCTGTACCCTAATCTCTGGTTTTGAGATCAAATTTGCACAGCCTGTTTTTCAAAGAAGAATTACCAAACAGTGTAACAAAAAAGAGACTTTTATATTTAGATTTTAGGGAAGTCATAAAAGACAGATCAAGCGGCAATGGGATTAATGCAAACTGCACTCAAATTGTGAACATGCAGTATCCACAGCACCAAAGCTCTGACTGGACTGTAATGTTTGTGCATCACTTAAACTCAGACAGTGTTCACAGTTTATCCAAACAAGAAAATATTAATAGTATCAGAGATTTCTCTGATCACAGATGCCCATCATTCGAGTAATTATCAGAATTTAGTTCTGTGACCTCTAATACAAAAACATCCTCCCCTGTGTACACAGGATGTGCTCTCAAGCTCTTCCTCCGAAAAAAAAATCAGTCTTTGCAGTCCCATGGTGGCCTTTCCTAAGAACGGTCAACCATTAGCAACACACGTATTGCCCTGAGATAGACAAAGTTAAAGATGCTGTTGGTCTTCACTGTTTGTAGGAGGGGATGTTGTTGACAGTTAATGGAATAGATGTTTCTTTTTGCTCTTAGACCCTTTGTCTTCAAATGATCTGCTGTCTCTGACCCTCGATTTATCTTGATGGTTCGACCGAGCCTGTGAGAAACTATTCAGAGCATACCAAGAAGAGCTATGCGTGACAAGCATTGACTGTTTAGAATGAGACACAAGCCGATCCGCCAGACTGTTTTAATTTAAGTTGAAAATAGTCACAGGAAAAATGGGGGATAAGAGGAAGTGGTCCTCAGTATATGGGAATCTGTTAATGGAACTGTTTCAGATTGCGAGTGTGGAGAGTTATGGACATATTTCCCAGGGGGAGCGCATTAGCGCTATTGTGATGTTTCTGCAGTTGGGATAACATCTCATAGGCTACGCGGAATTAGATTTGTATAATAGATTTTTAAGAAAATGTCAGTTCTGTACAAACCATAGCAACATCACCATATTGTAAGGGTGTTGTGGGTGGTAACATTCTGACCCAAGGCAAAATAGTTCTTTGATTTTTTAGATATGGATTGGGTTTTTTCCACAAATGCAAAAATTGCCACGTGTGGACTAAATTATGGGCGATTATAATCTTTTGAATGGATAGAAATCCTTCAATTTATCAAACACACATTTACCCATCTTGCAACATGCACAAGT
Source organism: Barbatula barbatula (assembly GCF_947034865.1). NCBI lineage: Eukaryota > Metazoa > Chordata > Actinopteri > Cypriniformes > Nemacheilidae > Barbatula > Barbatula barbatula. The sequence continues at coordinate 7,538,163 of NC_136766.1, forward strand.
GTCAAGGACACGAATTTCTAAATTCTTTGAGACACCGCATTCGTGTCAGTCAGTGCGACTTTCAATCTTAAGTATTTTAATACGCAATTTCTTTCATATGTATAAATATATATCAACGCAATCTGATGGGAATTCATACATATAGGGTGGGTCCTTCGTGTGAATTTCTATTTCCTACAATCTCATTTGTATGGTTTTGTTATGATTTGACTTTTACCTTGTGACCTTAGGTTTAGAGGCGGGGTTAGAGTAGCCATTTATCGTTGCCTTGCCACCTCGTGAAACTGGCGTTTTTAGCTAAATTGGCCTTGGGGACTGTGATTTTAGGGTTTGGGGTGAGGTAAGGTGTTGGCAACTTCTTTTGATATCAGGTTAAATATATAAATGTACATACACACGAGGTCTGTGTATTGGAAGTCGTGCTGGTGACATGAAAAAAGTTGTGCTGTGACATGAAGAAATTGGGTAACCACATAAAATATTAAAACCAATTCATGATTTAAAAATAAGTCTGTTTCATTCCTGTTGTTCTCTGTGACCAACCCCACTTCTCTAACCAGAGGCCATTAACAGGCAAATATTATTCCTTTCTTAGTCACTGAAGAGCTAGAGACCACATAGTGTTTTATGTGCTTAAGTTCAGGCTAACAGCCATTGTTCGCGTATCAAGTTCCTCTGAGACCAACACAGTTTTGTTAATGAGAGATAGAAATTTATAGTTTTATTTAATGAACACTTCATATAGGAATTTAAAGTCTGTCTGATATTTGACCTGTGTTTTGACTTGCATAACCTTATATGTTTAGCTTATAGTCAATGTTTTCTTGTACAGCTGCTTTGTAACAATGATGTCATGAACGTGTTGCGGGAACAGAGACAGAGGACCCAAGCGCAGACAGCGGATGAAGGGTTAACAAGGGATTTTAATAATAAGTACAAAACAGGAACAAAACAAAAACCCACAATGGAGTAAAACAAGAGAACAGCATGGGTACACAAGAACATAAACTGACTAGACTAAACTAAACTAACATACAACTTAAGACAATACACTAGACCTGCGTTACATGACAAGGCAGGAGACAAGTGCAACATCTGACACATAAAAATGATCCGACACAAGGAAGACACTAGGGCGTTAAATAGGGAAATAATCAAGATGGGGACAGGTGCAGGGCATGAACTAATTAACAAGCAATCACGAGGAAACGAGAGGACGGGAACAGAGACGGGACCGGAGAGAGCCTATGGCAAACCAAAATAAACCATAATCGCCTCTCTCCACATTAAACATGAGGTTATGTCATGATCCTGCCACTAGACTGAGAGAAACATGACATGATGCGACAGAATCATGACAAATGAAAAGGTTAAAAAGCTCTATATATATATATGAAGCTGACTTGACTTGAGAGATAAGTGTCATGATTCTGCGGCATCATGTCACGTTTCTCTTGGTCTAGTGGCAGGATCATGACAGAACCTCATGTTTAATGTGGAGAGAGGCGACTATTGTTTATTTGGCTTGCCATATGCTCTCTCTGGTCTCGTCTCTGTACCCATCCTCTCGTTTCCTCGTTATTGATTCATGCCCTACACCTGTTCCCCTCTTGCTTTGGTGCCTTATTTAATGCCCTTGTGTCTTCTGTCTTGTGCTGGTTCATTGTGGCTGTGTGGTGAGTTCATGTGACTAGTCGGTCCAGTCCAGTCCAGTCCAGTCCAGTCCAGTCCAGTCCAGTCCAGTCCAGTCCAGTCTAGTCTAGTCTAGTCTAGTCTAACGTTAATTTTAGTCTTGTTTTAGTGTAGTTAGTGTTATTCCAGTCTTGTCATGTTATTGTATCCATCACGTGTTTTGTTATGTTACCCCCTCGTGGGTATTTGTTTTGTCATTTGTTATTAAATATCTGTTAACCCCTTGCCCGCTGTCTGCACCTGGGTCCTCTGTCTGTGCCTCACCACCCGTGATCATGACAGATATGTACACTATGGTCGACCAGATCAAAAGCAGAACTGAGATAACTGTCTTGACTGCTTTCTGAAATGAAGCATGGGAGTCCCGCATGAGTTTACAAGAAATCTGCAGCCTGTCATTAATTTTCTCCTCATCTTCATCAACCATTTCACCTTCCAGGACAGCCAGGAACCTTGGAGTAGTAATTGATGAATAGCTAAGCTTCACTGATCAGCTTTGTATACTGTGCTAGGCTTTAATGGACTGGTTTTTGGTGCACTTATGTATTTTGTTGCCTATGTTGTTATAATTGCTTCCAATGTTTCCTCGTCTGTAAGTCGCTTTGGATAAAAGCGTCTACTAAATGATTAAATGTAAATGTAAATGTTATCATGTTGCCAGTATGACCCAGTCATGTAGATTTGTCATGTACATTAGGGAAATAAGACCTTTCCTATCTGAGCATGCTACGCAAGTCCTGGTTCAAGCACCAGTACTGTCCAGACTGGACTACTCTAATGCTCTCCTGACCGGTCTTCCAGCTTGTACAAACAAACCTCTGCAAATGATCCAGAATGCAATGGCAAGAGTAGTCTTTAATGAGCTGAAGAGAGAAAACATTATTACACTGCTCTTCATCAGGTTACATTGGCAACCGATTGCCGCTCGCATCAAAATCAAAGCTCTGCTTTTGGCTTTAAAGACGCCCTTTGTTTCTGCATCCCCATACCTACACTTACTAATTCAGACATGTCCCATGAAAAACATGGGGTTAAAGTGTTGAGAAGTATGTGAGCACAACCATGGAGGGCCTAGGGTCAAAGATCGGGACAAAGTTTTTGACAAACGGGAAATGGTGTTTGAGTTTGGCGACCCTATTAGTCGCAGGATTCCCAATGGGAAGATTTAAAAAAAACATACACAGCTTCCCTGCTTTATCTAATACCACATCACACAGCAGAGATTCCGACCACAAATGTTTGTCATTTACTGTGAGAACAGGATTAGAAGTTTAAATATAGAAATACTCCTCTTGTGGAGAGAACAACAAAACAATGCTTTATTTGGCTCGGTCATAACGCAAGATGAAGTTTGCACACTGTCAAATCTAATAGCTTCAAGCTGTCGCTGAAAAAGTCACTGACCCAGACTGAATGCATTAGGGGTGAAACATAAAATGAAACGATCATTTGTGATTTAAGCATTTCACAGTTTCAGAGGCAACAACATATACAAAATGTGGCCGAAACTTAACTTCCAGCAAAGAATCAATCACGGTTGACTAGTTTTTATTTAATTTAACACAATAATATACAATAAAATATACATTTAAATTAATATATATTCAATATATTAAATATAAAACTTAATGTTTTAAGTTATAATAACTTATAACTTAAAACAGTCCAGCTGTGTACTTCTAAAGAAATTGTCTACAATAACCACTGGCACTTGTTGTCAATCCTGAAGGACACTACTTAAATGACTTTTTGGACAAGTTAGTAAAATGTTATTGCAAATGTGGCAAAAAAGCAATGCAGTTAAGTTATATTATGATAGTTTATGTACTTAAGAATATTATGATATCAAAAAACGTGTGTAATTGTTATAATTTCTATGCAAATAACATGCAAGTTACATGCAAAAGTTTCTGGGTTGGAAGTGATTTGAAAATGACCTGCAGAAGATGAAGGTACATTAATTCATATTTGTATTGTTATGAAGTGCTCTGTTTCAATAAAATGAAAGGTTCCTGAAGCTTCTTTGTCAAGTATTGTCTGTTTGGCTCCATAGAAATGTTGACATCCATAGAATCTATTCTAAAGAATTATAGAATCTTATAGAATCTAAAAGTATTCTAGCTAAAGGTAAGAAAGCCATTAGTTCTTTTATGAACCTCTGACTGAAAAGTTATTTGGGGTACCAAAATGGTTCCTCAATGGCAAAACTTTAAAAACTATTCTTTTACTTTTGTTTTTGAGATTGTACAAAACTGATGCTGGTACAACAAAACCAAAAGCATGTGAAGAGGCCCATACTGTATTTGTTTTTGTTATCTACATGTGTTTATTGGAACGTGTTGAATGTGTGTCGTGTTGTTCTAGAGGCAGAAGCAGCAGTTTACCATGAGTAATTCTAAACACCAATAATTCTGAGAAAATTACTGGTTTCTTGGGTTTGATATATATTTTTATCATGCATTGTCAATTATATTTAACTTCAAATGCTGTTAGCGTCTGTTCTGTGCATTAGGAGTGTGTTTTATCTTCATTTTACGGAACAGATGGAAAGAGAGTGTGTGTGTGAGATAAGAGGCGACCACTGATAGCATACTGTCCCAAATTTGCAACATAACATACAATACAGATATGATCAGAGACCTTACATTTTCTCAGTTTGTAGATGTGCAAAATGCCTTCAGTTGTGCAGTCAACTGCCACGGTAAGGCACTCTAGTTAATTTAGTCAGCTTCACATTGAGGGTGGGAAGCAATCGGCATTGTTCTCTGTAAACGCAGAACAAAAGAGGAAGCAAAGCTTTATCATACCAAGTCATCTGAAACCAAGACCACAACTAAAGAGTAATAATGGCTCAGACCGGTAATGTAAGAAGAACGCATATACTGGACAAAAGCCTTTTGCAGTAGATTAGGTCCCTAAAAACGATAAAGCAATTAAACAGTTGCACAAAAAAGATCTGTTCATAGGCTCATAATGAATTCGAAGCAAAAGCCACTGGTTGCATATGTGATCAGGGTAATTATGAGAATGGTCCTTAGCCATTCAATCACCATAGGTGTTTGGTTGCACAGGATCACCAGAATGGATCAGCGTTGCATGCACAAAAATGCGATTGATATGGATCAACAATGGGAAAGCCTACATGGACTCTCATTATAACTATCATGATGAAAGTATGCGGCACACACCTTTGATAAGCTGGAGGCATTTTGGAACCAAATCGTGTGGTTTGATTGCCCATCTGAGGGTGAGTAAATGATGACAGATTTTTTTCTTCCGGGGGGAACCGTCCCTTAAACAGACATCTTACAGACGTAGGCCTACTTTCATAGTCCCAGAACAAGTGCATAGCCAGATATTGAAAGTCAGCACCCTCTTCCAGAATATTCAGAAAAGAGAACGATCAAAATGGGTTTTTGAACCTCTTAAATGAGGTTCAAATGAAAACAAACAGACATAAAGTTCCTGTTCATTTAGTAGTGCACGGAATCATATGTGATAGGGTAAAACATGAATAATCTGTAAGTAATATAGGAAAATACGCGTCTGTCACCAAAACAAATGTAAACCAAAATGTAATCCTGTTTAAAAAATGTAGGCCTAAAACATGCAACATTTTCTGTTTTACCAAACGTGCCATAATACCGTAAAACTCGTTAAAATAAATAAACATGTAAAAATAATTCAATAATAATTCAAATACGTCAACGTCTGCAGGAGTTGTTTTGCAGATTTGTTTTAGCATCGAAACAATTAACCCTTTATTCAAGCGTAAACATCATGTTTGCCCACATTCCGGATCTACCGTGATAAAGTTCGGAAACACCTATGATGACGTCATGTGAGCGTCGTGCACGCGCCAGTCGCGCCTTCCTTCATTTAAGCAAGATGCGCGTGGAACGAAGCGTTGAGTATTGTGCGAAAATGATGGCACTTTATACGAAGACTTTGTTGCCCTTAAATTAAGACTTTGTTGTCCTTAAATGGAGTCACTCGCTTTCTTTGCTTCGTGAGCTGGTGAGCGATTGACACGCTCTTCGGTTAAGTGATAAACAAACTAGTTGAGCAGGTGAGAAGGAAGTCAGTGGAGGAAACTGCTGGAGCGATCGTAAGCTGAACTTTTTTCATTCTTGAATTCTCACCGGTTTCACTGTTTTGTCGTGTTTAACTTAACATGTCTTCGTTCATTTTAATAATGCACGTAAATGATTCAATTGACGACTTGCATTTAGTTTAAATTTACCAAACTGAAGTAAATAACTTCTTAAAGTGAGCAAACTTGCTGACAGTAACCCCTGTTGAGTACTGAGGGAATTGCTGTAATGCGCCTTGAAGTTCACTGTCAAGAGTCAGTCGGGTTTCATCCACACATGTGGATTACAAAATGACTGGATAAAGTTTTCCCCCATAAAATTGAGTAAAAGTCCTTAAAGGTGTGAGGTATAAGATTTGAGATTATGAGATTCTGATTCTCCTCAGATAGGGTTTCAGAAACCTTTTTTTTCAAAGATATCTCATATCTGGATTGACTGGAATGGATACCGTGGTGTTTTTGTAAACCTACCCTCATAAAGTTTCCTTACTGAAACATGATGCTAATGCTTGTATGTAGTAAACACAGCGCGTGTGTATTATATATGCTATTTATGTATGGGCTTCACAAAAAATAGCTACTTTGCATAGAACAAATACACTACTTTTTTTTTACTAAATACACTAAATTGCACCTTCTCGTCTATCCAACCATTAGATTTTCGTGGATAGCTTTTGTTATAAAGAAGGCTAAAATATATTACAGGACGTGAAAATAAAAACACGTTTCTCACTTCATGTTTGCACAAGCACCCCGCGTGTCTTGAACAAGTATAGACACGAATATCTGCAAATAGTCATCTCGTTTTCTGTGTGGGTCATCATGTATATATTATGAACGTTTCACGAAGCATTCATGCAACTGGTGTTCACTGAATGTCCATCATGTGAGGAACGGGCTGTCTGACAGTGATGCAGAGATGTGAGGAGCTGTGTGGTTGGTGGGTGAAATGAAAACCTATTCGCCGAAGCGCACGCGTTCAGTCCTCTCGTGGAGTTCATGTAAATACAAACGAACGCGGAGGAATAAATCGCGAACGCTGCCCACAACTTCCACTAGGCTCCGTTTACTTGGAAACTAGATGGACCGCAGTTCGCACAGCGCTCAGATGAAGGGTGAAGGTGATGTGAATACTGCGAGAACAGATGAGGGCGATGAATCGGGTGAGTTTCTCGTGTTGCGTTCGCTTTTGCAAATGCGGTTTGTTACTTAAACAATAAAGATCGCAATGTACCGCGCCGTAGCCAAACAGCATCATTCAGGTAATAAAGTGCCTTTTATGAACAGATCTGGTAACACATTTTTACATGCAGGCTCGTGTTATAAGATGTTTTAGATCGATGAGCAGTGTTGGGTTTGAGGGCGGATTGACTGATGCGTGTTGAGCGCAAGAGGAAAATCCATCGCAGCATCATCATCATGGCACTTTATTACCTGAGGCACAGACTCTGATTTAAGGGGCGGTGCGTGTAGACCTGAGCTGTCAGATGGGTATTTTCCCTCTTGGAACGAGTCTTCGAAGAGAAATCTGCTACTTTAGTGTCATATATTGATATTTTAGACGGGTTGAGTCGAATATAAAAAACGAGCGATATTTTCTGTATTGTTGGGGTAACAATCTTGACCAGTTTTTTCCAAGAGGTCCTTTTGTCTGACATCCCTGGATTCCCTCATGAAGTCTGTGGACCAAAACACTTAGTTTGCCTATATGGCTTCTCCAGTATGTGTGTTATTTTGCTGATTTATGTGGCAGTTCTGATGCAAAATGTGGAACTGTGTAGACAATGTAGGCATTATTATGAGAATTGTCCGTGTAGAATAGTTTTTGTGTGGCGGCTCATATAAAGTTAAAGATATTTTATATCCCCTAACCCTACAGAAAATGCATATTTTAAATTAAAATGGTTTATTTAGCAATTCGAATTAGAGGGACAGCTGGTCCGCGCGCTGCAGGCTAAAGACCTGAAACGTGAATGTGTACATTATAAGGGCATAATGTAGGTCAAACCAGTACATGCACACAAATAATGTATTTGTATTATAATATATTTTAAGTAGTTTAATAAAGGATATGCACTTCATGACTATTTACCGGATATCGATTTGTTTTGTTTGATATTCAAAAAATAACTTAAGAGCTGTGCAATCCAATACGGCAGTGCTCCTTTTTATAAGAATGCAGAATCATAGTTAGATTTTGCTCTGTAATTGGATTGGGAAGCATGATTGGTCTTTTGTTATGAAAAATTGCCACATTCATTTTGAGGAGTTTATTGACCCTTGCTGCCCTTTCCATTTTTGACCCCAGAGCGATGACCTTAAAAAAGCTACAGAATGTCTTCCTGCTATATTTTGCTTGTATAAAGCCATTAAATCAAAACAGACACTTTTATTATAAGACATGCAGACACGTGTAATGTTTGCATTTCCTGATGGCTGTCAAAGATAATGTTGACTGTACATTTATGGAAGTGACTTTCAGCTTGGTTGTGGTATGCGTTTATATCATCCAAATGCATGATCAACCAGAAGACCTATTGGTCAAGAATGCACAAAATACCTAAATGCTTATTACACATTTTGTATATGTTTTTAGTTCAAAGGTTGCTACAAAGTTAGCACTTCTCTCATTTGTGTTTTTTTATTGCCTTGGGTTGTATTAATTTATTTTAGATTCAGACAAACAAGCACTTAACTTCACACCAACTGGTTATTGAGTAAGCTTTTATTATTTACACTTGAGTGTGAGACAGTTGTGTTCCCAGAAGAAAGAAATAATGTTTGTCTTGATGTGTTTGTGCTTGTTCAGGTGAGGAACTCTTGGATTTCAACAGCACAGAGGAGCAGCCCACAGCCCGGGGCAGCATGTGGCAAAATGAGAAATATGAATCTGTCCCATTGGATGTGAAGGGGTTAGATGAAGATCTTTGTAAAGGCCTCAGGGACTCGGAATACCCTCAGAACGAATCCTCTGTAAGTCAAAGCAAAAGAGGAGCTATACCTCTGGATTCATATAGTACATTTCTGTTTAGGGATAAAGACGCTTTACCTGTTTATCTTTAAACACTCTTATGTCCTGTCTTTCTCACTCTGAGTGATTTGCTAGGCAAACTTTGGAGAAATGTTAACATTTGAATGCTTCACTTTTTTCTGATGTTCACAAGCAGGGGATGAATTTAAAGCTAGAGAGGTTCAAATACACAACTTGTCACATTTGCATCGAAATACTCTCTTTATTAACTGAGCTATTGTTACTTTCATTTTATGGTTAACAATGTTTTGTCTAGTAATACAAATACAACAACCCAAGTATATTTCCCTGGGAAGCCAAAGCTTGCCAAACGCATCTTGGCTAGAGCACATTTTTATGAAGCGGCGGTCGTCCCTGGTTTCCAGTATTCCAGATGGTGCGATAGTACACATTGCTGATTTTGCATACTCTGTGGGTGTGTTTAACTGTTTTGAATACCGAATGATATTTGGACACCCATGTAAATCTACGGCACATGCTGGTCACTTTAAAATACCCTCTGCCAAGTCTGAAGGCGTATACGCTACACATTTTTACAACTGTAGTGCAATTGTGCTGGGAGAATGAATGTGGATTTGGTGCTGTTTGCGTGCGCGGTGTTGCACAGTCTTATATTCCCATTGAGAAATTGCTTTAGGCTTCCTGTTCTGTGCTGAGTGTAGTGTGATTTGTTTTATGGGACTATCCCTGTGGACCCGTGTGGTGTTCAGCTAAACCCCTGGGTTGCGGTTCTCACTTCCTCACTGCACAGAGTAGCATAAACTGTACTGAGGCTGAGTTCTGTTGTGCCTTTAGGCAAAGCTCTTAACCCTCTCTTGGACTCTGCAGTAAGCTTTACAAAGTCTATCGGTCCTTTGGATAAAAAGCATTTGCTAAATAACAAATGTAACCTAATCTTAGCTGCTCAATAACAGGAGAACATTTCGCCTTGGAGGTATGGTCTTACAGTACAGTTTGAAGTGCTTTGTGTCTTTTGTTTGAATATTTATTTTTGTGGTTTGAACTGTGAATCATTCAGTATGTTCTGAGTATGTGTGCACCATTAGCAGCATCAAACAGCTTTTCAATATTAAGTTATGGTTTCCTACATTGATTTCAATAAATGGACTTAGGAATGTGTCTTAGATATAATTTACATTCATGCATTAGGAACATAAGTGACTTTCAGTGCATTTTGGGATTTGCGACGTTACATCAGTCCATGCAATTTCTGGAAATGGAACCTGTGACCTTGGTGTGGCTAGAACAAAGCTATACCCGTTTATTGCCATTCCTTTTTAAATGAATTTAAATACTGTATTTCTTTGCCCTTCGTATGCAAAAACTGAATGCCAACTGAATAAAAGCAAAAAAATGTTCACTTGGTGATTTATCAGTGTATTCTGATATGTAAAATCTTGCATACAAACACATCATTTACGCAGGTGATTTTTTTCAGAGCTCTAATAGGAAAGTTCAGACTGATGGGATTATTATTACTGGGATTTATATTTTTTCATTGGCCGGCGGTTTCTCTTTAAAATGAAAATTTGATCATCATTTATGATCACCTCTTGTCATTGTCATCACCTCTTGTCATTTCAAACCCAAAAGAAGATATTTCAAAAGAATGTTGTTTCTTTCCCTTCCGTTCAGTTGCATTGGTTTTGTGTCCATACAAAATAAGTTAATGGGTGCAATGTATGGTTAACAACATTCTTCAAAATATAATCTTCTGTGTTCTGCAGAAGGAGGAAGTCATACCTGTTTAAAATGACAAGATGATGAGTAAGTGATGAAAGAATTCTCCTATTTGTGGGTGAACTATTTAAAAATGTTATTAGACCACCTGTTATCAAATATTTTAGTAATCTGTCAAAAACAAGTTCAAAACATTTTATGTAACGTATAAGGCAAATAACAAACGGAAACAAGATTCTTCATTCAATCGTTTATACCCAAGCCAGAAATGAATCGGGGGTAACGTTCAACCATTAAAACCAAATGTTCTATTAAGAACTGCAAGTAAATAACCGGAAATAGGCATCAGAATAAAATAAAATTGCATTTCTTTTAAAACAGTCAATTTGAAATATGTATAATGTAAATAATGTATTAAATAAATAATTGCATTTTAGCAGGAGATATAAAATAGTTTACACATAATGGTGGATTAACCATTCAAGAACCAAAAAAAGTTTTTTTCACCAGTAATGTTAGTTTAGCGCATCTGTGGCTCAAACATTGGGTAGATGTCTAATAAATTTGCTAAGGGCTATATATTCTAACTCTGTATACCTGTCTAACAAACAGGAAGTCACGCCGAAAAGGAATGCCGCTGGTTGAGTCAGTGTCGCTCTGTGGGCCTGCACAAACAAGCACAGCAATGTTTAAATCTCAACAGCGCCACAGTGTTTATAGTCACCTGGAAAATCAACCCATGAATGGCTCACTTAAACTAATCTTTACATGCTTAACTGGGATAGGAGAGTGTTTTAACATAACGTTAATTACATCAGTCACCTTACATGTTCTATGGCATCCTTGAAGAAAAATTCAATTGCATATCACAAAGCCTTAAAAGGTCTATTATTAATAATAACTGAAAAGATGCATATAATCATGATCTCTTTTATCACCTCCAGAACACTCAGAAGGCCGATGAGGGACCCCGACACTCAAACCAGTGGCCGTATTTCCAGGATGGCAAGAGGCGCATCGATTACGTCCTCACCTACCATGTCGAGAAGCCCGAGAGCACTCACAAGCAGTCCTCCCACTCCTGCATAACTAACTTCTGTTGCAGGTGCAAAAAGGCCAAAGCATCCGCTCAAGAGGACCCTGAACTTGCAGCCCAGGAACAGAAGCTTGACTACCATGATGATGACATGCGCCTCCGCAGGGAGGAGTTTGAGGAGAACCTGCACTTGATGGGCCTTCAGATGGAGAAAGATGAAGGGGTATGTTCTGTTGTGTTGATCGAAGTTTTCATTTTTAAATATAGTGCTGTCAATCGATTACATTTTATTTTATCTAATTAATCGCACATAACATTAAAGTTTCAAATATACTTTTACATACTAATAATTTCACATTGAATCTCCAAATTATTGTAGAAACAACATATTTCTTTAACAACATCATTTTATGAGTGAAAGCAAGAGTACTACAGCTGAGTTTCTATTAAACTGATAATTTTTTCTTTATTTTAACATTAATTATAGTTGTTCAACATTGAAGTACAGTATATTTGAAAGACACTTTAAAGTCTTTAATGCTAAATTCAAAATAAAAAACAGAATTAAACCTACAAACACATTTAATTACTCTTTTCTTTTGTTCTTTGATGACGCGGCATTTAGCCCGTGACTGTATACACAAGACGGGACCAATAGTATCCAGCAATTTCTGAACAGCAGTTTCTGAACCTCAACCACAGAACTGAGGGGCGGAGCTTGGGATTTTCTTTTGTTAAACGCGTACCTTCCTACTTTTAAATAAGGCCTCTTTATAGTAGTAATACATATAGTAATACATTACGGGACAGTACAAAAACCGAAAAACAGATCTCGTTGCATCCGGTTTAAGTCTTTTGTAAGCTGTTCATTACATAAAGAGCCAGCCGTTTTACTAAAATGCCTTTAAATGAGCTTCCAAAGATTACATTTACATTTTTACATTTTTGATGATCAACATCGATACCCATCATATTAAGTGGACCCATCATATAAACAGACTAATTTTAAAAAGTTTTTCTTCAAAGAAATGTGAATATTAAAATAGGATAAATCAAAGGATGACAAAATAAATGCTGCATTAATTGCGTTAAATATTTGAACACATTAATCTTAAAAAAAAATGCATCGTATGCGTTTATGCGTTAACATTGACAGCCCTGTTTATGCATTTCAAGCCATTGTGACAACAATAGTTATTGTTATTTACTAAAGAATTTGCGAGTTGAACCCATGCCTTGGCTTTGCAGGTGTCATGCTATACCAGTTCAGCAACAGTCTTGATTTACTTTTATTTATTGTTTAATTATAGGTGATTTATTTTATGAATGTTAAGAGTTTTCACATGTTAGTTTTAAATTATTTTTCTCATTAGTTTTTTTCATTCTCATTTGCTCATTTGTATTCCCACTGGAGCTGTAAGTGATCGTAAAAAGAGTTTATTTGACTTAAGCTATTATTAAACAAGCTTGCACGTTATACTAGAAACCATAAACAAAGTGCACAACTATCTGAACGTTATTTAACATTTTTAACATGATTACTTTTTTCATGATTATTGCCGTCATTAGTTATTAAGGGCCCATGAAACCAAAAAGACTGTTGTGTTTAAGCTTCATGACATGATGTGTGAACACGACCAAAAACCAATTTTCCAGTATTTGTAGGTGTATCATTACCAGTATGATGCTATGTATGAGGGTGCACATGGTCAGAATACAATGATGTAAGCCTGGTTTTGGCCAATCATAACGTTTGAAAGCAGATGACACGTTTACTCTGCGCTATTAACAGAAGTCAAATAAATAGTTCAGGAATATAGTTTGAAGTTGTTTGTATAAATGTTGTTGGGTTAAGAGCTCCCGCACGAAGAGTTTCTCACAAAATAAAAATATTAACCATATACATTACGTTTGAACAGATACAAGGTCATACACAGCCATATTTTCAAACACAGTGGCGGCAACACAAAGAACGTCCACTTAATCCAAAAGTTGACCAGTATTTTGGTACTAATGTGTGAATGGTATCTTACTGGAAACAAGACAGAACGATATTGATTGAATGAACAGCACATCTGTCTATTTAGTCGTTCTGGAAGTAATCTACGAGGCTTATATGTTGGTGAGCGTACTCCAAAACGTAGGCCAAAATCACACTGGTAACCATTGACAAAACCTCAAATAAACCTAAAGATCTCTCTTTGAGTTTAACACCGTTCTTTTTTCAAAGCTATTACAAAGAACCCTGTTGAGAGCAAAAAAAAAGAAAACAAGAACAAAGCCATTTCCATGGTGAGAATGACTTCTTTTCTCTAAAGCTGAGAAAGCTGAGAGTGTTATGTAAGATTTGCTTTAAATGACCCACTCATGTTATAACATCACATCCCACACAACGGGTCGAACCCTGTCTGTTCATTCCCAGTCGCTGCATTTTACGAACAACACAAATAGAGAATGTACTGTACTTCTGATGGTAGCACACAAACCTACTTCAACCCCAATTCAGGGAAGCACATAGGATGGAAACAACTTCTAACCCTTCCTGAATCTTCAGAATAATGTCAAAGATTATTTGTTGATTACTATCAAATGATGTCTGGGGGACAGAGTAAATAGACATGTTGGGTGTGGATCTTTTGACTTGGGCTTGTGAGAAATCCCTAACTGTAGTAATGCCCTACTGACACACTAAGAATACTCCAGTGACTGCATAGTATGTGATAACCAGCGTGAAGACCCTAGCAACTGCATAGCAACACCACCAAGCACGCTCCAGCGTGTTTTGCGCTACACTCACCTTTTCATCTGAAATTCCTTCACTCACTGCGAACTTGCTCCTGAGAACACAGAAGAGTACATACGCTAAGGCTATGTTTGTTTATCTCTGTTTTTCAGAACAAAATCCCAGGCGTTGGGTTTTTGAAGATCCACGCGCCTTGGGAGGTCCTCTGTCGTGAGGCAGAGTTTATGAAGCTCAAAATGCCAACAGTAAAGGCAAGTTGTTGAATCTTGCACAACTCTACTTTCTGTTTACTCCGTACAATACACACACCTGACATCCTCGTGCCACTTTCAGAAATATGAAGTACGTACGGGAAACAACATCGTAGAAAAGTTCCACAAGTTTATGCACAAAGTCACAGCACCGTTACGGCCTAAAGTCGGGATCAGTGGGATAGAAAATGAGAAACACCTCTCGTACCCGTTCTCACGAGAAAAACAACACCTGTAAGTTTATGGCCATGTGCGGCTGTGTCAAGCTTATATTTAAGATGAAAACTTCTGTTATTGTTTACTCCTTTTGTGTCTTTCCGAACCCATGTGACTTTTATTCTTCCATTAAAACCAAAGAAGTTAAGTAGAAAGTCTGAGCTTATCTCCTCCACACAGTAAAAGTGGATCGACTTTGTCTGTCATACTCAAAGACAAAAAAAACACCATAATAACGGCATAAATATAGGCTATGTGACCAAATATTTAGTTGCTAAAAAGTAAGTTACTAGTAGTAACTATTAACCTGAATTATACATTTTTTAAATAAAAAAACAATTGATGAATGCAAGTAATGTGAATTTATGTGAGATGATGTTTAGGTAAAGGACAGAACAATGCAGAGGCAGACAATAGTCTGACACTATGTCTCTCTGTCTCCCTTTACAGCTTTGATTTATCGGACAGAAATTCCTTCTTCGACAGCAAAACCAGAAACTCAATAGTAAGTAGCGTTCACTCCTGAAAGTCATCGTGTTTCCCTGTCAAATCAGAGTCGACGTGAGGCCAGATGTCGTTGATCCTCTTATTTGATTACCAAAGTGTCTGTGTGTCTTATACCAAAATGTCAGTCTCATCAAAGTTGTTGTTTTTGTAGAGAGTACTTTAAATATATCACCTGACCAATCACATATTGTGCTATTTGTACAGCAGAGGTTTTAAAAGTTAAAATTGTTTTGATATTTTGAAGTGATTAATGAGTAAATATTTTATATCAGGTGTACGAGATTTTAAAACGGACAAAGTGCACACGGGCCAAATATATCATGGGTAAGTCAAACCTTAACATTTACTGCCTCTTGTGGCTGCAAAATATATATTTTTAAATTCCCTTTGACTGATGTTATGCAGTTTTTTTTTAAAGCTTAAAATCAAATCTGATCCCTAAATATTGATATAATGTCAAATGTGATTTAAATGTGGGTAAACTGCCAAATTTGTAATGAAATTCGGTCCTCTTTCTCCTACTGTACCTGGGTAACTGTCTGCGGGCACTGAAACGTGCTTTGGTTAATGTGCAAGAATCATTTTACAGAGCAACAATACGCAATAACAATATTGTTGGTTTGATGATTAGCATAAATTTGTTCTTAAAAAGTAAATACATAAGGTCATCATTAAGTATCCTGAATGCAAATGAAAATACAAGAGTTTTTGTATTTGTTTCACATTTGCAGGAATCAGCAGTCTGCTGGGCAGTGGTGTCTACACAGCGGCGTACCCCTTACATGATGTAAGTGTTCAAACAACCCCTCAGAACTCTCCTATGGATGTTATATTTCCTGCGTCATTAAATATCATTACTTCAATTACAGGGAGATATTGATGATCCTCAGGCTGAATCAAATGACAGAAAGGTAAAATACATTTTCTCTTCTGTATTCATTTCTTGAATTTCTTCATACCTTTGGGTACATAATTGTGGGTTCCTTATTTCATTATTCTCAGAGTATTAGTATAATCCAGATGGTGTCTGCAAAAATTCAGAGCATTGAAATGAGAACTTAACAGTAATAAATAATGCTTGCATTGTTGCTTTTGGCTTGCTCATGGGAGGTTTGCTTTAAAGCGAGTTTTAAAGCGTTTCGGAACAATTTGTGTTGTCAGAAACCCCTATACAAATAAAATGCCATTTTGGTTTAATTAAATTATTCTCCACCATCTGTGCAGGTACCGTCGCATTCTCGAAAAGCACTTTTAACTCCACAATAATTGTTCTTTAGGTGTTTTTCTAAAGCCACTTCACCTGTTCGGACAGTTGTACTCTGTGGCACTCATTGAAGCTCATAAAAGTTATAATCCTCATAAATTCAGGTAAAATGAGGACAGATAGAAAAATGGTCTCCTGAATCTCCTAACCTTGCTTTTGTAAAAGAGACCTGGGCTGGACTCTATACAGCCCTGCCTGCAGCTAGCACAGAATAATTATCAGTGTGCGCAAATCACCAAGGCAACAGGATCATTTCACACTTCAGCCATCTGTGAGCAATGTTCCTGGAGCCCTACTGTTCAGTCGTGGTGGGTAGTGGAGCCATTCTCAAAATAAATGTAGTTATTTTTACAGAAATGGAAATATCTCAATAAACCTGATTTTTATCGGTAAGCCATCAGGTGCATCTGGTTGCATAAGAAGTGTTTAAGCATCTAATTTTACACATATCTCTACAATAGCTTATCTTGCTGTTGATGTGTTTTTATTTCTCCATCATTTTATTTCCGGTCAACTATTACAAGTAGAAATGGGAATTATAAGCAGTGTAATGAGTTTGGGTGCAATTGGTTGCTCAAAGCTCAACGCCAAACAAAAACTATGCCGCTTTTGTACATATTAACATTTGTTATTGTCAATGAACACGAAAAATTGCATTGCATTGTTTAAAACTACTTGTTTTGGTTGTGCAAATGTTTTCTTTGTTTGTTTGTATGTGCTAACAGAAACACACATCATTAAAGTAATTGTATTTTCTGTGCATTATAGATTACACATCTCAGTGTGTTTTAAATCAGGCTCATATCTCTGGAGAAAGTCCCAAAGCACTCATTCATTCAGACCTGTATTTTACATTACGGCCCCCAGGGACATTAAACCAATGTCATTATGTGCGAAATGAACGACATGTTGATTGAGGGCCTTCATTTGTGTTTATAACAGCTGTCATTGGAATAATCAATCATTTTTGTCATTTCTATTAAACATAATGCATGTTTGAGCTACAGTACTGGAATTGTGTTATTGTTTCTGGATGTATGTAATTCAATTCCTGTTTCTGTCTTTGCAGCTCTTGTGTGAGGAGTGGGCGAGTTACAGCATATTCTACAAGTACCAGCCCATTGGACTGGTCAGGTATTATTCTGACCGCCAGAGGCCGAGACAAGTGTTTGCCCTGAAATTATGAGCTTGTAGGGGAAGAGATTTCAGAAATCCCTTGTATTGAGAGGCGGACTGTTGAAAAACAGAACAAATTCAGTATTCACAATTCGGTTCTAATCGATTCTAATTTATTAATATTTTATTATATTTTAATTAAACAGCTTTACATGCCAAGAAAGCAAAAGATGAAATGTGATGCATACATTATTGCAAATGTTATTGGCGATATATATCATTTATATAGGTTTATATAGGTTATTGTATTATATAGGTTATTGTGTTCTTGTATGGCTGTGCCACTGTGGATGACAACATTCCCAGGTATATATATATATATATATATATACAGCCGCAGAAAAGATTAAGAGAACATTCCAATTTTTCATTTAATCAGCATTTTTTGATATATTGTGGCCAATTCAGTCTGTTGAATTTCAACAAAACCAACCTCAGGAGTGACAAAAAGTCATCCAACAGCAGGGTGAAAGACTCAAAGCATTGAAAAATGAGCTTTTCCTATACATTTACAAATATTCATGTTGTTTTGCTTAAAAGTGAATATGAACTTTGCAGTATTTGAGGTCTGAAAAAATATTTTCTGTTATTTTGACCTGTTTCTCCGCTTTTCATTTTCGGCAAATACTTGCAGATAGAAAATGTTTTTATTTGAAATTTGGGAGAAATATTACAGTTCACAGAATAAAAACTAAAATGTTCATTTAACTGAACACATATACCTATAAATAGTAAATTCTGAAAAACCTTTTTTTTAAAGCACGTAATGTGTAATGCTTTTATAACTATGTTAATGCCCAACTGACCTTAATAGTTTTGTTTTCCTCACATTTGGCCTGTTCAGTGTGAACAGGTAGCCTACTGTATTCGTTTTTCTGTTTTATGTGATATTGTACAGAATTCATTTCTCTTTTTTTCTTGTGATTTGAGGGATAGGTATGGTAAACAGAATAGAAAACAGTAAGACATCGAGTTAGGTGATCTTTATTTTCTCTTCACTTTTTCCCTCTTAGGAAATATTTTGGTGAGAAAGTGGGCCTGTACTTCGCCTGGTTGGGTGTGTATACACAGATGCTAATCCCGGCAGCAATCGTGGGGGTTATTGTGTTCTTGTATGGCTGTGCTACTGTGGATGACAACATTCCCAGGTAAAATTGATTGTATAATTGCCTTTTTACACAATGCACTTTATAGCATGTGATCCTCCCTGACAGGTTAATTGATTTATACACATATTAGCAGTCGTTTGTTGAGCTACGATAAACAGACTGCGTTGCCTAGAACAGTTTAGTGAACACTTCCATGTCATTCAAATGCATTGGACTGTCCCACATCTATTTGAAACAAGTCCCAACAACGGTTCTTGAATGCAGCATGCATATTTCCGCAATGGGTTTGAACTTCATGGAAAGATGTTTTAAAGATGAAATGTCCAGCCGTAAATGCGCTTTTAAGAGAAAAACTGATGGATTTTGCAGCAAGTGGTGATTAGAGTGGGTATGAAATGGACTGTAATGTAGCACATAATGAGAGTGACTCACCAAGGCATTCATTAATTTCAGAGATGCCACTGCTAAGGGCAATAAAACTGCCTACCTAGTAAATTTTTAAAGGCATCAGAGGCGTGCATCTCATGTAAATCTTGTTTCTAAAGGTGGGCAGCAACATTATGCTGCTTTGAGGATGCCTTGATTGACCCAAATGATAAGGAAGCATCCTATCTTTTGTGAAGAAGGCAGTCCCGGAATGCATATGGCTGATGCAAGATGTTGGATAAAAATGAAACTTAAATACTTCTCATTCATTATTCAAAAGCAACAGTAAAAGTAGTTCAGTGAATAAGGATGTCATTTTTTTAATGCTGAACTTTTATTGATTCTGAGTTGCACTCCCTCGCTCTGCATGCAAGCAATAATTTGCTGCATATGTGGATTGTTTCGGAAAACACTATTTCAGTTAGAATCCTTTGATATATAGAACTATATAACAGGCGACAGAAATACAATTTTTACACCAACAAAACAAACAATGCAGTTATGAAGAGCTTTCAGGAAATCACTGCTACGGTGTCTGTGATACATGATCAGATGACACTGACATCCGCTTCTTTGCATTCACAGCATGGAGATTTGCGACGAAAAAAACAACATAACCATGTGCCCAATGTGTGACCGAGTGTGCGGCTACTGGAAACTGACCACTGCCTGCGGCACGGCCCGGGCCAGCCACCTGTTCGACAACGCCGCCACGGTCTTCTTCTCCATCTTTATGGCACTGTGGGGTCTGCAGCTTTTATTTTCTTGCTTGTTCTCATGCGCTATGTTGACACTATAAACCAACTGTTGAGTTCTGTACATATTGAGAGCAGACTTGATAAGTGTTGTGCTCTGGGCTCAGTCTCTCACTATTTCTCCTCCGTTGCCCCAGACCAACACCCGTCTGCGTTTAATCCCTGCTGAGATGCTGAGCTTCTTCAAAGCCGATTATTTTAGCTAAAGCGATAAATTTGCCTGTACTGGTTTGATCTCTGGTCGTTACAAGCTTTGAATTGGAAACCGACACTCTGCGACAAAACTACTTAAACCTCGAACTTGGCCTGTCATTTATTTATTGATTTATTTTAACATTTGGCATTTGCTGCTTCAGATATACCAAACAAAGACACCCCGGTTTCAAAATAACAAACGTTTGCTCGCTCTCTCTTCTACCCCATCATGGTTGTATACACCCCTATTGCTGATGGGTTAAGAGAGAACAAACACGACAGAAAACATGAAAAGCTTTGTCTCGTAGCGGTCACAGGGTGATGACCTTTTCTAATGTAAATCGGTTCATTTTTACATGGAGTCGCATGTCTTTTACACGTCATTTGTTAGCAGGTCTTGCTGCACTTACTGTTAAAAGGATACTTCTCCCAAAAATGAAAGTTCTGCACCATTTGCTCGCCTTCGAGTTGTTCCAAATCTGTATACATTTCTTTGTTCTGATGAACACTGACTATATTGTACACATACAGTATTATGTACATAAAATGTATTGTTATACAGTAAAAACACATTATATGATTCTGATATAAATACGAGTGTGTTGGTGAAACTTGCCACTGTGTTACACAGCCACTATGTTCATGGAACACTGGAAGAGAAGACAAATGAGACTGAATTACGTCTGGGATCTCACCGGCTTTGAAGACAGCGGGGTGAGTTAGACACACCCATGTGCATGTACACTTTGCTAAAATGATATGAGTGTATGTATGCTTTGTAGTCGTTTCCCATTATTATCCATGTATTGACTATATCCCGAAGCTTTACTGTTTGTCAAGAATTCAAGACGTCTGTATTTGAACTGATTCAAGTGCCATGAAATCAAACTGTTTGTTTTGTTTCTTTGTCCTGTTTTTGCATAGGGCAAGCAAAAGGTTTGGAAATGGTTCCGTCCCAATAATACAACCCGTATTTTCTTCTTTATTTCCTAACCTAACAGTTGCATTTCAGTACTAACAAATTCTTCATCCTTCAAGTCGTTATCTCAAGCCGTCACATCTCGCTTGTGTACAGTACTCCACCAGCACTTATCTCTCTATTGGTCTGTTGTCGTGGAGGTACGGGAGATCCTCGTTCTCTCTTCCTCCGACCTTACGGCTTAAAAGCTGCTCGCTCTCCTTTCAGCAGTCACGTAAGGTCTTTCCAGGCTCGCCACCCTTTGAGTGGGTAAAATCAGGGGGTGGAAAGATTCCCGAACCTTAAACTGCTGAATGTAAGAGAAATGTTATTTGTGATGCTGAGAGCTTTTGGTTTCAAGGATTTTTCTTTCACTGAATGTCAATGTGTCACCGTTATCAGATTTTCTGTTACTGTCGACCAATCACGCACACGGCTGCTTCTGGCTCCATAATCGGTTTCACTCTCTTTGGGCTGCTTTCACTGGTTCATAAGAGCAATTCTGGATTGTGTGCGTGTCGTGAATCATGATCTCTGTCTTTCTTTAGAGTCACCCGAGAGCGGAGTATGAGTTCCGAGTGATGAAGAAAAGCATGAGGAAGGAACCATCCCAAAAGGTGAGGTCTATTAGTCTCAGGCACAGATGGCAAAGCCAACGGACCATCTGCTGCATGAAAATCTGATTCGCTGGACGCAGTCAGAACCCAGCGGACAGCCTCTTCCTTTGCACTACATTTTATTACATATTGTTCTGCCGCAGACCTGTCTGTGTACCTAAATAACATAGACTAGAATAATTTGCGATGTGAACCAGGCTTTATGCATAAACCTTTTATTTGCAATGTGTGGCCAAGCACAAATGCGGATTCTTGTATAATGTTTATCTATTTACTTAAAAGCACCAGCCTCACTGTTGTAATGTTGTCTGGATTATGGAGTATTACGCTGGGTAGATGTTGACCCAGTTGCGGTCGGATGAAATATTATGTGACTGCACAGCTGTGAGACATGTCTTGGGGCTTGTATTTGCTTTGCTCGACTTGGCTCTGTCTGTCGCTTCTCAGGCCAAATCATCACAGAGGCCTGCTAAGGTCGACCGGGCTCTTGATTTTACGTCAGTTGGAGGATATGTGTGCTTTTTCATGCCTGGATTATAATTGATGTTCTGATCTTGTTTCCAGGCAGAAAAAGATAAACTGACGTGCAGAGATAGAATTCCAGCTTATATGACAATTGTCATCATGATGTGTTTTTTGGTAAGACCTCATTCATTCACATGCTCTTTTGTGCTCTAATACTGCAATGTGAAATGAAACGTGTGCAAAACACTGTTTATAAAATTCACAACCGGTCACGTCGCGCAGTTGACGCAGTAGATCTGGTAGTAAAATGGTGTGTTGCAACTTGATTGAGTGGACGCGTGGACACATTTGCATATTCAAATTGACCCAAATATTCATATTCATTTCTGTGAATTTAAATTAACCAAACACAGACCGGAAGTTAACTTCGGGCCAGGTGCATGTGTCCGATGAACTCGGCAATCAAATGTCTAAACAAAGTATATACAAATCAAAAAGTAATGTTTTCTCCTTATATATTATAAACGAGTTATTAGACTAAAACACAAAATATTCTTACTGTACTTGCTTTAAACTAGTACACGAAAACGATATGTCTCGCTGTTTGTTTTCTGCTCAGATCTTCGTTACGTTGGCCATCGTGTTTGGCGTGGTGCTGTATAGGATCTCCATTCAGACGGCACTGCTTATGAGCTCCACCCCCTCATTCAGAACTAACATCCGAGCCACCGTCAAAACCACTGCAGCTGTTATCAACCTCATCATCATCATCATCATGGACGAGATCTATGGAGCAATCGCGCGCTGGCTCACTGTTCTTGGTACATCTGGTTGCTGTTGTCTGAGCATTTAGTTTGTGTTGCGAAATCAAAGCGTTTACAGCGTCGATGTTTTCAACCCATCAGAGGTGCCGAAAACGGACAAGAGTTTTGAGGAAAGGCTGATTTTCAAGACGTTCGTCTTGAAGTTTGCCAACGCATTCACCCCTATTGTGTACCTGGCGTTTTTCAGAGGCAGGTGAGGGCTGTCCGTCTTGATATGTTACACACTTTCAATATGGTTAGGCAGGAACTGTGCACAAATCACTCTTTACGTTAATGACTTGCATTGATTTCAATAAAGTTGAATGTTAAGGTTGCCCCTCCCTCCTATTGTACAGTTTCTGTAAGACCGTTTTTTATCTTCCTTTGTGCACCAGGCTGATCGGACGTCCGGGCAAATACATTTATGTTTTGGGGTCCTACCGAATGGAAGAGGTAGATGTCTGGATTTTCACTTCATTGTGTGTGTGTTCTCATGAACAGTCACCTAGTTACCTCAGTACCGTTTAGAGGTGTGCACTTCAACTATGTCTGCATTCTCTCTCTGTTTTACCTTGCAGTGCGCCCATGCTGGCTGTCTGATGGAGTTATGTATACAGCTTTGTATAACCATGCTTGGAAAACAACTCATACAGAACAACCTGTTTGAGATTGGCCTTCCGTGAGTACACCCAAAAGACATACGCAGATACAAAGACATTAATTCTCCAACCATAAGAGAGGTATGGTGAAATTTTTTTCCCACTGTGTGTTACAGGTGTGGCCTACACCTTCCGTGACACATTCGAGATTTAGAGATTTAGAGATTAATTGTCTATTGTTGTTGTGAATTTCACTTTCACTAAAAGGTTCTCCTCCCTTTTTTTCCTGCCCTTGCAAATGTTATTTATGTAGTGCTCTTGCAAATATACTACCCAGTAAGCGTCTTCAAGGGAATTAGGAATATCCATCCATCCATCCATCCATTCTTTTAATTTGCTTGTTCTCTGCAAAGGTCACTTATGAATTATTATCAATAATTATTATTCTGCCCAACCTCAAACATGGCAGCCAGGTCGAACGGTTTGATATTTTATAGACGAACACAAGGGGGTGGAAGATTTGTAGACCTTTAGGAATGATGGCCATTTCAGTTCTTTGAAAATGTGTGGAGCACTGTGGAATGTGGTCAGTGCAGATTCCACGTTGGTCTGCACATGAGCATGTTTGTTTTTTCGGAAACCGCTGTTCCTCGTTCACTAAATTGGTTTTATCATAGTAAAAGTGTACCATTTAGTACAATTTATTACCATATGTGTAACCCCAGTTTTCCTAAAAATAAATACCATGATTAAAGTGATAAGAAAATTCAGTCATCATTTAGCTACACTCTTGTCATTTCAAACCCGCATGACTTTATTTCTTCCGCAGAACGCAAAATAAGATATTTTGACGAAATTTGGTAACCGAAACAGCACTGGCCCCCAATCACTTCTATTTTAGGGACAATAAAATGCAAGTAAATTGCTGTTGGTTAACAACATTCTTCAAAATATCTGTCTTTTGTGTTCTGCGGAAGGTTTGAAATGACAAGAGGGTGAGTAAATGATGACAGAATCTCCTTTTTTTGGGTGAACTATCACTTTAAACTGTGGCAAAACCATGATGATTTTACTAAAGTAACCATGTATTTGTGGTTAAACCACTGTAAATGTCCATTTCAATTATTTATGTATCTGTGTCGCAGTAAACTGAAGAAACTTCTCAGACGACGCAAGATGGACAAGAAGCAGCAGGAAGAGCTAAACAAAACACTTCAGCGCCATGAGAAGGACCACATCCTAGGGCCTTTTGTCGGACTCACTCCAGAGTATATGGAAATGAGTGAGTCACTACGCAATACACGCCCACGCACGGATACGGACACATAAACATTTTTTGCGTTCTCTTCTCGATCTACTGCATCTGCCCTCTTCGGTCCTGAAGGGATTAGGCTTCATAAATAATCTTTTGTAATTACATCCTCCTGTTATGAATAATTCAGTCCATACACAGTCCATTCCCACTAATTGAAAAGACTAAACGTGATTGTGCAGATTTATTTTATCTCACTACATCTTTTGGCGCTGCACTCTATTATTGAGGGGTAAATGTATAGCCGCATGTTCTTTAAAGGAGTTGTTATGGTGTATATAGGGAGTGTGCTGCTCCCTCCTCATATGTGCTACAGCGTGGGCTGGACTTCTGCTCACACAGAGGCATTATGGGTCCAGAGGGGGGCCGGCAGAGCTGCGTGAGATTATGAGCTTTAGTTCTGGCCTGCATTCATTTATAACCTGCCCCCCTCATTTATCCATCCTTCCATATCTCAGACTCCATCTCTCTCTCTCTTTCTCTGTATCCCTCCCTTACCTCCTCTCACTCTGGCAATGCTCACTACTCATGAGCAGGGATTACAAATTAAATATTGTTCATTTCAATCTAAAAAATATAATTTGCAAATACTCTAGTATCCGGGTAGAATGAAAAAAATAAATAAGCGTACACTCTAAGATAAGGAAATAAAATGGTTAATCTAGTAAAAACATAAGATAACACATATTACTACAGCATTTGTACATCTTTCATTTATTTTGTGAATTTATTTTTGTTCCTTGAACCGTTACTAATCCCTAAACCAATAACACTCGGCTTCAGCCAGAAGTGTCATTTCAAAGAGATACAGGACACCTGACACTCAGTGACGGATCATCCAACAGGCATTACTTTACCATTGTTAGAAAATACAGATTGCTTTTAGATAAATTGCTAAATGTTTACTTACACAGACTCGTAACATATAGGCTAAATATGTACACCTATGATATTCGTTAATGCCGTTAAACAGATAACACACTTCCCTAAGAACCTGAGTCGCAGGTGCTTGTTACACAAATAAAGTTTAACAAATGGACAAATTACTCTTATAGTATAATCATTGACAAAGTCTGCCCTTTCATTCTTAAAAATAATGAAGATGTTTATAAGAAAATGCACTTGAGAATTGCACTTAACAATATTCTCCACCGTTTTGTGAATCCGGTGTGTTTGTTTGTGAATTATGGGTCTACATGACACTTGTGCCCAGGGGTCTCTGAATTCTTAATCCGGGCCTGCTGGCACTCATTTTATGTTTTTCTCATTTAATGTTTTTTACTTTATGATTTTATGTAGAAAATAGTTTATCACAAAAAGATGATTTTAGGGTTTTCACATGCAGGGTAATAAATAGTACGTTTAAATTTTATGACGACACAAACTATTTTCCCAACATGCAAAGATCTGATTCCACCACATTTGATAAAACATTCACAGCGTTAGTTTACAGAAAGCTTTGTGCGTTTTGTTTCAGAGGAACCTTCTATGGAAGTATCAGTGTTTTTTTTGCTTGTCTTCTCTAGTCATCCAATTTGGGATGGTGACCTTGTTTGTGGCCTCTTTTCCACTGGCTCCGCTTTTTGCTCTTCTGAATAACATCATTGAGATCCGTCTTGATGCCAAAAAGTTTGTCACCGAGTTGAGAAGACCCATCGCTGTCAGAGCTAAAGACATTGGTCAGTATCTGCACACAACATGCCCTCACTGGTCGGTTTACTGCATTTATTTTATAAGCAAAACTATGACCATGTATTTAAAAAAAATATGTTAAAAAAAGCAACTCAAACTGAAAGTTTGAAAAAACAAAACCTACTTTGTCATCTTGCATTTGTTTGCTTTATGTAAACAGTGGCAGTGTCAGACTGAATAAAAGCCTTAAAACTATAGAAAGTAGCTTCATTGTGCTATAAATGGTTATATTTAATGACTGAGAAAAATAATAAGGTTTTAATGGGTGTAAAATATTAAGCAAACTCTTAAAATGCTGGCTTAATGTTTTTGTGACAGTCAGTTATCACCACCTAGTGGTCGAATTGTATCTCTAAGTGTTGTCGTGGATGCTGACAGTTTAACATGGCCATAAGATCATAAATAAATAGTTTTACTTTAATAAATAACAAACCTTATAAAGGCATTTTTTACTCTTAAAATTAGATCTACTTAATAATAACAATTACAGTAAGCAATGCTTTCAAGCAACCATTCTCATTATGATACTTTTATGTAAATATTACGTTATAAAATTGGCAGTATTTGTTCTTATTTCACTTGAATTAATGCTGAATCTATTCAAACGAATTTACAGTAATTCATATTTTGCATATTTTATTTAAAGTTATTCATTGAATCTTTAGATTTTGTGACTTTAGATTTTGAGACAGCATCATGTTTAATATAATTATATATTGTTTTTTTAATAAATAATTGGCTTTTTGTAATCACCGTTCTCATGTTTGTTTCTGTGTCTTCAAGGAATCTGGTACAATCTTCTCAGAGGATTGAGTAAAGTCGCCGTCATTGTTAATGTAGGTTTTGTGTATGTAGTTGTTTCAAATATGAGAAATTAAACTTTGCTGTGATGTCCGGTCATGCGTTATGTACAAGAACTGCTAAAGGAGAGAGCATTAAACCTGCTGTGTCACTTTGCAGGCATTTGTAATCGCTTTCACATCTGACTTCATTCCACGCCTGGTGTATCAGTACATGTACAGTCAAGACGGGACTCTGCATGGCTTTGTCAGCTTCACCCTCTCACACTTCAACGTGAGTCACTTCCAGCCAGGCACTGAACCCATTAATCCTATGCATTTAGGCTACAACGTGGAATTTTGCAGGTACGGGTATCCGTTTAAAGTTGTTTTTATTTATTGTTCATAATTGTCTTGCCTAATAAGATTTATTAAAACGTGTTGCATTTCTGGTTATGCTTTGTTTAGATATAAAGACTTCAGGGACCCTCCAGGTTCTGACACACCATATGATTTCTCAAGACAATTCTGGGCCATTTTGGCTGCCCGGCTAGCATTTGTCATTATCTTTCAGGTTAGTCACAAGCATAATTAATGGCTTTTCTTTTAGATTAGGGGATAAAATATGACCTGTACATTTCTGGTGGGATTCAGCATGTTGATTCTCTTGATTTTCTATGCAGAATGTAGTAATGCTGATGAGTGACTTTGTGGACTGGCTGATCCCAGACATTCCCAAGGACATTAGCACTCAGATACACAAGGAGAGGAACCTCATAGTCGAGTTGTTCATGAAGGAGGAACAGGGCAAGAAGTTTAGGAATACTCTCAGTGATCCAAGTCCTCAGCAGCTTCGCTCGCGTCCCAGTTCACAAGCATAGCAATTTATCACTGAGAAAAGCAGGAATAATATCCAGCCCAGAGCCTGTTTAAGACTCCACCCAGCTCTGATGACCTGCCTAAATACCTGGCAACATGAAAAGGCTGTAGAGTACATACGGCAGGACGGCTGGTCCTCCTAAATGACCAAAGTTGTATTTATGAATGGTACTGAGACTGCCGCTTACACAACGGAAAAGCAGTCAAACCTGAAATTTTTTTTTTTCTTTTCTTTTGTCTGTTACTGAATTAAACGCAGGTTTTTTTCTATTAGCGACATTCGATTTCTGCAGGTAGAGTGATATGGTGTGTGCGCTCATGGGTCTGTATTGTTTCCTGGTTGAACTGATGTAGTATCATTGCTGCTTTGGCTAATGAGCTTTTTTTAAATACAATGCTTTTACAATTCATTTTACCATAAATTGAAATTTTAAAAAACGCAGTTTTTTTAATTGACAGGATATAAACATTGTTCCGACTTTAAAGTACTTTTTTATTTTTCATATTAGACATTTCATGCAGGTTATTTCTAGTCAAGTTTTTAGTCAACTAAGCAATTAAACCTTTGTCTAGGTGCAAAAAGTAGTTCTGCTATTAAGATCATAATAATGACTTTTTTTCCTATATTAAAATCAGTTAAACTGCAAATATAAAAGACCTTAAAAGCAAGTAAAACAATTGTCACCCTTAGTAGTTTAGTTTATTTGTGTTTTGAGGGATCCAGACTTGTTTATGGGATCATAGGATCATTTGGTTTTATGGTCCAAAAATGCTGAAACAGGTACAGTACATTGTATATAATCCTATGTTGAAGAGGCCTTATTATTGATTAAAATATGATCATGCATTTATTTTAAATGCATCATAACTATCGTGTCTTGATTTTGGCCTCCTGTCTGAATGTTTCTATCCTGACATCCATCAAGCCATGATGAAACGACAACAAAAATGTATATCGGCAAATAATGTTGCATGTGTCTTCCATTTAAAAAGAAATAATCTGCTTCTAAAAGCTTGCTAAATAGGAGAATGTTTCCAATCCAGATCTAATATACAGTATGTCTTGAAACTTAATTCATATTTTATAAATTTGCTTGGCCACACAACAAATGTTTGTAATAATGTTTTATTCATCTAGGAAAAATTGTATTACACAAATCTGCTACAGATCTTCCTTGATTCATTGTGTATCAGATATGTTATAGCTTTATATGAATACTGTAGAGTGTCATCCCATTTTCGGACTGTTACATCTTCAGCATACTTTTATTTCACACCCTGTGATGTCATCATCGTGTTTTAATGTTTCAACAGGGGTTATGACTTTTTGCTTTTTATTTAAGTTCATTGAATAAATATATGTTATGTATTCCATGCTATGTAGACATTTATTGGAGGTCAGTCATCACGTAGGCCTTGTCTGGAGAATACGTTTTAAGATATTTATACTTTTTACTAGAAGTAAGTAGTTAACTCAAGCTGGTCAATGATTTTTATAAATATTTTTTTAGTAAATTTCCAACCCGAAAAGAAACGATGAAAATGAAGCGACGAGTAAAAACCAATATATTATATATAATATGAATAAATAAATATTTGCTTAAAAAGACGATTCCGCTCTCGCGGTACTTTGTTGTCTCAGGTCGGTCAGTCTGCGCAGCGCTGCATGAAGGTAACACGTCCTCGTTTAAACGCATGCATAAAATCTACCCCAAAACAACGACATTTAAAAAAGATATAGATACGAACTTCACTTTTTGTAATGATTGTCGTTCATGTGTACGGATGCTGCCCATTCGTGAACCTTTTGGGAAAATGTTTGTGACTTTATAAGTGAGAATGTTGAGATTGTTATATTTTGGAAACATACACTTTTTGGAGAATCTAAGAATTGGCAATACTAGCAATTGTATTTTATAATGAATTTGATCCTTAGCAAAAATGTACATTTTCCGGAAGAAAACCCTGTTTTATTTCCTTAAAAAAAAGAACTTTATGTTGATTCCATTCGATTTTCTTGGGAAAAAAGTCACTGAAAACGTAGTAATTGTCATATATTTTGTCATTAACTCCCCCTAGTGTTTAAGTCTATGTTATGATACTATAAAACATTTATTTATGCCAAAAAAGGAAACGCCCATTGCCCATTGAATAAAAGGTACGTTAGGAATGTCTGTTTGTGGTGCTATTTCTCTAACTAAACAAGTGAAAGGACTTTCACCAACACCTCGAGTTTTCATAGGTCACGGTTGGGAAGCGCACGACGCTTAAAAGCGAAAGCGATCAGATCAGACACATCGGAAACCATGGACGGGGGTGAATTCAGAGCTATGCTCCTAACAATATCAAATGGACTCGAACAGGACGCTCTAGACCAATTGAAGTTTTTGTGCAAGGATGACGTCGGGAAGAAAAAACTCGAGAAAATAAAGAACGGGGTCGAACTGTTCGAGTGCCTGATCGAAAGAGGTCAGATCAAGCCCGACGACACGACGCTTCTGCGATCCCGTTTAAAAGCGGTCGGTAAGACCGCGTTGATCGAACACATTGACAGTTATGAGAGAGGATCGGCGGAAAATGCTAATCTGCTGGACTCGAAAGAGCAAGGTAATGTAGGCTTAACGTTAACATTTGACATGTGTGGTATCAAAGTTCAACGGCAAGTTATGTTCTGTCTGTCTTGTTGGTGTATATCTGTTTACGATGGTTTTAAAACAACAAGTCCAAGTGCCAACTGCGGTTTGATTTATATTAGCTACACAATGAAAAACATGACTTTTGAGAAACCGAGTTCTCTCATTTTGAAACCAAACTCTTCGCTTTTACTATATAAAGACTAATTTCCTGAAGTTTGGCTTTGCGCTTCCGGTTTAACAGACGCGTGCGTAATGTAAACACTTCACGTTTGTTTGAGAAATGCCTTTCCCTATCCAGGGAAGAACACGGACACTCGCCTTCACATCACAAGAGACTGAGATAAGCAGGGCGGCACTGACGTTGGCTATTTATTTTAGTGCCCGAAGTAATGGCCATGCTGTTTTGGTCACGTGATCATTAGCTGTCACGAAAGTTTTAACGTCTAAAGGGCACGTGAGGAGCGGTACATCCTTAAACTGCATCCTTTCGTCGAGAGTTTAGACTTTATTAACGCGTTTGCATTTGGCACAATTGTTTATCTATGGAAGCCCGTTTCCTCCAGGGTTGGGAATTTTGTTTTAATTACTATGACTTGGTTTCTCGTTGTTTTGACATAGGCTACTTAAGTCGAGTAACTTATTATTTTGAGATACCAAGTCATTATTATGAGATACTGACTTTTTTTAAGTCATAGCCTAATATGAGATACTAAGTCATTTTATTAGTTTCTCATTATTTTGAGATACTAAGTCATTATTATGAGTTTCTCATTATTTTGAGATAGTATCTCATAATAATGACTTAATTTCTCAAAATAATGAGAAACAAAAATTTCAACTTAGTATCTCATTATAATGACTTAGTATCTCATTATTTTGACATACTTAAGACGAAATTTTGACTGAGTGTCTCATAATAATGACTTAGTATCTCATAATCATTATAATGAGTTACTTTGGAATTTCGAGAAACTTTCGACTAAGTATCTCAAAATAATGAGAAACTAAGTCATTATTATGAGATAATAATTCAAACAAAATGCCCAACCCTGGCGGAAACGGGCTTCCATAACCATCACATGAAGATTACATATTATGTGGTCACTGACTAAGATTTTGTAAGTGGTCAGATTTGTAAGTGGTCAGATTGAGATCTTCATATGTTTTTTACGTGTCTTTTATTAGAGAAAATAAATATCGCAACTGATGTAATCGTGGAGAAACTGGGACGAAATTGGAAGAAATTAGGACGAAAGCTGGGACTGAGCGACATCAAACTGGACAGCATTCAAGACAAACATCCGTGTAACCTGGAGGAGCAAGGGAGAGAGCTGGTCAAAGAGTGGATAAAGATTGAGAGGGAAAACGCAAGAGTGGAGATACTAATTAAAGCTCTGCGTGACTGCAAACAGAACTACACTGCTGATCTTGTGGTGAAAAAACTCTGCAGTGAAGGATATTAAAACCGGCTCTTTTCTTTCTTTCTGTGTTTTATGAAAGGACAAATCTGCAGGAACAGCTAATAATGTGAATTTCACTTTGAAGTGCAAATGAGCTGAATTACAATGCCGATTGTTAATGGTGGTGCCCTAATGAATATTTGTTAAAGAATGAAATATTTGTTCATATATTTTACATTTGTGATGGTGTTGCAGATAATGAACATCAAATATATTGGTAAGATTGGTCTTATTTTCCCATTGGCCAGTTTTCTAGTTTCTAGAAAGCCCTCATTATGGACAATAGCATGATCATATTTTGTGATTTTTGTTTTAAGTCAACTGTCGAGGGATTGTGACACATTACAAATAATAAAGGGATTATTTTAGTACTTGTTAAATGTTAAACCCTTCGGTATAAAATACTACCTCTGTCCAGTCAATTGAATGTAACTACACACTATATGAGCAATAAACATCTCTGGGACCATTCTGGAAATGGAGATTGTCCACTGTAATCATTAGAAGTGATATTCTGTCATACTTACAGTGTGTTTTTTGTATTATAAAAGGGTATCAGTTTAAAGTTCCTATGATAGTGTGCCTCGCAAAAGAATGTGTTCAACAAGTTTAAGCAAGAAATCACCTGACGTCCATGCAGAAAAATTCCAAGAGATTTATTTGAACTGTGGGGAGTTTACTTTGAGTGACTCATACCTCTTGTTTGTTTCCTACAGGCTGGTTAGAGATATATAGTTTGGGCCTGGTCAGGCCAGTTTCATATTTGCATTGACTTTGTAGGATAAATACGATGAAATTCTATTAATGCTACGCCATAAATACTTCCAGCTTTGACGCAACAGTTGAGTGGCGTTTTCTGGTCAGAAATGTTGCCTGAACACACATTGAGGTCTATAATAACATGGTGTTGGTTTGTGAGCTTTACAGGTCAAGTTTTTCTACACCAGACCCATCGAAATGTGCATTTCTATGAACGAGGCTTTCTTCAAACTGTTCAGAGCTCTCGATCATGTTATTGTATGTCTTGGAAGTTCAAGCGATGCCAATATATCTTTGAGAGAACAGTTTCTGTATAGTATTTAAAGTGACAGCCAGTCATGATATGGTATGATATGAAGGTGAGGAAACTGCATTCTGTTTTGTATACCTAAAGTATTAATAGTTGAAAATGAATATAACATTTAACGTTTAATATAACATTCAATAAATTCAGAATTGTATGTACTCGAGGACAACTAAATATAAGCCATAATGGCGTGTGGCCTTACTTGATGTCCATTAATAATATCTAGTATTAACAGTTGTGCTTCAACCACAAAACTAGAAAACCACCAAACCGAAACGATTAACTCACTGTCAGAAATCATTCAAAAAAATTTAAATACGAAACGTCTCTTAATGTTTAAAGAAACCAGCCGTACAAAGCTTTTATAAAGGATCTTCACAGAAATAACTACAAAATGCAATATAATCTATACAAAGATTAGAATCTTGTCTCAATATGTTTATTTTTTTTACATTGATTAGTATTGGCTGTTACAGTAGTTTATGTAAAATCATGTTCACATTGGGACATACTGGAGGCAGAAGATGTGGCAATATAAACCCCTCGGGTGCTTTGACAAGACTAAAGAAACTTTTACCCACTTTTTGTAAATATTTCAGTTCAATTGACAACAAATAAACCTGTCCTGCTCTCCAAATAAAAACAAAAAGTAAAAAAGTAAAACAAATCCCCTTTCTAGAATCTCCGATCACGATTAAGAGCTGTGTATTAAGGTAGATATGAAACGCAACAGAATTATGTACGTTGTATTACTTCTGAACTACAGCCAAAACAAAATCCATGTTCAATTTGGTGTAACTAAAACAATCTAACATATTACACAATCTATATAAACACACTAACACGCCTCTCATTTGCAAAACCTGAATATGATTTCGGCATGCATTCGAAATACTTGGAAATTATTTCTGAAATGGGAAATACTAAATATCATAAAAACTGCCATGTTGGGTCACAGTTTGCCGATCTTCCGAAACAAATCCCGCTGTGGAGATTCACGTTTCCTGTGAACAAAATCAAATGTGTCCGCTTGACCCTGTGAAATTAAAATAATGAAGCCGTTGTGAATGTCTCTAGTGTTGAACAAAAGGCACTCTAGTGTGTCAGGAAAAAAAACAACAAAAGACAAAAGTGAGCTGTGCGCTCCTGTCTGATATTCTCATGCATAATGGCATCAGTCCATCATCTGGTTGGGACGCTGTGTAGCAGTCACATTTCCAACAGTTCAGTATGACGGCTACCACAGAAAAGGTGGGGTGGTCTCGCTCAGAGCAGAGCAGGTTATCATGACGAGATGACTTGGACATAGTTCGCAGGGTAAAGTCCCACCTCTCCACTGTCCAGCTGACCTTTACACCAGCCCTGCTCGTCCTCCTCACCGAGCTTTATTAGCACTTCGCCTGTAAAAGAGTGATACACAAATACATGTCATGATACCAGCCTTTCTTGCATGTGAGATAACACTGGTTTGGTTTATACATGACATGTTTGTATACGTTTGCGAACCTTTGGGTTTAGAAACACATACTATCAGAAGCTCAGTAAAGATCATTCTGGTGCACACACCCTTGTGCCTGCACAGACGTGTCGAGCATGCAGAAGAGATCAAGGGCTGTTTTTACATGTACCTACACTTTTAAGGTGCCCAAATCATCCTCGTATCTTCTTGTTATGTACTGTATCAAATCTAGTGCGTTGATTTGGTTATTAAAAAAATCCACTGGGAGTCTTTAGAGTGTTAAGTAAGAATATCTGGTTTGTGTTAAATAAAAAGCCATGAGAAAATGCAGTGAATGGCCACTAGGGGTCACATGTGGCACGACTATCATTACACATCCTGTTTGTTCAGCCCAGTAACACCATGATGTTTGGCAGATTCTTGGCTAAAATACTGTAACCAGAATGAATGAATATGAATGAGCTCGGAGAGACAAGACCCAAACTAAACATTTCACGGTAGATCTCTGTTTCTGCTTTCTTATTAAATCTAGTTAAACACCAATGCATTAACAGTATTTTACATTGTATGACTTCCATTTTGTGTTAGGGCCCATTCACAACAATGACAAATCATAGTATCTTCAAAGAGAAAACCTAAAAGAATAGTGAAGTTTAAATATAATGCCAATACAGAGCTGATATTGCTGGATTCACTTCCAGAGTGTTTTGTTCTATAGCCAATTAATGATAAACTATTAAAAGCCGAAAAAAACCATTAAAATTTGTGCTCGCATATTTAAAGTGTGGTACGGTATGGAACACAAACAATAAACAGAATATATAGTGCTTAAGTGAACAGGCCTTTAATCAATAGTTGTAGTTTGGCAGGAAAAAGAGTACATGCCTCCTTCAGAGTAGAAACCCACTAATCTAACTAACAGACCAAAGATAACAGGACTTCTTTCTAGACTAAACCTGATCCAAACCCCCTCTAACCGAGGCAAGGCAAGGACACAGTGTTCTTATTGATGCCTGTTGAGTGAACTTCTTATATTTTAAATGATACAGGTTTCATCGGTTTGTTGATGGGACACAAAAGCGGGCCGGAGCAGTAATGTCTTTGTATGTTGTTGCTTTGAAACCATCCATAATATCATGCTATAAAAGGAAAGGAGATACATCAACAGAAAGAAATGATTCATTAGAAAATCCAGATGCAGCGTCTGATCTGGTTTATTTTTTCTCGGAAACTAAAGCATTAAAAAGCCAAAAAGAAAAAGAAAGTTATTTGTTCCTTTTTTCATTGGGCCAAAATGTTTCCGCTGTTTGTAACAACCTTCACAAAAGTTGTGTTACAGACTCAGCATGAGTTTATTAAAGTCCCCGTGAACCGGAAGTTGAGATATATTGACTCATTTCCGAGTGAAATGGAATTTCTAATGAGAAAAATGGTGGGCGTGGCTTTCATCCTTCTCTGCAATTTGATTGAATGTATCAAAACAGTTGCTGCATTTTGAAATGTAACTGGCAGCATTCTGTCAGATGAAGGGGAGGAGTTACCGGATGCTCCATCCAAGCCGTCTAACGTCATTTAAGATGGATAGTCAAAACAGGAGGGAAGTGCATTGTCAGATTTAACTAAAGATTATGAGGGCACATGCATTTTCAAAAGAGAATGACCCACACTGATAAACTATTTACAATAAACGCTGCAATATTTCATGTAAAACAGGCAGTGTCATTTTCTTTTTCAACGGGACTTTAAAATAATTTTTCACCCATTTTACATTGTTTGCTTTTTAAGAATGGAGGGAACAATCATGATTTAGATAATCCTTGTTGACGCACATTGGGCAAATTTGTATTTTCGTGTCAATTTACTTAAAAGGTTTTAATCTGTGTGAAAGGTTTATACCATTCAGGAATTGAAACATGCTGTGCAAAACGGAAAACTACAAAGAACACACAAGGATGAATAATAATCATCTTAACAAAGAACAGTTTTATGGGTTTTGTTTCAAAATAAAAATATAGCAGGAGTCAAACTGAACTTAATCCAAATCTCATGACCAATCTCGAATAAACCCATGAAACGTGTGTCTTTGCAGTTGTGTGTCTTCATCACGCACATGCACACATTCATTAACCACACTGCATTTCATCCTTTCCTCAATTCAGTTCTTGCAGTAATGACAAACTTCATCAGTATAGACACAAAAGACCTTTTAAGAGAAAAGGACGAGCACATACCCATGTGTGTGTGGCATTAATAAGCATTAGTAGGGATTAATACCTGCTCTAAAGCTCAGTTCATCAGCCTCCTGCCCTGTATAATCATACAGCGCTTTAACCTGAACTCCGACTACCTTCTCCTCCTCGTCGTCCATCCCATTGGCTGGGATGTATTTTTTAGGGCTCTCGTCATCGGACCAGTCTGAAGAGTAGTCTTTACCGGCCCTGTTGGGACAGTAGAAAAATTCATTAGAATAAAAACAAACATACAAACTCACGAGGCAACGCGTGAACTGAAGGTGCAAAATCCATTTGGTGATCCGGTGATCTGCGGTGATCGGTCAAAGCGTACCAGAGTTTAAAAGCACAAACATAAGAATTTGATTTTCACTAAAGCATATTTATGATGTCCAGGTAGACATCTGTGTTCTGTCCCCAGAGAGGAATGTGGGAGGTCAAGAAAGAATGTGCGTGCACATGGTGCAAATTCACCAAAGCGACCTGTCATGCCAGCTGTGGGTTTAAGAGTCAACAGAGAGCAGACTAATAAGCAGGAAGTTGCAGGACACAGTTAATACTGCAGTTTAACAGCCATTCTCCTGTGTGCAACGCTCCCTAAGAGAGAGGTTACAATAGACTGCAAAACACCTACATCATGTGTACTAGAGGTGTGGAGTTCTGTGCAGAAACATTGTTTAGCGAATACATTCCTGATCCTGTGTTAACATTAACGCACATATGCCACCTCAGCAGGTTAACAACTTATTAGTGCACTTAGTACTAATAACAGTGGGTGAAGCCCTACGGGAAGAACTGTTGCCAGGATAATTAAAACATCTAAATAAAAACAACACACTGAAACAAAACACTGCAATTAAAAGTTGTTATCTATATGAGGGTAGTTAACAAACAGCCTAAAAATTATCTTTCATTTCTGCATCGTGATTTTAGATTCGTAGAGTGTTAGAAATACGTGTTGTTTATCTTTTACAGCAATATATTATTTTGATAACCAAACAATCTCCTATCCCACCTTAGATTGACATTGCTTACTTTGCATACTATTACTCTTTTGATAAGAAACACTAGCCGGGTTTCCATCCAAAGTTGCTTATGCGCCAAATTGGAATATCTCATAAAACATTTGCGATTAAGCACCGTTTCCGTCCAACTAGTCATCTGTCACTTCCTAATAAACTGGCACTAAATGTCAGTAAGAAAAGTAAGAGAAGCCATAATAATTTTTATATAATGACTTGCAAGCAGACACATTAAATGTTGGGTATGTAACAATATTATCGATATTGTGTTATCGCAAAGCAACATTGTCTCAATATTACAGTAGTCACATGAATGTATGAAACGGTCTCAACCTTTTTAGTGTTTAGATCTATAAAGAACATGTATAAGGCTGTTTCTTGATGAAGAACCAAACGTTTGTTTGTGTATCAGTCACATGTACCTGTTAGTTTCCTTTGGCGTTTGTGGAAGTTCATCTCCTGCCGAGACGATATTAGTCAAGGTGACCACGTCATCAGAGCGACCGTTTCTGTCCTTCCGACTGATGGATCGGGTCGCCTCTGGTGACCACTCCTAATAATACACATTACACGATTATGAATTTATATTATAGTAATTCATGTTACACTGAATGTGACCTCACATCCTTACATTACAGTAATATACTGCCATAAGATGACGAATAACAACTATTAGTATGTATTTAACTTTATCATCTAATAAAAAATATATTAATTTAATAACTTTGTTGTAAACCTCTTACATTCAAAAGCACTTGTTGAAATTGAGCAATAAAATTATTTTATTATTATATAGAACATAAAAATATGTATTTGTAATGCGTATATGTAATACGTATGTACAGTGAGATACCAAAGTTTCTGCTTTTTGTAACTAATGAAGATTGATCCCTTTAGTGTACTGTCATCTTTACTATATATTTTGTTACAAGCAAACAATGTGACACTGACATAAAAACGCTTAAAGGGACAGTTTACCCAAATATAAAAATTGCCAAGATTTACTCTCCCTTGAGTCGTTCCAAATCTGTATTGGAACACAGAGAAAGATATTTAGAAGAATGCTTGTAACCAAACACTTCTTGGCCACCATTGACTACCATAGTAGGAAAAATTACAATGGCAGTCAGTGCCCCAGAACTGCTTGCTGTCCTACATTCTTCAAAATATCTCCCTTTGTGTTCAATAGAACAAAGACATTTATAAAGCTATATTTCCTACCATGGTAGTCAATGGTGGCCAAGAACTCTTTGGTTACAAGCATTCTTCCAAATATCTTTCTCTGTGTTCATCAGAACAGAAATGTATACAGATCTGAGGGTGATTAAATGAAGAAAGAACTGTTCCTTTAAATACTCCAGAGACAGAATAATTGACAGCTTGTGTATTTATGCCATACAAAGGACTCCAGTGTGGTGGCACACTGAGGAAAGAGCCAGAAGATTCTTCTAAAAGTGTCACTTACCTGAGGAAAGAGGACTAAAAGCTAACTCTATGAGCATTCACATAACAGGGTGTGTGTTTTTACTTGGCAAGTAGCAGTCAGGCTGTAAATAGCAGTCGTACACTTAAATTCCACAACACATCCATACACACTGCATACAGTATGGATGCAGAGGGTGTTCAATTACACACAATGTGCACATGCAGTGTGTGTTTGTGTAGCACAGAGCACTTGGAAGGCAGGCGGGAAAGATCCGCCATTAGAGAGAGGGTTCCGACATTCCAGAACCCACTCATGGGCCGTGTGAAGACAACAGTTCATTCACACTCTGCCCATTAGAAATTCACCACCACTGGAGCCCGGAGCCTAGAACGACTCTTTTACTCCACACAACTGTTTGGTCCTGTAAACATCACTTCTTTTCTCTGCAAATGTTGACAGTGAAATACATCATCTGGTAAATATCATTCCTGCCATTCTGGGTTGCAGCAAACATTGCAAACAGAACAGCATTTCTGCAGCGTGGATAAGATACTGTACCTCAAACTGTGGCCAGTTCATGCTCATTCCGGGCCCATGGGTGTTCCTCCACCACCGGAGGTCCTCTGTGTCATTGGCTGTGGTGATGGTCTGCCCAAGGTCTCGGTATAGGCCTCGAAACCTGTATGGGGATTTTCCACACTATCTGTTAGAACAGGTTTTATTTGTGTACTGCCACAATTGGCACACGGAAGTGCAGCCTACAAGTAATTGTGCAAGATTAAGCTTAAGCAGGGTCACAGCGGGCCTCCGTGCATGGAATTGGCCATGTTGTTTCTACAGTAGCCCTAAACGGACAAACTTCTCTACGGAGCACGTTTCGTAAATACGTTATCTCCTTTGGCAAAGAAGCGAAAATGTGACGAGATCTCAGTGATGTGTCAGCCATAGTGCTTCGATAGAGAGGGGTGGAGTGAGCCACTGGTTGCAATTCACAACCTCACCAATAGATGCTGCTAAATTTCATACATTGGACCTTTGAAAACAAACAAAACTAAAATTTGATGCACGATTTATGCCTGGCAAATAATAAAATATTTAAAAAACTCTTGCATGCAGTTTACAATCAGATTAGAAAATCTAGTTTCTTTAGTTAGTTTCACAATCACTGCTAACCGAACAAAGTACTTTGGAAACGCAAAGAATGAGGGAGGGATAAAGTAAACACTAAAGTTCCTGTACACAAAACTAAACTATATGATTAACACACAGCTCAGCAGCAGCCCTTTAATTACCGCTCGCTTCATCAAAACTCAAGAGACGGGTTTATACAGTGCTGTTTGTGTTTCTGCTCTACGCTGCTAGACTTATCAAGTTACGATAGGAGGTCTTGTTGAGTTAATACTCAACGAGATGCTCAGAATTCTTAATGAAAGTAAACACAACGATCCCAAAGAGCATGGAAAAACAAATAAGCACTTATTAATGGTTAACATTCTTCAGTTTTAGATAGGAGACACATAAATGAATAGGAATCTTTTCAAGACCCTTAGGACTGTAAGACACACTTCATATATCAAGAATTGTACATTAGGTAAAGATTAGAACAAGTTCTCTATTCTTCAGCTTTTAGTACCCAAGCTCACACTTCTGAACATTTGTGCCTGTCCGTCTCTTTGTGGCTCGTGTCCAAACTGTCCTCTAGTTCAATTGTGCTGGAAGCCCATTTTTTCACCCAAAACCCTCTTTTCGGTTGTGGAAAACTTGTTTTATTTGTGTTATCGTCTGTAAATAACCATTATTATCCTGACCACAGTGTTTCAAGGATCCATTCTGGGTGGGATGTTACTTCATGAAGACAGTGAAGCGGTGGCACTAACCTGTCATTGCTGGAGAGGTCCAGGTGCTGGTGCATGTCCTGCATAACGTCTTTAAAAAACTGCAGCCTCTTCTTTTCAGCGTCCTGGGTGATTTCAAAGACCTGCTCCATGTCCTCCATGTATCGGGGATTACTGCGATTGAGTTCGTCCAGGGCTTTCTCATATCGATCCTTAACCTGAGACAAGCAGTCCAAACGCAAGGAACATAGTCATGAGAGAAATTCTATAACAAAAACTGTATAGTGAGAATTATTTGGCCAATTTTTGCTTCACAAATGATTTTGGAAAGTGTTTTGCATAAATCCAAATGAATAACTGAAATATTGTTTGAAATAGTTCAGAAAAGCAAGTCATACATACAGCAATGTCATAAGACTGTGTGAACCCTGTTTTTGCATTTAAGGAATTGATGTGATTATTGAATGATCAACGCACTCATTCATGAAAAATCAATGGTACCTTCTCGGCCTCTTGGGTGCATTTCTCCACACGGTCTGTGAACTTCCGGATCTCCTCAGGGGATTTGGTGGGATCCGCCTTGGCATGGCTTTCACGGGTCATTGCGGTGCGCTCTTCCTTCCGAGCCTGGTGATAAATCTTCTTGGAGGATTCCACCTACCAAGGAGAAGACATTTGCAGAACCACACTGTTTAATCGTCACCACTATATATACCATCATTAAGAAATGTTGGTTTAGGGGATATTTTACTTCCAAATAAAAGTTTATAATACTCATTCTTGTGTTGAAACAAAAATCTAGCTCAGCATGAATGCATGTGTGTGTTCCCTGAGGGGTTTTATGTTGTTAGTGCAGAATTTTTGAGTGAACTGTCCCTTTAAGATACATGAGGAGACTCACTTCTTTCAGTTTTCGGACCCAGGGCTTCTGGGCTTTGCGGAAGCCTTCATCGGCATCTTTGGTCTCACGAAATCCACCGATCATTTGCTTGTGGAAGGCGTCCTTCTGCCAGTTTCGAATCTTCTCACTGTCCTCATTCATCAGTTTCTCTTTAAGCTCCATATGGATCTCGCTCAGTTTGTCTGCTGCGTTCATAAACGCATGCCAGGCCTTCTCCACAGTGCCATACTGAGGTCCTGCAGAGAGAAATCAGCCACTTAGATCCCCAGTCATCTGCTGACACTAAGAAATAAACATTTTTAAAGCCAAAGCAGGAAATTTTAATGGCACTAGTTGGAAGAAAAGCATTTAAGAACACTGTCCTACCAGTCATTGGTCAGACACAGAGATGGTATTTTATCACCCAAAAGAAAATTGTACTCTTGCCTTCACAATTCACAACTTTTACCCTAGGCCCTGTCTACACCAGATACAAGCGGCGCAACGGGACACGAGAGACCCATTAAGGATAAGGCATTTGTCGCACCGTGCCGCATTCAGTGTGGACTAAATGT
This sequence comes from Barbatula barbatula, assembly GCF_947034865.1. Lineage (NCBI taxonomy): Eukaryota > Metazoa > Chordata > Actinopteri > Cypriniformes > Nemacheilidae > Barbatula > Barbatula barbatula. Next base: position 7,581,031 of record NC_136766.1, read on the forward strand.
AAAGTTATTATAAAGGAATGTGGCTTTCCCCAGTTGTTGTTTAAGTATGTTAAGTCATTTTTGAAATTTACCGGAAACTGATATCCCGACCTCTGAAAACATGGGAAGTTCATCACTACGCTTGTGCACAGACCAGTCCATTTTCAACAACGATTTTTTTCATGCACTTGCCAAATAACTGCATTTTGTTTATTTTTAACTAAAAAGTCAGTGTTTTTTTAAAAGAAAATTTAGTAAACAGCTCTGAACATAGGCACATGAATCTACTGCAGAAACAGTCTGCACATGGTGTGACCGGCGAGCAAGCGGCTGGCCTGAGGCTCACACTGGGAGGTAATCCCCTCATATCCTTGACTTCATGGTCACATTTGTTAGGTTGATTTTTCAAATGTAACTTTTCAAAATAACAGTTGGAACAGTTAGTCGTAAATGCTTGTCATTAACCAGGTTATCAAATACAGGTGTCACAACTTTAGAAAAGAAGCAAGCATCCAGAGTTTTACAAATCCATCCATTTAATTTTTTCTTAAAGTGGCTATGTGTGAGTCAATTACAAGCCATTCTTTGGTAAATGTTAACACTGTATCCCTGTAGTGCTTTTAAAGTTTATAGCGACCTGATATAGCAACCCTGGCAAAACCAATGACGGGAATTTAAGGCGGGGCTACTTGTTTATCTGAACAAAGGCATATGGGAGTAGTGCGTGAAACTTTTTGCAAGACTAGTTATTTTTCTGTAATCTATAATCTAAACAAAGTTTTTTAACATCCTTTTAAGATTTTCTTCTGTGGCACACAAAGGAACATTTTTTAAATGTTTCAGTGGTTTTGCGTCGATACAATGGAAGTCAAACGTTCTTCAAAATATCATCTTTTGTGCTCGTCATACAGGTTCTGAATGACATGACAACGAGTAAATGAAAAATGAGTTTCATTTTTGGGTGAACTATATCTTTAAAGTGTACATTAAAAGTTTGTGATTAAATAACACTCAAACGCTCAATAGTTTTTTCGGATTTCTTAGGTTTACAATGGCGGTGGATTGTGATCGTTTCTTCTCAACCTTTAAATGGACACAAAAGCGCTAGAAAATAACTCCATGCGACCTATGCACTATATTTTTGCTGTTTTTACACCAATACGGTTCAAATGCCGTCAGGATACTTGAAACATTACGCATTAGTTGAAGGTTACTTTATCACACTTTAGCATCCTTTTGAAGATTCAAAACTGGAGGTCACAATCCATTGTAACCAGAAAAGCTCCACAAAAAAGAAAAACGCCATGGGGTTTGAAAGACATGAGGGTGAATAAATAAAAATTCTTATTTTTGGATGAATTAACCCTTCCAACGGAAACGTCACGTCTTTTGAAAACAGCAGTAGCTGATATTCTTTTCCGCAGGCTCAGAGCCAGCGCTCACAGTTTCTTCCACGCTTAGCATATCATAGAAACCAACGTGCCACCGCTTGAAAACAAAACCGCCTAAGAGCCGAAGAACTCTGTTGCATTCTGTTCATAGCTGTTTTTAATTCATGAGAATGTGGCCTATGTTAATACCCCCGTGTCAGCAACGCAATTTTCTAAAATTAATGCAGAGAGGAAAGCCTCAGGGTACACAGTAGGGTAAAGGTCTAACTAGTGCAGAATATTCATTTAAAATCAGCAGACAGGAATACTTTACAGCTCATCAGAACGGAATGTGTTTGAAGTCAATGTGAGGGGGACTCATCTATTTGAAGAGGACTGGACAGCCCCTGTAACTCAAGATCAGTCCCAAATGCCCACTTACCTTTCTCCACCACCCCACTCCATTTTTTGGCCCAATCGCTTAGCTGCTGTGAATATCCCTTCTCAATCTTGGCCCGCTCCTGGAAGCAGCTGACCAGCTCGTTGCACAGTTTGTATCCGTCGTCAATGCGCTTCACCGTCCTCTTGTAGTTCCCCGGCTGGCCAGACACAGTCATATCTTGTCAAATTGTGCACAAGTATTTCTATACTATCTTTGAAAGCATTCTTAGGTTAGTGTTTCCTTAACAATGACTACATCGAAGTGTAAACAGCTTTGTTGGTTTTAAAGGGTGTGATGTCTACAATAGCAAGCGAGGGACTTTGAATGACATGGTGGTGACTTTTCAACACTGTGTTGAAGGGAGATGTTTTCAGCATTGGTAAGTTAACAGGCTAAAAAAGTGAAAATGAAAGTAACTTCGGTATTACATTGCAAAGAATAACATGACAATCCCAATGGTTTCTAATGCTGTTACTTAGATAAACCTCAGATTACGATCTGCAACACACTGACCGTAAGTTTCAAGTTTATTTTAACTTCAGTATGTAAGAGCCATTGATATAAAGGCAAGTGTGGACTTGACAGAGCAGGTGGATGCCTCTTACAGATGTCATCTCACACACACCCTCTCTGACACACACATAAGTGCATGGAACTCTATGGCTAGAAGTTGATGCCCCACTCAGGATGGCTCTGAGCTGTGTGAGCGTGTGCATGTTTGGTCATTTACCTCCCAGAAGCTGTCCCAGCTCCCAACGTCCTGCAGATCGCCGTTGGAAGACATTTTGGGGTCGCCTCCGCAGCACGGAATGATGGCGGCTGTCTATCAAACTGCAAAAAACAAGCAAAAATGTAGTAAGCACACAAGTTTGACGTAATCAAATTCGACTTGAGATGATGAATAAACCAGTCCATCCAGTCTCTGCATTCCATGCCCTTAAGATTAATCCAAACAACTGAAACAAACTACACGCAACTTTAAATGCCTGTCCCAAATATATTCCGTTTCCATTTTGCCAAAGCCTTGCCTGCGATCTCTAGAGACCTTTACAGTCAAGATGTCTCGCCTAGTAAAGTAATCCAGAAAAAAGTGGAGACAAGAAAACTGCCAGTCTCACCTCTGAGCGGCTTTGCGTCTGCCTAGGGCAACCGAGGCGAAGCAGAAGCTCTACTCCGGTCTGGGTGGGGTAGAATTATACTAGTTAAAGTGCTATCGTTACCCAGATCCTCCCACTGCACGCCTTGCTATCTCACACCAGAAACAGTCATACTGATAAAAATATATCCAATGACATGTAAATGTCTGTTCTCTGTTGCTCATCGGTGCATGGGAAACGCTACGATCTTATTCATCGCCCTAAAATAACATCGTCGGAATGATTCCTGCTTTGGATTAAATAACATTTATGTAGTGGGTAACAGAATGAGTAGGAGGACAACCGATGAACCTTACACACACCTTCTCAGGCTTGCGTACATTTAGCACGACTCTTGGCCTTGGGTCCACGCTGTATTGTTTGAACCAAGGTCGTATAGTTTCCTGAAACAGACACAACAAACTGGAGGAAGGAGCCTCGCAACAGCCTCTGCTTCTAATTCAGGCCAAGCTAGTAACGCTAATGGAAAATTAGCATCCGGAAGCACATGGGAACAAACCAAGTGAACTCTGACACTGGATGCTTTCATGATTCACAGTAAAATTACAGTTGGCATGGTCCTCGGCGGTAGGGTTTCTTACGTTTAAAAGAACTGCTGCTACTGGTTGTCGATTAGTTTATAAATTGAATCTGGATGTGACTTCACATCCTTGAGCTTGGATTACTTCCCTTGAACTTCCTCTCTGTGAGGTGAAGGCAGGGGGGGTGGCGAAAAGTTGGCTGCTGATGATGGCATTTCCCACAAACATGCCAAAAGGAGAGCTGATACGAGAATCTCATTTGAACCACAGCCACTAATTTAAAGTTAAAGGACCAGTGTGTTGAGATCTGCGCGGGACTGTTTTTTCGTCCCTCTCCCACCCACTAAAGTTCGTCCCCCTCCCACCCTTTCCCGCCGAAAATTCCCTCTGTGTTCACCCGGAATCTGCTTAGAATTAGGGGACGACCGATTATCTACGTCGATATTAAGCATTTTTTCCATTATCGACATCGGTCATTGTAAAAGCCAACTAATTTTGAAAACGTGCTATTTGGCAGTGATGGAGACAAGGATTTAGTGAGAGCCGTTGGAACATCTCACTCTAGTCTGTGGCCTAGAGTAATGTCCGCAATGTCCACCCATCTGATTTGGTGGGAGTCACGAGTCCGGCCAATCAATGTGGAATTTGTGTGTACTCATTATCTACGAAATGTTTTTCTTTTGTAAAAATGAAAATGGACTCTCTCCGCATGCATCTTTCTGAAATTTGCATTAAAACAGATTTAAAAGTTTTCATTGTAAAGAGCAACATGCATCAAGCGGAGCGTCTTTCTGAGAACTTGTTTTTTTATTTCCTTACGATTTTCCATGGTGTTACTAAAGTAAACGTGTAGTAACCATGGGCAAAGTTTTTGTCAGAGCTCTTGTTATTCTTAGTTTTGAACATTTAAAAATGTTACACCAGAAATAAATATCGGTTTAAAAATATAGGGTATCGGTCTACCTGACCTGTAATAATCGATAAAAGCGCATATCGGTCGACCTCTGCTTAGAATGATTTTCGTCCCGAGTTTTCCGACCGCTACCATCTTTTATCCTAAAAATGTTTATCCTGTGCCGCAAAAATCCGTATCAGGAATGCAGACCGTTACCAGTGTGACAACTGGTTCTCAAACTGGGGGCCCAAGATGGATCCAGTTTTTGTGGCCTTTTATTAGATTAGATTGTTGATTCGCTGAACAAATCATTTAAGAGTCAGTCAAGAAGTCAGATAATAATAGTGTATTGTAAAACTTGTTGTTGGACACTACATACACCAACAAAACTATATACTCCTATATGCAAAAATGTACCTTCATATCAAATTATGCATTTATGTTGAACTTGTCACTTGACCTCATCACACCAATGTTTAATAAAAAAGGCTGCTTTACATTTTGCCAACAAGGAAACGAAAAAAAATTTGTTCACAGCGTTTCATAAGAACCGGGCACACCCATTCCCATGAAACATGTCACGCTGTAAGCATAGCACCAAGCAGCTGTGTCATGTTGAACTCCAGAAATAATCAAAGCCCCCGGGGATTCAGCAAAGCTGGAGAGAGAACACAGCCGAACCTAATAACCCTCTTCCATTAACATCAAACTACATATCCAACAGCTGAGAGCAGATGGAACTTTCTGCTTTATCTGAAAGACTCTGTGCCAAATACTCCGCGTCAGGGGCGTGGCCAATCATGCCTAGCGATGGACAAACTGAAACAATGAGCATGTTCACTGTTCAACAGAAATACAAGCAGGGCGGAGTGCGGCCCCCTTCTCATTTTGCTATTGTGCCGTACAGCAGAGCTTCTGGTAAGGTCCGACACATGGATGTGAAAGAGCTCAGCACTCCCACGGAGATCCGAGCTAAAAAGAAAGCATGTCTGGGGAGAGGCGTGGCCAAGACAGCTTTAATTACACGGTTGTGTCAGCATAACAAGGAAAGAAGCAGGCAGCTCTTACTACATTCAGACGGCTAAGGCCACAAACAACATTATGTACAAAGCTGAGAATCTAAACAGCAAGCCAGATTATAAAATGTTTTAGAGAATAAAATGCTTGCACATTTGGTATGGGATTTTGAATGCAGTACCACTCCATTCAACTGGCGTATTAAATCCCGGAAGGGAGTAAGCATTTCTGCACACCGTGTTCCTTCGCCCCAAAGTCTATGGGTTTTTGGTAAATTGCCTGAAGACAAAAGCTCTAATATAAAAGTAAGAAATGTGTTCATTTCTAAAGCTTACCGTGGCAGACAAAACGTCTAAATATCATGAACTTTTTAAAATCACAGATCTTAATTTGTGCAATCTTCCACAGGTCTATGGGAAATATGCTAATGCTGTTTCAGTGCAGAGCTAACTTAAACGTTAGCCTACAAAATTACGTAATCTCTGTGGTCTTAAAGTGATAGTTCGCCCAATAACGAAAATTCTGGCATCATTTACTCACCCTCTTGTCATTTTAAACCTTTTTTCTGTGGAACACGAAAGAAAATATTTGGAAGTATGTTAGTAACTTGGTAACCAAACAATGCGTTCATTTCTATTGTATAGATACAAAACCAATGCAAGTTAATGGTTACAGTCGTTGTTTGGTTACAAACATTCTTCAAAATATTGGTGTTGTGTTCTGCATAAGAAAGTAAGTCGTACAGCTTTTGAAAAAACAAGAGGGGAGTACATTTTTAGGTGAACTATTACTATTAACTATTAAGTTACAAAACTCTCAGATGTATTTGTAAAACATATATATACACAATGCTTGCCATAGAAAACTGCTTTAGCTGTGACCTTTGAAACACTACACAGAACGATGTGAAGTAGCCATCTTAACAGACCAATGCTATTGACAAAGAAACCTAAAGAATTCAAATACAAAACCAGTATAAAAAGAGAGAAATTCTGTAAAACGTGAACTATAATTACGTTATTCTCTGTAACTAACAACAATGACATTACGCTTTTGTGAATGAAATTTCCTTGTGTTGGAATGCTATCAAATCCCCAGGTTTATTGTGCTGAAAAGGCTTTGGCCTACAAGCACAATGCACTGCATAGCCTTAGCGATTAAGATGCATACAGTATTACAAAAATACAAACATGACAGCAGCAGATGGTTGATCATGCGTGTTATTTGTAGCGTAGTTCATACTGTTTCGACGGGGCAGCCCCTGTCCCAGCAGGAAACAGATGCGCTAAAGACCCATCTGTATGAATGCCTCTTACAATTTGTTATACAAGTAGCTCAGAGACTAACAGTGTCAGAGGTCTTATGGAGGACCTTGGCCCTGTTTTTGCAGATGTTAAAATTTCATAGGCCACTGACTTACACAACGGTATGACAAGAAGCAAATTGTTATGTGTGTAAAGACCGATTTGTACATATCCAAGCTCATTTTATTAGGAAGAATAATCCAGTGAACAGAAACACAATCGACACTGGAAAGTGAATGTACAGAAATTGCGGTTGGATATGCGAACACAATTTTACACCCTGATGCATAATGAATCGAATCAAAAAGCAATTGATAGTGCAATGCAAGTACATCTTGTAATCCCCAAGAGCAGACACTAGCATAGACTGTCATTTTTAATGGTCAGTTTTAAAATACTGTCATCACGCCAGATATTATCAAACTGGGAATCTAGCTAAACAAGTTATTTTGGCTAGTTGAAATGTCTAAAGCAGGGCTTAAACCTAGTCCCAGACTAATTTAAATGTAAGAGGTGTCTTAATTAAAATCAACTTGCACCGACATATCTTAAAATATATGAGATCTTTAAGTCTCAAGATGCACACCAATAAAGTTTTTTTGTAATGTATGTTTTAAAAAACAATTTAAATATCCTACTTTAGCTAAGGCCTAGTCCTGGTTTAAGACAATCCCTGTCCGGGAAACCACCCCTAAATGTTTACAGCTACCTGAAGGATAACAATGAGTTAAATTGCTTAGGCATTTAATTGCAAAGATACATTTTAAAGCAGAAATGCATGCAAATCATTCAATTAAACAATACGAATGCTTGGCCAACACCACGCTGCATTAAGACAGCAATGGAAAATAAATTATTTTGTGCCAATGCTGTGTAGTACAGCCCTCCAGGAGCTTAAGACTGCATGGAAGTGCATTTGGAACCAATTAAAGGGGCATCTACTTTGGTTGTTAGATGTGGCTTTGAGAATACAGCTTGCGGCATGTGGTATTTATTTGTGACTCTCAAACATAAATCTTCCTGCTTTTATTCCTCTCGGATGCAAACATACTCACAATGTAAATGCATGTCAGACATGAGTAAAGAAAACCTTTGAATCATGGGCAAAGTCAGCAAAAACACGACACAAAAATCCTAGATAACCTGCCGATACTACCGAACAACCAGGGAAACGATGGCTTCTGTTTGGGCAGAATGAGGCCATGGGAAGGAGGGGTCTGGAATCCTGCATAAGCTCCACTGGAAACTTGCAGTCATTAATCTGATTAATGTATACAAGACTACGGAGCATCGAAGATATTTAAGGTCCAATGCACATAAATCCAAGCATAGTCTTTTTAACAAATACATTCTTTCCAACGAAATCTTACTCTGTATCCAGAAAACAATACAGCCAAAGGAAACTCGATCGTGAAAAATGATCGTTAGAAAAAAAACATAAACAGTAAGGGGAAGGAGGTGGGCGGTGTGATCAAAAGTCATTTTATATTTCGGTAACAATACTGTAAACCTCAAAATTGTAAATTTTCTCTGCGAATTTAACTCAAACCTGCAGTAGTTCTACTATTCTCCCTTTATTCATTATTTCTTTATCAGTCGCACATGTAAATAACACAGCAGCTCTGCTAATAGAAAGCCACATAAATGTATAACCAGCAAACTGTTCTAGTAGTATGGAAGATGATTTTGCGACTGTCATCTGGATAAACTGTTATACTGATCAGCCCAAGTAAGAGACACATTTTTTACTCCTAGTGTGTGTAATGTTAACAGACATCAAATGAAATAAGTTCCCCAATAATATACACAGTTACACACCGTACAGACAATAGCACTAGTTGACTGCCAGTATTAATACAGAATATGTGTGCACGCTGACATTGTAAACAACCTTCAAACATTGTAATTCAGAGTCAGAACTATCAGCAAAAGCAAACAGAACATGTTTAACAGGAACTTACCAAAAGCAGGGAAGAACGTTAGATATTAGTGGGTAGTTACCCAGCAAAACGGCCTCTCCGGTGACCTGTGAGAGGAAGGAGATGTTAGGTTTGTGTCAGAGTTTAGTAAGCCAGAGAAGAAGATGCAAGCAGAAGAAAGTAACTCTTGGTCCTTGTAAAATGGCAGGACACTGAAGGAGGCAGGAGGTTAATATAATCCCAGAAACTCAAAGGTGACACATTCTGAGATGGAGAGAGAAATGCCACACATAGAAGACCTGAGGCAACCACGAGAACATTGGAAAACACCACAGCTTTCCACAAACTGACCTATGACTAGGTCCTGGAATAAGGCCAAACACCCCCGTTCAAAGAATGTTCTGAGTTCAATACGAGCTCTATTGACTCTCTATGGCATGCTGCAGAGTACAACAGAAAATAACGTGTGCCACAGTTTAAAAAACAAACAAACCTTAAGTCATGTTCACAGTAAGTTATATTGAAAAACACAACATTGCATCAGAATAAATGTTACAATACAAGCGTGTTTCAATTTTAAAGGTATGAGAACTAGTCGAATAAAAAATAGCTTATAAACGGTTTCATTGGACGCAAATGCCTTTCCCGAAGTTAACTTCCTGTCTATAATGTGTTGCTTGTTTCAATACTGCTTAAACAGACTGGTAACTAGGGTTGGGCCGATCGTCCATCGCCGATGGCGTACAGACATCGGGACGGAAAGCCAGCATCGGGATTCCAACAAATGTTTCACTTTCGTCACGTGACTCTCGCTACTCTAAGCTGCAAAGCATACTGAAGCGTTATATAAAGAAGACCCATATCTGCACAGCCCGCGTTGCATAAAGACGACGTACGAGTCTGCGTAGCTCGCATGGTATTAAGATCACTTTATAACGCCGCCCAATCCAACTGGTAACCTTTTGTGTGCAAAGCTATCAGGTAGGGACTGTTTCCAAAGAAAAAAATCATACCCCCAGGAATGATCTAGACAATAAATAACCAGTTTATTCTAGAACAGAACAATAGTCCCAACACTAAAAGGACAATTTTACTTGAATAACATTGTATAGAAGAGTTAGGGACAGCTAGGGCTGCTCGATTACAACACAAATCATAATCCCGATTATTTTGGACAATATTGAGATCCTGATTATTTAACACGATTACTCAGTAACCTTTAAAACAACATAGAAAATAAAAACTTTTGAAAACTCTGAATTGAACTGAAAAATAAATGTAAAAAAATAGCACTGCTGAACCACTGTAAAGGAAAGGGTGCGCTGTGCATTTATACTACAAGAAAAGAGAGGATCCTTGCAAAATGGAGTGCGGCACAATAATCGTTTACCTCAATTATTTTGTTTTTGTAATTGATGGAGGCCAAAACTGACAATTAACTGCACAAACCCTAGGAACAATTCACCAAAAAGTGAAAATTCAGTCTTCATTTCCTCAACCCTTTTCCGACTATAGTCAGTGGTGGCCAAGAAAAAGGTTTGGTTAAAAGCGTTCTTTTGAATATATTTCTCTGTGTTCATCAGAACAAAGACATTTATACAGATTTGGAACGACTCGAGGGAGAGTAAATATGACAGAATTGTAATTTTGAAGTGAACTGTCCCTTTAAACAAAAACACGGGGTTTATTTTATTCTTCTCTGGTAAAAGAGGCACAGTACGTGCACATTCTGTATACAACATATTGTAGATACACATGTGCTGAAACTGTCACGCTTCTGTTAAGTACCTCTGTTAATGTCGGTAGGTTACACGTTTCCCTTCAGTATGGAATGTGACATCACTCACAACATACAGCACATTCCTGCGTGCTGTCAGGTTCAGGCACGCTGCACTAATTAAACCTCGAGCACACGACCGTTCGCCTCAGCAGGCCCTCCCAATACTTAAACCCTTAACTGTAACTAAGCAGGGCATCTTTCGCCCAGACATCCACATTGATGCTTTGAATAGAGTAAATTACTCTATTTAGAAAGATTCAAGACAAAATGCTGCATAGAACGATTTGACTATGAGAGGCTGGCAGGTTCTAGCAGATGTAAACAGGCCCACTGCTAAAGCTCATGGCGGACGTCCTCACACTGGCAAGAGATAGAAAACTGAATTGACAGAAGTGGGAGAGTTGACAGGAGGATTATTTTACAGTGAAGCGTTTCATGAACAGGATGACTGACAAGAACAACAAAGTGGAAGCGAATATTCTACTGTAGTTCACGTGATAAAGTGAGTCTGTGAATTGTCACTGCATTTCAAATGAACAATGAATTAGGTTTTAAAAGACAAGGGTTCAGAAATGTGTGTGAAATTGGTAGATTGATGCCAGTGTTATGAACCCACATGAGTTTAATATTAATAGCATCATGCAAATGTTCAAAAGAACATGTGAAGGAACAGTTCACCCCAAAAACCTCTTCATTTAAACCTCATCTAGTTGTTCCAAATCTGTATACAAGGAAGATATTTGGAAGAATGCTTGTGACTAAACAATTGGCCACTGTTGACTAGCAAATACCAAAGTAGGAAAAATCACTTTTTACATTTCTTTGTAGGAAAGCAAACAATTCTGGGAAATTTTTCCTACTATGGTAGTCAATGGTGGCCCAAAAATGTTGGTTTCCCAAGAATTCTTCCAAACAAGACTGGACCCAGACAAAACCATTTCTCAAAATCCTTTCTTTTGCTTTTCACAGAAGAAAGAGTCATATTCATTTTTTACATCATGAAGGTGAACAAATGATGAAAGATATTAAATTATCAGAAGAATGATTAAACTCCACGTTTCCTCCTTGCATTTCCACATGTATTTTGTGAAACAGAATAATGAATTTGGCTTCAGGACAACTCAATAGCCCCGCTCTCAAAGGCTCAGTGCACTTCCACTGTAGGCATGAAGAAGACAAAGGCAGTTTTGTTCTTTACACAGCATTCTCCAAAAACCACACACACACAACAGCACAGACAGTTTATTATGTTTGTGGTCAGACCAAGCGGCAAAAGATTTATGAATAATGGTGATAGAACAGGAATCACAAATATGAATACGTGAAAAATGAGACAGGATGGCTGCGCCGTGTTTGATAGCAAACCCCAAATACAAAACGAGAAAGAGCATGACTCTGTTGGCAGTCACAGTCCAAGCAGCAGTTACTTAACACATTGTCTTATCTCTGACTTTAACTGCTCTTTGACATTTAGACCCTTTCATCCAAAGCGTTTTGCAGTGATGTAACAGCAGGCATTGCCCCTGGACTGGAGTCTTGCTCAAACGCACGCACATGACAAGGCAAACAATGGGTCGCAGTTCCTAGGTCGCCTCCTCAAAACCTACATATTTGCATGGGCCATCAGATTTCTAACCACCACCCTTAACCAACGCTGTCAGAAATCTGAAGCACACAACATGAGATGCTGGATTATTGCTTCAAAGACAATAAAAGTCACCAAATACTATATCGCAAACGCACCGTACATGATGGTAGGATTATAAAAGAAAGGGACAGAAATACAGGCCACTGTCTGTGATCTAGATATAACAATAACGGACTGCTTCATTTACAATATGCAGGGAAAATAAGCTCCATTTCTGGAACATTGATCCGGTTTGACACTAGAAGCAAAGGTGGACAGTTGAAACGGTGGCCCTCATACGAAAAAACACACACAAACAAAACCTACAGAGGGCTCCAAAAGGGTTAGACAACATTGAAAATCTAGGAACTCCTCATCCAAGAAAATTAACCACAATGGGGGTTTGTGCCATTTGAGTGCATGCCGTCATCAATTTAACTCTGGACTCTCATATTGCTAAAATATTTTAAGGAACCGAAGTAAAACCCAAAAAAGCAAACAAGTATGTTTTTTCTGAAAGTCTCAGTCTTTTGGATCCCACTATACAAATAAGTCTACATTAAATAAACGTTTTATTCACACACCTTGATTTTAAATAGGTGAAGTCACATTTCAAGACTCCAGAGCTCAAGGGAACGGGTGTTGGGTGCTTCCCAAAGGATCAGCGTGGGGTTGGACAAAATGGGATTACAAATGATTTTGTTTGACACTTTCACAAAACTTAAAGCCGAAACTTAATAATAGCATAGCCTACGAGACGACGTTCCTTTGACCAAAAATGAATGAAAGCCCTTTGCATGCTTCGACCCGAAAATAAACGGTTGCCCATAAACGGATGCTAAAAGTAAACTAATGTACACTCAGCCTTAAAAGATTTCGTTTTTAGGTTTTCGGGTATGTTCCCTAAACCATTCAACGATGTATGCCGATTAAGAGCAATATTTACAGCGTGAATGTTTACGCGGTCTTCATGTTTTATAGCGGTTCTTTAACAAAAAGTCTATACACCGAGCCACATTATTAGAAGCGCACGCGCTCACTAGCCGCAGAGAACATATTCAATAGCACAAAATCGACTTACGACTTTTTTATCGTATCCAGGCCAAAACACTTGTGCACTCGACGTCCCACGTCGACATGAATCTACAGTTCTTCGATCTGATGCGAAAGGGCGATATCTCCGGCACATTTACACGCAGACTGCGTTCATCGGTTTAGGACAAGCTCCATGTGAAAAGTTGACACCGCTCAGACACCTTCCCTTCCTTCCATGGCAACCAAGCGGCGGTATAATATCTCCCATAAACATTTACCAGGTGGCGCAGAAACCCAATTCAACAAGTTGTTTTTAGAAAGCAGGTTTGTTCCACGGTCGACGGTTACTTTGGGCGTTTGTTTCAGAGGCAGGCTTCTTTCGAGAGCTGTTTACAAATGAAATTAGATGCTGGGGCTTTGCATTATGTCCATTGATCCAATTACACAGTTTAACCCTTTCGGGCTCAGACTGAAGGACTGAAAAAACGTGCAAATGAATGGGTTTCTTATTTGACATGGTAGCATTTTATGTCTCGTATGTAGTATGCGCAACATGCCGTGTAACTATTAAAGCACCAAGGGGAAATTAAATGTAAGGCTTTTACGTTACGTTTGACGCTTGATAACTAGAGCGACGTCGCCCTCTGTAGGCTGAACGACAGTCTTGAAGTCGTCAGTAAAATTCGAGTGAAATATTCTTCATCTTCACATTTCTGATTGAAGCTTAATAAAAAAATCATTACTTGCAAGTATGCATACAGGCCCTGTCTAGTCAAAGTTTTGCTTGTGTTTGATAAATTAAAATGTTCTTCTATTTTATAATGTTCTCAGACGCAAAGAGATTAGCTGAAATAAAGGCATACCACATACTTGATTACTACACAATAATATAAAAAATATTGCATTTTCATTATTCACGACTGCGCCATTAATTTTATTATTATTATTCACTAGGTGGTGCTACACGTAACGATCCAACTTGCACAGTTTACAACGAACGTGGAATCCCATTTGTCGCCAAATCAAAAACAGTTTGTCAGTTTATTGCTTCGTCTATTATCGTGAATAATAGAAACCACGGTCAATGCTATGGGTTGGGCTTACATTATTTTAACTGCGAGTGTAAACAGAGCACAGATATAAAAGTTTTGGAGGACAATACACACGGTTTGAATGAACGGCTCGCACCGCTGACTCAAACCAGGGTTCTTATGTTTTTACAAGTCGACTTGTTTTACATTCTCGTTAAGTTACCGTCCACTGCCAAATACGTGTAATCGTATTAATAAATGTTTCTAATTTTACTCGATTTGGCGAGTGTTCATTTCAGACCCAGTCTGCCGCTTCTGGAACGACTGCAGGGACTTTTGTTTTGAAATCTCCTTGGAGTCCGAGAGCGGAAGTCATTGGCGACAGCGAAAGGTTCACGTTACTTGCAGGAACACTAAAGAAAGGAGGAAAAGCGGCTATCGGGATACCAAGACTGATTTTATTGGGGAAAGGGTGTCATACAATCTGCAGACGCTGGTATCTCAGAAATCCTCTCCCTGGTGAAGTTACGGGCCTATCATCGTGCAAGTGAGTGAAAGATATTAGGCTGCTAGAGCTAACGAGCTAAAGGTGTTTGTCAGGCTGTTAGCTCCTTTAGTCAATATCGGTTGACTGACTAGTAATCCTGCCTATAATCGCAAAAAATCTTCAATGGTCGATTGTTGGTGTGATCCGTATTCAGTGATTCAACAGCTGGTCCAGTATGTGCGCATCGCGACTCGCCCCGTGGCTCTTATTAGCGAGAAGATTGAATAACTAACGTTATATGTATTTGTTCGCTGTTATTATCGAATCTGTATCGATATCCAGGCCGATCGGTTGATTATTATGAAAAAAATCGTTGAATGTATAGGCGACCAAGACCGCTGGCAGGTGATATATTGGATGTGGTGCACCTCCTTCCTGTTTAGCTCTGAACACATCGAGGGTTTTGGCCCGCAGCGAGAATAAAGCTCGTTCGGTGTCGTGAGGAGGAATTATTTATTTATATTTGTTTTGTCAGCTTCGAGGTTTCGATAAAGGCGTTTTAGATTGGAGTTATTGTTTATTTTCAGAAGGCTTTTGTCTTCGCTGGGAGAATCCGTTACACACGCGCATACGCATCAGCAGTAAGAGATGAGTGAGATGTCAGATGATGGGACCATGCAGGTACATCAGGTTACACGTTTTAGCTGTAATAAATGCCAATGGCTGTGTAACCATATTGTAATATGGAATAGTATATTGGATATAAAACCTCATTTGTTATTTGAACCCAGTCCAGGAATTTTTAGGCGTTATCTAGTTTCGATTCATCAGATTTACAATGTCTCCCTTAATAAGTTAAATATGGTGGTAGCAGGTTCGACGACTGCTGTTTACCTTTTTTTGCAAATATTCTGATATCAAACAGCAATGTGTCACAGAGACAACTGCTGATTTCTGTTGCATGCATCTTTAGGGGTTCTGTGAGAGTGCAAAGCCTTTAAATATGTATCTGGGAGTCAGAGCATCTCCACATAAAATCTGAAAACTTCTGGCCGTCGTTTGTTTTCTACGTTATATTAAAAGCGTGATATTATGCCGAAGGAATCACCCCCACAGCACAGAGCATGCTGTCTTCTTAGGGCCGAGGGAAGGGCATTTCCTTACTGGTGTCACAATGGGAAACCATCCCTGTTGCCTGGCTTCCTCCTGAGCTAATCTCTTTTCAAAAGGTTAATGATTTGAGATGAGCCTTCTAATGGATACACCACATTGCATTAGTACTGCGGCGCTGATAAACACAAATAGCAGAGGGCATTGGAGATATGTGAAAGCTTATGTACACTCATGCTTTTATTTGCAGACTCGTGGGCATATTGTAGAGTTTTAACCAATATTGAGTATCTTTTACCTACTTGGAGAATAATTGGGGCATGTAGGTGACATGGAAAACTGACCCGTTTGTCTTATTGGTCAGTTTTTTCTTTTGGTGATTTCTCTACCTGGTGTTTTGCTTTGAGATTTGTAAATTGACCCACATATAACCAACATAAACAAACCCACGTTATAATAACACCATGTGACAAGAAGCATCATATTTGATTTTTCTTCCTGGTCTTTTCTCTTAATACTACATTAAAATGAAATCATTTCTGTTTTGGTTGATCTCAAATGTGTCACATTATAAAATAAAATGATGCCGATACTTTCATGTGTCCATTCTTATTACGCAGACTGTTTTTGTTGTCCACCGTTTGTTTGTTTTTTGCTGCTGGCACTGATTGATAATCGTGATCTGCACCTGTGCAGCGTAAATGTGAATTTTGATGATTCACATTCGGGTCACATGGAATATGGCCTTGCTCATTGATGGTGCTTATTAACATTATAAAATAACGATTTTCATTTCAAAATGGTCTATTTTCTGTAATAATTAGATAAGCGTTATGTGTTTTAATGTTTAAAACATTCATTGAATGTTTACTTTCCTCAGTGTGCTGGCAGCAGTGATTGGGTCAGTGGCAGCGGTGCCAACAGCCATCGTCCCATGAGCTTTCTTTTGGTCTGAGCTGTCTGCTTTGGGCTCCGGCCTGGTTCGTCTGGATCACTGTGCCTCTGGCGCCGCAGTCATGGATCACCCCAGAGAGAAGGAGGGCGAGAGGCCGGTGAGGAGCAGTAAAGTGGCCCAGGGGCGCAGCGGGCACTCCAGGCCCTCCAGCTCCTCCACATCCTCTGGGGTCCTTATGGTAGGACCTAACTTTAGAGTTGGCAAGAAGATCGGCTGTGGCAATTTCGGAGAGCTGAAGCTTGGTAAGAAAAGCAATATTTCTTTCTCTTGCAAATTCTCAACTTCAGCTACCTGAGGTGAAGTTTCTTTGCCGGAGGTAAAATTCATAATTCTGGGATAATAGCAGATAATCATCAGGTTTCATACAAACTTGTGAAGTCTGTGCCAGATCGCGTCTGTGATGTCATTAAAGAAAAAAGCGGTCCTATCAAATACTTAGAAAATTAGATGTATGATCTCAGAATGTGCAAATATTGCTGACATATGGATCACTTATCTGCATTAACAAAACATATCTGCAGTTCCCAACATCTTAATATTGTGTATCTAAGTTTAAGCAGAGAAATTCGGCTTCAGTAGGTCAGACTTTGTCTCATATTTACTTTTCAGGAAAGAACCTGTACACCAATGAGTATGTTGCAATAAAGTTGGTGAGTACATTTACATTTATTATTCCATTTATGAAAATTGACAGTAATTATAAGCAGAATCTGTGTGTATTATATCTGTATCGGTAGGTTTGTCTATATATCTAATGCTTTTGCCTTAATCTTAAAACAAGCATTTTTAATGCATATTAAATAAATGTGTGAAATGTGTTCAAAGATTTCTTTGAGCCCTGGTAAGCATGAGCGCATCTTCAAAAATGTATTGTAGACCGATATTCTGGAGACCTGGAACAAAATAAATATTAGCAGTGCAAACTTAGGTGTGTCTGTCAGAAGTTTGTAAATGACTCGAGTCAATAGTGTCATTCAAATAGATCATTCAACACCATATTTGCACTGCTCATATTGAATTGCTGGATTTGTCTGTATTTGTCAGTTTGTATATACTTAAAGTGGACTTCTTTCTTCATTTTGTCCTAATATTAAGGAACCTGTGAAATCGAGAGCCCCACAGCTACATTTGGAGTACCGGTTTTACAAAACATTAGGCAGTACAGGTAAGAATAACAAACATGTTAAGACTTTGCCTTGTGTTTATTTTGATTATATTAATCGGTTCTTATCTGTCAGTTGTTTGTTATATCGTTTTCAGTTCTGTCAGTGCTTGCTCATTGTTGCGCATTGTTTTGTTATGTGTCCTCTTTATTCATACTTGTGCTCAAAGCATGAACTGTAGTCACCGGCTCAGGGCTTTGTGACTGGGATTTACCGTCATTTCACTTGCTTTGAAGCCCACGGTTGCTGGGCAGGTTTTTGTTGGATGTTTATTTTGTATTCGATTGAGGATTATTTCCCATCTGAAGTATTTGACATGTTGAGTCAAAGCCTTAGTGTTTACGGTACGCATCACCTTGCAGTTTTATGTTCACCTAGACTTTTGTAGTAAGGCAATGAAAATCCCACATGGTTCAAAATGAATGATTTGCCTTATATCGAAAATCTGTCACCTACAAGTGACTTTACAAATGTGCAGACCAGAGGCCGCATTAACCCCAAATTCTCTGTCATTGATGGATTTTGAATACCAGTGATGGATAAATCGTCTGTCAATTTGACGGGTTACATTGAGAGCAGTTTGTAATTCAGTTTTTTGTCGAGTTTGTAGCATCCAATAATTTTCTTTCACCACAAAGTGATCGCAAGCGACCGGAGGTACCCCTGCCCTGAATGCGAGCGCGAAGGACTGCAGCTGTTGGCTTTACCTGTGATACGTGCGAGGCTTACTCGGATAAGATATGTTGTTGATTAATCTTCTGGTAATCCAGCCTTGCCAAAGGGCAGTGTCAGTGTGTGTTTGTATTTAGTCTGTTTTAACAGTTTAGTTGTCCTCTGATCCCTATGGGCTGATGTTTTGTTCAATTCCTGCCCTTAATGTGGGGGAACTATTAATAATATTTCTATTTGAATGTAAATGTAGGCTGTTTTAAAAGCTTATAGGGTAAAGTTTTGTAGTCTTGTTAGTTTGGTGGCGTTTTGGCAATGGTTTTACTTGTTATCATTTAGCTTCTTTTATCAATATACTGTATTGAAGCAAGGCTAATAAAACATGTGGACGGTGCACACGAATAGCTTGTGTGTACAACGCTTCAAATTTTATAGCTGAATTTATGGCTTAATAGCAGTGATATGCTATTAAAGTATTGTGGAAATTTTACAGTTCTTTGTTATCAGAAGGGCATGCAGGATATTATGTCTGCCATAAATGTGAAATAGATAATGCCAGATCATTATCAGCTTTTTAAAATAAAGAGGAGTTTACATTCCTAATGTTTTGATAGCAAATTTCACTGTTTAAAAACAGACAAAACTGTATGGGTTTCAATCCAGCCATGGCTTAATTCAATGTATAATGGGGTCTCCCATATTAGCCAAAATTTAAGTAATATATTATGCAAGATAAAATGTCAATTTTGTACTGCAGTTATATTATGATTCAGCTGCAACATGCAATACATGGTTTTGTTTCGTGACAGACAAGCACCCCTGCCATAATGGTTCAGGTCTTTGTCTTCTCATTGAGCGGCTGCAGGGTTTGATCACTTCACGCTGCACTTTGATTCAGGAAGTAGCAGCTCGGGTCGTCACAGAGCAGCACGATGTCAGCGTTACCTTGGTGACACAATGCAAATGCTCTCATCGGTGTCTGGATGATGACTGGGCAGGGGGTGTGTCCTATGAGACTCCGCTCGCACATTCCTCAGTCATCATACTCGTACTAAGTTCAAACTTTATCAAACAGTAACAAGGATAAAGACTATGACAGTCCTGTAAAGACTTCCATGGCCCACTGCTCTGTGAGCTAGTCGGTCATTTATGTTGTGTTTATGTAGTAGGGTGATTAAGGGTTGTCATTGAAATTAAAGGATGCTATTACATCTATTGTGCCTTCTTTATACTTCTAAACGTGCTGGGTGCTTAAGCTTAACATGGTCAACTTATTAAAAACGAGTTGGACGCATGACGTAGTATTTCTGTGCTCGATACTGTCCGCCAGCACTACAACCTGTTTCGGATCCCTGTTTCGAAACAAGGACACTAAGGTTTTATTGGCCATTCTCCTGGAAGAGCACTCCCATGAATGAACCAGAGAGTGAGCGTAGAGCACGTCCATCAGCGTGTTTCCTTCCTGGAGAAGCTGTGGTGGGCATCGCGCGTATCAGTGTATTGTAGTTGTTTTAGCTAATAGAGCTAATAATGTGAGGGGGAAAAGAGCCTTGTCAGGTTTCAAAAAGACCCGATGTTACGATAGCAGTGGATGGAGTTTGTATTTCCCAGAAAGTGTAAAATAAAAACTAGGGATGCACCGATACCAGTATCGGTATCTGGCCCGATACCAAGCTCATGTACTCGTACTCATAAAAATTCCCCGATACCAAAGACCGATACCTCACGTGACGTAATTGACAGAACGTTCCAGTGCACACAGAGACACCTGCCGTAGCAGACACAATGTCATAGTGTGTTCACACCTAAATCGCGCTATTCGTGTGTAGTTGGACGCTTGAACATTTTGAGCTTACTCGCTTCATTCGCGCCCGGAATTCGCTTCATTCGCAAGTGAAATTCGCGTCATTGGGGGGGTTTCTGGCAGGCGGCTCCAGTCTTCTTGCGAAATGGCGAACACGGATTTTGTTGAGCAGGTAGCTGCTCATTATGTGCTATGGAAGGCTGAAGATAGACGTAGACTCGTTCGGCTGGGTCCATCAGATCCTTAGGAGGCGCAGTCCTTCATTGTTGTTTCAGATTTCTGCCTCCGCTCGCTATGTCATAATCACATCACTACCAGAGCAAGCTCCTGATTGGTTAATGCGCCGAAAATTTTCAACTTGCGCGAATAACGTGAATGCTTAATTTGCGCCGCCTCATTCGCGTGAATCGCACCGCAAGTAGGTCTATCGCGTCTTTGCATTGACTTAACATGTAAATCACTCTCTCTTAACGCTTCTTCGCACTTAGCAGTGTGGAAATATTTCAAAATCAATGACGACGACCGACGCATGGCAATCTGCATGCTTATGTCCTTGGTTTTACCCTTTGGAGGTTATTGGACACTGTGAATTTTGGGCTTTGAAAATTTTTGATAAGCACATAAGATTGATTGATTTTTTTCATAATATGAGTTGAAGTTGTTAAAAATAAAGATGCTGATATTTTCATGAGTCTCATTGTGTTGTTCTTAGAAAATTGCCACAAACAAAACAAAAAACTGTACAACAGGCATCGGTATCGGCGAGTACCAGGGAAAAAGTATCGGTACTCGATCCTTAAAATGTGGTATCGGTGCATCCCTAATTAAAACATTATGAATGGTGACTTAAATGATTTTAAATGGCAGCAAAGTCTGATTCTGGATCATACATGTAAGGCTCGATCAAACTGTAAGCCATAGTTAACGTTATGATAACAACAATACTTTTTGGGACAGTATTTACATCCATGCAACTGCTGGCGGACGTCGCGCAGAGCGTACTCGACTGTAGCTCCGCCCATTGGAACGGCCCTGGGAGGTCAGCTTTCTTCAGAAATAATCATACAGCTGTATCGGTCTTCTGTAAATGTGAGAACTAAACACTTTTCAGAGATATGAAGAACTCAATGCTACTCTACAGGTACTCAAGATAAACATAAGATTAGCAGAACCAGCTTATTTAACCCCTCCTTTGAAGGGATGGTTCACCTGAAGATGAAAATTCTGTGGTAATTCTTCCTCGAGTCATTCAAAACCTGTTTATGACTGTGGAAGACAAAAGAAGATATTTTGAGAAATGTCGCAGTGGTTTTGTGCCCATATAGTGAAAGTTTATTGTGGGTTGTTTGGGTTACCAACGTTGTAAAAGATTTTGGTTTGACAGACGGATAGCTCACTACTTGAATAAATAGAAATGCTTCAGTGTTAAATGTAAATGTAAAAATGTCATCCTCACATGTTACTTCAGTGTTTTTTGCAGCTTTTTAAAAACAAGCTGACACGGATTCAATGCATCATTTTACATTCAGGAAAACGTATTATTCCTTATATTAAAGAGTATTTGTATCATCAGTTACCAGCCATACCAGTTTATTTGGCCACAATGTTTACGTCAGTGAAAGAAACAACAAAGCATTTACCAAAGCTTCCCTTTGAAGTAGAACACAGCTGTCAGTTTTTAATGCCGCTTGTAAAATGTGTAGATAAGTATGTAGATCTGGGGTGTGTATGGGGCTTGTGCAGACAGGAAGAGGGTGGAGCAGCTTTTCAGCAGCAGGTAATCAATAATTCAGCAAACGGCACTGCTACTACTCAATCTACAGGAGCCGTCTCAACAAACCACTCATCAGTTATATTCGAGGAAATCTGTGTGTTTGTGAATGCCATCTGTGCTGAGATCACAGGCTAGTCCAGTTCTATGTTGAGGAGCTGCAAACCTAAAACTGCCTTGGCTTGCATGGGACCAAACTGTGTCTTTGGGGAGTCTTTTGCACAATATTTGCTTTTAATGAGTAAATCATCAAAATATTATTATGTAATAGAATATGTAAGCAGTAAGCACTGTCAACAAGAGCCAGTTAAGTTTAGCTTTTTTATTTTAAAAAACCTGTGCTTTGCCAGTTATTTAACGTAAACGTTTTTCGTTTCATATGAATTTCTTGTTTATTTAATATAAAGGTTTTTCTTTAGTATTCCTTTCTTAGTCATTTCTTATTTATTTTTTGCACAGTGTGTGCTATGATTACTCGTTTTGTTGATATAGGCTACTTATCAAACGTAAAGGTGTGTCATGATTATTCATTTTGTTAAAGGCACCCTATCTGATGTTAAGGTTTTTAATTGAGTACTTGTTTTTTTATATCTCGTATTCTGTCTCGTAGCAAACCTCCCACCCCTGGTGTCACTGGTACTTCTGGTGTTTTTACATGTCTATTTACTGGTGGGAAAATTTCATCACAGGTATACTTGACATTCCGCGTCCGTCCCCCGCACAAACAGACAAGTTCAACACATGCGCAGTACAAATTAGATTAGATTAGATTAGATTCAACTTTATTGTCATTACACATATACAAGTACAGTGTAACGAAATGTAGTTTAGGTCTAACCAGCAGTGCAGTTAGCAAGTGCAGGATATACAGTTAGAATAAATACAGAATACAATAGTGAGAATATAATACAGTGGGCATGGACTATAAAAATATTTTGCAGTAGGAATGTTCTATGAAAATATGACAGTAGGTATATACTATGAACAATATATACAGATGACTAAATACTATGAACATTAATGTACAGGTGGCTATGAACAGATAATAATTTAGACTAAAATAGTGTAAGTGACTTAGGTATGCATAAATTATTGACATTGGCTATTAAAGTTGCAGTGCAATAGGTGAGTTAATGCAGTTGTTGAAGTTGCAGTTATTAAAGTTACGGTGCAGTATATGAGTTAATGCAGTTATTAAAGTTACGGTGCAGTATATGAGTTAATGCAGTTAATAGGTTGCAGTCCAGAAGATGAGTTAATGCAGTTAATAAGGTTACAGAGCAGTAGATTAGTTAATACAGTTACTGAAGTTACAGTGCACTTGATGAGTAGATGCAGTTAATAGAGTTACAGTGCAGTTGATTAGTTAATGCAGTTATTGAAGTTATAGTGCAATTGATGAGTAGATGCAGTTAATAGAGTTAAAGTGCAGTTGGTTAGTTAATGAGTACGTATACTCCACCAGACGGCAGAGGGCAGCACTAAGCTGGGGTGTGCGGACCCTTGTGATGACGAAAATTGCGTCATGCGGGCGGTTTGCGAACGCAGATGGATGGAATATACATGTGGCTTTAAGTGTCTAGCATGTGTAAAAAACAGCCTATGATAGTTAATAATCCACATAAACCAGAAGTAGTCTCTTCCAAGGAGCAGTTTCAGATTCTTCGTAGGGAAAACTCCGCCCACAACAGGCAACGACCTGCACTATTAGGAAAGACACACCCCAAAGTTAGAAGCACATGATCTGCCATTGCTGTATCCTCTCTGTGAGGTTTGTATGATTGTACAATGTCTCCCTACGATGAAATCATCGTAGGGAAAACTACGCCCACAGTAGGCAACTACCTGCCATATTAGGAAAGACACACCCTAAAGTGAGCAGTGCAGGGTCCGCCATTGCTGTATCCTCTCTGTAGGGTTTGTATGATTGTACAATGTCTCCCTACGATGAAATCATCGCAGGGAAAACTACGCCCACAGCAGGCAACTACCTGCCCTATAAGGAAAGACACACCCTAAAGTGAGGAGTGCAGGGTCCGCCATTGCTGTATCCTCTCTGTAGGGTTTGTATGATTGTACAATGTCTACCTACGATGAAATCATCGCAGGGAAAACTACGCCCACAGCAGGCAACTACCTGCCCTATAAGGAAAGACACACCCTAAAGTGAGCAGTGCAGGGTCCGCCATTGCTGTATCCTCTCTGTAGGGTTTGTATGATTGTACAATGTCTCCCTACGATGAAATCATCGCAGGGAAAACTACGCCCACAGCAGGCAACTACCTGCCCTATAATGAAAGACACACCCTAAAGTGAGGAGTGCAGGGTCCGCCATTGCTGTATTCTCTCTGTAGCATTTGCATGCTTGTAATCACTCTGTAATGCCTCACAGACCTTGTACAAGTTTACAAATGTGTTTTTGGATGTACCAATGAGCATAAAAGTCTTCATAGGATACCACCGTCTGACTCACTGAGGACATCCTGGTAAAATGTTAGTTTTGAAGGAAATGCTGTTGTGAAAAGCTTTTCTGTCTAATACACTGATATAGCATGTGCGTGTTCACATATCTCTAAAAACACTTCGGTGTCATTTCTACTGCTTGCAAATGTCTCCTGGCCCATCTGTTTGTTTTAAGTTTATCCTAGCTCTACATGTTCTCTATCTTTCACAGTGCTGTGTTTGATGTCCAACAGCAGGATTTGTGTCTTGGTGATGAATCAGCAATTCAGGAAAGGTGGCACTCTGACCACAAGCGTTTCCAGGATGTTCACTTAGCACTGTTATCGCATGACGTCTGAAAAGCAGTCCGCTGATTAAACTGCCTGGAAGAAACTGGTGTAATTCTACACCCATGCCTCTGTCAGCTTCTAGAGCGAGAGCGTTGTGTTGGAGTAACACCGCATCAGCAGAGCCCACATAACCCATGAACCCCTGACTCTTCCCAGCGCGTGATGGAATAGAGTCTGCTGACCTTGTTTCATATAGACACAGTGTCGGTTTTCAACTGTTGAGTCGGCGTTGTGATACCAGCCAATTTAATGTTAGGGGACCCGCGGTGTATGTGGATAGAAATAGCTAATTCTAAGGTAATTAAAACATAGTGTCATTATATAGGGTCTTTGTACAGCTCTGGAGACATAGTTATGTACATTATATTGCATTTCTTTCAATAGATTCTCCCAAAAATTCACATTGGACCTTTTAAGGAACATTTCACCGGCAAATCAAAAGTTCCCAATGTTTACTCGCCCTCAAGGCATCCTGACTGAATATGACTTTCTTCTTGAAGAATAATGCTGCCGGTGTTATAATACCACGTATCATTTTACTTCCAAGCGGTAGAATGGGAGTGAACGGGTGTCTACTTTTTGATGCTCCAAAAGTGCATCCATCGATCAAATAACTGCGTTATTCTTCAAGAAGAAAGTTATATTCAGTCAGAATGCCTTGAGGGTGAGTAAAACGGGGGGATTTTGGTTTTGCCGGTGAAATATCCCTTTACGCTGTTTGTTTTAGACACAGACTCTGTGTCCTGCGAGCACATCTAAATCTTGGCTGTACTCTATTGTAACCATTCATTTTTGAGAATGTTTGTTTGCAAACCCCGTGACTACTACAGGAAGTGATGCTCTTGGTGGTCAGGTGAAAGAGATGCTATTGTCACTGCAGCACGTGTTCCTGAGGATGTGCTTCCCCTTACGTCCTCTACTGTGCAACCCGACCCCAAAGGTCCACCCTCCCCCAGGCACGACTGCAGGGAATGTCTCTCCCTCATTTCTGCCCATCATGGACACAGGGAGTCATGCAGTCACGATGCTTTTCTCAACCACAAAAGTGATGTCTAGTGTTGGGTGCCAAGTGTTTCAAAGATTGTGCACATATGACACCAATTTGTATCCGTAATAGTTTGTCATGCTTATGCTTTCGGCCAAGAGGATTATTATTCATTACAAAGCAGGCAGAACCTTTAGTGAAGCATCACGATGCATCTGTGAATCTGATATTCTTCTACAGGAGTAACCTCAGCGGAGGAGGTGCTGTATGGGCTCCCTCCATTGGGCCCACCCGCTGAGATCTCCGCTCAGACTTTATGGATAGGGGGATGGGGTGATGGAGGGGTGGAGAGTCTCTGCTTTGTGATTCTCACCTTCCTCCATCCGCTTGTTCTTGCCTTCAGCATGTTCGCACAAATAAAAGCTGAATGTAACACTTGGTCATTGATGGTTTGAAACATTATTCGTCCATCATTTAATACAGATGGATTCATTCTCGGTTTGGTCTGTAGAGCTTTTTCTGTTGTGAGGAATCCGGTAATACACGACTGTGTTTGTGCTTTTTGGGTATATGCAATAATGAAATCTGTTTACATAACAGACCCTTACAGTTGATACTGGCTCTAGATCTATAGATTAAACACAGTTATGGTGACCTTTGTTTGTTGTGGAGAGCACGCTGTGGCCCATAATTATTTTTCTTAGCCGTATTTTAAAATGGTTATTTGGAGCCGTGGTTAATTCTACAGGTTAGACATATTTTGACTGGTGAATGCTGTGATTGACATATGCGTATATCGAAAGCGACTAATGGCTAAAATACAGTACAAGACTTTTGCTCCGATTTTGCCCTGAATTTCAGTCTGTGCCAGTCTTCAGGTTTTATCGGTTTGTGTTTCTCTATCTAAACTTCCAAAAAGTCTGTAAAATCTGTTCAGATTTTTAAAGTCTTGTAGTGTATTCCAGCCATTACGGTACCTTTTACAAAAACCACAATGTTTGAGGTGTAAGGGTTTTGGGTATACATGACTCCTATTGACCTGGTTTTCACTACAGCTGTCCATTTTAAACTCATTTTGTTTTTACTTTAATAGTTTTTGATAGTGTAAATTGATGACAGACTCAGTGTTAAAGGTTTGCGCTCAAAGACCTGACTTTGCAACACTAGTCCGTCTTAACATGAACGTTGCTGTCCTGAAGCATGCCATGCCAACATGCCCGGACATGATTTTGAGAGAGAGGGACGTTTTTAGCAGTATCACTCGGCTGGATATCTTGCATAGTCACTGCACTTCCAGCTGATTCTGATCTGGTAAGAGGCTGCATCGCATGTGATTCTGTGTGTGCGGTGTCTCATAGATGAAACCACCTTTCTGTGATGTTAAAGGACCAGAAGTGACATCATACCGTTAAATGTAGCATTTGGAAAAACTTTCTTTCCAGTAAGTGTGAATGGAAAATTGACAAATGTAAGGTCAGAGCCGTGACGAGGTTAGTTATTGTTACTCATCTTTTGCTCCACCGAACCAAAATGATGGCGTGATCAGTGCACTCTCTCTCACACGCTCTCTCTCACTCCCATATGCCTGGGCACGTAGCTCTTATCAATAAGGTATGACATCACTGGTCCATCCCATCTGCTCAGATGAATGTGTTATGATTACGTACAAGCATCATATTCAAACTCTATTTGTAAAGTAGACGTAACCAAATACAAAATATGTTTTACGTTTACACAAATTTACAATGGCCTTTTACAAATAACCATATGTTTACTGTTAATGCGTTTTTGCTGGTTTATTACCACATACATACATTTTATATAATGAAATGGATTTTCATGTGTGTGAATTTATATTTATACTTTATTATTTACTTTATATTTAGTTTAATGATTAATAGGTTAATCTTTACCTGTTGTGTAAATATAATTGTTTGGTCAGATCAACCTTTCAATACAGTTTCTCAATACAATAGTGTGTGCATATGCGTGTGTGTGCATGCGTGTTGCGTAGGAGAGGTGCTGATGAGGGGAAGGATGCTTTGGTGGGAGGCAAAGCTTCTCTCGATCCTCAAGCACAGCTTTGTGAATGACATAACACCGCCCCTAGCTCTTATGTAATCCATGTCCATCTCTCTCTTCCTCTCACATGGCACACAGCTCAGGCCACCTAAACACAAAATAAATTTGATGCTGGTACCCAGCTTCTCCTACATCCTAATGTAAGTGGGCATATGGTCCACTGATGGTGTCCAATTGAAGTCCAATTTGACAATTGATGAAGCGTGATTATATTGAATGTTGAGAAGATGTGCGTTTCTACCGTCAGTTTTATTTTTACTTGCCAAAACGTTTATATCTGGAGCTATTCCAGAGACATAGAGAATGAAGACATCTATGGATTAGTGATGTACTCCAGTGACTATTTTTCCAAGCTGAACCCATTTCCCAGACATTGATAAAGATGTCCTTAACTGACTGTCATTTATTTTAGTAAATGCTTCCTTACAGCAAGTGGCTAAAGAGTAACTTCTCATATGTCATAATTTCCCATCATAGGCTGTGTTCACACTTTACTTTTTTTTACAAGAAAAAGTTGACAATGGCACTTTTTTAGTAATAAAAAATTGCGCTTGCTGCTTTGCGGTTACAAACTGCAGCCGGCAATGTTCAAAGATAGCAATTTATGCATGAAAGCAGACAGGCTTCATAGGCAGCCTAACGGAAGTCTATTTAAATTATACACAGAAAGCATCTTTGCAATAACCAATCACTCATTTAAAAACTACACGACTAATTTCTTGCTATAAATGCAATCAGAATTTATTGTAATTGAAAATTAAACTTATATTTATACAAAACTATGCTCCAACGGGGGTTTCGGACACCATTAAATTTTTCTGAGATTGGGCCCTCTCGACCAATCACATTCCTCGCATGTTGTTATGAAAACGACAGGTCTCTGTCATTGTTTAGCAGTGAAAAAAGTGCTTGACTCAGAGCGTTTTGTTTTTCAGAAAAGTTTTTTAAACTCAAAAGACACTCCGGGCTGCAGAAAACCACTATTTACTCCATAGGATTATAATGTAAAACAGACGCTTGCTATTCAAAAAAGAAATCAAGTGTGAACACGGCCAAACCGAAACCAAAGAAAAGGGCACACATCTCTTCCTCTAGAAAGTCTGGTAAAGTTGTCTTTTGTCTGAGGTTAATGTGTAGCTGTATTGTGTTGAACTCTGATATACCTCTGTGCAGCCCCTCACATCAAGACTTGACTCCATGAGACTAGCTGGGAATCAGTTTGGCTACTAATCAACCAGCTCAAGTGTGATGATGTACCCGACTCAATGGCCTGATGTTCTTCAGCTGAATGGGGTTTGTTTGTGTCCGTGTTTGGGTGTATCAGACTGCAGAAACATTTAATGGCTTACCATAGTTTAATCCCCTCAGGCGCTGAGAAAATGTTCCGTCGGCCAAGCTTTCCTCAGGCTCGGCGCCATTTGTAATGTCCAATGTATGCATGCGGATATGATATATGGCTGTGTGTAGTATATTTTACATGCGTTCGTCAGTTTTATACATCGAATCATTTATGACAAAACACATAAATATTACTTGGCATTTTCATTTAAATTGACTAATATATTTGAGCACAATTAATAACAAAGGAATCTCATGTAATGCATTGAATTAAACGTGAAATTTTAGAAAGACAAAATACTACTTTTTTGTAAAACATACTCCAGTAATGCTTTATTTACAGACTCCAAAAATTGTGAATTTAAATGTAGTAAACTGTAAATGGTTTTAAAAAATTAGAGCATCTGAGATGAAGCGTTTGACCTGTAGAAATTTGTTAATCAGACGTGTGCGCACCTGACCCACGGTTAACTTCCGGTTTGTGTTTGGCTAGTGTCTGATATAAGTATTTATATTTTATTTTATTTATGTTCATAATCATTTATATTATTATTTTATTGTACAATAATTTTATTAAATGAACGATTTGTTGAATTTATATGCATGTTCATTTGATTAAATAAACAATTTGTTGAATAGGTCCTCTAGTTTTGACACATTTAAAGAAACAGACTTTGACATCTAGTGGTTGAGCTTGGTATCGCAGTATAAATTAAAAATATCGGAGAGACAACTTTAGCCAACTAACAGTTCTTCTCCGTTTCTTTTTATTGTTATCAGAAAGAATCGACTCTTATTGTTTGTGAATGTGTACCGGTAATTTAGTGTGGGTCACAAGTGCTCATGCGCATCAACGTTTGTTTATGTTGTTAAGATGAAACCGTCTTAATAGTACTACAATCTATCAGTTCTATTTCGTTATTGATCCAAAATGATACCGTAGTGTTGCTCCATCTTGTTCATATGCCAAAACTGATAGATCTAACTATCCGGCAGACTTTGATCAATTTATTATAACATCACTTCATCTCCTGCCTGATGTTTTTCCCCTCTGACATCAAAGTTGAAGAGAGAAAGCGTAGTTGCGTACAGATAAACACTTTTTTGAGAGATTACACTGATACATTCATTACGATGTGTGCACTGTATTCTTTGAATGCTTGCTCGCATGTTCCTGCAACATCTAGCAGTGGAGTGCCAATAGAAAGCTTGTGAACGTGTTAATCACTAGAGATGGAGAGAGACGGATTGCGTGTTATGTGCATTCTGAACACTAGATGAGTCATCGGCAGGCCAACAGTGCGCTCTATTCTCAGGAGTGTTACAACAACACAATGGGCAGTGTGGGCTCAGCCTAAAGCTACCTACATCATACATGCACACAGTTTAGAGATGTTTATTTGTGGACACTTAGTAAATATAGCTTCTAGGAGATAGGATTGGAGGAATCTTAAACTGGCTTTTCAGATGATTTTATCCATAATGGACTACTTGCACATCGTGTTCCACATTTTCCTCGATGCTGGTCAGTCATTTCCGGTAACAGTGTTAAGCCGCGGGTATACTTGACTTTCCTGGTGCGTGACAGCACAGCTTCTTTTGTATACTCATCACGGATTAAGCGCAGACGTCCGAGTTCGACATATGAGCAATACAATGTGTGTGCTCTACTAGACCGTTAGAGGGCAGCGCTGAGTCGCATCATTGACAGACCCACTGCAAATTAATGATAGAGGAAGTCATTCACCGTTGCAAACAATCCGAGCAAACAGCAAGCCAACGAGAACACAACCAAACAGTATGGAGAAGGATATTCTGCTTAGCTAACTGTTCTTGGTTTCAGCGTTTTGATCTTCTTCGACCACTGCACTTTCTGTGTGTGTGTATTAACCCCTAGTGGACTGGTACACTATTCTCGTGCATTTGCTGCTGTACACGTCTCGTTCGTGCGGTCTAAAAAAATAGGCTGTGCGCGGAAGGGGTGTGTGGACAGCCACGACTCTCGCGATGCCGTAATGCGCGCGGACACAGACAGCTGGACTATACTTGCAGCTTTAAGCACATCAACATGCAGAGATCTCTCAATTTGAAACTAAAAAAATCCTGCTTGTGACGTTATCATGCTTTAATGTTAAATTGGCAGAAGTTCACCTCGTATGTTTTATAAACGGATTCTCATCTGTTGAATAATAAAGCCGCTGTAGTCACCCTACAGCAGTCCATCGCTATCCGAAACTGTGTTTCCTAATGGTTTCGTCTCATTCAAAGATTATATTTCATACATTTTAACGACGATAAAATGACACCATGCAATGATTGTTATATGTTCTATGTGGATTTTAAATTAATTAGACGTTCACTCACAGTACAAATTATTTTAATATAGCAATGTGCAGATAGAGCAGATTTAGTTACAAATAGTTACAAATTTGTGATATTTATCCATACCGTTAAAAGTACACTTTTAGATAGGTTTATAGCTATTGACAAAAATGCATTTGCTTATGGATAGCATTGAATTTGAGCGACACAACAGCGATCCGAACATGTAATGTGTGTTCGTCAGGTCCCTGCTATTTCACGCATGAAACACTGCAGTATTTTTAACTTCCGCATCGTTCGCCGTAAGGGTAAACGATGTTCCGGTTACAGCAGTATCCAAGTCTTAACAACGGTGTATGGATTGAATGGCTTCGTATAAATAATGTAAACAAGCTTTATTCCTTATCACCCCTTGTTTAAGGTAAAGATCTTAAATTTAAAAACACCTCGCAGCTAAGAGTGGGCTCTAGTGCTACTGTTTTGGTCTAAATCTAAGGTTTGTATTGTTTACGGGACAGCAAACTTAGGCAGGTACTTGCTGATTTGAACTACTGAACTGCATATAATAAATCCAGTGATGATGTTCTCATCATTCTCATTTAATTCTTTGCCTGTCTGGTTTGGTTCTGCATTATATCGATGAAATAAACATTAAAGGCAGCTCCTTGTGCTGGAAAGACAGCACCCAACCCCTTCCGTCAGACTCGCATCACACTTTCTGTTTCAGAAAATGCCATTGCTTCTGATATTATCAAAAATATTTTTATAATGTAATAATATACAAAACCAGACGGGTGCATTGGAGCATTGCCATGCATTATGTATGTTTGTTTTATGTTCGCTCTGTGTTACTGTGTTTATGTAGTTTATACAGTATATTAAAATAAACAGAAGACCATGATTATTCCGAAATATTTGAATCTTATGTGTAGTATTGAAAGTGACCCATTTAAAGATTGGAGAAGGACAATATAGCGGTTTATGGTAAGCATTTTATAATAAGGTCTAATTTATTCATAAACTTTAAAATTAACCAAGGTGAAGAAATACAAAGAAACCACCTTAGTCTATGTTATCTTATTTACTAACAAATATGAACGAGTGAAATATGAAGTAATTCCTTATAATGCAGGTCTAAATAACACGGGATCTAGGGTGTATAAACTCAAAACACTTAAATGAATATTAGCAGTCTGAGTACACAAAACAGATAAACACACAGCTATACATTTTTATGTTTAATATAGATTAAAGTAGCAAAACAAGACATTACAGTTAAGCTCAAGTAGCTTTAAATGACACAAGCGCATTCGATTACAATGGGATTTAATTTGTAGGGGAAATTGCTTTACCCTGCGGTGACAGAGTTTCAGCTTCTTATGGCTAAAGTGAGGAAAAGACGCAAAGGCAGCATTTCAATTACAAATTTCATTTATCATGTTTTCACGGTGCTGCCACCTAGTGGTTAGATTAATCAGGTTGAATATGTCATAAGTAACATGTCATTAATTCTACATGTTAAGATTGTTGTTTGACTGACAGGTTTCGTTTTTTTCCCCCCGGATGCCTATGATTTGTTTGTATCAGATTTGTATAAAAAGCAAAGCAGTTTTTTTAAATGGGTTTATAGTTCGCTTCGAGTCAGTTATGTTAATTCATATTAAATGTAAATCCTCTTACTAAAAAGTAATACATGTAATTAATGCTCTGTTTTGCATCTTTGTCTCTTTTAGCAGAGGGTCTGCCTCAGGTCTTTTATTTTGGGCCCTGTGGGAAATACAATGCCATGGTTCTGGAGCTGCTCGGTCCCAGTCTTGAGGATCTCTTTGACCTGTGTGACCGAACGTTCTCCCTGAAGACCGTCTTGATGATCGCCATTCAGCTGGTAAGGACACAGCTGCTTTTAAGTGTCATTTACACCTGTGAGTGAAATACCTTGTCCGGGTTAATCCGCATATTATAGTAAGGGCGTGTGTCTCTATTTTAACAGATTTCGCGCATGGAGTATGTGCATTCTAAAAACCTAATCTATCGGGACGTGAAGCCAGAGAACTTTCTCATCGGGCGGCAAGGCAATAAGAAGGAGCACATCATTCACATCATAGACTTCGGCCTCGCGAAAGAATACATCGACACAGAAACCAAAAAACACATTCCTTACCGGGAGCACAAGAGCCTCACTGGCACAGCGCGATACATGTCTATTAATACACACTTAGGGAAGGGTAAGTGTTCCTAACCTCCCTGGTCTCAAGCTAAAAGTGGATTAAATTGACATTTGACATGAAATTTTGACATCCACAATTTCCACTTTCTTTCTTGTGGCTGCCTAAGTTCACTAATGCAAAAGTACTAAAATGTATCTTGATAGGACTATGGTTTTTTAATACTTTGGTGCGCCTACAGAAATGCATAAATATGATTATCTTGCATTGTATAGCTAAGTGTCACGATTATTTGCTGCCACCTTAGTACTTCAGTGTAACAGTGTGCGTATACTATATATACATACATGTGTGATGACCAGATTGGGATCTTTTTTCCATAGAGCAAAGTCGGAGGGATGACCTTGAGGCCTTGGGTCACATGTTCATGTATTTCCTCAGGGGAAGCCTCCCTTGGCAAGGACTTAAAGTATGTTGAGCCAGCTTACTTCATTCAAAATGCAACCATTTTGTACTTGAATGACGGAGATATTCATTCGCGCTTTTCAGGCTGATACACTTAAAGAACGCTACCAGAAGATTGGGGACACGAAACGAAACACTCCCATTGAAGTTCTCTGTGAGAATTTTCCTGGTGAGGCCCTCCACTACTCAAACCAATTGTTTTAATTTGCATTTGCTATTATATATTCTGATTATTGACTTTTCTCGGTGTATGGGGAACAAGAGGTATCACTTTGTCATTTGTGGTTTCAGAGGAGATGGCCACATACCTGCGCTATGTCAGGCGGTTGGATTTTTTCGAGAAGCCAGATTATGAATATTTACGGACCTTGTTTACGGAGTTGTTTGAACGAAAAGGATATACCTTTGATTACTCCTATGACTGGGTTGGCAGACAGATTGTGAGTCCATGTGGTCTTTCTGCATTTCAATCACGGTAACCCTATTTGAAAACCTGGTGAGCGTTCTTTGTGCGGCAGCATCCCAACCAAACTGATCCAAATCTTGTGCATTATGTTCCTAATATGAGGCACATCTGAGAATCCACTCTCAGTTAAAAGCTGACATTAGCATGTTACTAAGGCCTTTCACATTTGAGGTTTAGTTCGGAACTGTGCACGGTTCGCATGAAAAAAACGCTAATGTGAAGGCTGTCAAGTGTACCCGGGTGCGCACCTGGCTACCGGACCTAAGACTACCTGAAGGAGGTGGTCTGAGTGAATATCACAGCAACACAGACCCGGATGCGCACTTTATGAGGAAGTTAAGTGACCTGCGCATGCGTTTAAGCCGATTACAATGTATTCCCTTTAATAAAACACACGTAAGAGATGATCGTGTTGATGATTCACCTTGGATTCGAGCAAGAGTGAGCCTGCATGGTATTTCTGCTTTGCGAGTGGATCAGAGCGGCAGGTCAATGGTAATCCACTGTTTCCTCAAAAACTGTTTGCAAGCAGCAGAAAGCCGTCTGCATGCAGATGCGCATAAATCCAAATGTAATTTACTCTGCTGCGCATAATAGCACCAAATTAATACAAACACAATATATTGAGCCGTGTTCTGTTTTCTGTCTTGCACCGTGCACATTTTTATGACGTAAGACGAACGCAAACGCACCAGGATCCAACAGAATCAAGTTGAGTGAAACCAAACCAACGCTGCGGGGACGCCGGAAACAATCGCACTCAAGTTCAGACCGCAGCAAACAAGCCCAATCTTAAAGCGCCCTCAGTTTACTACACATTACATACCTCTACAGCATGTCAATGTTTTTTTTTTTTTATTAAACCATAAATGAAGGAACA
This sequence comes from Barbatula barbatula, assembly GCF_947034865.1. Classification (NCBI taxonomy): domain Eukaryota; kingdom Metazoa; phylum Chordata; class Actinopteri; order Cypriniformes; family Nemacheilidae; genus Barbatula; species Barbatula barbatula. The sequence continues at coordinate 7,616,562 of NC_136766.1, forward strand.
TCGCAAAACGTTATGTAATTGAGATGCTGCAATTGCTGCAAATAGAAACGCTGCCTACTTTCTGGAACAACCTGTGCATATAATGTCTTGAAATACTTTATAAGTAGTGGGCCAGCAACGGTGCTCCAATGTTCGGTTAGATTCATTCGAAGTCTTGAAACTGATGCTCACTATGTTTTGTTGTGTTACTCACAGCCCACACCAGTGGGGTCAGTCCATGTGGACTCGGGTGCGTCTGCCATCACACGTGAAAGCCACACACACAGGGACAGACCCTCCCAGCACCAGCCCTTAAGAAACCAGGTAATATCATCATACTCCCTCAAGAACCTTGAGATTGACCCTGTATTTTGATACAGGAGATATGCTTGCTATGTTTATGACCTGATAGTTCTACAAATGTGTGAAACCTTACAAGAACATTCCCGGTTGTATTTCACCCCCAAAATCCTGAAGACATATTTGGGTATAAAGCCTACTTTAAAAATATTCATATTGCAACTATGTTACAGCTTAAACTTTATTTATATATTAAAAATATATTATGTATAGTAATGCGATTGATATATCGTGTAACTTTTGATTTTGGGGTGAAATGTGGCCTGGCGATCGGACACACCGCACAGGTTACCAGCAGAGCTGCTGGTGGAGATGATTTTAGAGGCTTTCTGCAGTACATCAAGCCTAAATCGAAAGCATTAGACCCACCCACTCGCCACACTGGCTGCGACAGCACGCACTGCTTCAGTTTATCATGCCTCAGAGTGCATGCCAGCAGAGAAACGTCCTAATACTATTTATCACTTAAGACTTTTTACTTGATTTGCTAGTTGTTTTTGCAACCTGCTTTTTCTGGCTCTTACGTTTGCAAGTGCAAATCATCTTTGCACATCTCACGAAGCTGCCCTGTATCAAACTCATCCACTAAGGCAAAAGTAGAATTCTGCGCGATCCAATTGGGAGACAGCAGAAACAGTTCAAGCTCAAGATGGGGAATATTCAGGGCAGTGATGTGAAGTTACAGTGAAGGGCTATATTCTAATGGATCTTGTGAGGAAGGTGTGCAGATATTTTTAGAGGTTCTTGGCTGAAATACACAGGGGCCTACTAAAGTGCTTTCATCATTTTGATTGAAGTTTTGTCTTCAGCGAATCTGTTTTGGAGGGCAAAAAAAACAATTTATCACCCCGACCCTGCAGAAAATCTACTAAACTGACTCGACCGAGCCCAAAGGGGCCCAGAAAGATGTTTGATTAAGTGCGAAATTACACATTTTTACCTGAAAGAGTAGTTATAATGTTTCATAATTTTAGTATAAACATAATTTCTTTTATCTGTTTAATCTGGAACCAGATGTATTCTAAATTATCACTTTAAAAATGTATTCTTGTGTTGTTAAATGACTATGAATGTGATTCCTATAAGGTTTAAGTTGACCAAATTTGGCTACTTATGGTCATTTTTTATTTAAATGAATTATATTTCTAAAGCTATATATTTCTATTATATTATCTTATTTGGAGACTACATGTAAAGTCAACTATAGATATAGTTTTGCAACATATAAAGTCATTCAACCGCTGTCGGAAAGTTTTGTTTATTTTCGTCTGTATTAATGCTTTTTTATTTTACGTTGGCTTTTTGATTTAATTGGACGCAGTCACTTATGCCATTTCCTGGCTTTGACCGGCTCTTTTGTTTCTTTTTGTCAATTTTCGTTCCTGCATTGTGCTGCATGCCACCTGGCATCACTCCTCCCGCTCTCGCTCACTCACCACACCTTACCTCCCTCCCCACGCCTCCTCCACCCACGCAGACGGCCGTCTCCGACCGCAGAGGAGCTTGGGAGGTGCAGCCCAATCGCCAGACAAACTCCTCCTACCTGACCTCCCACCTGGCGGCAGACAGGCACGGGGGCTCGGTGCAGGTACTGCTTTACCCCTCGCTCGACGACTCCTGTGTGTGTGCTCACGTCTGCAGCCGTTTGCAGTGACGCTTTCCTCCTGCTTTCAGACCTTATAGTAGAGCACTTCTTCCATAGGTTCTCCTTTCCAGAGGATCTTGTTTTTAGCCTGAAATCAATGTAGAAATGCTGCGTTTCATTTGACATTGAAACATAGATAAACATAATGACAATGGTAGCGTTTATTTTCCAAGAGAATGGGAATTTAATGAGCCATAGATACACCTGTTTATGCAGACCACACCGATTTTTATTTTGGTGTCCTTTAATATATAAAGTGAATGCTTACTCATCGTATAATTAAATGCTTTAATGCATTTGTTTCAAAGTGCCACCATGTGATGTCATACATCTGCAGTCTGACATCAAGTCAGCAGCTTTCCATGTAGGACTTTGGAAATGTACATGGCTTTCCAAACGTTCATATTAAATTGATGTGTTGAATGGAATGCGGCACAATATATGATTACCCCAAGGCTGAAACTGTTAATGTATGAACACCTGCTGTCTGAAATTAATATAAACTAGTTTGATTTGTATGTTGATCTTAAGAAAGTAACAGATCTCGACTGGCCATACAGATAAAAGACACAATTTATTGCTTTTTTGAGACCCATTCTAATGTAACTATATGTTTAGATATAAGCTTTTATTTTGAGCTGACCGAATTATCATATTATGCCTCAGTAGAACACTAATGCCACATGATGTTTTGAGCTTAACATGTTCTCTTTCATGCTTTCCTGCCACAGGTGGTGAGCTCAACCAATGGTGAACTGAATGCAGACGACCCGCTTGCGGCCCACTCAAATGCACCAATCACAGCGCAGGCAGAGGTGGAGGTGGTGGATGAGGCCAAGTATGTGCATTTCTGTGCGTCTCTGACTTGTGTCTAAATGACACAATGTTCTATAGTTCTCACGGTCTTTCCCTGACATCACAATTATAACTTTCCTGTGGCTCAGTGGTTAGAGCATGGCGCTTGCAATGGCAAGGTCATGGTTTCGATACCAGGGGATTCTGCATAGTTAGAAACAAATGTATAATACAATACAATGTAAGTCGCTTTGGATAAAGCTTCTGCCAAACGCGTAAATGTAGTTATACATTTTCATGTGCTTTCTCCTGTAGTGTTTGAAAATGTGCCATGTGTGTACCACAGGTGTAGCAATAAGACTTTGGTTTGTTATACGGGACAATCTTTCAACGTAAAATACATCCATGTGTTTTGAGCGCAAAGTAAATAAGCATTCGTATTTAAACAAAATTGCACTACATTCTATTTATACTTGAAAGAACTGAATGACATAGAAAACAGATTATCCAAAAAAGCTGTTTTGAAATCTCTTTAAATGTTGTTTAGGTAGGAAGCTCACTAGGATTTATAACGGAGCGCATATTTCCATTAGCCATTATTCATAAATGGCTGCAGCCGTGAGTCTGGCAGTTAAATTCAGAGGCGATAACACACTTCAGTTTCTTTCCCTTAAATGCACCTGATGTACATTTGAGTTTCAGCCCTGTCTGATATAATTATAAACACTCATTGTTGACGTACTTTGATCATTTTTAAAGCTGCCTGTCTTTGATTTATTAATGCACGGACTTAAAAGTAGCACTGAAAGTGTAGCGATATAAATTATCAGTACGGCACAAATGCAAAAGGTCGCCATGGTTATTACACACGCCACGTCTAATCTCTCTGATCCTTTACTCTTTTTTTGTGTTTCCTTTGTGGTTCCATTGTTACAGATTGTCATTTGAAGATTAAATCGTCCTTATCGCATGAAATCTTTGCTGTCGCTCAGTTAAAAGACGTTTGCTGTAGTAATGCAAAGTTCCTTATGCGGATTAAAATGTATATTTTGAATGCACAGTATGTCACTTTGGATAAAAGTCAGCCAAATGCATAATTTGTTAACATATTAAAGTGATAGTTCACCCAAAAAGGAAAATGAGGTGTTCATTTATTTTTCATTTACGCTATTGTCTGTATGACTGCAGAACACAAAAGAAGATATTTTGAAGAATGTTGGAAACCAAACAATGGTGGTAACTATTCGCTTGCATTGGTTTTGTGTCTTTACAATAGAAGTGAATGGGTATAGCCATGGTTCCGTTACCAACACATTTCCAAATATCTTTTCATACATGTCATACATGTGTGAAATGACCGGAGGCGGAGTAAATGATGCCAGTATTTTCATTGTTGGGTGAACTATAGCTTTTAATAAGTTGTTTTGTTAAATATTTAATAGCCTTTAGTTATTGCTTCATACATTTAGTTAATAGCCAGTATATGATATGAAATGTTACCTGCTAGTCTGGTGGCCTTAATCATTAAGGGCAAAATTTCGTTCTTGAGAACATTTGATTGGATATAATATACCATTGTATACGCCCCTGAGAAGCCATCAGTTTTTTTTGTCACGTGTATTCACTAGGGCAGTGGGCTGCTGAGATTACTACTCCTTTTTTATTTTTGTCATCTGTTACAATTTCACAAACAGGAATACAGAAAATGGCCGCTGTGTGTTATGAAAAGCGTAGTCTGAATGGAGCCGATATTTCAGATCTCAGAACTTTCTCTGTTCGCTTGTCTTCCTGTTGGTCTTGTGTCGCCGGTATTAGTTGTCTCATCATCTCACCTCTGTGTAATAATCTGTCTTTTCTCTTTTCACACTCTTCTGTAGCTGCGTGAAAATGCTCAACCTGTGGTGAGTCTCTCTCCAGTCCACATCAAAGCTAAAGGGAGTGGACCAGCCTGGACTGTGGCCATATAGATGTAGCTTACACCAGGAGTCACATTGACTAACACAGTTATAGGCTAATGTAGTATTTCACGGTCTGCGAGTTTGAAACTGGAAGAGAGTGATGTGTCCGCTTAAAGTCTGAATTCAAAGATTGAGGTGTGCTGTAATGGCACTAATCACCCGTGTAATGAAATTTCCATTATGCAGTAATGAAATGAGGAGGTCAAGGTCTTTACAAAAACCCCTTTCGGACGTATGCAGACCCTTAACTAAATCTCTCGTTGTACGACATTAACAGTCCTGTGACAGTATATTTTTATTTAACATGCAAATACCACGACGTTGCTAAATTGTTCACTTTGATAAGTTGCTTGTTTAAAGTTAGAAGGCTACTGAAACATTTATTCACTCTCGTGTCATCCCAAATCTGCATGACTTTCTTCTGCAGAACATAAAAAGAAGATAAACCACCGATGCACGTCTCAAAATATTTTCTTTTGTGTTATGCAAAAGAAAGTCATACAGGTTTGAAAGACATGGGGGTCAGTAAATAATGAAATATTCATTTTTGAATGATCTATTTCTTTTAAAGCTGTGCTTTACAACTGTTGCCTCTATATCGCCATCTCTTTGAAACATTAAAATATTTTACGTACTTTATGTCGGTTATGATGTCATTCTGACATTAACCGTGAAATCTAATCCTATGGCTCAAATTATACATTATAGACGGTTTCATCAGATGCACACACCTGGCCAGAAGTTAATTTACAGTCTGTGTTTGTTGATCCATCTGGCTAGTGGCTAATAATATAACTATTTAAATTGTATTTAATTTATATCATTTATTATTTATATAAAATATTAAATAACCAATTTGTAGAATTTTATTGTGTATATATATTTTTTAAATAAACAATTTGTTAAAAGGTTGTGTAACTTTAGGAAAGTAACGGTTCTTCTTCTGGTAAACCAAAATAATACTGGCTAGACATACTTTTAATTTGCTAATTTAATTTACTTATTTGTTTTGCTTGTAATCAGAAATAATCTACAGGGGGACTATTCTTTGCGGATGTGAACTGGAAGTTACGTTTTGGCCACAAATGTGCGCCTGTGCAGTAACGTTTGTCTATGTTCGTGCTTTGAAACCGTCTATATTAATATTCAACAAATATATAACATTTATTATAAGCTTTACATTGGGAATTTGGGTAGGCTAAGCAGTAAGCATGTTCTTGCGCGGTGCTTTTTGTTTATTTTAACCAAAAGTGCTGCGAATTGCAGCTTTAAAATGAATAGAAAAATGTCACGAGAGGAAATTATCTGTAAGTCTTGAGCTAAATACGGTGGTAATTGTGGTAAAAGTCAAATTCTTTTTAGATTATTAAATCTGCTTCATGTCTTGGCCGTATCACCACCTCTTTGATGACAGTAATTTTTGGTATTTTAAGTACTTTTAAGTTAGACGTTTGTCAAAGAGAGTTGACCTTTTCAAGCGAACAGATGTATGACACTTTTATGACATAAAATATGACATGAATTCTATGTCACTGTAGGATATGAAAATGAGAGACTTGATTAAGGCTCATCATATATCTGCAGGCTCTGCATATCTAGGACTGATTTTGTTCATCTAATTCAAAACGGCATTAAACACAATGAACAGATACAGCCAATGACTGCTTGAGATTTATTGGCTGTTTTGCAGCATCTATAAGAAATATGTTTAGTAAAGTCTATCACTTTTCAATGTGTCAGTCTGGTGCTGTTCTCTTCCACTGCATGTGCCTTGTTTTTCCCAACTCATTCTGTCGTGTCGTTGCTGTTATTGTAACACTCTTGTCGGTGCTTTTAACCAAACCCAGGCGTCAAGTTCTCTTCTGTTAACTATTAGTCATTCGTATGCCAACATATAGATTGATAAGGATATACCAATGCATTCCCTAGCCTTTTTGACAACGCTGACTATCTGCTTGATGTGTGATTTGTTTTCTAAGATTGACCTTTTTTAGAATCAGCCAAACAGCAGCCTGCGCTCATGTAAACCTGTGTGTGTTTGTCCCATAGGTGCTGCTGCTTCTTTAAAAGGAAGAGGAAGAAGAACACGCCGCGGCACAAATGAACATCCAGCCTCTCCTCGAGAGCCCGTTCCTTTGGTTGTTTTCCGAGCGTTCAAATAAAGAATTTTTTAACGAGAAGAAGACGGCGAGCCTTCAAAACTGCTTCAAGTGGACCGATGTCTGAAAACCGAGGCGCGCACACGTTGTCTCTGTTGGGATTGTGTTGATTTTTCGTTGTTTTCTTCCACACATGAATTCGGGCAGCGGCAGGCCTCTCAGACAGCTTCCTAAAACTGTCTCTTGGATATTCACGCAAAGCACTGGAACAGCACCGCACTTCATTCGCTGTCATGCTTATTTTTTTGTTGTCCTTGCCGGTGGACGTTACGGGGAGGAAATCTCTGAATGTGCTCTCTTATCCTCTTCCTCTGTGATGGAGACAGTTTCCATTGTGTGACATAGAGGGAGGGAGCGAGACAAAGTCACCCACGCTGGAGCTTGAACCGCAGACCTTTTCCACGCAAGACGGAGCCGCCGCACGGGCCTTCTCCGTTCACCCCTTTTATTTTAAGTGTTTGTATGTGTTGGCCGATTGTTGGATCTCGCGCTGCCAGGAAGTGGTCGAAGCCTTAGAATATGACTAGCGTTCGTCGTCGTATCTATGGGAATGATTTTACCGCTGCGGGAATAGCAAAAACAATGTCCTAACGATGCCAACCGGCCTTTACACGTGAACTTTGTGAAAGTGTGACGTAAGCAGCTCTGTTTCCAGTGGTAACGGGGGGGGGACGTGCTCCTCTCCGTTCCACCGACTAGTATTTAAACTGCTTGTTCTAAAGCACTCCTCCCGATACACCCACCACCCCGTTCTGCTGCTGTTTCTCTTACGACGTCGTTTCGCTTTGGCGTAAATCTGGCTGCTTTTCTGTTGGCTGCCGTGACCAGCAAGACCTCTTTCTTCTCTGTGCTTTTGTACCTGAAACCATCGTTTCTGTCACCTTATTCCCACAAACAGTCCTTGATAGATGTTGTTTTTTTAAATGCCAGAAATTCTGCTTATTATTCAGGATGTGAGGAACCATTATATGTGCCAGGATGACTTGTGGGTGGCTAAGAAAAGTCTTATATTGTATAAAGCAAAGATAAATTTCAGCTTGTAATAACGGCCATTCGGCAAGCATTGTGTGTGTGACTCCAGGTGATGAAATGAGAGGGTGTAGCCTGGGAGGATCTAGACTGAAGGTAGTGACTGCCACTGCTTAACATCTCGATGTAATGCCTTAACATTACTCAGCAGGGTCCACCTTTACGGGACTCCGCAATAGGACATTATAAAATTCCTCCCATGCCTTCATGCTTGTGATACGCGTCTCATTCCCTTTAGGATCATTGCTGGGGGGGTTGAGTCACTGAAGCTAATGAATATAAATTACGTGGTTAAAAAAGTATTAAAACCGCCCCACCGAAACGGCCTGTTTTTGTTAATGCTTGCGGGACTGCGCCCATAAGCAGCTCTGAACAGGGCAGCCCTTGACCTCTTACACGGATGAGGCAGTCCTATCCCGAGCTCAGTCCTCAAAGCAGGGATTGGATTATAAAAATGGGGTTTTATGCTAAAATGACTGTAGTCGTGTTTTTTTACGTCAAGAGAATCGCTATGAGAGACTTTATAATCTCTGTCGTGATATTGCCTTGCTCATTTCTTGTTTCTCGCGTTCACCTATTCACAGCATTAAATCCATGCTTTTATTTCGTGAGCTTTCTAATGTAAAGTAAATGTGAATTTATGTAAAATAAATTATATAACTATTATTTTTATTTTGATCACCATTACAGACATTGAGAGAGAAGCCATAGGAGTGTGGGGCTGCACTAAAGTTTCATTTGACCCTCGTTGACTTTAACTGTTAGTCTGTGCGTTACTGTATTCTTCTGACCTCTGAACTCATCTGTTGTAAGGAACGGAGTCTGTTTGAGGAATTAAATACCCCACTTGATCTGACCGTTATGTTTCATAGAAACCTTTGGTACCATGATGTAAGAAGGGTTTAAAGCTGGAAGGGATTCGTGAAAGTTAATCTAGTGATAGAAATGGCCATGTTGGACCGAATGGATATCTCAACATGCCACAAATTCTTAATTGGCACATTTGTCCAGTTCTTGACTAATCGGTTTTCAATGTAAATAGTCATTTGGTGAGCTCCTCTGAGGTCTAAGCCCCAGTTCATTTCAGGAATATACTTAAAAAGCTACTTCCAAGCTCTAATGGGACATGCATGTTGGGTCGGCAGCAATAGGGGAGCCAACCGACCGTTTTCACCTCTGCATCATGGTAAGCTTCATTTTTCCGACGTGATGGTTATTTAAGAATTTTCCTCATGCTTATCCAGCGTGATGCAGGTCACTTTGGGTCTAAATTATTCTGTGAAAAGTACTTGAATGATACGCTTGGACATCCGCTCTTGGGGTCTCTCTCGTGGATGTGTCGGGCAAGAGGAGACTCTTTATTTAACATTCTTCTCTTATTGATATGTATTACGTGCCTCGCTAGAGTTGAAAGACGATTGTGTATTTTTGGATGTGCACTGCTTGCTATTGCCAGGGGCGACTGGCTAAAAGGAGTGATTTCGCGAGACAAGTTGACCATTCTCTAACCCCCTCATTGACTCTCGGCTAAAGTAAAAGTACGGACTCATTTTGGCTAGAACCACTGAAAGTATCCGTTTTGTGAATATAAGCAGAATACGTAATTGTTCAGCTTGTCTAACAATGGTTTAGCTATCTATTACTGCTATCACTGGACTGACATTGAGATTAGCAGAAGACTACAACGATCCAATTTCCTGGTTGTTTCACCTGTTGAAAGTGGCTCATCTATATGTAAGACACTACACACTAAAATCGCACTCCCGATATGCTATATATGAAGTACTTTCACCGATGGATGGGTAGAACAGACATCATTTGTTATTACTGGAATATTACATGAAACGATCAATATGACTACTACACAGTGATTTCAAACCATCTTTGATTTTATTTTATTTTTTAAGATTGTACCATATGTTTTGTACAATTTTGTAATTTTATTTGAATAAAGATGGTTTCCCTACAATTATGACCTTCTGAGTCAATTTTAGGTTCAAAAAGTGTTCTATTACAGTAATTGTTTCTCCAGAGGTCAAGCATTGTGGGTCATTTGGAAACCGTTCCATCTTCTGTAAATGGCCTTTGCATCCCATTTCTGATTCCATGACTGTGCCACAGATATACAGAGAGGTACAGTACAGATTCTCATAAAGTTAAAGTTAGTGACGTTAATGCAGATTCTATGTGCATGGCTTTTGATTTAGAAAGCAATGGAAACTACTTGTCAGTTGGGCACTGGGCATGAAGTTGATACACTGGTAATCTGTGGCTGCATAATGCCTTAAAATGCTACTGCAAGGCTGCGAGTCTGACCCTCTGTACGCTCGAGTTCTGCAGGTAAATCTCCACTGCGTACTATTTTTACCGCTGTATACTGCATAGGCCTTCCATTGTGTCTGCTTTAGAGTCGTAGCGCTCTCTTTTCTCACTAAACGTAATCATTCCCATCACAGTTTTGGTTCATGAGGGAACTTGTCGAACATTTCTAATGAACCAATTGTTCTGGTTTCTCGAATGACCTCGAAACGATGATTATATTACAACAGTCTGAAAAGGAAAGCACTGCAATATTTTGTTTCCACTTTTTGTGGTGTTTGTCTTTTTTTTGGACAACGGTTCTGTACTTCAAACATATTAAAAACGAAATTGTACAGTACTGCGAGAGTGGTCCTCTCTTGTTCTGGTCATACTCGCAAACATACTTTCGGTTTCATTGTATTATGGATTTATTGTGTTGAAATATGAATGTTACTTAAATGTATTTCGATGATTTACTTTGTCAAGGGCTTCAACCGTGATGGACCCATTTTCTCCTGTTTCTCTCTAAAACCCCTTTTTAAGTTGCAGAAAGATTAAGGCCTTAATCTTATTAAAAATGCCTATTTTCCCGAGGAGTCGTACACAATTCCATACATAACCTTTCAAATTAAATTTGTATTCCCTCTACTGCTTAAGGGAAACTCAAGTTTGCACCCTTTTTTATGTAAAATAAAAGAAATGTCTCTTAACCTCCGAGTCAGTGTGTGTTTGCCTTCTTTGAAGTTTATAAAGTCAACTATTATAAATGATATTTTCAAACTTTAAAGCGGCTCTTGGTCTATTTATTTAGGTATTTATAATACCTTAAAACACATTGCAACAAACTTTGTCCATTTTCATAACTTGTATGTGTTTTCCTACCTGTTCTCTTAACCTGCTGTTGCTTTCTGGTCCCTGTCCTCTCAGTCTTCACGGCTCAGTAAATCCTGGCGCTTTGCACACAGAAATGTTTATGGATGCCTGTACTGCATATAGTATCATAAAGTATGTTCTTGAATCAAATGTTTAAAACCACATTTTAATGTGGTTATTTACTGACATTTTTTTCTTCAGTTTTTCCTGAAACGTAAAGCGACTGAACTTTCGCTGACGGAATATTATTCTGGAAAACACACGTTAAAAGTCGCTTCACACGGCAGGCGTTCACTATTCAGTATATTTTAGTTGAATGCAGTTTATTTGATATTCGAGAACACGATATATTCATAGTATATAAAACTGCATGTTATAATAAAATTGTATATGAATTAAATACAAGCATAAACATTTTAACTTAACCAAGGCGCATTTGTTTCTCATTCTATCGCTCATTTAACACCACTCACCACAGTGAAATCAAACAATTTCGTTACGTATCGCTTACATTTGTTTTTAGATATTGTATTAGTTTTTAAAGATAATTTTAAAGTGTGGTTTTGACGCTCCTGTTTTTGAAAGCTCCGCGGACGGAACCGAGACTTTTATTCGACTTCCGGTAGTGTTTTATAAACTTCCGCTTTGTTCGGCTTTAAAGCCTTTTACTCTAGACCGTCTAAATATGGTGAGTTTGTCAGGCAGAAATGCTCACGTCAATCCGTCCAAATCCTATTTGATATCTACTTGTTCAACGTTCTTAAAACATCGTAATCGTTTGCTTTCATGCCCACGTATGTTTCTACACAGTATTTTGACAATTATAAGTTAGGATGTTGTTGGATGTTAAGTAATAAAACAAGCGTTTCTTGGCGAGCTCCCATAACGTCGAGTTCCACTACACCCGGGGTACTGACGTGTTTCAGACCACGTTCGTTTAAATGCCGTCATATTCAAGTAGTTGAAGAAGCACCTGTCATCTTCACGGCATATAAAGTAACAAAACACTCCCAAAGTCTTGGATTAGAAAAGTCAACCATTGTTGTAGTAGAAAAATATGTTTGTGGGGGACTGATGGTGGTTTGTATTATGGGAGCAATATTTGTACTGTGGCTTTACTATAAAAACTAGTTGGACAATAATATCTCGCTAACTCACATTGGCGTAACTTTGTTTTGTATTAACGTTTTCGTAAATAGTTTCTATAGTAAATCAGATATTTATCATATGTAGTGTGCGGTCCGTCTATTGCCCTAACTTAACTTTTGACAGCTCGATTGGTCTCATCTCAGTATTTTCAGAATACTTGTGTGTTGTGTTGACAGGGGCGTGTTAGAACAAAGACTATTAAAAAGGCCGCTCGGGTCATTATAGAGAAGTACTACACTCGTCTGGGCAATGACTTCCAGGTCAACAAGCGGGTGTGTGAGGAGATCGCCATCATCCCAACCAAACCTCTGCGCAACAAGATTGCAGGGTGAGTGATTTCTTCCACATTTAGCTGTATTGTGAATGTCGGGCGGCTTAGTTTTAATACTTTCCCTATGTGGTTGTAAGGCAATGAATGTAAATTCAGGCCGTCAGAAACATAGTACGGTTTTGTTGTGTGGTTAGACTTTTGAGGTGCGTTTGATCAGATTTGCCAGGACAGCATCTCTCCAGGTGGGAAGTTGCCTTTCTCTGGTTAACAGCGCGTGACCCTCGAACGTTTCCGTCTCTCTGCAGGTACGTGACCCATCTGATGAAGCGCATTCAGAGGGGTCCTGTGAGGGGCATCTCTATCAAACTGCAGGAAGAAGAGCGAGAGCGGCGAGATAACTTCGTCCCAGAGGTCTGTGTCATTGTTCCGCACATGTGCGCTGCTGTGTAAGATGCTGATCATATGTGTCTGATGTCATGTGTTCAGGTGTCCGCTTTGGATCAGGAGATTATCGAGGTTGATCCAGACACGAAGGAAATGTTGAAGATTTTGGTAAGTTGTTGCATGGACTGGTGTGGAAACTGGGGAAGGGATGAGATGTTTTGGTTATATTATCGGTACGGTATGTTGGAATGGAAGCTATGCCAAAATCGTGGGTTTGAACATAGTTGGAAACAAATGTATGGAATGGATAAAAGCGTAAATGTAAATGGTAGCTGACATCGTCTCTCTCGTTGCAGGACTTCGGCAACCTCGCACAACTGCAGGTCACCCAGCCGAGTATTGGAATGAACTTCAGAACTCCAAGAGTTTAGATGTAATTTATCAAGACACAATAAATATTGAAAAATATTTGTTTGGAGTCATTTTTTATGTGGATTCTTGGGGTTATAACCTTTAGTTTAGCTAACCTGACATTCGGTCGTCGTCATGTCTTACTGAAACGTAAGTGTATCGTGTCTCAAGTTGTTCTACGACAATTAATTACCACAATCATGTAATCGCATATTATTGCAATTCCTTTACTATTATTGGGAGTGTTTACTTTTAAATGCATTGTGTGAAAATAGGAAATACACAATTGGAAGCATGTAAATAAGAGGCAACAAAGGCAATGTTTCTCTGAATATTTTTTTAAGAAAGCCACAGAGTATTTCTAGAGACAGCGAGAAGATATTTGTACAGAAATAAGCAACAACAGAATTCTGCATTAGCAACACTGTAAAACCTGCCGCTGAAATATTATTCCAGCAGCAAATAAACATTAGACCAGCTGCCTAGGCTAAACTATGACACTAAATTACACAAATAGAGCTTTATATTCAAAACACAGGATATGTAAAAATGTTTTTTTTTCTTTATCTTTTCTTGAAATTGTTGAAAAAGTGCAATAAAGGTTTGACTGCCAACAGGTTAGCCCAAACAGGTACTGTTTTTACCAAGCTTTTACCCATGTTCCTATAGTTACCCAATATGTCTTACAGTCAGGATGACATTCAATGAAATGATAATTGTGACGTGAACTTCTTAATACCATTGATTGGTGTTACATATTTTCTTTGGGTAAACGGACCGATCAAAACCATATCCAGCAGGAGAGGGACAGTTGGGGTTTCGCCTTTCACACTGAAATTCTATACACGTACTTCATATAACAAATACAAGTAACATAACGGGAAATAAAAGCTGAGAAGTGAGAGTTCAACATGATGAGTTACATGCCAGGAACGTTGTCTATAAAACAAAGTAAAATCTCACAGTGAATGTCATTCATTCAATAAATGTGTTTGCGTCTCATCTGGAATTCAGACTAATGCAAGTCATGAACGATCATGCAAAGCACTTTCCACTGTCCCAAACTTTTATCATTTATAAATGTGTATAACCTGAAGTTCTGAGTTTCAGCACCAAACGCTCGCGTGAAGTCCGGCTCTGACAGCATGAGCGACGGAGGTCTCCTGTTCGTACCCATGTACAAAGTGACAGCTGATGGTTCAGCATTACAGAAGAAATATCACAGTGTTTTGTGATACACGTTCTGAAAACAGTTTGAGTAAAACAGGTGATGTTGTCACACCATGAATTTAATAAGGCAATTTCTGAAGGGAACTCCCATGTAAAAAATGCATAATGTACGAGGAGAAATGACATTACCGAAGGCAAAGATCCATTCAAACCACAAAAGAAAAAGCGGCCTTTGACTGAACAGAAGCTGTCGTGGGGTCGAGAAAAATCGCCATGGCGACAAAATGACTCAGTTATTAACATATATATACAAACTGATGAGTGTATATGCATATAAAACAATACAAAACATGTTTAAGAAAATAAGACATGGCACATTATATGTCATACAAAAGAGAAAGAGACGTCAATCAAAATGCTTAATACAAAATGAGAAAATAAACAGGACAAGTCCAACGTTCACCTCACTGGAACGGGGGCAATATATATATATAGATACAAAAACATACAAAGAAAAGACACAAATAAAACACTGTAAATTGTGCCTTATGAGCACCAACACTTACACCAGCATATCGTCGTTTTCCTTTTTTTCACAGGATAATAAAATGTCTTTTCAAACTGTCTCCATTGAAACAAAAGGAAAAGCTTTAGAATGGCTGAACTTTTCTGTCCTCTGATGAAGAAGGAACTAGTTGTCCTTTCTCAAAATGTCCTCTGTCCCTCATGATGTGTTTTTTCCTTCCCGAGAGAAAGCAAAGTTCTTCCTCTCTCCTTTATGCGAATGACTGAGAACCGCACGTGAGTGCTGCACGTCCTCACTGCGACAGGTGAGGTTCACGTTCAGGCCGTCGTGATGGCGTTCAGGTCCTTCATCAAACCCTCCAGATGGGCCATTTCCTCCGTTAACTCGTCCGTCTCGTAGTTCTGAGGGAGAGGAAGAAGGTTACTGCGGGGGGTGGGGTGGGGTGAGCTGGGGTTTTTTGGGGTAGATGGGGTGTAGGAGGGGATGGTCAATGGTACTGCAGAGGAAGCGTAAAAAGCAAACAGGTGAGTGAAACAAGATCAGCCACAGGGAATGGTAGGATGGCGGGGTGGGAGTACAGGCATTACGCAGCAGAACGAATGAGAATCATTCGCAAGATCAAATAAATCCGTTCAAACAATTGTGAGATTGTAATACATTTTAATAGGCAGGCAATACATAATAAATTAGTTAAAAGGGGGAAGCAGGTAAAGATTTAAGAGGGAGAGAAGAAAGATTCAGTTAAAATCTTACAAACATTCAAACACAATATTATAATATGAAATATGTAAAAGAAATTACATCCAGAATATTATTTATGTATTTATTCATATAGTTCTGACTTTCGGTTGAGAATACAAAACTATATTAATAGGTGAAAGCATTATTCATTCATTTAACAAAATATATATTTATTATATATAGATAATAATAATTTTTACACACATTAATGTTGGTATGTATCTTGCCTAATGCATTGTTAAAATAATAAAAAACATTAAAATGTTTTACTTATTTCAAAATATAATGTTAATCGCAATGAATCACATCCAATATGAAAGTTTGTGTTCACATAATATATGTCTGTGTACTCTGCATATCAATTTTGTATTTATAAACAAACACATTTAAAGGAAATATGTACATTATTTATGTTTACCATTCATTTAAATTGTATATAAATGCTTTTTAATTATTATATTTTTCTTAAATATAAACATGTATGTGTATGTTTTGATAAATACAAAATGAATATGCACAGTGCTCATACATACATTATGTAAACACAACTGTTTATTCTGGATGCGATGAATCGTTCGACAGCCCTAATTTATTCATATCAGTCGAGAATACAAAACGATGTTAATGAGTGAAACCCGAAAGCATTTTAATAATATGAATACGTTTAACAAAATACATATTTATCATACAAACAATAATTAATATAACAATGATTTTTATGAATATAATTGAATGTAATTATTAGCTTTAGGATAATTAATTTTTATTTCTATTTTAAGAATAAATCATATCTTCATCAATAAATATGTTAAAATCACTACAAAGCACCGTGGCTTTTAAGTTATATTATATTCAGATATATAAAAGAATATTCAATAAACAGTACTGTATCCTATGTATGGAACTGACTTCATCAGTTAATATGTATAACCATATTAATGGGTGAATCGTTATTTAATCTAAACATTATTAACAACAAATGTAAGGGTTTATAAAACATTTCATCTTTTATTCCTGTTGCTATCGTTTTGAAAAGCAATAAGTCAATTGAATCTGTGTGTTAGTTTAATCCCATGGCTGATGACCTTTACTATGTTTCATTTGTTTTGAATGAAACCTGACTGTAAATGAGGCTGTAGGGCACAGATGTACCCTCAGATGTTTATTGTGTTACACTGTTATGTACCAGTGTATCGGGTGATAAAACACAGCATCATACTAACAGATGTACTCACGCTCCCAGAATCCTCATGATGTCTGCTGCTGTCTGACACGTCCGGAGCGCTTGGAACTATGACAGGCATAGGAGTCCTCGTTCTTCCCAGCGTCCCGATTGAGGCCGTCTTAACGGAGTGTGGCCCTAAAACATACAGTACACGTCAAGCAGTTTCAGTCTGTTATTGGGTTCAGACTTGGATCGGTCACCGATGTAAACAGGGCCGTACCTGTCTGAGACAGCAGTGGAGTGCTTGGCAGTGCTGAAGAGTCGTACATGGAGTGGGCTGGTATGGCTGGCACCGCGAAGCTCTTGAGGGCGTGCGTGGGGCGAACGTGAGCGGTGGGCGTTGTAAACATTGGATCGTCCTCTGCAGCGGAGCTGTGGTAGCTGATGTCTGTCTCCGAGAGATCATTGACGCAGGAGGGCTGGCCGGACGGGGGATGCAGGTCGGCGTTGGGCGTGTTCCGTACCGATTCTGTAAGCACATCACATGGGTCAGCACATACCTCATAAAGGAATCACTGCAGGGAACTGTGCAAGCATCCTATCATTAAGTTTAAGAGATCCGAATGTAAAAGCCAGGTTAAGAGAGGAAACAGATTAAGTGTTTCCTTACAGTTGTCATGGTGACCAACCAAAGCTGTTTGGAATAGCCAATATAATGTATGCACATTAACTTTATATATGCATATAATACCTGAAAGTAACGTTCAATCTTATTGGTTCTTGCACGTCTCGTGACTGGCTGTCATATGTGTGTGTCAACACAATAATTCATCTAAAATCTAGATGTAACAATCATTTTATATAAATGATGTCGTGTGTGTTTAACTTTGAGATATCGATTATGCATCTGAGATGGCAGGAGGGTAAGTAAATTATGAGAGTTTTCGCATTTGGGGGAACTAGTCCTTTAATAATGAGAGGTAGGAGACTTAATGCAGGAAAATAACAGGTTATCATCCAGGCGTCGCTGAGGGTCTTCACAAAGCATCGCTAATGCGCTCTCACCTGTGGAATCGGCCCTGTCTAGATGAGAGATGGGGGTGGCGATGGACCGCGGGCTGCTCTGGTGATGTAGATAGCTGCGTGTTGGCGAGGCCAAGCTGCCCAAGTGATAATGATGGTGATGGTTATCGAGGGAATGGATGGGGTGAGCGCTAATCACAGCTGCGAATGGACACAAATAACATTGAACAATGGTTTACCCTAAATGTAGGCACACGGCGCTATGACGAGATGAGACCACCTGCATGCAAAGACCACCACAGACTAAAAGACAACATTAAGCAACAGTACGTGAAAGAACACATTCTACTTAAGTACGCAAAGGAAGATCTACAGGGACGTTGCATCAAATAAAATCAAATAAAAAGGCTCTAAATGAGAAGACCCGGACCCTGGATTAAGATCACACTTACGCTGAGGGGGCTGTGCATCAAAGGGCATCATCATTTTAGGTCTTATTCCTCGACGGCCCGCCAGGGTAGACATGCTGTCCTCTGATTCATGACCTGCAAATCACACAGCGACCAGCCAATCAGATTGAGGCAGGTTTACCCACCCAACAGGCTGCCAGAACAAGAGCCTTGAGCAAACTACCAGCTGACTTCTAGAGTCACCTGCCAAAATCATGTTTTAAAACTGCAGTGGGATGTTTGTCCATTAGAGGGCACTACAAATGCACAAATCAGAAGGGCCACATGAATTGAACTGCAACATCACCACACAACCCATGAAACGAAATATGATGCACGAAACAAGCCAATCGTGACAATAATGACACACAGTAAGCATGACTTAAAGCATCTCTTAAGAAGCAGCAGTTGGAATGATGTCATGGATGATGTAGCAGGTATTGATATTGCATAAAAGAATCTGATGAAACAATTTCTATCGTATGTTCACATATTTCCTGTTTAAAAAGTTAAGGAAGTTAAGCAGAACATACTGAATGGCTTTTTCTTTTGCTTTATGTCAAAGCCAGGCAAAACAACTCAGATTTGCTATTCGATATTGGGAGTTTCGGGAATTTATTACTTGAATAATACAATTTTATACAATAAATGTATCGCCAATACATTTTTATTTTTCAAACTTTTTAAAGCACACTAGTATATAGAAAACTAACACAAACATTACACATAACGCCATCAGTTTAGCTTTCACATGGTCTTAAAATTGAGGGGCTCTTACCGCGGTAGGAGTTGCGTCTCTGGAGCATGGGGTCCATTGCGGTGTCCACTGGGGTGATGTCTTGAGAAGTTCTGGGGATTGGCGTGTCGGTCATGACGGGGTTGGGATCGGGTGATTTATCGACAGCTTTGAGCTCCAGGCGCTCGTGGTGAATCCAGAGGTCCGGAGGCTTCAGATCTTTTGCATTGCCCTTGTATTTGTGGGATCCATTGGCAGACTTGCAGGCCGCACGTTTCCTGAAGGACACGTCAAACAGTGTGAGAAAAGAAACTGAGAGGGACTCAGGTTTATCTTTAGCATTGATCTAATCTTTGTGTGTAACTTACTTTTTCTGCTGCGTGGTGGAGCGACGTGTACACAGAAAAGCTCCAACCACCACCAAAATGATGGTGAACGCCCCCACAGACACGATGATGACAATAACCAGGATGTGATTATCACCGGTGCCAGACATATCTGGTTTTCCTGAAATAAATGAAACATCTCAGATTATTACTATGCAGGAAGTTATGTCAACCCTATATTGTACTAGATGGATGGATGGACGGACAGATATAAAAAAAGATTACCTCCTGTTCCAAAGCCGTGGTCTGGTGAGAGAGGTCTTGGTTTCACTATCCCAGGAGCTGTGGAAGAGGTCAACAAAGAATCAGTACTGAAACTAAACTTCACATTAGAGCATAAAGACATTAAATGTGTGCAGATATTCATCTCTAGACTACAACCATTGCATTTGAGAAAGAAATGTTAGTCGTGTTATGTTAGGAAACAGTCAGCGGGTTAGGTAAGCAAATAAAATGATGTGCTTATCTCCTCAGCAGCTTTCTCTATCTCTCCCTGACTGATGAATTTCAGAGTGCAGGGAAAAGCAAGATGCTCGCTTCAATTTGAGAACATTAGTGGAACAAGAGAAGAGAGATCAATTACCTTGGTCATTAGCCATTTTGTCAGAGGATTCGGCTAGCAGGAATAAAGCAGAGAAAGGCAGATTAGAGGAAGAATAGCGTGCAGTCAGAGCTCGCGAGAGAATCGGCATGAAAGAATAGTGAGGTCAGGCTCAATGCAGAGGGTTACGCTTCCCATGAGATTAAACATAAGCGTGTGTGTATTAGTAAAGCAGTATTGTTTACCCACAATTAATCCTACAAATTCTTTTCTGCGTCCAGACCGTGCTGAATATAGCAGCTTAGACCAGCAAGAACAGTTTTTTGTGTGCGTGTTTAGTTTGGTGCTGAACACAGCTTTGAGACTCAGTTTTTTGTCTGCCGGTTAAACGAGCCAAAGTTGCATTTTATTACTTTTTGTGGGGTTAAAAGTAAAGAACTGTTGCAATTAAAGCAAGTACATTCACAACATGAAATTAGATTTAGCAGAAATGTCAGTTTAACGTCATTTGACTTTAATCCATATAAAGATACATCTGAAAACGTAACATTTTCAAACAGAGATGGGTACAGAGAGGCAAAAGTTACAGATTGCAACTTTAAAGGAATGCAGAAGATCAACGAAGGAAACATTTGCATACAGCTTGACCTGTATGTTCTTGTGAAGCCTCACGGTTGCTAATAAGAAACAAACCTAAAATAATGTCAAATAAAAATAATCGGTTTCACGGAACTGAGAGTGACTTGTTATGGCATGCAGAATACGTACATGTGCAGATTAGATTTGAGAGCAATAGTGAACATTGCCCCAGTTTTTATTTATCCAACAAAGGTAAAGTATTAAACAGATTTTACAATGAAATATTGCCTAAAGGGGTCGTTGACCCACAATTTTTAACACTGTCATAATTTTGCTACCCCTCAAATCTGTATTCCTTTCTTTGAACACAGAGAAAAATATTTGGAGGGAAGCTTGTAACAAACAGTTCTTGGCCACCATTGACTACTATAGTAGGAAAAATGAAAATGGTAGTCAAAAGTGCCCCAGAACTGATTACTTTTCTACATTCTTCAAAATCTCTCATTTTGTGTTAAACAGAATACATACATTTTTCCTATTAATGGTAGTCAATGGTGGCCAAGAACTGTTTGGTTCAAGCACTCTTCTAAATATCTTTCTCTGTGTTTTCCAGAACAAATAGATGTATTGTATATAGATTTGGAACTTAAGAGTGAGTAAATGGTGACTGAATATTCATTTTTGGGCGAACTGTCCCTTTAAAAGGGGCTTGTACTGTAAATATTATTGGGTTCATTTGCTATCTATGCTTGACCAAGACTAGTCACAATATGCTTTCACTGTATGGAAACTGCTAGACGTCTCCTGTTTTGACAGATACATTTTTATTTTGAGGTGGACTTTCTTTATATTAAATAGTAAATTGCATTCCTGGGCCATCCGGTTTACCTTTTGGAGTGCGGAACTGTGCAGCTTCAGACATGGGCCCCATTCCCTTAGAGTTACGAGCCTGGATCTTGAAATAGTAGGTGGTATCAAGGGTGAGCTCCTGAATCTGGTGGGTCAGTCTGTTTCCAACAACCGGCTCGATGACCCAATCGTGAACCTCTGCATTTACATCAGTACTGTAGTAAATAATGTAACCTGGAAAAACAACCACAGCGCATTATAGACGTCATGTGACAAGCCAACTAAAATCCCCACATCTACATGTCGACAAATGTTTGTCACCTGTGATCTTGCCGTTGGCTTCTGAAGGTGGCTGCCAGTTGACTATGATGGTTCGCGGCCGTCCTTCTTTGCTTACTACGGTCACATCTTTAGGTGCAGAACTTGGAACTGAAGAAACATTAAACAGGAAATGATTGAGTCAATCTTACTCGATGTTCACATAGAAACTGATACTGCGTCCCAATTCGCCCAATTGTACTACGCTCTAAAAGTATGTACTGTTTTTGTTATGTTTAAGTATATAATGTACATTTTAGTGTGTAGCAAAACAATATGCACACACTGGGACATACTAACAGGAAAAGGAAGTGGCCGTTGTTGCCTAGACAATATTGTGGCCATTAAATGTAACACAGTATCAAAATTCTTCTTTCCATTTCAGTATTTATTCATTCATTGTTTCTATGTAATGTTAACTCTGTATTGATATTTATTAGCATCAGTTATTTAATTTTATTAATGGAGTGTCACTGAACTCCGCCTTCTCGCTGTGAGTTGTGGGTAATATTAGCTGTTAGTGTGCATCAATCTGCACGTCGAATTTCTACCGGAAGTTGTAGACCATTCCGGAGTCTTCGGAATGCTCTTTTCAACACTACGAATTGGGACATAATTATTCTAGTTTCCAATACTATTTAGGACGGATACTGGGTAGCATGCGACTTGGGCGCAGCATGAGCATTATTACATTTGGCTGGTCGTGTGACCTCCCCATAGCGGAATAAAAGTATTTTATTTCGTTAGTTTTAAACATACTTGTTTCAAAAGTAGTTCCATGAGCAGTCATACTCCAGGTGCTGGTTCTTCTGCCCTTAGTCACCATGACTGAGAACTCATATAAGGTGTTGGGCTTTAGACCCGTGACTGTGTGGCTCAGGGTGGTTGTGTTAGCCACCTAAAAAGGGGCAAATCAATGTCAGGACACCAGGAGAGAATTATCTTTTACTGCCTGTTCATTTATCAACTCACCTTAAACTTTGTGTTAGCCGGTATGTTGGTCTTCCAGCGCACCGTGTAGTAGCGCGCATCTGTGATCTTCTGGTTCTTGGGCAGCGAGTTGTCAGCCCAGGTGACTTTGATTGTATCGTGGCTCAGGACGGACGCCTGAACGCCCACAGGAGGCAGCATGGGTAAAGGTTCTGGTACTGGAGTGTATGGAGCATGGAAAAGTTCGTACAAATCAACATCAGGGTCTATGGGGTCTGCGAGCAAATTACACAGCATGCCATGGCCAAAATAAAAAATTTACAAAGGAGAGGGGTTTAGGATGGGATACACGGGACAAATAGGTTAATGGGTTGAATGGAGGAAGGGGAAATGCGGATTGGAGGAAGAGAAAGAGAGAAAACATTGGATTAGAACAAGAGACCATCCAGTGCTAAAGAATCTACGAGTCAGGAAACTACTTCAGATCACTAGAAACTACACTGAAAATAAGCAAGGATAACAAAAACTCTGTTTCTAAAACCTAGTGAGCTGTCTGTCTTCCTAAATAGGTATTGGGCGTATCTTAACGTTAATGAAACTTCATATATTAAAGGAACAGTTCACCCAAAAATGAAGAATCTGTCATAATTTACTCAACCTTAAGTCGTTCCAAAAATCTGATGAGCACAGAGAAATACATTAATACAATTATTGTAACCAAACAGTTCTTGGCCACCATTGACTACCATAGTAGGAAAATTCATAAATGTATTTGATCTGTTTAACACTTGAAAACATTTTGAAGAATGTTGGACAGCCAACAGTTCTGGGGCACATCCGACTACCATTGTCATTTTTCCTACTATGGTAGTCAATGGTGGCCAAGAACGGTTTGGTTGTGCAAGCATTCTTCCAAATATATTTTTCTGTTTTCATCAAAACAAAGCCATTTATACAGATTTGGAACAACGCGAGGTGAATGATGATGAATTAATTTTTTTTGGGTGAACTATCCCTTTAAATCACTTTTCAATTCAGCTTCAATTCAAAATGAGATAATAACAAGATACTTTGGAATGCATCAGTTCCTGTACAATCCCTTAAAATGGTATCTATGTGGGCCTGTAGCTCAGTGGTTAGAGCATGGTGTTAACAACGCCAAAGTTGTGGGTTCGATCCCAGGGGATTGCATATACTTAGAAACAAATGTATAGGATAATGCAATGTAAGTCGCTTTGGATCAATTTTGGATAAAAATGTACGTCAATGTAAATGTAATGTGGGCAGCTCGCTAGGTTTCCAAACAGAGCCATTCAGTAAGACAGCAAAGGAAGAGTCGTATACAGAAGTATAGAGGTTGGAATCTATGACACACCAACTGAATAATGAGCAAAACAACCTCGCTGATTTAAAGCCCTGCTGTAATTTTATAATGTTGTTTTGTTTTCCCATCTGAGAGACCATGATAAACTAGCAGTCCATGAGGAACTACAAGGGGCTCAAGAAACTGAAGAATGCCCATAAAAATGCCAATGCTGAATTAGTCTGCCCTAGGTAAAAAAATACACTCTCAATTCAAGCTGTTACAATCATTTGTATTGTAAATACGATCTAATTTCTGTCTAATTTCATTACTATAAAAACGACCCTGGGTCTGGTGATCAAATACCAACAACACAAAAAAACAACATAGTATACATTTCATTACACTGTACTTGTATGTGTGTAATGACAATAAATTGAATCCAATCCAATCCAATCAAAGCCATTTATCCTCCTTTAAACCACCTGTTTCCTAACACACTCACACCAGGAGTGATTGTGTGGGTTGAAGTGAAAAAAAATCACTTTGGCTTCAATCAATGGAAAAAAGAGAACACATGCTTTAACAACAAGTGTTTTGCAATGAAACCTCTGCAGTGATTTTCCGCAGTGATGAAGCAGAACTTTGTTATACAGCCCCATAGTGAGCGATACATGTGGTCGAGCGCTGCTTGGGCTCTGGAATGCTGGTTAAGAGTGGAATGTAAACTAACCCATTAAAACAATAAAAAATAACACTAGTAAAAGTGTAATGCATTCATCTCAAAAGATGGAGTTAAGGTTTGTTTTCTCATGCGATAACACAATCTGAATACTATAAGTAAGGGATGATGCACATGCAACTAGTTGTTGTCGCAGAAATAAGCCCAGACAATGTGATCAGGTCTTTCATCACGCCGAAGGGGCTTATTTCGCGATAACAGCCGGCTGCGTGTACCCGGTTATCCCACTTATTACACGGCTACTTGCCACATGAGAAAAAAAATTGACATAAAATTTGTCCATTTGAAATATTTTATTAGCAAATTTTTACCGAATGCAGACCATCCGCAAGGAAAAGCCATTTACTTTCCGTTTAAAGGTAAGAAACCACGTTGTAATGTCAGGAACAGGCAATTTGATTTGATCGTTTGTAAATAGGATGTCATATAAGTTATTATAAAACGGTAATTTCTTTGATTCTGATTGGTTGCGCCGAGTTCTAAGCCGTTATAAAATACCCCCATATATAATTTCTTTTATGAAACCTTGCTACGCATATGGAATAAAAGTTTTATAAAAACAAAAAAAGGTATTTCTTTTTTAAATCACATATTTATGTTAAATTGGTCCCAAAAAACTAGCAAAATGATTTGGTGCATCCAGGTTACCGTGTATTATTCGTTTTGAAAGGCGGGAATAACGAAAATGCAAATGTTGTGGCTGGCCAATCAGAATCGAGCATTCCAAAGAGCCGTCTAATAAAAATATATTAGAATTAATAACATTTTCTAAAGGTGTGAGACTTGATTTCTGGTACCCTGAGAAGTGATGACACATCTTCTTGCTACTGTATTAAAACAGGCTCTTGAAAGCAGCAGACGTGCTGGTGTAAAATAAAGATGGATGAGCTAGAAACCCTGCAGGCCACCAAAACCCCTTGCAGCATGTTGACTGGAGTTCAGTCAAAGGTAAAGCATAAAAATGAGAAATGCTGTGTGCTGCAGTGCATGCTGGGAGGTAATAAGACTGTACCCACTGAAAAAGAAATCACCTGGTGTTCAAAATGTACTTAGATGCAGTTCTCTCTTTTTTCCCTGTGTGTTGCGAATCAATATCGTCTCACTCTTAATATAATATCTGGCACCTTGTTGTATATCATATTTAATAATTTATAAATACTATTATATACTATTTTTGTGCTGGAAATGTTACTAAACTGATTTGTTGTTTTAAATATTACTTCATATTTGCTCTAAACTACCTTGAAACATTAAAAACTAAACTGACAGTTTTGGTATTAAAGGGCATTCAACTCAGGTTTCATGCTGTATCAGTAAAACTATCGGTATGGATCACAATCACTAAATGTAACATTTTACACCTTAAACAAAGACATATTTCAGTGGGTTTTTAATAGATAAATGTATCTATATATCTATAGATATATATATATAACATCTGATCCATGTCATGTAACAACTTTGATTTCGCTGCTG
The DNA here is from genome assembly GCF_947034865.1 of Barbatula barbatula. Lineage (NCBI taxonomy): Eukaryota > Metazoa > Chordata > Actinopteri > Cypriniformes > Nemacheilidae > Barbatula > Barbatula barbatula. Next base: position 7,642,810 of record NC_136766.1, read on the forward strand.
TTGTTCTAAGACCTTGTATCCCCATTACTTCATGATTTACTACATTACTTTGTCACGCTTTCTGTTTGTCACTGGGTTTAGCAAATACTCACTAACAACAAGTATTCAAAAGTGCTCAACATAGTAATTAATCATTGAAAAAGTACAGTGTTTTTTCCATTTCCAAAATTTGGACATCCGAGGTTTCGGAAGGACGACGACGATTAGTTATTCTTTGTTCTGTTGAGTTTCTATATATGGCATAATAGTTTTATTCAAAGCACTGCATCTATATCCCAGCGGTGCTTCATGTGAAGTGCAGATGGCTTTATCTGTATCTCATAATCCTCTGGATTCCTCTGGTTGCTAGGAAGCTGAAACGCTCAGTCACCGAGCACTCTGGGCAATCAGCCGACCACCCGGAGCCGATCGGAGAACTCGCAGGACAGCCTCTAATGAACCCCACAAACACTCAACCATCAATATTGTTCCCCAGTACCCCAATATTGACAGAGAGTTCACCAATGACATCCCTTTAATACCTCAAATATTTCACTAAGATACGGTTGTCGCATGCCTCTCAGATGTTTCAAACACACTGCTGAAATGTAATGCTCCAAGCTTTTGCACCGACATGCAGCACACTGTTGGCTGCAAAAGGCACAGATGTTTGATGGGAAAATAAATCATTTTCACTCCAGTAAGAATGTCGTAGAACGAGTGCGCTCGAGCTGTAGGAGTGCCGAGGGTTGTCGACGGTGACCTACCTGATTGGGGTCGTGTGATGGCGCTCTCATACACAGGAATGCCTTCCCCCACATTGTTGAAGGCCTTCAGTGTGATCACATAGTGCGAGCTTGGATCTGGCAGAGAGAAAGTCAATCATTAAGTTAATCAAGCCCGCAGCTCCACCGAGAGTTTCTAGCATATTCATCATCCTAGCGGGGGTGAATATTTAAACACACTTATTGATTCTCGCTCTCATGTAATTAGATGAATTACCTAAACTTAAATTATGCCGTTTCATCTCACGATGATTTTTTTTCAGTGTTCCTTCAAACGTAATTACAATGAAGTGTACAGAGAGGCTTGTTTTCTGCTCTCAAGTACCCACAATATAGTTCCGCCCTTCACTTTCACAGGCCGTTCAATCCACTTCACAATTGTGTGCTGTTTAATAGAGGCGTGCAGGAAAACTAAACACTAAGTAGTCTTACCATATTTGCATGGACATATACCATGTAAATAGAATATTTTTCAGCGTGTAAAACAATAACATGTTTTTTATCATGCACCAAGGAAATACCATGTTGTTAAGCATGCGCCATAGAAATACCATGTTATAAAGCATGCACCATAGGAATACCATGTTTTTATACACGCACGATAGGAATACCATGTTTTTATGCATGTACCATAGGAATACCTTGTTTTTGGACATGAATCATAAAACTAACATGTTTTGAAGAATGCAATTCAATCATTCTATATAATATCAAAGTACCATGGTATTACCATCTGAAACCATCAGTGTACCGCGTGTACTACGGAGTTTTTTTGTGTCTTTTTTTATAAAAAATTCTGTTTCTCAGCTAAAGTTTTTAACTAGGAAGCAAACGTTTTAAACACGCAAAAAAGAGAGCAGAATAGAGAGCAATATTTGTCGTTCCGCAAAAAAAGACAGCAGAAAAGAGAGCAATATTTGTAGTTTCGTGATGAAACGTTTTTGAAGTGCACAAAGAAAAAAAACGAAATTCAAAGATTTGCACACAATGCAAATAACTTTGTTATTCATTTCAGATTTAATCTAAATTTCTAAAATCTAAATTTGTTTTATTGAACAAACATAATTAAATATGAATGAGAAACCAACCACACTGGTTTTATCTTCTGAACAAAAAGAAGACCGTTCCTTGAGTTTACACCTGTGCATTTTCACTTCTTAACACTAGGATGTGTGATAATATTAAACAGCCCTTACTTAAGTTCTCGATGGTGTAGTATCTCTGTTTGTAGTCCATTTTAATGGTCTTTGCGTGCGGGCTGCCGATCCCATAGGCGATACTGTAACCCCTCACCACGATGTCCTGATTCTCTGGTGGGGTCCAGCTCACTACGATACTGTTGACGAGCGGCCGAACATGGAGGGAGCTGGGCATATCTGGAACTTTTGTCTCTGATGATCAAAGAGCAAGAACCATCACATGTAGCCATTGTAACTACAATAAAAATGAGATTTTGGGTTTGGCTCTCCGTACCATCAAGATCGCTCTCAAAGGTCTCAGCAGTCATCCATTCTGTGGCCGAACCCGTGCCATTCACTGTAATGGCCGACACTCGCACCATGTATTCTGTTCCACGCTGCAGCCCTGTAAAAATACAGGAAGAACAGATTACCTACACATTATCAATTCACTTCATGTAGTATTACAATTCATTCAAGCTACACTTTCTAGTTAAAGGTTAAAGTATAGGTCATTTGTGTTCAACTTCAAAGCAAACACTCGATTGCTTCACTCTTGTTTCTTCTTCGAATTATTTAACAGACATGACCGATAAACACCCCTCGACATCATGCCGTACGACATACTGACCTAAACGCTTCATAATTTCCCCAGCATTGCCCAGAGTGATGATTTGGAAGGTCTACTTGTACAAATTCGTATCAGGCTGAACTGGCATGAACAACTCCGACATGAAATCTCACTGATTCCAGAACAAAAAAAAATCACTTCACACGCCTTGAGCCTGTTCAGTTATTCATAGGCGAGGGACTGCCTGCTGTCTTTAAATAAGCCAGAGGTTGTAATTGCTTTAAATGTTAATAAGCGTCTGTTTAGTCTTATGCAGAAGGCTGTCGCTTTCCCCGGAGCTCTTCCTACAGCCTCAGCTGGAGACGGCCGCTCTTGTCTTCTTCCAACACTCCACTTCAAACCTGCCGAGACAAACATCTCAACCGCTGGCTTACGAGACACCTCGGGGGCTGTGAAGGGGGGCCCGACCCTGTGGTAATGTTATTAGATTATGGCCTATATCAGCGATTTTCCCCAGCATCAAAGCAGAAAACATAGCGCTTTTACCCAGAAGCCTCTAAATGCATCGACAAAATTGCGGGAAAAGAGTGCGTCATGCGTTTGAACGTTGCTTATTGACTTGCATGCGAGGACACAGCTATCGAGCGATTACGCTAATCAAATTGGTTTGGTGATCTGTCATCGAGTCCGGCATGAGTTGGAAATTATGTTTGGAGGTCTTACCCTCTATAAGCTGAGACAGCTGTGATCCTGAAGTTATCTCCGCAGCTTCGCTCTTTCTGCCTCCTTTCCTGTAACGGATCTTATAGCCGATGATTTCGCCGTTCTGAGAATCTGCTGCAGGCGGGTTCCATCGGACCATGATGCTCTGCAGGTACACACATTCAGAAAACATTAAAGGAGTAGTTAACTTTCAAAATAAATTTTCATGATAGTTTACTCAACCCCATGTCATCCAAGATGTTTATGTTATTTTTCTTTAGTCGAAAATAAATTAAGGTTTTTGAAGAAAACAATTCAGGATTTTCTCCATATAGTGGACTTCAATGGACTCCAAATGGTTAAAGATCAAAATTACAGTTTCAATGCAGCTTCAAAGGGCTTTAAACAATAGCCGACTATGAATAAGGCTCTTATCTAGCGAAACAATCGGTCATTTTCTAAAAACAATTAAAATGTATATGCTTTATAAACACAAATGCTCGCCATACTCTGTTCTGGGATGCGCATTCATGACTTCACGTCATACGAAATAACGTTGAGAACTTACAGATTTTTATTTTATTTTAAAAATCACCGATCGTTTTGCTAGATAAGACCCTTTTTCATAGTCTGGTATCGTTTAAAGCCCTTTGAAGATGCACTGAAACTGTATCTTTGACCTTCAACCATTTGGAGTCCACTGAAGTCAACTATGTGGAGAAAAATCCTGAAATTATTTCATTAAAAACCTTAATTTATTTTTGACTAAAGAAACAAATACATAAACATCTTGGATGACATGGGGGTGAGTAAATTATCACGCAAATGTATTTTGAAAGTGAACTACTCCTTTAAATCAAGCCGAGAACATTCAAACCGGCCTAAACTTGACAATTAGAGGTGTCTACAGGATGGAAATGAAACCGTTGTACCTGTGTCAATATGAAATAAGTGTCCCCATCAGAGGAAAATTAGTACTGCTATTAACTCCACACCTTCTGTGAGCACCTAGCCGCAGAGTCACCATAGTAACAAGCATCAGTGCAGGAATCTAAGTTACTGTCTCCCTGAGGCATCCATTAGAGAATGTGATCTTCCACATAAAGCATATACAAGTATATGAGTCCTACAGCAGAGGCTGGCCTGCGCTGAACCCATGAATAATAGATATAGGTGTGAGCGTAGAGGAGCCTGCGGGATGACGGTTCAGGATAGATGGAAGAGGCTAGCTCCAGGGCCCACACTGCCTGCTGGGGTAATGAAGGCAGTGAGAGGGGCCGCCCAGCATGGGTGGGGAATTAATTATCAGTGTCCACAGTTGCCGTGTTCACAGGCCATGAGGGAATAAAGCTAATTAAATCTGCACCTAGTATGCAATTACAGTATTTCCATTTTTCTCCCAATTCTAGTTTATTTCGCTAACCCTTGGTTGTTGTTTCTTCTTTTAATTGACTTATGGTTCACACGGGAACACCATGTTACCAGAGGGGCCCTTAAATAACTCACTGCATTCATTATGCACACCCAGAATCTCCCCTTTAGGTTGCGTAGCACCCCTGGACCACCCAACGGGGGCATTGATACGGTCTAAAGAGGAACCTCTAATTAACCATCTACTCATTCAATATACAGCACTGACAAAAGCATCTGCATTATTATTCAGTGATAATCACTCAGCCATAAAACTCATTACAGGCATGAATGTTTGAGGGCGATTGTATGACTCTACTAATACACCACACTACTGTACTACACTACTGTAAACTATATTTTTACATGCCTGTAAAAACAACACAGCTAGGCCGTTGGGTGTGGTTTAAGTGCGGTTGCTATAGTGTTCTGGGTGGTTGTTAGAGCATTGCTAAGATTGCTAGGGTGTTCTGGGTGGTTGTCAGGGTATTACGATAATATGTATGGTTGTCAAGGCATTGCAATTGGGTTGCTATGGTGTTCTGGGTGGTTGTCATGGCATTGCTATGTGGTTGCTGGGGTGTTCTGGGTGGTTGTCATGGCTTTGCTATGTGGTTGCTGGGGTGTTCTTGGTGGTTGTCAGGGCATTGCTATAATATGTATGGTTGTAAGGGCATTGCTATAATATGTGTGATTGTCATGGCATTGCTATGAGGTTGATGGAGTGTTCTCGGTGGTCGTCAGGGTATTACTATTTTATATGTGGTGGTTAGGCCACTGCTATGCGGTAAGTCGGGTGTTCTGTGTTGCTATAATGTTCTGTTCGGTCGTCAGGGAATTGCTATTTACACAATTCAAATCTGTAGCATAAAAACTACACACGTAATGTGCAAGTATACCATCTAGGATTTGTTGAATTTTCTGACCCTAAGTTTACTTTAGCAAGCAATGCTAATTGGAAGTGCTTTGCCGGATTCTTACAGTTCATCAGTAAAGATGCTCGTCTGTATTGTGCTAGAAACATAAACAGACTAATACATAATAATAACAATAAGCACTGGAGTGAGACTTACAGTACCTGGCAGCTAGACAAATATAAATTGTATGGGAACAGAGCGTGAGGATGAGGGGGAAGTGAAAGCAGAGGAAGAATGATTGGGGGAGAGAAGCTTTGTGACAGCGTTCCAGCAGTCAACAGATGTGCTGCTAGGAGCAGTTAACATCACAGCAACACATGAGGGTCTAGATCTGACCTGCTGTATACTATACAGCACACAGCTGCTAGAACATAGGGATACCAAATACACAAACCTTAGAGTTGAGCACCTCCACGCTCAGGTTCTGTGGAGGGGCACTGGGGACTGAGCAGAGGGGAGAGAGTCAGTCAGTATTCAGTTTTAATGTTTTCATTCATATACAGTACATCTGTAGCAACAACATATTCTGTGTTTGTCAAATACCGCATCAAAATACATGCAAGGCTGCATTGTTTGTGCATGTATGAACTCATACGAGGTTTGCGTTGCTATTCATATTTCTTTATAAATATTACATTTTTTCATTTAAAAAATGCAAATGAGATCCTTTTTTTAACATGTTCCATCTGTATTTAATGAACACATAAAATACATTTGTTGTGATGCCTGCAACAGCGTCAATGTGAGAGAAACTGATTATCAACACCAGGTAACACGAAGAAATGTAGGTACCATCAGAGTAGGTCCGTACTGACACATCCTCAGTAGAAACTCCAGGGCCATGTTTGTTATAAGCCACGACTCTAAAACTGTACTCCATGAACTTCTTTAGTCCAGTCTTGGTGTAGGATAAAGCGTTCACCTCCACATCCTGACAGTCATAAGAGAAGCTGAATTACTACATCACACATATATGCATCACAATGATACCGATCTTAACTTTCTAAATGTTAATTAATGTTAATGTAAATATTAATTCATATAATGGCAATTAATATTAAACATCACACGTGTAATGTATCTTAACCTTATTTATATACAGAGCACAAATGAATAGTATTTTCCCGTGCTCTTTCGATTGACAGGACACTTGTCCTTGTCTGTTTTTAAACTATAGGCAGATACCCGATAATATTTATATTGTTACACATAAAATGAGCTCTCAGTGATATAACGCTGCTGATGGGCATCCCTAACTAAGAAAACTAAAAAGTATGCGTTTTCCCAAAATGTGTTATTTAACCTATAGGATCAACATTTTCATATGAGCTTCTAGGATATTTAAATATACATACAAATACAAAGCTGGAGATCAGGTGTTACCTGTTCAATGCCCACACCCTTCTCCATGTAGTAAACTTTGTAGTTTTGGATTTCGCCGTTGCCCGTGAGAGGCACGTCCCAGCTGAGGCTCACTGTAGAGGGCGATGTCACCACTACCTGCAGGTTGGGAGCAGGTCCTGGCACCTGGACTATTGTGAAGAACATACAGAAAAAGGTTCGATATAAATGTCTTGTGTTACATTCTATACTTTATGTATTGTTAGAACCATCTACCATGTGTTTTAATGCTTTGTTAATGCAGTTTGTAAAACAGTCATGCATACAAGGCACTGATCAAAATTGAGATACATGAGAATGTCAGATCGATGCTTTGGCAGTACTGTACTGTGTGTAAAACAGTCATGCCAATCAACCGTTCTTAAACAGAATTGAATAGAGTGAAATCGGTTCTCGGCTGTGCGTATGACAGTGATGTGCGTCTTCTGACACCTCTGGCAGAAACCACCAATACAGCCCTCACACCAAAGGATTTATTTCATTTCATTTGCTCAGCAGAGCGGGGAGAATGGAAATGAGATGCTATGTTGCTTAACTTTTGTTTACTTGCTAGGGTCATGAATCATTACATTCAATTACAAGCTCTGATGAGTGTCTGTTAAATCCCTTGTTTTCCCACAGAGATGCTTCAGGACGTGGCATGTAGCGCAAATCGACACCGAACTACACATTCAATCAAATATGAGCTTAACCGTGGACATAAAATAACTGGCCAATTTGAATAGTCATTTCACTTCTATCACGGGAGACTCATGAAATTCATCCAAAACGTCATTTATTCAGAAGCAACATTATATTTGAAACAGAAAGATGCATTTAAAAAATATACGTATTTAAGCATGCAGTGTTGTGCAAAAAATGTCATTTTGATGTCAGTGCTTAAAGTTGATCCTTCAGTTTCTGGGTGAAAATAATCAAACTATTCCAATATAAACTGTCAATTTAACGCCTTCTGCGACTCATGTAGCAAACTTTGATCCAAGTTCCTGGCGTGATCTCAGAACGTCTGTGTGATAAATTAAGCCACTTTATCTCACTTCCACAGACAAGCATTCTCTCCAACATCAACGGCTGCTCTGATACTGATGTCTTACCGGATTGGATCGTGCGCCTACACTGGATTTACCGCACTGTTAAAAGTATGTGTGTGTAGGTTTGCGTTGAAATTCATTCATAACGCCGTACATGAAGAGTGTGTGTGAGCCTCCGAGCCTGATCTCCACGCAGCAGGAACCCCGGGTGTGCCAGGATCCCGCTAACACACATTATAAAGTGCTTATTGCAGCCAGAGCCAAGGACGCACGGAGGAGCAAGTCTGACCCAGAAACAGGCTCTCTTATGTGCTGCGTCTGGACTGATAATGTTTCACAGTCGGGCCATGCACCTTCAGCGCTCGCTTAAAACCCAGTGGGTGTTAACTTGCGCTTACCTCTATAATGAGATTTTAAACTGACATCGAGGTATTAGAGATGTTTTGGAAAAACATACTGGGAGAAATTGCTAGACATAATCTCTAAGGCCCGGAAGTACATAAACCAAAACAAATGCTATTTCCAATGCAAACTCGATGTCGTGCGTGGTTGTGCACCGAATCGTGTCTGAATGTGATTCATAATGCAACACAAGCATGCGTACTTTCAGTCCAGCTGCACTGGGGCTCTTTGATGGACATGAGTGTGCACACAAACAGCCTTTTCTTTCAGAACAACAGCAAAGCAAAAGCCATCTTGTTCACTAAGACAGAAGTGTAAAGGTAACCCTTCTTAAAATAAAGAGCATTTGTGGAAATAAACTCTGTATGGCATAATTTAATCAATAAAATGATATTAACATGATTCCCCAAAACCACATTTTGAGTCACACCGCCTGGCACAGGAGCTGGAGGAACAGATCTTACCCTCAGGTTGGGTGTCGACCCTCAGAGGTGCCGAGCTCTCTCCAGGTCCATTCGTGTTGTGGGCCACCACTCTGAAGGTGTACTTGGTCCCTGGCATGAGGTTCTGAATGGTGACCTGCATTTCACCGGGACGACTTGTGTTGATGGTCCTCTCCCTACACACGGTCAGAGAAACACACATGAGCTACCTGTTTATATGGTTCTTCCAGAGCTGCTCTTGTTTATTCGGTTGTCAATAACGGCTACTTCGAGATAAATTTTTCAAGTGTTAAGAACGTTGATCATCAACAGGAAAAATTGGCTTCTTGGTTTCGGTCTTACAAAAACTAATTTCACCACAAGAGGAAAAGAAAACCACAACATTGTAAAACTGAACTAAAGTCTACTGAATGACAATCGAACTTGTTTTTCATTTTTTCTCACGACGGCGGGTTCTGAACAGTTTAATCATCTTGAGAATAATAATATTTATTACAATAACTGATCTTTGTCAGTTTGGTTCCACAAACAAATATTCACAGAACCTTTACGTTTCTCAAATAAGGGGGACTTAACACCTTACAATTAGGTTGCATTTGTTAACATTAGCTAATACTTTAGCTAACATGAGATAACAATAACCAATACTTCATCAGCATCTTCGTTCACGTAAATTCTATACTAATACATTTTTTAAATCAAAGGTTATAACTGTTATTGTACCAACAATTATTGCAATATGAACTAACATGAACAATTGTCCTGACATTAACTTAAGATTTTAAAATGCTGAAAAACTAAATTGTTCATTGTAAGTTCGTGTCGTGTTTTCCAATATTATCAAACACAGCCTGTTAAGTAAAAAGGCTCAGAAGGTTTAGGGAAATAAAACTGTTCTTGTATGGCATCAATGCAACTATTTTCAAGAGTGTACAGAAATGGTGAACCTATAATGAATAGTCCTAAGAATAGGTATACATCACATAAATGTCCTGCCTGTTAGTGCCCTCCAGGCTGTAGTAAACAGAGTAGGTGACATCATCTCCATGTGGCTCGGCCGGAAGGCGCCAGGTCAGCTTGATGAAGCGGGTGGAGACCAGGGAGGCCACGACATCGCGGGGGGCGGAGGGAGTGGGGCCAGCACTGCTTCCGGAGCCTGGCATTAGATGGTCAGTAGTGGAACGGGTCAGTGAGGTGGGAGGGGATGTGGGGATGGACACATCTTTAAGTGCAGACAGTGGGGTGGTGTGAGTGGAGGGGGTGAGTGGAACAGAAATAAAGAGGAAGGGAGTGACAGAAAAACAAGAAAGACAGAACAGAGGGAACACGTAAAGAAAAACAAAAACATAACACAATGGCGTTCATGAGGAGGAAATCAACAAAAGATCAACAAAATAATCAAAGAAAAATGAGAAATGTTGACCGACAGGCAAGATTGTCACTGGAGAAAAAACAACTGAAGTGGAAAAAATGAATCACAAAATACTGATGGAAAGCTGAAGGACACAGGGCAAATTTAACATAAAGGAACAGTTTACCCGAAAATGAACAGTAAGTTGTTTTCAGCAAAAGTAATCTAATTTCTGAATGCATTTTTTAAGGCCCAATGATGTTAACCACATATGTTTTTTTGACCATTTGAAGCTTGACAGACCAAGACCACAATATGCTTTTAATTGTATAAAAAGAGCTTCCAGCTTTGAGATTCTTCAAACAACATGATGACTAAATGACGACATTTTTGAGTGAACTCTTGCTTACAGATGGGAAAAATCCAAGCTGATCTAAGATCAATCCGATGTATGGAAGTCATCTGTTTAAATGACTAACATGAGCCTACGTTTCATGGTCACCGCACAGATATGTGAAATATTTTTTAATGCTGAGGTTAAATCGAAATATGTCTAACTCTTGTTTACAACCCGAGGAGAGAAATCTAAGACGGAAGTGCATTTAAGTTTTAAAATTTAGCAACAGAGCAACGTAAACATAAATCAAACAGACCATTTTTTATTTGCTGCGCCAAAAGATGCATCTGTGAAATGGCTGAACATCAATCAAATGTACTTAACCGGTCACGTCCTGGCCATTTAAATGTGATTATCTCACTGTAGACAATAGCGTGCAGGTCACACTTCAGTGTAAAACTACTATTACCGTGGATCATTTCACTCAATGCCAACCCAAGAGCACTGAACAATAACCACCACAAAGCACCGTCGTCATCAACAAACAAACGCACAATAAACCTTCTTTGATATCTCCAACGTCTCTCCTCCCGTGACTCAGTTCACAAGTGTCTTCTCTAGAACTTTAGTTGACATCTCAATGTCACAAACTGTACTCAGATTTGGACTTGTGTTGAAGAGTTTGGATTGCATTGTTTACACCTTCTGTATGTAATCTCAATTCGGGCCAAAAACCCACATTCACAAAGGTGCATATCCGTGAAAAGCAGTAATGTCTTTACAACATGTATTTGTGTAATTTTCAAAAAGGCGGCTTGTAGAAGCGCTCAGTAATGTTCACATCCTACATTACTTTACACAAGTGTGTTCGGCGACTGTAAGCAAGTGCTTTCAAGCCATTATTTAGGAAAGTCAAGCATTGAGGGATGGACAGCGAGCAGCATTGGCTCGGATTTGTGCCCATGCAGTGGAAAAGGACGGAATAGGCAGACACTTTTATCCAAAGTGACATACAAAGTATATTTTTATAAGTATGTGATTTCTATAAAGGTTCTTAGTAAACCTTAAAGGGATCTTCCCCCAAAATTCTGCCATGATCATCTGTTGCGTTGCTGTCTTAGGGCGTCAGAAAGCTTCATTTGAAATCCTTACTTGCGCTGCGAAGATGAACGGATGTCCTGGACTTGGTCAAGAGTTCCTCTTTAATAAAAAAACCCATCTGGGATACGCAATCATTTGAAGTCGCTAGTTAAACAAGGGTTGAAAAGTACCATGTGATAGTGTTAAAGGAGAGAAACCGGGATCTATGGTGTTAAAAAGCGCTTTAGATGATTTAATGATCCACAGTAATCTGAAACTGCCTTTAGCTTTGAACAGTTATTGGTGGAAGAGGCTGATAATGCAGAACTGGGTAAAATTGAATATTAGCTGCACTCAGGAGCTTATAGCTTTCTCCTAAATGACATGATCCATTTGAAACAGCAAATTAAACAGTTGTAGCAATTACACTTTTCCCACAAAGAGTCATCAATGTTCATCTGTGCAGCCGCAAGGAAAAATATTCAATCACCATTTTTCTTAGGTTCACGTTTGGGTGGCACGTGACATTCAGTAGTTATTTTATCTCCTTCTGGCAATCTGAACATGTGTTACAACAAAGTGGTTTATAGCAAGACAACTAAGAATAAACGTTTTTGTTTACATAATATATATGTCTGTGCACTATGCATATTCATTAAAACAAATATAGATGTATGACAAATCTCAGATGAAAAAATGAATAAACAATAATAATAATACATGAATAAATGTTTACATATCATTTGAATATACATGTTTATCAATACAAAATAAACATGTAGAGTGCACAGAATAACACGCAATACCTGGCTCACAATGTGATAGTATCACAATATTTTGAACAAAATGAGAAACAATGAAATGTAATATCAAATGAAATTTGAACTTCTTATTTAAAAGATTGGATATTTTGAATAACATTTCTGTTTAATAAAATGCAGCGTTTAGTTTTCCTTTGAATATGTCTGGTCCTGAAAAACAAAACTCAATTTTAACAAATTTAATTAAGGAACTAGAAAGTTCACTCTCAATTATTATAACGCTATTATAACGCTAAATATAACGTTAGCTGTTACTGTATTTGGGTCCACACCAGCAGAGGATAACGACATGTTTATTTTAAGCTCGCGCGCTGCATTGTTCCTACATGACCTGCAGCTAATGCTTTCCTGAAAGTCTTTACTACAAAACATGACAGCAAAGGCTGGAGGCTCTCTCTGAAGGCAGAAGGCGCGCTCGTGTCCGGGATGTAAAGCATATATTTTGCCAGCTTACTCATACTTATAAGCGTTACATCGGTATATACAGCAATTTCCCGCCATAAACACATTGCTTTCCGACCGTTGCGGTCTTTAAGACATAAAATCCACATCGCAATCATCAATGGCAAAACATTAGAGATCTGCACCGATTTTTTGTTATAATGTGAACGCCCATTTAAGGTTTAATGCAGTAAAAGCACAACACACTAAAAAGATACTTTAAACACATATGTTGACGAAAGTCACATATTGGCATTTTAACCAATGGGATTAAACAGACATGTGATCGTAGAAAAAAACATATATTAATTTTTTTCGAAATAGATTGTACCCCAATATATCGTTAAATCTCTAGTTTGTTAGCTGGGATAACAACAGGACCCTCATCCCTTCGACAGTCACCTGAAAGCAGTCACGTGTTGTGCAGCGGTTAGGGGTGAAAGATAAATACCAGTTCTATTCATAGCAGACAGCCGTAGCTTATTTATCACACAAACTGAAGGCAGGCAAAAAGGTCACAACACCTTTAGTGCAATTTGGTGTTATGGAAGTCTTAACTCTTTTGTTCTACACTACTTTTGCTTCAAATTGATGTAATTATGCGATTCTGCGAATTTACGGGGTAGTTTCTGTTCAAATGGAAAGGCTGCTCAAAGCAATGGCGGTTTTATAAGTAGGTCACCATAAATCACTACCTAATATCCCAAATAAGTAACTGTACAACATGAGGACATGGAAAAATGTAAACAGAGGAAAAACGGCATCATGTAGTCCATGTGTCGCAGTCTAAAAGAGGAACCGCATCACGTTGCTAATGACCACTTAGAAATCTCTCGCTTTCGTCTTACAGAAATGGGTGGGAGACTGGAATGGCTTCAGTGCAGATGTGAGATACAGTTATAGCTACAGACATAAAGAACCATGAGACTCCATCTTTTAAGATTAAAGCTCACGTCCCACAGCTATTGATCCTAGAAGAATATGCTATTATCGTGAAGGGGTCTTGAGGGGGCTGAGGACATTATTATATTGTATGGGGCCGTAAAACGTAGAGTTCTCTATACGGTTCATGAGTGAAAACATGAAACGGGATTGATTCTGACAGCTGCTGATACAGTATGTGTGCAGATCGTGATCTACTAACACAAGCTAAAAGCCTCAATCATATCTAAAAATCTTGTTCTCTTTCGGTGTATTTTATCAAGCTGTCTGCTGTTATATTTTATCTGTTTTACTTTTTGTAAAAATTCCAATGAAACAAGTTGAAAAAGAATGAAATGCCAGGTCAGTCCTTATAATAAATGCTTGTTCTGTTAGACAAACACATTTTCAGGTATTTTGTTATACTTGAGAACAGAGGACGCTTGAGAAATTCAATCATAGAACAAATATGTATCTTCAGTCACGTAAATCACAAGGCAACGGTCGCCAGGATATTGAAGAACACCTAACAGTAATATCTGAAAACAACAAAATGGAAATCTTCCCAACAGGAGATTAAAAGTCCAATAAAAAACTTGTCTGGACGCCATAAAGCACAGAAATACAGATTTATAAACAATATTTAACAGTTGTCATGACACATTAAAAAAATATATATATTAACTAGAGAGGAAATACAATATGCATTGTAAAAGGTGCTATCGTTTCATGACTAAAAACCATTGGCCTTTGCCCCGACAATAGAAACAAGACAAAATAGAACTCATATATTCAAGACACCAAGCACATGACGGATTTGATTTTGTGCACATTTTCTTTTCTCAGATCTGGCCTGCGGCGATTTTGCGTTGGATTTAAAGTGCGCTCTATTGCAGCTTAGACAGCAGTCTATCTCTTCAAAGCAAACATCATGAATATGAGAATATGATGATGGATTAAAGGGCATCCATCACCCCGGTGAGATTAAACAGGTCCCTCACGTGATGAAGAGTAAGTAGTTCGCTCCCGAGACGACTTGCTTCTTTAGTCTGGGAGATAAAAGCAGGAACAGCAGGGCGCTTCCAGGGGGAGTCGCGGGGACCTCGGCGGACCGTACAGGCCAGAACGCCAGCGCAGGATTATGGGTCGCAGCGTGAGGCTGGCAGGGGACTTCCTCTGCGTTTGCCGGGAAAGCAAAGGCCCATCTGCCATGTCATTACTGTTCGACGGTACCCCGCCCTCTCGGCCCAACTCTACAGCCCTCGGGGTCATTCCCCTCTCCACCTGCTAGATCTCTGCCTGTCTATCAAAGCACTTTCTCTGGGCATTATGCTCAATCTCAGCACGAGGCAGCAAGCTCTTATTCATATGCAGCTTAATCGCCATTGTAACATCTTTAGTGACTCTGGGCAACACTATCTGGGCATCTTTAACTTAGCATAATGTTCCTCTGAGCTACACAACGTTCCTTTAAGCGACAAAAATTTCCTATGATGTACACAAATTTCCTCTGAGCTAAACAATGCAGATACACTGCGATCCTGTAAACTACACAATGTACTTCTGACCGACACAAATTTCCTCTGAGCTACACAATGCTTCTGTAAGCTACGCAGCATTTATCTGAGATACACTGCGTTCTTCTAAACTACACAATGCTCCTCTAAGCTACGCAATGTTCCTCTGAGATACACCGCGTTCCCTAAAGTCTAAACTACACAACGTTCCTCTGAGATACACTGTGTTCCCCTAAAGTCTAAACTACACAACGTTCCTCTGAGATACACTGTGTTCCCCTAAAGTCTAAACTACACAACGTTCCTCTGAGATACACTGTGTTCCTCTAAAGTCTAAACTACACAATGTTCCTCTAAACTACGCAATGCTCATCTAAGCTACGCAACGTTCATCTGAGATACACCGCGTTCCTCTAAAGTCTAAACTACACAATATTCCTCTGAGATACACCGCGTTCCTCTAAAGTCTAAACTACACAATATTCCTCTGAGATACACCGCGTTCCTCTAAAGTCTAAACTACACAATATTCCTCTGAGATACACCGCGTTCCTCTAAAGTCTAAACTACACAATATTCCTCTGAGATACACCGCGTTCCTCTAAAGTCTAAACTACACAATGTTCCTCTGAGATAAACTGTGTTCCTCTAAAGTCTAAACTACACAATGTTCCTCTGAGATACACCGCGTTCCTCTAAAGTCTAAACTACACAATGTTCCTCTGAGATACACTGTGTTCCTCTAAAGTCTAAACTACACAATATTCCTCTGAGATACACCGCGTTCCTCTAAAGTCTAAACTACACAATGTTCCTCTGAGATACACTGTGTTCCTCTAAAGTCTAAGCTACACAATGTTCCTCTGAGATACACTGTGTTCCTCTAAAGTCTAAACTACACAATGTTCCTCTGAGATACACTGTGTTCCTCTAAAGTCTAAGCTACACAATGTTCCTCTGAGATACACTGTGTTCCTCTAAAGTCTAAACTACACAATGTTCCTCTGAGATACACTGTGTTCCTCTAAAGTCTAAACTACACAATGTTCCTCTAAACTACGCAATGCTCATCTAAGATACGCAACGTTCATCTGAGATATACCGCATTCCTATAAAGTCTAAACTACACAATGTTCCTCTGAGATACACTGTGTTCCTCTAAAGTCTAAACTACACAATGTTCCTCTGAACTACGCAATGCTCATCTAAGCTACGCAACGTTCATCTGAGATACACCGCGTTTCTCTAAAGTCTAAACTACACAATGTTCCTCTGAGATACACTGTGTTCCTCTAAAGTCTAAACTACACAATGTTCCTCTGAGATACACCGCATTCCTATAAAGTCTAAACTACACAATGTTCCTCTGAGATACACCGCATTCCTATAAAGTCTAAACTACACAATATTCCTCTGAGATACACCGCGTTCCTCTAAAGTCTAAACTACACAATGTTCCTCTAAACTACGCAATGCTCATCTAAGCTACGCAACGTTCATCTGAGATACACCGCGTTTCTCTAAAGTCTAAACTACACAATGTTCCTCTGAGATACACTGTGTTCCTCTAAAGTCTAAACTACACAATGTTCCTCTGAGATACACTGTGTTCCTCTAAAGTCTAAACTACACAATGTTCCTCTGAGATACACCGCATTCCTATAAAGTCTAAACTACACAATGTTCCTCTGAGATACACCGCATTCCTATAAAGTCTAAACTACACAATATTCCTCTGAGATACACCGCGTTCCTCTAAAGTCTAAACTACACAATGTTCCTCTAAACTACGCAATGCTTATCTAAGCTACGCAACGTTCATCTGAGATACACCGCGTTTCTCTAAAGTCTAAACTACACAATGTTCCTCTGAGATACACTGTGTTCCTCTAAAGTCTAAACTACACAATGTTCCTCTGAGATACACTGCGTTCCTCTAAAGTCTAAACTACACAATGTTCCTCTGAGATACACCGCGTTCCTCTAAAGTCTAAACTACACAATGTTCCTCTGAGATACACCGCGTTCCTCTAAAGTCTAAACTACACAATATTCCTCTGAGATACACCGCGTTCCTCTAAAGTCTAAACTACACAATATTCCTCTGAGATACACCGCGTTCCTCTAAAGTCTAAACTACACAATATTCCTCTGAGATACACCGCGTTCCTCTAAAGTCTAAACTACACAATATTCCTCTGAGATACACCGCGTTCCTCTAAAGTCTAAACTACACAATATTCCTCTGAGATACACCGCGTTCCTCTAAAGTCTAAACTACACAATATTCCTCTGAGATACACCGCGTTCCTCTAAAGTCTAAACTACACAATGTTCCTCTGAGATACACTGTGTTCCTCTAAAGTCTAAACTACACAATGTTCCTCTGAGATACACTGTGTTCCTCTAAAGTCTAAACTACACAATGTTCCTCTAAACTACGCAATGCTCATCTAAGATACGCAACGTTCATCTGAGATATACCGCATTCCTATAAAGTCTAAACTACACAATGTTCCTCTGAGATACACTGTGTTCCTCTAAAGTCTAAACTACACAATGTTCCTCTGAACTACGCAATGCTCATCTAAGCTACGCAACGTTCATCTGAGATACACCGCGTTTCTCTAAAGTCTAAACTACACAATGTTCCTCTGAGATACACTGTGTTCCTCTAAAGTCTAAACTACACAATGTTCCTCTGAGATACACCGCATTCCTATAAAGTCTAAACTACACAATGTTCCTCTGAGATACACCGCATTCCTATAAAGTCTAAACTACACAATATTCCTCTGAGATACACCGCGTTCCTCTAAAGTCTAAACTACACAATGTTCCTCTAAACTACGCAATGCTCATCTAAGCTACGCAACGTTCATCTGAGATACACCGCGTTTCTCTAAAGTCTAAACTACACAATGTTCCTCTGAGATACACTGTGTTCCTCTAAAGTCTAAACTACACAATGTTCCTCTGAGATACACTGTGTTCCTCTAAAGTCTAAACTACACAATGTTCCTCTGAGATACACTGTGTTCCTCTAAAGTCTAAACTACACAATGTTCCTCTGAGATACACCGCATTCCTATAAAGTCTAAACTACACAATATTCCTCTGAGATACACCGCGTTCCTCTAAAGTCTAAACTACACAATGTTCCTCTGAGATACACTGTGTTCCTCTAAAGTCTAAACTACACAATGTTCCTCTGAGATACACCGCATTCCTATAAAGTCTAAACTACACAATATTCCTCTGAGATACACCGCGTTCCTCTAAAGTCTAAACTACACAATGTTCCTCTGAGATACACTGTGTTCCTCTAAAGTCTAAACTACACAATGTTCCTCTAAACTACACAATGTTCCTCTGAGATACACCGCGTTCCTCTAAAGTCTAAACTACACAATGTTCCTCTGAGATACACTGTGTTCCTCTAAAGTCTAAACTACACAATATTCCTTTAAGCTACACAAATTTGCTACACAATTTTCCACTGAGCTACACAATGTTCATCTAAGCTATGCAATAAGCTTCACAACATTCCTCTGAGCTACACAACGTTGCTTTAAGCGATCCAATGCTTCCCTGGGTCACACAGCGTTCCTTTAAACTACACAACGTTCCCCTGTGCTACATAGAGTAATGTAAAGCTAAACAGTGTTGCTGAACTACACAACATTCCTGAGCCACACAACGTTCCTCAGCGCTTGAAGTTGCAGTAAGCACAAAATAGCACTTTGACTTAATGCTAAGCACATTTAAACATGTAACTGACCATATGGATATGTCCAATGTCAGTTCGTCGATTGTGTTATTTGTTGTGTAACTTAAACAGTATACGTGTGAACACAGACGTTTATACGGATTATTGCTCACTGATCAGGCCAAAAGAGAAAAATGCTCCACAAACAGAAAAACACACATCTTCATATTAGTCTCGACCAATAAAACAAGCAGGTGCAACACTACAAACTGAGAAGCTTGTTGTTTTAAAACCTACAGCACTGCCTCCCCTCACTAGAGTATAGTATATAAAACATCATCCATAACGTCTGACGTCAATATTCTTATCACTGAATCACAATTCTACAGAGGAGAGATTTTAGAAAGCAGCCTCAAGGCTCGTTCTGTGGTCATAAATAAGTGTAGCATATTTGCTTGTGTGTTAGCCGCGTCTGCCACACGGGTCTAGTAAAAGTGTCATATGAACACTGAAAGGTCTCGGTGGACACATGCTTTTTATATTTTATGTCTCCACCGGCTCGTCGGCAGAGACATAAACACACGTACAGCCCAAATCAGCACTGCAGGCTCACTGCTCTACCGTTCTGTCCACCTCTATACGCACTACACCTCCATCCATCATTTTACTCCACTCAGACATGGTACATAGACATTTTTTAGTGATTTATTAAAGACTGCTTCAAAAAAGCAAAACTACAGCACGACCGGGTAGGCTGATCCACAATCAAATCAGACCACACCACACGAGTCGGAGCTGTTGCAGATGCTGTCTTGTTTAATGCCACATGGCCTGTTTATTTTATTTCATTGCATTTAGACCGCAAACTCACGAAACAGGTTTATTTTCTTGTGGTGCTGTAGGTAAATGTAAATCAGGAACACTGAGTGGTGCTTGGCTCCCAAATAGGCTGCAGCTTTTCTCTATTCCATCAAGTGTTCACACTGTTGGAGTGGCTGCTACGTACCACAACCTACAGATTATTCCTCTGTCTAGAATCAGATGCTGGGAAATGGGTTTGTGGAGTGCATGTGCCATACGTGATCTTTGGAAGAGGAAACGTGTCTTCTAGCTGCTAGGAATTCTTTGTCATTGCCTGGAAAAATATGCACTAAATGCAAACAAGGAAAAGTGTTGAAATAATGTAAATGTAAAAATAAAGACTAAAGGCATCCAAAGTGTGTACAGGGATCCAAATCACATTTAATACATTTCGTTGCACTGTACTTGTATGTGTGTAATGACAATAAATTGAATCCAATCCAAATCAATGGATTTGTTCATTTCGATACTATTTCTAAAGTAGAAATAGGCAACATCTTATGTAACTGTTTACTTTCCAGCATTGATGACACAAACTCTATAAATATATATTTGCAAATGAACAAACTAGGTTCTTTTCTAAAGTACATGTCTCTGCAGAACACGGAAGGGGCGTTCCCAAACTAGGATAAGCATTTCCAATCAAAAAAGGGCAATATTCCACTACTGGGCCTTTCCACAATAGGATTGCATTTTTCAACCGTCCAATAGGAGAAAGAAACTGGAATTGGTGAAAATGTTTCCTGTCATTTCTCTGCTTCCTGCACATCCAAAATATTCCACAACAATGCAAAAGTGGTTGCTATGGTGTTTGTGGTATTAAAGGTATAGTTCACCCAAAAAAAGAAAATTCTATCATAATTTACTCACCCTCTTGTCATTTCAGACACGTATGGCTTTCTTTCACAAAACACAAAAGATAGTTTAAAGAATGTTGTTAACCAGCACCGATTCACTAGCATAGGTTTTGTGTCGATAGTGGTTCTCAAACTTTTTCGTCGTAAGGCCTCCATTGGCCCCCAAATAAAGACTTATAATCTTTAATAAAACCATTTCAATATTCAGTAACACAATGCTGAAATATAAATTATTTTGGTTGGCGGTCTTATTTTTCTGATGCTTGATCGCATAAGATGTATGATATATTGCTATACTTCATAAAATGCCGTAAATATGTGGCGCCCCTGAAACCATCTTGGGATCCCAGTTTGAGAACCACTGCTCTGTACAATAAAAGTGAACGGGTGTCGGCACTGTTCAGTTACCAGCTTTCTTCAAAATATAATCTTTTGTAGAAAGAAGAAAGAATGTCATAAAGGTTTGAAATGACAAGAGGGTGAATTAATGATAATTTGGGGTTTTAACATATAAACGGTAGCCAAGTTGTTGTGGGTCGTTGCCAAGCGTTACCAGGTAAGCGCTCTTGGGTGGATGCTTATTGGTCCATGTAAAAACAGCCACATCTACTATTAAATATAACACTATTTGTCAGTGAACTTGACTTACTTGACCTTGTTCTCCTTCATTACCCTAAATAATTTCACTCCTCATTTGAAAGTATGACTGCACGATTGTTTTTTAAAAGTCAGGAATACATCTGCATGAAAATATCTGCAATTACAGTTGTGCCTCATGTAGTTACAATCCATCAAATCTAGACCATTAGGGTAAACGACAATGTAGCTTTAAAGAAAACACAACATGAAGACAAAGGAGCACATGTTCTATAAACCCTAGCACAAACTTCCTGTCTGTAACTTAATAAACTCAGCAATCAGCTCCAACAGTAAGTGAAGATAAGCAACCGTTTCCCAATTCACCATGTGCTCATCCAGATGGCAGCGACAACCGAGGCTCCTCCAATCACACCTGACTTGCAGTTTTAATCAGAACAAGCCAAGACGCCTGCCAATGCAAAGTGTTTGCAGGGCCATTTGGTGTAAGACGGACAAAAATACTGCAGACGATTTTAAAAGAGACTTCACATGTTAACGGATTTATCGTAATTATGAGTTGCTGACATGGAAGTTGCAAATGAACGCCCACTCAAATCATAATTATTATTTGGAACGTCTTAATCATTCAAATTACCTAGTGGGAATTATTCATATTTTGTAACATGGTGAAGATGGTTTCAGGTTTTGAAGTCGTATCCATTCCTACAGTCAGAAAAACTTTTTTTAGTCCCCTATCGCACCCTATGCAACACCTCCGGTGTGATGCCACTTAACATAACACCTCTCACTTTTGTTCTTTGTTTGTGTCTGGTCTGACACGCCCTGTCATCTTTAACTTAACTAAAGCTGGGTATTTCTTAGACTGTTGGAAAATGATTCCAGGCAAAATCCATGTCACAATGTGAGATCGCTTGTCAAGGCTGTATGTCAGAAAGAACTCGTTAAAAACTGTAGGACTGACTCTCAAAACATCTGACATTTTGATAGCAGTGGGCATTAATAGCTTGTCTGCAAACATATCAAACTAGCCATTAAAGACTAAAGATGTTGACCTGGGATCACATGGATCTTTTGAAATTCTGAAATTTTGCCCTACCAGCCAACAGTGCAGCAAATAATCCAACTATACCGTCTTGGACATCGACTTGATCATTTACCAGTTACGACTTGCTAGAAACCATTAGAACGCATCATTCAATGCAAAACATGAAACGTGAAGACTAAGAAAGCATTCTGCTCTCTGAGACGTACCTGGATTCAAAATGATGAGCTGAGCACCAGCCTGCACGTTTCCTACATCATTCTCAGCTAAACACTGATAGAAACCTTCATCTGAGCTGACCAGTCCCAAAACCTGCAGGTTCTGCTCCTTCTGTAAAGAAATAAACATTTAAATAAACGTTCACATGCATGTCCTGCATGTCTGTATGACGCACAGGAGCCAGTAGACAACTTACAATGATCTTGAAATAGTCGCTGGGAATGACGGCATCTCCATTCTTCACCCATTTGATGGTGGGAGCAGGCGAGCCGCTGACCTCGCATTCAAACACGACGTCCGTGGCTTCGTGAGCGTACATGTTGGTGGGTTTCTTCAGGAACTGTGGGGGAGCTGAGATGAGGAGCACAAAACGACAAAGATAATTTGTGACATTTTACATTTAGGCACTTAGGGCTTTTATCCAAAGCGATATACACGAATTAGGAAACAATGGAGCAATATACTATAGGGAGACAGTAATGCAAGAGAAGTAAAGAAAAATCTTATTTCGTATGGCACCTGAGGCACTGTCAATTATCTTTACGGCTCCGAAGAGGTTTTGCTCTTTTCAATGAACACCAGGAGTGTCTCAACAGCGAAGCAGCTGAATTCGCAAGTTCATCTGATTTGACTGTCCGACGTCGCTTTTCTTAATTTTACGTGTTTTTTTCATGATTTTGGGGGTGATGTCATCGGAAAGTTGGCTAAATGGTTATTTTTGTATGGTTTCTTCTTGTGTTTATTGCAATGAGCCTGTGTCATGCTTTGTTCCCCTTACGGAAATGAACTAGGGTTTTACTACACTTAAAACAAATAAAAACATGATTATTATAGTTAAATAAAAAAACAAACAAACAGGGTTTTGTTTGAGAATGAACCTCTCATCATACATTTCTTATCTCATGTCAAGGATATGTGATGTGAAATACGAACTGAAGTCTGCACAGGGACTTTTATCAGGACATAAAACTGTGCGGCTTGGACGCAGCATCCGTCAAAAATAGACTAGGTGCGTATCTTTAGCGAGGCGGCGTGGAGAGACGATTCTGCGACGCTTCAGTTGAAATGCTGCTGCGCGATGCTGTCAGGTGTTACGAAGAAAATGTATTTACAAAAAACGCTCCGTAGAGCAATAAGTCCGTTTAGAGCTACTGTAGAAACAACATGGTAAATTCCTTGGTGTACAGTATCTTGATAGAAATTGGTAATAAAAAAGGTAATAAAAACATAACGCTTCATTACGTAAGGTCTTTATACACCTCTGAAGACACAGATATGTATATTACCGCATTTCTGTCAATAAGAGCCAAAAGATGACATATTGGAACTTAAGATTTAAAGTCCACACAAAACTGGTTGATAAACAAGGCCCATTGTAAAGTTAACCTGACAGAGGTGAGATGATGAATGTCTGTTACTTTGTCCTCCTGTGGTTTGCTGAGGTCTGCACACGCAACCTGCTGAAAAACACTTGTCACACACTGCTGGGTTCCTGCTTACGCCAGCTTCACATGGGACAGATGGATCATGGTAGCTTATGTCAAACAATATGCTACACCAAGAACCCCATTGACAAACACTAAGAGAATGTGCTATTGGTGTTTACTGGTTTGGAGAAAATGTGCGTGTCATCATTCTTATGTACTGTACATGGTCTTAAATATACCGTAACAACATCAGTGATTAAAAATAAGCTTTAATTTCCATTTTTGAACATCTGTATATTTGGGGACGAAACCGAATATACCAAGAGGAAAACGCTAGGCTAAACCTGATCTTATACATTGATCGCTTATACATTCTAACCACATATTCTACAGGAATGAAAAACCATCCCTGGTCTTCTCACTGCCTTCACAGAGCACGTCTCAGGTTTCCTGCTGTTCCAGACAATGTCAAACCTCCACACACACTTTTGATTCTGTTTTTTCACCTGCATTTCAGAACAGGCTGAGAAACAGACGCCTACAAGCGGATCCCGTCTGTTCTGCGCAGCACAGAAAAGATGCATATGAAAGTTTAATAGGATTCTTGGTTTCTCACCTATAACAAAAGCCACCGAGATCAGACACTCGCAAATCAGTTTGACCCTCACACACTAACACGCGTTACTGCATTATTTAGCAGAACTTCAATACATGCATGGCTGTTTGTGCACGGCTGGGTGACATTTAAACAGAGAAACGTAAAGAAAAAGCGTTGGCGAAAAAGGACTTGACTATCATAAGACTTTTCCAGAGGGTTTAAAAGTAGAAATGTCATAAAACGGTTAGAGCACTTATATACATAAATTATTCACTAACGCTTGTTTTTATTAGAGCTTCTTAAATCTCTAAAGACAGAACTAAAGACCGATACATTTCTGGTTATGGGCTGCTAATGTAATTCCATTTTTTATTTTGTATTATATATTAAGTCAATATAATAAAACAGGTTTTAAGCTACGGTAACTGTAATGTTGTGTTTGCAAACATCTTTGTCTTGTTGCAATATAGCGTTTAGACATTTTAATTATTCAAAATAACACACTTAATTTTGGGGTCTACGCAACAACACGTCGCACTGATATAGAAGCGTGTGTTTCTGCTTCTGTACTAGCGCTCCAAGGCAAAGACAGAAGGAAGAGTCGTGTGGGCTTCCCTTCAGTTTCTTTCATCTACTGGTCACACTGTAGTATCAATTCTCAGCAGACGGACAGATGACCGAAGCTCATTACACACCACATACCTGCATGAAATCTACAGTCGATAAAATAAAGTTCATTTTCTGTTCTGTTCAATGGGATTTCATGGGGGTCTGAAGTGCCCTCATACAATCCCATCTCATGCTTTCTCGATGTTCTTCTGAGTCAGTCCAACCCGAATACTCAATCCGTTTCTGTAAAAGTGTTTCACGCACCAGAGCGTGGAAATAAACGACCATATAATGTCATCAAGATTATGCAATGCTTCCGCTGAACGACGCAAGAAGAACAGTTTTAATATGACACTAAAGGCACTTTAACTTCGACGTGGAAGTGGGTTGACAGCTGTTTCACTTAATGTCAACAGATATTTAACAAGATAACAAAATTTAGGTCGGCACTAAAGTTGGTGGAGAAAGTAATTATGCTTAAAACATGCCTTTAATGTGTATTAGGATACAAACTAATGGCATGTCTTTAAGCATTAAGGGCTTTACTTTACCTTTCAATGTGAGGTCAAACTGGGCTTCAATAGATGCGTTGACGTTGTCCGCCTGGCAAGTGTATGTGCCAACGTCTTCCATTGTCAAATTGAAGATCTGCAGACTTCCCCCTCCAAGCAACTCAAAGCGGCCCTTCCTGTGTAGAGAGGATGAAAAAAGCACAGTCAATACACTCCCTGCAGAAAGTCAAACAAAGTCGTAACCTGTAAACATCGGAGTCAAGAACAGAGACCATTTTACATCGCAAGAGTGATTTCGATTTATGCAAAGAAATATACAAAAAAGGAATAAAGTGTCTTCATTTTATATAAGTGAGGTTTTCATCCACCTCAGCAGGTCAATATGATAACGTAAAGGGAGAGCAAGAGTACAGTATGAAACCCACATACGTATGCTTTTAATATTTTACAGCTACATAAAATTGCAACATATACAATCTTAATAAAACAAATAAAAAGCCACAGTGGACATTAGGACCGGAGAGTCATTTGGAAGAGAGAAAGCTGCTTTAGAGAAAATGTTCCTATAATGTATAAATAATGAATTCAATGCTAGCAGAACAACAGCAGACGACTTATATTAGCGGTTATAAATTAGACAATGTATTAAATAAACAAGAAAACATGCGCTTGGTCACGACCTTATAAATAACAGGCATTCCAATCCTGTGGAAAGTCTCCATCAGTAAAACACTACCTCCATCATCACACCTACATCATATCCCCGAGGAAAACCAGCAGGGCTCATGAAGGGGGTCTTTGTTCTATTGGGCTAAGAAACACTCAATGAAACATGCAGGTCGACTCTAGAGCTTTTTGTTCTCAAAGGCTTGTTTGAGTCTACAGGGGCTAGTCACAAAAATACAACCATTAACTGTGTCTAACAAATGGTCCGACTAACTTTGAGACATTGAGGTACGAGTGTTATACGAAAATGCTTACAGCTGTCTTAAGAAAAGCATTGTGCAATTTTTAGTTAGTCTTAAGACGATAACGTTAAGAGATTTAACAATAAGCAACAATGATAACAATACAGAGAAGCAATATACAGTACACTACTGTTTAAATGTTTAGAGAATTACCTGAAATTTCAGTCTTTTGATCGAAAGCATCTGAAGTTATTATTAAAATTAAAGTTTTTGAAATGGATTATTTGGACTTAATAATGAAGAAAAGGGAGCCAATGAGAAGCCAGCGTGAACAGGAACTACTTCAATAATGTTTAAAATGCATCTCAAGGTAAGAATTGAAGAAACTGGTTTATAAAATACCAAATCTGCAAATAGGCAAATGGAAGCTGCCTGAAGACACCAAAACATAACATGGCTTTGATTTGTTTTAGCTTTGTTAAGTTACATCATCACATCACTGTTTTTTGTTATTCCACAATTTTAGAAAAAGTTATGAAAACACTTTTGAACAGCACGTTAGTTATGGTCATTCTGAGAGTGAATTTTTGTTTGGGTAATTACATATTAAAATATTAATGGACAAAATTTCATTTCGATTCATGAGGCTGACACGCTTAAAATCATCTGTTGGTGTGGACGGGCCTTCAACAGCATTCAAATAATAGCTATGTTTTTGCAACTGGCCGTTCCTTTATAAATAATAATACATTTTATTTATAATGCGCTTTTCTAAAACCCAAAGCGCTACAGAAAATAAAACAAGTAAAATACAGAAGTACAAGAATAAAGAGTATGAATGCTACAGATCTTCCTTTTTCAAGTCTAAAACCGATCAAAGACTACAATGTAACTAGTATCATGATCTAGTTTTAGTTGAACTTTAATCCACAATTTTTGAAACACAACAAACCAAACAAATAAAAATAAATTCAGGGAACTGCATTCAGATGTTAGGTGAGTGTCTATCATTAAAAAAGCATTATAAAACAGACAGACGACTGCATCAGAAAGAGCTTTCAGTTAGTTGTGAATTCCCTCATGCAGCTCTCAGCAACACATGCAGTCGCTACCAAAGTCCCTAAAACTATTCCTCATTCAAGAACGTGCATGCATTAGGAGTATCGCGGGAGCAGTATTCTCTACAGGATGCCTGTGTAATTGCTCCAAATAACCCGGAACTAATGTGTACCATGCTAGCGTCGCATCGACCCCTACCCATTCTCGATGTGCAGTTACGACGGCAAACTACTGGCATCCGTCAACAGTAATCCAACACCAAACTACCGGTGGCGCTGACCCAACCTGCCTCGGAACAGCCCGTCTGTGACTGATGCAGCCATAAGATACTATGAAGTGAGATGAAAGACTGCCTTGTCAACGGCTCCGAAGGTTCTGGCATGAACTCCACCCTTAACTGTTCAGCTCTACGGCTGTGACTCTAAACAGAGCAGCTACTGATGGTTTGCCAAGCATGAATACATGCCATTTGATGCCACCAGCGAAGGGTTATGCTGGAAAATCCGGTTAAAACCAGCAGCTGGTACATTAGATGGCTGGAGTTGGTTAACCCCAAAATATATATTCTGTCAATTGATTCATCCTCAACTCATTCAAAATCTGTGTATGACACTTTCTAGAAGATATTTAGAAAAATGTCTCAGTGGGTTTGTGACGATGGAAGTCAATGTTGTTTGGTACCAATTTTCTTCTAAATTTGCAACTCAAAGAACTCTCAACCACTGCTATACTCGTATCGAAACTGTTTCCAAATGTGTACTTTTAGATTATTAATTCATTCATATGTATTACCTTTGACAGCATTGTGCATGCAGAGCACCAGCGAATACTAGATGACATGCAAAGCAAAATGAATGTGGAGAATTGATATGTGCAGGTGTGTCTGTTTACACTGAATATCCTTCTCTGGAACGGGCTGTGTTGGGAGTTGGGACCACACTGCATATTTAGAGACTTCAAAGTAGGAAAACATTCCAAGTCAAAACCCATATGAGGTAATTTTATGTTATTTTCTGAATCCTGTGCTCTCCCAGCTGTGGTTTGTCTAATGTGATGCACACTACACTTTTATAGAACGCAGCCTCAAATAAAACAGCCCAAAAGAGAGGAAAAAAAAGTGAAAAAATCAATATGAAGAGCTTCGTTCTTATAACAACTCCGAGTGCTTGTTTTTTCCCAGTGGGTCCATCTTCATACCTTCCTTTATTTGTTTTGTCAGTGCTTCCAATGGTAAACCGATATTTTGATTAGCACATTACTATACAGCCCAAAGCCACAACCTGCGTAATATGCTCAGACATTATAGGTCTGAATGAACTGGCGGACGAGGCTACATTTAGCTCTGGATGTGTCATTAGCTGCTGAGTGCGGGGAGAGGCCGTAGACATTTCCAAAGGGACGAAATGAGAAAAAAAGGGACAGAGAGAATAGGGAGGCAAAAATGCACTTCCAGATAAATGAACCTCGTTGCATTGACTGCAGTACTGAACCTGCCAAACATCCAATACAGTGCATTGCAGCATGCTCAAGACTTAAAACTGAAATATGTTTTTCAGCTGTAACTAAGTAAAAAAATCTGTTGTTTAGCAAGTATGTAAAAAAGCTGTGTTCCAAGACATTAAAGTGTTCCTTATGGGACACCCGACTTGTCTCAAGAAAATAGTTCACCCAAAACGTAAATTATGTCATAATTTACTCATGATATTTTAAACCTGTATTTCTTCTTTCTTATGCACAACACATAAGATATTTTGAAGAATGGTGGTGAATTGGTTTTGTGTCCATACAATAGAAGTCAATGGGGACCAACGTTTTTTAGGGATAGTTCAGGCAAAAATGAGACCATAAATGATATAACTGGGGATACAAACAGCAAATTCACACACTCTCTCTTTTCTCAATTTCTCTCTACACAATTTTCTGCCCTCCCTTTGTGCCAGTCTTCACTATTTATTCTTTCAATAAATCCAGCCTGTGGTTACATTCCCACTGAGAATCGAGAGCATTTCCAAGCCTGCCATTATCTCTCTCGGTTTCCTGCCCAGTGACTCATCAGCAGGGCTATCTGCGGAGAGATTCCCAGCCTGAGAGACGGGCACACAGCTAGTGGCACGGAATCAGAGCAGTTGGTATGACTCCACGGTCAATAAAGCACTGTTTGGGTTTCGTCATTAGAAAAACACTTTTCCCCCGATACACTTGTAAGGGAGCTGAGGAAGTGCCATCTGTGTTGACTGATGGATTGTGTCGTTTGTCTGTTGTGTGGTGTATGCGGAAAACCCTGGACCAGAAAACAGTACAAGGTCAGGGGATAAAAATAAATAGTCAATGAAAATGGACTAGAAATAAGCTATTTGACCTACGGCAATAAACTTTGTGAAGAAAACGTGTAGTGTCACGATGCAAGGTTTTGATGTGGTTGCCAGGGTGTTGCTATGCAGTGTCAAAGTTGTTAAAGGGAAAGTGTATCGCCGAATTAAAATTATTTGATCATTTAGTCACTCATGTCATTCAGGACCAAAAGAAGATATTTTGAAGGATGATTGGAACCAAACAACATTAGCCCAACATTGGCCCCACTGACTGTGTTTTTATTAAGTCGATGGTATAATGTTATCTTAATGAGCATTTGTTTATACTGTATTATTGCTGGCAACCTTTGAATCTGTAAGTCATTATAGCAGTTCAAAAAGAGAATAGGTAATATTACAAGCCAAGCTTAAACCTACATAGTCCACATGAGCATCTCAGCTCAAAGTACCAAAACACAGTTGGCAACCAATAAGCCACAGCTTCACTGTGATTTGTTCAGAGTCATCAGCACCCTTCCTTGAGCTAAACATTACACACTTAGAGTGTCAGCCCTAATGCCAAAAGCGTAAATGTTATATCAGTGAAACAGCACTTCATCTTGTTAATACGTATCCTCAACAAAAGGCTGCTGAAATTATAGGCCATTAACATTGATACGCAATTCTGCCAATGGCCCTATCACAATCATTTCACACATCCTTTATGGATCGCGAATGCAGTGATCGACCGCAAATTAGATTTTAAATGGGGTTCCAGAAAGCTGAACAAAAGGGGAACAAGGGGACTGGATTAATGGTTTGCAGTATTTTACAGGCGCATGGTGTTTGTAAGAAAACATTACAAAAGTGTTTTCGCTAAATTTAGCCAATAAAAACTACACGTCCTTGGTTAGCAAAAACACGCATGAAAAAACGTTCAGTCCTGACCATCCACCTAGCAACGACATGGCAACCACGACAGAACTCTCATCCAATATTAAAGCTGTGATTTGGGCTTTTCATATCTTTGCTATGCATCTGATAAGTTTTGCATAATTCTCAAAGAAATTTCACAGTCTTAAAATATTCATATACACAATACAGTCTGGAGAAAAATTGCCACTTTGCTGTATCTGCCTCAATGGATTTCGAAAGTACTGTTTGATAAAAAGGGCAAGGAACATTCTTTGTGTGACATTTAAATCATGTCTTATGTTCTTGGGGATTAAAGTCACACTTTCTACAGTCACTCTCTTTCATCTAACTCTGTTCCGTCGTTCTGCCTCTCTGACTCGCTCGGTTAGTCCCCATGCCGCTGTCAAGGGCCGCGAGGACGTTAAAGCTGTGCTAGCAGACAAAACACTTCTTATACATTCAGATATGATAAAAAGAGGCTTGAATGCCTCATTCTATCACTGTCTGATAATAAAAACTGTACAGATACTTCCTTCTGCACTTCTACTGTACCATCCCAATTACTTACTGACAACTCAAACCTCGTCTTCGGGAACAAAAGGAACGTGGGTCATTTTACTGGTACTTTCTAAATAGTCAAGAAGAAGAAAAAACAGCTTTTGGTAATGTCAGAATCTGCATAATAGACTCTGTTCTGCAGGTAACCTCTCGGATTATTAAAGAGTAGAAACAGGTGTCAAATCTTCTTTACCTAAAGCAGAGACGTTAAAAATTGTAAAAAGTAAACCGATGCTAAATTTCTCCACCGATATTGGTTTCACCGATTTTTCAGAGTGATGTCTGCCAATACCAATACCAGTTCTGAAGATTCAATTAATATTTCTCAACTCATATAGACCTTACATCAATGACTATTAATACTGAAAAAAATTGTTTTATTGACTGATACCGATTATTGGCAGATATATTGGTGCATCTCCATTACAAAGTATATACATTTGATAGCTGGGTCTTTTGACTTGGGCCGGTAAAGCAACCACCTACTTCAGCAACCACCTATAACACCAGGTAAAGACTTAAAACACTACCGATCTAATAGCAAAAATCTGGCAAACTCCATGGTTTTATCATATTACACAATGACTGCACCATAGTACCATCACAGTACACAGTACAGATGTCAACACCAATGTATTCCACGGCAATGAAATGGATACTAGAGCTGTCTGACAATAATTCACATTAACGCTATTATCACACAATATTTTATCTATTAAAATGTGTTTAAACAAATAATGCCAGTCAAATTGATCTTTCCATTTTGTTAATTTTGTGTTTTCTCTTTTTGGGTCAATAAATCGGTGTCAAAAACAGGAATGTACGGTAAGGCAGAGATTTGAAACCAAGGCAAAACTATAAATGGGTGCTGGATTATTCACAATATTAGGATATGTGTAGAATTAACATAATATTAACTATCATGGTTTTTAATGGCACCTTCATTGACAATACCGTTACATTGTGACACCCCTAAAGGTACCATGATATTTTTGTGAAACTTTCAACAAATAGAAATCTACAGTGAAATAATTTTTGTTAGTATACAGAATGTGTCCCTCAATCAGGGGGCCATTAGGGGGTCTCAACAGACTTCCAAGGAGCTCAATATGACTTAAAGTGATTTAAAAAAGGACAAAAAATTGAATGCTTTTATCTGATTTTAATAATAAACTAAAATAGAAATAAGTTTTATTGTTTTGTTCTTTTTTGCCAAATAAATAAATAAATAATTTCTAAAAAAAATATATATATACATCTTTCTAGTTACGCCAGTGCTAGACCAATTTATTGGGTATAAATTTTGTTTTGTGTGTTATTCTTTTTAAATTTTATCGTGCAGCACATTGGTCTACATCTGCTGTTGTAAAGTGCTTTAACAAATAAAATGAATCCATTTAATTCTGTGTGTGAGAACTTCAAATATTGTAGCCTGAAGTTAGAAAGGTTTGTGTACAGCGCTCCGTATCGCATACATAAACAGCGGTCACTTGGTCTAATCTGTGAACAGCCCTGCAGTGTGTGACAGAGATTTTGTGCGTGTGTGGTTTGGAAACTCGCAGTCTTGACTAGCATTTGCACCTCTCACGCGGGCGCCGTCACTCTAATTATTTACTCGGGCAGCTGGGAAGGGCTGTGTGCCAACACCACAGCACACATACACCGAGACTGATGGCTAAAAGTGGACACTGCTGCCACAGCGGGACTGAAAGCTCATGTCGGTCACGCTGGCAGAAAGCGAGGAATTAATGCCCTGTTACTGCCAAGCACCTGATGACGGCTGTTTGATTGGAGCGCACGTTTTGGATCCAGTTTTGGAACCGTAATATTTACTCAGCCTTTGAAGACTGTAAAGTCAAATGTGCAGTTTCCGGGCAAACATTAGAGATGATACTGTGATCTCACCTCTCCTCAATGAGCTGGTCTTTATGCATCCAGCGGATGGAGGCTGTGGGATATCCCATCACCACACAAGGGAACAGCACGTCCTCGCCTATGCTTTTAGAAACGAACTGTGGTTCGTGGAGGAACTCCAAACTCCTCTCCTCCCCCGTTTCTGCAGAAGAGAAGTGAATGCACAGTCAGTCTATGTGTATCTCCATCCTTCACTTCAGAAACTAGACTACTGGCGAATAAGTTGACCCGTTTGATATAAATAATGTAAAGCAGGCCATTGACCAAAATAATTACAGAAGTCTTTGAAATGAAATGCTTTCTTTGTTTTTGCTTTGACTGTATTTGCATTTGCAAACCTGCTGCTCAATGTTTTGTGTTATAAAACCAGCAGGTGACAGCGCTTTAGGCCTGATTTATGTTCTGTAATATCTCTTTGTGTTCAACATGCTGAAAATTACTGTAGACTTCAATGAGCTCCATTCTCTTTAGCCTCCGTATAAATTACAAATAGATCCTAACTTCTATGAATCAATTGAAAATACAGAGCATCGCTTTTCTTCTTACCAGGCAGTATCTGTATTTCGGCCTCCTCGCTGGTCTTGATGGGCCCAGCGTTTTCTATGACACAGCGATATAATCCTGCATCCGTCTCTGTGGCATTACTGATGACGAGAGCTCCGTTTGACAGGACAAAGACTCTCTCATCCAGCTGGACCAGCTCTTTGTCTCTCTCCCATTGGATGAATGACACCAGGTCTGGATTTACCTCACAGCTCAGCACCTGATTGTCACCCACCCGAACCAATGCCCCTTCAGGCTGGCTGAGATACCGCGGTATTCCTGTAAGAGAGAAGACGAGGATGAGAATAAAAATGTGTTGCTTTGCACTGATCTTGTTCTGCACTTTCTTGCATTTGTGTACAGTGTGACTAAATAAGAACCAAATTCTTTATCAATGATTTTCCAATGGTTTAAACTGCAATCGTAACTTTTACGTCTCTATTCCAATTACTGTTGGAAACGGTTTGTATCTTCACATCAGTTAACTGCAAAACTGACAACATAACCAACAGCTCAACTTATAAATCATATTAAAGCTTATCCCATGATTCACAATAGTTTTTTTTACTTTTGTACCGATTTATGTGTAACTATAAAAGCAACCGCAAGCAGTTTCAACAACAGTTAAATCATCATGTCAACCTTTATGTTAATGTGTCTAGTTAATCATGTAAAACTGTAGCAGTGTTGTACAGTAAATGACTGGGGTTCTATGTGAGAACTGTGTAGCGTTTCACTTTGAAAAATATACATTTATTTAAAGACGTAATAGCAATTTGCTCCATTTGCCACAGTCGTCACCTAATGCAGAGTGATGGCAACAAAATCACATGAAAAATTAGATTTTAAGGGAAGGCTTTAAAAATGGTTCCTTGAAAACAGTTGGGCTTTGTGCCAGACTGAAGAAATCCTGGAATAAAGTCTACAGCTATAGACTAAATAAGATCACTGTGGGGGAGCAGAAATGTTTGAATAAAGACGATGACATTAAAAGCGCAAAGAGCTCCTGCATTATTCTCCATGAAAAGATTCTAGTGATGTGACATGCATCTCCTCACCAATACTCTCTGGTCAAATCTTGGATATCTCAACATGATCTCATACGTTACCCATCCATCCTTCCAGGGACAAATTATCATAGCTACAACATTTGACAATGACATTTTATAGCTTTTTCCTGCTGCCTGTCATGTATATCTTGTTTATTTTCTCCTAAAGAGTTTCAGAAATGGTGCAGCATACTCTAATATGGACAACCATGACCTCCATTAAATCCACTGAGCTTATAAAAAAACCCCATTGAGTTTCTCTGCGGTGTCTGACGCACACAGAACTGCTTTAGAGCATTAGCACACAACCTCAAGACAGACACCTATGGATTCCACGCAGGCAAATGAAAGCCATACATCAGAATGTCTTTGTGAGAGACTAAAAGGAAAAAGGAGTGATGGAGATTCCTTTGTGCGGCACTGGTCTGGTGCACACATGCCTGCCTGCCTCTATCTCTCTCTCTCTCTCTCTCTCTCTCTCTCTCTCTCAATGCATGCAGTGAGAGATGCTATCAGCCACAGGCTCTGAGTGAACACAGAGCAGCATTCATACATCTCTACAGGCTCTGCTTTATAACGGCCGGGAGAAAGGTTTCATAGAGCATGCTGTGGGCTTTTAATCCCCTTATAAACTATATACAACATCAGGCTTTAAGTACAGAACAGCTTTCATACTCTTAAAGAAAACGTTCAGAGAGCTTTCTCACTTTAAGCCTGGTACTTTTCTATCCAAGAGTGTTCAAGTATCTTTGTTAAAGAACAAAACAACAGCCTTCGTTACGGCTGGCAGATATATAGAAATGTTTCGAAAGTGAGCAGCAATGGACAGTCAGGCGATCATTATCGCAAAATAATCTCTAACAAGACGATGCCTAGCTGAAAGTAAGTTATTCTGCTTATGGCACGATTCAATTCAATTTTATTTATATAGCGCTTTTCACAATGTACATTGTTCCACAGCAGCTTTACAGGAGAAATCACAAAAAAGGCAAAACACAGCATGGTGTTTATAGAACAAGCAAGACATTCTAGAAAATAATATCTAATAGATGCAGTCTCCCGGTGGTTTAATTACCATATTTTGCATTAAGTGAATGCTTGGCTGAAAAGATGTGTCTAATCTCGATTTAAATTGTGTGAGTGTGTCTGATCCTCGAATAGCATCGGGAAGGCTATTCCAGAGTTTAGGTGCTACGTATGAGAAAGCTCGACCCCCTTTGGTGGATTTAGTTATTCTAGGTATTATCAAAAGTCTGTAGTTTTGAGATCTTAGAGAGCGTGATGGGTTGTAGTGTGATAGAATCTCTGTTATGTAGGTAGGGGCTAAACCATTTAAGGCTTTATAAGTAATTAAATGAACTATAAAGTCAACATGATACTTAATGGGCAGCCAGTAAAGGGTTGATAACATTGGGGTTATGTGATCGTATCTTCTGGACCTGGTTAGAACCGGCAGCTGCCTTCTGAACTAACTAGTTTGTTTATTGATGACGCAGGACAACCACTAAGTAGTGCATTACAGTAGTCTTGTGGTCACAAATGCACGAATAAGCTAATTCCATGTTTTCTAATTATGTTTCCAAGAGGCAGCATGTACAGTATATGGAAAAATAGCAAGGGTCCTAAAACAGATCCCTGAGGTGATCCATAATTTACTTGCGTTAGATTTTATGATTCCCCATTCAAATGGACAAATGACAGATGTCTTTCTGAGAAGTAAGATCTGAACTAGGCCTGCTCGGTTATGACACAAATCATTATCGCGGTTATTTTGGCCAATATTGAGATCACGATTACTTTACACGATTACTCATTAACCTTTAAAACAACATAGAAAATAAAAAAACTTGGCTTTTAAACGCTTAATTTAACTGAATAATAAATGTAAAGAAATAGCACTGTTGAACCACCGTAAAGGAAAGGGTGCGCTGTGGATTTATATTACAAGAAAAGAGAGGATCCTTGCAAATTGGAATGCTATTGGAATTACTTAACATTAATTTTGTGTCATTGCTTAAATAAGTTTATGAAAGGCCCAGCATGGCATTTTACAAGTTTTGCACATATAGAGAAAAGTTCATTTCCGAATTTCAGTGTCTCAGTCCCCATTAATCCTTAATGAAAGAGGTTTGGAAATACCAGGTCTCTTACTTGAGCTGACCTCCTATCCAAACTGACCCATCGATGGAGAAGGGTCTTGATTAGAGCAGTGACCAAGAAGCTGATGATCACTTTGGTTGAGCTCCATGATCATATATGGAGATGGGAGAAACTTCACTGCAAACATCACTGCAAAACTCCACCAAACTGGGCTTTATGGCAGAGTGGCCAGACTCAAGCATTTGCACAGCGAAGACACATGAAAGCTTGCAAAAATTATCTTTCAAATTGTCAGAAACAAGATTCTCTGGTCTGATGAATCTCAGTTTCATGCATCATGTCTGGAGAAAAACAGGCACTGCTCAACACCTGTTTACCATCTCAACAGTGAAGTGTGGAGGAAACAGCATCATGATGTGGGGGTGAAAACCCAGCCCAGAACATTCAGAACCTCGGACAGGGCAGAAGGTTCATTCATCAACATGACAATGATCCTAAGCACACAGCTAAAACAATGCAGGAGTTGCTTATGGACAACTCTGTCTATGTCCTTCAGTGGCACAGCTAGTGCTAGGGCTTGAACCCAACTGAATATAACTGTATAAAACCTGAAAATGTCTGTCTACTGATGAGTTTGAGAGGATCTGAGGAGATTAATGGCAGAAAATTGCCAAATGCAGATATGTAAAGCTTGTCACATCATACCCAAAAAGATTGGAGTCTGTAAATGTGTTTTAACCAGCTACTAAGTCAAGGGTATGAATACCTATGCAAAGAATTTTTATATTATTGTTCACGGCGTGTAGATTAATGTATAAAAAATAATTTAAAGTAGTAATAAAATGGAGAATGAATACTTTTGCAAGGCACTGTATGTATAGACATGTATATTGAAACATTATATATTTAAAAAAATGTGCCGCCTGGTCTTCAGTAACAAGCAAATCTTTCTTTACACTGTAGTTTACAGATCAGGCGATGTGTTTTGGTCGCAATGGGAGCTCTAGGGTTATATTCTACCTCTCTCACAACCTTTCCACCCTAACATTCCAAGATCAACATTTGTTGAGTGATTCATTTTGTTCATGTAGAAGCAACATGGGAAAGAGCGTTTTGCTAACTGGACCTCACACACGCAGTCACACTTAGGGCCGACCACAGCCCAGTTAAAGATTCACAAACACACACATCACATCCCTTCCATCTCAGTGGTTTGATTCGGGCATGAGTACAGAAACACAAACAGGAGATTTGGATCGACGGAGCCTTCATAGTTTATTAGCCAGACAGTTGAGCGATTTTACAGGAGTTTGTTCACAGCACCTCTCTGAAGAATTAATCTATGGCCAAAACAGGTCAGCACTAAATTGATCAATTGTGTGGTAAGAACTTCTAACCAAAGCATTAAAGCATGTGAAGGAAAACAGGTCACCTCAAATCAAGGGCCCCTTCAGGACCCCCGGTGTCCTGTTAATGGGGCCCCGGCCTCTATTTATTCTCCACAAACTGATAGAAGAATGCGAGTGGCTATAAGGTCTCCTCTGCCCCGCTGGGCTGATGCTCGTTCACAATGGCAAGCCACTCCGTCAACTCTCCGGATACTATTCTTTATTAGGTCTTAGAGGCGAGAGGCAGCTTCTAGAAAAAGCTCCAGAAATTTACAGGCTGGCAGACCAGCGGTTCCCTCCATTTCTGAGGCTTGTTTTCACACAAGAGGCCTACAGAGAGATATGCGCCGAGCAGGATTTACAGACGCTGTTAAATGAGAGTATTAGAAGATAAATCCAAGGCTGAGAAAGTCTGGGAGGAAAACAAGCAGACCAACGTCACTTCAGCGGGCTCAAGCTACAGCAGTAAACAAAGAGGTTGCAGTTCATAAAGCAAGCAAATAAAACCTCCACCTCAGGCAAGGATGTATAAATAAATAGGCTAACTTGTACCAGGGTCATTCTGAGGAAAGGTCACCAATGACGTGTGTGCACATGAGTTACTTAACACTAAATTTATTATCAGAATATTAAAATTAGGTTTAGGTCTGTAAATGAGGCTCAATCTATAATAATCCTAATTTATAGCACATTTTCATTTGTACAGCACATGACCTTTTACCTTTAAAGGGCCAATGTGTAATTCTTTTGGAGGATCTATTGACAGAAATGCCATATAATATACATAACTGTGTTTTCAGAGGTGTATAAAGACCTTAAATAATGTAGCTAGTTATGTTTTTATTACCTTATGAGCTACTTCTATCTACATACACCACGGGTCCCCTTACATGGACTTCGCCATGTTGTTCCAACAGTAGCCCTAAACGGACAAACTGCTCTACAGAGCAAGTTTAGTAAATATGTCATCTCCTTTGGGAAAGAAGCGAAAACATCACAACATCTTATTACTGCGTCAGCCACCATAGTGATTCGTAAGGGATGGCGAAGGGGCGGAGTGAGCCGTTTGGTTGCAATTGGCAACCTCACCGCTAGATGCCTCTGCATTTTATACACTGGACCTTTAACATGTTTCTGTCCAAACTAGAGATGTTGAGATCCAGAATTAATGTCTTACAGTAAAAAAAAAAACATCAAGATTACCTAAGAGGAAAAATAACTGCTAGCCATAACATGACCCAGTTCATCGAGAATCAGTCAGAGACATGCATGTCAGCTTTCCCAGCTTGTGAATTTTGCATGAGTCTTACGAGCATGAACACATACTTTCGTAATGGTCTGAAAGATCTTTCTCTGGTGCAGAAAAGCCCTGGCAGATGGTTTTAAAACTAAACAAACCTCTTCTTTTTGAGCGATTATAACAACACGGTATTTTTACTGTGACGTCATGGTATCCAAAAATAAAACATATACATATATATATACATACATACATATACATATACACACACACACACATATATATATATATATATATATATATATATATTATATATTTGATGTACAACTGTAGTAAACCATGTAAATTCAGCAACCAATTAAACTGGTTTTAGCTGGATTTCCCAGCAGGGATGTTTAGATGTTCCGTCTGACATGCAGAAAATATCTTCAACAGATATTTGACACAATTTAGCCTACAGCAGATCTGTTGCCCTGGATTTGTTTATGAAACTTGACATTAGAGCAACAAAATGAATAAGATGTTTATCTGCTGATGTTGGTTTCTGTCTGTCTAACGATAGAGTTCCACTTGCATAGAGATGAGCGTCACTGTATACGGTTATATTTCAGCTCTGTTTCCCAGCAGCGACCAATAAAAGTGAATTGATAACGGGCACACACATTAGTGAATGAACGCTGCGTTCCCACGGGGCCTCCTGATTACAAATCTAACACAATAAAACATCTCTCCCATTGTGATATAGCGCTGCATCAATGTCAGAGATCACATGTGTGTAAGACAATACCACACTGAAACTGTAGGTTCATACCGAGGTCAGAATTTCACTGTAC
Organism: Barbatula barbatula; assembly: GCF_947034865.1. Taxonomy (NCBI): domain Eukaryota; kingdom Metazoa; phylum Chordata; class Actinopteri; order Cypriniformes; family Nemacheilidae; genus Barbatula; species Barbatula barbatula. The sequence continues at coordinate 7,683,329 of NC_136766.1, forward strand.
GCAACCTGCACTTTCATACTTACGCTACATTTGAATGAAGCGTATTTATAAACCCAGTATCCTTCACAAGTGCTAAGATGGTACAACTATAAATGCAGGTTTTGACGTTTTTGATATGATATAGTAAGTTCTCTCTTTGACCATAAGCTGTAACATGACCACACCACAACAATAAAGGACATTTCCAAAAACGTAAATTAGTAAACAATTACATCCACTTCGGAACAACAGTGGTTCAACAATAACTTCCTGTTTCAGGTTTCAGTTTTACAAAGTTGTGCATGGGTCAGTCTAGACTGGAGATTTATTCTCAAAGATTAATACAATTACATTTTTATTTCAATGCCAACAGTTAGTCAAATGAAACAAATGAATTATTAAACAAGATGTACTATTGGTTAATGAATGACAAAAGTAATACAGTCATGTATTTTCCTACTGTACAGAAAGAACTAAATTACTGTATACATTAGCCTAAATGTCAATTTGCATATAAGTACCTACCTAATGCAAAAAAATAAGAATGGTGTTACAATAAAACAGCAGATTTAAATTGCACTGGTCCTTCTGACATCCCTGATGCATTAAAAAAAATGATGAATGTATCGGCAGTGAAAGAATCACAGGAATAGTTTGACCCGCTCTTGTAAAGGGGAGGGGCTTCTGTTTGATCTTGTATTTGCATACAGATGAGCACATGAAAACACACCACTTCTTTATGCCCTGAAGATATGTCTGGAATACCAGCCACACAAGCAGAAACAATCCTCATAATTATTAGTGTGTGTAAAATCTGAAGCTGAAGCTCTGCATTGCTCAGTGGTTGCTCTATAGCTCAGAAGACTTGAGGGTGTGTTTAAATAAACTCAAAACCTTTTCAGGTGTTCCTTAAAAAATATACGAGTTGAAAAGTACTTTTTGTCAACATGACATTCACAGATTGTTATTAAGGCATTCGTAGGTTACTATTGAAATTGAGTTTGGGCCGGGAATAGCGGTTGTATTACATACAGACATGAGAGAATGCATGAAAACATTTTTGACATACAATTCGATTTGTGCTGCTATCGCTTAAGATATGAAAGAAAAAACTGTTAACACTCAGCGGGGCTATAATATTACTATGGACATGCTAATCTTGATTCAAAGTTCTCTTGGAAGAGTAAGCACTGAAATTGACCTTCTGAAGACCAAAAGTGAAGACATAAAAGTCTTCATTTACGCATTACTGTCAAAGGAAACGATTGAGATATGAAAGAGAACTCTCTTGTGATCTGAAATATTCCTTTGGGAAATAAGATGTAAGAGCAGGTGGAACGGCGACTCTGCACAGGAGGTCTGATTGAGTTGTGTCTGAGACAATGAATGACAATTACATTTGCTTCAACATTATTAAAATGACACATTTTACCTTAAGCAACTTGCCTTCTCACTCAGTAACCCTGACCTTCACGAGAGGTCGTTGTCGAGGGAGATGGCACCGTCGCAGCGAGATGCCGATCGCATTGCAAAACGCTGATAAATGTGCTGCCGGGAACTCTTATCGGACACTGGGGGAATCGCACCTCTCCGGAGCTCACCCGAGCACGCTCTGTAGCAACGGTTCAACAAAACTGTGAAAGGACCTGCCAATCAAAGCCTCCGAGATCCTCTAGTCCACTCGAAGTCTGTGCTTCAGCCAATGAGGAGAGTGCGGCCCCCTCATCACCTGCCTAATGCAGTCAGCACCCTGCAGACGACACACCAGCAGATCTGATTAATGCACTCAGCCTCGGACAGCTGCTGATAGATGCAGTGATAACCCGAAGCCGAAGTAACCCGTTGATCTTTGTGTCTGTGTGCATCTCTCTCGCTATCAGCACAGGCTATTGTGAAGATTTCCGGCCTTTGCTTTCAGAGCATCAGCATGCTCAATTTCAGTCTGTTAAGAGGAAGACCAAAGTGGTGTGGAAGTTGGCGTGCTAAAAGATGCGGGTGGTATTGGTGAACTAGATTTACTTTTTAGCATGGGAATAAAACTTGGCAGTCACTGAAATATACTTCCAATTGTTCATAAGACAATAAAAAGATTTCTCTATTTTCTTTACTGTATATTGGCAGCAAACAGCGCAAGACATTGTCTCAGTCGTAGCATCATATTCAAGCCAGTCTCTAAGCAAATACCACTTTTAGGCTTTTCTCAGGTCTCTAAATTCATTTTTACTTTTTGTGCTACTTTTATAATCCACTGGGTAAAACTTCTAAGTCTGATTCTTTAAAAAACGAATAGCAAACCTCGCCTCAACAGACAATAGACGTTTGCAAATTCTGGAAAGTTACCCATCAACTACCTAATATGTGATAAAATATTTATGTATTTATTATGTGAAAGCCAATCCATTCCTGAATTTGGAATGATGAAGGCCCAAAAATGACAATTATTTCATCATTCATCCCATTCCGAACAACACTGGCCACTGACAGAAACCACAGAGACATTACTCAAAATATCTTCTTTTGTGTTTCACAGAAGAAATAGATTTTAAATGAAATGAATGTGAACAAATGACGATGATTTTTATTTTGGGGTGAACTATCGCTGGCATACGACACTAAAGAATCATTTTACATTATACAGTATAATCTAACATGTGAAAAGACTCAAACACATCCTTCGGTCTGTTCTACTTTTATCTTTTTAATTGCCATCCGATCCCCACATACATTAGCACACTGAGGCAGGTGTTTTTATCAGACTGTGACTTGTTGGATGCGTCTTGCTTAATGCCTCCCAGCAAACTGGCACATGGAACAATAGTCCACCCGTTCTGTTTTTTCAGCTTGTTCACGCTAAACAGATGCAGAGCTTCAAACAGTCACACATAAATGAGAGATGACTCTGTGATCAGTGAATTGGCCAGAGTTGAGGGACCCATCAGCGGGGAATAAAGAAAAAAAGGCGTCAGAGTTGACAGGGAGTTTGTGACGGGTCTGCTGCTCTGCCCCGCCTCCAGACAGCTCTGCCCACACTGTGAAATCGGGACAGAGAGATTGAGCCAGAGGTGACAGACACAGTGTGATTCCACAGCAACAGCTGAGCCTCCCTCCAGTTCACTATTCACTTCTACACTTGGATTATGAATAATACGCCTCTTTAGTCCAGACACCTGCAAAACCGAGGGGTTGTGAGACCAGTGTGAAATTTGTGCATTCATTTTTTCCTACGGGCAAGTCGAGCGGCACACAGCGGCATGCTTATCAAGAGCATATTGATATCCGTGTGGGTTAGATTAACAGGTGAACAAAAAAAACTGAATTGATTGTGAACAAAACCCTGAGATTGAGATGATTGATTCTAAATAAAGAAAAATGACAAACTAAGTTCTTAACATTCTCTTCGACATCAAGGAGTTTCCCAAAGAATGACATCATTTATTCATGCTAATGTCATTTGAAATGCGTATATGCCGATTTTTTCTTCTGTGGAAAACAAAAGATGATATTTTAAGAAATGTCCTGGCATCCATTCAACATCTTGGTTACCAACATCAAAGTATCTTCTTTTGTGTTCTGTAGAAGAATGCAAGCATACATGTTGGTTTGAAATGAAATGAGGGTCATTTTTTGATGAGCTATCCCTTTTAATAACTTTTCTCATATGTTTTTCTCTAAAGTCACCCTAGAAATCTGTCCATCAGAGATTTAAAACAAAATATCACGGGATATCCCACACATCCATAAAAATCTAATTCTTTCGAAGACCAAATCTTTATGCTTACCGTATGCCAACAATTGCCGAATTTGTGCTAACATTTCTCTTAAAGGCATTTTAAGGCTTATTACAAATGATACAATAGTATAATATCAAATTAATCTCCAGATCTATAAAACTGGAGCGTGAGCAATAAAAACACCCTGCGGATTAGAATATCACACCTAGTGTCAGAGAGAGAGAGCACACATGTGAGCGCCTGCATGATTTATTTCAGAGCGAGAGGCAGTCAATAACTGACACTAGCTTAGCGATAAAGCTCCTTTCTCTAGTTCTAGTGGTGCAGGCTCCACCAACACGTCTCAAATGTGCCCCTCCAGTGCTGTTCATTCATATCCGACTAGTCCAAACAGGTTCTTCCTGTGAGATGTGAGACTGTGCGGCGCAAACACAAGTGCAGCTGCAGGGGCCCTTCAGACCACAGCGTTACACGAGCATGAAAATAAGCCTGCTGAGAAAAACAGGAATGCTTACACGTCTCCAAACACTCCAACGGCGTATATCTACACATTCAGATGGAAAATTATCCACATACACAGGAAAGATGTACAATTAATATGTACAGTGACCAACCATTGTTCATTCTTTTTACATGCGGTTACCTTCAGGACTAACAACAAAGACTGAAACAATATGGAACCAGCCAACAACAAAACCATGAAATCGTTGTAACCAGAATGTGTTTTCCCTTAGAAGTATAATAAGATACCACGATAACTCAGGAAGAAATACACAATTCTGCTTGTTTACTTTACATTAATGGTCAAATGTGTACTTTTTGGGAGGATCTATTGACCAAAAAAACAATATAACACATAACTTTGTCTTCAGAGGTGAATAAAGACCTAACATAATGAAGCATTATGTTAATATTACTTTAGAATGAGATATTTCTATGTACATAAACCGGGGGTCCCCTTACACGAGCAAGTTTCGTAAATATGTTATCTCCTTAAGCGAAGAAGTGAAAAGGAGACGACATCTTAGTCCTGTGTCAGACATCGCAGTGCTTCGAAAGGTTGGGGTGGAGTGAGCCGTTGGTTGCCATTCGCAACCACTAGATGCTGCTAAATTTCATACACTGGACCTTTAATTTTTAGTTTTAGTGTCACATACCCTCGCTCATGCTATTGGAAGTAAATGGTGTTTCTACATTTAAATCTTCTCCTTTAACTGTTAATGCTCCATTAACAAGCATTCATCTTATGCATTCTACTAAATTACACAAAAAATGTAAATAACTCCGGTTGTGAATGGACTGTGGGCGGTCTGTGGGCATGTAGCCAGAGGCTAAATCTAAATCCTGGACATAATTTGTTCGCTACATACTGATGGACGTCAGTTAGCCAGAAGAGAAATTCCTCCATTCTCCCCAGGGCCCAAGCACACAGGGTTCAGAGCACACTGGTGAAACATGGACCCTGAGCTAAAGTAAGCAGTCATTTTAAGAGCCTGTTTCAAGCGGGGCCCAACAAGCACGTCCAACTTAGAAACCGGATTTATTTCATAGAGAGTGAGAATCGGCTGTCGACTTTATTCCTGCGTGTTCACTCCCCTGCTGCTGTTGAGAGAAGGACGCGTATCGTGGCAACAGCGCCTGCCTCTCCGTCTTTTATTAGTTTTGAGTGACACTTTGAATTTGTGGCCAGCATCGAGACGTTTTCTAGACAAAGCTGTGACATAAATACAAATGAGCCTCCCGCTAAAGGCTACTAACACGCACCGGGTTCGAATTGTTTTGACTTCGCCGGTGGCGAAGACGAATCAATAACGCTTAGAGTGAAAAGTTGGAGGCTGAAAAACACGGACATATGCCAAATACTCTGATAATGAAGAATTGAAAAGAAAGAGCATTCAGTCAGAGCAAATAAGGCTGCTGCATAGAAACAAGCTGAGAATCTGCTGGTTTCAGACAGATGGCATATGGGGATGAATGGTTGACCATGGTGTCTGGATCTGCTTTGACAAGTGAACTAAACAGAAACTTACCACCTACGGACAAAAGTCTAAGACAAACCAAAATCTCTGATTTAGTATCAACAAAAGATTTGGAAAAGACAGTTTAGCCCTATTACTGAAAATTTGGATTCACCCAGCACACCCGAACAATTGATTAACTCTTTATTTTCACACACAAGAAACAGCTCAGCAAATTTTCCAGAATACACAAACAAACATTTAAATATCTTGCCTAGCAACTGCTTCTATATGCAAATCTTTATGATATTATAATTTGTGTGTTGATTAATTCTTTAGTCACCATATATCGCCGTAAAGAAGCGTTGAATTTCAACAAAATCAAACCTCAGGAATGATAAAGTCATCCAACAGCAACAGAAAGACTGACAGCATAACAAGACACAGGAAAACTGTGATAAAAATCAAGGGTACTTTTATTAATAGATGTTACTTGTACAAATATTACTGTTGTATTGCTTAAAAGCGAATATAAACTTTCTTTGGAGTATTCGAGGTCTGAAGAAAATACAGAGCTGTTTTTCTGCAAATAAATGCAAAAAGAAACAAAATTTCTATTTGAAATTGGGTAGAAAACTTGTTAGAAGGTCAAAAAACGATAATTTTATACTACAGTATTTTTTAATGCGGGAACTTGTTTCTAAGCTATTAGTTTACTAGATTACAAGCTGGGCCCAGTTGCAAAAGACTGCGTCTGAACCGTTAGACTCACTGACTAGCAATTAGTTAAGACTAATCAGTCTTTCTTTCATATTTCAATTAGCCCGATCTACCTGTTAATGTAACTGATTTAAAGAAGTAATGAGCATAAAAATCTTAAAGAAAAAATGTGATGACTAACTTCTAAGACTAGTCTAATCAGTTTATGCAACCCGCCCCTGGTGTCAACAAATGAGTTTCATTGGAATCGTACCTCAAAAACAGCAAACTAGAAATTCAATTACCAAAAAATACCTTTGAGACAATAAAATACACAGTGGCAGCTCAGCCTGCTGCAAAACAGCAATTTGCGAACCCGACAAATCTGGATTTTTCAGTTGTCACCTTTAAATTATTTCTGGGTCGACTAACAAGACGTCCACCTTCATCCAACAGGGAATACTCTGCTGGCCAAGATTACAATTCGAAGAAAAAAACATCAAACAACAACTGAAAAAGAAAGCTCAATTTTCCAGGCTGATTGACAAAATAAATCACTGGCCACTCAATGAGGACTGTCACTGCTTATCAATGTTCTCAGCAAACGCGTCAAGCCATTCAAAATGAATTCGGTTCAAAGGTCTGTCAATCCGGTTGAGGACAGCGATGCATGATGTGGCTTGCGTCCATCACAATCAGAGTCCACCGAAGAGATTTCCCCAGAGTACAAGTGCGACCGGAGCGATCCGGATTTGTAAGCGGCCATTTTTAGATGTGAGACCGTCGGTTTAATGACTCTTCAGCGCTGAGGTAAAAGAGCCAAAGGGCCCTGCTCTAGTAAAGACGTGCCATCTACTATCCCATCTCAACCTCCAGAACAATGCGCAACGCATTCCAATGCGTTCAAGAACTTCAAATAAGAAATCAAGTCCATCTAGGTTTCTTTGTTATGCAGATTCGCTTATGTCCACAGATTGAATTGTCTTAAGAGCCTTGGGTAAAGGTGTTAAGGGATGAGTGATAAATTAATCCCCATGATAAAGCCACTAAAGAGGAGAGAATGAGATAGTTTACTGATTCTCAGAGGGGTATTTTTCGAGCTAATCAGGCTATAACTTGTGGAGCGTTAAGTCTCCTAATGAGTCTCAACGTTCAGGCATCTGAGAAAGACCAGGATAGGTAACAGCACTGAATGTTGTCTTTAAGTTCCGCTGTGAGATGTTGGTCCACCACATAGAGACTGGGCGAAAACCAGCCTGTGCTAGCCTGAACTTCATGCTGGCCTACTCTACACTAGTCTTTTTAACAAGGATTGTTGGTTCCCAGCTGGAAATGAAGTAAATATAATGTAAACCTAATAAACTTAAGCTCGATTTGATCAAATGATCAAAGTCATTCAACAAAGCAACAAAATGAGATATCCATATGCCTCAGAGTTCACCCAAAAATGATGTCGTCATTTCAGACCTTAAGTATATTATAAATATATTTTGAAGAAAGTTGGTGACAGAACAGGACTAGCCACGATTCACTACTTGCAAAAAGTACACAAAAGTGCAAGTCAACGGGGGGCCAGTTTACAACGTTCTTCAAAATATCTTCTTTTGTGTTCTGCGGAAGTCATAGAGGTTTGAAATTACAAAAGGGTGAGTTAATGATGCCAGAATTATTTGTATTTGTGGATGAACTATCACTTTGTCTAGTTGAATTGTCTTCATTGCAGAAAATAGCTAAACCAGCTGTCATCTGGTTTTACTTGGTGGGACAACTGGATTTCCAGCCTTATCAGCTAAGACCAGTTTCTCCAGCTAAAAAAGTGGTCAAAAACCCTGGAAATCTAGCCCAGTTTAAGATTGGATAAAACCAGACAACCAGTTGATTTCTTTCCAGTAATGGTTTCCATTTAGCATAGCTATTTAGTATAACAACATCAAATATAATGGTACTTCTTGAGTGCCATCATATAAAAAGTAAGGATATTTTTTGTACTCTCCTCTACAAAATCTTTTCCCTCAAATTTAAAGTGTCTTGCAGACCTCCTGCTTTCAGACATGATGCATGAAGACTTCCTTTAACATTACAGTGCAGTATAAATCTGTCAGAACATTGGCACAATCTTTATCTGTCCAGAGATGATAAAAGAGAGACCAGACCTTAAAATAGCATGTGAGTTGGCAAATACGCTCTGGTTGCTGTGCTAAATATTATTGACCTGTTCCCAGATTCAACACATTAACAAATGATAATTTTATGGTCTTGGCATTATACAAGAGCAACCATCACTCCAGGTTCAGTCAGCGGGCATCTTGGCAACATACTCAGACAGTTTTCCGGTCAGGCAGGTACAGCTCCTAATATCTTACATGAATAAGAAAAACACTCATGGTTTCACAACCAATAAAACAATAATGGTGTCATAAATATTACTTCTTTAGCTCAAAAAATAGATTCTTCATACTTCTTGTCTGAACTGCTTTATTCAGGTTGTTCCTGATTACTCTCTTTAATGTGCTTTGGATAAAAGCTTCTGCTAAATGACTAAATTTGATCCAGCTAACGTGTATTTCAGAGCAAAATACATACAGTTCCCTTCGAACAACCTGAACAGTTCTTTAAAACAGATTTGATACAAATTTTCTTGTGTTTTTTTATAACTAGGTCCAATCCTATTTGTAAGTGTATGGGACGCATACAGCATCCAAGACAAATGTTGCTAGCGTGTCCAAAACAGAGACAAGCATTAAGCTAAAAATTCCCTTAACAGACAACACGCAGTCAGAGAACCGATCCAAAGACAGCCATAAACGCTTACAATCCACACTGACATCACTGCAATCCTGTGCCAAAATGTACCATGAAACAAGTACGGTTTTGTGTTCTCTACTCCTTCAGAATGGGAAAATTTTGTGGTCATTACTCATTAGCGACATCTATATCCCTGACTTCAATGCAGGAATTAAACTTAAGCCCCAAACTCCATCCAGAACACGTCCTAGGACACACCCATCCATTTTATCAAAATACCCTCCAAATGACATACACTATAAATAAATAGACAAGCACGCACACGTACGGCCGGTTGAGACGTTCTCAATGTGTGGACAGCAGAGATATACTTCTCCACAGCACTGATAAAGCGTTTTAAACTCAAATGAGCACACAATGAATTTCAGAGCGTGAGATTTTATCACACGCCACAATTCATTTCAAGCCATTTAAACTAAAAGCGGGGATAGAAGCAAAATACAAATAAAGACATCTGGTCTAGCATGAGACTGACACGTTGCATTGTGATTTTCTAAAGGAAACACATGTTCAAATCTGAAAGGAATAAAAGGACCATGCAGTTTAATTTAGTATGCTGCACTTCATTGTCGCTGTCCTTCAGAAACCTCAGATCTCCAAATTCGCAGTTGTTCAGTGAATGGAAAAACGCTGTACTTTTTAAATGATTAATCCCGTGTTATCAAAGTTGGCGAGCACTTTTAATACTTCTTATTGGTTAGATATTTGCAAAACCCAGTGACAAGTGACTAATGATATTGATTTACGACAGGAAATTATAATAATGAAATATGGATATACAAGGTTTCAGAAGGACAGCGATATTTGACATTTAGAATACTGGATTTATAACCTCATTCAGTCATCTGTTGTTTGGAATATTTTAAAATAAAAACCCTGCAAAAATCAATAAATAGAAATTCCTTGCTATTACTCAGGAAGCACAAAATCTGTCTGAATGCTTCCAGTATGTTTGAAATTCATAGCGGTGTTGCGTATGAATTTCATCGCCGGGCGTAAGCCGGCAGGGCCGGGTGAGATTGTACAGAGGGCTGATGTGTGAAATGAAATACTGATTGATTGAATGAGCGGCAGACAGCTCAGGGAGCGACACGATTTTGCACAAGAAGAGGTCACAGGAAGACAGGGACGCATGCGGCTGAGCCGAGGTTAAACAGGCGGGTTAGATAAAGAGCCTGGATTTGTGTCACATTCTGACCCTGGATCAGTGTTTATGACACAAAACATGCCCCATGAACCAGCAAATAGAGAGTCCTCAACTGCTGGAGATGTTCTATCTGCCCATCAACATTTATACAGATGTGATATCTGTCACTCAGCTGTCAAGCTTCAGCCTTCTGTAAGACAAACATATTTGATATATGAGTGGGGGAGATTGAAGAGATACAGCGGAGATTTCTGTTTAGCTTTTCTGTAATGAATATCTATAAGAATTTAAAACTGTTAGCATGCTGGATCATTTTAGGATTTAAGGAAGGATTTAAACAGTTTAAGGTGGTAAGCTGATTTGTCCAAGTCAGGTTTAATAGTTTGAGAGTAGAGGTGAAATGATATGCTGTGACAACATACCTTGATTCCAAAAAATACGATGTATGGTAGATCTACATGCCAATATTTTATTTATGTCAACATCATTTCAAATAAAACATTAACACATAATATATGGCATAATATTATAAAAACTATTTCTACTAATAAAGAATCCGTTGCAGCTCATGCTATCAAAATCTGAGCTGGTGTGGACAAAAAAATCCTAACACAGAAAGAAACCTGTTCAACTGTTGTGTTGCAATGCTTTGTCGCTTCTGGTCAGGGTTTTATCTTTCAAAATTCCTTCTTAATTTGCATTTTATATTAAAATAAATTTTTGTTGTTCCGAGAATTGTGTTTAATTCACAAACAAGCTCAAATTAAGCGTTAAATGTTGACAATTTAACAAGCTGTTCATACCAAACATCTTTCAGATGTTCCCTTTTTTTAACTGTTACTTAACGTTTCATTTTAATTCTTCTCATAAGTTTTTGGTTACCAGTGTATTCAAAATATCTTCTTTTGTGTTTTGCAGACGAAAGAATGCAGGTTTAGAAAGGGGCGGGTATACTTGAGTTTCCACGTCTGTGTCCGTCTCGTGCACAAACGCGTCTGCACAGCTTCTTGAGCATACTCAATCGCAGATAGACGAGTTCGACACATGCACAGTACCTAACCGGGTGGACTCGGCCGATTCAGTGAAGTATCCCTTTAAGATCATCAAAATAAAAAGCATTTTTCTTTTCAGCATTGTAAGGTTAAATGAAAAAGAAAACACCTCTTTGGTCCTCAAATCAGCATGTAAAACAGCAGAGTGAACTGCCCACCTGCACAGCGGTGATTCCACAAACCAATTCTCTAGCCTGAGGAAATACTCTTCACATTCTGAGAGACACAAGCAGTTCAATTGCAGATGTGAATTGTAGTAGAGCACCTTCAGAGTATCTGTGATAGAGAAGCATGCAAACAAACAAAGCCTTTCATTTGGGGTGTTCTCCTTGGCAGCCTGCTTGACAGCCCACCTGCAGCCCACCCCCAGGGGTTGGGCTCAAAGTATGCCGCGCGCTATGAGGCAGCAAGGGCTAGACAATTCCCATTACCCGCGTCTTGCTCTCTGCCCTGCCGTCTCACGCTCCGCGAATACAAATAGCCTCAACCAAGCCAAGGCCACGACTAATCCCCCCGCACACTCGCGTGCGTGACGGCCTCTGATTTGGTGGTGCGTGGAGATAGTGAAGGGGCTTTGTTTCTGTGTGAGGTTAGAGGGAACAGGGAGAGAGGCCGTTAAAGAATAAAGGGCTGACGGAGGGAGGGTCAGGGTTTTTTTCCATCCATCACGAAGATTGCTCTCGCATTAGCCGGCGTGGTCCTGCAATTCTGATGTCGCAGGTTGTGGCGAATGCACTTTTTTTCCAGGCGCAATGGCACGGTAATGGCCCAAAGGAAAGACGCAACAATTAACCTTTGCATTAGACGCCTGTCGGCCGCAGCAGACCGATTTCTGTCTGAAAGCACAGAAAAATCTGAGCACAAACACCATTTGTGCTACTGAAACAAAACAGCCTCCCTTTTCCAGGATATTGTCTCGAATGAAACATGATTGAGGCAGCGATTAAAAGAATATACTGAGGGTAAATAGGTCTATTTACACAAGGTCACCTCGCGCATTGATCGAAGTGTTATCTGATTGGGGATGCACATTTCATCTACGCTCGGCCACATAAATGTGTCCGCGAACAAATTTAAAACCAATTACCGGCCTACACAGTTAATCTTTTCCGTTAACTCGATTTCATTTTATGCCTTTCTGTATGTGTATTTCATTCATTATTACAAACTGAACATGCACTACAAAACATGCACCGGTTGCTCTATAGACCTTTATTGTGAGTGCAAGATGGTGGACTTCAACAAGCATACATTAAAAAGACAAGTGTATCCAAAAATGGAAATTCTGTCATTATTTACTTGCCCTCAAGTTGTTCAAAATCTTTATAAATGTCCTTGTTGAGATGAACACAGAGAAAGATATTTGGAAGAATGCTTGTAACCAAACAGTTCTTGGCCACCATTGACTACTATAGTAGGAAATATTACAATGGTAGTCAAAAGTGCCTCAGAACTGTTTGCTGTCCTACATTCTTCAAAATATTTATTTTGTGTTCAACAGAACAAAGAAATTGACAATGCAATTCTTCATACTGTGGTAGTCAATGGTGGCCAAGAACTGTTTGGCTGCAATCATTAAACAAAAGTCTTTCTCTGTGTTCAGAGCAAACTAATGTATACAGATTTGGAACAAATGAAGTAAATGAAGAGAAACTTTTCTTTTTTGGGTAAACTGAGTCAAAGAAGGACATTAAAGGAACAAAGACAGAAGTCAGAGGTCAAGTCATGTCTAGTAATGATGTGAGAGGTCAAAGTCAGATCAGCCAAATTGGCAAACCAACACAAGAACTTCTCAGGAGACATTCAATCGTTTCCTATTTTTTAATATCAACTTTGTCTCAAGTGTTTCTTCAGAAAATCCTGATAATCGCAAACAAGACAATGAATGACATACAGTAAGAATACTGTGTATAGCTATAAAATAAAAAATGTGCAAGAATTTCGAGTCTGAGATAGTGATTCAAATGTGGGAATATTGGGGACAATTTTTGCAGGGAAAATCTACGAAATGAGACCTCTATTTACAGTACTGCTTCAAATGACTTCTATTGAAATACAAAAAGTGTGTTTCATTCCTATGGGACCTGTTCTAGGCGTTCAACTAAAATACCATCGTCGTTTGACAGAAAACCCTCATGCTGTGGTCCAATCTTGCACGGCTGAAAAACCTCACCAAAAGCCTAATAAACATTTCCCACAGTTTTTGAAAAATAATAAGCTCGCTCAAAACAGACCTCCACGGGGAAACCAATATGTGCTCCTTCACTGCCTCTGAGTATTCAGAGATAACCTCGGTGTGGGAGCCCTTCAGAGAGATTTCAATGAGGTAACAGTCAAAACTCAGACTGCAATGGCTTGATGTAACTTAATTGCATTCCTTTCGCGCCTCCGACGGCAAATTGAATTCCGGGGTAAGTCCCAACTCAAACAACCTCATAAACCCTGCTGCTCGCCTCCTGCAAATCAAACAAGGTCACTTTTATTCCGACTCAAAGGGTCTAATATAGCAACCCCTGTACTGCCAAACAAACCTGCTCTCAGAGCATTTACAACAATAGCGCTGTCAATCAGAACAGGACAGGACGCCCCCCGACTGCCTCTGAACTCGCCTGCAGCCAATAACACTGAAGGACGGATACAGAACAGACAAACGGCTCTCTTTATTCTGTCCTCACACACATGCTAATGCACCTGCCTGAGTTAAAAGACAGAGGAGCATGATGGGAAATGCATTAAACAGCAGTCCCAACTAGTATTTGGAGACTCGAATCACATTTGAAAAATCGAAATATTAAATAATTAATATATGGATGCCCAAAACCTTCCTGTGCTTCTGTGGTTGACAAAACAAGTCAAAACTGGTTATTTTCCTGTAAAAAGAAGAGAAATAACACAATCCAAAGCAAAGCGAGAGTCTTACCCACTACACTGAGTCTGGCTGTACGGCTAATGATGGTGCCCAGGGTGTCTATAGTGGCCACACACTGGTAAACCCCCTCATCGGGTTTATTGTGTTTGGAATGAACCACGGAGGTTATGAGGAGAGAGCCATCAGCCAAGATCTGCCTGCGCTCATCCGACGCCAGGTTGAGAAAAGAGCCATCTTTCCTCCACTCGATCTTGGCAGGCGACTCGCCGTGGACCGAGCAGTTGAGTAGCGCCGGCGCTCCCCGCACGGCTAGCGTGTCCGACGGCTCAGTGGAGAACCAGTAGGGGCTGAAGATTCTCACTGCTGACCCTACAGAGAAAGAAAAAGAGGTTAGAACCGGTACAAGATTCATTCGCGGCAGGACGTGCTGACATTAGGTATGAACTCGTGGTTGAAAGGACCAGAACTTAATGACATTAGGTATGAACTCGAGGTTGAAAGGACCAGAATTTAATAAAAGAAGGTATTTGCATCACTGCTTGATAAAATTAAGCCCATGTGGATGATTTTCTTTCATATGAGAGCCAAACACATCCATTCAAATGTCAAAACTTTATTGCAAATGTCGCAAAGAATTTAACCCAACGTTAAAGCGAAAGAGGATAGCGATTGAGCATTATAAATCATTTTAATTACAGATGTAGATTTACAAACAGCCTCTGGACATCAAAGCTCATTTGAATATTTTTTGTTCCATTGCTCATTGTAAGGAAATGGGGGGTCATGCCGACAGGTCGAAAGCGAATGCCAAAGAAAGTGCAATTACTTTTTGTCCTCATAAATGATTCAAATCTCGGCCTCAAGAGTCATCGGACATTGTTTAAACAATTAACTTCAGTACTTCTTGGATAAGATATGAATAATGAGGGGGTTTTTTTTCAATACGGCACTGAATGATTGCTGGAATGCTAAATATAGCAGAGAACAACTGAGAGTGAGCTTCATCTGACAGGCGTCTTCGGTTTATGGCGGGTCCACAAAGAGCTTGCGAGAGCAGGCCTGTAAACCATCATTCTGATGTTTGAACCCAAGGGTTAATGTCTGGTCACACTGATAATGAGGTCACACTAATACAGAGAACCCTGCATATCTATTCACTTCAATGGGGATGGTGTGTATTCAGGACATAAAGAAAAAATTAAAGGGATGGTGAAACTTTTTTAATGTTACGGCAGTGGAAAAAATGTAAGTGGCATTTAGTGGTGAGGTTGTGAATTGTTTGAAATCATAACTATAACTACGTTAGTGTATGAATCAACAGGCAGCAATATTTTTGTTTATAAATAAAACACCCTGTAGAAAAAGTTGTATCATTCCTCAACTGGAAAAAGTGATGCTATCAACATCATTTCTTTGCATATTTGTTGTTATAGTTGTGGTGTGGACATTCTCTTCAATTTACAAAGATATTCAAAACTACAGTTCCTGTTATCGTCCTAAGTGTGAACAGGGATTAACTCCGTCTTCCCTCAAAGTACTGTGGTTTATAATGACCAAAATAAACACAGGAGGAATGCATATTAATTCATCTATTAGCAACCACAAGCCTCACCGTCGCCCATGTGCATAATGGGGGCACAGTTCACCCACCATTCGGTCTTAAAAGTCTCTTGTAATGGAGTTTGGGGTGTTGGTCAGATAGGAAGTGTCATGGGGCTGTGGGCAGTAATTGCGGTCGACCTTCTGTCCACTCAGAGAGGTCTACTGGAACTAAGCACTTATTCTGACTCGCTGGACAACATCCACAAAAACAGCCTTGAGAGCCTCACAAAAGCGGCGTTGGTTGGCTGGACTGTTTTACCGCTATATAAGATAATTGAACTCTGGCAAACGTTTGGCTTTCCTCGAATAGTTTCCTTAAGACTGATGTGAGGCAATAGCAGTTCCAGCACAAACACATCTGGATTTGATTCATTCCTGTAAGATACACTCGCTCTGTTCACAGACTTCATTAGCACGTCATAGTCCAGCAGCATTCATCATTTAACACAAGGTCAGCTAACAGACACAGAGTGAATACACAAAACCTCTCGCTGGTTTGTATAGCATCTTAAACCTCACAACATTTGCTTTGTTTTACTTTTCTCCTTTCAATGATTTGAGAAAGCGCCTCCGCTACACAGATGTGACGATTTTAAGCAGCGCAAAGACTTCGGAGTTCTTCACAGATGGTGATGAGTGTCCCCGCACCTCCAGCACAGCGTCAGATGAACTGCATGCCTAATCATCAGCATCTTTGCGGCTGTTTGGATCTCGCTTTGAGGAAAGATGCAATACAAACTCGCCAGCTCTCACTTTACCATCAGCCAAAACTGACAACCATCTGCTGCTAGTGTTCCCTGGTCTCAAAGCAGAGCAGACACTGAAGTCACGCTCACAGTCTTCTCCTTCACAGAACTTTTCATGGGTCATTAACCTTTTAAAGCTCTGCTACACATACAGTATATGAATCACACTAGAGACAAGCCAAGCGCTTAACCGTACAGACACGCTGGAGTAAAATGTTGTGTGCTGCTACCTCAGGCTATACATATGAGAAGAGTCAGCGGTCAGAACTGATTGTTGGCTTCAAGTGGCAGGCTGAATTCTGTAAAGTAGTTTGCATTGGTAGTTCTTGGTGTGGTCAAAAATTCTGTATGGAAAGTATTTAGGTACCTTATATGAATGGAATAGCTACAGAGGTTTATACGTCTGGGGGTGCACAATATAAAGCCGCTGAAAAAAATAAGAGACCATTGCAAATAAGCATTTCTAGATGTATTGTGGCCATTTCAGTCCAGTGTCTGTTGCATGTGAAAGAATGACAGCATGAGAAGACACATGAAAACTGTGATTAAAATTTAGGTCATCACATAAAAAATACATTTGAATTTTGACCCGTATCTCCAATTTCTCTTTGGAAAAAATATTGTTAGTAGTTCACGGAATGAAACAAAAAGTATAATTTTATCCAAACAATTAAATTGTATATTTTAAAATAAGAAAAACAGTCTATGAAATGGTGTCTTATATTTTTCTACGGCTGTATATGGTGACAATATATTTTTGGGGAAAATGTGATGTTTGACACAAGGGTCACTAACTCTTTTTTCATACATTTTATGTGAAACGTAAAATTTTGAAAACTCTTAATATACAAATAGGATAACATAAGATTTATATTTATTTTTAGACGATTCTTTAATATAGCATTTTGAAAGTTCTGAACTATTGTACCATTAGTCACACTATAGGACCATTTTGAGATTTGGCTCCCGGCGCGTGATTTTTGGAAATTAAAATCAGCCAAGGGTCCAAATTAAATAGATATCCCACAAATAATCGGTAAAATAAATGATATACAGTAAATGAAATAAAATAAAACAACCAATGTCCGGCTTTAAGCCTCTGTTAGTGTATTGAATGAACATTTTGTAAAACAAAAACAGATTCTAATAAAATAAGTTTTTTGTTAATATAACAATGATCAAATTCATCATTTCTTATGACATAATATCTGTAATTAAATCTAGCATATTAAAGTATATAATTACATGGAATTTTCTACAAAAACGCAAATATTGACAGCACCTGTAATGATAAGTGGGTCGTTTCTTGGTTTGCACAAACTTCACAGAGATCCTCAAGTTGAAGTTGGCATCTTATTAATCATTTAATTGGCTCAAAACGCCGAGAAAAACAGCAGCAGAGACAAATTACACAATCTCTTTAGAGTCGCTTGAAATTCTGATGAGATACAAGCGCTCTTTGGTTATGAATCATTTTAAATACTAAGCAGGCCAGAGCAATATTGGATTTCCACAGGAATTTGGTTATAAGAATGAAGAATAATGAAAAGGGGGGAACGAACGGAACAACCTTAACTAACTCGGCTCAAGGACAGAAGTGAGAATATTGACAGTAATTTAACGCCTAAGCCCAGATACAATATGGCTAATAAATAAAATTGTGTAATATTATTAAAAAAGGCAGTGAATAAATTGACTTTTCTTGGTTAAGTATGCAGACAAATCCAAATGAGCCTGTACTACTGTACCATGGTACATGTGCAAAAACAATGGAGTGCCGCGGTGTCAGGGGGAATCTTTCAAGCAGAAGTCTAATCTATTCTGTTTTAAGCTCAAGAATTGACTTCAAATCCTGTTCTATGGCGCACAGAGGAGAAGAGAGGAAATCAGCCTTCTCCTTGATAAGTAAGAATCATTACTTCTGTCCCGGGTCTTGAGGAATCCATTTTATTCTACGTCCAAAGAGCCCTTCAGAGTCAGAGAAACACCTGAAGCCAAGCTGATGTGAAAATAAAGTTTGCCTCATTCAGAGACTTTAACCTCTATACGGTGTCTTTCAAGCACCTGTATTATAATATTATGTTATTATAATTACAATATTATGTTAGAGATACATAATTTCTGGAATTTAATTACAATTCCCTAATGGCAAAGGTCCAGGGATCGAATCCCAGAGGAGTACAATATCTCTTTATTAACCGAGTAAAACTGCAATTATTTTATTTCACACCACCAAATTAATTAACTCTCGCTTTCCTATTAATATAACATCCAGCCCTTCACCGCTGTGACTTTTATAACCAAAAGAGATAGCAACAGAAAAACCCATTCACTGGTTCATAAGCTTTCATCACTGTAGCAACAGACAAAACCCTGGTTTGCCGCAATTCTGCATCATTGTAAAATCAAAGTCTTCATATTCCTGCACTACACAAAACAAAAAGCTTTTCTACCTTTTATTACAGCAGGAGGCCACGTGGCTCTCAATCAAAGATCTTATACAGCTATAACGGCTTTCCATCCAGACGCTTAATGAGAATCCAACAAAATCATACAATCAAAACAAAATCCTAAATTGGAACAGCACATTCAAATAATAAATATGTTAAATAAAGCAGCCTTTGAATTTAAACTGCAATTGCTCATTTTGTCGCACCACGCGGATGAAAAACAAGCAAAAATATCAGTTTCATCAAGAGTCATTGCTTTTACATCTGGAAATTACGTCTGTATACGTTCTGTGTCAGAAGACAACCTTGTTGTAGTTTATCTGCTTTGGGGAAAATGCCCTGTGGTGTTGCGTTATTGAGCAGGAGGGTGTTCTGTGCCGCCTGACCCGCAGTAAAATAAACACACTGAGAAGAAAATCTGAAGAAAATATTTTGTTTCCAATATATAGAACAGCCTCCTCCTTTCTTAGACTCCATCCCACTTCTTCATGGGTTCCTAGGCTCATTAGTCCGACTGGAAATGCCTCTTGCTTTTATGTCTGTCCACCTCTAGTTTGCCTTTATCCTCCTGCATCACGTCTTCTCTCTGCCGTCACTCTGAACGCAGTGTGAAATTATCACTGATGTGATTATGAGAGAGGAGAGCACGTGTGTAACTTTGGTTTTGGCTTTCCTGTGGAGATGAGACATCTCAAACCCACCTAATAAACACCCTTCAGCTAAAGCTTCTAATCTCATGCTGAACGCTGAAACTAAGACTATCGCTAGTAAAGCTCAAATTTAGAGAAAAAATATGATGTTTCCATGAGTATACCAAGCTGATTATCTAGCATCATTATTTATCCTTATGGGGGTACTAAGCGCATTTAAGCATTTGTGGAACACAAAAAATATATTTTGAGAAATGTCTCAATGGTTTTGTGTCCATACAATGCAAGTCAATGGGTGCCAATGTTGTTGGTTACCAATACTCTTCAAAATAACTTCTTTCGTGTTCAGCTGAAAAAAGACATAAGGATGAGTAAATTATTTAAAAAAATAATTTTGTGTAATATTTACCATTAAAAGTTAATTTAATGATGAATTTAAAGTATACAAATATTTCCTATTGTTTTATGAGGATGTTTTCAACGCACACCCAGTTATGCTGAATATTGAGCAGAGGGCCAGCAGTGCATTGTATCAAGTATCCAAGGGTTTACTGACCCATTGAAATGGGTCATTTTTATTGTTTGGGCTTATAGGTCTATTTAAATATTGACCTCTTCTCAAATCTTGGAAAGATAGACTGTCGTAAAAATATGGGGCGGATACGTCAGCCATTTTTAAAGGTCAATGTCAGCGCAGCAGAAAAGAATGAACCGGTGATGACGACCTCATTGTCCTCAACACTCGCTGCCCTTCATCTTTCACACCAGCTACTGGGAACAACAGTGGTTCTCTCACTCAGGACCCCTTCCCGACGAAACCCCTCATGCCGCGGTCTGGATGTTCTGATAGCGCTTGAACTCTTAAGCATCCAAGGTGCAACGGCTGATTGGTAGGCCTCCATGCCTTCTTTATTAGTTTGGCACATGCTCAACTGGCAGAACGATGCAATTTTCCTGACGCGAAACACCTCAAGCTTGCCTTTCCTTCTCCTGCCAGTGGAGCTTTTCCAAGACCTAAACAATTCCGAGCACCGGTCTCGAGCCAATTCTGTCCCCCGCTACTCCATTTAGCAGAATTATGGGATATTTAGAGGAATTAACACGCACTCTGATAAGCCTACTGGAAGAAAACAATGGCAAGTTTTTGCTGTGATCCTCTTACTGAAACAACACCATTAGTTTTGCTATCGCTTTATGATACAAGATGCTTTATTGAAAGTCAAGAAGAGATCAGGCGTAAATAAAAAGAATATCAGTGGGTCATTCCTGTCAAACTGCAGTATTTGTAGGGCCATTTCTCAGTCATCATGGCAGATGTTTAAGCAGTAAACACAAGCTACAAGGTGGGATCACTTTTTTCTTCAAACCCAGTTCAACAAATATTTATAATTGGAGATGCACCGATACTACATTTCTCCACCGATACAGATTATTTCGAGTGATATCGGCCAATGCTGTTATATTTCTTAACTTTCTAAAAGTTATTAGTTCATATAATGACTATTAATATTGAACATCAAACTGGTGATGTTTCGTAAGATTTTCTATACACAGAGCACGAATTCAATGCATTTTCCTGTCCTATTATGATTGACAGGATATATCGTCCCTGTCTCTACCAATAACACTTATTGGACAATATATCAGTGGATCTCATTTCATTATTGTATTATAAATAATCTGTTTCAGTCTATCCTGTATTCATAACTTGCTGTTTTACATTAAAGGATGCAACCAGCATTAACACTGTATTTTTTTAAGTAATGTCAAAACGCTTCCCCTCAACATGTCAAACATGTCCATCTGTTCTATTTGGGAATGGATGCACTTTAGTACAATTTTAGAACGTAGTGTGGAAAAACATGTAACCAGTCTGTCATGTTGTGCGATTCTGAGCATAAGAGGTGTCTCAAAACTGTCTAGGTCGAATCAATGATGAATCTGAAGGTAAGACCATATGCCAAATACATGCAGACAGAAGACCCCCAAACGTGGACACGCTTAGCCCAGAAGGGGGAAGGCAGGGTAAATCCACATGCAGTGGAAAAGCCTTCCAGCACCAAATGAATGAAAATAAGATGATACGAATCTGATATTGAGAGTCGGCGAGCTGTCTCTAACAGATAGCAAATCCCCAGAGCACACAGGTAATTTCCAGCCTGCAGTAAACCTGGAGTGCACGCTGGCCCTCTCACCTCTGTTGGACAGAGTAATTAACCAAGCTGAATGAAACTAAATCACCTTCAATCATCAAAGCTGGCCAGCTCGCTTCTGAATCAAGCTTGAGACAAGAACAGAGTCAAAAAGAACAAAAAAACTCAAAAGCCTGGTCTTTAAATCTACGCCAGGTGACACGCTGAACAGAACAAAGAGAGTTGAATCCAAAAAGGCAACATGCATTGACTTCCTAAATATACTGAAGGGCTACATAATATATTGAAATGATACAAATATTGCATATCGAAATGGTTTGCTTTAATACTGCCAGATTTGTTTTAACTCAATGTACTTATACAGTAAAACAAGGCTGTTCACAAGTTGCAATGATGTTTTCTTTTGATGAAAACCTGTATTTTTGTTCAGTTTTTAAATATATTTTAATCTAATTTCAACTAATTTTACAAATCATCATCGTAAGATTTGATATACGAACAAAAATAGAATGCATGTAAAATGTTTCCGCAAGCACATGCAAAAAACAAAGGAAAAAGTCTCTCATGCCGTTAAATGTCCATTTTCATGACATCACTTGTAATTACACTAGTTTAAATACACAAGGGTCCCTTGTGTTAAGACAGCGGCCAATTAATTTAAAGCAAGGTGACAGACCAGGAAAGATAAATTCTATTAATTAATAAAGACAACGCTAAGGGCAAAGACCACCAGACACTGGGGGTGGGGGGGTAGATGGAGTGCAATGACCTGATGATGGGCTGTCAGCATCCTTTAGGTGGCCGATTCCAGCTGTTTAAAGCTGTTACTCCATTATGCCACACATCTATAGGGCTGCATTGCTTTTAATGTTGGGGTGAACGTCCATCAATCTCCTCAGACTGCAGATATACATCCATTGTATCAGTACTATATTATGATCTACAGTAAACTAAAATAATGTGAAACTAAGTTTTTAGTCATACTGCCCACCCTTATTCATAATGCACCGAAAGCAAGTAAAAAAGGACCTTGGTGAGCAAATAAATATATATTTGGAAATGGAACAGAAGTGTCCAGCACTAAATTTAGGTAAATTATACGGACCAAAATATTTCGTGAGGCGAGCACTTAAACCACATTTGAAAACACTGCATTTGCAGGGCATGCTTGCGTATCCTTCCTGACTTGTTATAGTCAACAATAAAGCACTTAAATACACACAAAAACGGCTCAATTTGTTTGTCATGGGGAAAACTAAATACATGATGATAAATAATGTCAAATAAAGTCAAATTGATTTATACTGAAAATATTTATGCATGGTAAATGTTAAATTCCCTCACCGTTAGCAGATATGACCAAAAATCCTACATTGTAAAATTGTGCCTAGTATGTTCAATTTGTCATTGGGAATGATTTAACGCCTGTGTGTGGCATAGATAATGTTTGGTGCACTGCTAACCAGTAAGCGCTGCTTTGTTCTTCATCTTCAGTGGCTTGAGGCAGACAAGGAGAATAATACAAGAGGGAGTAAAACATTTATCTTTCTGTCCTAATAGTAAAGAAAACGAAGTGCTCGTAATCAGATATATTATGGATTTGATCATGCAATACTACAGTATTTTTTATATATTTCCATTCCTCACATGCATACAAACCCCATAAGATCCATATACTCCATAGCCCTATGCAAAGTCAACCGCTGGCCAAACTGTGCGCATCATAATACGAAACGCACAGTGACACACTGAGCTAATAGTTTGCTTTGGGATGCTACAGTCATTTTAAGATGTAGCACTTCAACTGCGATTTAAGTCACTGTATTTTAACCACAAAACCAACTGCACACAGCAACAAAGCTAAATCTATTCATATCTTGCCGTCACGTTTAAGTATTCCTAAAATGCTGAGGGTACTAGCCATTTGTCACCTGTAATCTGTAACCAGAAAATATTAATGTGCTGCCACAATTCAGGGCATAGAGGGAGGTTTCAGGGGCATTGCTAGGGCGGTAGGGATGCAAAACCACTGTCACATTTCTCAAAATACCTTTAGAAGAAATGATGATAGAAGATTTGTGTGAACTATGATCTGATTCTTCATTTGATTCGTCATTTCTTCATTCCCAAAACCCATGCAGAACCATTTCTATAGCTTTAGCACTCCCCTTCACAGTTCACACACATAAATATAAAGTAAGCAAGAACTCAGCAGAGGTTCATTTTGTTCTTGGCACCATTTACTCCTTCATTAAGAGAGCCAGTGAACAGCAGATTCCGCTAAACCTTTTTAATTAGAGAGTGATTCTAAAACTAACAACTCCAGACTCATGAGACCAGCTCGAATCTCTTACAGGGGAGAGTCAGAGCCAGAATCATTTCACATAAACATGCAGAAAAAACACTATGCTGTAAAAGGTTCTTCCACTAGAAAGGAAAGGCAATCCTATGTTGGGGCAAAAAAACAAGATGGGGTGGACATTGGGGTTGTGTTGGCCTTTAACACGGAATGTCTGTAAGCAGAAAAGTATGCCTTCTGCTATCGTTTGCTTAGGTCCATTTCACCCATTTGACCGTGTTTACATGCAAAGTCTACCCGAAAGAGAACAAACACTGCGCCTACATTCTTGTGAAATAATCCCCTCAACTCTTTGATGGTAGCATTATGCCAAGCTGCCCCAGCTGCATTCTTCCTGGAAGTTGCAAAAGATGGAGGTTACGTGTCCAGAAGCCAAGCTCCACTGCAAAGATAAAGTCAACCAAATCCAAGTTGAGCACCCTTAATTAGCTGAAGCTATTTGGACCGATGCTATCTGACCCGCTTCCACTACCATTCCATTGAGAGTCCTTCAATGGCCTTTTTTGCAGCATTTACTTCAGTTCTGTTTCCCATTTGTTTGCCTTTGTTGTTTTGTACAGGGGGAGTGTTTTGGTCCCTCTTTGTCTGATCATTATGCTACAGCCCTACTGGAAAAATAAAAACAGGCCATACCAGTGTGAGGTGGTCAAGCTTTTTCTGAAAGCTGATGGTTCATTTCATACTGGTCCAAATGGGTCTACCAGCTCTTAAAGGGATAGTCCACCCAAAAAATGTTGTTTTGTTATATTACTCATCCATTGCTCTGTTGAACACAAAGAAAGCTATTTGAATGAATGTTAGCAACTGAGATTTCTGGGGCACCATTGACTACCATAGTGTTTTTGTTCTGTTAAACACAACAGAACATATTTTCAAGAATATTGGAAAACAAATAGGTCTGGCGCACCTTTGACTATCCTAGAAATCTCAGTTTCTGACATTCTTCTAAATATATTTCTTTTGGGGCGTTTTCGCCACAAGTTCCAGGAAAAGCTTTTCCCCCCAGAAAGTCCCTTCCCGTGAAGTAATACTCTTCCAGAGTTCCGGAAGATTCAGGGGTGGGTCTTCGTCGCCGAATATGCTGATTGGTTGAGTTCACGATGCATGTTCATTGGGTAACACTGCATGCTGCATTGTGTTCCGGTAAAAACAAACCACTATTTTCAAAAGTTTGTGGTGCGTGTAGTTTCAGCTGTTTACTGTTTGAAATGGATGAAAAATATGACAGATGGACTGACGACGCGGTCCAGGTTTGTTATTGCTGAGGACAAAATGCAATGGGAATAGGAAACGATGACCCGCAATAAAAAGGTAAACGAAAAAGGTGAATAACTCATGACAGAATTTAAATTTTTGGGTCAAGAATCCCTTTAAGAACTTGACCAAGATGGTCTACAAATCATGTAAGAAGAGGTACAATGTTGTTCCTTTAAAGGCATAGTTCCCTCCAAAAAATCACTCATCGTCAAGTTATGCCGACCACAAAAAATATATTATGAAAAATGCTCCACCAAACAATTATAGGTCATTATTGACTTCCTACAATGACGAACTACAATGGACGTCAATGGTGACCCAGCACTGTTTGGTTTCTCACATTCTTCAAAATGTTGTCTATTCTTTTGTGTTCAACAAAACAAGACAAGACATTCATGCAACTTTTCAACAATCTGAGGGCAAATAAATGATGACAGAATAAAAATGTTTGGGTAAACTGCTGTTTTTATCTATTACAACAGTGGCAAAGCTGTTTTTACTGCACTCGCTGATGTGTCCTCCTGCAAAGACCACCCACACGTTGTTTCATACATAGATCTCATCTTCAAGTGCGGCCCTCTCTGCTTCTTCTTCTTCTCACACCAGTTGTGCACAGCTGACGATGGTGCTTTACAGTATTTTACAGCTCCATTTTTGTTATCAGTGTTCCTCTTCCTGAGAAACACTGCACATAACAGAAGGGGGATTTACTTGAACCCACTGTGAGATAAAGGACTCCATCTCTCTCCTTCATCTGCTCCGCTGCCACCTCAGTGCTTCTTTCATAAACACAGGAAGGAGCACAGTAAAGAACTTAAGACAGATGCCATCAAAAGCCATCTTATCTTCAGAGAAAAACACAGCACTGACAAAAAGATGACCTTCGTATCTACACAAGACTCACAGAGATGCTTAGGAACCGTATGCGATTTTTTGCACAATACTGCAGATAGTATCATTACAGTAGGTGTGTTGGGTCTCTAAGACCTTCTGCCTACTTTTATAAATAATGACGGTTAAAGATGTGATTTGAAATGGGGAGAATGTATTGGGGGAAATTCTGCAAGCTCCTGACGCCCACGAGCACCTCTGCTTTTGAAGGTTTTTTCCCCTCCCTCTGCAATTTCTGTGACCTAGACGCAATCCAAAAGGGAGGAAAAAATCAATAAAGAAAGGCGAGATATAATTTATATTCTCTGTACATCATACAGTATATAGGTTGGATATGATGAATAATTAATAATATTCTACTGGAAAAGGCAACACATATGCTGCGCACGGACTTTCATTTGACTGCCATTTGCCTCCGGCAACGTTTATCAAACAAACAAATGCGGATGCAAACAATGCATTGCACTCTCCTAACTCCATGTTTACAGAAAGAGGACGTGATAGCAGAGCTCATTTGACTGCCATTTGACAACTCTGGAAAAGGCTGCCGTTTCCTCGTCTTTATAAAACGTTGCCTTGATAGCCACGTCTCTCCGGCGTATGCTGAGGACTCCGGTCGACGAGTGCAAGTGTCTATCAATATGGAGCATTCTGCTCGCTCAATAAATCCATTTCCTGTTAAGATCTAAAGCTGCCTTATCAAAGTGAGCGAGGCCAATTCATTCCACCTTGAAGGACACGCTTCGCAAATGCAGCGGCTGCCAGACATCCAGGAGAACCGGGTTTTCATCATACCGCCGACTATCATTTACCAAACTTAGAAAAATTCATGACAGAACTACGATGATATTATGGGCTAGTGATAAAAGAGTACTCTGACTGTGTTCTCAAAGTCTCGAAAGGTTTCTCTAGCCCAGCCTGTCTGTCATTGTTTCACTAAACAGGTAGCCTCGCCCCAACTCACGCCATAGTTTGAGACGAAATATGTTTAAACAGTTACAGTATTTATGGTTTGGATATTGGAAGATAGAACGCAGGTCCTATATGGCTGTGCCAGCCTCTTTAGACTGTGCCAGCTCAAATAGAAGGTCACATAGATGATTCCCCACAGCTGTGTTTATGTGTGTGTCTGGAAAAGAGACACTCCGACTGGATAATTATTTGTGTTTTTACAAAGCTCTTCTCTCTAAACACAAGGGTTCTGTGGCCGTGAACTCTTCATACCCTTTACAAGCCTATTTTTACGTCGCGTGCAATTGCTTGCATGGCTGTGGCTCTTCTGAATGTATAAATAGGAGTCGCTGTTTTTGATTGGTTGAAAGAGAAACTATTTAAAATGACGGCTACTACAAGCAAGAGCTATTAGTCATCTAGTGTACATCACTCATTTAATCCCAATAGGAAAGGCCATTCCAGCTAACACTGTGCGGACGCAATCACATTTTGAAATGAAGGGATTTTTACAGTCACCGATACAACAAAAAACATGTTAGAGCAACAATGTAGGTATTAGCTTAACAGTATAAACTGCACATTGTTTCTGATTTGTGAGCACCCAGCATGTATTGCAGGCATGAATAAATTATGCAGTTAGAGTTTTTGCTTTGATGTTGCCGACTGTATTTATGCTGTTGTCAATGTTTTATCGCCACTGTTTAAATGCTAAAGTAAATATCATAAATAATTTACATAAAGACATTGGTTCAAAACAAATATATGCAAAAACAAAAAACAAAGATTGTTTATAGCCATCTATTTTGCCTCTATACTGTTGAAACAACATTGCAGGTTACTTTACATATTCTTTATGTGGGTTGAGGTCAAATGACGTAAAACTGATCATTTAAATAAATGATCAACTGTTATTATAAGATTATCGTTATGAATTGGGCTAAGCGAAGGAGATTTTATGTTATTTTTACGTACTTGCTCACTAACTGAATGATGTTTAATTTGACCAAAAAACGTACAGACTGCCCTCAAAAACTTTCCTTTTTTAGATCAAACACAGCTAGCTGGAAAATTGACGTTCATTCTCTATAGTTGAAAAGGAAATGACAAAGGAAGAAACAGCAGCTCCACGTCCACACATTTCTAAACAAAGAGCAATCACACAGAAAAACAACGCCATTTCAAGCTGTCAAGCCAGAAAACGCAGTAAAAAACTAGTAAAAAAAATACTATTAACAGCAACAAACAATTTTTACATTTAATGGAGAAAGGCTCTCTTCACAACTGGAGCGCTCCCCCCCCCCCCACCCGGTACTCTCGTCTCCTCCATCACGCTAAGAGAAAGATTAATTATTCATGCGAACCCGCAGAAGGTTAGAGATAGATGCAACGTCTCTGTTCCCTCTACACTTGTTCTCTGCGTATTTACCTGCGAAGAGCTTGTGATCGAGTAAGATGGCGTACCAGCTTTACCATAGTACCACATAAACATGCAGAGCCTATGAATCACGCTCATTTTATTTGCGTGCAATATTGGACTGGGGATTTCACAGAGACACACAGCAGAGCCAGAGACCGTCAATGTGTGATGATCTGATGAGGTCAGACAGAGGCCGCTGCCCTTTCTTACCTTACGCTGACATACTAGTGCAATATGCTTTTCGATATCGAAATTGTTACGACATCACTGGTGTGTCATTCTAAGGAGGGATTAAATAAACTGGTTCTGCCAATCTTATGTTAATCTTGAGTAACAATTGCGAGTAGTATTTAGTTCTCACATTTACAGAAGACAGATACAGCTGTATGATTATTTCTGAAGAAAGCTGTCCTCCCGTGGCCGTTCCAATGGGCGGAGCTAGAGACGAGTACGCTCTGCGTGATGTCCGCCAGCTGTTGCATGGATGTAAATACTGTACCAAAAAGTTTTGTTGTTATCATAGCATTAACTAGGGCTTACAGTTTGATCGAGCCTTACATATAAGATCCAGAATCAGACCCCGAGTCTGTAGTAGAACAAAAACCACAGTAGCAACTACTACAGATAGACATATCTGTATGGTAAACATCCTCATTCTTAGTTAGCTTTGCCGCTATTTTAACATCATATAAGTCACCATTCATAATGTTTTAATTGTCTTCTGTATTTGTCTGTTTTTAAAAGGTGTAAATGCCTGAGGTGCCTTAAAATGCCAACAGCGGCTGTCAATATTTCACAACGTTTTACTTATCGGCTGTGGTTCAGACTCTAAAACGGTCACTTTTATCGATGGCACGATGGTCTTTGAAATTACGTTCACAAACAAAAAAAATTTGCAACTCTGTTGTTGTCCGGGCAATACAAACTCCATCCACTGCTGTCGTGACATTGGGTCCTTTGGAAATCTGAACAGGGCTTTTTTCCCCCTGACATCCAAAACACACCTCTTAGGTGCCATTATTGGCTCCATTAGCTAAAACAACTACAATACACGATAAGCTCGGTGCTCACGGCTTCTCCAGGAAGGAAACACGCTGATGGGCGTGCTCTACTCTCGCTCTCTGGTTCATTCATGGGAGTGCTCTTCCAGGAGAATGGCCAATAAAACCATTGGATCCTTGTTGCTCTTCCACTCACTCTCTGGTTCTTCATTGGCATGTTCTTCCGGGGGAATGGCCAATAAAAGATTAGGAACCTGGTTTCAAACAAACTCTTTGTTAGAGCACCTGACACCCACTTAGAGCGGGGCAAGTAGAACATAAGGTTGTTTCGTAAGTTCTTAAGAATGTTCAGATTCTGTGAGATTCTCAAAGATTTCCTCAGATGTTCTCAATCTTTTTGTAAGAAAAGCAAAATTTCTGTCAAGGATTATACTGCTCGTAAGTATATTTATCTATCCAATAAACTTAAAGTCGGCATGAAACATTTGTATACTTCATTGAATCTTGACGTATATCTCCGAGTGACACGGCTTCTGAAATGAGTTCAAATGTAGGGCGGGACTTGATTTCCCACATCGAGAACTTATTAGATCGTTGTAAGATGGGCCTAGCTAACAAAATGGAGGCAAATTTGAATGCAAGTTTGCAGTCAATCGTGGAGGATTATTCCCCACCGTAATCACCATCTGCACCCTCCCACGAAAAAAGATGCACCCTCACGCCATTCCTCGTGACAGAAAGTGATGAGAAGTCGTTTCGAGGGGGGTAGAAGGTCAACGCTTTTGCTGAAACATTATGAGGGCACATGAAATTATTTTTTATTTAGATTTCACGCAGTCTTAAATTTGTGTAATAAGCACCTCGCATTCTCATGTATATACTGTCTATTAGCGTGCAATGTGCTTATCAATATACAATATACAAGACAATATACTGGCTCAACACAATATGCGCCAAATACACGTATACAACTTTTTCTGTACAACTAACCTTTAAGATGATATTTACGACAGCTTTTGTTTGGAATTTTTTTCTTAACATCAATCTTGAGGGAAAAAACGGCCTTAAATTCGGGAATAAAAATATTAGAATTTAGGGAAATAATTTGCACTCAAGAAACCTTTTCTTAATGTTTTGTGAATCCGGTCCAAGATCATCTGACCTACATTGTCACAATTTTTTTACTTTTTACATCATGCAACAACTATCTAATAAAAAAATTAGACAACTTAGTCCCCTGAGCTACAAAAGACCCCTGTTCTGCTTCAAAAGGCATTACAATACATACAATTCCAAAACAGTTTGACAATGGCCACAGTGGCCATAAACTCCGTAAGCTATGTAGGCAATAGAAATAGTAGATGATGCTTGCGTTCCACTGACTGCCAAAAGAGAATAACAGCTCGAGCCACAGGGAGCTTAAACACTCCTCAGACTCACCGAACAAAGGGGATTCCAGTTTGGCTGGCACATTCAGAGATCGGGAATAAATCAGTGAAAACTGGAGCGAATGATGAGAGGATCTGAATGTCTTCATTGGGTCCTGACAGCCCACTGGCCAATTCCATAACATATTTTCATGTGAATTCAGGGGGCAGCTTTGTTTTGTGCACCCAGTCACATCCACCAGGCCATAATAATGACAGCCAATTACCATCAGGAGAGTTTTACCACTCGTTCACTTATCCGTGTACACAAAAAAACACACTGAAATGAAATACAGGCTGAATGAAAGCGATTTCGGCTGCCAGAAAAGGTTCCTTGAATGTTCTTTCTTGGAAATGTCTTTGTATGTTGTGTCAAGCACGCTCTTCTTTGGCTCTCAGCTATACTTTGGCTTGGTCATCTGCAGTGTTAAAGGTGGGGGTGCTAGTTGGTTCGGCTCCTTTGATCTGCAGATGAAGTCCGTAATCCGCCTTAATCATATTAACATAACCCCTTCTCGGCAAGACGGGCCCGTCTATTCCCTTCCCACATACACACAATGCACGAGTCTCAAAGCCTGCTTGCAGTTAAAACACACTTTCCATTAAACAAGGCTTAGAGGTATTCTGTCCATTCATGGATGAATTTAAAGAAACTTCCTAACAGCGCGACTGCGACACTGATAAACAAATGAACAACATCAACCGTATCGAAATATAGGATGATAACGTTAACCCAGCATTAGGCAGAACCTCATTTTCTTGAAAATCTCCAGAGTGTGTGTGTGTGAGCAGGTGTCGGCTCACCAGGGGGCAAGTCAACAGCAGCATGGGACTTGATGGCCAACATGTCACTTCCTGTAGATCTCCATGCAACTGCCACATCACGACCCCTCGGGAACATATGGTCCCGTTACATATCTCGACCTCAGACAGCACTGCAGAGGAAACCTGGCTGTTCTAAAAGCATAAATCATCAAATGTTTACCTTTTTTTGCACACGAGGGAAAATTCACCCGCATTTACATGGAATATCATTTGCCCTAATAGTTTGAATATTTCTATTTGCCAATGTTTCTTGAGCTTTAGAGGCATTGAGTAATTACACCGTGATCTACATTCCCCAGCCATTATGTACATGTAATGGTAAAGAGATGAATAATTCATGTGGGGTCATTTATGCAGTTTAAGAAGTCCCTCTTTAAGCAGTATGCGCTTACGAGAATTGCTACTGTGGGGCAAATATGTGGAATGCATTTAAAATGTGTCAATGTGAAAACAAATATTGATTCTGTTTTTTACTACATTGTAAAAATGAGATTCCAGCAGACTACATTTTCATTCAAAAACTACTATAATGGTACCAAGGTACAGTGATAACAGTTTGGTAGAATGAAATGCATTATGATACAAAATGATTACCATATTCATACATCACAGCATTTACATTTACTCCGAGGTGTTTTAATAATAACATTATATTGTCATAGCAAAAACTGTCACAGTCAGAAGTAAAGGATAGGTCGACCAAAAATATATGTTGTATGTCATTTAAAAATAAAAAAACAAACCCAAACATGATTTACATCGTCGCTAGTAAATCACCAGTAGATCAATGTTCCAAAACGTGTCTGGAATGCAAACTTAATGTAGCATTAAAGCCCCAGATTACAACAAAATTGAAATTCTGTCAACATTTATTCACCATCATGCTGTTTATGACCTGTATATGATTCTTGGAACACAAAGTAAGATGTGAAAGAAAAATGTCTCCGTGATTCTGTGCCCAAACAATAGAAGTAAATTGGAGTCAATGTGGTTTGGTTACTAACGTTCTTCAAAATATCATCTTTTGTGTTCTGCAGAAAAAGGTGCTACAGGTTTGGAATGACATGAGGGTGAGTAAATATTGAAACAAAATCCATTTTTGGTGAACTATCCCTTTAAGAAGTGCTTCAGTAAACAGACAGTAAAGACAACACAAG
Organism: Barbatula barbatula; assembly: GCF_947034865.1. Classification (NCBI taxonomy): domain Eukaryota; kingdom Metazoa; phylum Chordata; class Actinopteri; order Cypriniformes; family Nemacheilidae; genus Barbatula; species Barbatula barbatula. The sequence continues at coordinate 7,716,458 of NC_136766.1, forward strand.
ATAAGATGTCAGACAAAAAAGACGCATAAACAAAAGCATATGCATAAACCACCATATTACCATGGCACATGCCCAAACAGCTATGGCATTACCACGGGACCATGTCCAAAAATCGTAGCATTGGCACGTGTCCAAACAACCATGGCTTTAGCGTGGCACCTGTCCAAAAATCACGCTGCTTGCAGGCCTGCATGTGGGGAAAAGATGCAAGCCAACCAGTGCTCATCCTGTTGCAGATGAAGCATCCAGCATGCACATCCTTCACCCAACACACACCAAACAATCTCTTCATCTTCAAATACACAAGCCTCTCCAGAGCTCTGCTTTATGAGGGCAGGCGTGGCTTCCATCCAGAGCAGACCATCCATCATTGCGCAATTATACTGGAACAATCTAGCGAACACAATTATACCCCTGTACGTCTGAACCGAACACGTCTATGCATACACGCAAATGCACACAGCAATACACCACGGACACTATATGAGCTGTCAAAAACTGCCTCGCTGTGTCCTTGGGCTACAATACTCTAATGTGGTTTGATAGCAGAAGCAGGAACCAGCAAACAGACAGATGAGAGCGAGAGAATTTTGAGAGCTGATTGGGGAAACGGCGAGGGTGGTTGGGGGAAGGTTTGGCATTGTTGTGGGAATCACATACCAACCGTTACCATGGTGACGCGCCGTCAGTGATGGACTCCTCGCGTTAATGAGCATGCTGGGTCCCAGAGAGACCCCTCTCTCCCTAACCCATAACACCACATCCCCCATCGACCTCTTGCATGTGGCATACACAGGGCTGCGAATGGACACACATTGCTGTTTCATACATACAACTTTTCCAATTTAAGACTAAAACATTTTTTTTTTTTAAATGAAGACATGAATGGACAAAGACAGGGTCTCGCTAGCACAGGTGGATAACGCCTAATGGGCGTGGCCTGGCAGCATGCCAGATATACATTCGCTAAGTTGTGCTAAAGTGGGGATATGGGCTGCCCATGCAGACAAACAAAAGCACAATGGAGCAGCTCTCCCGCAAGTGATAATCAGACTGTTTTAGTACACGCTGCATTCAAAATAAAACAAAAGCATTGGAGGGCACTGCAGGCTGTCTTTCACAGAGAAACAAATGCACAGGTGACGTCAAAGGGCCTTTTCATTAAGTGCATTAAAGGAAAAACATGCCTCAAGCAAAAAACAAGAATTTGTATGCAGTAATACAACTTACGCCGTACAACAACAGATTTATTTTATAGACTAATCACTCAGTTGGCAAAACCAAGACAATAATTTACTGTAAAACACTTACAATGGAAGTCAAAGGCAAGCCCATAAGAAAATCAACCATGTTTTTACTATAGTTAACATGATTTTTGGCGTTTTACAAGTGCAGCCGATCCACACTGAAACAAAGCAAAGACAGAGTGTTTCTGACAACGATGTAGAGATGTTGCAGCAAGTAACACAAGAAAAGTATAAAATTGTGAAAGTGAAACTATACTTGCACGCTGCTACCAAACAATATCATGACTAATTAAATGTTCGCAATCTAAAATATCCCCAAACGACATTAATGCTATTGCTATCAAACTTGAGAGCAGCCAAAGCAACGGAATCACTTGACGAAAAAAACGCCCACACTACAACGCAAATACTGCGTCGTTAAATGTATCCACTTTGGAGTGCATTTACAAAAAGCTCAGTTTTAGTTGACAAAAATGCAGTTTTGGTGTGGACGGAAAGCCAAAACGGAGTGAAACTATTATTTTTCAAAGGAAATTGCATTGAAGCAACACTGTCGTTTTTTACCTTACAATGGAATGTTCAAGCCTTTACGTGGCCCTAAGCAGAATTTTATGTGCGGCCTCACCAATACAATCGTCTAAAGTTTTAAAGTTGAAACAAATAAAACAAAGGCTACAAAAGTTAAACCATGGTTACTTTTGTGTCAGGGGAGCACTGTATAACCACAAGAGACTCGTGTAATAGAATCCCTCATAAAAACACTTAATTTTGCCTGGAGATTAAAGTATATAGCGTTTACTCAATATGCAAGTAAACTAGAAAGAAACATAAAAGCGATTTAAAGTGCATTGTTATACATTTTATCAGTATGTGTGTTCCTTTTGATTTGGAAATACCATGCTCTACAGATTGAGGAACATCCCTTCCCGTACATTAAACCCTCCGACTTCATAAATTGAAAATAAATGAACACTAGCACATCCAAGAACATCAAAAGGGCAATTACATTTCGGAAGAACTACTCAATCAAGGTCATTCTGGCATATTCTGAACCACATCACGTGTGATGATGTGAACCCCAAAGCAAACAAAGCAGTTCTGTTTTACTCTTCATTAAATTCTTCAGTATGGGACACATAATACCAAATATTCCTCAGCCTAATCCCCTTCCTCACTCCGTGATGAAAATCATTTTATCTGACTACACGAAGAATCCATTAATAATTGAGAACAGAATATCACTCAACCTCAAGGAAAAAAGCTCTTGCCCAGACTGAATTTGAGATCCTGAGTAATTTTTTACCTAGTAATCCAGGAAGGGTGTATTGCAATGGTTTTTGATACAGCCCAGACATATTCTGTCTGAAGAGAAAAAGAGACAAAGAGAGAAGAGGTGAGAATGCATTCCAGTATTCTTCAATAACAAAGGCCGTTTAGCACCCCGAGAGCAGCTCTGATAACAGTGCAACGCTCCAGTAAGCCGTGACTATATGCACATCTCATCTCTCGTGCAGGTATGAAGCTGTGCTCCCACGGACGACTGCACAACCGCTGCTCAGACAAGCACACGAGTGCATAACGCAAAAACGCAAATGCACAAACATAAAGTTGAACGTGAAAGCATTCGAGGCATGTCTCTGAGACAACCGAGGGGAAAGAAACGCTGGACTTGTCGAGCTACTCTCTCGCCCACTGAAATGACTTTCAAGGGAGAGTCGTGTTTCAGTTTAATAACAGGTCTCGTGTAGGAAAGATCGGTCTTCAAAAGCTCTAAATTGGAGGGATGGGGTTTTGAACGATGTGTCGGCAGATCTGCTTGCAGGGAGAAAATACAAATTCAATACATCGCAGTGAAATGGTTAACACCAATGTTTTATTAGCAATGTACATTTACATTTAGTCATTTAGCAGACGCTTTTATCCAAAGCGACTTACAAAGAGTTCAGGGAACTTCTCAAGTCAATGTTGGACTTGAAGGTTTTAACTAGGAATGGGAATCGTTTGGTCCCTCATGTTTTGATTCAGAATCGATTCTTGATGCACTACTTAGCATATTTAAGATGCAATCGGGACACGTTTGCGCTCAGAGTCAGACTAGTGTTGCTAGAACTGTCACATATTGTATTTTAATACAAATGCGTGAAGCCGTTCTCATTGACGTATTCTGCTGTCAGACATGAAAATAAGTACATAATAGTAATGTATTAAATAATATTAATCGTATGACAAAATCATCATACACAGATACATTAAAAGAGCGGTTATTTAAGTGTATTAGTCCCGTGCAGACCACCCAGCGCATCCGTCTGGCTAACAAACTGTTCATATTTACAGACAACACATTCTCACTCCCGACTCGTCACATATTGATGCTCGGTCAGCGGCCCTCGGCATCATTTTTGAACATTAATTTTCGCCGTGCAGGGCGTCGATTTTGCTCCAAAATATTCAAACGACAAATAATTATGAAATGCTAAGAATTGCACCCATCTCGGTCTGGAGCATTTACCGAACAGCAATCCTGTTCCCCGCTCGTCGGAAAATGATGTCAAAGGGGTACCATGCGTGTTCAAAAGTGACGCCAAGGGGTGCTGACCGAGCTTCAATGTGAGACGAGTCGGGACTGATAACAGGTTCTTACAGAAGTATGTTTATGTTCTTAAGCTTGCAGTGTAGTCCTACAGAGCTGAATGTGTTTGGTTTTCTCACTTTCTCATGTTTGCGCGTGGGGTGTGCACTCTGTAAAAGGTCCAGGTGCTGCACCGCTCTTGCAGTTGACGTCCACCATATTTGTTCCAAAGACGTCACGTTATTTAATTTGAAACGTTTTAAAAGTTCTTTTTTTTATTTGTGAATCGATTCGAATCGCTAGCAGATTGACTTCAATTGCAATTCACTGCATAGCAACATGCTAGGAACTAGCCTATTCTTAAAGAAATACTTTAGTCCATGCCATCCGGGGGGTTCCTTACTTTCTTCAGATAAAAGATTTTTATAAAAATATCTATAACTTTATATCCATGTATAGGTTCCAACTTGTAAAAGCTCCAAAAAAGCACATCCATCCATCATGAAAGTCATTCAAATGATTTCTGTGAAGCAAAATGCTACATGTATTTGAAAAAAAACGTAATATGTTGTATTTAGGGAGATTGAAATCGAAACCAACCTTTAAGAACATTAAAATAAAACATGGAAAAACGTGAGAACAATGAGATTTCAAGTTATTGATTAGTCACCATATTTGAATTTAGCATATTCCGGGATTTCAATTTCACTAAATGACTTCACAACATTAATAGTTTTCCCCTAGTGTTTCGCTTCAGAAGACATTTATTGACCAACCAGAGTCATTTTCAGGAACTTCTGTAATGTGCTTTTTGACTGAAACTTCTCTTATTCTCTTATAAGTCGCTTTGGATAAAAGCTTCTGCTGATTGAATAAATGTAAAAGGAGCTTTAATAAGAATCTGTGGGAAATAAGGGTCCCATCTCCCAACATCATCGATGTACTATGACATTACTTTAAAAACGCAATGGCCAGCGAAGCGATTTATCAAACAAAGTGCCCAGCTTTCAAAACAACGTCGCTGGTGACAGATAACAGCTCAGTCCTATATCTCTTCAGAGACTCTCACTTCACAACAGAGTAAAATAAACATGTCCGCTCAAAGAAAACCTCTATCTTTATCTCTGTCAGTAGCAGCCTTTTCTAGTTCACGTCGCAGCCTTCCGGCTCCGCTCTGATCTGTCGCTTTAATACATCAAACCAAGTGTTTGCCCCATTTAAAGATGCACATGACAGGTTACTGCAAGCAGATTGCCAATCAGAAGCAAAACTGCCATTTCTCAATCTTAGGGTTGGGGGACAAATACTGCACATTTATGTTTTAAATATTTCTCTAAGAGATCAGGATGTTGATTTGTGCTTCTGCCACCTTAAATATCATACAATTCTTTGGAATTAAAACACTTTAATGTACTATGCATCATTCAAGATCACAAATGTAAAAATCATAAATGCGCAGCGTATGTCAGCTTTACAGGAGCATAATTAAGATCCAACCATAGCTATTATTATGACCGACAGTACAGCAGCTTAAACCCACCTGCCCTAAGCCTGATAGAACCATATGGTAAACATCACACAGAGTCAAACATGCGCCACAGGGTCATGCAAAACTGAGCAGGTAGTGATGTGTCAATGAAAAATGCCATTGTGATGCTCCTCTGACAGAGCCTGTTGCTCCCAGGACACAAATCTGTTATTCTGCTGGGTTTCCTCCTTGGTTCACTGCTTTTATGGCTCCTCTATTCTCAACGCGCGCTCATTTGCATCTCATTTTTAGATGACATGGCAGGGGTTAAAACTTCTGGTGTGGAACTGATTGCTTCCCGTGGAGGTATTGTAAATGAAGGTATAGAATGCGCTCCTCCGATTGCTTGCAAGCCACGTTTATGACGCATGATGACAAGATGATGCGACGACGTTTCCCTTTTCAATTAAGAGACACAAAAGCAGAGCAGCTGGAAATCTACAGTAGGAGGAAGCAGAGAAACGACACCAATGATGTAAAATATCTCAACAAAGAACTGGATTAGCATTTCTTAAAATACAAGTGCGTGCAAAAGAACAGTGGTAAGGTTTGAGGTAAAATGTGTCATAGCGTTCCTCGATTGGTAGAGCAGAAAAGCAACACTCTTAAAGGAAAATCAAAAATGAAAATTCGGTCTTGATTTAATCCCCCTCAAGTTTTCCAAATCTGTGTCAATGCATATAACCAAACAGTTCTTGGCCACCATTGACTACCATATAGGAACATTTGCTTTATAATTTTTTGTTCTGTTGAACACAAAAGAAGATATTTTGAAGAATGTAGGAAAGCGAACAGTTTTTGGGGACGTTTGACTACCGTTGTAATCTTTCCATCTATGTTAGTCAATGGTGACCAAGAACTGTTGGGTTACAAGCATTCTTCCAAATATGTTTCTCTGTGTTCATCAGAACAAAGAAATGTAAACACATTTGAAACAACTAGAGAGTGACTAAATGATGACAGGATTTTTTGTTTTTGGGTGAACTTTCTCTTTAAAAATGGCGCTTCAAAAGGTTATACGGCGATGTCATAGAAGAACCACTTTTGGTTTCCAGAAGACCCATTAATTTAAAGGTTCTTATAAGAACCAATTATTTTTTACTTTTTTTATAACCTTAAGAACCTTTTTTGGACTACAACCAATACTTTGTGAAACTTACATTTTCCTTGGACATTCAGCAGAAAATGGAGGTTCTACGCCATTGTGAAGTCCCCAAAGTACATAGGTTCAATTCTTTGCGAACACACATATTAACAAAAAAGTAAAGCTTGAATTTAATGTAAATTGCTTTGGATAAAAGCATCTGCCGAATGGAAAAATTTAAATGTAGGTATTTGGCTTTGATGCTGATTTTAATTTACCCCACTTTGCAACAGTTGTGACCCTCTGTGCGATCTAAACTAATGTAAAGAAAGAAAATCGTAATTATTATTCATGAGCGAGTCTGATAACGTTTGTAATGTGCTTTCCGGGTCATGTCCACACACCTGTGCAAAACTGTTTAAATAGTCTGTATCCGAAGTGCTTTAAGATGCATTAATTGCAAAAAAGGACACAAAATATCTCAAATATGAGCAAAAAAGATATTAAAAAAATATTAAAAGTGCTGGTAAGAGAGGGCTGTGATTATCCCCGGTGAAGTGTGACTGAAAGAATAAGAACAGGACATTGAGACAGTGGGACAAGTATTAATTGAGACATTACAAAGATCGCCCGAGGGGTCAAAACACATAACTGGTGGCCGGAGGAACAAAGAACATTTGCAGTGGATTTGACATTGTCCAGACATGGTGGGCCTGGAGGGGAGGAGTTATGACCACCCGCTACACAGAGACAAGCTAAGAGAGCACATACGAGCTGCGTCCAAACACTCATGTGAACATTCATGCGTGTGACAAACCAAACACCCTGCACAATGCTCGCACACGCATAAACCTTCTAAACCCGCACACAGACCTTGTATGGAAACACTACACTTCCTATTAAAATGCCTCCATTACTCCATTCGGACAAAGCACGCAAATGTTTAACATGTATTATCATTCACCATTCACACTGACAACCAGAACAAAATCCCTTCAACACAGAGACATTCACACGAGACTGTGTATTGTGTCCCGCTGAAAAGAAACATGGCTGAAAAATGAAGAAGACAGAACGGAGACAAACACGTGCTCGGGCACAATCGCATCAGAACGGTTAGCTGGACTTGACCTAAAAAGACCAACACTGAGAGATCGAGATGTTAAGGTGTAGTGCACTTCTGCGTTGTCGCTAAGGAGTTCAGAGGTTGCTATGGTGTAATGGATGGTTTCTTACAGGCCCAGGTCAAGAGCCCACACGCAAGTCTCTGATGTTCTGGTCTTTAGATATGGCTTAGGTTTCTCCTTCAGTGGATGACTGTGGGATTTTTATCCCCTTCGTCATCCAACAAGAAAAAAATTTGGAGTCCTGTAGCTTAGAAAATAAACATTTTGTAATGATTTTATTCACCCTTACGTACAGAAAGTGGATGGGCTTCAATGTTGCATGGTAACCAACATTCTTCAAAATATCTTTTAGTTTTCGGCAGAAAGATTTGTCATACAGGTTTGGAAAGACATTAGGATGAGTAAACAATGAAATCAAGTTTTGGTTAGACATTTATCGTTCCAGGTAACACGCAAAAGATGAAACGTTGTTCATATACTATACTGTCAATGTGGTAACAATTCCAAGTAGGCTGAAGTGATAATGTAGTTAACTGGTGATCAACAAAATAAACCTTGAAAACCTTGATCTGGACTGCAGAATACAACCAATCAGAATTACGTATTCCATAAATCCTCTTAATAAATAATAAGTTACGAGACACTAAATTCCCCGTCTCTCAATGCCAGAAGCACATAAAACACCAGCCTGATCTCCATCCTCAGCGACATTCATCTTCATTCTCCATACATGAGTTGTAAGAGTAACTGATGGGGGGTGTGGAGGCTCTGAATGATTACTCGTGTCTCTCCGCCCCCTGCGTCTGTATGGTGGGGTGAACAGGAGGACATTCGATATGTCAGGGTGCCTTCATTCAGCAACCCCGTCCCCTGGGTAAATCAAAGGCTGCGAGGTACATGTTCTGGCTATAAGTAGTGCGACAGGCTAATTGTTTATTGCGGCTTAGGTGACCTGTTATGGGGCAAAGGGTGCGAGAAACAATCAATAAAAGCGCGTCTGTGTGGGGTGGTGGGTTCCTGAGGCAGCATCTGTACAGAGCCCAGCCAAACAGCATGATCGCTCCCTCACACAGTCAATTAGCCGTATTAATTGGCTGTCCAATACATATCATTTAAAATCAATTTAGACTCTTTATGGACTCTCACAGGCACAATTTCAAGCCAAATAAACCTGAAACAAACACGGCCATTTGTCATGTATAAGGAGATGTGATATCACAGACTCGATATCTTCTTTGGGATCAACTAAAAGAAAACGAATAAACGGAATAAACGGAATAAACGAATATCCAGAGTGAATGAAAAAGGCACAAATATTTCTGTCAATCGAATGTAAGGAAAATACGAGAAAAAAAATCATATGGCAGAATGTTTTAGGTGATCTCAGTCTAGATTAAATAAAAATGGTTTGGGCTTTATAGTATCCAAAGATTTAAGTATTTGTGTTTGTTGTGTAATATTTGTTTGACATCATTCTGCACTTTAGCATCTCATCCAATTTCAAGATGTGAGGTAAATGTTATTGAAGCAATAAGCCACATCGCCCTAAGCTGTTCGCGAAATGCCTAAAACCCCCTTAGCTGTTATAAAATGCACTGTAACCCACTTCTTCACGGGGCTTATTGACTTTATAGTACTGCTATTCCATATTCCGTGGAAAGGTTTCATAAAAGAAAGTATATAAAATGATATTTAGGCTATTTAACGGGGTCAGCTGTTATAAATCGGGGTATTTTATAAGGCTTAGAACTCGGCACAGCCAAACAGAATCAAGGACCAAAACGGACCATTTTATAATGCCTATTTTAAAGGTATACTTCACCCAAAAATAGAAAAATTCTGTTATAATTTACTCGCCTTAGAGTTGTTCCAAATCTGTATACATTTCTGTGTTCTGATGAACACAGAGAAAGATATTTGGACGAATGCTTACAACAAAACAGACCTTGCTCCCCATCAGATCTTGTACAAACAGATCTTGTACTATTGACTCCCATCTTTTTTTGTTTTATTGAACACAAAAGTAATTTTGAAGAATGTAAACAGTTCTGGTGGCACTTTTGACTACCATTGTATTTGTCCTACTATGGCAGTCAATGGGGGGCAAATTCCGTCTGGTTATAAGCATTCTTCTAAATATCTTTCTCCGTGTTGTATACAGATTTGGAACAACTCGAAGGTGAGTAAATGATGACAGTATTTTCTTTTCTGGGTGAAGTATACCTTAAAGAGGGAGGAGCCGTTTAATACATCCCGCCCTAACTTCCTGTTTCATCCCAAACTTTCAAAGCATCGAACAAAGCTGCACGTTTCAAAACACTTCAATTGGTCATTGAAGTGAGTCCCTCCTTTGGTACTGGATTAAGATATTATGCATCTCTGTGAAACACAGCCTGTAAGGCAGGGAAGCCAGAAAGGGCAAAGAAAAAACACACAGGGCAGTCAGAATCATTAAAGCTCCTCATAGAGAAGGACAAACTGGGTTTCCTGGGCAAACCAAACTGCTAAGACTGACACCAATTTGTACAGAGCCATCCGACTGTTCCCAAGGAGCACTGCCTCGCTGTCAGAACTCATGGAGCTCCACACCAGCATTGTGTGTAAATGTCAGCCAATTCACTCTGCTGAGAAAACATTCAGACGGAGACACTATTCAAATAACAATGACCACAGCCCTTCAAATATAAATCCATTCAAAGACTTTGAGCCTTTTGTGTGTGGCTTTTACTGTAATAAATCACAAACAACGTCTTGCAGGAAGCTAATTGTTACAGACTTTTCTCCAAATGTGTCCACAACAATCTTATTTAATGTAAAAACATTGCAGTTTTGTCTCTCTGTAGATCTTACTTATGAATGTAGGCTCTACTAGAGTAAGCTGTGTATTGTCCTACCCAGAATTCCTCTCCGGGTTACAGCATTCCATATAGCTTAAACTCGGCTGGAGTCTTTTAATGTCTGAGCCACCAAATACAGACTTCTGAGGACGATTGTGTTGTTCCTTTGGCAGACTGATACACACAAAAGAATGACACTATTGACCCAAAAGAAATAAACTTTGTACATTTAAATATTGACTTTGCTACTGCATAAAAAAACATCATGTCCCCATAATAGCACAGAAGACTTTATAATTCAAATACAGATTCATGCTAATGAATACCAGACATAGTAACACTATCAAGAACTAACATCAATGACACACGTTTGCAGAAAGTGACAGATACTGTTTTTTCTACAAAAGAAGATTTTTAAGAATGCATACAGATAGATTTTTGTTGAAGGTATTCTGAGAGTCGTTTAAGACCAAAGACTAGCCAAACTATCTAGTGGAGTATTTGAATCTCTGACTTAAGACTAAATAATCAAAAGAATATTTGATGAGAAAAAAAAACTGCACACCACTGCAGGAAATAGTGCTTAAGACATGAGCTCAGCAAAAAAAACTAAAAAGAAACCGTGTATGCAACCCCTTACACTCAGGACAATGGTGGCATACATGTGAATAATGGGATTTTGGACACCGGGCTGATAATATCAAGATTTCTCAGAAAGAAACCCAAAGGTCTATATAAAACGCTCTAAAGAGCCTGGACGGAGAAATACATACACATAGATTAAAACTGAGAGGGAGCGCGAGAGAGGGGGGTCTTTAGATCATGCACCGCTCTAAACCTGCATAGAAAAGATCTTGCGGTGTGAATTCCTAAGCAGCGAGCCAGCAGGACTAAGGATGAATAATTTATGATGGCCCTTTGCTCAGTGTCAGCAGCTCCTCTGGACGAAATGATATTTATGAAGTCCCATGGGCAGGGAGGGGTCCTGGTCCGATGGGAGAAAACCCACCACTGATTGAGAGACGCAGAATGAGAAGATGCTGGTCAATGTCCGAGGGATATGAAGAAATGTGCATTCATCAGCAAAGCAAAACAAGAGCAGGATTATCTGTGAAACACAGTATGGACAAATAATAAGTCCCAAAGAAAATCTGTCTTGGACAAGAGAAATATAATAGCATCGGTTCTGTTTTTTTCCCACAATCAAGTGTAGTAGTAACTGGAACTGCAAAAAACGCAGTTTTACAAGTATTTTGCATTTGAAACACAGCCAGATATATTTTGTTTTGTTTTATGACTTGAAATTGTGGTTTTGATAAAGGAACACAAGAGGAACACTGGACATGCACCAAATACCACGCAGTCATCGTTTCGGAGAGATTCTTGGATCATACGCTCCCTACAATTGGAATCTTGTGATGTTTTTCCATGACCTTTTATTCCCTAGAAGGAAACGGACACTAGAGCGCAACGTCCATATTACAACCGTTTCCAAACTCTCGGTGAAAGACATGTCGAGCTAAATCGAAACGTTTGAGACGGCTTCAACTCAACAAGTAAAAATATCTAAGACCACATAGGGTTCCTTTAATTACAGAGTTTGAATATGAGAAATTACCTTTTAAAAACTAGAAGCATCTGCGCGTACCAACAGCCTGTGGAGTTTAATCACTGCACGACCATCAACTCGAAACAAGTTTCATTTGCATTTGAACACTTCGGCTCTTCGGGTCTTCAATCAGAAATCCACACCTGTGATCTAAAATACTGGTTTTCCATTTCTTTTGAGTCATTTGCGATTATTTGTTTCAAACTCTGCTCACACAGGAAGTCACATCACAACAGCGACCTAAAAACGGTCTTAGCGTGAAGGCTTCATTCCTGAGAGTAATTCAGTATTGTCTGCCTGTGCCACCGCTTCATTACATGATCCTTTTTTCAAGCTCGCAGAGATTTAGACATCTGATATACAGACCTCGATCATTATTCATACACTATTCATAAATGACCCTCAGAATAAACATACAACCCTGCTGATGGGAGACTTTCTCTGGAACTGAAATATTTGCCTTCGGAGCAGCTGTACGGCAACATTTAGCATGTTATGTTATGGCAATGGCCCTTTGACATCACTATGAATGGTGTTCTGCATACACATTCCTCTTAATGCGATTGGTCACGTAGAATCTTTTAATTAACAGTAGAAGTCTGTTACCATTAACAGTCAGTTCAATCATAATGAAGAAACAATTATATTATGTTCTTAGGTTTCTTTTACGTGTTCAGCACAAACAATCTAGACCAGATGAAGTAAATCAGAGTAAATTATGATTACTGTGTTTGTTCATATGATTTTCATAATCATTATACCTCATCATATTGGAATAACATTTCATAGTCATGTACGTAATAATTTAAATGCATTTCTTCAGCAAAGCCTTTTATCCAACGTAACAACAAACAAGAGAGTATTTAAAGGAGAAGTACACCCTAAAATTAAAATGTAGAAACATGATAGCAAACGAGATTTTTGGGGCACCATTGACTAGTTTGATGATTTAAGTGGTAGTCAAATGTGTACATGAAATGGCTCAATTGGTCTAGTTTAAGTCGGCACCAAGCCAGGTTATAGTAAACATCAAAAACACCCTAGAGCTACTCCGAAGCAATGAGATATCCGCTCAAAACACCTTAGCAAACCGCTTAGCAACACCCATCATTTCTGACATCCAAGCAATTCTTTAATGATAACGTTTTTATGAGCGTTTGGTGTCACTAAATTACACATAAATTAAGTAAAACAGTGATGAAAATCGTTTATAAGTTCACAATAACAGGAGGAAAGACTCATGCGAAATTGGTGCATTTCCATCAAGTTCCTCGAGCAGATCACGGTGGTATTGGTAACCAACCGAAAATAAAAAAGATCTGGAAACCAGAAAGAAACCTTAGACGGCAACAGTCGTTTAGTCTCGTGGGTTAAATGTTCGCTATGTCAGAATTTATTTTACAAAAGCGATTCCTTCTCCCATTATTCGCATTGTGTGTTTGTCGCAAAAAAGAAAAACTCCTGAAATGAGCGTAAAGACTTATTTGCAAATTGACGCAAATTAACCATTACTAGTTTCTGATGTGAAACGTCAAAATACGCATAAAACAAGGGTGATGGAACACGCCTATAGTCTCTCCACGACCTGATAAGAGATTAATATTATAGCAGTCTAATCTCAAAGCAGTCATAATAGTCATAAAGTCATAATAAAGCTTCACTCGACGATCTCCTGATCTGACAGACAGACCCTCAACATTCCTATAATTATAATAATTATATATTAGGCAGGGGAACGAATGTCCTCTCTAGAGGAACAATCCTCTGGAGTCTCTGTTATCTGCGTGTCTTGATAAACGTATTTCAGCACTGTTTGAGCACATTCTCAATGTCAGACATCGATAACTCCTCAGCTTTCCACATCCTCTTCTACATATTCATGACTCAGAGATCAATGAGCTGCCATAAAGACTGATGGACAGAAGCAATCGCCTTTAGAACGACAAATACGAGCCCTGGAAATTATTCTGAGCCGTCTGACAAATGAAAAGAGCATGTGCTAATGGAGAGGGATGATATGAATTAAAGGAACAGTTCATCCAAAAATTCTCATTTATGGGTGTCACTCCAAACTTATACAGCATTCCTTCTTCTGTGTAATGCAAAAGGTCATTCTCTCATGTTTTAAAATAACACAAAATTGGGGTTTTAAATTGAAGTCAAGGTCTTCTTGTTTTATTCAGGATGCACCATTCGCTTTTACTTAATAGCTGTTTAATTTAAACTGGAAGAAAGTGAAACAGCTAAGATTTCAAGCCGCTAATGCACAAAGTTAGAAAGCGTTATTCACACAGTAGAGAAGGAAATTTGGTACATAATCTTCTTCATTTACATTTGCAAGATTGATGCTGGCAGTGTTTGCACACGTTACTAAAGATACAACCGTCTCCATTCACTTAATGACTTAAATAACACGTTGAACAGAAAATAACCAACTGCCATGTTTCTAAAACAAGTTCGGCCATCATTTTGTGTTTGAGTTCAGAGCAGATGAGGGGCATCATCATTAAAGTCACAGATTCATGCAATTTTTTATTTAGCTTAATTTCTCACCACTTTCCACAACTCTACACTAGCAATATAGTCCTGGCTCAACTTCTGACCCTTCTGCATTGTGCCACAGCAAAAGAGATGAAAAAAACATGGATCCTTCAGCACAACGTGACGCCGCCAGAGGCTTTGTCCGAGGTGACCTCAAAACTAAACACGAAGTAGCATTTCGATTAAAACATCATTCAATGACAGTCGGCTTTGTAACACAACAAAGCAGACACCTCCTGATGCACTTTGCCAAATCAACAATAGCAGTAAGTCACTGTGCGAGAATGATGTATGCACTCAACACTAAACCAGACTAGGCATGTGAATGATGGGAACCACAGCGGAGAGAAGTGGGGGCAGGGAGGCAGAATTTGCACCCTGTAGGATTGGGGCGGGGGGGGGCCAAGAAAGTAGCATCCATTATTAATGCGAGTCGGCTACAAGGGGAAATGGATCAAATGTGTCTTTTGGTGGATCCACTATATCAAAAATCCATTAATTATTTGTTATTCATTTTGGTAGCTTTATTTCTATATTCTCGGCGCAGCCGTTAAACATCTGATTTGGCACCACGACCGACACCAAAGTGGTCGGACACCATATGGAAAGGTAGAGAAAACATCAAATTAGCATTTCCCAACAGCACAGGGTGTATTCGTAAGAAACAGTGTCGCCCGCTGAATAATTCAATCACACTTATGGTAAATACCCATAAAACATAAGGCAGAGACCATAATGGACATTCCGGTGTAAATGATACACGCTAAAGCAGCAACCACAGCACATTTTATTCAACGTAACAAACTAAGGCGTGGTGGATGTGATGGCAGATAAGTAACAGCGAGCAGATGGGGAGGGGTAAAAAAGATATTGATTGTACCACCTCCAGCCTGAGATCAGCACAGGCTTGCAGGAAACGTTGGCAAAAATAGAATGTTTGCAAGCCTAGAGGCCAGCAGTTTACGGCAAGCGCCCCCCCGGGACGCTAGTGGACACAACCGAGCTTCAAATGAGCCTCCGCCGGTCACGCCACATATTCCAACCTGCTTCCATCCCCCATGCCTTCACATAACAACACATCAAATGCTAAATGAAATTCAAATGGGAGCGCTGCACGACGGGATAGATGTCTCGAGTCATTGCCGAGGTTCTCAGGGGCCCAATACGGCACAGCTCCATAACCACTTAAGTACTGGTCAATTTTCCACAGAGATTCTGATGTGAAGTGTGGCAATGTGTGACTTCATGGCTGATCGATGCGCCGTCTTCCATTTCTGTTGAGATTCCACGCCAAAAGCGCACGTCATTTGTCTTTCCCCATGTGCATCGTATTTACGTGTTCATTAGCAGTAAGAATTTACTGGATGAAAATGGACGGCAAAGCTTGAAATGATATTAGGAAGGCTTTACCTTGAGTAATTCGGTTAGGAGGGTTCAATAACGACAAGCCGAATGAGCACCAGTGCTGGTCAAGGACCCAAAATCAATTTGTGCAGAACAAAGCGGGAGGAATGGGCGAGGGTTAAGCCCGTGAAAGGTAAATCTCATTTTAGATCGAGAGATCGCTGCTTCAAGTACACTTACACAAGACTGCAAGCGCTCTGAACTATTGAAAGACTAAACGGCTGAAGGGAAAGATAAAAATAGTCAAGACAACAGGTTATGACTGCCCAGAAAGAGGAAGATATCAACACTTGTTAAACTGCAGAGTCAAACTGTGAGAGCTGTAACCAGCTTAGACATTGTTCTATATAGATTTTTCAATAATTCTTAACCTATTACATTGATATCCTGAATACAATATATGAATAATACATGTTTACATCTTCACCTTTAAGGAAACAAATCTTAAAGGGACAGTTCACCCAAAAATACTCCGTATGACTTTCCTTCTCTTAAGGAACACACAAAAAAACATTTTAAAGAATCTTGGTACTTTCATAGTATGAACACAAAACCAGACATTTCTTAAATATCTTCTTTCTGGTTTCACAAAGAAGCATAGAGATTTTGAATGACATAAGAGAATATGTAGTTTTGGGTGAACCATCCCTTTAAAATGTTATGATCAAAGATTAAAAGGGGTATAAAAGATGAGCAACTGCTACACAATATAAACAGAACAACAAAAAAATAAATCTGTGCTCATGTCACAGATTGTCTTCTATCACTGCCGCTGATGCTCACCCTCACTGTTTATTGGTTGGAGATAGATGCGGGGCCCAGATTTCCTAATGACTTCCTTCCTTTCACACAGCAGTTTCCTCTCAGGAAATATTACTCGTACAAACTGCTGCAAGTGCTGACCCAAAACCACAATACACAAGTCACCATCTTTAATCAAATGTGAGTGTGCTTTCACCAAGATAAATCTCATAAAAAATAAATTCCACGAGGGATGAGTTTACTGAACTCAAAACATCATTAAGTATAAAAACAATCTCAGAGAACAGTGAAATGACAAGCGAATGCGTTTCATTCTGCCATACACAATTATACAAGCATGTCTTCAAATCTGATTTCTGCATTGACATTAATGGAAAATAAAGAAAAGTAAAACACTGTCCTCCTCACAGATTTATTTTTCTAAGTTAATGTTACATCTCACGATTGTCAATCTATATAACCCGCACCTAATTCATTCTGTGTAAGGTTCAAGATCATGATCTACAGAACCCTTAAAGAGATAAACCTAAAGATAAAGATCCTGTCATTTATAAACGCCTCATTACATTGAAAACCTGTATGTGACTCTTACATATGTGGAAAACAAACCAATAAAAAAATATAGAGAAATGTCTCAGTAGTTAAGTTTACATTTAGTTGAAGTCAATCGTTTGGTAACCAACATTATTTAAAATATATTTTGTTTTCTGATGAAGAAAGTCATTAATAAAAACATAGATTTTCGTGTGAATTCTCTCTTGAATCCTCGCCTTTTTCTGCCTTTAAATTAAGCCTAAATTAATATAATAAATTGCGCTTATTATAATCATCATCAAAGCACAATATACCTGGCCCAGTAGAGAATATAACACACTTTCAGTAATTGATGTAATATATGATCCTTTCAAGTCTATGACTGGAGCCCTTTGAGCTCAGGACCGTTCACCAGATTTAACCTAATTAGAAATTAATTATCACTGTAGCTAGCGTGAGGCAGCTATATTGTCACTATGTATCTAAGGCTTTACCAAGTGGGGGAAATTGAACCCCTGACCTATCCTCTTTTCGGCATGAAATGCGAGACACCACCCTGACTGCAAATGGCTGTGCTGGGAATACAGCAGCAATAAAATAGACCACTGTGTCTGGTGGGCTGGTTGGGGTGTGTAAGCCCACCGCTTTACCGAAACTGGGAGCGTTTTTATTTTGGCAAAGAAAAGACTGACGGGAAATGTTATTCGACTGCAACCACCAATTATCCAATCACTCCGTTTTTGTGTACATGATTTTGCCTAATTCACATAAAGTGGGGGGGTTGTGTAAGTGTCTATAGGTTAGAAATGAAAGATAAAAGTAAATTTGTGTATAATTGCGCTGCAAAAAAAGATACCTCTTTAGAAGCTTCATGTAATTGCTTTTTGATGAACATAATGGAAAGGATGTTTCAACCGCACATCTGAAAATCATGGGAGAGTTTTCTCTCCCAAAATTACCTAATTACAGAAATCAAACCTTATTATGAGGTGAGTGACAAGAGAAATCTTATTTGTGTACGGTGAATCCCAGGAACATTCATCCCTTGAATTTTGCAAATATGCCTGCAATCACAGTCAAATATTAATTGCTGACTCTCCTTGTAGTTAATTAGATGCATTTGTGCACGAGTGATAAATATATATTTAAAGGAATTGTTCACTCGCAACATACATTTTCATCATAATTTACTCACCCCTGTTGTCATCGAAGATGTATTTTTTTGCTTTAGTCGAAAAGAAATGTTTTCATCAAAAACTTTATTCTCCATATAGTGGACTTCAATAGACTCCAAACGGTTGAAGGTCAACCGAAAGGGCTTTAAAGCATTTGTGTTTATAAAGCATATACCTTTTTTTTAAATAACTGATCGTTTTGCTGGATAAGACACTTATTCATCGTCTGGTATCGTTTAAAGCTGCACTGAACCTGTAATTCTGATTGGAGTCCATTGATGTCCATTGATGTCCACTTTACATTTGTAAAAACTCTGAAATAATCTTGTATTTTGTCATTTGTATGCATTTTAACCATGCTTAATTTTCCTAAGGGTATGCACCTTGGCCCTCATGCAAACAGCGGTGTGTAAAATAGGAATGACGGGCGCTCATAATCTCTACAAATCTCCCGTGCTTTCCATAAAATAGCAGAAGCACTTTTTCAGCAGGTAGTAGGTCAAATGTGCATGATCATCAGATCTTTTGCATAAAACAGCTCATTAGGCATACCCAGGAACAGCTGGCCCTCACTTAATGACGCCCACGTCAACATGCTCTCTGGTATCATGTGACACATGTCCGAGAGGACAGTGCTGGAATGTCAGAAAGACTCTGCAGGAGCTTTCTCTGCGTTTTCTAGTGTTCTATTTTTTCACAGGGTCAGAGGTCAACGCTTCGGGTCGGGGGCCTCGAGCAGCTGGCTTCCATCATTCCTGTCGCTCCTATAGGGAACAGTGCATGTGCTGCAGCTGCATGACAGTCTACAAGTTACAGATGCTGCACCCCAATGATCGCTGCAACAGCGCTGGAGAATACAAAAAACGCATTGAAACCTCCACTAACATTGAGGGTTAAGTCAATAAAGGCAGACTCTGAAAGCAAAGGAAATGCAGATGATGACAGGAGTAATACAATGACTTTTAATAAATAATGCAAATTGAAGCCTATGAAAAGCTTAACTTTGAGGTTTTAACAAACCCCTGTTAAGAAGAGTTTTGCATTTGTTTTCTGAGCATTCAGACTTGAACTTTTTCCCAGGTGGATAATTCAAATAAAAAAAAATCCCAAAGATTTAAATTTAAGAGACCCGGGCCATATCTCCACGACTTAGAGTGACCTGTTTTGACTTCGCCCAGGGTCGAAGATTGACAGAATATTATTTGAAATAGTGAAAAACCTGCATTTTTGGGATTTTATCAAAAGTTAAATTAAACAAGACTAGACGATGAGGTATGTCTTTACATTACTTATTCATTGTTAATCTAATGTTATTTTTACTAATACATTTACTATTTAAAATCAAAGGTTGTATTTGTCCCGAGCTTACATTCATAGTTGTATTTTTTAACTAACATTTTAAAGAGATTAATAAATACTTGAACAAATGTATTGCAATTGTAACATTCGTTCTTCAGTAATGTTTGTTAATACATTTATTAGATTTACTACATTCATAGAGCACTATGGTAAACACGGAAGTGCAAACGTATATCACACGCACTGAACACGGAACAGACCCCGTACTGGCCATCTGTCTAACATTAACAAGGTTTTAACGGAGCGAATGAATGAAATTGTTCATCAGTGCACATTCATAGAGCACAATGGTAAACTGCTAACACTCTGTAACACGGTACGCTCACAAAAGCACATTTATCCTCCTCAGCACTTTTATTACCTTTAATAACAGTTATATATCAAACATAATATGATTCAATTTACCCTTACATTAAAGAGGAACATGATGTACGCATTTCTCTTATAAATTATATTATTAACATGCATTATCACACTCAAATTTGTTACACCCATTTTAAGAAACTCTCTCTTTTGATAAGATGTCCTACTTTACTTGTCACACACTCCTAAGGGCAACCACTAGATAATAACTTTTTAATCTACACATGGAGAGAAAAGTCCCAGCGTTCACTTTTCCACACCTAAATTCCTAGGGTAATACAAATACAGGAGTGTTTGTTTTTGGAGTAGGCAGGTATGACAAGCCCTTTCTGGATATTTGTGATAAAACAGAAAGCGATCAGAAGGGCAGATCTTAAATGTGCTGCAAGGAGTTCTGGGAGTCTCAGCAAACACACAATCTTCTGTGATACTCTGCGCACCCTACAGCTCTACGGCACACCGTGAGCGTTTCTCTTTGGGAAGAACCCTGTGGTGCCCGTCATCAAAAATCAAACAATGTGCAACAGCAACTGGGGGCTTCAATCACCTTTAATGATTTCTCTGCATTATTCTGCTGGGCCACTCGGAACGGATTCACGCTGTACGCAGACTTTATTCACGTATAACATT
The DNA here is from genome assembly GCF_947034865.1 of Barbatula barbatula. NCBI lineage: Eukaryota > Metazoa > Chordata > Actinopteri > Cypriniformes > Nemacheilidae > Barbatula > Barbatula barbatula. The sequence continues at coordinate 7,737,227 of NC_136766.1, forward strand.
TGCAGTTATGTCTGAGAACAGTAAATGTAAAGAGAGGAAATACAGCACAAGGTTGCAGGAATGTATTATAATATATGTTAACACAGACAGAGGTTAAAATGTACTTGAACTTACCGGCTACTGAACCTGGAGTTTATTCTACTGGTTAAAACAACTTATCTGATTCATTTCTGAGGCTTTAAGTCAGAGGACAGATTGAGGTATATTTATTACATGATATTTATAAAATGATAGATTTCTCCTCTTGTTTTCTACCAATGCATGCAATGCATTAAATGCTTATTAACACCAGCTCGACAGACATTAAGTGCATTATAAGCATTCATGTAACCCAGATACGTGCAAACTCTTTGAACAGGCCATAATTCTATCTTTATATCTCCCAATTAGACTACACTACATCTGTTCATATCTGGCTTACATTAAGTTTTAGATAAACGAGTGAACCTTCGTGACCATATGTATCATCAACATATCGAGCAGGTGTGAAAGCTACAAAGTCTTGCCCTGGTTGCATGATTTAGTGCAACGCTAGAAAACGGGTCATAGGGAAAGTACTAGAGACCTTTTCATGACAGCTGAACTAGCCGAGAAAAGATGAAGAGGACAATACTAATACATGTTGTAGTGGCTGTGAGCAGCCAGGCCGTCCTTGCATTGTTGGAGCGGAGAATGAAAGCTAAACGTTTAAACAAATTGGGTCGGTGAGAAATGGCTTCAAATAATGCAGTTTCAATTGGATTGCACCAGTGATCCGAGCGACATTTTTGCACTTGGAAAATTGGTTTCCCACAGATGACACATCACAGGTCCGGCTTTGATATTTTGATATTAGGGCTGCCTGCAACTAAGGATTATTTTGATATTCGATAAATTGGACGATTATTTTCACGAATAATCGGATAAAAGTTGATCTTCTGCTTACAATAACTAAATCAGATATGGTAAAAGTATACACAACTGAACTCCTTTGCCTTCTACCAAAATGTTGTGGATGTCTCCCTAGGAGTTGATTCAGGTGTCTCATATTAGAAGGGGCGGTTGGCCAAGGAAATCCTTTTTTTGGCATGAAAAGTGAGATATTTGTCATTCTAATGTAGTGAAGTACAGTAAAAAGAATACGCAAGTATAGTACAGATACTCAAAAAGTGACTCAGTACTCAAGTAAATGTAATTGGTTACTTCAGACCTCTGAACTAAATAACTAAGGGTATTTAGCCTACTATGTACTTTGCAAAGTGCAAACGCCACAAATCTTACATTTTGTCATTTAAAAACACCTCTCCCCTTTTAACTTCAAAACTGTGCGGCTGGAAGAGATGCATGCAAAACACGTCTGACATAAAACGGAATGATGCATGCACGGAGAGAGACGTTTGACGTCGTGCTGCAAGGAGACGCACGCACGGAGACAACCGCTCTGAACAAATCATGGTGATTAATTAATGAATCATAAAATAATTTTATATTACGCTGGTATTTTTATACCAACTTATATACAAGTAATGTTAACAAATTCTATGTCTCTCGTTTTTTTTCACGTTCAAATGTATATGGTGATGTGAGCATAACACGCGATCCATCAGGCCGCCGTGTGTGAACTTAAAATATTTAAACTAGCTTACGATCTGACTGAACAAAGATTTAGGAAAACATACAAATAAATTTTTACATTTTCTGTAAATTATAAAGTTAGTGCAGACGAATTGAAGAAGCGTTAAATAATGCAAGACAATTCTAACCCTGCGGTGACGCAGTCTTAGATTCTTATGAAAATGACAAAAATTCGAATAGCATTTTACATTTTAGAACAATAATTGCTGAATATTCGAACATTCGTGTACATCCCTACATATCACACATGCATCATAATCTTCTCTTTTGTTTGGCTGGCAAAACCCACAGCAGTAAGAATTTACCCGCAAAGAGATGTCCACAGGGACAGCATCCACTCACCACCCAAATGAGGGTGTTGATGACCACCGAACATTCCGTAGGCATAACCATTACTCTGACAGCAATAGAAAGCCCTACTCTTATGAAGATTTGAGTAGACTGATCATTTTCTCAAACAGCACACTAAAATAGAGCACTCAGTAACATAATTACACACTACGGATGGTAATGCAGCGGAATTGACCACTGTTGGCTCGGATCGTCCGTAATCTTTCCACTAATGTCATATAGCCTAAGCTCATCCTTACAATAAATGTACCCAAATTCGTCACAAGTAGCTCTTACCCACTCTGGCTTCAATTTTTGTGACTGATATCAATAAAGAGCATTAAAGGGATAATTCACCCAAAAATAAAAATGATGTCATCATTTATTCACCCTCAGGTTGTTTCAAACTAGTATTCATTTATTTGTTCTGTTAAACACAATGAAAGATATTTGTAAGAACGTTTGAAATTATCCACTAGTACCACTACAATTGTTGAACACAAAGTGAGATGTTTAGAAGGATTTAGGAACACAAACAGTTCTTGGGCACCTTTGATTACCATTTAATTTGACCTACTATGGCAGTCAATGTCCCAGAATTGAAAATTGCTCACCTTCTTACAAATATCTTTCTCTGTGTTCATCAGCAAAGTAATTTATACAGGTACGTAATAACATGAGGGTGAGTAAATGATGACGGAATTTTTATTTTTGGGTGAACTATCACTTTGATGTTCAGAATTAAATATTTACATCCGGTATACGGTCTAAGGTTTTTATTTAAAGGTAATAAAACATTATGCAATGCAATGCGAGACAAATATTACAAATATGTTGTCATATAACATACAATTAAACCAGTTACAAGAAATACTATATGCTGTACCTTTGGAAAAATATTTTACTATAGTAAAGGTGATTAAACTTTGGTTAAACTATAAAAAACAATAGTTCATTTTGTAAGGGGTCTCATTCTCATTTAGCTTTAAAACTTTGCACATGTTAAACATGTACACTGTCCTTATTATTGGTTCTTAAAGTGACAGTTCACCCAAAAAGAAAAAAGTTCTTAGCTTTCCAACATTCTTCGAAATATCTTCTTTTGTGTTCAACAGAATAAAGACATTTATAAAGCAATTTTTCGTACTATGGTAGTTAATGGTGGCCGAGAATTGTTTGGTTACAAGTATTGTTCCAAATATCTTTCTGTGTTCATCAGAACAAAAACATTTATTCAAATTTGGAACAACTTCGTAAATGATGAAAGAATTTGAATATTTTTGGGTGAACTGTTCCTTTAAGGGCAAGTATGAAATGCTCCCTCATTTATAATTCACTTCGGATAAAAGCATCTGATAAATCTATAAAGTAAATGAATAAGTTATTTCACACTCCATACTGGGTTAGAATGCTTCAGCTTCAAGAAAAGAAATTACAGTGGATATAGTTTCCCAAAATGGAAGCTCATGTCGTGTGCAATGCATTATGGGACAGGGTATCAATTCCAAAAGCAGCATGCTCTTATCATACGCTGCAATTTTTGGTAAATGCAGCATGTCTTCTAATTTGGCGCAGTGTGCACAGCTCACATCTGCATATTGAGCAGCTTATCGTTTTGAACATCAGACACTGTCAAGGACAAAACAAAGCTTTCGTCTTCACATAAAGAATCCTAAAGGACACGCTGACAAATATCAGGTCAAATTATTCATCAGCACTTCTGCCCGCCAGTACAATCAAACTCTTCCATCAATCACAGGCCGTTTACACGCGGCTATCAAGCCTTCGTTTACACATTTGCCAATTAACCATGGGCCCATTGTCCATCTAAATTAATAAAGAACGCTGAAGGCAGGATCTCTCAGCTGGAGGTTATTGTAACGCCCTATTTCCAGTGTGATTCAATTGCTGACAATACTGAATTTATTACAGTGATATTGATCCTCTTTGTTCCCCAGACGTCTGAAAACATGCAGCTGCAACAGTCATGATGACTCCATATAATGATCATAATGCACAACAGTAGACGGATACAGGGGCAATCAAGCTATCGTGCCGAGTGGATATTACCACCAGCTGCAAGCAAACGTTTCCGTGCTACACATTTAGACCACAGTGCTCTTGCACCTAGGATTTATACTGCAATGCTAATGAAACAAACGCAAAAATTTACATTTTCGTAAACGAAAAAGTATCTATGGTAGAAAAAATACTATCCGTTATAAGCATTATGGCTCAACGCGACCTCCTGCATTTAGGAGGAAGCAGATCTCTTACATTGCAGAGTGGTTGCAGACAGGGTTGTGTGTTTATACGGTTTAACATGCTGTTTACATTGACCGCAGGGAAGCCATCAACAAACAATTCTCTCACAGCAGGATAACGCCGATAAGACGGGATGTAAACAGAATGCACTGACAATCTTTCAAAAAATTCCTCATCTCAACACATGCCCGTTTCCTTTCAAGCACACTGAAAAGTTGGAACGTGGTTACCGAGATGCAAGCGCCCTGACCTTTACCAAACTGCTTATGGTTTGCATTTGTGTGATTTAGGACCTCGGAAAACGTGTTTCGCATAAACAGATATTTTCAGAAGGGGACCCCACAATTAGTAACTTGAAACTCGCTCGCCGCATGTAGGTCCAATTCTCTGGAATCAATCAAAACTCCCAAAGGAACTCCCTGTTCTCCCCCCTAATCTCCTGGTTTTATTACTTTCCAGACAGAGCAGAGCCTGCCCATTCCACCCACCCAGCCCCCATTCCTCTCTTTTGTACTGATCTCCAGCAAAGCCAGTGATTTTTACCCCGGCACGTTGCTTTTCATGCAGCAGCAGAGCCTCTTCCATCAGCCTCGGCACGGAAGAGAAACCAGCCGCAAACTCTTCTACCGCCTGCACTCCACGTACGTGATCCCAATAAAGAACAACCGGCCGTTGTGTGTGCAGTCACACACGGCCGAACAGATTCCAACATGTTGCTGAAACAAATTAGTCAAAATGATGAATGGCACAAATGAAAAGCGAGCTTTTTTTCGCTTGCACTGTAAACAAAAAGAACGTCATTTGGGAATCTGGTGAATGCAAATTACAACCTTCCTACAACCTTTCTCAATTTAAAAAAACGCCAGCAACAGTTTATCTCGGGCGAAATGTGTTTTGGGTCTCAAAATAAAGTCATTTGCTTTCACTCGTCTAGCCAGACCTGTGCCTATGTGAAAATAAACAGGTCAGACATTCTCCCCCCAAAAAACCTTTCTTTCAAGTCTGGATCAAGATGCAATCTTGACTGAATTAAAACAACAAGAGTGCATTTCTAACACCCAGCATAACAAATGCATGTAACCCCCATCTTGCATGACAAAATGACAAATGTAAAATTAACATTTGGACGTCTAAAAAATGCACGTAACACCTTTCACGACATAACGAAAAATGTAAATGATTTCACACAGAAAGAGTGTGGGAGCTGTAGTGACACTCCAACAGTGTGTGAAATCCATCCCATAAGCCCTGATCATCAAACAGGCATCGGGTTATTATTATCCTATAATAAATGAGACTTGGGTTATCGTTTTCTGCTTTGGTAACTTGCTTCGTTGGGGAATCAGCTTGATGGTCTTGATACTTTAATGCCAATAAACCTTTGCGCTTTACAGTTGATGTGATGATAGAAATGTTGCCCACTCTCTCAGAATGAAACATCGCATTCATAACGTTAGGTGTGTAAGCGAGTCAGTCACGAACATCCACCGCTTCCCTTTCGTACACATACACGCAATTCGCATTCCCGAGAAACACGCAGGTAGCGCTGCGGAAACTTTTAAAGACCCTCCGTGTCGATCTTACCTTTCCCGGCGTGTGAAAGCGTCACCGTGAGGCAGAAAACCGCGACGAGCAGCCGCTCCGCCATCACTTTAATCACAAGTCAAAGAAGTAACGTTACCAAAAGCCTCGGACGTGTTTAAAATCCGTCTGATCGAGCGCTCGGGTCGGTTCAGCGGCGCAAACGCATCCGGGACGAGTCACTTCCGAAAGTTGCCGATGGAAACATGAAGCTCGCCGAAAGGTTAGACTCGATCTGCCGGAGAATCGCGGTTTAAAACTTCAACAGGCTGCGGAGCCGAATCAAAGTCAATCCATATCCGCGAGTTTACAAGGACCCCGAGCTGGAAAAAAGCGAAACCGGGGGCGTCCGCCTAGGCATTGTGCGTAAAGGTGGAGGTAGACGGTGAGAGTCAGTCCGGACGGTAGGAGATATTTTTTACTGATCGGAGAGAGAGAGAGAGAGAGAGAGAGAGAGAGAGAGAGAGCAGCAGGAATTCAGATCGGATCATTGGAAAACAAGGAACGGATCGCACAGCTATGCGGATTTTTGACACGTAGCCTTTTCAAAAGCCCGGAATGGCCATCATTTGTGATCGACTTATCTTAATGACTGTCGAGTTTGTCTTTCATGTGGTAACGCGTCGATTTTTGTGAGTATTGACCTATGTAATCTTAGTTGAAACAAAACAGATTTTGATGTCCTTTATCCTTTTTTATCTCCAATATCACCGATACAGTGTTAAAAAAACGTTTGGTACGAATACTGTACACACGTGTTTTGAATTTAAAAACTAACCTTGATAACCAAGATTGGTATTCGGAAATGTATATTTTTTCTTTTATAAGCAAAGTCTGCTTCTGTGCATTCCGTATAGTTGCAAAACTACACATAAATATAACGTTAAATTATATTTAAAATAGTCATTTGACTGCTATTTGAATAGGGAACGTGTTTTCCACGTATGCACGGCATTCACTTGGAGGAGCTCCATCTACTGGCAAATGTACACACAGCTCTGTAAAGCCATACAGTAGTGATAGGCTACATCTTTATATAATAAAACACGACTAATCAAATAGGCTACTTCAAAGAGATTCTATTAAATTATCATGATGCATGTCCAAAACAGCACGGTATACTATTATTATAGTAAATGTTATTCCTTTTGTTCGTGTAGACGTTTTTCATTAGAACGTCTGTAAATATGAACTCTACACTTTTTGCGGTTTTGCCTTTAGCATTTTGTTTTTGCATTCAGATTAGATATAGATTTACATTCTGCATTTAACATAGTACTTTGATCTGTTTATGCATTTTGTTTATATCAATTATATCATTGTGCTTTATTCATTTATATTTATAGCCTTCGTTTTACTATCAACTGTAAATCGTTGAGTAAATTGTCAAACATAGCATTTCAATTTTTACTGTGTTTGCCGCAATGCATGGTATGCATATACAAATATTATGTCAGATCACAAGCATCTGAACATATTTTTACTAGCATAAGCCTTTGGTAACGTCGCTTATCTCCGAAACTTAGATCCCTAGCTTTCTGCAGATGTTCAGCATAAACCCTCGAATGGCATCTCCATTAGTCCCAGTCTGCCGAGAGGAGGAAATCTAATTGTTGGAGGGGCAGAACAGAATTGCATGGCTACTTTTGTATTTTTCTCACTTGGTGGCTAAAGGATTAAAGCACTTGGCAGTCAAGCCGCTGAGGATTACATGGATTAATACAGGTTTAGAAAATGCTGGCGGAATTAATCTGATCACTGTAAGCATTGAACCCTATTAATTTAAAACTGATTATTTGGTTGTGGATTGACATCATACTGCCATATGGACAGCAGTGTTTGCCGAATGGCTAATGTACTGCAGCACACAGACTGGCGGCAGATATTTAAATCGTGAAATCTGACACTCTTTTATTCCAAAAACACAGACTTTCAGTTTTTATTGATCAAACTCATATTTGTATATAATATCACTAAATCACAATTCTACATTCCTGTTGACAGCCACGAGGCTGTAAAACATGGAACAAAATGACACGTCTTAACAAAAATCTTGCCTTCTGTGTACACATGAATGAGTTCTCAAAGCCAAGGTTTCCAAGCAAACACTTTCACTAAATGAGGAAAAGTGAAAAGTCTGTCTACGCTTACTCAAATACAAATGTTGCTGCAAAACTCTACAGCTTTTCTAGAACACAAGACATTAGTCTGAAGAATATCTAGGTCGCTCCAAATAGAAAATGAGGATTGTGTCTGTTGCAAAAAAACAAACACTGAAATGAGCACCAAATTGTTCACAAATCCAACTGATTGATTCATACACAAATAAGATGAATCTGATTTAGTTATCTTTGAGCATGACAGCCCCCATTCCTCACTCACTCACACTCGTAACATTGAACAGAGTTGTCAAGAAATGTTATAGTCAGACAGGTTTAGAACTCCACAAGGGTGAGTATATTACAAAATTTCATTTTTGGGTGAACTATTTCTTTAACTTGCACTCGATTATTTTGGAGCAGAGAGTCAGGGCAAAAGACAACAAACTTCAGAAGAAATGCTGAGAGCAGAGGCTTATATGATCTTAAGTGGGTCGGCAATCTTTAGGCCCAGCAGGGGGCTTAGCAAGCCGGGCTGCCTTCACCCACAGCGCAGCAGGGGACCCAATCCTAGATGAAATGCCCAAAAACCGCCTGCCACATTCTAAATAAATACTCCATGGGCATCATGACCAAAACCTCTGAGTTTGTTGGAGGGGGATTATCTCCTAAGGCAACGAACAACTCTGAAATGATTGTGGTTAATTTCGTGGATGTTAGTATCATTGAGTGACAAAATAAAAAAGACAACTCTGCACTTTAAAGCATACCATGGAAATGATTGATAACAGTATTATGAATGTAATGGGTTTATTACATACACACGTACACAGCATTTTTGTACACAATGAAATAATATTACAAGACAAAGCTTTTCAATACCAAAAACATAGATTGCTACCTATCAACATCTTCAACCTGTGCTTTTGTGGTTAAGAGCTTTCTTCCTGTCAAAGGATGTAAACTGTTGTTAAAACCCCTTAAAGAGGGCTTTCCTTCAACCATGAGGGAATAGGAAAAACCTTTATCTTGCATCTGTGAGAGACGCATTTGATAAGGAAAAGCCAATTCCACCACATCTCCAGAGCAAATTCTTATTTATGCCACATTTTAGGCACATCAGAGGCAAAGCTGCAGGCCAGAATGTTTTAATATTTTATCGGAGAAAGATGGTCAAATATAACTATAGGGTGTCTGTCTGTCTCTCTAAAAACATATCTACAATTAGTTTAATACGTATGTTCATTTGCTCCATTTCTAAGTTTGTTAGAAGTCATCGGTTCCTCTGGAGCTGTGCCTTTCACTTCACCGGACATTGCATTTATGTTTATTTATCTATGTTTTTGGCAAAAAGTTTTCTTGTCAAAGCAAATTATGAGATACATACTGTGTTTGTGAGCAATACTTTAAATGGCTCCTGAGAATTCTAGGCAAGAACTTGGATGAAAAAGCAAAGTGCATACAGTGAGAGAGAGAAAAAAAAAGTAATTTTCCACAGTTTCAAACTTACGAAGATTTAAAGACTGAAGATGTGAAAGGGGAACCACCAAGAATTCCAAAACGATGTTTAAAAAGGTTTGCCAAAGACGAAGAAAAATAACTCGATTTTATTCCCTTGGTAGGGAAAGCAAATGCATCTTAGAAATGTTTGCGTGCCAGAGGCAAAGTTTATTCAATATGGAAACCAACTAAATAGAACTGGCAGAACTCACATACTTACAGATAAACTTGTTGTCAGTCTACATGTATACAATTGTATTGCAACTGGGATGGAAAGTCCAGATGCTGGTGCTGCTTATTATCAATACTGTTAACATTGTGAATGATTCACTCCAAACATTACTGACCAACAAACCTAAATATCCTGCAGGAAGATCTCGGTCAATTTAAACAGAGTGTGTATCAAAGTCTGTTCCAACAAGTTTGATCAACCCTTCATAACATCCAGCCAGGAAAATGGGTCATCCTACAGACTTCTAATCTACAATAATAACATATATTTGCAAAAAACATTTTTCTATAGCATTTTGCTTAACCATGTAAAAGCAGGATCTACATAAGAGCAAATGTCCAGATGGTGACTGCACGAGCCCTGGAATGCTGTTATCAGGTAAGATTACAAAAGCACACAACAAGTGTCTAAGACTCGGTCTGCTCTCGTGATAAATTGAGTTAATGCATGTTTACATATGTCAGCACAGTCAAACTCATTTCCCTGAAATCCATATCAGGAATGTGATACCCTTTCAGATCGCATTTTGAAAGATATAACCATTTCATTTTTTCTTTTCAATGATGGACATTATTATCAAGAGTATTGGACATTGCTCAGAATCTTTGGAATGCACAATTTCCTATCACAACCTACAAAGTTTAACACTGTAGAATAGAGACTGGGACTAGTTGTCACAAGGCTAGCAAAGTTTTGTGTCAAAAGATGGAAATGATAGTTTTCCCAGCAGTTTGTGTGTTGGTTTCAAACACCTAACATTTTACCATTATATGCGCCAAACAATAATTCAAATGATTTTTTCCTGAGCTGATGGATAAACGAGTGAACACAATACAACAAAAGCATACATTGTGGCACTGGTCAGCTAGCTAATAAATTTGACCAACTCAAATATGCAATATGCCTCAAATATCTACCCCGGTCCCCCCAAATGATGAAAATGTTCTCATCATAAACATTGTAGCCATAGGCTCATTTCGAGCGCAGACAATTTGTTTGGCCAGCTGTTCACCGATACCAACACAACAGTTCAGACATGCACATCTGTTTGTATCTGACGCTTAGAAAAAATGCATCCCACGTTCATAATTATTATGCATCCATGCGTTTATATTTGATATCAATGAAAGCATCTGCCAATTCTCAGTCCCTCCTAGAATATATATTTTTGTTTAAGCCTTACAGCAATATTTCAGAAATGCTGTATTTAGTTGTTCTAAACTGCCTTTTGTTTTATATTCAACGGAAAAGTTAATGTTATTGTCTATAATTAATTTACAGCATGCTTCACTTCTATACTTTTTCTATATACTCTATACTTTTTATTCTTGTGCATTTTTAGGTCAAATTATGAAATTGCCTATTGCAATAAGGCGTCTTTAATGGGCTGTTGTGTTTTGAGGTGCGGTAAGGATTGGTGTTGGCACAGCATATGGCCTTCCTCAGCTAGAGCTCATCCAGTCTTACTGAACAGGTGTAACAGCAATTTACTGGCAGGGACCACTCAACAGTAACGTGATGAGAACCAACTGGCAGTGGTCCCTCATCACTGGGTCTCACAGCCAGAATATACCCCGTTTTCAGCAGCCAAGGCACAACGCCACAGAACCAAAACCAGTGCCAAAGTCCTCATAAATGTTGTATTAGGAGTTCATGCTTTCTAATGTGTTAATGAGGGAATAAAACAATGTGTCATGAATAGCAACATGTTTGGAATTCTTCGATCCTGTAGATACGGTCGATAAGTTCAGTACTGTACTGGATGCAAAAGTTATTGCTCAGCTCAAGCTAGTTTCCTGCCGAGTAATAATTCTCCTGTAAAAGGTAAACCAAATTATTTTCAGACTGGTAAGAAATCTACATTATAATCAGTGGAATGGGTGGTTATTCTACAGTTTAAATAATGAGACCCTATCCAAAGTGCTCCTCGTCCATTTTCTCTGGCCAATTTATTCTGCCCATCATTTGTACTTTGTAAAGACGACAGAGAGAGCGAGAGTGACAGAGCAAGAGAGGTTACAATAAAGCAGGCTGTTCGTATTCCAGAGGCGGAGTTATTGCAGGTAGCAGACAAAACCAATCACCATAATGTGTTATTCATCAGCTCAGAATTGTTCGGCACAAGGCTACAGCGTGAAATAGACTCACAATTATACACAAGCGAGTATGCACAGACACATGATCAGATTGGCACAAGGCCTTCTACTCAACCACACATACCACAGATGCACTTTTTTTCTAACATTTCTGCATGTTTACTTTTTATTACCAATTTAGCACCATGTTCACAATTCCTCCGAAACAGACTGTTGACTGAGTGTGCAAAAGGTTTGCAATAATTAGACACCCAAGGCATAGCGTATTATAGATGCACAACACATTATTTGATTGCGACTCTTCTGGTTTCTAGTAAACATGAATTTAGTACATGATACTCTCCTTCAAGGTCATGTACAACCGTATTGTTTAAAAAAAAAGAATCAGAATATGTACACATTCAAAAGGAACAGTAATGATATTTTAGCAGCATCTAACTGTGAGGTTGCGAATTGCAACCAACAGCTCACACCACCCCTCCATTTTAAAGCACTGACGGTGGCTGAGAACTTAGATGTCGTCACCTTATCGCTTCTTTGCCGAAGGAGATAACGTATTTTCGAAATGCGCTCTGTAGAGCAGTTTGTCCGTTTAGGGCTACCGTAGAAAACATGGCAAATTCCATGCAAGGGGACCCAGTCACTTGCTAACAAGTTGCTACATGGGACTATACAGACATTGTTGAGGACATTAAACGTCATCACACATACAAATCAAAAGACAAAACAGATGCAATATACTAAAACTGTTCAAATCCACGTTTGTAGTAGTCCACATTTGTACAGCTTCATTTCTTATAAAGAATTTTAGAAGGAACGTCTAATGTTGCAAAACATATCAGAGAAGCAAGTTGCTCATGCTATAGTCAACATTTGAAGTGGGTCAAAAAAGAGACAAGAATGGGTATTGTTCTCGTCTTAGAACAACTTTGATGAACCTTTTTGATCCACTTCAAATGTTGACTACTGTACATGGTCATTATTCCAGTTGTTATTAATTGAATGCATCATTTTTCAATACTGTTTAAAATGTTTTAATTTGTTTTAATTTTTGAATACTTTTTGTTACATTGAAATGATTCAAAAAAAATATTTTTGCAAACATTGCTTGGATTGCCTTTTGATTTATGATGTATAGCAGTTTTATAATATTAATAACTACAGATTAATATCCAAACTAGCTATAATATTTTTTGTAATTATTGCCAATAAGTATAAATAACAATAATTTGTCAATATAGATATTACAGTAAATTACAGTATAATACAAATACAGTATTTGGGGACCACACGATCTCGTCTCTGCTATTTGCGGATGATGTCGTCGTGTTGGCCCCTTCAAACCAGGACCTTCAGCATGCACTGGGACGGTTTACAGCAGAGTGTGAAGCGGCTGGAATGAAAATCAGTACCTCCAAATCCGAGGCCATGGTCCTCAGTCGGAAAAGGGTGGCTTGCCCACTTCAGGTTGGTGGAGAGTTCCTTCCTCAAGTGGAGGAGTTTAAGTATCTCGGGGTCTTGTTCACGAGTGAGGGGAGGAGGGAACGGGAGATTGACAGACGGATCGGTGCAGCTTCTGCAGTAATGCGGTCGATGTACCGGTCCGTCGTGGTGAAGAAAGAGCTGAGCCGCAAGGCGAAGCTCTCAATTTACCGGTCAATCTACGTTCCTACTCTCACCTATGGTCATGAGCTTTGGGTCATGACCGAAAGGACAAGATCCCGGATACAGGCGGCTGAAATGAGCTTCCTCCGCAGGGTGGCTGGGCGATCCTTAGAGATAGGGTGAGAAGCTCGGTCACCCGCGAGGAGCTCGGAGTAGAGCCGCTGCTCCTCCACATCGAGAGGGGTCAGCTGAGGTGGCTTGGGCATCTGTTACGGATGCCTACTGGACGCCTTCCTCGGAAGGTGTTCCAGGCCCGTCCGACCGGGAGGAGATCCCGGGGAAGACCTAGGACACGCTGGTGGGACTATGTCTCCCGGCTGGCCTGGGAACGCCTCGGTGTCCCCCCGGAAGAGCTGGAGGAAGTGTCTAGGGTGAGGGATGTCTGGGCATCTCTGCTTAGACTGCTGCCCCCGCGACCCGGCCCCGGATAAGCGGAAGAAAATGGATGGATGGATGGACAAATACAGTAAAAAAAGACAAAATATAGTAAAAATACAGTAAAGTACTGTTTTGTATCTATACCGTAATATCTTTTGTGCTGTAAAATGTATTACAGTACAGCACTGTAAATCAAAATACAGTGACTTACTGGCAATCGTGCTGCCAGTAATTTACTGTAAAAATACATGCAAATCGTTAACAGTGTATACATAACTTCTGCTTTCAAATTGACTTTTGTTTACATTAATCAATACATTTGTTTTATATTCGGCAGAGGTAAGGATAAAGCGATGCCATGGAAATGGATAACACGTCTCATTAGGACCCAAACAATCTCCAAAAGTAGATTCACATAACCTTCAGAGAACATATAATGTAACCAAATCCAGGGCTGTACGCCTACCTCAAAACAACTTCCCGTCTGGGTCATTATGAATGATGAGGTGCTACTCTACAGGCCTGACCCACTCAGCTATCTGCTTTCTACAATACCACACACACACGCCATTATCCGCTGAACGGATTCTCTCCACACAAGCGGCTCCATTATACGGCAGCATTTCTGTAGAGTACAGAGAGAGCACGTTTCACACTGAAACACAACACCTGAGAGGCAGTCTTTTAAGAGAGGTAACACAATAGAACCTGCAGGATGACGGTAAAGCAAGGTGTGGGATTGTCAAATTAATCTGATTATTGAAGACTCGAACTGAGGCAGTGCTGTCCAGTGTGAGTTTCTTCCTACAAATCCTAATTCAACTGATCTTTTCTGTTTAATTCGACCTGGGACGGACCCCACTTCCCCCCCTTTCCCAACATATTGACTGAGTTATGAGGGAACAGTGAACCCCCCCACCCACTACTAACAAGAATCAATAGCAAAGCTGCTTTAAGGGTCATTTAAAATAATTATAATGTAGGTAGCCTATATAGACCACTCGTCTTCATTTGCACGAATAATATTATACAAGATTCAATTAGAGCGCTGCTACATACATCACATACACGCAAAAACATCACCATACTAGTGTACAGAGTCAGTTAATTGAATCTACATGCTTCTATAGTAGGTCTTTTAAACGATTAATCACATCCAGAATAAAAGTTTGTGCTTAGAAGTATATGTCTGTTCATTTATAAACGCATACACGTACGTGTATATTTCAGAAAAATCTATTTAAAATAGGCTTAAATGTTTATATAATTTAAATCATGTATATTTGTGTATATATATATATATATATATATATATATATATATATATATATACACACAACAGAACAAAAAATCTACATGGATCCATACAATTAGGGTCCTTCCCTGAATCTTTTGAATGAACTGTGAAAGAAACTTTGCACCTATTTTGCCACCACACGAATTATTACAACTTTAAAAATAACAAACACGGACTGCTCAAAGCAATTTCTCATATGTAAAATGCAACAACACACTGTATAAATAAATAATTAATATATATGAACATCAAGGCTGCATGGTTTGCTGGTAAAAAACATGTTTCAACTGGTCTGTAAAGCATTGTGTTAAATAATGATAAAATGTATAACTTGAATGTAAAAAGAGATTTGTGGGTAGTTGCCAAATACCATAAATGTGACAGGAAACATTTACATATCAAGATAATATGTCCTATGCTTTTAATATTTATTGTAATTTTAATAATATAAAATTTACAAGGCTGGGTTTGATCCCTGCTTTTCTATTTAATGGGAGCTGACATCATGTGTTACATCAATCAAGCAGGTAATCTGTATTATTCTCTTTTCTGATGATAAAGTCTGTCTGGTGTTGGAAGAAATGTTGGCTTGTCTTTCACAGCCACAGGGACTTGGCAGCCATTCTGAACGATGGACAGAAAATGATTTATGAGTGTGTCACATGCAGTTGGGGTGGAGCTCCAAAGACCCACTTCTTCTTTAACAATACTACAACCCCTCCCCATCTCCTCCTGACTGGTAACAGGTGGCTGGAATGGGATGGGCATTTGGGCAGACAGACACGTTGTATGGTCGACTGAAAACCAAATGAGTAACAAAGTTATGATGTATCCTCGGGCAAGACACTCCAAGTGTTGAATGAAGTGTCATCAATCACAGCTAATGAGCTGCTAATAACTGACTCGTCCAGCAATAGGATCACACTGATGTATAAAGCAATCGGGATGCATCATCCTCCAAGATTGTTGGTCAAGTTCACACACCAAAATAAAATTTGACAGCAACAGTGTCATAAAATGTGCTCTATTAGCTCAAACTACACAACCCAACTGCATTTTTCTTATATACATAGATGACAAATTTACAGTGTTCTATGGCGTGGCAGTGGCCCAGCAAAAATTGTAGAGAACGAACTGTTAATAATACGGTATTTTATTAATTCATTATATTATTATTATTCATAATATAAAATAGCATAAGAAAGATTTATCTTCAATGTTAGGTTTTTTTTGCAGTCTCACCATAAGACACATCATGGTATATTTGTTAACCGCCCACATACATGTTCACACATTAGGGGTGTAATGGTACACTCCACTCACAATACAATACACAGTAATGGGTTTGCATTAGGACAGCATAACAATGATGAACAAACAAAAATTTTCCACAATATATATTGTTACCCGCCAATATATGTAAATATAAATGAAACTAATGCAAGTAATCGTCGGCTTTCCTCAAGTATCAAAGACCCCATTGACATAACATATTGCAATGGAATACCAATTTTCAAGTCTTCCGAAAACTCATACAGTAATAAGTAATGATTAGTGTTTTTCTAAGATAGACTATATTTAGACAGCATATTAGACTATATTTGAATGGTCTGGAGTGACACGTGACCCTTTGGTCACTATGCAACGGCTGGAGAGCCTCCTATCACAGTGTAATATATCACAGTGATGTGGTCAGTTAAAAGCAAATGTTTTCCAAGAGACATGGATTCGGCTGAGATAAATATCTGACCAGGGCAAATAACAGCTTTATATAATTAGCAATTAGCAGGACTATTCCACCGCACCTGCTGGCAGGTTTGTGCTTTGCGCCCCAAAATATAGTTCGGATACACAGGAACAAAACAAGCGGCAGGTTGTTAGATAAGACTTAACTGGTGACTTTGTGATTCATGTGGTCAATAACATCGTGTCCGTTGTTAAAAGAGTTATAGGTCACAATTTTTATTTTTAATTCAAAACAACGGCCACTGTGATTTTTCACGGCTATCGGGGGAATATAACGTGACTTCCGATTGTTCATTCAGTATGGATTAAATGCGAACGATTCTGTTCGATAAGTTGCACTGTTTTTAATTAAGATGTCTTCAGTTTGATGTAATGCCAAAATACATACTGTGTGTCCAAAAAACCACCCAGTGACAAAAAACTTAGTGAAATGTGATTAAAAAATGGGAAGAGATGTAGGAGTTACCAGAGGGTACAGCTTTTCCATACCACAGACTTGATTTGTCAAAATAAATATATAAAACTGGTTTATTCAGGCTGTTCCTATTTTATAAAACCCACTTCACTTCTGTTCGTATTGTTGTTTATCAGCTTGAGAGTCAAGCGTGTTTTATTGACTTGGGTTGAGTTATTCAAGCTGGTTTGCAGATCCTACTGTTGTATTGTCGATCAACTAGCAACTCAATCTGGTTTTGACCCAATAAACCACATTCATCAAGCTTGTCGGAGCTGGTAGATTATCCAAACAATCTCGATTTATGGTCCAACCTGAGAATGGTGAGGTTTCAATAATGAAATGAAACAGTCTTTTAAATAATTCGCTGTAAGTGGTTGTTTCTGAGAAGCATCGGTCCTGACTGCTCTTGTAACTTCATGGTGTGGTTCTGCTGTATACCTGGGAAATGACTTCTGACGCATTTCCAGAACTGGAACTGCTGGCTGTATTAATCACTGCAAAAGCACACAACATGGTAGGCTCCATTACCTATTGCCCATGGTGACCGATGGAGGCTAAATGAGAGCTTTGAGTGGGTAAAATGTTCACCACCCAGTCGGTGAGGTAAACCAGCAGGTGTAAATGACCATTACAACCAATATATGTGTACACCATTGCAGAAACTCAACATGACAAGTTATAATGTGACTAATGTATATGTCAGGATAGGATAAAAAGACTAGGAAATGATTTTATCCATCTGGAATTGATTGTGAGAAGTGGGCGCTCTATAACAGAATGAAGCAGAGCAAATGTCCTTGCAAATAAAACCGTAGTCCATATTTACAATGTCGAATCTGATTAAAAACAAACCTGTCAGTACACCACAAAACCACAAATCTAAATATCCGAAGGTTTAAGAACTACTGGCTACCTGAAGTGTCTTCCAAAGACACAAGAACATCTCAAACATTATCCATTCATCCATGTACAAATGCAAGACTTTCCTGGACTTGTTTTTAAATTACAGAATAATTGAATCATCCTTTCATTTTTAAATATTTTAATCACATTTAACAATCACATAGTAACGCTGTTTTGCTTGGAAGGCAGAGGTATCCATTTCAGCTGCCTGACAACCTGTTCTCAGAATGGAGATGGATGAGTGCTGTGGGAAGTGAGGTAATATGAGGCATCCGCCACTTTCTGCAGTCAGCACTCTGAAAGCTTCTTCACTCTGGAATTTGTTAGTGGTGTTTGTTTTAGTGGTCTTTATTTCTGGGAACCCCCGCTCCTGTCTTAGGAATGTTACATGGCTTTTATTGGCAACAGTCTAACACTGTTCCTGCACATAAAGGTCTGATATACTGTAAGTGGTCTTATAATGCCGGTTTATTACCAATTCTCAATCATCGTCCCTGTAAAAATATAAGTCCTATTTACTCACTTCAGTAGTGTGAAGTTGAGCCCCGGGGCAAGTGTGATGTATTGAACATAATAAGTAACAGGTGTGTGGGCTTGGGGGGGTGTGAGACATCCAGCTGTCCCTGCAGCCTCAGGTCATGTCCTTCCCATCTGCTAGCCCACATCTCCCCGTGTTCCCCAACACCTGAGGTGCGTCTGTAAGGTGCTGCCCTTGTTCTTTCAGCCAGGGGTCAGAGCCCCTCTCCCTCAATACTGCAGGTCTTCAAGAGTCAGACAGGGACCATGCTGATCCTCCAATGTGTCTCTGAAATACATTTGTGAAATTGGGGACGCTGTGCTTCATTGTGTGTGATTTTAAAGATATTTTAAGGAGGATTTTATGTATTTTTGCTGTTTTGAAGTAAAACTTTCAAACGGTTTTCAAGGGATAGTCCAGCATTAAATATAACAATTCTGTCACTTATAAATCCTGCATATAAGGATACAGGATTTATAAGACGATCTTTTCTTTTAAGACGATGTGTTTGGAAATGTCTCGGTGGTTTTGTGTCCGTACAATGAAAGTTAATGAGAGTCGATATTGTTTGGTTACATCTTCAAAATATATTTTGTGTTCTTCAGAAGAAATAATGTCATGCATGATGAAAGAATTGTAATTATTGGGTGAATTATCCCTTTAAGATATGGCATTAAACAACATGATTCCTAGAAATTTGACTATTCACTGGAGTAAAACGTTCGGTTTATAAAATAACTATGCAATACATAACAATATTGATTTAACAACACAAGCTACATATTTTTTTTGTTAATGTTCTTGTTTAAAGACGTTTTATTCCATATGCTGGTATGACTCGAGCTGTTTCGCATCATTCCTCGAGCCCATTTTGAATAATGTTTACCGTCTTCTTCAGTTAATTCTAATTAGGCTGAGAAAATGAAGCCGAGCAGAGCACCAAAAGTTTTTAGGAATCGTTTTCAGTGAAACTCTTACCTGTTTATCTGTTCATTGCCAAGATTTAGTCAATATCTCATCAACTTCGAGAGCAAGAACTTCCACTCCTGTGCATATATGTCATTTAAAATAACTAATAGTATAGATTTTAACTGGTTGCTGAGGCAACATATTCTATTTAAAGAAGCAGGGCTTAGTTTCCTAATCCGAGCAGCACACGTTCAATAAATAATGAAAGAAATGAAAGAATTGGTTGATAGATGACCCTGACATTTGACAAAATGTCCTGTGCTCACAAAACATGCATTAAACAACTAATTTAGTTTTTGTAACGTTTGACAGAAACATCTAGTCTTAAGAGAGCGCTGCGTTGCATAGGATCTTATTCTGTTCAAATCCAATAACTGCTTCAAACCCAACAACCTTTCTTTAGAGGTTTGTGGTATCCAGTCAATAACTGTGCATCTGCAGTCCGTCCAAATCTTTCTTGCCGGACCATCTCACAATATTCCGATGGTACTTTCCAAACAATAAATCCTGAATTGATGACTTGTCGCTCCAGAACAGAATTCACTGCTGTCAGCTACAGCATCAGCCAGGCAATGCTAAACCAATGAATATTTCAGGTTTTTTGCGCAACGTTCTCCTAGTGTCATGAGCGTATTTCAAATGACATTTGATTTAATGAAATCGATCCAATGAAGAAAACATCATTTCAAACCTGACCATCAGGCACCCCCTAGCAATGTAATTATGTTCTAAGGGTATTTGTTACTTGTCCATAGGCTCTCTTAAACACAGTAATTGCATTGCCTGCCTGTTCTGGCCAAGTATTTAAAGCAAAGTAATGACTGCATAGGGAGCTATTACACTCTGGGTCAGGTTGTGATTGATGGGATATCAAAGTGACCCCAGCAGCGGCTCTATTGCAATAAATGCAGACTTTAATCACGTGACCAGAACACGACACTCTCAACAGCGACACAATGTCACGCAACACCACATTCTCGACACAGTCCACATTTCTATTATTTGTATGAAATGTCCTGTTTTGTACTTCCTGCATAAAGAGAAGTGTCCTGTTTCTATGTCACTTGACTCAAACTGGGGGGCCGAGATGGATCCAGGGGGGCCACAGGTTTTGTGGCATTTCATATCCTAGAATTTACGCAATCAAACATCGGAAAAACAAGACCACCAACCAGAGAATTGTTGTTCTAGAATTGTGTAGCCGAATATGTGGAGTTAAAATTGAAAGTTAAAGTCTTTTTGGGGGGGGGCGCAAAGGGACGCACCATACACAAAGGGGGCCTTACAATGAAAAAGTTTGAGAACCACTGGACTAATGGACACTGTTTGGTTTATTTATTTGTCACTATGTTGTAATAATAACAATGTATTTACATTAAAGCTTTAAGCACACACTTCTATCCAATGCAGTATAGGCTACTCCTTACAGTGAATAATGAGAGAGAGATTGAGAGAGAGAGAGAGAGAGAGAGAGAGAGAGAGAGAGAGAGAGAGAGAGAAGCTATTCATATTGCAGTCATATAATCTTTCAGCACATGAAGTGTGATGTCTCTCAGTTGTGTCATATCATTTGAAAATATCTGAGCCCTGACAACATGATCATATTGATCCACGGCAGCAGCTTTATCAGAGCTTTCAATTATTCAGCAGTCAGGAAACATTCTCTTTCATTCTCCATTTCCATCTCTTAAAAACTCTGGTTGCATATTCAAAGTCACAAAAGCGTTCTTTCTTTTTTGTCTGATATAAAACTATATCTCTTGATCTTGGATGCCCTTTATTGTGTTATAAAGTAAGCGTAAACACTACTGAATGTTGAAATGTGTATCAAAGGAATGCCGAGTAGTCTATAAGATATTAAAGTGTCTGTGCATGATAAACAGCTGATTTGTTTGATTTTAAGTTTAGACGTGGGACTGTTGGTAACAAAGGCAGATGTGAAGCGATAGAACGTGTGCATGCAATCTGGGACACTGTCAGAGAAAGATAATGTGTTTAGTCTCATTACATCATTCTCTCAGTAGCCTTTAAAAGGCAGTTTACATTTTTTGAAGGATAAAAAGCCGAACCAAAATTGAGAAAGTATTTAATGCAAAGCTTTTGACATGATTTCAGTTATTTTGTATAAAAAAACGCAGCTTGGAATCATGTGGGATCACCAGTTCCAATTCAACACTGCCCTCTGCTGTTTTCAGTTTGTATTACTTGTCTTAATAAGAACTATTATAAAGTATACAGATGTTTATGACATTTTTGTAAGATTTGTAAGAGCAGAATTAGGAAAACCGTGATGTAGTATGATATATCTCTTATGTATGACATATTGCTTATTGCTCCCCGAACTCTTTGTAAGTCGCTTTGGATAAAAGCGTCTGCTAAATGTAAATGTAGTATTTAGTAAAAATGAAGGTGCTTTAAAAGGTTCTTTGATGTCATTGATGAACTTTTTTTGTCTAAATGGTTCCATAAAGAACCATTAACTGTTTCCCAAAAGGTTCCTTGGGGTGAAAAACGTCCTTTAGATTATGAAAAGACACGAAAGAGATGGTTCTTTAAAGAACCTTTGACTGAATGGTTCTTTGTTGAACCAAAAAAGTTATTCTAGCATCACTGTGAAGAACCTTTTAAGCACTTTTACTTTTAAAGGTGTAGTAGGCCTATATATACAAATATTATATTTGGTATGTATGCTATGCAAAAAACAGAGGATCATTGTAAACAGTGTAAATTGATGTATGATGTATGATGTGTGTATTGGTATGTGTGCAAAAGATGCAAATTGTGCAATTGCCATATCTTAACAGACAATAAAATATAAATACTTAACTCTTGTCCTTTGCCCTGATTCTAGCACCCAAAACCAGCACTTTCTTCAGCCCTGGTATGGCTGAAACAAAGAGCAGATGTGGTGTCTACACCCAAGAGTGTGGTATAATGAGTGCAAACATTGAATTTACATTTCCAGATGTGAGACCACGGTGACATTAGCACTAGTTGGTGCAGGTTGAACAGACTGTCGGGGTGCTTGCATGTTTACTTGTGTTTACGCTCACACATAACCAGAACTTTCCTGCACTGATCATTATGTGAAAATTTGATTTGTCTTTAAGGTTGTTTGTGGCGAGCAGGACGAGACGACGACAGCCACGAGGGAACGCGCATGCACCGGTCTCGCATCTCTCACGGAGGAGCTCCGGAAGCATAAGAGAGGACCGACAACAGGGAAGGGCAAGAGAGGACCAGGCCTGGATTTTATGTTCTGGGCAGGTCAACCACATCTCTCACAACCTTCAAAAAACTACTTAAAACACACCTCTTCTGTGAATACCTGACAGACAAATGAACAAATACAAAAAATAAAAGTACACTAACCCTCTCTCTTTCTCTCAACAGGTAGTGGTCTAGCTTTTGTTGAAACTAGTAACTTTGTATTAGCACCTATTGTATTATTGCTCCTGTATAACATATCGCTTATTGCTCCCTGAACCTTACAGCTTTGGATAAAAGCGTCTGCTAAATGACTAAATGTAAATGTTCTTTTTGAATATGTTTGTGTTGCCGGCAGTCGACCATGAGGGAGCTTTTTTAGCATTTTACTTTAGGTTTGTTGTTTATTTGTTAAATTAAAAGTCTGTTTTACGTTCGCCGGTTGCCAACTCATTCCTTCCTTTAATGAACCGTTTTACATTGGTGTTCTACACATCTTGCATGAAGAATTGATATGTGTTTTAAAAAACTCATTTGCATGCAAGTGTTACACCAAAAATGCAATTTTCATTGGTGATGCAGTCACAGTATTTACACCTTCAGATGTGCTATGTTTGTGTTATAAACAAATTAAAAATGTAATTATATTTGACATAGGATGTTGAACCTAGGCAGTCATAAAATGTATCATAATGGCTCAGCGTCAGATAGGTCTCGGTTTATCATTCTTGCATGTGAGTTTCCTGTCACTTTGCATTTAACAGTGTCATTTCTTGTCAATTTTAGAATACGATTTTTTTGTTAGCAGGAATAATAATCGAGTGTATTTGAAGAAATTCGCACTGAACCTGTGAACCTAAAGTGTGAAATTATGTTTCATGTCTCATGTGATATCTGATGCAGTGCTCATGGGAAGGAACGTTTTATTGTGTTAGATTTAATGAGACGGCCTCATGGGAATGTGCCCGTTATCAATTCACTTTTATTGGTCAATTCTTGGAAACAAACACAGAATAACCATCAGTGGGCAAACAATAATGCTCGTCTGCACGGATGTCATTAATAAGACACGGCAAGAAAACTAATTTTAAATATTTATAACCAAACCATTTAAACAAAAGAAAAACAAATTACAGAAATTCATCACTAGTTAACGTTAAAGTTCAAATTTAAGATATCTTCATTGTAGCTTCACTTTCTCATTCTTGCCACGTTGGATAAAGCGTCTGGTAAATGTTACCATTAGAGATGATGCCACCCTTAAAAATTAAACACTAGATAGTCTCTTTTTTGTTATATAACTATAGTGCTTATAACTATGGTTGAGTGATTGTGGTGTCATACTGAAAACATGTTTAGATGATAAATAAAATGGCTTGTTTTACATCTGGAGCGCTAAATGCTTTCTTTGTTTTGATTAAAGGAATAATTTGCCTTCAAAATTAAGATGTTATCACCATTTACTCTTTCTTCTACAAACACAAAAGATGATATTTGGAATAATGTTGATAACCAAACAGCGCTGGTCCCCATTGACTTTTGTATGGACACAAAACCACGTGCCGATGGAGGGCAGGATGTGATTTTGACGGGATGAGCCGAACCGGATGACTTTCTAAAACGCTTAACACGTTTAACACACCTAAACAACGACCAGGTGAGTTCAAATATACTGCTCAAGAACCCTGTCATGGTGCTGTAAAGATCGAGTCCTGATTGAACGGATAAAGTGATAAATCTCGTCCATATAAATCCATTATAATGAAACAGCTAAACGTACCGAAACAACGACCACTTAAACTAATTTCTACCTGTATTGTAATAAACACTAGCTAGTGTTAAAAGGACAAGCACTTATTCCAGGAATAAGAATAGTCTCACTTTAGGCTTGTTACTCATTAAAGTGTCAGGGTACGGAAGGACAGAACCCAAGCGCAGGCAGTAGGTGCGGGAGAAACAATGATTTGATAACAAACACAAAACAACACGCAACTTGACAGGAACAATGACTAGACTAGACTAGACTAGACAGCATCTAACAAGGCAATATAACAAAACAAAAGTGCACAAACTGAGTTGTGTGTTAACTAAACCATGATGCATCTGTCACATGTTGTAAGCAGGAACCCAGCAGTGTGTGATAAGTGTTTTTCAGCAGGTTGTGCGTGCAGACTTCAGCAAACTGCACAAGGACGTGCTAACAGTCAATTGACAGCAAGCTTACCTCTGTCAGTAAAACCAAGAACATGTATATTTGGATTTTGCCTAATCCCAGTTTATTTGTGTAACAAACGCTTCTATTAAGTTCAAGATAATGTTGTGTATTTTGTTCAAAAATAAAAACTTTGAGCACTGTTTTCTAATTTTCATTTATTCTAGGTGGCCTGGGTTGATCTATTACTGTTTGTATATATTAAAGGAATATCAAGCAAGCAGAAGTGTATTATTTATGCATTTGGCAGACGCTTTATCTTCAGCCGAACATATTTAGACGCTTTTACGGTTCTATATCAGCAAGAAACTGCAGGAAATCAATCACAGTGTGCTGATATAGAGGTGCTGCAGAAAACCAGTATGTCAATTGTTTGGGTGTTTTCTGCAAATTGGATAACTGTGGTAAGCACTTTCTCACTTTTGGATGCTTTATTAATACGCTTTTTAAATGATCACAGGTTACAGCAACGTATGGAGCGACAGGGTGCAAAATGTGAAGTACTGATGATGATGAAGGAGGAACGAGAATAATGAGTAATTGTGTGCCTCTAAGTCCACAGCTTCCACTTCCCATAAATTGGAATGTATTGAACAAATCATTCTCATATATATCCTCATGCCATTATGTATGATCTCTTTCTTAAACATGAAGCAGCACCATGAGCAGGACTAAACCAAGCAGGTGACTTTGACATGTTACAACGAACGTGGGAGCTCATCTCTACTTTTAAGGGGAGTTAACAGTTAGCAGGGCGAGATTGAATCAGCGGCTGGACAGTGCAAACTTAGCCGAACGGGCCGTTGTTGATGTCAAGAAGGTTTACAATTGAAGAATTCCCCTTTTTACTCATGCAGTTATAACTGCTTTATAATGCATTTGTAAATGACAAATTGTGTTTGTTATGTGTCGGGCCTGGTTAGTACTTGGATGGGAGACCGCCTAGGAATACCAGGTTCTGTAAGCTTTTGTTTGGGCTTTTCCTGCTCTTTTTCTCAACTGAGTACAACATGCCTTCGATGATATGATGAGATGTTTCGAGGATAGACAATGCGTTCAATCTAAACACAAAGCCTCAAACTAAGAACATTTTGTTATTCAGTTACACAAATATAATCTCATACAGATTCACGATGGGCAAGATTTTATGGAAAAATATTGTATCTTATTGCTATAATATTTAGCTTGTCTTGTATCACTCTCGCGGTATCATTATTCGGTCATACGCGTTTGGTCTGCGCAGTCACAAATAAAGTCGAACACACTTGACGCCACTAACAAACACAGAAAAAAAACTACACAAAATGGATTTAAAATGTCAAAATGTTTCCGTAAGGTATGGAGTGGTGTCTAAAAATCCAACCAACAATGAAAACTATTTGAAACCAAGATGATCAAATAAATGTCACAGAAGATTAAAAAGAAAGCAAACTTTTTATTTTTTACATTTTATTAAAAAAAGATTTTCTTCTTTTCTTTCGATTTCTTATGTTGGATTTGTATATAACCTCCTAATTTTGGTTTCACATTATGCTAGAAATTTCATAAGCATTCCTTGAAAAAAACACGGTATATATTCTAATTTACTTAATTAAAAAATATTAGAAACAATCAACATGATTAAACAGCAAACGTGCGCGCTAGTGAGAGAGAGGGAGAGTCGGAGGGGGTGTGGCATCACGTTCTGTTGATGCTGCCGCATCAACTGTATTGGCTTCTGCTCACGGGATGCTGAGAGAATCACAGAGAATTGCCCCGAGCTTTTCCTTTAATTTCCACAATTGAATTGTGCATATGAGGATGGGAATTTGGGAATATGCTCTTTATTTCGCTACCACAATGTGCTTATGGAGGGGTGAGTAATGATTAGCTCACATGAGCTTTATTGCATTGTTGTCTGATCCTTTATTGTTCTTAAATTAAGTTAAGATGTTCAATAATAATCACTGCTCGCTTGTAAGGTTACATTGTTGCATGTCTATTTGGATATATAGACTGCGTCAGACATTCAATAAAGTCAGAGTTGTATATTTTACTGACATATATTTAAGCTGTTTATGTGAGGAAACAGACTGTCAGCAGTTGTCTTATTTCAAGGTTTTGCTTTGTGTTAACAGTTTACATTACGAATTCATCCTATCTTTCTAATGTAATTTTGTAAAGCTCAGAACCTTCATTTTTCTGACTTTAAAATACAATTAAAACCCCAGACTCAGAGTGTTAAACGCACCTTGTATTATTTTGTGCTTCGAATTTATTTTGTGTACCATCTTTATTCGCATGGAATCTGTTTTTTTTTAAGCAAAACAGACATTGACCACGATAGCCGCAAATGTAATGTGGTTTCAATACTTGTCAGAGTCAATTTATCTTAAATTTTCCAAACACTGTGAGTTTTTGTAATTCATTGACAGCCTCGATCTGGGTTACTTCTAATTCGTTTTTGTGTAGTCTTCGTCTCATTGGTTATAATAGCCTGTAAATGTAATTCAAGATTACACTGAATGCTTTGTGTACAGTTTTGTGCTCCTGGTACTGGCAAGGGAGAACGGCTCTCTCGTGTTTCTTTGTATGATCCTCTTGAACTGAAGAACTCATTTTGAATAGGGTAAAAGCCTGATGTAATCTCCTCCTGGAATTAGATTATGAATGGATATCATCTGAGATGAATTAGACTGAAAGGGGGTAATTGAACTTTGGAAAAGCTCCCGGAGTTGCCTATGATTTAGTTTTTACTCGCATAATACATTCATGAGGTATATCAAAGTGCTATGCTGAGTCTTCTCCTAATGAAAAGACTGTAGCAAGGAGTTAAAAGCAAAGGTACTCTAATTCAGACTGACTGGTTGGGGTTTAATCGCTGAAACCAAGCAGAAAAGCTTTGATGAGGCTTTAGATCAATAGACACATCCAAATGAGTTTGGGCAGCTGCCTGTGTTGATTTGCAGGAAGTTCTCCTGAATATCCCATTCAGTTATTATTGTAAAACATCCTCTGCTAGCAGTAACTGTAACATCTGAGAATAATGTCCGCTGTGCTGTGTGCAAAAGCACTGACAGTGTTTATTCTGTTTCAGTGTCACAACAGGGAGAACATCAGAGAAGACTCTACAGAGACCTGATGAAAGATTATAACTCGCTGGAGCGACCCGTGTTTAATGACACACACTCTCTCACCGTGTATTTCAGCTTCAGTCTCATGCAGATTATGGATGTGGTAAATTGGTAGTTTCAATTCAATTCAGTTTTTAATCAGTTATGTTCCGGTATCCGTGATTTACTAACAAACACACGATTAAAGACTAAAAGTGTGACTGTAATCCCAGTATTCCACCATCTGGTCATTCAATAATACATTTGAAAGAGTTTCTGAAGCTTCTTGCTTTAGATTGTAATCTTTTGAGCTTTCATGAAAGTTGTTTTTGAAGTAACTTTTGTATTTGTATTTGTATTTGTTCATCGATAGGATGAAAAGAATCAAGTTCTTACAACCAACATCTGGTTACAGCTGGTAGGACAAACTACTAAATAAAGTCTTTTATGAAATATTTATAATTTTTAATATATATTTGTGATTTATTTTGTTTTTCATAATTATTAAGTATTTGTGTCATTATTATATTTTAGCCAGCCTGCATTTTCAAAGTTGAACATTTGTTCGACTAAATCATATAAAAATGTCTAAAAAAGTATGAAACCATTTTGTATAGGTGAGAAAAGAATATGTGTATGTGTGTATTGTGTATGATAAATATTTATAAACACACACACATACATTTTTATATTTAAGAAATATATTTACATGTGTATATACGTTTTGATGATTATATATAATTGATATTATATAGTGTATATTTTATATATATTTACATGCATGTGTGTGTACTTATCAACATAATTACTATACACAGCACACACACACATATATTATGTAAACAAAAACTTATATTTGGCACACAATCAGTAACAAATGATCGTATGACACTCCTAAATATATATATATTTAACTTTTCACTTTACTTATTTAACTGAAAATGTTTCTGTCACGATCCTGCCACAGGACTAAGCAAGATTTCACATTTTCCTAAAATAATGTCTTCTTGAAATCTTGTCATTTGTAATTGTCTCAAAGACGCATAAATAATTGCAATGGTGTAAATGCTCCACATCTATTGTGACAAGTCATTAACACATTGTTTATGTTTATTTTCAGTACTGGTATGATTATTACCTTCAGTGGAATACCTCTGAGTATCCAGGTGTGACGAGTGTACGATTCCCTGACAGCCAGATTTGGAAGCCTGACATCTTACTGTATAACAGGTTTGTTCAAATAATGATCACACATGTCATTCTTGCTGATCTCTGTATCATTAGCTCATCAACAGGAGTGGCGGAGAAACACAGGCGTAGCTTTTCAAGCTGTTAATGGAGGATTTCATTAGGAACGCTAGATTGCCTGAAAAAGTGCTGTCGTTTAGGAGAATGGACACCGAGTTTGCACTACTAATCCATGAGGAACGCCAGAGTTTGACCTCTTTTGTTTCTGTCTACTGAAATGAAGCATATAGACTGCAATGCTACTCTGTGTAATCTTGCTATCGCTCACACTCAGGTCCATTTAGCTCTTTATGTGGGGAAATGACTCTTAATCATAATTGTATAACAGGATCTGACAGCCAGTGCTTACTCAGTGGTGCAGAACTAATCCATTGATTGCATTTATTTTCTTTTATGAATTGGTCAGAAGTGAAGTGAATACCTTACTAAATTCTTGTGTTTTTCATAGCGCTGATGAAAGGTTTGATGCCACCTTTCACACGAATGTCCTGGTGAACTCCTCAGGTGCCTGCCAGTATCTGCCGCCAGGTACAGTCATATTCATATACTGTTTTATTTAAAGGTACAGTATTGTTTCCACTGTTAAAGCGTAACATAACTCTAAATAGTTGTACCGTATATGTTATCGTCTCCTCAGGATAAATGTTTTTGAAACTGATGAATAGACCCTTCATGCTAGATAATATCAAAGGGACTGACTAGCCCAATCCTTATCTTAGTGTGTTTTACATGAGCAACATTCACCAGCGCTGCATCATTCACCTTCTCCCGGTTTCCTGCTGTGCACAGCTGAACGGAGCTCGGTGATAAATAGATTTGATCCTGCCAGCACTAAATTTTTTCAGTGACATTGAAGAGATTGACTTCTCTTGAACTTCTATACGAGGCGTCACCACAAGTCTGCTAATGCTTTATGACGAAAGAGAGCAATGAAACAGAGGGGAGATGATATACTAAGACATTACCTGAACAATTACATGTTTGAACGGAATTACAGTTCTTAACAAATGACTTTACCTGTTTATAGAAATACATGTTCTTACTCTTATTTTCTTACCTGTTTATTCTTGATGCACAAAGACATTTCAATCATTGCAATTGTGTTCCATGCATTACTGTTCACAGGGATATTTAAAAGCACCTGCCACATTGATGTCCGCTGGTTCCCCTTTGATAGTCAGAGATGTGATTTAAAGTTTGGTTCATGGACGTATGGTGGATGGTCTCTGGATCTACAGATGATTGAGGCTGATATCACCGGGTATATCGCCAATGGAGAGTGGGACCTTGTGGGTAGGGACTTACAGTATATAAGTCAAAAAATGATCTTTGTTATTTACAGTTTAATAAACAGGAATATGTACCTTGTATTATATATGTCTGTTTTCACACTCACACTTTTTAGCTTAGTAGATTTGTTAACGTTTACATGCATTTTGACAAACAAAAGCTATGCTCTCAGATTAGTTTATTAAAGCATAGTTCACCCTAAAAATGGAAATTGTGTCATCATTTACTCACCCACTTTAAACCTGTATGACTTTCTTTCTTCTGCAGAACACAAAAGAGGATATTCTGAAGATAGCTCGTAACCGAACAACGGCGCAAGTCAATGGGTTGTTCGTTCTTCAAAATATCTTCTTTTGTGATACGCAGAAGACGGTCATACGGATTTGAAATGATTTGAGAACTATCCCTTTAATCTGTTCAATTCATAAGTGCAGTATGTGAATTTCTGGACATTCAGGTTCCATTCATATAATGCATTTCATGACATTGCAGAGGTTCCAGGTCGCAGGAATGAGAAATTCTATGACTGCTGTAAGGAGCCGTACCCCGATGTGACGTTCACAGTGGTCATGCGCAGACGGACGCTGTATTACGGACTGAATCTGCTCATTCCCTGCGTGCTCATCTCAACTCTGGCTCTGCTGGTCTTCCTGTTGCCTGCTGACTCTGGAGAGAAAATCTCTCTTGGTGAGTGCAAATGTCTTTGTCATCACTGTGCCGTCAGCTGTTGAATTTCTTGACTTGCAAAAATGCAATACGTTTCATTCCTTACTAAGTATAGCTGAAATGTATGAACTTATTGTATTTACTGATATACTGTATCGCTTAAGACTACTTATATCAAATTCGAATTATACGTTATTTGGAGTACTGTTTTACACGATGCACATTTCCTAATATTAAGCCTAAAATATTTTTTAATGTCACTTTAGTTCCACACTCCTTTAGTTTAGCACTACTTTCACACAATTAAGTACAGAAATAGTTCCAATTAGCACACTTTACGTGTACCTATTTTATTTGTAGGCTACATATCCCAAAAGTACGATAGCAGGGTATTTTACATGGATTCGCAGTATACTTTACGTGAAATAGATGAATGGTAAACACGTTTTAGTATATTAATTTTTCACTAGAGTATATTCATCTCCTGACCAGTTTCTATTCGCACGTCATTGAAAAAGCTCAATTTTAATGAGGAGACATACACTTATTAGGCTACTACCATAACAACTACATGTTTTTTGCAAAAACACCTACAATAATATTACAACATGTTTGTAAATCTTTCTTAATGTGTGCACTGCTAAAGAGAGCGCTACAGGACAGGCTATTAAAAAGAAACAAAAATCAACATAATAATGTGCATATACTTACATCTGTTATTGCATTTTAACTTGTGTATTTAAACAGAAAAGAAATCACATGCATCATCTAAAGGGTTTATTGCGGAGACTCACTATTGCGGCCTCCCTCCAGCCTTGCTCTTACAAGAAGTGGATTAATGTCAAGTTCGGCATTATACAATTTATTACTTTTGCCTCACACATTTCACCCGTCACACCTTTTTTGCTGAATAGGTAAAATATACACATTTTAATCGACGGCATATGACATTCTCTTCGGCGCAGCAAGCCCACGCATACAATTTATGCAGACGCTCATGTAGTGAGCGTGTAGTGAGATTAATGGCTTGCCAAAGATGCCTTCAGTGATTAATGCGCTATGAGAGAGCGCTGAAGGACGAACGACTGTGTGTTCTCTGGATTTAAAGGATGCTGCCACGGTTCCAAATGAAGCCGCTTGGAAGAGACTAGACCTGAAATCACATCAGAGCTCAATTTATTATTTCATTTTGTCCCTTCTAAATGGTATTAAGGAGATGAGGCTGCCAGCGGTACGCTCCACAGACTGAGTCATTGACCGTGCCTTTGAGCCTCAAGATCAATACTTTTAATGCCAGGGATTAACTGACTGTGTCTGATACATTCGGGTTAAATGGTACTTCTTATTTTCTTAAGTAATTAGGAACTGGCTTGTTTCATAGTCATTAAATGAATACGTCTCCTGTGTCACGCGTCGGGATGGAGCACAAGGTCAGGGTAAACTTGTGGACAGAACAAGGCCGGCGTATTTAAGATTCAGATCCTGGTGTGTACAAGAGAAATAGACGATGTTCTGCATACACACACTCCAGTTATATCACACGTGAGGGATAGAAAAATCAATATGCGAATTTAAACCTAGTAATAAGTTACAAATATAGTCTTTTGTTTCTTTTTTAAGGGATCACAGTCCTACTCTCGCTGACAGTTTTCATGCTTCTGGTGGCAGAAATAATGCCAGCAACATCAGACTCTGTGCCTTTAATTGGTAAGTCCAACCTGTAATGCTTTTTCATCTGTCAGTATGTCGTATCTACTGTATACAGTATCTCTTTTCTCTCCTCAGCCCAATATTTTGCCACCACCATGGTAATTGTTGGGCTATCTGTTATAGCCACGGTCTGGGTACTGCAGTACCATTATCACGACCCTGATGGAGGCAAGATGCCAAAATGGGTAAAGCTCTTTTTTCGACTCAACATTTAAAGTAGGCTTATCTGGCTGAATTGAAACACTGTCTGCATGCTGCGCCATCATTACACTGGTAATCACTTTGGCATTTGCTTCTCTGCAGTTGTGAATTGGTATAAAGCTGCCATAGTAAAAGTGTTTGTACACTGTAAGTAGGTGACAAACTGCATTGCAGAGTCTTTTCTGGAGGGCTTGTGTACTGTACATAGGCAAGCAGCCAACGTATTTAACTAAAGTGACGCATGCACAGTGCAGTTCGATAAAAAATGCATGAAATTAGTGCTATTGAACTGGTGCGCGTGGTTCTTAAGGATGAAGAGACCCGGAGAAGACAGGGTCCGTTCGGCCTGCCACAACAAACAGCCACGCAGCAGCCTGTCCAGCGTGGATCTTAACATCAGTACTGGAGCGGCACAGTCCACTAACGGAAACCTGCTGTACATCGGCTTCCGCGGATTGGATACGATTCACTACGCCACTTCACCTGACTCCGGGGTCATCTGCAGCCGACTCATCGGCACAGGCGAGGAGGACATACTGCTCCCAGGGGCCCAGGCGTCCTCTGTTAGCAGCGGTCCTGGAGATTCTGAAATGTCTAAAATCTTGGATGAGGTCCGGTATATTGCCAAACGCTTCAGGGATCAAGATGAGGAAGAGACTTTGTGTAACGAGTGGAAGTTTGCCGCTTCTGTCATTGATCGTCTTTGTCTCATGGCATTTTCATTGTTCACTATCCTCTGTACCATCGGAATCTTAATGTCTGCTCCTAACTTTGTAGAGGCCATATCTAAAGATTTCTTCAACTGAGGACGGTTTACTTTTTTACGTTTTTATTTCACAGAGGCTTTTAAAGGAATTTTTTTCATTTACCTACCCTCATGGGTTTCCAAAACCCACTTCTTCTGTGGAACACGGGGATATGTTTGGAAGAAATGTTAAATGTTTCATGCAATTCCAGTGAATAGGGATGAAGAAACAAAACAATAACTAGTTATTAAATTGACATGAGGTGAATTTAAAGTAAACAGTGACAGAATATTTGGGTAAACTGTTCATTTTAGTGTCCCTGATTTAATGAGATCTAAAAAAGTTCTGGAAACGTCACATTACATTTTACGTAAAAGCAGAAGGATGTATATTTTTTATGTATGTTTTTCCCATCCCAGCTTTATGTGCAAACACTGTTCATTTGTATTCATTTGTATGGTGGCATGGTGATTCCCTTAAAACACTGTGGCCATCAGTACATCTCTGTTAGGCTGTGTTTGTATAATATTCTTAACCAGCTCGCCATATAAACATTAACTAAAACAATGGCTTCAGTTTGTCAGACCACATATTTGGGGGAGAGTTCCATTTGTCAATGCTAATGGCTCAGAAATCACACCTTGGCTTTAATAGTGACCTTGAGCATTGATGTAATAGATATTCCATGTAGTGTCATTGTCATCATTATCCTTTTGATAAATGATTGTGTAGCAGAGACGGGACTGTGTTCTTTTAAATATTTTCTAAGTGCTAACATTTATTTACAAAGTTTTCTTATTTACTTTACAAAAGGAACAACATACACAATTGATTGTATCATTTCTGCATTTCTTATTGTATCTTGCTTTATGTTAATATAGTCTGTCATAATACAATTACATTTGTTCCTTTTCATGCACATTAATTAAAATACGCAAAAGATTTGTGTTAGCTTGAAAATATTGAAGATGATCATTTGAGAGTAATTTTCTTCAATTAAACTAATGTGACATAATTCATTCTTCTCTTTGTGTGATTTATCTACTTCTCTACACAGCATTGGTTTTCAAATTGTGCTCTTAAATGAGAAGCTTTTGGGGTAAATCGTACAATTAATGACGTTTGTCCAATCTCAGCATTATATTTAATTTTAATAAACCCTAAAAACGGTTTTCCAATTTGAGATGAGAACATCTGGGACCATAATTATTATATTGCATAGATAGAATTAAAGATGTGGTATGGATGTTTTCTAAGCAGGAAAGATTAAATTCAATTTTATTTATATAGCTCTTTTCACAATGTGCATATTGTTCCAAAGGAGCTTTACAGGGTAAAATAAGAAAAACACAAAAACACAAAAAAGTAAAACACCCAAATGGTGTTTATATAACAAGTTAGATTATTCTAGTAAATAATATCTATTAAAAGCAGTCACCCGGTAGTTTATGTTGCATTAAGTGAATGCTTGCCTGAAAAGATGTGTCTAATCTAGATTTAAATTGTGTGAGTGTGTCTGATCCTCGAATAGCATCGGGAAGGCTATTCCAGAGTTTATGTGCTGCGTATGAGAAAGCTCGACCCCCTTTGGTAGATTTAGATATTCTAGGTGTTATCAAAAGTCCTGAGTTTTGAGATCTTAGAGAGCGTGATGGCTTGTAGTGTGATAGAAGCTCTGTTATGTAGGTAGGGACTAAACCATTTAAGGCTTTATAAGTAATTAAATGAACTATAAAGTCAACACGATACTTAATGGGTAGCCAGTGAAGGGTTGATAACATTGGAGTTATGTGATTCTGGACCTGGTTAGAACCGGCAGCTGCGTTCTGAACTAACTGTAGTTTGTTTATTGATGATGTAGGACAACCACTAAGTAGCGCATTACAGTAGTCAAGTCTTGAGGTCATAAATGCATGAATAAGCTTACAATAACTGCCTTTGAATTTAATGATTTAATATTAAGTAGGCCGAACTTTAGGAATTGGTTTTGGTTGTTTATTACATCGTCTTCAGGTTTAATCACGATCAGATTTTTATTAATTAAAAGGATTATTTTGTAGTATTATTTCAGAGATACGGTCTCTATATATTTGGAAGCAGAAACATTAATAACAGTTGAGTGGGGATATTATTTCATGCTGTTTTATCCCACTTTATTTATTCCTCAGGGTGGCGCTCGGCGGCACTCATGTGTAATTATTTTACGTTTATTTTTATGCATTTGGTATTTTAATTATTTATTTGTAGTTTTAGATTGCAGTCGAACACAACACACATCATAACACGTTAAACCCGTAGAGTTTTTTATACTCATTTCTCTCAAGAGCATATGGACTTTTATTCTAAAAAACACATATTCCGGAAGTCTCGGGAACTGTGAGCAGCAGAGCGTTTGTGTACGGTCTCGTCGCTTTATTAGCATCATTATGACTGACTCTTTACTCCGCTGGACTGTCGATAAATTAAAGAATAGTTTCGGGTTAGAGGCAAGCGATGACATTGTGCAGTAAGTGTATTTTATAATGAATGTTACGTTTTTGAGTGAAATGTTCACAAGCTAGTTTGTTGTCACCTGATACGAAATACAGTTAAATGAATATATGATATAGCTAACACGTCAGAAAGTTTACACTATTCGCGGGGACAAAAGCACAGAGCTATTCATGGCAAATGTGTTATGTTTAATGTCAACCTAGTCAAAAGTAAATGATTAAATGATCGTGGGCCTCAACCGCTCACTAAAAGTTTCAAAAAGTAACGTTATGTTTTACATCATACTATGTCAATGCTAAATAAAATATTTAAATATATGTATATCTGTGCTTTTATTTGTTAGGAAAGCATAATATGATATTTCATGTACATTATAGTCAAACAGGCCCATGTGATTTACATGTGAGCTACGTACTTTCATGCTGTTAAACTTACAATAAGCCAAAATATTGGTCCATATACGCTACGGTAACATCCTATACAATTCTACTATACGGTTTGTGGTGTTTTGCTTTGTAGGGAGTGTTGTGTAATGCTAGCTGAACCCTGTTGTTTCAGGTACATCATTTCCATTGAGAATGCAGATGAAATTGTGGAATACGTTGAAGATCTCTTACAAGGAACAGAAGGAAAGAAGGAGGAGTTCATTGATGAGCTGGTTCAGAGATGGCGGAGTTGTCTTTCTCCTGCACCTGATGTTTCAGGGCTTCTCTCCAGAAAGGATGCAGAGACGGGTACAATGACACGTTGTGAATTTACAGACACAGATTCAGTCTGGGGCTCAAGGAATTAGCAGTGTACAAAATATTAGTGACCATACATCCTCTTCTATTATAGA
Source organism: Barbatula barbatula (assembly GCF_947034865.1). Classification (NCBI taxonomy): domain Eukaryota; kingdom Metazoa; phylum Chordata; class Actinopteri; order Cypriniformes; family Nemacheilidae; genus Barbatula; species Barbatula barbatula. The sequence continues at coordinate 7,774,579 of NC_136766.1, forward strand.
GAACATTATTGGTTTGTTGTTGAGCATGTAGCTCATTTGGAAGAGCGGATTTGATATCCAGGGAACACTCATACTGATAAAACGGATACCTTGAAGTCCCTTTAAATAAAAACCCCTGCCAGATGCTAATGTTATATAAATGTTTATGATTATATCCTTGTTTTTTCATTCTTGCTGGCCTCATTTTTTCATATCCAAATATAAAGTATTAGATGTATATTATTGATATATATGGCCATGATTATGGCCAACTTACACACAGTTACAAAGAATAATAACTTTTCAATTCGATGTTGAAACATCGAATGTACATGCATTGGTATACATTTTTGAAAAGCAATATTTTAATAAAATCTCTACTCTGTGCAGATGGTCTTGACACAACACCTAAAGACTCTCAGAAGAAATCAAAGCGGAAGGGAAGAAACAGGCAGGAGATCACAAGTGTCTCTCAACCAGAACCTGAGCCTGTGAAAACTCCTATTGACCTGATGAAGGTACCACAACCTGTTTCACACCCTGTAAAGTATTTTATGTCTTCGAGGACAGATGGAGTTATACAGAGCTTTGCCTTTGTCAGGCACAGGAGAACAGCAGCTCAGCTTCAGTGAAAAAGAAGAGCAAGTTTGTGAATCTCTATGCAAAAGAGGGTCGAGACAAGCTGGCTATTTTACTGCCCGGCCGTCAGCCATGTGATTGTCTCGCTCAGAAACACAAACTAATCAACAACTGTCTGAGCTGCGGCCGCATTGTGTGTGAGCAGGAAGGGTCCGGTCCATGCTTGTTCTGTGGCAATCTGGTGAGCTTGATCTGTTCCCTCATAAATTAATAAAAGTCTACCCATTATTTTTTTATTCTTGACATCATTTGTTAATACTGCCTGCTTGTCGGCGAGTTGTACTTTACCCTTGTGTCAAAAAGCCTCAGAGGATCAAAATTTCCTTCCTTCTGAAATAAATTATACTGTGTATTGCATGGGGTTATTTGAGAAGATGAAAACAAACCTATTTAAAGGACTGATATTTGCATTGTAACATTTTACGTGAATGCGAAATTCAGGTATGCACTAATGAGGAACAAGAAATACTGCAACGAGATTCCAACAAAAGTCAAAAGCTTCGTAAAAAACTCATGGGAGGTGAGAAAAAGGAAACTATTTTACATTTCTTGTATTTTATATTATGCAACAACCTATTCAGTTATAAAACATTTCTTTGTTTGTTATTGTACCACAGAGGGCTCTGAGCGGGACAATCTGCCCCACCAAGAGGCCAAAATTAAAGCAGGACTGGAGAAAGCTGTACAGCATAAAGACAAACTTCTAGAGTTTGACAGGAACAGGTGTGTCTGTCCAAATACACTGACTATGGATCTTATCGCTTAAATTTCAGAAAACTACAAAATGTGATTGACTGACTTTAAACTTTTGAATTATGTTAGTCCACGTTAAATTTAAGAACAATTAAATAAGTTATCGGTCACATTTGTATATTCCATATTTTTATATTGCTTGAAAGTTATGGTATTTTTCAAAATTCTTGGCCCTAAATATCATATAAAGATATTGAATTCATGTAGCTCAAACAGTATAGGAAACTCAATTTTTTTTTGTCTAAGTGGATGTGGCACAGTTGACTAGACTCTACTCTTTTCTTCAGTGTTAAGAGAACACAAGTTTTGGATGATGAGTCTGATTACTTCGCGACGGACTCCAACCAGTGGCTGTCTCCATGTGAGCGTGATGCATTACGCAAACGAGAGGAGGAGCTTCGGGAGCTTCGACACGCATCCCGCAAAGACCGCAAGATCACGCTTGACTTCGCTGGGAGACGAGTGCTTGAGGAGGGGGAGAATTTGACTCCGTACTACAAGAAGTAAGAACCTACAGTATCTGATTCTGTTAAAGATGCATTGCAGAATCAGCTACAGGAACAAAACAATGCAGAGCGTTATTGAATTAATAACGTCATGTTTATTCATCAGGTTCTGAATTTGATTCCAAGGAACACAAAAACAATTTAAAAGGTGTAGCTTGAATGCAATGTAACTCACTTTGATTCTTCCCAATGCGGTCCCGTCAACCTCATCTCTCACAACTTTCAAAAAACTACTTAAAACACACCTCTTCGGCGAATACTTGACAGACAAATGAAAAAAAACTAAACAAAAAGAAAACACTAACCCTCTTCTCTCAACAGGTAGTGGTCTAGCTTTGTTGAAACTAGTAACTTTGTATTAGCACCTATATTACTATTGCTCTTTGTATGACACATCACTTATTGCTCCCCGAACTCTTTGTAAGTCGCTTTGGATAAAAGCGGCTGCTAAATGTAAATGTTTAAAATCTCGAATGCGTAAATGCAAATTAAACTGTTGTTATTTTGGTTGATACAGGTTTGATGAGACCGTCAATGACATCCACACTGGTTCTTTTGGACAGATGACGAAGAAGTCTGTTTCCACTGATCGACAACACCGCAGAGAGCTGGTTAACCCTAACATCGGGCAGCCGGCACCAGAGGTGGGTGCTTACAAAGAGCTTATAGTCTTTGGAGGGTAAAACATGTAAACGCTTATTAGCTACACATAACTTTTTTTTATGTCATCATTCAATAAAATATCAAACCATTTGGCATTAAAACAAAACACAAGCACACTTTTCAAGTCAAACTGTAAGAAGTAAAAAAATTTATTACTAAGAGTTTGAAATAATAAATTGATATCTGTAGATATTTGTGCTTACACTGCTGGGGCACCTGTGCAAAAATGGCTCAGAAGAGGGTAATGTTTGTATTTATGATGATGTTTTTGCGTTGTATCAGTGGGTTGATGTGGGTGGTGGTAGCTCCTCGAGAAAGTCTTCATCAAAGACCGTAAGCAGTGCACAGGAAACTGAACGCAGTCGACTGAGACTGCAAGATAGAGAGCTGCAGGAGATCTCAGACGGTGGTTGGTGTCTCAGCATGCATCAGCCATGGGCTTCTCTGCTTGTTAAAGGCATCAAAAGGTACAGATCAGTTCAACACAAACATACTGTATATACACAGAGCTGTAAGTCTAGCAAACGTCCTGAAACACACATTGTTTCTATAGGCTGGAAGGCAGGACGTGGTACACATCCCATAGAGGGCGCCTGTGGATCGCTGCCGCTGCTAACAGACCCTCACCTCAAGATGTAGCACAGGTAGAGGACAAGTACCGCCACATTTATAAAGAGGGTGAGTTTGTTATCCAAACATTTTGGCCTGTACTGTCTAAAGCTGTTAGATCTCACAATTATTTTATTGATGTTTTATTGTGCAGAGCCTCAGTTTCCCAGTGAGTATCCTACAGGCTGCCTGATCGGCTGTGTCAACGTCACAGATTGCCTTCCTCAGGAACAGTTCAGAGAGCAGGTCAGTGTCTCTCTTCATCCATCCCTTCTATAGATGGATTCATTGTCTATAGCTCGAAGTTAAGTTCGGGCCACAAAAGCGAGCATGCACAGTAATGTTTGTTTATGTTGCTTTGAAACGTCTATACAAACATTCGCTTTCATTAGACAACAGTTATCGTTCGACAGTGTTCTTCATTTTTTGATCATTACTTTTAATTGAAAGTTTGGTGATTTGAGCCCTTGCGGTGTGTTTTTGAATTGTCGGTCTATTGACACATGCATCTGTTGAACATGTTTGCCTGTTCTGGTGTCGGTTTGTGCCATGAACATTGTTTTAATATTTAATGTTCAAGTTAGTAATTGCATTTCAAGGAGACCCTTGCATTCTATTTAGTTGGTGTTTTTTAATGATTGGACGTGTAAATAGTGCCTACAGTTTGTATAAAGCGACATCTCGACTCTCCGACGTTCTCAAAACATTACTGCTCACGGTGCATTAAAACTGAGCAGCACGCAGCAGTATTCTGGCATACATTCCTCTCTTTGTCTGCCAGCGCTTTGCCTGCTGTCTTCTACTGTAGCCTACAGCACACTTCCTGCCTCATTTCCTCTTCTCCCTGCATGGCAGACTGCATGTAATAGAGGTGTAATTGCTGCTGCTGTATCACTGTCTGCATGAGCTCTTCTCTACTGCTTATGTCAGGCAAACTCATTAACAAATGATTTAAGTTCACATTTCCGTCAATATAAAAAAAGTCATGTAGTGTGCATGAATAGGAACGAAGCATATTTTTAAGACTGCAAAAGTTCAGAATGTGGCTTTACACATTTTATGTCACTTTTAATAGTTAAACATTTACAGTGAGGTTCTTTTCAGTAACATTCATGAATGCATAAATGCATTATCTCAGATAAACTAACAATCCTTTTTTAATATTTGTTCATTTCGCGTTAAATGTTGTTAACTTTACCTATGTATTAGTAAAATGTACTAAGATTAATAAATGCAGAAGGGAATGTGTGTATTTACAAGCATTTATTTTGTCACAGTTTTAAAGTACACGTGTATTTTGAAGCGATTGGCATCTAAATGCTAAAGTCAAGCTGGTTTTAATGGAGTTTTGAAGTCAGCCTACAGAGGGCGCAACACACCATTGGCTCTTTAACCTCAGTTTAGCACTGCCATTTTGACTACCACAGTTAAGTGAAAACCCAATATCCTTCTGTACTCATGTCGTGTAATTACTGTCAGAATAGACACTTCTAACATTGATACAGTCACTGTATGTTGGGAGCAAACATCCATATTGTGTTTATTATGTCAAGCGGATAATTTAAAGGGGATTATGTCCAGGTGGAATATTGCCGCCCCGCTCTGTCCTTGATTAATTATAAATCAATGAAGTCTATTGCGGCTCAGAGGGCTGTAATCTTTTTCTCTTTCATCCCGTTTAAATGTCTGTGTGCCTCAGACACATTGTCTACTTAAACCTCACAAAATCTGCCTCTGTGCTTCTTAAAGGAGTTGTTCACTTTAAAATGACCGTGGAAAGTGAATGGGGGCACAATTAGAAGTGAACTACTCCTTTAAAAGCCAAACACTCAAGTTTACCTTAAAGCTAGAGATCTGCTTTTACACAGGGAGATGAACATTTTAGGTCATATTTACAAGTGCATGCATTAGATTTGTATCGTAAAATGCATTATACTTTTAAAGGGTCTAAGGCCCAATTCACATATTTTGCTAGTTTTTCAAGATAGACATAGTTCAACTTTTCGGAGTGCCGAGCACTTTCCGTGCGGTTTGACACGCGAAATCCGAATCGGGCCTTACAGTGCATTTAAAGGGAATACTAAAAATTCAGCGTTAATTTATTAACCTTCTTCCTATTAACCTGTATGCAACGCTTTCTTCTGTGGAACACAAAAGAAAATATTTTGAGAAATATCTTGGTGGTTTTGTGTCCATACAATGGATGTCAATGTTGTTTTGTTACCAATGTTCCTTAAAATATCTTTTGTGTTCTTAAAAATAGGGAAAGTCAAACAGGTTTGGAATAATGAAAGAATTACATTTTTTGTGTGAACTTTATTTTTTACATTCTTTGAGATCGGAACTCATGACTCTCGCATCACGTTCTGGTCAAACTTACGAAATTTACTGGAATGCGCGTGGTCCTTTTTTACTTTAACACTCTTTTAATGTAAATTCTTAAGAAACTTGTGTTGTTCTAGTACCTTGGCCCATACTTGGGGATGATTTGAATGCTGTCAGTGCAGAATCCAGAACATTCCTTTAACATCTGGATCTTTCCCTGTACAGTTTCATCTTTCCAAATACACTAGGCCTTGGCTTCCAATGGCACACGCCCAGAGAATTCACAGATATACACAGTGCATGCAAAAAAAATGTCAATTAAAAACTGGTACCTATTTTCAGTTTTATTGCATGTGGATCTTATGGAAGTAGTGAGTGTGAACATGGGCGCTAGTGGCCTCTCTATTGTCTCTTGTTTTATTTGGAGCTGAAATTGACAGCACAAACATCTGTGACAGTCACCGCCAGCGTTCCCACACCCTCTTACTCTCATTAGCTTTAATGAGATATTGACACAGACACTGGTGTCTAAATTATGCACACTCATTTTCCGCTGATGTATAAATAGCGCTGATGAAATGTAATTGCTCTTCTTTAGATCACTCAAGGGGTGATTATGGGGAACGGCTCTTAGCGACTTCTGCTGTTGGACAACCAGAAAAACCATTCACTCCCTGGCTGTTTTTCAGTCAATGGTATTAATTGGACGTGGAACCTGACTAGAAAGTGTTCTTCTTTTGTTCGTGTTGTTAAGGGTTAGGAAATGTAAACCAGTTCTTATTTACAACTATTGTCTGAACCACATCTTTTAGTTCTTGAGTGGATCAATTTAAATGACAGCTACCTGTAAACTCATGTGGCTGCCATTCCCGAAAAGATAAAATATTCTTATTTTCAGCTGCGCCTGCCGCAAAGAGCCATGCCCTTTGAAGTTGCAGGAATTTGGATGCTCGAGCACCGATTGAGCACTGCCTCGGCTGCGTTTTACCACTTACCACATGTCTCCCTTTGAAAATGAACTGGCCAAACGCAACTGCCTTGTTTGCGATGCCAGTAAAGCTTTGGGAGCGTGCACTACAAGTAGTATAGCAATTGTTACACATTTTGTTATTTTAAATACGTTCACAGGCAAACCTCTTCAAAAACGGATCATCTTTCTCTTACATATGTGCAAGGTTAGCATAAAACATGATGTCTTGATGTAGTTTTAACTGTTTCTCTGAAGGCTATGAGGGTTCAGTCAGTGGAGGAAGGAGGATTGACCGTGTGATATGATCGCCAGCTCTGCTAACACCAGCAATATGCAAAAGCATATAGAGAAAACGGCTCCTTACTAAAAGGTGCACCTGTTACGAAAACGAAGCATCATTATTGTGCAATTACTGCCTGTCAGTTGAGCTTGTGACAAAACATATTGCAGTGTTTACATGTAGTTTTTTTACTGCATAATATAATTCAATAAAATAGAAGTTTAATTTGTTTCATAAAATACAAATTGATTTTATAATGCCTACATTTTTTGCATTTTGTGTTTTTAAGGTGAATAATAGACTATTTTTATCATTGAGGATTTCTTTAAAAAAAGTCTAAAAACCACCTCTCGTCTCGTGTTATAAGTGTCTGGTCACACCCCTTACTAGAAATGTTTTGCATTTATATATTTATAGTTAGGTGCATTATATCATTATCAATATAAAGCTATATAAATTAGCTCATTTGTACAAATCTGTTCTGTTGAAATTTAAAATGACCCCATCATCTGGTAACAGGCTCCTCAGAGCAAAAAAGCAATAAAAATGGCATTTCCTGCATACGAATCATTTTGGGAATCCAGTGATTTCCGCAATCTTGGAATTCCTCACGATTCCCACCCCGGTGTTGTTTGCCCAGCGTCTGTTTTCAAGGGCTTTTCCACACTGATCCTGCCGAGTGTCATAAAAGAGTGTGTTTGAGGTGCAGTGTGCAGCGCTAAGGCTTTTCATCCTCTGTTTTGAGTGCTCGCTGCTCGAAGGCCGACCATAAATCCAGTTTTAGGAGTAGGAGGGGGTGGAAAGGGATTGAGAGGGAGAGGGAGAGAGAGAGAGGCTAGGCATAAATGAAGACAGTGGTAAAAGCCTGAGCGAGAAGTATGGATCCCCCTGATTCTGTTGTCCTCCACCCCCTCTCAAAAAGAATTAGCGCAGGCTATGTGGCCTCTCCCACTGTAGGTTGTCCCCCCTCCCTGTTGAAGAATAAAGGTTTTACTGGCTTTGAAAGCAGCCTGGAGGGAGGGAAGGAAAAGAGAAGGGTGGTGGGGGCAGGTTTTTTTCAGAAACAGGCTTACAGCATGGCCCATCTGTTTGGTGGCACTATAACAGTCTTGCAGTATTAGAGTGCATTGAGGTATTGATCAGAAACCCCCGGTTTCAGGATTACAGGGAGAGCAGCATCATCTGTTGTGCCGCTCCTCCTGCTTTATTTTGGAGATGGGGATCTAAATTATGTTGCTGGGTTGAGGAGCACGAGAGCCTTGTGTACATTTTCTACACATCTAATACTTATTTTATGGATTGTCGCATATTATGTATTTTTGTTTTTCTTATGTGATGCATGTGAGATGGTAAATACGTTATTGGGGATAAAATTAAGTAAATTCACTTGTAGTTGCAAATTGCATTTTTAGGACTACCAAGAAGTATTTACATGTAAATTTACTAAAATTTCTCATCTGTAAGTCGCTTTGGATAAAAGCGTCTGCTAAATGACTAAATGTAAATGTACTAAGAAAAACCATTTTATGGATAACTATTGATCGCAAAGTGTGTCAGCCTGACACAAAAGCATCGAAACAACACAGAATAGTAGACGTTTGCAACATTAATAAAACATGTATATTACATATTTGTACTGAATACATTAAAACGGAGCACAGTGCGTTTTGCGGGGGAAATCTGTTTGAAATTTTTCGTACTTTGTTTATTGTGTACAGACTTAAATTCCTAAAATTAATTCTTACATTTGGCACTTAACAAGTGTTCATATTTCATCTCCTAAACAGAAATGATCTTACTATTATACCATGTATTCTTTTTGTTTTCAGTCTTGTCTTTCAGACAAAACCATTCAGCAGCTAACAAAACAAAAGAAACACATTGTTGGCCGAAAGCCAGTCAATCCAACCCCCCGTACTAGGAAGAAAGAGATTACCAGACAGCATTTCCTCCTCTGATAAACATTTATTTCTACATCCCATATTCTGTTTAGGTTGATTCTGTTGATCTCTGTTCGCCCAGTGTCGTGATATCCACAGCCATGTTGAGGTGATTACAGACACCGCTATTTGTCTGTCAACAAGGCACTTTTTATTCCGCTGGATATGAGCAGAACAAAACAATTTCCCTTCCGTTGTAGCTGAGTGTTGTATTGAACTGTATTGATTGAGCATAGCCAGGTTGTGGCACACAGCAGCCGCGCTGTTGCTTTAATACTCCATCACTTGCAGTCTGTGAGTGAGTGTGTATGTAAATGTAAGGGCTTGGCTCTGCATTGCTTTAATTGGTTTAAAAGCAGTCGCTTGCGCTGCAGATTGTTTAGGTTTGGTATGCCAGCAAGGAATGTTCAAATGTAGCTTTGTATATATTTTTTGTAAATGCAGTTTAACATGGTGTGATATCAGATATACTATATTATTTGATCAAAAACATTAGTTATGTTGCAAATTGGTTGTACTGTTTGACAATGGTTTTAATATTACATTTTTATCCTTAGTTATAATCCAGTCTATTAAGAAAACAGTGTCATTGTTATCCCTAAGAAATCATTTGAATGTGCAAATATTTACATAATTTTTACATAATATTTTATTCAAAGCAACTACAAATAAACATTAACAAAGCATTAACATTTTGTCAATGAGCCATTAGTTAATGCATTTTACCAAGCTCTTCACATGTGGAACTACTATTAGAAGACTATTTGGTCCTACTAAGCTTTTTCCTTGGTCCTGCAAAGGTCCAATGAGTGATCTTTTTTATTTATAATTTTTTTTCTATGGAAGATCTATTGAGAGAAATGCAATATAAAAAAACATGACTTTGTCTTCAGAGGTGTATAAAGACCTTACATAAGAAGCATTATTTTTATTACCTTAGAATGAGCTATTTCTATCTACATACACCGTGGGTCCCCTTACATAGAATTCCCCATGTTGTTTCTTCACGTTTCGTAAATGCGTTATCTCCTTCGGCAAAAAATCGAAAATGTGATGACATCTTAGTCCTGTGTCAGTCGCCATAGTGCTTCGAAAGAGGATTGGATTAAGCCGTTGGTTGCCACTGGACCTTTAAGTATGGGCAGTATAGAAAGAAGAGATCATTTAAAGGCACAGTTTGTAAATTCATCATCATACACATTTAAAACAGATATGTTCAAAACAACAACTACTGGTAGATTGATGATGCTGTGAAGGAGCGTGGGATAATGGGAATTGTCATCTTCAACTCCATCGCAAATAATGTATCAGATGTGAATGACAAATCACGTTTATGGATGATGTAAAGTAAGTTTTATTGCAGTATAATGAATTAGACGCATTAGACGTAATTTATAACATTAATTTACCTCAGCCAATCATATAACAGCCTCTAGTCTCCTTTCCTTCTTTGGTAACGAGAATATGACGTCATTGACAGACGACTGCCAGACACGGCCGTGTCAATGGTTAAAATGACAATTTTCTACGATTTACAAATAGTTGGAAACATTTGAGATATTGTACAATAGATAACACTGGCATAGTGGTTTTTGGATATTTTACTGTAAAAAAGTTACAAACTGCACCTAAGGCCGGATATCAGAATTGTAGGCCAGAAAAGTTAATCATCTTCCTTGGCCTGGGATGCATAATAGAGCGTTTTTAGTCGTTTTCATGGATCGTTTTGATAACGTTGGTGGCTGTTCATCAAACTTTTCAAAAGAGCAAAGGAAACCCTTTTCCGTTTTTAATACGTCTTTGTTGTGTCGTACCCTAAATTGCATGACTTCACATGTACTGAAGGTTAAACCTTTCGCAAATAAAAGCCCTATGTCAAGCACCTTTTTCACAGCTTACAAATGACAGAGACGTTGACATAACAACATGCAAGCAACGTGATTGGTCAAGAAGGCTCAAGCGCAAAATAAAATGGCGGCCAAAGTACCTGTTGGAGCATGGTTTTGTATTAATGCACGTTGAATATTCACTTTCAATAACTTTTCATTGCATTCCTAGCGAGAAATTATTATTGTAGTTTTTAAATATGTGATTGGTTATTGCAAAGACGCTCTCTGTTTATAACTCAAATAGACTTCTATTATGCTGCCTATGAAGCCTGTCTCTGTAAGCTGCCTTCGAATGCTTTCTTTGAACATTGCCGTGAACTATTGGTAACCATAACGCTGCCAGCCATTGTCAACTTTATCTTGTCAAAAAACAAGTCAGATGTGAACCCCGCTTTAGACTTGAATTCTTTCCTCATTTCATTTGCTAGATAGGAGCTGCATTTCTGCTGCCAGCATGGAAAATATTGCCCGAGGTCACCGCCAAGAGCACTGCCAAGTGAACTGACTGGCTTTAAAAGGGACTTTGATCTCATTAGCCGAGCATTTCGCGGCTGCTAGGTGAAATTGCCACTAGAGGACGGCTGCACCATCAATAAAACATCTAGATTACATATTTGTACTGAACGCATTAAAACCCAGAGCACTGTGCTTGGCAAGGAAACTAATATACTTGGAGATGAATTTCAGCCACTTCAGAATTAGAGATTTAACCACAGAAAATGGTGTTATTAAGAGGGATTCAACGTTTTAATTTATTAATAACCTTAGTTGTTAAATGGCGGACAGTTAAGGTGGCTTTTATGAGAAAGCATGTGGCAGTCCTCATTAGTGCGGGTTACAGGGCAGCTGATGACTGGGTTTCCTCATGAGGTAATGCGATATTTATATGCTGCAATGCTTTTCTCTGGCGAGAGAGACTCCTAGAGTGTCTAAACTGGATCCAATCCAAACCCAGAGCCTATTTTTCTCTCTCTCTGTGTTCTCTTTATCGCTCTACCTGTCCTCCCCCTGCAGTCATTGTTTTTCCCTGTCGGTGTGTAAGGATGTGGTTGTTAGGAATTCAATTTCTCCGGGAGCTGCCTTCATTATCTGCTGTGTGGAGATGTGCTTTGAAGTCCCTCCCTCTGCTGTGCTGGGCGTTCTGCCATGCTGGAGAGGTCAGACGCCATGTGACTCTGTAGCATTGTGTAGAATGTAGCCTGCAGTGTCCCGAGGCTGAGACAGGCCGTGACTGCATCGTTCCTCTGTCTGGACAAACGTTCATGTCCTTTATATACCTCATACATATGCAAATATTTCTCATATCTAGACTGATTTGGAAATTTTGTAGGATGCTGATTATTATTTTATTGTTGGTTGGTTGAGAGAGATTTATATATCGCATGAAATCAGTTGCTCGTTGCCGTTGTGAATTGGTTTACCGAATTAACTAGATATGAATGTATGGATAACTTTGCAGGATAATGTGGTGTTAGATTATGCAGTTAAAACACTGATCGGGCAATAAAATGTGAAATTATACACTATCGTTGAATGTTTCGAATCACTTGACTGTTTTGATCTGAAGCCTTATGTCTAAATATTATTATACCATGGTCTGTTTGAATACTGGATTCTGATTGGCTGGAAGGTGTGCATTACAATCCTTTAACATATATTATCCCTTAGATATATTGTGTTAACTTATTAATTACTTTTATTGCAAAATATACAAATTAGGGATGCACCCAATTTTGGCCAATAACTAATAATTCTTTAACAATGGAAGTCGATAACCGATATATTGGCCGATTTGCAGTTTCTTAATATTAATGTAAATTAGGTTTGGGCCTGAAATAAATGGCAAAAGGTGGACAACTGCTTTTATCTTAAAACATTGACTACAGAAAACAAGATAACATTAAGTTAAATCTAAAAAAAAATGTGCCAGGCCCACTTTACACAAGTTAAAAAAAAATTAATTCAAACTTTTCTGGTACAATGTTAATTTATAACACGGCTTTAATATATTGGCCAGATTGTATTATCGTCCTATACAATTAAAATAAAAATGTATCCTACATCATGGCATTGGCCGATAATATATTTTGCATCTCTAAAACTAATGTTTTTATAACGTTTTTGAAATATGTCTGAAAATGTAAAACCATGTCAGGCTGAGAGCTCAAGATAGAATATCTCAAGATAAAAGACAATATTTCTGCAACTGAAAGTGCAACATAGTTTACGTTTTTGTATGTTCAAGTCACAACATAATTCCTGGTGGTTTTTTGTGTTATTTTGTTTTTTAATTTATCTAGAAAGAATGAGCAACTGAATCTATACTTTTGAACTATTGTTTATATAGATCCAGGTAGGATCACAGTTGATACCTGTTTATTTACCTGTAGCAAAGTTAAGGGAAAATTGGAATTGACTAGACCTCCAATGATTTGTCATTACATTACATTACATTACATTAAAGGGATGGTTCACCCAAAAACTGTTGTGAACTTTGTTCTGATGAACAGAAAGACTTGAGGTTGAGTAAATGATGATAGAATTTATATTTCTGGATGTACTATCCCTTTAAAGAGAGCGTTGACAGTTTTAAAGCCAATTTTATTTTCCACAAACAACATAAGAAACTCTTGTCGTGCCTGTTTTGTGTTTTAATTTATAGTTTCTGTAAAGGCCATTGTGACTCAATAGTAGAAGGCATTAGAGATTTTCTAATCATCTTAAAAAGGCCATTTATTTAGTAATTAGCCTTCTGACCTCTCTGTGTTTTGGTGTTAACAGCAAATTTAGCTTTTTTATCCTCATTGAAGGTTCTTTCACTCGCCCAGCTGAGATTTCCCCACAGATCGCTTGTTATATGGTCAGTAAGGGGTCGGGCTTCCACTCGCCCTCATGAATGGAGGCCGTGTGGAGTCCAGCAGGTGTTCGGCTGGCTCTGTTAAAGAGCTGTGGGCCCCGTCCCCCACCCAAGACCTCCATCACCAGTGGCAGGTGTCGGCCACGGCCACTGAATCGAGGCGCTGTTAATGCGGCTGACATACTCCTCCTTTATCCTGGCCAGCTTGCGGTACACGTTGGGGGGGGGACTGCAACGCAGCACTGTAGGCATCCGTCTTCCTGACAGGCAAAGCTGAGAGACCCGCTGAGGGTATCGTGGTCAGGGTGTACAAACCTGTCTCTGGTATTCTTGTACGGATGTCCCTCTCACTGATGAATCAAAGCCACGATGCCGCTTTCATCCTTTATCCTGTTTTTTGTCAGGCTGTGGCTTTTACAGGAAATGATGTCACGCCCTCTTAAAATAATGGTTCGTCTCGTAATTTTAAGAGACTCTAATGAACTTCCCTGTGCAACTGATAATGTTCTTAAGTTCCCCGATTCAGCTGATGATGTTGTGGTCGATCCCTCTCTGCTCATCCCCTGCTGTTCTCCAGGTTTGTTTAATGAGGTGTCGGTAGAGCCGGGGGGGATACGGATGAAAGGAATCCTCTCGTGGCCAGTCACGCTCCCTCCTATGGGACTTTATGGGAGCAACTGGAAGTTCACGGCTTCCAGTGGAGCTCAGTGGACCCAGATGGGCTGTAGGCCAGAACCACAATCAAAGCAAACTTTTCCGCCTGCTCACCGACATGCTCATAAACATATCTCATACTTCCTTTAGAGACCTCAGGGCGAGTCCGCCACCGCTTGGTTCGACCGATATGCCACTGTTGCCGGATGCTTGTTGACACAGGCTGTGTTGACAGACGTCCGAGATCTGCAGGGCTGATAAGATTTATTTCAGATGCATTAGGTTTAACAGCAATTTTTTGCGGAGCTTTGATCCAGATGGAAAGCAGAGACTTTAATAATACTCCTGAGGAAAAACCAAGTTGTGATTTTTTTAAATCTTTAATTTTTTATTGGGTTTTGAGCTCTTTCAGAGGTTTGCCGCGAGTTGTTTTCCGGCCTCAGGAATTATATTCTAACAGTTATTTTGGTGTCCAGTGGAAAGCTGGTAAGAATGAGTAGTTTGGTTAGATTGACTGCTGGCAGAACCTGTAGGACTTTCTTTCTTTTGCAAAACACGAAAAAAAATGTATTTTGAAGAACATTGGTAACCAAACAACATTGGCCCACATTGACTTACATTGTATGGCCACAAAACCACAGACATTTCTCACAATATCTTGAGTTTTAAAAAAAAGAGAATTTTTAAGTCTGTTAGCATAATAGGTTGTTGTGTCTAGCTCTGGATCTGGTCGATTTCACAGGCGGTCTTGTTTTGTCATTGCTTCTGGTTTGTTCTCAGAGGTGAGGTCACGGGCGAAGCTCAAGGATCTGGAACTGAGCAAATCATTTGGCCTGCGTAAATCTTACCGCCAAAATAAATGACCTCATAAAATAAAAATAAAAAACGTTTTTTCCATTTGCTAAAGCGTGTTTGTCTGTTGAATGTTAATATAGAAGCTGCGATTAAGCAAGCTCCTTTGGAAGCCTGCTGATGTTTCATTTGGTGTAATGTTTTTTTTTTCAGCAGGCACTCCATTTGGTGTCTTAAATGAGGCCAATGTGTTACAGCCACGTATTTCGTACCCCGGCGGGCTGCTGCCCAGCTGCTCCTAGAAGTTTCATCCAGCCACCGTTGCGAGTACATCACCTGTTCTGTATGCGTTAAGGCGAGCGTTTACCATCAGCGTGATTGACACAGTGGCAGCTTGTGAAGCGTTAATAGCTGGACATGAATTTTCTTGCGGCTGAGAAATAAATTATGTAAAAGCACTAGTGGCAGTGTTGGACAGTGTTGTATAATTAATTTGTGCTCTAACTTGACACCAGTTGTGTTTGTTTGTGTGAAGATTGCTTTTAAATATTAATCACTGCAGATCTCTCTGCTGGAGAGAGACCAGAACTGACATCCAATAATATAAAGATCTGTATTCTGAACGACCAGTTGGTCTGGGATGATGTACAGTAGACTCGCTGCAGTTTTGAGATTTAGAGGTCATAATATACCAGAATAATCAATAATTACTAATATCGTTATAAATAACCATGATTATTGATAATATACTACACATATGATAAGATTGTAAATAATCCAGCACCAGAATCTGCTTGACACCATAGTCATTTTGCTCCATTTTACATTAGGAGCTACATTAATCGCATCCAGAATTAAAGTGTGGATAGTTAAAACATGTATTTACTTTTATATATGTTCTTAAATAAAATCAATACGAAATAATATGGACAGTGCACAGACATATTATGTAAACACAAACCTTTAATCGCGATATAAACTCAATCCATATAGTAAATTTGAAGATAACGTGCTGAAACATATTAATATAATTAACAACCAAATGATGGAACATATTACGAACATCCTGAATGATGGCACTTACAGTATCAGCCAATCGGTAGCATGTTTTTAGTGAGTGCCATTGTTTGCTCTGCCCGTCTAGCATTCAACCTGATAATGAATCTAGCAAATTGCCGCTGACCTGTGGATGCTTCGCCCTCAAATGAATGCGAATCTTACTGGTTGACCTATGATATGCAATCTTTGCATGGCATAGATTGCACTGCACTTCATTTTAATTTATTCTATAAAGGACCCCACACAGAACTCATACTTAACATCGTCCCAATTTATCGTATATGCCATGCAAGTCTACAGTGTGCGTAGCCTACTTAATGTTAGCGAGTGTGAGACTTCTTCAGTTGTCTGTTGACAGCTTAGGTGCTTTATCAGCAGCGCCACCTACTGGTTACATGAACGAGTCAGCACTGAAAACACGGCGAATTGTTGTTTTTACTTTTAGATGACAATCGCACACACTAATCGATGTTCGATAATTAAATAGACTAAAATCAAACGAATATTAGAAAATCGGGACTCATCCCTAGTTTTTACGTAAACTTTTATGTGAGTTTTGCCTCTATATTGGCATCTCTGTTAGAAACATAAAATTGCAGTTTATGTCATGTTTTTTTGCATAAGACAAATGACATCGCGATCCTGGGGTCATCCGTGATGACCTCTAATTTAGACTGCGAAACCAGGCTCAACTGCTAGATGTCAATGTCCCATATGGTTTCTTTAAAGGGGTCATATGGCGCGAAGACGTTTCTGTGTCTTTGGCTTGTTATAAGTTGTCCATGTATGTATCAGATGCATAAAATTGCAAAAATGTAAGTATTGGAAAAAAAGATGCATTCTATCTAAAAGCGAATGCCTGAAATGCCTTGTGTTACCACACCCCTGCAAGTTTACGTCAGTTATTGGTATGATTCGACTAAGACATGTATAAGCAAGTAAGGTGTGAATACCTGTCAGTACACTTGCTTTGGAACCTGATGTTCCAAATATGGTAAGAGGCGATACATTTCCGTCACACACTTGCAGTATTAGACCAATCACTGTGCACTGGTTAACTGGCCAATCATAGCACACCTCGCTTTTCAGAGCAATGAGCTTTGTAAAAAATCTGCGCGTTTCAGGAGGCGGGGCAAAGTGGAGATACAATCATGCACGTATAGCGTTTTTGAACCTTAAATCTAAAACAAACGGTAATGTACTTGTTTAAGCCATGTCATATGACTCCTTTAAATGTGACCAATCTACAGGACACATTCATCAAATTGTTTATTTAATCAAATAAACATACAACAAAATTCAACACGTCGTTTATTTAATACAATAAAATAATAATACCAATAAAAATCTAAATTACATGAATTAAATTAAATGTAAATTGTTATATTAATAGACACTAGCCAAACACCGACTGGAAGTTAAGTCCTGTCCCGGCGTGCCCGTCCGATGAAACGATCTATAGCTGTTTAAATAGAGATTTTTAACAATGATGGTAACACATGTTTTTTCCATTATTTACTGTTTACACAAAAATATTTGAACATTGAAATATCTTTTTTACTCATTAGGTTGTCTGCTGGTAGATTTTGACACTGTAGAATAGAAACATTTCTAAATACTCGCAGACATTTATCTATATTGAACACCATTAAATCAATCAGCTTCTAACTAAATACATCAGCTTATAACTAAAAGCCGATTCAGGAGCTCAGAATGCTGTTTAATTTCACCTCTTTATGGTTGGTTCACTGTTAACTGTCATGAAGCTGGAATGCTGTTCAGGCATGTTACCAGATGGTCTCTGGCTTGCAGGCTTTTACGACTTTTTCTTGTTTTGTTTGTGAAAGGCTGCTGAGCGTTTGATTTTCCAGCCAGTCTTGGGTTTGAGCTGGTGAAACGCGTCTGAAAAAACGTTGAAATTGAGCATAAAAGCGGTGATTCTGACAGCCTGCTCTTTCTCTCTTATTCCACTTCCCTTTTGAAGAGCCTCTTCTCTGTGCTTTTCCTGCATCAGGGCGTCTGTGCCAATGAAGTCCCTTCATTTGGCCGAGATTGAGTGCAGCCATGCGGGCAGGCCCTATTACCCCAGCGCCACGGTGCAGGAGATTGCCTGCCTCGGATGTCTAATTGCGGACATCAGTTTGCAGGCTGTAGCTGTGCAGCGGCGAGCAGACAGCCGGTTTAGGATTCATTGCTCCATTGGCTAGTTAAAGCACCAGGCTGTCTTTGTTTAGGACGTAGGGAGGCTTATAGACTGCGGTGTGCTCTGTCTGCCCACTAATCTTATAATGTTCCCTGGCAAGGGCGGCTCACCCTTTGCTGCCCTCTTCTACGCTGGACAATATGAATCTCTCATCACAGCGCTTATTGCTGTGACACACTGGCAAAATCCCAGTCTAGTGAAAAGAAGGTCTTTCCACTTATCTGGCACCTTGTCAGCAGATTGTTGTGACTGCACACACATTTTGCACTCGGCTGGTTTTGGAGTGTTTTTGAGTGGACTACATGTGGGTGGTTTAATGTAGTGAATGTTTTTGTATTCTGGCTGGGCTATATAAACATTCACTACATTAAACTACATTATTCATTCACTGTATTAATTCACTACATTACAGTG
This sequence comes from Barbatula barbatula, assembly GCF_947034865.1. Lineage (NCBI taxonomy): Eukaryota > Metazoa > Chordata > Actinopteri > Cypriniformes > Nemacheilidae > Barbatula > Barbatula barbatula. Next base: position 7,793,111 of record NC_136766.1, read on the forward strand.
AATAAACCATATATATATTATATTTATATATATATATATATATTCAGATTCACACTATTTATACATGTCTAAATTGATTCTGAAATTGATTCCTATGTGTTATGCACAGCTCTTACGTAAACTATGTCTCTGATCAGTAAGAATCACTACGTGATTTAGTCATTTAAAAAAAGCCAAACATCATCATTATTAATAAACGTTCTTCGGATGTTAAAGTTTCTTTTAGACAAAATTTCTTCTATGGGATCGTGAAGCACCTTTATTTTTAAGAGTGTATTTTGAAAAGCGCAACATAATTTCATGGAAATTCATAACTGTTTTATTATTAGGTGGCTAATTCCTACGAATTCTAGATGTTATTTTTGCGTTTTGATGATGTTATGGTTAGGGGAGAGGGTTCAGTATTGCGTTTTTTCCTATGAATTGTACGTTTTTGCTCAATTCATATCGTACAAATTCATACAAATTAGCCACCTCGTAAAATAGTTATGAATTCCTGTGAGATCAGGTTTGAGAACAACTATATAAATAAAGCTGAATTGAATTGAACACAGAGGTTGGTTTATTTTATAATCAAAACCACTTACAGATTGCTTAGTGTTTGCATCAGACTGGTGTGATAAAATCGCTAGGAATTATGCTTAATTATGTAATAACATGTTTTCTATTATTAAATTAATTAAATTGTCATGATTTTCTGTAATATACCACTGCAGGACACAGATAGTGTCAATAGAGCTTTAGCTGTGTGTTTAACGCTTAAAATTCCTTTAATGAATGATTTATAGATTGTATCTCATCTAAGCGACACAACTGATGGCTTTAGTGTAAGCTTTTATGTAGGATGGACGCAGATGTGACATGCCTTTTCAATTAGCCATGTATTGAAAGTATCAGGCAGGGGGAGGAGAGGACGGGCCAGTGCCGTTCTCTAGCATTAAATCAGAATTAGCCATTGAAGGATAAAAGGGAGATGTTTTTCAGTCTACTCTTTGATCATGGTTATAAGATTATGAACATTAGCTGGACGTATTTCCCCTTCTGTCAGTGCACCTTCACTTTATTAAAACTTTTGGCTTGCATTTTACATAAGATCCTTTGTTAAATTAAATACATGTTAAATGTCTACTTTAAGATAAACAGACGCTTTATGAAGGATTGCTTGTAAATAAAAAGACTGCTATTTGAAGTATGTTTAACCTGAAATGATGTTCTCACCTGAATGCTATTTGTTTATTTCAACACAAAAGGAGATGCCTTGGTATATGATAGATCGTGTAAGACTGAATGCAAGTCATCTTTCCCTCCAACGAAGTGTTAACTTTAGAACAGTTTTGTTTCTCTTGTTATGAGTGATGACAATAAACTCTTGTTATATGAAATAAAAGAAAATGACGTTCCTGCTTTTGTATTCAGTGCAAAGGAAAATAACAGCACACATGTTTAGACCGACATGAGGGTGAGTAAATGATGACAGGATTGTAATTTTTGGGTGAAGTATTCCTTTAAAGAATAGCTCTATCTCTGTGTTGTGTTAATCTTTTGTTCGGTAATCCTCCCCCAGCCCATCACGCACTCTTTTAAATGGATCTCAGCCTACACGCTTATTCTGTGCTCTCAACACTCTATTTCCCCCCTACAATAGGTCAAAATTGACACTTTCAATTCGAAATGTGTATTTATGATGTTATTATGTTGTTTGTATAGTGGCTTTGTGTTTGTTTAGTCTACTTTTTAAATTGTTTGTTATGCAAGGTGGCATTTCAATTTCTTACCCGCTTGGACAATATTACGTTTTAGGCAGTTGAAATACACTCTTTAAATAACATGACGACATAACGAAATAATGTCTTGGCATTGACCTGCGTTTTAGCACTCTGTAGATATTAAGTAACATTTGCTGATTGTAATATTGCAGTTTTAATAAGCCACATTCAACCGCTCCACACAACTCAACAGCTCCAGTGTTTGGAATGGTACACATATTAGTTGCACATTTAGTCTCACTTGCAAAAATCAACGAGTTGTTGGCACAATATTGCACAACCTCTGGTTGTTAAAAGCGCTGAAAAAATGTGATATTTTACACGCAAGACAGGATGCCAGATCTGCAGGCCAAAACTACCCCAATGTTCTATCAAAACTAGCCCGGTGACCCTAGCCAAGTCTGTGCTACAGAAGTCGGCGGCCATGTTTGCAACGCCTCTGGGCAGGTATTTACGTCATAGCAAGTCAACAGTCCTATCTCTTTGAATGGTGGAAGGCAGATGTTTCTGAAATTGCTGGCAAAAATCACAATTAACTAGCATATTTTCCGATCAATGATTAAACCTGATATGGACTGTATCATAACTTCGGTATGCTAAGCTTGTATTGAGTTAAAAATCACCTTTTTTGAGGTCGCTTTAGCTACTGCATATGCGTACAGGCTGGCAAGCGCCTCACATGAGCCCCTCCCCAGAGAATCTTTATCGACTGACATATGGATCGTTCTTCCCCTGGAAGGTGGGGCTTTCTTCACTAGAACGGCCATATTTAGCGTTGCATTCCTCTTTATTCATTGTAATGGCTGTGGCGCATCTTATTAATATTCTCTTATCTTTGCCCCAAACCGAAAACCAAAACAAATAATATATCTAATATATGTATTATATTAGTAATTATAAATACTATGTTTTTCATTAATCACTTCATCTTACCTTAAGAATGACAGCTGTTGAACAAAATCCATCTATCGAACAATAGTTTAGATTAGAAGTAGTCAAATGTCGAGGGAACACCTTATACATGGCAACCCTAGGTACGAATGTTGGTTTGTTTTTTACATGTTTTAACTCAATATTACAGCTTTTTTATTGCTGTGTTAGTCAACGCTTTTGTCTTGTTGTATTGTGTTAGTTGAACAAATATCATGTTTGGGTTTTCAGTTGTTGCTGATGCACAATCAGCTGAATGGATATGCTCGAACCGTTCCAATATGGTGGACGATTTATATATGTAGGCCTATAGACCGTGTTATTGGACGCACGCGCCTGGCCTGAAGTTGACTTTCATTTTCTTTTTTTGGTAATAATGAAACCATTTATTTTATATAAATTGTATTAAATTAAGACCACTCTACAGTTATTGATTCTGTGTGGGGTCTCCCGGAGGTTTGGGCCACATAACATTTGTTTATGTTGTTGCTTCTGAAACCATCTATAGAAACAGCCACTAATACAGCATCTCCGCATTTCTGCTTTTTAAACTTTCATTCGTTACACCACAAGGCTATTTAAAGGTGGTTTAAATATGTAAACTTATCAACTTCATCAGTGTACGGTATCTAAATATATTCCCTCACAGATATCGGTGCAGTTTCAATCCTTTAAGCTTTTCCAGTTTCGTTATTCGGTTTTAAAAAGTCAAAGACGAACATCTAGATTGAACGGTAACATTTTCCCCATAGCATTTCAATCAGATATGTGGGTGTATCGGAAGTATCACAATCCAGCAGCGAGTTTGTTCACAGATCTCCTGTGAGACAACTCAAGTATGCAGAGGGACCTCATATCTGCTGAGCTCTTAAAAGCCCAGATTGTGTCAACCTCTCTGCTGGTTTCTGTGTGGGGGTGGGGTGCAGTTTGGGGGGAGGTAATAGTGTTGTGAAAAGCCTGTGCTTCCTGAATGTCCTGATACAATCATAGCGGTCTCTGATGGCAGAGAGGAAATAAGATGACCCGCGCCTTCCCCCGACAGATTAAATTGATGTCACTTTTCTTATGAAAGTGCCAGTCAATTTCGCTTCTCCTGTGTGCAGCCTATCAATTACCAGGGACGAGAAGCCTTTCAGAGCCACCGCGCTCTCTGTGCACGCTAACCGAGCACATCTCATTGTTTCCTCTCTCTCTTTTCAGTGTCCCCAGATCTGCGAGGAGTCGACTTCTCCATTCATCTTAATTTGCTCCATCCCCCAGGAGTTGGTGGTGAAATTTCCCATGAAAGGGAAACACAAAATTTGTAAGTGCTGCCTCCTCTTCATGCTCTCTTATTCACGTTTAAACACATGCACACTCATGTAAGGGGACAGAGCTGGGAGATCCGAGAGATCTGTCTGATAATAAACTATACCTTTAATTATTTTAAGATTGTATTTTCATTATGCAGCTGTATTTATTACAGTCAGTCACAGAATAGTGATGGGTTTAGCTTTTAATGCTTTGTGTGTTTGTTTCTCAAACAGGATTTTGCTTTGCTTGATTTTGCTTATAATCAGGGATACGGGGTCAAGACCTTTAAGGAATAGTTAACCCCAAAAATAAAAAAGGCCTGATCTTTTACGCACCTGATGTCATTCAAAAGCAGTGTGTGACTCTTCTACTGTGGAACACAAAAGAAGATGTTTTGAGAAATATGTTTTTGTGTCCACACAATGGAAGTCCAACATTGTTTGGTTTCCAACATTCTTCAAAAACAAAAAAAAGTCATACAGGGTTGGAATGACATGAGAATAATTAAAGGGATAGTTCACCCAAGAATAATAATTCTGTCGTCATTTACTCGCCTTCGATTTCTTTGATAATTCAAGATAATTGCTTGTTACCAAACAGTTCTGAGACCCCATTGACAACCATAGCAGGAACAATTACTTTGTTTTACTAAAATTACTATTTGTTCTGTTGAACACAAAATATGGTATTTTGAAGACTGTAGGACATCAAACAGTTCTGGGGAACTTTTGACTACCATTGTAATTTGTCCTGCTATGGTAGTCAATGGGGTCCAAGAACTGTTTGGTCACAAGCATTCGTCCAAATATCTTCCTCTGATATGTCTCCAAACAAAGACATTTATTCAGGTTTGAAACTAGAGAGAGTAATTCATGACAGAACCTTCATTTTGGGTGAACTATCCCTTTAAATGAATAAAGAGTGCGTCTCGGGTGAACTGGCCCTTTAAGTAGAGGGTGTCCAGATAGATCCAGATTTTTGGCTCTTGATGTAAGCAATCCTTGGCAGAGGTTGTTCGCTTCTCTTTACCTAGTTAATCTTCAAAACTTTATTTGACCCTACTACATACATGAAAGCATTTTCAGATACCGTCTTTGATATTTCAGACAGTGTTTGAATAAAAGCGTCTACCAACTGCATGAATGTAAATGTAACCTGCTTAACCTCTCAGATAAAAATGATCTGTCAATTCAAAACTTCAAGGATAGTAATGTGAGAGTTCTTGGGTGGAAACCATTCTTGACAAGCATGGGTGATTGCTCTTACAAGTGCGCTGCCTGCTCGCCGTTCGGGTTCTTTTGTTTCCACATAAACGAACCACAAAGCCAGGCCCTCAAAAGCCATGGAAGCCTCTGACATTCAAAGCCTGCCCCATTCTCCAGCAGCTTTTCATATCGTAATGGAGAATTTTATATACATTTTGACCTTGCGTCTAGCCAGCGTTTCTCATTCATTTTCATTCTGTCCTAAGCTCTCTGAGATCTTGGGTGAAACGACCTCTGTGAACTCCTCGCGGGGTGAGTGGGGGAGGAGACGAGGGTTTAATAAGCTGGTGGGGGAGTTAAGAATCAGCGGTAACCACAGAGGTGTCCTGCCCTTTAACTCTTCATTGCTTTTCCCTGCTTCGTTCAACATGAGGGTCAAGGTGGCATCATCAGCGTCTTGTACATAAAGCCCAAACAACCTTACCCTTGTGGGACTTATGGATAAGCAGTCACAAAAAATGCTTACGATGGCCACGTTTTTACAGAAAACAGACTCGTGAGTAATGTAACAGCAAACCATCCATCTCCGCTTTGGGTCGGTTAAATAGCTGACATTAGACATTTTGATTCTGATGTTTCATTACAACAGAATTCTCATCATATTTTGTTTAATATGATTGAATTGAAAGCCGTGTGAGTTTCTGCTTATAAAGCGCTTGAATCTTCTATCCTGTCATCTAATCTGCCGACTGAAGGTCATTCTCGCAGCTGACTGTAGGAACTATCAGACATTTCCTGATGAGTGGCTTCAGCCATGCGTGAATATTGCAGGTTCACATCAGCGATTCTGTTACATGTGAGCCTTTTAGAGGCTAAAGGTTGTTTCTCCCTTCTTTATCTGAATCAATATGCCTTCAATGTTCAAACAAGCAAGCTGGATACATTTTTAACTTTTAGCACCAAGAGAAGTGACTTCAATTAGATCTATTATTTTCTGAAAGGAAACCTACTTTACAAGGATTTGCCAACAGTTTTTGGAAAATGTATATATTAGTTTTTTGCTGGTGACTCAAGTCTATTTGAGTAAAGTCTTGTGTGGTTATATCTTTGACTTTCTGCATAAAGTCTGGTCCTGTTTGCAGATTTTTCTTTCTAAGATCTTTACATTTAGGTAGAAAGATACTATTTGCGAGTAAAGTGATCATTCACACTTGTTTTTACATTTACTCAGTCCAGAATATATACTGATTATTTCAACTCGGACACAATGTGAAATATACAGTTTTTTACAATATTGCATGTATTGTAATAAAGAACAAAAGGTACCGGTTTTATTAAAGGTACTGTAGGCAATGTCTGATAGGCTAGCAATATAAGACCTCAGAGTGCTCTCGATAGCCACGTCTCCTCCGAAACACATGAACACACAGATACTCTACCAGTCATAGCTTGGGACATGTGAGTGAATATATATATATATATATATATATATATATATATATATACATTTTTAGTTACAACATAATTCCCATAGTTCCCATTGTTTTATTTCATAATTTGGGTTTATTATTATTCTAAACTATGGTAACAATATAAACACATAAGTGAGTAAGTGTACAAAAACTTGACCTGTGGTGTGTATTTAGACTTTACACTTTATTTTTTGATTGCTATCAGAATATGAAGATTATTTCAACCACCAGCTAGCAGTAAATGTTTCTGGAAAGAATTGCCTACCCTGCCTTTATATTATATCGGTAATCCATATGATGACCGTAAGAGTGTCGTACAGTCAAATCTTAAATCCTAGATTTTCCCACTCAATCAGCGCTGAAATCTACGCAGATATGACTATATCACCCGCTAGTTATCTCACCACCCACCAGTTAGCGCACGAGGGGCTTCAGTAACCTAAGGACATTAGTTTATGAGCACTTCTTTCATCACTTTCTCCTGCCAGTGCCCTTGTTTCTACACTCCTGTCTCATTTATAAGGACAGAATAAAAGAAGGTTTTGATTTATTCATGGACTCTTTTCATATTCATGTCTTTTCCAGGGCTATCTCAGTGCGGTGGAATTTCTTGCTTCAGCAACTGCTGGGATGCTCGGCAGAAATCAGGTTTCAGGTCTATTGAGTCTTAGGCTGGGGGAAGGGACGGTCGCATATTACTCAGGAAATGTGCAGCAGGCTTTAGAGGTGACGGAGTGTGTTTATTACAGATCTGTCACACGGCTAATGGGCAGCTGGGAGCTGGATGCTTCACTCAATTTAAAGGGGAAGCGTGCGTTGAACAACAGGACCAATGTTTTTAACTCAAGGCGTTGAGAACATGCATAAGATAGGTGAACAAATTTGGGCTGGAAAATAATAATTGTCCTAGATTATCAAAAATACTTGTAAGATATCTGAGTGACGATTCGCATTTTGCATCTTTTTCGCGCGCAAGTTCGTAGCAGCCGCACACAAACACATTTTCCTAGGTGCGTCGGCGCCGCATAGAGATGGGCATAGTTCAACTTTACAGAGTGACGTGCGTGCACCGCAGGTCATTTGACTAGAAAAAGGACACGGCTCTTGTTTTCCACACGGTTTTTGACGCGAAATGTGAATTGGGGCTAAATGTGTTAGAATGGGCTTCATGTATAAGTTGTTTTTTAACGGATGATTTATCCAAATCAACTAAGGCGTGTTCATGCCACTTGCTAGCATTTTAACAGAGTGCTGCATAAACATAAGTTATGTGTACATAAAGAGAGAGAGTGGGGAATGGAGTGGGGCAGTGAATAAACAGTTGAAGGTCCTGTGCAGTCAAGCGACGATCCAAGAATGCGGTTGGCATTTGACTGTGAATCGGAATAGACCGTGACTTATCTCCTCATTTTAAGCAGGGCCCCGGCCAGCCTGGCATAAAATGTAAATAGCGCAGCGTGACCCGGCTCAGGTTTACTTATCCAATACATGAGGCATAAACCTCAAATGAATTCAGCTATGTACTGGAATAATTAGCCTGTCAGATAAAGGTTAATGGGATGAGAAGTTAGGTTTAATATGTTTATCAGAATAAACTTTAAAGATAGAGTTCACACAGATATTAAAGTTCGGTCATCATTTATTCATCCTCAGGTTGTTTTAAACATGTATGAGTTTCTTCGGCAGAACACAAAATATTTTTTGAGGAACATTGGTAGCCAAACAAAATTGGCCTACATTGAGTTCCATTGTATGGACACCAAGCCACTGACACATTTCTTAAAATATCTTCTTTTGTGTGCCACGTATACAGGTTTTGAACGACATAAGAGTGAATAGATGATGACAGAATTTCGAAGCTCGGCTTCTCTGAGAAGAACGACGGAGAGCGAGTGTATGTGTGGGCTGCCAGCTGCTCTCATGTTTCTCATGCTGTCTGAGGTTTAATTTTCCCACTGCAACACATGTGAATAATGATAGTAGTGTAAGCTATCTCCTTTATCTTCATTTAATCCCAATATACACAACAGCCAACTGCAATAGCATTAGCGACAGAGCATCGAGTCCCGGACCGTACGATGGCAAAGACTAGGAGGTCTCTGTCTGGCGTTGTTGAGCGTGTTTTTACTGTCTCATCTATCGACAAATACATCATCTACTTTGTTACTGGAAGCAGGAACTCTTGACTCTGTGCCCTCGGCGTCTGCCAAGATGGCCATTTAAGCTCCTGAAAAATGAATGCTTGGAAGATGGAACATGAGGCAGGAGGAGATGAGTCTGGAATAGAGCCGAGATGCTGATCTCTGGTTACAGTTGTTGCAGATTTGCACCTTGAATCTTTTAAGCAATCGTTGCATAAGTTCTTGTTCAGACTGAAAGGTGATGAGGTTTCTGCACTTTGGGGGGGCATGTCATTTTTTACAACTGTTGGAAAGCTATTTGTAAGTAAATTTTTCTTTGGCAAACAGAGTTAAAGGACATTGTAAGATAGGTTTAAGGTACCTTTATGAAAAAGGTAATATTGTTTAAAATTGCTTTTTTCTTTCTCATTACTGATGTTTTACTGTGTAATTGCCTTAAAGCGTTGAGGCAATGTTTTTCATAAGCAATTTATATTCTTATTTCATAACATTTTATGCTTTTACTGGATGAAAGTCTCTTCACATCCTGATAGCAATAATTCAAGTGTTCTACAAATTGAACAAATGCTATGGGAAAACCACAGCCATAAAATGTTCGTCCAATCATTGCATTCGGTTTGAGTGAGAGTATAGAGTATTTTTGTATGCAAAACCCGGAAGCGAGTTAGAATTTTAGCACTTCCTGTTCCATCGCCCCAAAGGGAATGAATTTTTTGTATGGGCATTTTGGTTAAATGCCCAAGATAAGGTCTGTGGTTAAATAAAACTCTTAATAGTTTTACTTTTTATTCTGTGACATAAAACACACCAATTATAACCTGCTTGTGGTTTTTCTATAAGCAACTGTATCCTTTTGCATGAAGATTAAACGTCATCACACATAAAAAATAGTACAAAAAAGAATGCAACATGGAAATAAAGGTCTAAAAACGTGGTGGGAGATTCATTCAAGGAGTAATTACTTACCAGGGAACACGTTTTTAAATAAAGTTAGCGAAGACTTTGGGGTTGTGATGTTGATATTGAGCGACTGTAATATAGTCCATTTATAGCATCATGTTAGCTTTTTACTTGGATAGTAATAATTGCAAAAATAGCAATTATTGTGTTGATTTGTAAATATTATCAGTCACACTTTATTTTAAGGTCCAATTCTTGCTATTAACAAACCATTAACTACGACATTTGCTTCAATAAACTCCTAATACGGGCTTTATTAATAGTAAGTATAATAGTTGTTAGGTTTAGGTATTGGGTAGGATTCGGGATGTACTGTAGAAAATGTTCATACAGAATATGTGCTTTATTAGTACTGATAAACAGCCAATATTCTAACAATATGCATGCTAATAAACAACTTGTTAATAGCGAGAATCTGTCCCTGTACTAAAATGTTACCATATTATCTTGATAGACAAAACGTGTAAAGATTATAAACCTTTGTTAATCACAGAGCTTATTTTTTTGCTACCTTCCAAAAGTCTTTTGGAAAAATACATAGGCTTTTGGTTGAGGGAACCAGTGAGGCACTGACCTCCGGGTTGGCCTACAAAAATACTTCGGCACCACTCTATTGCAAACTGTATAAAACCGCAATAAGCTGTAATAATAACAACAAATACATTTACATTTTAAATTAAAGGCAAACTTTTGTTATGCTGTTTTTACATCCTGATAGCAACCACCACGTAAAGTGGTCTAAATATATTGTGCAGGACCATAAAATGTTTGTCCATTCATTGCATTTGGAGGAGGTAATAATTGCTTTGGAGAGTGGGATCTTACTCTCAAAGCTAGCTTGCTATCGCTAGTCTCTGAAAACCAATGTTGTCTTTTATTATTGATGTGTTGTCATGTCCTTTGTACTATTATGTTGTCCCATCAATGAATGAGACTAATTGACAGGAGGCGTGGCTTTGGAGAGTTTGGAAGGGAAGGCAGGAGCTTTTTATGCTTTCAAAGCTAGCTTGCTATTGATAGCCTCTACGAATCTTCCCTAGCCTCAAAACAAAGGCAGGGACATCTTTAAAAAAATAATTAACATACTACAAAGAATTGAATAAACTACTCTATGTATATAGTGTAGAGCTTGATATGCAGTGACCAAGCATGGTTGTAGCTGTCCAACTAGTCAGATTTATATGGGTGTGTTTCAAACGGAATTGCTATGAATGTTTAATGTCACTTATACATGTGTATCACATGGAGTTCAGTGTTAAACGATTACATTTAAGGTTAGCGATCACAGCTGTGGTAAAGCACACTGATGTTCCTGGGAAATGGCAGTCCATTGCACATGGCTTTTCTTCATGCTACGTTTTGCTTCTGTCGAGTGTGAAAGGAGCTACAGAGAGTATTCAAAGCCGTGTTGTGCTGCCGTCTCCACGCCATGAATATTGCATTAACACATTCCCACCATATGCAGTCGAGGTGCCCTGGCTACTGCTGCAAATGCACTCAGCGAGTAGTTTAAGAGCCACCTGTCACGTGACCTGCCGACAAAACCGGGTCTTTAACATGGACAACCATATTATGGATTAGTAGAACGTGTGGATTTATGTCGTGTTGAATATCGACACCCAGGCCACAAACTAACCACTTACATTAATAAATTAAATGTGACTGCTTAATTTTGTATTTAATCAAATTTTTCAAAGCCTTTCCTCCATTGTTGATGTTGTGTTTTGGTGGGGGCTTCAGTCTTGTTACAATCTTACAAGGAATAGTCGAACCTTGTTTAATGATCTCGATATTAGCATGCTCTAATTTTCATGAATTTTACTAGCTGGGATTTTGACCCAGAGCACATCCCCTGCGTTTGTTTTCAGAGCTCTCTAACTTCTCCTTAACCTAACGTCTTTTATTACTCAACAACTTTCTTTCTATTACCAGCAATAATGTGCACTTATCTCTGAGCAGTCAGCTTTTTTGCTTGCGATGTACTCCACGCCTGCTTGACTCGGCGCTTCCTAAGAGACCGTCTTTCACTAGAGACTCCGAGAAATTCGTCTGCTCTCTCTGTTTTGTTACACCTTGACGGTACGTTCACGTTGACGTGCAGCAAGAAAGCAGCTGGAATCATTGTTTTTTGAGAGTTTTCGATTCAAGGCAACATGCACGAGCAACCGCTGGGGGAGAAGTTCGTATATGTGATATATTAGCTTAATCTAACACAATCTGTGCATGATATGATGTAATGAAAGGTGCCTGCTTACTCGTCTGTGTTTGAGTTTTTTTCTTAAAGGGATAGTTCGCCCCAAAAATAAACATTTTGACATGAATTACTCGCTCTCTAGTTGTTTCAAACCTGTTTACACACAACACAGAGAAATATATTTGGACAAATTGTTTAACCATTGACTACCAAATTTGGGAAAAATGACAATGAAAGTCAAAAGTGCCCCAGAACTGTTTGCTGTCCTAAATTCTTCAAAATAGTGTTCAAGAGAACAAAAAACAAAAAGATTACAAAGTAATTACTACTATGGCAGTTAATGGTGGCCAAGAACTTTTTGGTTAGAAGCATTCTTCCAAATATCTTTTACATTTAACAGATTTTGAACAACTCGAAGGTGAGTAAATGATGACATAATTTTTATTTATTTTTTAACTTTTCACAGTTCACAAATCTTATATGGGTCATATTTGTAACATTGCAGTTCTTTATATTAAGTAACACAGTGATATGCAATGTATATGTATCCGTGTTCACAATTTGATCTCTATGAGGAATGTGTGCCTTTGTGTGCCCTGAGATCCGGCTGGAATTCCCCCAAAAGGCATCGGCAAACAAGACAAACGGTATGGCAGGCGTTCCCGTTCTCTAATTGGGCGTTCAAATCCTTTTTAACTGTCTGCTAGATTCTCTCCAGTAGTTGAAAGCGCCAGGACTTGGTTTTCCATTTGAATCAGACTCATAATTGAAACAGGACAGAGGAGACTGAAAAGATGTCCTTGTTAAGCAATCAAACCGTGTTTTGAAGTGAGGATGCAGCCCCAGATCGTGACTGCAGTAATTAGAGAGTCGTTGGGTTTATATTTGGAAACCCGCTCTGTTCTCTGGAGAGGAGGGATGCTGTTCTGCGTCAACTGTTCACATTTAAACTGGATTTCCTGCTTTAAACGCATTAGAGCCTGTAAGACCAAGAGCAAAGTGAGCCAGGGAAACAAACTGCTGCCGGAAATTAACCAGCAATTGTTGCCCTGAAAGTATTTACACAGGGTGAGGCAGATTTTTGCTGGCTTCAAACACATTCCCGTTCCAATCTGTTAGTTTCTTACTATGGTGGCTTTTATTTTGCTTGCGCTAACATAACCACAGATCCACCAAGTACAGATTCATCTAAACGACTGCTTCCGGACTCATGACCCAAACATTTTATATCATTGAATTTTGTTTATTTATTTAAAGGAGTATTCTTATTTCTTAAGCTGTTTGACAGCAATTTGTGGCATGCAATTTGTATTATCTGTGAAAACAATGGGATGTATAGGGACAGTTCACCTAAAAATTACTAACCGTCAAGTTGTTCCAGATCTGTATACATTTCTTTGTTCTGATAAACACAGACAAAGATATTCAGAAGAACGCTTGTAACCAAACATTTGTTGGCCACCCTTGATTACCATAGTAGGAAAATTGCTTTATAAATGTATTAATGCTTTATAATAAGATATTTTGAAGAATGAGGAAAGCAAACAGTTTTGGTACACTTATGACTGCCATTGTAATTTTTTGTCAACAGTGGTCACAAGCATTCTTCCAAATATCATTCTCTGTGTTCATCAGAACAAAGAAATTTGGAACAACTTGAGGGTGAGGTAAATAAAGACAAAATTTGATTTGTTTCTTAGTTTAAAGTTAAAGCATTGAACACAACTTATTTCGCCGGCAAAACAAAAATGTCCCATGTTTTACAAACCCCCCCCCCCACCCCCCCTTAAGGCATCCTAACTGAATATGACTTTCTTCTTGAATAATATTGCAAACAGAGTTATAATCCTTTTACTTCCAAGCGGTGGAATGGAAGTGAGTGGGGGGCAATTTTTTGAAGCTCCAAAAAGTGCATTCATCCATCAAAGAATCGATGCGTTTGTTTAAGTGAAATATCCATGAGCACTTTTAACGTTGATGTCTAGCATCCGTTATCCCTCGGATGCGGGTGAACCTGAGGTTTGTTTTTCCGGCAAATGACGGACGAAAGCTCCCACCAGAGGAGACGCTATCCTAAATGCAGCATCCATTATTGTCAATTGACGTTTTTATGCTGTGTAAACTTGAGTTTGGTGTGAAAAGGTCTTAAAGATATCAATAGTCAATCGTGTCATTGTCTGTGGAGACAATTGTCAGGCAGATTTTTATCATTTGTGACCCAATCTGAGAAAACCCAGCTGAAGTCATTTTTTGGCATTTACTGTTTTCTACCTAAAATCATCCTACATGATGTAAAAAAAACAGTGTGTGAAATATATTCTTGAAATCTTTAATATTGACGGAGTAATGCCATGACAAATGTTGAAATCATAGCAAAATGAATGGTTAGATTAATTATTCCGATTCTGTGACTGTAGTCTGATTTTAACAGTCCGGGTCATATTTTGTGTCAGTTTAATGAACTGAAATATAACTTCTAACATTAACAATTGTTTCATAATTAGAAAAGGATCATATAATTGGTGTCATTTCCTATTGATGTTTTCCAGTTGACTCTAAAGGCAGATGGATATCCCCATGACTCAGGTTACACACAAACACACACACTTCCCCATGGCAATTATCAGATCTTTATCTTATCTAAAACATTTCGTACAAGTGCCCTTGAATGTGCGCAGACCGAAACCGTGGCGAAACCACCCGACGGTTAGAATGACTCTTTGTTTTAGATTTCTGTGTTTCCCACAGCTAGCCCTGCCTTTGTGTGGAGCTTGTTTTAATCTCCATAGCTCTTGTTGAGCGCATTGTTGTGCTTTTGAAAGAGGTGTATTTACACTCTGAGAGCTGTCTGTATCCACCTCGGCTCAGCACAGACCTCTCTCAGCAGGATAATCTGCAGTCTGATCTCCTCACCCCTACACAGGGAGCCCTTGCAGTCTTTGTGGTGTACTTGAGTGGGGGAGGTGCGCTCGCTTCTGTCCTCCCATGTATGGACTAGTTTTCTCTGAGCTGAAGAGTGTGTTTATACCGAGTCCCCACAGACTCGGAGTTCACTGGCTGTAACATTTGTACCTTGAAGACAGCACTCATAGAGTATTATATATAGAGTTATACATCATATAACGTTATAAATCAAATTTGACATACATACTAGATCATTATTTGCACAGATTGTATCACTAATGTACAGCGTACAGATTTTGAAGATACAATTTATTTTAATTTTTTTATGTTTGTTAATCATTTTAAATGTTTAATTGATCATATGTTTTTCCTATTTCTGTTATTATTAATACTGTACATTAATTTTTTTCTGTTTGTTTCAGTTTAGGTTAAGTTTCCTTATAAAACATGTAAACCGTGTTTATATACATTTATATACATTCAGAGGTTTGAAATTGTTTTTGTGAAATGGGCTTTGAAGTGAATAAATGTTTCAGGTGTGTAATTTAAAAATATGTTGCGGCAACGTTTAGAGGTAAAGCACGATATTAGATTCTGATGAAAGATCAAAGATAAATATTCACCTCTATGTAAAAAGCCTTGAAAATGCTGTGTTATTTTTTAACCCAGGATTAGGTCGAAAAGGGCAAACCCAACTGTTGGGTTAAATTAACCCAGAAAAGTGTATATTTGCCGCAACAATGGCCCAAAACAGCATTTTGGGCTGAAACAACCCATCATGGGCTAATTCATTGGGTTTGTTCCTTGTTGACCCAAAGATGGGTTTGAAATAACCCAGCGTTTTTCACAGTGAATGCTCAATTTTATCAAGAGCGTTTTTTTGAGAAAGTAAACGGTGGCTTCATCTTAAAGTTGAAGATATTCTGTAACCCGTGGTCAATAAAAGCAGCTTGGAAACTGGTGAGTTGCCCCTGACACGTTCACTTGTGAAAGCATATCCTGTGCGATACACTCATCACATGGCCGGCGTGTGTATTAATGCTTTGTGGCGTTAGACTGGCAGGGTTCCAGCGCTGCTCAATGAGGCAGAGCTCTGTCTTCTCAGCTCTTTCTGCCTCCCGTCACTCTGTTTATTCTGCCCTGCCCGAACCAAACCTTCTCTTCACATACTGCCGGTCCCCTTTCCTAACACCTAACACGTAGCATTCCAGCCCGAGAGCCCATTTGGATGATTGCAGAGAGCGTTTAATTCCACTGTCTGTGTATACAGCCTTCAGGGAGCCAAACTGACCCAGTTTCAGTGTGAATCCATATTTAGACCGGCTCTGTGGGCTAAAATCATCTATCCTTGATCTCATCCTTATGAACCAGCTAATGATACCATATGATTCCTTCCTTTTTTAATGCTGAATAACAGCCTTTAAGTGTTGCTCTTAGAGATACACATGTATTTTGGCCATTATACAACTGGTAACTATTTACATGTTTGTGGTCATATAATTAGGTGAAAGTGCATGCTTTTTTAACATTGATTTCACTAATATATATATATATTAAGGTGACACACATACAGTGTATCTGTTATGTTTATTTCTTGTTTTATATTTGTTAATGGAAAAATGAATGCTCGTCATTTTCAGTTGGGTTTTGGGATTCCAATAGTTTCACTTGACTTGAACATAGAAAATATTTTGAAAATGTTGGTAAACAAAAAATGTTTGTCGCTACTGACTGTTTTGCGCCATGCAACAAAAGTCAATGTGGACTAATGGTTTTTGGTTGCCAACATTCTTCAAAATATCTTCTTTTGTGTTTTGCAGAAGAAAGACACTTGGATACAGATCTACAGCAGCCATTGGGTCCACAAAGTGTTGGCTAATGCAGAACTGCTCTTCGAGAAGCTTTTAAACACATTACTTTGAGTCTCAGGTTGAAAATAAACGCACAACATGCAAATTTCTTGTCCAATGGACAGCTAGTTTGTCTAGCTCACACTTAAAAAAAAACTGTAGTGCGGCAATGTACATATAAACCTATATTTTTCTGTGATGCCCATTCAAGTCGTTGCTAGTATAGAATACTAGATTGAATTGTTAACTTTAAATGTTTTAATGCATGTTGTGACAGTCAGCTGTTTTTCAGTGTCACCTCCCCGACTCTCAGGTAATAGTGGATGTGTCTGTGTATAATGAATAGTATGTGCGTATAGCATCTGCTCTTTTAGCTCTGCCTTCCATGAAGGCACAACCGTTGCAGACTGAAACCAGTTTTTAGTCTCTACAGGAGGATGTCAGGCAGAGCAAGCCAGCTGAACGCTTGCCCTGTATGTGGTCAAAGTGTGTGTGTGTGTGTGAGAGGGGGTAGAGCAGCTCAATTTCCATTTTTATTAACAATCCTGTTTCCACTGTCAGGGAGACGGATGGACGGTAGCTTGTGGATCAATGTCAGTCTCCCACCAGCATGCCAAAGACCCATACAAGCGCGCTGTTAACCGCTTCCTGCCTTCAGCTGCACTTCCCAAAAGGAAGAGCTATAAATACTGCTTATGTTACTTTTCCCAAGGTCTTATCAAAAGAGCAGTTGTGTTTAACAGGGACTGTAATATGGTTTCTTGACATTGTCGGTGCAGGTAATTGATTACTCAAGTGCCGGTTTAAAGTGAAAGATTCTGTCATCATTTACTCACCTGCTTGTCATGTCAAAGTGGTATAACTTACTTTCTTCCGCGGAATACAAAGGAAGATATTTTGAAGAATCTTGGTAACTGGCCCCCATTTATTTACATTGGTTTTGTGTATTATACAAAATATCTTCTTTTGTATTCCGCGGAAGAAAGTAAGTTATACCGCTTTGAAATGACAAGCGGGTGAGTAAATGATGACAGAATTTAAATTTTTGGGTGAAATATCACTTTAACCCTTTGTAAGATATCAGGGTTAAACCAAAGTGTCCTGTTTTAAAACTTAACCAGTTTTGACTGGCTTTATGATATGTAAGGGATAATATACAGCAAGTGGGATGTCATCACAAAATAAATCCTGACAGGGTCTTGTATCTTGGGTTTAGTTTGCGGTTACAACCAGATGAATGATACATAAATGTCACAAGGAAATAATTAGACATGAAACAGGCTTTCCTATGGATCAGTGGTTAGTGCATGGTGCTAGCAACACCAAGGTCACGGGTCGATCCTAGAGGATTAAACATAATCAGTAACAAATGTATAGTACAATGCAATCCAATATAAGTCGCTTTGGAAAAAATCCTCTGCCAAATGCATAAATGTAATGTAATTAAATATTAAGTATTGAGTTGCACCGGTCAAGATGAGGTCACCAATCAGAATTGAGTATTTCACAAAGCTGTGTGGTAAAACGACAGAAACGCTCTCATACTTGGTAAGCAACCACCTAGCAACCAACCAGAACGTCCTAGCCACCTGCATGGCCAAGCACTACAAACATTTTTCTTGCAAAATGTAAAAAGCAGGTTCATTAACTTCCTGCACTGAATCTGCACATTTATTTTCAGTTTACTCCTACTGTAGTTTGTCATGCTTGACAGAAAGACAGGCAGTCAGAGGAGCGTTATAAAAAACTCCCACTGGTTTTTGATTTGCGATACACACACTCCAGCAGGAAAGGGATTGCGGGTTTGTGAGAGACTTGAGTCTTCAACTGGAGAACAAACCGTGATGGATTTTGCATGTACGATGATGAATTTATATCCGTGTTTGTCAGATGCTGTGAGTGCACGATGTGCTTTCTAAGGTTATCTCTTGAGAGTGGAGTGCTGAGCTTGACTGCTCTTGAGGGTTCATTGAATGTTGGGAAGGGGCAGAGCTACACTACAGGGTTGACGTGTATTTGTACCATTTGTAGTTTTTTTTAACTTAAGGAATGGTGATGCTTTGTGAGTTGAATTTAATTGCATGAGCCCAGTCAACCTTAATCCACTTTCATAGGTCCATTTTCCTGAGCGTGTGCTTTGGCAAAACATGCAGTGTGTACCAATTTCTCCGTGTCTTATCCATCCCCTACAGTCTCCTTAATTTGTTCTCCTTGAGTGTAGCCCGGTCGCAGCGCTCGCACACACGCTTTTCTCCATGTGGCTTTTTCAGCAGGGAAGGTTCAACTCGCCCTCCCCCCAGAGAGCAGCTTTGCACTTGAGCTGACCGTTAAACATGCTTTGCTGGGTTGCCATAGGGCTGAACACAAAAACACCCATCCTGACCTCTGAGCGGCTGTTAGCAGGAGTCCAGAGCCCACAATGAACGTAAAGATACTTGTGCTGACACATTTCTGCTCCTTCGCTGCTGCACATGCAAATCTCAGCAGCCACCCCCCTATCACTTCTTCTGCCACTGCTGTGCTAAAGAAGATTTTTTCTTGCCCTCCCCCATCACAGGAGAGCGGTGGAATAGAGCTGAGCAGTGTTTGAGTGTGGGGGAGCGGTTATGTTCTCATTAATGAATGATAATGGAGCCATCATATCTCATGTAAAAACGCTGTGACTAATTGTGTTACGCTGTTTGCTCTGCAGACCGACCCTGATCTCGGTTTCAGAGGCTTTAGAGAGGCACCGTCCACAACATGCATATGAAAATTTACGCTATCTTCATTCTAAACAATGCTTCATTGTTTTAACCAAGCATTGGGTTGAAAGGGGATGAGCCCAAAGGACTGGGTTGTAAATTATATTCTGGGTTGATTTAACCCAACGGTTGGGTTTGT
The DNA here is from genome assembly GCF_947034865.1 of Barbatula barbatula. Classification (NCBI taxonomy): domain Eukaryota; kingdom Metazoa; phylum Chordata; class Actinopteri; order Cypriniformes; family Nemacheilidae; genus Barbatula; species Barbatula barbatula. The sequence goes on from NC_136766.1 coordinate 7,812,709, forward strand.
CCATTTTTGACCCAACGCTGGTTTGAAAATAACCCAGTATTGTTTAGCGTGGTTCACAAACGAAACCATAGCCTCCTAAACAAAATGATACTTTCATGTGTTTTTTGTAAAACCATGTTTTTAATGCACATGAACATGGGACTATGGTGACATCATGTTTTGTGGACATGGTCATCATAGCAATATCATAGCATCATAGCAATATACTTTTGGGAAATGCGCCTTGGTAATGCCATGGTATTCTCAGAGGTACTATATCAATGCAGGCAAATACGGTTTACATTCAGTACCAACCGATTAGACCTCATAATAGATGGGGCTCCTTCAATGCCAGTTAAAAAGCATGGAGAGATCTTAAGAAGCTGGCCGATAAAATGCCAAGTGTACATTTGGACAAATTCTAGACAATGGGTGACTACTTTTAAAAACAAATGCTAGACTTTATCATAGTTTTGGTCTCTTTTGGATGTTTTTAGTCCTTACAGATTTCCTCTATTTACTATTGTTATTTCACAGTTTTTATGACTTTAAAATATTATTTACCACATTTTTAAATAGTAGTAGAGATGAGTGTTTCAAAGTTTTTGAACTGTAATGTATATTTGTATGTTGTCTAGTTGTGTAACACATGGGCAAACAAAGTTAAATAAACTTAGAAAATACATATTTGACCCGGCTATGGTTTGGAAAACCCATAATTGTTTACACTGTGCACTTTCTACAAATAGCAGGTTTGTATTTTTCATATATATTTCAGTTGTGATGTTTAGAAGCAGCTTGGCCTGGATTGAGCTGAATGGGGATGGTGGTGATTGAGAATGAGGATAGTCGGAGCTCTGGATCTGTGCTCAGCCTCGGGCTCTTGTGCTGACAGAGAGGAGAAGTGATTCATTGCCTCTGAGGGAACAGTTGCAGGAATTATTAATGGCTGCAGGATTAATCTGTTTTCTCTGTTTGCTCTATTAGTATGGGCGACCCTGGTGGCTGGAAGATTTTTCTCTGCTTCTGAAGCTCCCTGGCAGCTCCTACCACAGAACTCTGTCTTTTCATAGGTCTCTTTTAGTAGGTCTCTTTTCTTTCTCTTTCTTCATATCTCTTGGAAAATTCCCATCCTCGGCTGGCCTTTTCTCCAAACTCTTTGTGACAGGTGGAATTGATTAATGTCACAGTGCGTTAGGAACAGTGCTGTAAACACACCGTGTGTCTGTTTCAGAGGTCTAAGCGCTGCTGTTCTCCTTTATGTATGTCTTGGTCTGCGGGTGTGCATCTAAAATGGCAACATGCAGTCGGCATGGAACCTGGTAGCTCAACATCACACAGAGATATTTTCACACCTGTAAAGGCATCTTTTACAAAGTGCGGCACATCACTTGATATTAACATTCATGTGTTTTAGTAACACTTTTTAATATCAGTACCAACAAAAGTGCCACAGTTCTGTTGAACAAAAATGACTAGATTTGGCAGAATTTGTAGATTTGCAGGTCACACAAAAACAAATGACATGCGTTCCATCCTAATCCTTTTCATTCTCATCCAGTTTTTCTGAAGAGGAAGAGCAGTAAATCAAAAACCATAAAATCGTATCTTTCCAGCAGGTCTGTGCACATTGAATTCTCTTCGGTAAGTGTCTGAACATTCATGACAACCTTCAATCATCAAAAAACAAAATGGATTTTTCCCAGCCGGTGTAATTTTTCCCATGGCTCTCGATGATAGAGATGACTGATCCTGCAGGGAACTGTGATTTGTTTGATTAGGACTCAACACAATATCGCAAAAGGAGAATAAAAACAGTAAATGCTTCCTTATCTTGATTCGCTAGTCATTTTTAAGGCCAACTTAACTCATTACCATGGATGATATTCTCTACTCGCGCAGGATCATAATGCTCCAGCTGTCTGTGTTTATTGCCCCCGCAGAGCTTGTTCCGCCCTCCCCCCGTCTCCTACTGCTCACGGCTACAAAACAATCAGCATTTTCTCAGGATGTTTGCCACCGTCAGCCCAGCCAAATCCCCTAAAATTACTACAGTGACCGAGTCCAGCATTTCGAAAAGCTGATATTTCAGATCTTTTCTAGACAGGAAGGAGACATCGGTGGATGTTAAATGTCAAGTCTCCAACGAGATTAAAGGGATAGTCCACTCAAAATAATAAATCCCGATAAAGTCTCGTCTTTCGGTTCATGTGACGTTCTTTTCGGCACAGCTCACTAAGAATTCAGAGAAACGAACAGCCATTTTTGGTATTAGAGGGATGTACAGCAGAGTATTATCAGTATTTGAATGGAAGCTAAGCTAATGCGATTTTCCAATAATGTAATTTAAAGCGATTGTGTGCACATTTCAGTCTGCTCCTTACATAAGCGTGCATTCAAATACAGTTTGGAGTCATTGGATTATAGTGCACAAGTCTTAAGGGCAATTTTTTAATCCTTTCCGAAACCTCATAGACACTTGACCATCCAGTTCAGTTTAATGGAAAATAGCATCTGATAAAAACAGTTCACTGTGTGTTGTTCTGTATCATTACATGAAGTTTGGAGTCCAGAGTTGGATACGAGAGCAGGCGTTTGGAGGAGAGCCAGGTGCGTCAGATGATGGAGAAGCAGAAATGTTCTGGACAAACCGCGTCTATTATTGGTTTGGCTCCCTTGCTGCAGCATGGATAATAAACTGCTTCACAGCAGCCCCCAAAGAGAGCAATCAATGGGAAATTATCTTGCCAGATCGATGTCTGAGCTCTTATAAGTTGCTTCACCAGGCAGTGCAGAATGCTGGGACTCAGCATCTGAACGCAGCCATTAGCTAGAAAAGTGCTTCTCCTTTCAGACTGCCAACATGTTTGTTTGGGCTGAGTCACGTCTTGTGTATTTATGGAATAAGTAATGTTTGTGTTTTTCTTTCCGTCGATATTGCTTTTCCATCCTATCATAATTTTAAGTGTTTCATTCGAATAAACAAGACCGAATAAGACTCGTATATTCTTTCTTATTATGGATTCTCTCATTGCTGCTCTGTAGCGCCAACTTGTTTTGAAATATCCTTCACATTTCTTTCTTCACCATATTAAAGCTTTAATGGAAAGAGACAGCCCAAAAGACATGAACTGATGAGCTCGCTTAAATGTCCATCATGCCTGTTGACTCGGACGTTGCTCGGGTAACAGGTTTCATCCGTATGAGTTGTTCGCTGTGAGCAGGTCTACAGTTGCTACGGCTGATCTGTTGTGCCTGAAAATGCAGCCGGCCGAGATGGTGGAATTGAAAGTCTCTGCATTCTCACAGAATAGAGATGCTGATGGCAGCCAGCTCAGCTTCATCTCTCTCCGTATCGATTCAGTGGCTCCAGTTTCAGAGATGGAGAATGCCAAGAGCACGGTGCAGCTCTTCTTGGTCACAGTAATGCGGCATTAGGACCCGCACAGTGGCGTAACGGACAGGCACAAAAAAGCCCCAAAAAATATTAATATTGACGCGTTAATAAATAAATCTTATTCTTGTTCATTTTTGCCTACCGCTGTTTGGCGATCACAGTATTCTTTGTCATTTGTCATTGTTTTTGTTATCCAATCGTAAGGAGAATAGCTACAAATGTCCTGGAACGTAATAATCTTCGCATTCTTTGCTAAATAATAAAGATATGATATCTCCAGAATTCACAATATGTTTGAAATTTGATATTATCTTATGAGTAGAAATAACTATTAAAATGTGTAGAATTAGATTGATAATCATGGTTTGTATATCACGACTATTGACAATATATTCATACTGTGACAACTCTTACAGAAACCTTTAAACAAGAAAGACAGATATTTTAAATGTTTTATTTTAATATAACATCCAAATGGGGCTTAAAACAAATAACAGTTGATGATTTAGTACACTGTGATTCACACAAAAATGGATGATTTTTGGAAAAAAACATGAAGATCAACCTCTAAACAGAACAAATCACTGGGGCAAAAGCAGATTGTACGAAAATGCATAAATGACATTGTACAAATTTCATAAGAATCAGCCACAAATATGCTTAAATGTAAAATACGTTTTACATAACTTTCCTTAAGACTAAACAACCTTTTCAGCGAATTCAAATTTTAAGATGAAATTATTTCTTATAATGAATAATAATCAGACGGACACATTGTACACATTTTTACATCAAATTGACTAAATTCTAGTTACTTATGTTTTTGAGAATTTCTTGCTCTTCCCATTCAGCAGATGGACTAGTTTACAGACGTATGTTCTAGACTTAACCCTGAGTGTTCGTGTGTTAGTGTGACACCACTTCAATCACTACTGCGTACGAAGGGGGAGTGTAAAAGAGAGGGTTGGGAGTGTGTGTGTAAACAGATTAATAAATTCCCTCTTCCTGATTCCAACCCTCGCCTCAGCGGGCAGCTTTTCGTTGTTTGACAGGGAGCTTTGAAAAGGTCACAGGGACTTGAATCACCATTAACCCCACCCCTCCCCATTCTCTCACACAGGGAAACTGGAGAGCCAGATCCACCAAAGTGCCAAGAAGTGTTTAACGCAGCCAGCGTGACCTGAACAAAGCCATACCGGTCAAGAGGAAAGGAGAATCCTGGTGGAAGCCTCACGACAGATAGTTCACGCTATAGTTGCAACATGCTACATATGGCTTACATAATTGAGCACTTATTCATCTGATGGATGTTTTTCTCCAATAAAAGGCTGTAAGATAGCTTGCGTATCTGCATTTATTATTATTATTATTATTAACAGCATTTTGTGTGTTGATCATCTTTTTTAATTACTGTGCATAATACTGCAGTACCATTAACCGGCTCTCTTTTAATCTCAATTGGATTCCCAGCACATGAAGCCAACAGTCTGAACCTGGACCGGTTGGCTGAGCTTGGAATTTTCTGCTTACTAAAGAGCCAATTGTGTTGGAGAGCTCATATTGGAGCTACTCTTCTCATTTGGGCCACAATGGCTGTCAAAGCCAGAGGCTCTCAGGTTTTGGGCCTGCTGCTCTCAAAGTGATTGAGTGGCCTCTTTGTGACACAAGCATCTCTACACCAGAAAGAGCAAATTACTGGCTTCTGTAATGGTAGATTATGTGATGGAAAATGCAATAAAGTAGCCTATGCATGCATGAGTGTATATTCACTTCCTGTATGAAACAAGACATCAGTCACTTCATTTTATGTTGCGTGTGCATTGTGTATATATCCACAGTTTACATTCATATTATTCTCGGTACCATTTTATTAATGACCTCAGTATAAATTAAAATCAGTGTACACAATGTGTTTTATGATATACATGTCCTGGATGTTTCTTGGTCATTTATAACATCATTTTTTTCTTCACCCAGATATGCAAATTCTGTCATTATTTACTCATCGTCATGTAATTCCAAAGTGGTATGACTTTCTTTATTCTGCAGAACACAAAAGAAGATCATCTGAAGAAAGTTGGTAACCAAACAACATTTCTCCCATTGACTTCCATTGTATGGACACAAAACCACTGAGAAATTTCTGAAAATATCTTCTTTTGTGTTCCGCAGGGAAGAAATCATGCATTTGCTTTTCTTTTGCTTTTCCATCATACTGTAATTTGCCTTTAATTGGCCCAAATCCAAATACTGTTTGATTTTAAGATTAAACCTTTTAACAACCCTCCCTTCCCTTTAGCCATAGAACAGCTAATCAAACTCGCTCTTCTCAACCACATATAGGGTGCTGGGATCTCCTTTGTGTCATAATACAAAAGACATTTTCTGGGGGAGTTCCAGAAAAGCTTCAAAATTCAGTTTCACACAGCTATTGTAAGCAGTCGTGATCTTGGGTGGGCATCGGTGCACGGCAGACACGTCGGTTTGATCGTTTTAAAGTGTTCCTCAATACAACGACATTATCATCAAGTATTCCCAACAAAATTTCCTATTTGTTTAAACAAACAGTATGGCCCATTAAATGCATGATTGAAGTGTCAAGGAGCTAATTATCTTATGAAAAGCTTATAGTTTTGCATTTGAATAAGGGGGCATTTTGAAAAGAGGCTCACGTTGTAGAAGGCATATCAGCAATGCGTCGTCCTGTTCCCAGTCAGCACTTTACTTGCATGCATTTCCCTTACTGCTGCGTTACAGGCCTCCCTGCGTAAAGCTAAGAAAGTGCGAATGAGAATACCTGTGGCTACAGACTCACGCTGCCACCCACATGCACTCACAAAACCAGAGTTAATAACTTCCCCAGTGCTAAAGAGCTGCTGGTACGCATTGTCTCAAAGAATTTTCAAATGGATGGTGGTCAGTATTAGTTTGCCATGAATAGCCAGTTTACCCAGATACATTATAAGAAATGTTTGAGTGTTAAGAACTCGGCATGTTTTCAAACATGAGAGTAAGCATATATTTTACTAATGATGATGCGGATCTCAGGACACACCACGATATTGGCCATTATGTGGAAAGGATGCATTTATGGATATACCTGTTATGAATATATGACTCCCCAGATGTAGTTTATCTGTAAATTCAGTTATTTGCCAACGCTTAGAAAAATTAACTATTGTTTTACATGTGTGGTAAGTAAAGTAAAAAACTACACTTTTATCCAAGAAACGTGCTTAATTTTCATATTAGAAGGTGAAACTTCTCATATATTTTTACGTAATATTTAATATTAAACAAATATTTGTTTTTCATATTAAGTGTATCTTAGAACAACACGTGACTTGCAAAACCAAGCCAAATGTACAAAGCAAAATGACCCTAATATAAATATAAAATTCCTTATATTTATTTAAAACTTCCTGTTCGATAAGTGTAAACAAAGTAAATAATTTTTATTAATTAATTATTATTTTTTAACTATGTTTAATCATCCCTGAAACCACTTCAAGCACATGCCCAAAGTATGCCAAGAAAGGGCTTCGCAATGGAACGACCGATCCAGTTCCCGAATCCAGTGTCCGCGCCTTATCGCACACTATGCGCTTGTGGTTCAATCCATGCGGACCTTTCTCCTGGATTTCATGGCGCTTCCTCCTCCTGTCCTTTAGTTACATTGTATCTCCCTTACTCAAAGGAGCGAGGGATCCGCGACTCAACTGTAGGGAAAAATGAATGAATATACGTGAAAATGGACGCGCCGGGATGTTGGATTTATCGTCTCGGAGTTTAAGAAAGACGCATTCGAAGAAAGCCGCGAGATTGAGATCCTGCGATGCCAGTTTCGGGGCAGTGTTTCCATTTTTGAACGGGATCCTTAGAAGTGTGATGGCTGCAGTCCAGCGAATTGCTGGCCTTGCCTTTCTCTAGTTGCTGGATGTGTTGGGAAGTGCACTGCTTTGGGATCATTTTTGGAATTCCGTGCGCAAATCCTGAGGCCTTTCCACTCTCCTCTATGGAATGTACATGAGTATTCTCTGGATAGGGGTTCGCGTGTGGGGTAAGTGGCGCTGGGAATAAAGCGTTTCTTTTGTGTGTATGTGTGTGTCTAATGTATATATGTGTGTGTGGGTAGGGGGTGGTGTTTTATTTGTGCAAATAGATGGAGACTGGAGGTGCTTTAGCTCGTTAGCTTTAGCTCGTCTCGAGCAGTCATTTCCTTGCGTGTAACGCGAACTAATGCTTTTAAACCGCGCGAGCGATGCACGAGGCGCAGCGCTTTATTATTCGATTCGATTCGAGTAATCAAACGAGGTGCGCGTGCATAACCGATTATTCGATTTATATTCGGCGCTTTGTCGCGGTTACACGAACAAACAACACCACCGATACGCTGCTCGTTTGTTTGTTTGTTTATGCTGGAGTTTTAGTAATAAACGCAATGACATTCACAACAGATCTGTGCTAGTAAGCCAAAGCGCATCGGTCTCGGTTCTGTTCACATTAAGCACTCAGTCCATGAGTTCATTTTAGCCCGGGCTTATTATTGCTTGGCTAACAATGTTTTGTTTCCTATCAGCACAGTGTTAAAAACTAATATTATCATACCTTATTTTTGGGGTGAGGTAACATATTTGATGTATTTTGTGTGCTGTGTGATTTTGACAATAGTTCTGTACATTGTACAGTAAGCATCACAAGGATGTGCTGTACAACAGTGACAACACAACCATGGTTTCATTATAGTTGAGGTTTTTAATGTACAATACGTGTTTTTTTTTACTGCTACAGGTACATTTACATTTAGTCATTTAGCAGACGCTTTTATCCAAAGCGACTTACAGATGAGGAAACATTGGAAGCAATTATAACAAGATACATAAGTGCATCAAAACTAGTCCATTAAAACCTAGCACAGTATACAAAGCTAAGAATAGTGAACATAGGTACAAACTTCCAATGGAACAAATTGCACCAAAACAGCACATTTTTATCTGAAAGTGTGCAAGACATGAAATGACTTACTGTGTCCATTTTGTAACGTTTTTTCGATGTTAAGTGTTCATATGGCTGCAATCTGTGGCTGTGCTTGTAATAAATGTACGAAGCATATGGTGCATTAGTTTTATCGTTCTGTTGACAGGCTAATGTATTGTTTGTTTTATCGTGAAACTTTGGGTTCTTATTAGCTCATGTTAAATCTTTTCGTTCCGCAGTCCCTCACCACCCTTAAATCATCTGTGAAAATGTTTTCTACATTTCTACGTGTCTTCTACATTAGGATGACATCTTTGTCACTTTAGGACGATTTTTTGCTGGAGGCTAGAGGGTAATTCACGTCACATTTTCATAACACCTTTAATCGTGATCCTTCATTTTGCCTCATAGCACTAAAATGTGCCATCTATCATGCTAGATGTAAATATCATAGTGAATATATGTATTTGTACATATGATCATATTCATATGGTTGTGTATTTGTATGGTTGTTTTAACCACCAAATATAGGCAAATATAAAGTGTCACTCCATATTAGGGGTGTGCGATATTGTCCAAAAAATGATATCTAGAGATTTTCTGGGATAAAGAAAGGGGGATTAGATTCTGGGATTAGGCGAAATTTTGCATCCTGTAGTCTTATGCATATACTTTAATACAAAGAACATTACCATATTGAAATCATATTCTTTTACATATTGTTTGCTTTTTTTGTGTAGGATTTCAGTGTAGAGAGCATACATGTGGAAATGAGTTGGCAGGGACTCGCTGAGTGAATCTATGGCCGGTATCTCAGACAGATTGTTTTCTCTTTCAGCTGTTCAGTGTCTGAAGAGTTTAGTTATCTGCAGGCTAAAGTTAGATGTTTACTCTGTTTAACGTTCAAAAGGCTTTTGCTCAGCTATGCTCTCCGTTCTTTGTTTCCCAGTTCATTTAACAAAGTGCATTCGCCTCAAACAGGCTTTGAAAATGAAAGATTTCTCATCTTGTGTTACAGTACTTCAGTCCTAGAGAAATCAATAGGTCCAGGCCAGTGGGACCTTACAGCTGGAAGAAGCAGGTTGCTTATATCGCTCTAATGTTACTGTGAATGCTTTGACAGTTGTAGAGGCATCATGCAGCGATGTTTGGCTCAGTTCACCTGTCATTCACACACTTTTAGTGCTCGTTTCATGAGTGCTCACGCAGATGCAAAGAAAGCTTTGTCTGCTGTTGTATTTATATGCATTTATATTATGAGGTGTAGGACTAGTCCCAGACTAAAATGAGAGTTTTTTGAGGTGTCCTAACCGAAAATAAAATGCCCCGACATATCTTTCAATATGTAATTTAAACCCCTTCGCTTACTGCTTCCTAAACTCTTTGTAAGACGCTTTGGAAAAAAGCGTCTGCTAAATAACTATATGTAAATGTAATTGCCATTGTTTTGTCTCAAGATGCACACCAGTAGTGTTTTTATCAAAGTTATTTTAATAAAAGCGACTTAAATATCCTAATTTAACAAAGGCATAGTCCTGGCTTATGCTAAACATTGTCTATGAAACTGGGCCGGGTGTATTAAATATATATTGTATGCGATTTAAGATTAGCTGACATTGAAATTATCGCGAAGATTTTGCACTTTTTATTAAGTAATTAGGTTTTCTAGGAACTGTCAGTAAATCAGTTTTGCCCCACTGCTTCTGTCATGATTTAGATCTGTCGATGAATCAATTACAAACTGTCGAAAACAAACTGAGGCTTTTGAGGAAAGCATCCAAGGGTTCTTATTAGGGAACCACGATAAATTATCGCCCATATCGGTATCAGCCAATAAACTGACATTTTTAATGTTATCGGCTGATAATAAAATTTAGGCCGATATATTATACCAGATAAATCATAAATAATTTCCTCTGGTTTAACTTCTTCAGCTGCACGCTGCTCACAGTTGAAATACACGACATTACTGTCTTTCTGCCGTGATCATTTACTTACTGCTATTAGCAAAACATTGTTGATGTAGGTGTAGTATGTAGATACAGTATTTTTGAATCTGTAAATTATAGGAACAAAAGCATATTGTTTGAATCAGACTGCTTTCTACCTTGAGACCTGTTAGACATGTGGCTATTAAGAATTTTTTTCTTGGTTGCTCTGAAAGAACATCTATAATTTGTTTATTAAATAAAAAATATACCAGTACTTTTGCTCTTTTATGACATATCGCTTATTTATGTAAACTAAAGGTTACCTTTCTGCAGTGAATGTTTTCAAATAAATGCAGTTGTCAATTTCTTTCCTCTTGTTTCAGTCTTAGGGAATTCTATATTCATATTTAGATACTGTATATTGGCAACATATCGGTTATATCCAAACAGACGACATAGTGGAAGATTTAGGAAACAATGTTTTCTACTCACAAGCCGGCCACTGTACGGTGAACTGAATGTGCTGCTTCATCAGAGATACTCTTTTTTTTTTTGGCGAGATGGAAGGGCCTATAATACTTCCAATCAGAGAAACCGTAACCACTTATAAAACACATTGATATCCATAAAAAATCGAAAATCTGGATAAATGCCTCATTCATTCAACGTTTTTCGGGGCAAGGAGCCCTTAAATGATAGATGCATGGAGCAGGGACCCCCTTATGCTAAAATGTGTAAACAGAGCTATTTAAATAGAAACAACCCTTATTGGCACAGCAATATTATGTTAAGACATTGTATTAGCACTATTATGTATGTTATTGTTGCACATACATACTTTTCTGTGTATTATGTTTATTGTTAATATAGATTGTTTTATTATTTTAAAGGATTTGCAGCATCATTACATTTACTGTGAGATGGACAATTAAACATTTACAATGAGATAACTGACTCTGGTTAATGGCACAAAGACTATTCTAGTGGTGGTAGAGGTTGTCTCTGGATGCGAAAGAAATCAGTGCAGATGTTATGCTTTCTGTTATAAAAGCAGGTTGTTTTATTAAGTATAGCCTAATTTAGGGCTGCAACTAACGATTTTTTTATCGTTTATTTCGATATAACTAATATCCGATTAGTTGGATGAATATTTTTCTGATTAATCAAGTAAAAGGTTTACTTAAATATTTTGCCTTAAACTCATGTAAATCGTCAGGTGTGTCATATTAGAAACAGCCGACACTAGTCTCTCCCAAACATGGGAGGGAGGGGACGGTTGGCCAAGGACATTTTTTTTTTATGGCATGAAAAGTGAGATATTTGTCATTCAAATGTAGTGACCTTACAGTAAAAAGTACCCTGAAAAAAAACAATATGACATACTCCAAAAGTAAGGGTGCTCTGATCAGGATTTTTGGGGCAAATAACTGATAACCGATCTTTAGAACCAACATCGGTCGATATGATAACCGAACACAGGATATATATGAAGCCTTCTATTTATCATGTAGAATTATTTATTCAACAGTTTCAAAGGACAGTGTATATTACCTATTGAATTGAGAGATGAACAACATATTCCTCTCCCTTTTTAGAAAGTAAACATAAATGATAGCAGCCATAGGAATAGGTTAGAGAATAGGTTAGCTTTCCTGTTTAATAATTATGAAAAGCAACAGAACAAAAGAAACACGTACAAACTGCAATCTTGCGGGAGTGACAATTTAAAAATTGTGGGAGTGAATTTGCAAAATGGCGACAGAGACCGGAAGTATGGAAAAACGCTTTCCTGCCGCACTCCTGCCATAGCTATTCATTCATTCAGTTTATTTTCTCACAGGCATTCATTATATTTACCAAAAGCAAAAGTAGCATATGTTGTCCAATTTGTTCATGGTTTACAGGGAGATTTAAAAATAGGGAAAGCAAAGGTGCGTCCATGCATCAGCGTTTGTGATGATTGACACTATTAACCATAGCAACGTTCTGGCGTCTTGCAGCTGTAACAATATTAACCGTTTGGTTTCTGTTATTTTTCAGCTTCAAGATTTGCGTTGTCCATCAATTGAAGCGCTGTGTTTTGTTGGAGAGCGCTCTTTTGTAGTGTTGCCATGTTCGTTTATATTTATGTTTGTTGTTTGGTCTCGGATTATAAAGCTAAGGGTAGTTGGTTTTAAAAATGGTCAGTTGGGGATATATGACATTTTTGGGTTTTATTTTAGGTTTGTCTTTGTTTGCAGTTTTTTCCATGAATATCTGGCAACACTGTCACGTTGTAGAGATCGCTGATAAAGCTATTTAAAGCGATCATCGGCCAATAATAATCGGCGACCGATCAATCGGAGCACCCTTATCAAAAAGTGTACTTAAAGCAGGGGTGTCAAACTCATTTTAGGGTAAGGGCCGGATGGAGAGAAAAGTGACAATGTGCGGGCCGAATCACCTTTTTTAAACCATATTGCACCAAATTACAAATGAATTAGCAAAAAAACTAGAAAGACATACTGTTCTGTAAAAGGTGCATTTAATAAATCCTCAGAACGGTTCAATAACACTCTTATTCCTCTTTGAAAAAACTATTTTGTTTAGGTAAAGGCAATCAAAACCCTTTCCTTTGAATATGAATATTTTTTGTCAGATACTTTTTAAACTAGTAATGACAAAAATGCAACAGACTCTATTTGTGTACAGACGGTCACATTAAATATGAACCATACAAGCTATACAATATAATTCACTAATAGGAAAAACTGCCTTAACATATTTAACAATTAGTACAGTAGTACAACTTCACTTTGGATATGAACATTAAATATATACTAGAAATTTCCTTTAACAACAAAAGATCTAGATCACATCTGCATTATGATTTTAATTCCTGACATCTCTTTTCTTCAACCACATCAATCTCATGATGTCATTTAGCTGTCTGTTTGTGAGTCGAGAGCGCAGGTTGGACTTGTTAATGTTCATTACCGATTCTTGATGAATTCTCCCTCTGAAAACGGCTTTGATCCCGCTGCGATTTCGTTGGCAATCAAATAGCGTTACAGCTTCATCAGTCTCTGTTCTTTTTGTGAACATTGACTGCTTTTTTCCGAGGCTAAAGTTAAATTATTGACTTTTCGAAGTTGTCCAGTGTATTTATCATATTTCTCTGCGTGTGTGCCGTTTAATATTCTACTCGTTTTGCACAGCCACGGCTTGTGAGCAGATTAAACATACCGGCCTACCGTTGAACTCACAGAAGAAATACGTCTTCTTCCGTCAGTTTTCTTTATTTGGACATTTTTAAATCACTAGTCCTTGCCGCACAACTTAGCCGACTTTGTTTTCGAAATGTAGGCGGCGCTTTAGAATGCGCATGCTTGTTAGGGGTTCCGGCAGAAGCCCAATTAAATGATCAATGATAAAATAAAAAATTTAATAAAACAAAACATAATATGGCAGCGAAAACCTGATTGTATTAATAAACTTTAAATTAATTAAAATAATAATAAACTTTTATTTCATATTTGTATTATTTTTCAAATCTTCCCTCGGGCCGTATTGGACGCCTTATCGGGCCGGATACGGACTTAAAGGAATTGTTTCCTAGTTTCAGTGCAGCTTTAAACGATACCAGACCATACATAAGGGTCTTATCCAGCGACACGATCATTTTCTTAAAGTTTTATGTGTATGCTTTATAAACACACATGCTTGCCTTGCTCTGTTCTGCGATGTGCGATCACGACTTCATGTGTTACGTAATTACATTGAAAAGGTCATGCTTGACGTTGGTGGAATCCAGGATTCTCACACGAAATGACCATTTTAAGTAAAATATAAATGTGTGTCATTGCACATTCAACAACTTTTGAACGGTCTTCCTTCTCCACATTTGTAAACGCGGACTCGGTACTGCCTACGTCAAGTGTGACCTTTTAAACGTTATAACGTGTTAGGTGAAGTCGTGATCACGCTGCGCATAACAGAGCAAGGCGAGCGTTTGTGTTTATAAAGCATATACATATACACAAATTTGGTTTTACTAATATAATCTTAAATTTTGTCATTTTAAACACCTCTTCCCTTTAATCTTTAAGAGTGAGAAGAGATGCATGCAAAACAAGTCTGACTTAAAAACTGTGCAACTTGAGACGCATGCATGGAGGGACACGTTTGACTTTAAACGGCACAACTCCCTCTGCACAGAGAGACGCATGCATAGAGAGACATGTTTGACTTTAAAACTGTACCACTTGTGCCGCACTGAGAGACACGTCTGACTTTAAAACTGCACAGCTCATGGCTAAAACAGTAATTTTTTAATGGAAGCAGACGCGCTTGATTTATAACAGCGCAGCTCGCAAGTGACGTCGCAGACCAACTAATCGATGAAATTCTTTGACTATTTTCATTATCGACGATTATTATTTATTTTATCGATTAGTTGTTAAAAACCTAACACAATTTTTTTTTCTTCAGCTGCACTGTGTACACACCGCTATTTTATAATTCTGAGCTCTGTTGTCTATCTTGTGGATCAGCATTATCGCGGCAGTTTTTTCTGCAGAATCAGACTAAGCAGAGCAACATGCAATGAGTCTGCGTTATTTTTAGGGCAACTTGTTTGATGTGCACCATCAGTACATGGTACGCGTTTCATTGATTTTAAACACGTATGATAGTTTTAGAGTTTACAATGCAGAAGCGGTGTGGTAGCAATTTACAGTAGGGCTGTGCGATTTGGGGAAAATATCTAATTGCAATTTTTTCGTTTGTTGTCGCTCATCTCTTATGCATCCGGAGCTCCTCCGGGAGAGATGCGAGACCGGTGCATGCACCGCTGAAGCCAGTTTCACTCACATCACCGGCCTCGCACCTCTTCCTCATGGCTCTTGTTCCCCCCTGCTCGCCACAGAAGGCAATACAAGACGTTTGCGTCTTGTCCTGGAGACGCTCCGCATGGGTCACGTGCGAGTATGACACAGGCTGTGTGTGTGACAAGTTTAAACATCTCTTCCGCGAGGCACGGGATACGTGCAACGCGGGACAGAGACGCGCAAGTGTAATACAGGTTGTGTGTGCGGCCTTCTGAATGCCACTCAAAGTGGAACAGACGTGTTTCCACATCGCAGCCTCTTACGATTCGATTTCGATTAATCATTCAGCCCTACTTTACAGCTTTAACAAATTAACAGGAGTTGAGAAACATATGAGAATGCACTTTATTTGCACGCAACTCTTTTCATGCTTACTCTGAACCTATCGGAAGGGAGACAGAGAATCCACTTATTCTAACCCTACCGGTTTTTATTATGCAGATGTAACGTTTCTTCTGTTGCTTCCGCTGCCTGAATGAATGTTTTTGTCTGCACGCAGGCTAAAATTGCAATGCGCAGGAGCTTAAAGAGAACATTGGTTGTTATATTTCTATACCCATGCTTGCCTGTGAGTAAACAGTAATTAGCAGACCCCTTGCAGTTCCACTTGCAGGACCCCCGGTTAAAGACCCATGATCTATTGTCTTTGGCTTCTCCCTGCTGCTCACTCACAAACGCAGACAGAGAGAGGTGTTTCTTGCACCGAGAAAGCGAGACCTCATGCTAAGCAGGGCTGTACGGATGACATTTTCCCACTGAGTGAACGCAACGGTTTATTTGAATAATATGAATATAGCAGAAAAACTGCCGTGTACTTATGTTTAAAAGGTATGTCTTGGGAAATGACTAATCGTTTCGCTAGACAACAATTTGTTTAGATTTCTGTTTTATTGTACTTCTGTACTCGGTCAAATTATGTCTTTGTTAAGTAATTTGAAAGTCAATTCCAAAGTATTGAGATATAAACAGAATGTCACCAAAAAGCTTGAAAATATGGAATGCGTTCTAGTTAATCCTGAACATTAAATGGTGTTATTTAACTTAAAAGAAAGTGAATATGATGTACATCTCGCATACTTCTAAGCGACCAGACAGGCTTTCCTCTTAAAATTGTGGTGCACAGGTTAGTTACAGATGTTACGAACCAACTTTGACCTGTTTGACTGTTTGCTCCAGCAGAGCAACTCTAGTCTTTAGATCTGCCCACTGTGAAAGAATGGCCATCTGGGATTATGTAAATAACGCATGTTCATCAATATATGGGCCTAGATCAAATCAATACAGTATTTGGTTCTGTGTCATCTTGGAGGCCTATTGTCGTCTACATGACATGAGTACAGTAAAATGACTCCATTGTAGTAGAAAAGCATTTTGAATGGCCATAAGACAAAAAATATGTTTTATTCCGAAGTATTAAGATGTCAAGATGAATCCTAAAAGTAACACATAGACCATTGAAGGTGCCAGCACAGTCCATTTAACAAACTATGTGAGCAATAAAATAATCATTTACACGCATTACTTCTACTTGGCTTTGATGGCGATCAGAGACTCAAATTTAAATTGTCGCTTGGACTCGAGCAATAAAGACTGATATAAGCCCTGGCTTATTCTCCAAAGCCCTGAGCTCGCTTACTTGATCTGCTGTTAAGCTTGGTGAAACATTTCCAACATGGATATACTAACATGAATTAATCTGATGTTTACTAATGTAGCGTGAATGTGTCATTAGAACATCGGGGTCATTTAAATTGTTTTGCAGCCTTTGTTTGACTGTGCAGGACCTCTTATCAGTGTGGGACAAATGGTACAGATTCCAGTTTTAATAATTTACACTGTCAAAGGTTAAAGTGCTTGAGCCTGGTGTTAGCTTCTATGGCCCACATAGCATGGCTGAGCGAAGGTGACGTACGTCAAGGCTTTGATTTTGATTTTAGACCTAATTTAGGCTATTAGATGAGTCCAACATTATGATTTCTGTACTTTTAAGTAGAAACATAAGCTCTTAGCTCCAAACAACTCCAGAGATGACAAAAACAACTACAATAACATAAATTAGTCCAGAAAATGGCTAAACGAAAAGCCTGTAATTGTTATTATACTGCAATTCATGCTGAGTGGGAGCTAAAAAATCAGCAACGTTGTTTAATGTGCATTTGTTTGTTCTCTTTTAGACTAATATGGACAACTTTTGGAGAATATGGCTGGTTAATATAAGATTTGAAACACTAGAATAATGACTGCTAAATTGTGTCGTTTAGAGTTGGTCTTTTTCTTTATTAGTAAAACATTGTTCACATTGTCTTACATTGGTTTACAAAACATATAAATAGAATATATAAAAATGCAGACTGACTACTTAAAGGGATAGTTCCTCCAAAAATGTACTTTCATGTCCTTCAAAACATGTATTTGACTCTACACAAAAGAAGTTAATATGGACCTATATTGGTTGGTTACAAACATTCTTGAAAATATCATCTTTTATGTTCTGCAGAAAAAAGAAAACCATACAGGTTTGAAATGAAATGGCGGTGAATAAATCATGAAAGACTTTCCTTTTAATATTTTACATATTTGCGTTTGTGTGGTAAATTGCATGTCTATTGCCACGTATTCATCTCCTACAGTTTTATTTTCAGAGTAGAACTTCAAGATTTATAATCCCTTTTTATGTCTTTCCTTTAGGGCAAAATGTGGGCGACTGGGAAGTTGACATCAATACGTTGAAGCTGCTGTTGTTTTTCTCCATACCGCTGCAGTCTGAGAAATCAGGCATTACTGTGACAATCCTGGGCCGCTGGCACTAAAATGTCCCTAAGTGGTGGCACTGCAGGCGGGAAAGGTGTGGATTCGAATGCGGTGGACACTTATGACAGCGGTGATGAGTGGGATATTGGGGTTGGAAATCTGATTATCGACCTTGACGCTGACTTAGAGAAGGACAAACTTGAGATGTCTGGCACCAAGGACGCAGGAGCCATGGCAGCTCCACCCAGTGCAGTTGCGTCCTTACCCGAAAATATCAAGTTTGTTAGCCCTGTGAGCGCCCCTCAGGGCAAAGAGAGCAAATCGAAATCTAAACGCAACAAAAATTCTAAAGACAATAACAGCAAGTCTCCTGCTGGAGATGGAGGTAAAAAGGACCACCAGGGACGGGCCCAAGGTGAAGTTACCGGTGGTTCGGGGGTTGGTAACCCCACCCCTGGTAAAGGCGTGGAGAAGGGTGCAAAATCCTCTCGCGGTGTACCGAACAACAAAAAGGAAAAGGAAGTATCGAGTGGGAAAAACAAAAAGGAAAAGGGCGAAAGCGGACCTGTCGCAGTCATTGCGATCGAAAAGGACATCGTCGCCAATGTCCAGACTTTTGGAAGCACGCTCAACGCTACTTTTGACAATACACAGAATGCGGACATTGGTGCGACGGAGCAGCATGGGAATAATGCCCTGGAATCTGTTGGAATTGTTTCACCGCTAACTATTAAATCAGAACCCGAAGAGCTGGACGGTGGCGAATGCAGAGCTCTGAAGAGGGTGAAAAACGAAAAGGTAAGCACAGACCGCTTGTGCATTTGAACTACTAAGCAGCTAATGGAAAGTTAGGTATTGATAAATTGAGTCAAAAATTGCAGACCTAAACGCTGGAATGCGAGTGAGTTGTTTCTTCTTGTGCTAGATCTCGTGGGGTTTATGTGGCTATCGTTGTTGTAGGTACAGTGAGCTTTTTCTCATTGGCTTCTTTTCACTTTTATTGATCTGAGATTGAAGGGAAGGCAGAACATGAAGTGGAGAAAAGGTTGGGACAGAACAGGGCTGCTAGGTTCAACTCTTGTAGCACCCAAAGTTGGCTTTGTTTCTTCACGGAACAAACGACTTGTCACATTTCTTTGTTCTCTTACAGAATGCGGTTTGTGTTCATGCAATGTTCGGTAATATGTTAACATTACATTGCACGATTTTATGGCCTGAATTCTTGTTTTCAGGTCTGGCTATGAATAGAATGAAGAGGAAATTTTAGGACCGTTTGGTCTGCACCCGTCTCTTAATCCAATGACCAAGTGTTGAGGATTGTTAGGGGGGGTGTTTGGAACAGAGTTTAGAAGCTTTCCCCCCTCACCCCACTGTCTTAAATTTGCTGTGGGGGTTAAAGGCTGGAGGAAGGTCGTATAACTGCTTGTCTCAAGCATTCAATCAGAACAGAAAGCTTCCGGGATCATTAAAATTAGGAAAGGAAATTCCAATTAAAGCTTTAAGTCCAGTTTCAGATCCTGAGCAGAGAAGTCATGCTGGTATATTTGTTTGAAAAACTCAACAAAAACTTTCTACTGTCTCCGTTGGTCCATTAGTTGAACACTTTCTTGCCTTTCAACATTTTTACTGGCCGTAAAGCAAAATTCTGAAAACTTTTGACTTGGCCTTTGCCAGGTTTTAAGATGCGTTTTTGTTGATCGGATCACAAGTGGACGACAATGAATACATGTGTAAATGGGGTGTCATTTTGAGCTTGTCCACTTTTGACCACTTCCAGAGACAGTAGAAAACGCATTCGACGGGATCGAGTTTGTGGTGTAGACGCACGCTCATGTGGTTCGAACAGCCAGAACTGGATACTCAGACATAATGCGTAAACATTCTGGAACAAGCGTTAGCCAGACAGGATTAAACTTTGCCGGCTAAAGACCTAAATGTTTGGTTTAAAGAAAAATCTTACGTATCACACACAATGGGTCTCATTCAGTGATAATTGCGTAGATTTGTCGTATTTATACACGCATTTGAACTTCTCTAGTCATTTGCATAAAACATACCCCGCCCACCTCCATATTTGGGCTTTCCGCCTAACCTTTTATTTTTCACTCGTCGTATATATATATTACAAATAATATATATTACAAATAATATATAAATTATTTTTATATTCTTATATTCTCTCTCTTACACTTGCCCTTTATCTATGGAAAATGTGATATAACTTTTGCAAGTGTACTGTTTGTCCGGACAAAAGAACAACTGCTACACTGTCGTATGCCAACATTGAAATTCTAGTCACCATATAGACTGTTGACTTTCTTGGAAATGGTTTAAAGCCAATTTTAAGGTCACTCCCTATGCGTTTTTGTCTTTTAAATGTCATGCTGTGACAGGTTAAATCAATTGTAGATAAGATCTTTGGCCATCTTAAAATGATGAAAGTTGAGAACCCCACGATGCAAATGTTGTTTTGATGACCCAAGTGCTTTAAATCAAAGGCAAATCCTGTACTTCCTCCTGAATGTTGGTACAAAAACTTTCTGGGGATATTTGAGAATCACATGATTGCCCAATCCACCCCAGGCGTCTGTATGTTTGTCCTTTGCATAAGAGTGTGTTTTTCAACTTTCAACTACGTAAGACTTAACATTTGCTTTAAAATTATTTTCCCTTTGATAAATTGGGTTGGTTCTTTGTTTTGTATGTTCTATAAGGGTTCATTTTAGGGGTTTTCTTTATTCCTTCTGAAAAAAACAATAGAACCATGCCCAAAACACAACAGAAAATCTAATGGTTTTAATGGGAATTGTATTGCTTTTAATGGAAACTATTTCTGTAATAGTCTATTCTTCTATTGTTTTTTTTCACCAGGGATGTATTTACCATGCTGAAAAAACAATAGAACCCTACACAATTATAAGGATTTAATGGGAATTGTATTGGTTTTAATGGAGACTTATTGTGTATACTGGTATGTGATATATTCTGTTGGTGGGATGATGGCAGATCTTAATCTTATTGAAACAATGCCCAAAACAGATTTTGTAATGGTTTTAATGAAAAAACCTATAATAGCATAATATACTATAATATAATAATGGTATTTTAATGGGGACCCTTAGAATGTTTCTATTTGGTTTTTGTGTTTTTTCAGCAGGGAAGGTTTTATGCAAACCAAAATCTCTTTTGTAAAGCATCCAATAACATATAATAAAGGTAAAATATAGTGTATTTGAATGTTCAATACCCAAATTACTTTTATTGCAAGCCTGTTTACAAGAAAAAATATTAGTGCAGGTTTTCGTTCCAGTTTTGATATTTGCAAGACATGATCCTCTTCAAGGAAATAGTTTTTTTATTATACATTCCTAGGGTTGGTTTTCATGGTATTCGTATTACTTGGAACAGAATCACTGTTCAGTCTAAGCGGTTGAGACTGAGACGTATACAACCGATTTAGCTGGTAACGCAACCTGCCAGAGGCGTTCGAGAAATAAATACAAGGTGGCAACATATGATCTGTTAAAGCACTCCCATATTTGGCAAACAAAGCGCTTTGGAAGCATGTTTCCCTTTACATGGTGACTTCGAGCATGTCTGGTTGGATGTTTGAGCAGCGAGGTGGAGGAGGGGAAGCGGCGAGCTCGCGCTGCTAATTCAACTCATGAATGGCTTGAGCAGTGAGAACAGCTGGCGTTCATTGTCAGCCAGCAAATTTCTAGCATGCCTCATTTCGCTTCTCAATGTGAGCAGAGAGAAAGCTGGAGGGCTAAGCGGAGGGCGGTAAACAAACACACAGATAAATGAAGATAAGGAATGAATAAACGAGAGCGAACTGTTGAATGTCTCAAGTTATTGGCGTTAAAGACACCATGAATACTAAATTGGGGTTTTGTGGCTTTTTGTTTTGTCTGTTTGCTTTGGTGTTGTCTGCTGCTGTTTTGTACAGTATAATTGTATCTAAAATATTTTTGAGAGTTCCTGGAGAACGGACTAAAAATACTGATGACTCATCCTGCACTCGCAGGCTGTTTTTGTTCAATCAGAAGCTGTCTAGAATGAGCCACCCCCTATTAGCACCTACTTCTCACTAGCAGAAGCAGTGGTTTGTGCTATGAAGTAAGCTTGTAGGATTTTCGCAAGGTGCTGGGTGGTATACCGGTTCATACCAAACACCGGTGTGTATTTTTGTCATTATTTGAATTTTTTATATACCGTATTACCGATGTATCTAGCTAAAACAATGTGCGGAACACGATTACTCATTACGATTACTCTGTATCATAATTTTTCTATATAAACATGCGCTAAACAGACTCGTTTGGATGTTCGGATGAGTCTCGCGCATGAGCGGTAATGTTATATATTCCGTTCATGCCGCAATGGGAGCGTAGACCGCAATGCTGAACAGCAGATGACTGCAACACATGTGTAGCAATTGCAAGTTCGCATTATGTTATATAAAATTCACTCACGAACAAACATATTCAACATGTTCCCCTCACACCTGCTCAATATAACATAAAATATTAATAATTATCATATAAGATAATAATTTTCGAGTGGGTGCACATTCTCTTGAAGTTGGGGCACCAGTGCTACCCATAGAGATGGTTCTACCAAGGAAAAAGTTAATTTCGAGCTTTTTCTCTATTTACTTACCTTTGCGTGCTATTCAGTTATTAAAGTAGTTTAAATTTTGCTGTTGTAATAGGGGAAGGGGATAGTTTACATTGTTTAGTTACAATTTATTTGCAGAATTAAAAGGTTCTTTATTTTGACTGCAACTGTCATGCATCCTGATTCCTTCACTTCATCACGAGTGCAACCTCTTTAAAAACGGCATCAATTTGTGGAACTTGCTAACCTATATAACATTAGTGTGGCATTTTTCTACAATATGCACGCACCATATGACAGTATAAAAGGGCATTTTAGGTCAATCAACTGCAGTATTTCCTCTGTCAATCAGTATAAAATGTGGTAAAAAAATACTGTCATGTACCGGAAACTGTATAAATCTGGAAAATAACGGTATATAAATTTATGGTCTCACAGCCCAGCACTACAAGGGGCTTCTCTGCTCTGATCTGCTGGTGAAAAACTGCACTTGACGGTTAGAGGAAGTAGATCAGGGAACAAATGACCTGGCTAAATGAAGGACGGGGGAGGAGGTTTGCTTTGTAAGTGGATGAAGTCTTTAACTTCCTACACACAAGCTTGTCAGCACTTCAGTTGCACTGAGCTGACTGAATCAGGCTCTCGTGGAGTGAACACAGCTCCATCACAATGTGTAAACTTTTAAGTAGGGCTGGGCGGAATGACGGGACTATGCTGTTACCGTGCAAAAAAATGTCACCTGTAAGAGATTTTTCTATTCTGTGTATTCCGCGTAATGTAAAGAAGTAGACGTGGGTAATTCGGCACTCTGCAAGATGGGAGTTGCGTGAAAAACGTGAATTAATGCAACCATAACATACTCGCGTATTTCAGAAGTCAGATTGTTTCGTAAAGCTGTTAATAGTTTTAATAAAGTTCAACTTAAGGCGAACTGATGCGAAACTTGCGTTGAAATGTGCGATGACACTCGTGAGTACTTTGACGTGACGCTGCAAACCCCCGTTTTGGGAGACGCGTGTGGAGGCACCAGAGACTCCGTGCAAAGACAAGTGCGAGGATAAACAAATCTAAAGACAGAGAGTCGCAACACACTAAAAATGCTCATCTAGAGCAGTACAGACCCCGTGAACACAGGTTTATAGCACCAGTCATATACCGTTCTCTCATTGTTTGTGCATATATTCATACTTCATTGTTATACTTGTTGTCTATCTTCCTACTGTATACATATGATACAGCCAGAAGATAAATAAATAATAAATCTCGTACTATTTGACTTAATTTGATATCTTCGGACATTTTCGTAACTTGCCATTATAACTATGGTGAGCCTTCAAATGAACTGTAATAAATAAATAAATTGAGTAAATATAAGAAAAATTTGATATAACTATATAGAATTGTAATGCGAGATTGTTACCGTTAAATAAAATGGCTCATTTCGTGAAATCGATTTTTGTTTTTTCTGCCCACCCCTACTTTAATGTTATATGGGCAGTTCTATGCAAATGTAAAAGGGGTTCACCATACTGATACATCTGATGTCAATGCCCATGTGAAGTAATGTTTTGTCTGTTTTTAAAGCATAGCCAAGTGAATTTTCACATCCTTAACGGTCCATATTCCTTATAAATGGGCACATAAAAATCAAATGCAAATATTTTAAGTTTTTTAAAAAGCCAACCCTTCTCAGTTTTGTTGGATATTACTGCTTTTGGTTTGTACATTTAATTCACAGAAATACTACAAAGTATACTGTCTCTCAAAAACAGGCATCCTTTTTTTATCTCAAACAACACATCGATTTTTATCTTTTATAGTAGTAAATTCGTGCATAGACTGATATCTTTATGATGTTTCGACTCTATTTTACTAAACCCCTGATGATAAATACTGCTGATTGAAAATATCGGTAGTAACAAAGTCCGTGTACGGAAGTTGGTCAGCTATTTACATCATATCAGGACAACAGAAATTGCGCTTGCAAAAATCAGAATTTTACAATTAATAATATATTTCCAATAATTAATCCTGACATGAAATGTGCATTACCATGGTTTGCTAAACCAAAATTTGCTCTTAAAGCAGCTTTTTCGAGTAAGTATCGCATTTCTCTCCATCCATTGTAGCCAGATCCGCATCTTGTTAATATCTATTATCTTTGGTGATAAATACATCATGAGAATTTATTTGTCAAATTTTGACTGAAAATGTCTCACCCATAACACCCATTTGCTTTTAATGAAAGTGCACTTTTAAGATTAGATTGAATCAAATTAGATTATATTGTATTAATCAAAACAGTTTTCACAGGATTCACTGTTTATAAGCATTGTTTATTCACAAGCACTATTTATATGAAGTGCACTGATTGAATCGGACGGTTTACGCATGATCGGCTGTGACCGGCCGGTCAGTCACACGTCATGACGATTCCTAGCCGATCTTCTGTTGCCTGCGAGACGGGCAATAACATCACAGCTGTCGGTACACTCAAAGCCGCATTTAAACATGAAGTCGTTCACTCGGTGTAAAACAAACTGCTCGCAGTTAAAATACAGTACATTACTGTCTTTCTGTCGTGGTCATTCACTTACTGATATGAGCAAAACATTGTTGATGTAGATACAGTATTTATGAATGTGTAAATTATAGGAACTAAAGCATATTGTTTGAATCCGACTGCTGTCTGAATGCTTTCTGTCTTGACACCTGTCAGACATGTGGCAATTAAAATCATTTTTCTGGTTTGCTCTGGTAGAACATCTATAATTTGTTTATTAAATAAAAAGGTAACACTTTGCAATAAGGTGCTATTAGTTAACATTAGTAAATGCCTTAGTTAGTTCATGGTGCATTAACTAATGTTAACAGTGATAACGTTTGATTTGAATAATGTATAAGTAATTGCTGAATGAACATGCATTAATATTAATAAATGGAGGTATTGTTCATTGTTAGTTTATGTTAGCTAATGCACAAACTAATTGCTTACAAATAGCACCTTATTGTAAAGTGTTACCAATAGAGAATATACCAGAAAAGTTTGAAGGTTAAAGAATCGTTAACTAGTGTAAAGTAGGCTTGGTGGTTGGTACATGATTTTCAGGGGGGAAGAGAACTACTTACCTTGTTTTTCTGCGGTGAATGTTATCCAATAAAAGCAGTTCTCCACTTTTTGCCTTTTGTTTCAGTCTAAGAGAATTTTATATTCATATTTAGATATTGTATATCGGCAAATATATCGGTTATCAGCTTCATATGTTAAAGAATTAATTGGTTATCGTTATCGGCCAAAATATACATATCGCTGCATCCTTCTTGCCTATTTTAAATCATTTAAAGAATCAAAGGAGAACCGCATGCACCAAAAATCCGAAATCTGAAAACCGTGCACAAGCCAGGCACGTCTGCATACTATTTTAAACATTCTGTGATTTGGGACACACTAATCCCATTTTTGCATACTGTTTAGGACACGCTTTAAATATATCTGTGGTTTAACTTGTCAGTAAAGGCATGTGGTCTGATTATTCAAACCGCCGGCACCGTTGAGTAATGAAGGTGGAAATGGTTGGTTGTAATCTTGGATTGTTTTGAAATCTGCTTCATGCACTGCACATTGTTTTGTTGCTTCATTTTGCCTTTTCTTTCAGTGAAAACAGCTGCTGTATAAAAGAAATGAAATGATTGGGGCCATTATGAACGTCTTTGTTAGAAAACACAATTGTAGTTCCTTCCCTTTGACAAGCACAAATGCTTCAAACACTCGGACAGCTATGGAACGTGAAGCATTTTTGTTTACGACCAAGAAAATCACAAGATCTCGTTCATTTACCCTGAGAAATGTGGAGAAAGCCTCCACTCAAGGTTGCTTAATCTTGTGGTGTGATTGACATCTTTGTGCTATGGCTTTGTGGCTTGAGTTTCTCCTCGTCTAATGGGGTTAGTGTCACGGAAAATATCCTTTTAAGAAGATTAGGGGGTATTGTTGAAGATTTCAGCAACAGAATGATTTAGGATTGCCTCATGCGGTAGACGTTCAAGGCTCCGTCTAGCACTGCTGTCGTTCGGTCTGTTCATAATGTGGTTGAATGTTGTGTGATAACCACTTCTGGAAGTGGTTAAGAGTTTGTGTGTTGCGTTTGAATTGCAGAGCGGTTGGAATCGGGCTTTTTAACCAGAAATGTATTTTGTCCTGTGCAGGTTGTGGCTGATAAAAATTGTTACGGTTTACGTTAAGTGAAAACACACTAGGGCTTTACGATAAAAGTCGCAATTCCCATTGAAATCGTGATTAAATCGACGTGTCTATCGCAATTGTGAAATCGCAAAGACTGCAATTATGTTTTATGCGCAGCTTGTTCGTGAAGCACGGCTCGGTGATCTGTGAGAAATGCTGCTCCATCTGAAAGCACTCCGCATTTGAGTCGCTAAAAACGCGCATTTAAAAAAGCAACAACCGTAAAACATCATCATTAACAATCTACTTATATACCTGAGGAGTATTTAACAGTATTTCACTGACAAACTGCACATAAAACAACGCAGCCAACCCGCCAAATCACATGCAATTTCTTTTCGATTAATCGTGCAGCCCTAAAACACATGCTCTAGGTGGGTTAACGCATCATGTTGAATGCTTCACATTTGCAAGTCGCTTTTAAAGGTCCAGTGTATGAAATCTAGCTGCAACCAACGGCTCACTCCACCCCTACCTTTCGAAGCACTACGGTGGCTGACACAGGGCTATAATGTTGTCAAGTTTCCAATTTTTTTTTTTTTGCCGTAGGACATTACGTATAAACGAAACATGCTCTGTAGAGCAGCTTGTCCATTCAGGGCTACTGTATAAACATGGCGAATTCCATTTTGGGGGATGTTGTGTGTATGTATATAGAAATAGCTCAAGGTAATAAAAACATAATGGGTGATTATGTAAGGTCTTTATACACCTCAGAAGACAAGACATTGCATTTCTGTTAATAGATCCTCCAAAAAACTACTTCAAATAATGGAACTTCAAATAAAAGCACCTGTGGTAATGTCAGATTTATTGACTAAATGAAAAGTAATTGATGATGTCGTCAAACTAATATGCATATGTTATATTGGACTTCATTGACATCTGTCCACCACCTGATGTGTTTTTGTTTACCATAGTAAAACGTTTGCAGGTCAGTCTGATTAAAAAATCCTGCACATTTCGTCTTTTTCTCTCTTTGGAAATTGCAGTTTGCAGAATTACGTTCTTGGGTCAAAGTATAAAATATTTCCCCTTACACACATTCAGCTGCTGTTTATTTCAGTATTTCACTTTCTCTCTCATTATGGGAGCAATGAATTGAGTAGCTCTGCAGATCAAATGCTGTCACCGTGCAGGTGCTGAGGGGCGAGTCTTTCACAGTGAGACCCAGCTTCTCATTACGCCGTGTAACACTGTAGATCTTTTATGTGGAGAGAACGTGCTGTGCAATATGGTTTGCTGCTTGAGGGCTGCGAAGTGCAGATGTGAGATGAAAGGGTTATTTTCCCATAAGCCCATGTTTCCATAATCGATGTCAGCCATGAGCACAACGTATACACAGCTCCATGATAACTAAATCTATCAATGAGAAGGAACCTATTGCTAATATTTACACTGCGCTACCGTGTATTGTTCAATGTATTGTATAGTAATAAGTAGTTGTTGGGCAATTGAGTTTACATTGTCGGCTTGGATATAAACCCTTTCCAGGGAATCTATTAAAATTAGACTTAGGTTTTAAGGAACAGTTTTCTGAAAAAATTAATTTAACTGCATACTTCATTTTTTTTAATCGGTATCTTGTTTTTTGTTTTTCAGGTAACAGCTAAATGCAATATAATTAATATAATAATAAATGTAAATAGATGAATTGTGTGTAAAACAATGCACATTTAATGGAGAAGTGTAGTAGAACTTTGAATAGTTAAAGATAAATACCATAAAATCTTTTGGAAATGTTGTGCATTTCTCTTAAGTGGCTTTGTCTGAGAAATAGGGATGCACCGATACCAGTTTTTCTCTGCCGATCCGATTCCGATACTGAACTTTCAAATATCGGCCGATATCGATCCAAATCCGATATCAGTTATTGTTGACCTTTTAAGGTTTAGAATGTCTGTAACTCACACAGTCATTAGATTTATCTGCTTAAAGTCAAGCTTTGCATATTTATGAAATACATCAAAACTAAGATAAATAATATACACAGTATGACGAACATCTTTATCAAGAACACTGTGCTAAACTTGTAATTGAAATAAATTAAATTTAATCAAGCTATGGAGTCATCCAAATGACAATCTGTATTTTCCAACCATCCAGCATTTCTTTGATTGAAGCTGAAATCACGCTGCTTCTGTGTGATCCTCGCAACTCTTTAGCATGTAGCACAGCACTCTGCAATGCGTAACCAGAATCCATCCCATGCGCGGTTAAACTCAAAAGGGAATGGGACACACGTCGGAGCTCCAAATATTAGCAGTGAAGCTCAAAGATTTTACATCTTTTAACTGATCCGCAACATGCGACGACACTATAAAATAACTCGGGCAAAGCTGTTTCTGAAATGTATTTACGCGATGGTAAACTAACGCGGTTCAGGAGACGGAAGCCTACATTTTCCACAACAGAGAGAGGCTGATTATCTAGTACAATAAATTCCACAACTTTTCCTGTGATTTTCTGAAGTTTTTCTTGCCTTTGAAATAATTCCTGCAAGGTTTGGTGCTTTAATTCGTCCTTTTTGCGTTTCGCTTGTACAAACTCTTCGTGATCTTTTCCGTGATGCTTCTGAAGATGTTTGATTAAATGTGTCGTGTTGTAACGCGCAACAGTACTTACACACTGGCAGCTGTGCTGCTTTCTGTTGTTTCAAGCGTGAAATATTTCCACATCTGCGACATCTTCAACGCGCTGAAATTTCCATATAGGCATAAAGTTGGGTCCTGAAAGGTCTCCCCGCTAAACTCGCCTGTCGGGCCATTACGCAAAATAAATTTCAAAGTATTTAATTAATATTTTAAGTGGGAATAAATGCATTTTTCTCAAAATAAACGAACGTTTTCTATTTACTTAAATAGAGCTCCCCGTTCAACAATTGCTGGTAATTTGGTATCGGATTTGGATCGGTTGTGCTGACTCGCGCATGATCGATACCCGATCCATTCAAAAAGGTATGGATCGGAGCCAAATCCGATCCAGAGTATCGGATCGGTACATCCCTACTGTGAAATAGACAAAAGTTTATTCTTTACTGAAAAACCTGCTAAATACATTAGTGTTTTCCCTAAGAAAAGACTCAGGAACAGGGTAAATGTTTCCTAAATGTGTTTTTAATGAAATCCGGTATAAATATGAAAGCACACTATAAGGCAGTTAAGAGGTGTTCATGTGTATTTTGCTTTATTCTTCTTTCCGACTCAAGAGGCTTTGCAGAGCTGTGGGAAAGATTAATTTCTGGCTGAATGGCCAGCAGTCTTGGGCTGCGCTCCAAAGCTGAGAGCTTGACTTCATCATAAGAGTCTCTAAATGTTCAATCAAATGAGATGAAGTTGGCAGTCTTGCCCACTGCTGTGCAACTATTGGCCAGAAACGGTCGTGTTTTATCAGCTGTGTCCATCTGTACGTGCTGTCTAATGTTTCCGTTATCATACACAAGCACTGATAAGAGTGTTTCATGCGTAAATCATGCTTGATGTTTAGTCATGTCAGCGTAGTACCTGACCGCAACTGATGGATGCTGTTTTAATGCACATTGTGCCGGTAAGTTTTTCTTGGATGTTGTTTGCGCGTGGTTGAAGGTTTCACAGATCGCTGCAGTAATATAAGCATGGTTAGTTATTAAATAATCACTCTGCCTTGTCCTCGCCATCTATATCTTTTAGTGTCGTAGAACTGTTTTTTGGTGTAATTTACCTAAACACCCACCTTATAAATCTCTCTCAAATATAATTTTGCTATCCTAATTGTTTCTGGAGGTATATTGTATTGCTTTTAATGGGACAGTCTGTGCACAAATGAAATTCTGTCATTATATGTCATTTCATTCTCTTCTCATGTTTTTGTGTGATTTATAGTCATTCTTTTGAGTGAGCTCTTTAAATGTATTCCATTGTTTGTATTGAATTTCGTATGGAAATGAAGGTCTTTAAAGGGTTTGGTGCAACAGAGCACTGAAACTATAGATGTTGTTAAGTATTGATCACTGGTTCTGTAATATAGTGTAACCGTTGTGCTCATGCCAATAACTGGCCTTTTTATTAGAAATGTTGACGTTAGTGATTTGTTTTGAGTAGGGATGTGCCGATCCGATACTCTGGATCGGATTTGGCTCCAATCCATACCTTTTTGAAAGGATCGGGTATCGATCATGCGCGAGTCAGCACGACCGATCCAAATCCGATACCAAATTACCAGCGATTGTTGAACGGGAGCTGTATTTAAGTAAATAGGAAACGTTCGTTTATTTTGAGAAAAATGCATTTACTTAAAAATAATAATTAAATACTTTGAGATTTATTTTGCGTAATCGCGTGACAGGCGAGTTTTGCGGGGAGACCTTTCAGGACCCAACTTTATGCCCACATGGAAATTAACTTCAGCGCGTTGAAGAGATGTCGCAGATGTGGAAATATTTCACGCTTGAAACAACAGAAAGCAGCACAGCTGCCAGTGTGGAAGAGGTGGAAGTACTGTTGCGCGTTACAATACGACACATTTAATCAAACATTTTCAGAAGCATCACGGAAAAGTTTGTACGAAAGCGAAACGCAAAAAGGACGAATTAAAGCAGCAAACCTTGCAGGAAGTTTTTCAAAGGCAAGAAAAACTTCACAAAGACGACAAAAAAATCTGTAAAAAATCACAGAAATAGTTGTGGAATTTATTGTACTAGATGATCAGCCTCTCTCTGTTGTGGAAAATGTAGGCTTCCGTCGCCTGAACCGCGTTAGTTTACCATCGCGTTATACATTTCTGAAACAGCTTTGCCCGAGTTATTTTATAGTGTCGTCGCATGTTGCGGATCCGTTAAAAGATGTGAAATCTTTGAGCTTCACTACTAATTTTGAGCTCCGACGTGTGTGCCATGTCCCGTCTGAGTTTAACCGCGCATTGAATGGAAGCTGGTTACGCATTGCAGAGTTCTAAAGAGTTGCGAGGATCACACACAAGCAGCGTGATTTCAGCTTCAATCAACGAAATGCCCGAGGGATGGAAAATACAGATTGTCATTTGGATGACTCCATAGCTTGATTAAATGTAATTTATTTCAATTACAAGTTTAGCACATTGTTCTTAATAAAGATGTTCGTCATACTGTGTATATTATTTATCTAAGTTTTTATGTATTTCATGAATATACAAAGCTTGACTTTAAGCAGATTAATTTAATGACTGTGTGAGTTACAGACATTCTAAACCTTAAAAGGTCAACAATAACTGATATCGGATTTGGATCGGTATCGGACGATTTTTGTAAGTTCAGTATCGGAATCGGATCGGCAGAGAAAAACTGGTATCGGTGCATCCCTAGTTTTGAGACTAAATTAAGCAGTTGTAAAGATTCATCATCGGTCCTGTTGTTTTCATTCTGTCACTTTATACTGGGCTGGAGACGATACAGTGAAGTGGTTACGACTGCTTTATAAATATGATAATCATAATTCTTGGAAAATTGTAAAGCAATAATTTGAAAGAAGACCTTTGTATAAGCCCTTGTAACTTCATTGTTTTTTCGTACAAAATGTAGTTCCAGCACTTTAATTTTATTGGCTAAGCCGCATTCCAAAAGTGCTTGGCAATGCTCAAAGCTTTATGCTTTGGCTTCTTTTAGAAATGCTTTTATTGGCTGAGAAAACTGTGAAGTAATCTGGCACAATTTTGTCTGAGTTACTTGATATTAGTACCCCAACACTCATGCTTGAGTGATATTAAGTTATCGTAAAATGTCATGAGAACTTTTATTAAAGGCACTTGAACTTTTTATAAACGTAAGCTCATTTTTATAGCATGTCAAGGTTTTTTAACTCTTAAGAATACAAGTACACACGACACAATTTTCGCACAAGCTTATTGGCAGCTCCTTTGAGACTGACCCTGACATACATTTACATTTATTCATTTGGCAGACGCTTTTATCCAAAGCGACTTACAAGTAGTTTTTTTTTTTTACAGTGGCACATTACTGCAGAGCAATCAGGGGTAAGATGCCTTGCTCAAGGGCACTTCAGTCATGACCTGCTGGCACTGAGATTTGATCCGGCAACCTTCTGATCACGAGCCAAACGCTCTGACCACCAGGCCACAGCTGACTCATAGATGGCGCTTAATGAAAAACTCGCTTCTGACACTCGCTTGTCACACAGAAGAAGAATTAATCTGGCTTCCTCTTTGTCAATAGCGGTCTCTCGTTTCGGAAGGCTTCGTACTCCGGAGGTCTCATTTGAAGCCGGTCGGACACTCCGTATGCACCCTTCTAATGCGACCTACTTTCACTAGAAATCAGAGGACAAGTGAGGTGTATCCTCCGTTGCTAGAGATAACCCACAATTCTTTGCGTCAGCCATCGTCTGTTATTTGAATAAATGGCAGCAGCTGCACATTCAATCAAATATGTTGTGTTTAAATGTCAACAGTTTACAATTTGTGTCACATGTTTTTAATCTTAGTGATTAAACTCTTTTACGCCTGGCGTTTTGCCTGTCTGTGTGCACACTCACATTGGGGCACATAGTCACGAGGCGTTAAACGTCTAAACGCGCCCCATTATCGTCCAGGTGTGCACAAGCCTTTAAGCTGGCATTTGCTTTAAAGAAGCTTAATAAGTGAATACTTTATAGCCTGCAGCCTGATTTATTCTGTGTGAATGACAACCTGCTACAGGAGAGCAACGGTATTTGTACCCAAACAATTTTTTAATCCACAATATATCAATGTGTATGTTGTCGAACGATATTTATGATATCATAACAATAAATCCACAGATTATTGGTATCTTTATTGGTATCCTTGTTATTGTTGTAAACTACTGCTGTTACTCATAATGCAACATGGCTACATTGTGGAAATCTGGCAACCATAAAAAAGTTAACATTTTATTCAACTGTATTGAATAACAATGTATAGGTATATAGATATTGATGATAAGTGTTTGTGGAAATAGTTTATTAAGACGCAGTTCAAAAATCTGAATGTAACTGTACTCAGCATTCAGAACAGTTAAAAAGCTGTTTCTCCTGTAAATCTGTATGTGTTGTGTCTGTTAGACGGAGTACCACCCACAAAGAGTTTTTCCTCTGTCAAGAGGAAGCAACAAAATGCATTACTTCCATAAATAGTTGGCTTAAAGTTCTCCAGGGAAATCTGGCAGTTTGAAAAACAACTTGTCTTGTAATTGGCTACATAAAAACTGTCATTGTGTGCTATAGTAATGTAAACCCAACATTTTTTGAGATACATAAAATATGTCTTGCTGTCTTATTATAGCTACATTATTCCAGCATGTTTCAAACCTCGATACATTTATTTGTCCTGCTAAACACAAAGTAAGATATTTGGTAGAACGTCAGAAATCAAACAGATCTTATCCCCCATTGACTCCTCATTGATTGATTTTCCCTACTATGGGGGTCAAGGGGGGATGAAATCTGTCTGTTACTTACATTCTTTCAAATATCTTCCAATTTGTTTAGCAGTTCAATCAAATGTATACAGGTTTGGAACAACTTGAAGGTGCGTAAATGATCATAGAAGTTTCATTTTTGGGTGAACTATCCCTTTAAAGGGAAACCGGTTTATAGAGAGATGTATGGCTTAATGCGTTGTTATAGCCGTACAGAACTAGCATTTGTCGTTAGAAACGCATTCAATATTTTCAATTAAAAAAAAACCTAGATCTAATACTAATTTTAACCTAAGGGGGCCGCCGTGTTCTTTTTCGATGACGAAAACTGTTTGCACGCGCACTTAACTAGACACAGACACACTAATCTTTCTTCAAATATAAGGTTCTGAAGGATTATTTATATATAAAATATAAAATCCTAAAATAAGAGAGAAATCAAATGAAATAAAGACGCTATTTGGTGTATTTACATACATTTTAATATTGTTTGTCAGAAACATTACAACCGTTAACATTAATAACCATAATCATTTTGAATTCATTATATACATTGTGTTTTAGCCATTATACAATGCATTTTATCCAGATTTTGACTTTTTGATGTTGACTTTTTGAGGTTTAGGCTGCCACCATTTTAGATCACGGCTTTTGACGCCAAAAAAAAGCGGCCTCCAAGTAAAAATATTTTTTATATAAGTTAATGAATACTGTGACAGTTACACTGTTTTTTTATTTCACAATTATAAAGTCAGTCCCATTGTTCATATATTAAGGCATACATCACTCTAAACCCAAGGATCTTTTTAAGCCTGTTCAGTTCTGATCCAGCCTGATCAAATGTCTTCACACAAGAAATGTAAAAAAAAGAGGATATATTATATATAAAGACAAAAATATAGATTTTTCTACCTACAATATAAGTGTATGTTGATTGAGACTCTCAGTAACATCTTTTGTATTTCATTTTTACAAGAGCAATAGCAAGGCCCACCAATAATGTATATTCAGTGTTGCACATTAAAGTGGAAAAAACGGTTATCCTAAAAACGTGCATGTGCGGACTTTATAAATAGACGTGTTGTGCTCCAGATGTGATGTGTTTGTTTGGCAGGACTGTGGGTCAAAGTTCTATTTCATGAATCTGGGCTGTTGATCCCAGCCCTTTTTCGCATGTTGTAAGAAGGTGTATGACGCAGCAGCGCTCTGGAGAATCAGAAATCCTCTGTGCGGTGAGCTGCTTATCTGGATTTCCTCTCTGCCCGGCCTTTCCAGAGAGGATGACCTTGAGGAGAATGTGGATTATTATTGTAATAGATACTGCTGTTAGTGAATGACTTGTCACACCAGGAGGTGGTATTTTGGAAGAGGGGAAAGAATTTGCTTTTCTACCTCCACGTCTATTTAACTCTTTATCACTCTTGCTCTCTGATGGGCCTTACGTAGTCTTTGCGCTTAGCTTGACGCCGAGATCTTCTGTGGTCCTGCAGCTACCGTTTTAACATTTAAAAAGAGAACAAGACATGATGTGACAGAGCAGTCAAAGCAACTTGAAGTTAGATGGTTCTCTTGTGTCTCAAACAAGCACTGGGCCAAATCCATGTCCTCACTTCACTTGACTCCACTGACAAAATCGCTCATAAAAGCATGTGTGCTGTCGTTTCTGTTATACCAGCAGACCTGAAAGAACCACCGCTATCATGCATCTACAATGAACAAGTGTGCTTTGATAGTAGTGTTAATGGATGATCGGAAACATCAGTTTGCATACTTATATTGTGTCCTAAAAGTACTGTATCCTGTAAAGTGACCATTTGTCTCTTTATTTGTTTATTTCTTATGTACTGTTTACTTGCATAGCTTGTTTTTTAATTCAGTGAATCATTGACAGAAAAGTGCACTATCCACGTACTACGCATACGTATTTAACGTTCTTTCATTTGGTACATACTAATTCTAATTTTAAATACTATTTAGGAGGTTTAGTATTCGAATTTGGGAGGCAGGGGTTGAATACTATCTACTATTTGAGTGTTTAAGTATGAAGTGCTAGGGGCGTCGACAATAATCGGGATATAATAACAGTATTGGCATTGCATTATTATACAGCAGGTTTTTCTGGTTCTCGATTCTGATTGGCTGAGACCCATGCGATATTCCACCAGTAACCGATTCACTGTTTGTATCACTCCACCACTAAGCTAACTCGATCTGGCACTCGGCATGCGGCCTTGTATCTCTGGCCTAATCACAGCCATGCTGTTATAGAGCGCTTTCACACTCTTACTGGAGCGATATTGCGTTAATGCTACACATAATTAAAAAATAACTCTAAAAAAAAAGATGTTTAATATTGAGATGTGAAATGTGGGGTTGAATTTACAGACCAAAAAATCGAGCTGAATGTGTATGATGTTTGAAAAACAGCATACGATGTATTCGAATTTGTACAATTATTAGAAAATTCTCACAGTAAATAGTTTTAGTAGTAGTACTTCTGTCAACTACGAACTTTTGGGCACGAACACAAAATCATTAATGTACAATCAACGTGGTGTAACTGTAAATCGAGAATTCTTTTGCAGCCTCTTAAAATGGGAGCAATCTGGCTTCTTGTGTTTCGCATTTGTCGTCCATTTTCTCCAGCAGCTGCTGTGAGGAATGCTGCTCGCCACTCATGTTCTGGGAAGCTTGGCTTAGCTCGGGGCCTCCCTCATCCCCCAGCAGCCCTCCACAAGCCCGTTAACAATACTGGGCATGAGCCCAAGCCAACCAGCTGCACATAGGGGAGCAAATGAGGCGGGGGGGTCAGACATGAACAAGCCATGTTGAGAGAATGTTCTCCAACCACCTGCTGTGTACAAGCCAGTCTACTAACCACATGAAAGCTCAAGGCAGAACGTGTGGCAAGTGCTGATAAAGTTGGATGATGTTCTTTCTTGAATCTTGGCATGATGTTGACATAGTTTGGAGTTGGCTCTTTGGATATGACATTATCTGTTATTTTGGCGGTTGCAGTCAACATATTATAAATGGTTAACTTATGAGTCAATGTTTTGTTCCTTTCTTTCACGTTTCATTTATTAAAGGCATTAACGTTTCATTGTAGTCTTAAGATGAGCATCTCACTGCCAGATTCAAACAACACAAAGAAAATCAATCTCTCATCTCACAAAACGTAATCTTGTGAAGGAGAAAAGAAACAATCATGTGCAATTGTGGAATTACCTTGACTTTTCTTACAACCGTCCAGCTGTGTCTGTTTTAAAATCAACGGCCTTCAACTCGAGAGCTTTTATCATGCCATCAAGCGCTGGGAAGAAAAGGGCTGCGTGATGGCTTGCTGATGAACATCGTGCTGTTTTCAGTGCTGGAAATAATCCTTGGCTCACTTGATCACTGTAGGTCATCTGTTGTCTTGGAAGCACAGAAGCAGTTAAGTGAAGCTGACAGATCGCTGCTTCAGATGCTCAACCCATCTGAGCGCCCGTTCATTTCAGACGTGACTTGGTTTACCTGATTCTCTGCTTCAGTTTTTAAAGGTTTGGTTTTAGCATGACGCATTTAAACTCAAATCTCTTGATTTTAAGAAAGCAACCCTAAGCTTTTTGATGACCCATTGCAATTGCTATAGAAGTGATCTGACATGTTTTATAAGCAGTTAGCGCTTACTGAAGCGTTGTTTATACATGCTTCTGGCTCTGCACCACAAGTCTCTACCGGTCCAGCGCGTACCTCCGCTAACGGACGAGACATGCTACTCTTTCAAACGACAGTAGACGCCCCAATTTACCATGGTTTTACTTTTGTTTTTATAGTACAAATCATAGCGACCACAAATGTACTATTGTCTCACTACAGGAACATTAGTTATATGATGTTTCTGTTAAAACTATGGTGACAGAAACAGAACAGTCCCCCAAAAACATGGTTACTACACTTTTTGAATAGTAAAACCATAGTTACCTTTCATAAGAAGTGCTTCACATATTAAACTTCACATATGGTATTTAAAACGCATTTTTTAAAGAGTCTGCATGGTTCTGCGTGGATTAATCATTGAGATGCATTTACAGACATGCCCTGCTCGGCTAGACTCGTATCCCCCTTGTTCGTTTTCGGATGTGATGCCGTCCACGCAGTTACAAGAAAAGCCAGGCACACGAAATTAGGCCTCGCTCACTCAATGCGCACTACCGCCCAACCTGCCCTGACGTAACTTTTGCTACGCGTTCCAATGTGCTTGTGCAGGCGCTTTTACTATTAACTTACCTTTATGGAATTCAGCCAGTCAGATTAGTGTTTGATAGATTAAAAACATTATTGTAGATGGATTTGTCTGCGTTTTGAAGACGAGTTAGTGATAGTAAATCTAAAACAAAAAATTCAGTCATCATTTATTCAAACCTGTATGACTTTTTTTCTTCCGCAGAACACAAAAGATTTTTTAAAGAATGTTGTCAACCGGCACCCATTGGTTTTGTGTCTATACTATTCGTATAGGAGTGACGTAAGGAATACCCTTTTCAGGTCCAAGCATCTATACATTTCAACCAGGGCTACAGCTTAAACAGCTGTTTATGATCACTGTTTACTCAAATTGCATATTTAAGCGATACATGTATTAACTCAAAGAATACACTACAGTCAACAGGCTTAGGAATCAATATTTGTATAAATTATGAACAATAAATCGCTGACTGGCCATGTGGGATTTCGTTATGAAGATAACGGTTAGGATCGCGGTTTTCCGATTGTTTTATAGCTCCGCCATGAGCATATATTAGCATTATATGTTGTTTCCCTATAGCATCTGATTGAGCGTTTGGACCCAGAAACAGTATATGACCATCCACATATGGTGGTGCGTGATGTCAGGCTTAACTTGCGGAGAGAAGTGAATGGATGGTTAATAAAACCGCAATGTCACTAGCACGAAAGCAAATTGTATTCAGTCGAACAAATTAGATTGTATGAATTTGTAAAAATTGGCCACCATTTAAAATATAGGGTTGGGAATCGAAAATCAATTCCAATTTGGAATCGGAATCGAAAGGCTTGGAATCTGATCGGAAACAAAAAGAATAGGAGATTAAAATTGAAATTCCTCTTATCAATTCCTGTGTGCATATATACAGAAACGTACCCGTGCAGATATCTCAATAAAAGCCCTTATGAAAATGAACAATATTATATATTATTATAGTTTATCTATATCTTTTTGCATTAAAAAGCACAGGAACCACAAATTAACCATAGTTCCAACCATTTTACAGTTTAACCATGTTGGAGTTCAACTATGGTAATAAAAATTGGTCTTCTGTGTATGTATACACAAAACTGTGCTCATAATATAGATATTTTTTGCAAACATGTCAATAAGCAGGCTAAATTACATATTTAGATGATGATATCTATGACTATGATTAGCAGAATCTGAATTGGAATTGATACAATTTAAACGATTTCCAACCCTAGTAAAATTGCAGGGATATTGTGTTAAAATAAAATGAAGTAAAATAAATAAATAAAGGACTAAGTAAAATTAATGTGTAAAAATGGCCTGGTATATTTCATCCCAGCTATGCCGACTTCCAATTTGAATGAATGGGTCAGGAACATTAGAGAGCTGGCCGTGCGCGTGTGCTTATTGCCTGTTTATTAGGCTCCATCGATTTCATCTACCCATTCACCCTCAGGCACCACTATCATTCTGAGATTGAATCTCGCAGTTAAGCATTTGCATTTTTCAAAGGCAACTGTTTTATTCTCCTCTATTAGTTTTTCTAAGCATGTCTTTTGGGGAATGTTAAATCTGTACTCTTAGCAGCAGGCGGATAAGCAGAGGCCGTTGCGAAGGGCCTGAGATGAAGACATTCAGCTCCACTGGCATCTCAAACAGCTCTCATCCACACCCTGCGGAAAACGTTATAGAAAATCGCTTCGATATTTGCATCTGACGAAAAGCTAAGCATCAGTTAACCGGATGGGTGGGTGTGGGGGGAGTATTAGTTTTAATTAGCAGAGAATCAAAGTGCTTTTAAATTCACAGCTTTTGCTTCACTTGCAGTGTTGGTTATTAACACAAAGACAGTAAAGAGGATTAAGCCAAAACCTCTTGATGCTTTTTGCCACATTGTTCTCGTGCCTGTTAGAAAGGTGTTGATATAATGTTATCTGTTGTATTCCTAAGGCTAGGTGTGGGTGGAAACACCAAAAATCTATTTCACAGAATGAGTCATTTGATTTCAACGTTAATGTAAACAATATATTTCATGGTAACAATCTCCCATTATAATTCTATATTTTATGCCTCTTTTTTCCTAGATTTACTTTATTTATTTATTACTGTTCATTTGAAGGTTATAATGTAGGCAAGTTATGAAAATGTACGAAGAAATCAAATGAAGTCATATAGGATAAGATAATGAGATTTATTATTTTTGTATCTATCTTTTGGCTATATCATATGTATACAGTAGGAAGATAGACAACGATGAAGTATGAATATGCAGAAACAATATGAGTAAAGTATATGGTTTTATAAACCGGTGTTCGTGGGGTCTATAATGTAGGTCTTCATCGTTCTTCATTCTCTATTCACCCGCAGATGAGAGAAAGCGAACCGAAAGAAGGTCAAAAGAGTATTTGATTTGTTACTTTGTTATGGTTGCGTTAATTCACAAGTTTTGTCATCATAACTCCTGACTTGCGGAGTGCCCAGTTAACCACACCTACTTATGTACATTCGGCGCAATACACGGAATAGAAAAATCTCTTAACGGTTGACATGTTGTTCTGCGGAAACGGCATCTTCCGTCATTCCGTCCAGCCCTACCTGAGGCTGATTCTCTTTTTAGGTTTGTTTAGGTCGTGCATCTCGGCAGAGAGCTGGAAATGAAGCTTCTTTATCCGGCAAGTGGCAACCACTGTGAAGATTTGTCTCATCTCCAGTGGCCACGTTGTTCTTTCCTGTCTTAGAAAAGTAATTATTCTGCGTGTGAAATGGAGCTTTGAAATCTTAAGTGCGCATGGCTTTCACTCGCATTTGCATTTTCCAGCCTCATTTTCTTCCACTCGGGTCATCTGTGGGGTTTTTATCCTCTTGTGCACGATTTTGGTGCTCTTATTTTCTGCCACTACTCAACTTTAGGCTAAAGAATAATGCATTTATTATCAATGTAAGCAGTCTTTATGGAGTTTGGGGTTTTCTCTATGTGCTTAATTTCCATGTTAGTGTATTCCAAGTGTATTAAAGGCATCTGTGTGTTCAGAAGATGACTGACGCTTGGGCAAGATGTAGAAATTGAATTGAATTCTCATCTTAGAAAATTATTAGGATGAAGAAATGGAATATTTTTGTATTTACTTTGGATACGTCTGTAGGCCTGTAATTCTTTCCTGCTCTGTTTCGTATGAGGATAGCAGAGCTTCTCTGCCAAGGTTCTGCTGGCGACACAATGTATTTGTGGCGCTTGGCTTCAAAACCTCTTCAGTGCTTTATTTACATTCAGACGGTGCAATTGTGTCTCTATTCGTTTTGCAATCTCAATTGTGCTCATTGAAACACACATCATGTGTGGTAACCACCGGATGTATATTAAAGCTAGATCAGTGGACGTGGACGTGTGTCTCTTTCTGACTGTGTGTTTTTTCTGGGTAAGCTGACAGCTGGATATTTGCTTGTCTGTTGTGTCAGCGCATAAGCTACCACACAGACAGTCACGCAGCATCATAAATCAGCCGGTGGTTGAGATGACATGAGCCCATCTCGCTGGTGTAATGTTTCATGCAGGAGGTTAAAACAGTCATGGAGCTTGAGGCTGTTATTATCTCAATCACACGTGATAACAGCCCATTAGACACAATAGAGACCTTCTACTTCATATTTTCCCATCGTCTCTTTAGGGTCCTTTCACCATTCAGGTGCTTGGAAATCAAAACATTCAGTCACCATTTTTCCAGGAGGAGAAATTAGATTATGCAGTGAATCTGTATAGCATTGGAGGCAATGCACGTTTGGAGAACTCACTTTTGGGAAGTTTATTTTATGGTTCTTTTTTTATGGTTTTTTGTGCAAAGCACATTCTGCATAAGGTTGGAAGGTTTGTTTCTTGTGTTTTTTAGATACGTATGACGGGTGTATGCAGAATCTTGTCATGATTTATTATTAATATTGACTTGTTTTGTAGGGATGGGACCACTTTACATTTACATTGTCATTTAGCAGACGCTTTTATCTAAAGTGACTTACAAAGAATTCAGGGAGCAATAAGCAATATGAACCAATTTTACTTATAAAAATGTTTCCTATATGCAACAAAGTTACATGACCCATTCATGGGCTGTGCAATATATAGAAATTATTGAAATATGGCACATGTGCATATCGCAATATGCATATCGTGATGGTTTGCTATAAATTATCTATTTAATTCTGACACGAAGCAAACAATAATCCGTGTTGCAAGGTGAAATTTGTTTGAATTATTTTTGTTCGTTTACAAAATGTCAGATTTGTATAATGCAACAGTGAAACATGGCTGTTCACTTTCAGAAGTTGTAGTGATGCTTTCTTTTTCCTAAAATAATGTGAAATATATGTTGTTTATATTATTTCTTAAATATATTATAATACAATTTAAATTGAAAAAGAAATATCGTACCGCATATCGAATATTGGATTATTTAGCATGCTATCACATTTTTCTTCAATATCGCACAGCCCTAAAATGTGGACTCGCATGCATCATGCTTTTGAGAAAAATAAACAAGTAACAGTAGTGCGAAGCTAGTTTCTCCATCGATGCACAGTACCATGGTGGTTAACCAGTAAGTTATATGTCGTTGTTCTGGAAACGCACCCCGATTTGGAGTAAACTAAGGTTAACGTTTTAAACACCAATCTTTAAAGAGGCGATGTGGAGCGGTGAGATTGCGATTTGCAACCAACGGCTCACTCCAGTCCACCCCTCCCCACTCCCTTTCAGCTCTCACAGGACAAAGATGTCATCATGTTTCAATAACTTATTTTATTCGTATCCAAAAAAGTTCTTATCACAGATTTAAATGGTAGGTAAATTTCTGCTCTGCTATCTCCACCAAAAAATGTCAATTCTACCCAAGCTTTGATGCCCAGAGAGGCCATAAAATAAATAATCTTGTGAAAAGAAGTAAGGCAAAATAATAAGACTTTATAACCTCAGAGAAAAAACCCTCATTAATAGATGGAAGAGATGACGGTGTTTAATACAGCAGCTGTAGAGATGGAGGTCTTGCCTTTTAATTAAAAGAGCCAGTTAACCTTATTGGCAAATGCATTGACTCGTCTTTACGGTCTTTAATCCAGAATGTGTGTGCATGTTAACTCGACCAACCTGATTTTATTTCTATAGAACGAATCCAGCTACATAAGCCAGATTCATGATCTTGATGTTTTCAGATTTGTTCTGCGATTTAAAACATGGGTATACAAATAGCCTCTTTGGGATGGCCATCAGTGGATTGAATTGCTTTAGAAGAATGGCGGTCGATTGAGTTTAAATGGTATCGAACCCGGAACATTCCTCCAGGGCTTGTGCAGATCCTCAGGCATTATTTGTTTCCTGTCTGAGATCCACCATAGCTCATCTATTGCTTTTCTTTTACAGATGGAGTCCCCGGTCTCCACCCCTGCTCCTCCACCTCTTCACCTCCTTGCCTCAATGGGAAATCCTGACATCTCGTCACCCTGCGAGCAACTGATGGTGCGCACACGTTCGGTGGCTGTCAACACATCTGATGTGGCCCTGTCTACAGAGCCTGAGTGCCTGGGTCCCTGTGAACCTGGCACCAGCGTCAACCTGGAGGGCATCGTGTGGCAAGAAACCGAAGATGGTAAGCACATATATTATATAAAGCTTTAATAAAACA
This sequence comes from Barbatula barbatula, assembly GCF_947034865.1. Lineage (NCBI taxonomy): Eukaryota > Metazoa > Chordata > Actinopteri > Cypriniformes > Nemacheilidae > Barbatula > Barbatula barbatula. The sequence continues at coordinate 7,856,792 of NC_136766.1, forward strand.
TACAGTTTTGTTATACCTGCTTTTATTAGGTTTCAACGCTTTATTATCAGTATACAAATACAACAATTGTTATTAGCTCCTGTCCTAATTTGCATACTTTTAGAATTTCTCCCCTGGGGTCAATAAAGCGGATTTATCTTTATACGTCTTGAATGATAAATCTGCCTCTTGATAATTGCAGACTCTTGTTCCTTTAACAGCTTCTTATCCAAAGCTGTAAATAACACCTTGCGTTTCCAAATGAATTTATTATAACCGGATTCAGCCGCTTTATGTGTGTTTATATCTCTTGAGGATTTGTTATATCTAATCATAGCCCAGCGCAAGATCCATCGGGGCGATGTGTTCTCAGCCTCGCTCGCTCCTGATTGTCAAGCATGAAAAGAAACAAATCTCCATCCCTAAATGAGAGCATATCTAGGCTACGGGTAGGCAGTTGAGTTGGTCCCACCCACACTCAGCCTGCTGTCGTCCCCCCAGTGCTGCCACATAAAGAGGGTTGGCTCATCAACATTCACAGCGCACGGTTGCCTAAGTGTTTTCTGTTTCTCTTGCCATGGGCGCAGTATGTCTGATTTATTCTGCTTCTCTGTGGACACTCTGCTGTCTGCCTGTATGTGTGTGTGATGTCGGATATGGAGAGAAAATGCAGTCGAAGGGTCAAGAAGAAGAGAAGCACAAGACCGTTCACAGGCTGACCCAACCACTGGCACACTTTCTCAACATAAGCTAAATCTATTGGCAGGAAGCAGACTTGTATCATCTGCTGCTTCACTTTAAAAGAGAGAGTCCTGAATGTCAGTCAGGGTAGACGTTAGGTTGATTTTCGCATGCATGAAAATGAGCTATAGATCTTCATTGGGTTGTACGGGTTTGTAGTACTCATATACTCATAGTACTCGTATAGCAAGTAAAGAGCTAATGAGTTGTTTTGCTATATTGTGAATGTAACGACTGTGTACTATGTGGCACAGCCACGACTGCCTTATTGCCTTACATTATCGCGAAATTACATTCTTGAGGTTGAAAATATGTGACACTGATAAAGCATTTTATTTGCTGTTTTCAACGTGAAAAGTTCTGAAGGATTTGCTGTTTTCTACATACAATCATTCTACATAATGTACAGAACATTCTGTGCAGGCATAACATTGATATCCATGTCAAGGATTGTTATCAATGTTTAGGAGGACAAGCCAACTTCAGTTGTTTTTGTGGATAGTCCGGAAAATCAAGAATTCATTTTTTTATCTTGGGGCTGTTCAACGATTAATCCCGATTAATCGCATCAACAATAAAAGTTTTTGTTAATAATAATATATGATCTGATTGCTGTGCATATTAATTTTGTATTTATTAACTTACACATGCATGTATATATTTAAGTAAAATATAAAAATGAGTGATTATATACATATTTAAATTATAAACACGTACATATTTTCAAAATATTTGCATATTTATTTATAAATACAACATAAATAAGTGAACAGACATATTTTATTATAAACAACAACCCTTATTTATCATATAAATGAAAATTCTTGTATTCATGAAATTTATTATATAATCTATTAAATATATATATATATATAATTATAGCTGTATGCAACATATATTCCATATTTTCCATCATATTTATGTTTTAATTACTTCAACACTCCTAATCTCCAAAGACAAGAAGAGATCGGGGCAACTACAGCTTTTACTTTTTTAGAGACGGTTTCACATGTAGTCAAATTGCGATTGGCTAATTGTATTGATCAGTATCCAGAACTGGAACTATTTTATCGATCTCTTTTCTAGCTATTAATTATATAGATGACGATAAAATAATCCGTTTTTTGCACAAATCCCCGACAGCCTCGTTTCCCTTCACATCAAGTGTGACGTCTACCCTGACTGAGGGCTACCCCAATGCAGGCGTTAAGTAGCAAGGGTGTGTGAGGGCCGGTACAAACTGGTGTGCATCTCTCTTTTGATGTGTTATTTTTCTCATCGTGGTGTCGGGAAGATCTGTGGCGGTGACACTTTGTGTGGGTGGAAAGTAGAGCAGCCAGATCTTGGAACACTTCTCTAAAGCACTTTGAGATGTCTTTTCACCGTGCTGCACGCTATTATAGATGCTGCAGACAGTCCACCCACTCCTCTCATACTGCTCATCTCCTAAGCCATAACTACCAGCGTGTTATGTTTATTTTGGTTTCATTCCTGTTGTTTTGAAACTTTTAATGCACATATTCAGGCGACAGGATTAGCCGGGCAACATTGACACGCCAACATACGAACATGTTGCATGGATACAAAACCAAAGAGCCATCTCTCAAAATATCTTCTTTTCGGTTCCACAGAAGAAAGTCAAAAACATGCTTATGTCATGAGGGAAAATAAATGATGAACTTAAATCCATGTCAGAGGCAGCTCACTGGATATTGGAATATCCAGATCCATCATGCTTATTGCAGATTAAGTTGCTGAGTTGCAGTTTCCTCTCCTGGCTTCTCCGTATCAACAGTGCCATGCTTTATTTCACCACAAGATCAGTGAGGAAATCGTATCCGGTGTGCTCCAACGTCTTATTTGTGCACAGACATATTGACTTGCTCATGTTTCAGCCTGGTGCGTGAATCCCCGAATGGCAGGAGGTTAAGGGCAAACAGCTTTCAGTTCATGATGAAACAGTCAGAGGCAGATTGGAGTAATATTTCTAAGCATCACTGTGACACAAATCCACTCTGCGGGACGCTGGAGGCAGACCGGGGTCGGGTTGGTGTGGCATCCACTCTCGTAAGCCGCGCATGCTGAAGCGTCCAAATGTCAGTTCTAAATCTTCTGAAAGTTTATTACTCTTGAAGTGAAGCCCAGAAAAGCCTCACCCAGAGACTATGAATGGTGCTCAGCCAGCAGACGCAGCCATGCCAGTCAGTAGGGCTCATATGCCAGTGTCCTTATGCAACCGTTTTTTGTTTTATTTAATTCCACTTTGACAAGCTATTGGATCGATGTGCTGTTTTTATTGCCAGTATTTCCTGTAGTTTTAAACTGTTGATTTTCTTATTACCTTTTCTGTTTTCATTTGTTTTAAGTCTTTCATTTTTTGTGGCTGTAAATAAAATGTATTGATATGAAACCCTAGACAAAGGCACAAGACAAATCTATGCCGGTTTAGCCTTTTAACTCCGATAGAGCTTTTTTTAATGGAGTGTAAGTGTGCGGCAACACACATGCCAAGCTTCTGTTTGTTCTACTCTGGTTTCTGAAGGGCAGGAGAGGTGAAAGCAGGCCATTTAGCCCCGGGTTCAGACAGGTGGCCAGAGAAACACTAATGACTGCTAGCGAAATAGGAAGGGGCCCCCGCTAATGTGCCCCTCAACTGACCTCCATTGACGTTTTTCAAAGGAACAGCTCTCACATTCGACCTCCCACACTGTGATGTTAGGGATTGGGGGAAACAAGATGAGGGTTTGGTTTAAAAAAAACAATAATATTAAGTTATCTCGAAAGTCCAGTGAATGATGACATTTGTTGAGTTTGGCTTGAATCCTGTAGACGTCCACCAATTTGAGATGTTGCAGAACAGCTTTTTCCGATTTGTTTATTCGGTTTCTAACGAAGAAAATAGGATAACGTTATTGTTATTCTGTGAAGGACAGAAACTATGTTCTTACTTTCTATGTTTTTTATTTATTTATTGAATGGGAAAGTTCAACAAAAAATATGAAGTAAAAATGATATTTTGAAGAACATTTAAAGCCAAACAAAGCGCAGGCACCCATTCCCTTCTGTTGTATGGACACAAAACTAATGCAAGTCAATGGGTTCCATTTAACAACATCCTTTAAAACGTCGTCTTTTGTGTTTTGCAGAAGAAAGAAAGTCATAAAGGATTGTTAACCCAAAAATGCATCATTTACTGGCCTTTTGTCATTCAAACCTTTAAGTAAATGCGCTGGTTTGTAAACCCTGATCCTATCGATTGAAGAACTGTCTATCTGAACTCTGCGTACTTACAGAAACATGATATGCTAGTTTCAGAAATACATTTGTTAGCCTCCATGTGAAGACAAGACTGACCGCTTGCAGGCCGACTAAAGCAACTTTATCGATATGCAACATTACGCTGCCTCTCCCAAGCTACTAAATGCATATTATTTGTAATGTCATATTGATTTTCTCTGCTATTATAGTAATGCAAAATCGCAGAAGTATCCAGCTCTTACCTGAACAGGCTTCTGTAGTGAAGCCTCTGAATGCCTGTCGAACACAAGCCTTTTAATTTGCTTCGGCTGGTTTCGCACAATTTCTGAACTATTTGCCGAGGCAGGAACAGTAACGGTGCTGCAATGTCAGATGAAGGGCACCATCAAACTAATTTCCTCCAAGAAACAACATTCTTTGTTCTTTGCAGCTTTTAGCAGCGTTGAATCATGTGCACCTGTAAAAATAGCAGGGCTGCTTTGAGAGTTCTGGCCTTAGTAACATCTATTTTATCTATTTAAATTGGAGTAGTGGCATGTGTCAGAGTTGTGTAAAGAATAAAGGGAATGAATAGGGGACAGACAGGAAAGATATCTTAGAAATATGCCTAAAGGTATATTATAATAAGTGTCCTCTTGTTTGCTGGGCAGGTATGCTGGTGGTCAACGTTACTTGGAGGAACAAGACCTATGTTGGGACACTTTTGGATTGTACTCGCCATGACTGGGCTCCTCCAAGGTGGGTGAAGTGTGTAGCATTTAAAATTTGCACGATTCATGTATGGAAAACCAAGTTTTTAGGAACAGAAGTTAAAATGTTATTGTGAGTCCTAAACCGTGTACAATTGACAATTTATTTTACGAAAATATGCTCTGATATCTTACCGTAGTACAGAATAAAAGGTATTGTCAATACCTTTCCAGCATATAGAATAGTATCTTTCCCAGCCATCTCTGTCTGACTGTCAACCACCCCAACACCCCCGCATTAATTTCCTCAATTCCCTCTGGGCTAGCAGTCAGCCAGGTGCAACTCTCACTGGGTGTATCATATCATAACCCTCAGGGATGAGACACATCATCTAGTCTATCAGGATATGAGAATAGAATCTATTCGCAGGCTGGATTTGAGAATCTAAATGTTTTGTAGATTTATGTTCCATCACACTTTTAGGCATTGCATCATTGTGTGAATATCCATGGCTGCAATTTTTTAAAACCTATCTAGTCGGGGATAAACAAATAAGTAGTGAGTAAATCCTAATCTTTATAATAGTAAGTTAATCTTTCTGTATACAATATATTATTTTATAAAATGATACAATAATAAGTCAAAGTCTTTTGAAACATAAAAATGATACCATAATATTTATAGACTATTCGTCTTGTTGTACATATGAAAATTATTGTTTAGTCTTTCAAGTATATTGTTGCTGTCCTTCCAATACCTTGGATATACAAATTCTGTCAGTAGAAAAAACATTGCCATTTTTTTCAATGAGCAAATACTGTGTTGTCAAACTTGACAAGCACTTTTTATTTGTTCGATATTTGCAAAACCCAGTGACAAAATAAAGGGTTACTAACAATAATGATTTATGGCAAAATATCACGAAATATGGAGATGCTAGGTTTTTGAAGGACATTGATATGAAAGATTGAACAGACTCCAAAGGTACTTTTTTGATTTCTCTTTAGTTGTGCCTAATAAAATGTTCAATTTAGGTTTATTACAATCAAAATAAGACCTGTCTCGTCTGTAGAAAATCTCATAAAAGTATTTTTAATTTCCATTTTAAGGTTTTGTGAGTCTCCTACAAGTGACCTCGAGATGAGAAACGGGCGCGGTCGTGGTAAGAGAATGCGACCCAATAGCAACACTCCAGTCAACGAGAACAGCAACTCATCTGATAATAAGGGTAGCAACAGTAACAAGACCAGAGCGAGTTCCAACAGCAAGGGGCGACGCGGCAGCCAGAATTCCTCTGAGCGCAGGACTCCGCCCAACAGCAACACTGAAGACATTAAAGCCAGTCCGTCCTCAGCCAATAAGCGCAAAAGCAAACCTGCATCAGACATGGAGCCAAACTCGAGCTCAGAGGACTCTAAAGGCAACAAGCGCATGCGCACAAGTTCGAACGGTGGAGTGATTCCCTCTACACTCCCAATTCCCATCATTAAAACAGAGTCCCTTCCTCCTCCTCCTCCTCTAGACCGCAGCTGTCCTTCACCAGTTCTCATTGACTGCCCACACCCCAACTGCAACAAGAAGTACAAACACATCAATGGTCTGAAATACCACCAGGCCCGTGCTCACAATGATGATGATATTAAACTGGAGATGGATGGAGACAGCGAGTACGGTGAAGAATCCTCTCTCCACCCAGAGCCAGGAAGTTGTAACGGAGCTTCGATTACACAAAAATGCTCTCTCTCCCCAGCACGCTCAGTCACACCTAAAGGAAGAGGATTTGATGCTCCGAGTCCATCTCCCTCTCCTGGAAAGTTTGGATCCAAGACGAAGAAAAAGAATGGTGATGTCGAAGCTGAAGGCACACCTATGGAAGGCTGTGAGGATGGGCCTTGCCTCACTCCTGACGAGGCTAGTAATGACGGCATGGAGGACAGGAAGTCCAAAAAGACAAGTGGTGCCAAGTCTGACAAACTGTCCCAGAAGAACATAAAGTCTTCCAGAACTATGGCTCCCACCCTTACCTCTCAGCAGATGTACTCTTTGCAGCCAACGGCGTTCAGCGGTGGGAGCCCAAGCCATCCTCCAGGGATGGCCAACATGTTGCAAGGCATTCCTAAGAGTCCCCAACTCAAAGGCATGCAGTCAAAGTTGGGCGTAGCTGGAGACTCCTCACCAATTAATCCAGCACTGAGCAACTCCAAGGACAAGAAGAAAAAGGACAAGAAAAAGAAAGATCTCGGAAAAGATGCAGACAGCCCCAAGATCCCAGGCAAGGGTGGGAAGCCTGAAGATGGGAAAAGCCCTTATTCTGAGTCCTCTGATCCAGGAAGTAGAAGTGAGGGTCATCTCAATGGTTCCTCTGACCCACATCAAAGTCGCCTAGCTAGTATGAAAGCAGAGGCGGATAAAATATACAGCTTTACGGATAATGCTCCCAGTCCATCGATCGGTGTGGCCAGTCGGGTTGATAGTAGTGGACAACCCCTCACTCCACTTCACGCAGTCTCCCAGAATGGTGCGGATAGCTCATCAGTAAAGACAAACAGCCCTGCGTACTCTGACATATCTGATGCGGGAGAGGATGGTGAAGGCAAAGCGGAAGGGGTCAAAGGCAAGACAGAAGATCAGTCAATGAGGGACGGTGCGAAGAAGTCGCTCTTTCCCTCACAGGCAACCAACAAAGAGTCCTCATATTATGCTAGCTACGAAAACTACTACTCTCCCAATTACACCCATCCAAGCCCCGGTGGAACCCAGGCTGGCGGACCCCCACAAGATGGGCAAGCTGTGAAAGTAAAAAAGGAGGATGAGCAAGAATCCGTTGAGGAGAGAAACAAGGTGGAGGTGCAGGATGAGCGAAAATCCGAGGTTGCTTCAAGTCAGCCACACCACCAACAACAGCAAGCTTCGGTCATTCAGCAACGCTCCAACATGTACATGCAACCGCTCTACTACAACCAGTACTACGTCCCCCCGTACGGATACCCCGATCAGGTTTATCACAACCACCTCATGAACACTAATTCAGCCTACAGGCAGCAATACGAGGAGAGGCAAAGACTTATGGCGGAGCAGCATAGGTCTGCTGAAAAGAAACCTGATTCAGGTGTAAAGGACAAGGATGCATCCCATAAGGAAGACTGGAAACAGAAAGGTCCTGTTCCTCCAGGACTGACAAAAGCCCCCAGCCTTTCAGACCTGGGGAAGCCACAGGCCCCTGGCAAGCATAGAGACACTTCCTTTGAACCTGCCAAATCCGTCATCATCCCCAAAGGGGAGGAGGCCAAGCTGCAGCCACAGCAGGCTGAAGGGCTTAAAATGAAGCTCAGTGAAGCTGGCCATCACGGAAAGGATGACTCCAAGGCAAATGTGGAGTCGGCCAGACTGGGTATGGAGCAAGCCATGTGGTACAGACAGGTGAGACAAACAAGTGCTTCTTAAAGACTGTGTTGTTTCAACGCGTGGTTTGGTGAAATACGGACAAACCCAACCATTGGTTTAAATAAACCTAAAATATGTCCATATTTAAACGCAACCATTGAAATAACCCATCATATGCGGGTACACTGTAAATTCATTTTAAAAAAAAAGGATATTTTTTAAGTGTTAACACTCTAAAAACCAAAAAAGGTATATATTTGCTAAAGCGCTTATTCGAATCCTATTATACATACAAAAAACGTTACCCTTTATGACACATGCTAGACAAAAGTGCAAAAATGTGCATGCTTTAGTTGTATTTTTGGGAAATATTTTAGAACTTATTTTTCTGAAGATGGACTCTATTAAAACATTTTATCTCTGCCTGTGATCATTCAGTACCCTGAGAATCAGAGACCACCAGAAGAGGAGCGAGATCGAGAGCGGGACAGAAAAGTCAAAGAGGAGAGGTCTAGGACGAAGGACAACAGCTCCAAAGATGAGAATAAAGACGGAATTGACGGTTCATGTCCTCCCAGCGCAGAGGACCAGCGAGGCGGTGGGAAAGATTCTCGGTCTAATGCCCACATACCTTTTGGTTCCCCTTTGGCCCAGCACCAACACCAGCACCAGCCGTACCTACATTACATGCATGGATATCCTTTTGGACAGGGTTATGACACCAGTCATCCTGGATACAGGGGCATGTCCTCAGTTATGATGCAGAACTACCCAGGTAAGGCAAACTATTCACTAACATTTAGCTTACTTCACTTACTAAACTGTATGTTTCTGACCTCAGAATTATTAATGGTGGGAAATGTAGTAGAAATCAGTCCTAATGGTCTCCTTCTAATCTTCAGGGTCTTATCTGCCAGCGGGATACCCTTTTTCTCCTTACGGGAGTAAAATGGGCAGTGAAGACGGAGAGAGGTCTCGCTCCAGTCCCACGGTCAGCAGCAAGTCTGCTTCAGAGTCCAAAGCCCTGGACATACTGCATCAACACGCCAACCAGTACAAGAGTAAATCCCCAACTGTTGCCGACAAGCCCTCTCATGAAAGAGAGCGAGGGGCAGGAGATCGGGAAAGAGAGAGAGACAGGGAAAGGGAGAGAGAAGTAGATCGACCTCGCTCGTCTCCCTCCCAACGCATAATGCCACCCCATCACCACCTAGGTTATCCTCTTGTAGCCGGGCAGTATGATCTGTCCTATGCCACAGGTCAGTGGTTTAGGTCTTTTGCACATTACATTTTAATGTAAAATTACAAATGTTGTTGACAAATGCATTTTACGAAACTCTTTAGATTTCATCCTAATACATTTTTACTTCATATTTTCTAAAGACTGTTTCAGCGGAAACAACAAATGTAATGTGGCCCAAACTTAACTTTCGGTAGACCTCCGCGAAGAATCAATAACTCTCGAGTAGTTCTTATTTAATTCAATACAATTAATATACAATAAAATGTTAAAATGAACAAATATTTTCATAAATTAAATAAGAATTGTTGTTATAACCATCAACAGACCGGAAGATAAGTTTGGGCCGGCACGTGTGTTCAATGAAAACGTTTATATTACTCAAACAATTTTTTGAGGGGTCGCAATAAACCATTTGATGTGATGTAAACAAACTTTTTTAGTTTAACTATCAAAGCATGTAATGGTGTTTATTAACCGTAATAAGGTGCCAGTCCAAATGAAAACTAAATATTGTAGTATACTTTATTATTTCTTATGTAAACTTTAGTAAAATTCTGAGATGCTATAGTGTTTTTGAACCGCACCGTTTGAAATATTAAGGTTTAATACTGTATTTTCTAGTTTATCAATTCACTAATTTAGTGTATGGAGGGTTCAGGAAACTCTGGAATTGTTAATAATGACCATAGAGAGAGAGAGTAAACCTGTATTGGTTGGCCATCCATCTCTTCTGTAACAAAATAGGCGAGTTATCGGGTGTCTCATCATGAATTTGTCTTAAGCTATACAAGCACAACAACTATAGTTAGTACTACTGAAAACGTTTATAAAATATAACGGCACCTTACAATTTACTACAGTTTACTAGTGTAAAAACCAAAGTGAGAGTAAACCGAAAAAGCAATAACAGGGATTACTTACGCAGTGCACTTCACCCAATGCAAATAGCATCACTGATTATATTTTGTGTTCTCTGTTTTTGTCGCGTATCTTGCGTGCAGTGTAAACACTTTATACTAAGGGCAAGTAAAGTCTTTATCACTGTTGTGGTGAATTTGTAAATCACGTGAAATGTCAGATTGACATCATTTGACTTCAACCCATGTGAAGATAAATTCATAAAATAACCAGCATTTTCGGCGATATAGAGACAAATGTTATAGATTACTGGGTTTTTTAATTAAGTTTTTTGCATTGACTTTTTGCTTTGTTACATTTTGATGTCCTTTATTAAGTGTAAAACCGCATTTATTTTCGCTTGATTTTAATTGACTCTTTATTGCAGGTCTTTCATCGTCAGCGATTGTTGCCAGTCAGCAAGCCTCAGCCCCTTCCCTGTACCCGCCAGCACGGAGGTGAGAATGGTAAGAGGAAACCTGTAGATAAAGCAAAGTGGTCAGAAGGTTTAAACTCTAAATAAAGGGAATCTCTCTGCTTTCATGTCAAAAGCTTGTTTTTGATACCCACACTTACAGAGAGTTCTTTGTAGTTCCTGAAGCTCACAGGAACGTCAGTACAGGAGGTTTTCGAGATATTGTGGGTTCTGTAGACGTCCATCCGTTCCAAGCCATTATGATTATTTAAAGTCCTTTGGACGGAGACCGGTGATTTAAGGACACCAGCTGTAGTAGTAGCACAACACGCCCTATACTTTCAATGACACCTTATACTGACCTCTGGTGGAATGATAGAAAAATCATTGAAAAATACATTTCATCTACAAATTACAGGCTTTATTGTAACCCATTGTTTTTTGTTTGTGCTTTTTAGGGAACCCTGACTATCTCACCCTTTACAAATAATCATGTGACTGGATCACATGGGGAAGTATATGGAGTTCATTTAGACATCAGTTGAATGGTGTTTCTATATTTTAGTTTTTTTTTCTGCCGGAATGTGTGGCAGATCAATGTTTTTCCTAGTATCCGTACCTCGTACCCCACTACAGACTGTGAGTCCAGGTTCAAAGCCATTCTGCCCCGCTCAGAGCCTAGCTGGCCACTGAACTCTACCTGTGAACCATTAAGAGACAAAGGACTGATGCTCACTAAGCAGGCTGTGGCCAGACGAGAGGCTCGGACCGGAGGGGAAATAATAACACGAAGACTGAAAATAGTTTATCACACTGAGATGACTAAAGTTGTTTCTCTTTTTTTATTTTGTATTTGCATCCTCACTGAAGAAGTCAATATCTTTGACCCACGGTTTTTGAATTGTTGTTCTCTAGATACCACAACTGAAAGCTGCAGATAATATTTAGCATTGTCTCATAATTCTGTCTATCTGCCGGTGGTTTTTAATTGGTTTTCATTACCACATGCCTCACTCAAGATTGCTCTCTTTTCCTCACGCCCGACTTCGCTCTTCTATCAGCACAGTTCAATGCAAAGCAGATGACATCATCTAACGTCTTCATAAATGTCTCATTATTGGACATTTTTGAGTTATTACAGCCGATCATACCACTTTCCTCAAACTATACTATTCTCTTTTATGATGACCGTTTTAGTGAGACATGTTCATCTGTAGCATCAGCATGGAGCTCACGGGAAGCATCTGTTGCTGTCCTCGCACAACTGCTTTAAGACTTCAGTAAGATATCGAACGAGCCCTTGATTTGTGGAATAGGATGCCTCGTGTGCACCGTACCATCGTGCTATTACATGAAACCTTATCACCAGTCTATTTACCCAACGGAATTGAATTTGGTTGCAGCTTGAATCTCTTTGCGATGGCGTTCTGACCCCATCACAAACCCAATTTCAGATCCATCGCAAAGGTTTAAAATGGATGTTTGTTAAAGTGACATGGTTTAGAAGTTCCTTTAGAGGTGCTCGTGTGCGGGACGTTCTGCTATAGCACTATGCAGGGGTATGTACAAGTGAGGGGTTAGTGACAACAGAGGCCCAGTAGTTTTGTACTAATTGTCCTGAAGTTCTTTGCATGGGGCCGTTTATCCCTGAACACTTATCGTCAAGGTTTTGTGAACTCCAGCGTGTTTCGATGGCCGTTTGAATTGAACACGCTTTCATAGGTCGTCATGCTCACTGTGTTTCACGTGTCGTTTCGCATGTGTACTATAGCACTAGAGATGTGACTTAATACGGTGTCCCCTCAGGCAAAGCAAACTTTGGTTTTGTACCAAACGCTGTCGTAATTCTCGGTTGCACACACTATGTGATGTCTGTATATGATGTACAGAGGGGCTGTTTTAAAATAGCTATTGAGAAACACTCTTCCTTTCAGTTTAATTTGCTCTTTCTTAAGGTCACAACGCTTGCTGTTTTTTGCATTCAATAGGTCCCTTTGAAAACGTTGTAGGAGAGAACACTCAAGCTTTCTTTGGCTCTCAAGTGGTTTAACTGGTTGTTTGCTGCTAGAATGCGCATTAATGTGGGTAGTTTTTTCATCAAGAGCAGGCAGATTGTACTAGGCGATGGACAGCAGGCAGATGTTCAGAGGATTACGTTGGCTCATATACAATACCTTTCATGTGAACCATGGTACACTGAACACTCTTTTGCATTGCCCTCTGAAATACATTACAATCAACAATCCAGTTATACACATTGGGACGTTTGAGTTTGCACCTTCTGAATATTCAAAAGTACAAAGTCCTGAACATATTTTCGTCATGACATGGTGCTCAGTTGATGTGCTTTGATATCTATGAGGAGCAGTGCACTGTTGCATGCTTTGCATCATTTATTGCGATGGACTACAACCTCTCTCTAATTGCGTTTCAACCCAGTGTCTCCAAGGCATTTCATCACTGAGTATCTTGGCCCCGGTACTTACAGGATGTTTACTTTTATATGGCTGTTTAAAATGATTCTTTGGCTGTTTCACCCAATCCTTTCTGTTCTTTCTTAGACTGTTCTCTTATGTAAAGTGTACATTACCCTGTTTCTTTTTTTATACAATACTGTAACTTGCCTTTGTACATTTAGGCAAAAAATAAATCTTTTTATGAGACAATCACATATGTCCTTGTGTGGCTTTTCTGTCTTCTGTTCGCGTATGAATTAAACTGGTGACTGTGGTATTGCAATTAAACGGTAATTTCATTTATACAATGACAAAGGAAATAAAAAATAAACAATTTAAAGGGGTCATATGACACGGCTTAAGTGAATATTATCTTTGTTTTGTGTATACATGATTTAAGGTTAGAAAACGCTGTATTTTCCACATATCGTGCATGTTTGTATCGCCTCCTTTCCCCCTCCTCTCTGAAACGCGCAGATTTTTGACAAGGCTCATTGCTCTGAAAAGGTGTGATATGATTGGCCAGTTAACCAGTACGTAGTGATTGGTCGAATACTGCAAGCGTGTGACGCGAATGTAACGCCTCTTGCTTTGGAACCTGATGTTACAAATATGGTAATTGTAATGACAGGTACGCCCACATTACAATACATTTTGGCAGTCTTAGTCAAATCATACCACAAACTGACGTAGATTTGTGGGGGTGTGGTTGCACGAGGCGTTTCAGGCAGGTCTGGGTGAGCGTTCGCTTTTAGATAGAATGCATCTTTTGTCATTTTACGTGTCCAATACATGCATGGGCAATTTATAACACAACAAAGACACAGAAAAACACGTATTCATGCCATATGACCCCTTTAAAGGAAACAAATGTGTTTTCCACTATTTTGGTTGCTCTTAAGGGGATGGTTCACCCAAAAATTTATTTACTGGCCCTCGGTTTGTTCCAAACTTGTATTAGATGTATTTGTTCTGCTGAACACAAAGAAAGATATTTGGAAGAATGTCTGTAACCAAACAGATCTCATTACCCATTCACTGTCAACACTATGGGAGTCAATGAGGGTGAGTACATGATGACAAAATCCTCATTTTTGGGTAAAATATCCCTTTAGGATTATAGCCGTTCCTGTTGTAAGATTAGTCACCACTAGAGGACACTCACTACCTCGTGTTTTGAGTCTAGATATTTCATTTATTCTGTACACTTATGTGACATTACATCACAGTTTGATGTAAACCTCTATGCTTTTTTAATATATTGTGATAAATAAATTAGTTACACTATAAACTAATTCTAGCCCATTAAATGTTTGTTTATTTTCATGTTTGAAATTCCTTTGCGTTCCCAGGTTCAAAAATGGTAGAAATATTACAAGTGCTTTACTGTTGGAAGATACATAAAATTCCAAATCCTTGGAATTGTAACACTTACTTTTTTGTTGCATTAATAGAGTTACAAAGTCAAGTGACAATAACATTTCAGAAAGGGAAATTGTCTCTGATCATTTGGACAATGGGAGCTGTAAAGCTCTTTCAGCAAGTGTTAAGTGCTTTCTGTCCCTGACAAAAGGTACTTTTTTTGTGCGATGTTGTGCAGCGACAGATAATCCGAGGATGATTTGTGGAGTGTAAATGTATAATCTGATTATTTCTGCTGTGGGAGGAGAAGTAGGGGGAGGGACAGAGGCAGATGCTGAGGCTATGATATTCTCCCTTGACATCCTGCAAGGTCTGCTAACTGGCATGGAAGTACCGTTTTTCTCTCACTGTTTACCAGGGCTGCAGTGGACATAGGGTTTGATGGGATGCACTATATATGCTGCCAGTTCTGAGGCTCCTTCAGCGGAGGGACCAAATCCACAGAGACGCCCTGGTGGTCACAACGCCCGGACCTGTCGCACCCGTGACCGGTGAGGCTCCAAACCCCCTGTCCCGGTGTTGTGTGCTTCGTGGTGAACAGTCTGTGCAAATGACAGAATATCAAAATTTCGCTTTTTAAGTTAAGATAAAGGTAGTTACACATGAAAAAATACTGTAGTGTCCTGCAGTTAACTGTTCTGAAATTCCTGGATAGTGCTTTTGAACCTTAGTAAATAAGTACACTACAGTATTTGATATTAACTTACCATAGTTAACGAATTCTACAATACTGTATAATCCATGTTTTAATACTATGTCTTTTTCTATAGTATACATTATTGTTAAGAGCTTAATAAAATACATATTTATTAATAATATGGTTTATTAATGTATACATGTAGTCATTTAGCAGACGATTTAATTTATCAGTATAAATTATTGCATCAATAATTCGATTATATTATGTATTTTTTTTCGATTTAAATGTCAAAATGTTAACATATTTAAAGTCATATTGTAGCCTAGCATACTTCTAGTCAAATCACATTTTCCTTTATAGATTTTACACAAAATACCCATATTTGACTACTTCTACATTATAATTCTTAGAATATATCAATAAGTAAGTTTATTGAATCTAAGTGAATCTAAGTTTGTTGGTTCAGTTTTGACCTTTTCATTTCCTGCGTCGTGATTACGTTCATCCATCCATTATTTACTAGTTGATCATTCTGTCGATTTGTTTACGAATGGTTTCTAAGCCTACGTTTTAACTGACATGTAAAATAATTTCTAAATTATTAAATGGCTGGAAGTAAATGTAGGCTAACATCTAACTAGGGGACTGCATTACTTGGCAAAATAATTGTTTGTGATTAATGAATCCTTCTTATATTTGTATTGCTTCTGAAACTTCTTTATCATAACGTTGTTGCCATATTTCCATTTTATTTATTTTATTGAAACGACATGCCTATAGGCCTATATTCAAGGCTACTAATGTATGTCATTTAAAATGATTATGAGTAAGTATTTACAGTACATTAATTTATACTTACAAGTATTTAAAATATTACAGATTATACCTGAAGGTGCCATATTTTCACCTCAACCTTAGTAAATCTAAATACTGCAGTTATTAATAGTATGTATTATTTGTTAATACACAATATGTATTATGTAGTAGTACGTAGGCCTATACGACCCCTATCTCAGTGAGATCCCATAATATTGATTTATTACAAAAACGAGGGTGGTCTGCTGTTTTACAAAGGTGTCGAAACGAAACGAAGAATTTCCAGGCAGTTCCTATTTACACTATTTGTCTTTATTCATCGGATTCCCCAAAGGCCTGAGTGTAACTGACATATCACGCAGGTGTTGTCAAAATAAGATCACCTGCATTGTGCCCTCGCAATACAGTGTGAATACAATAAAATGCATAATGGTGTGTGAATGGCTTTCAAAGTATTCATCAAAAAAGAGCTTTGTCAACCGCCTGGGGTGAAGATACAGCCTGCAGATGTTTCATGAGAATGGGTCTATTAGCCTCCTGCAGTACAGCTGCTTCGCATGTATTGCTGTGAGCCCCTTCGGGTATCCTAACACAAATACAGGCAACCCGTTTTCATTGTTCACTGTACACCACTGACGTTACCCATTTATGACATCACATATCATGTCACATATCATGTGTGTTGTTGTACATATGCACACAATACAGCCAAATTCCAGACATTCAAACATTTAAAAAGCATTCATGTCAAATATCCTCATTTATCTCTTTATTTTTGTATTTTTGCTTAAGTAATTGTTTGATGTTAACCACCCAGATAATACATTTTGACCAGACCATTGACTGGCTGTCTGAAAGAGGCTAGACATTTCGATTTGTTGGATTTCAGTTCCTACTTACCCCAATTTCATCTCTTAAACTTGATTTATTAAAGACGCAAGCAGTCACATTAAGCATGCGTTCCTATCATGCTTTTTTCCAATATCGTGTGCCAATTGTGGCATTAATGGTAGCAGAGAATGGCAGTGTGTCTTCAAGAGAGGCTGTTGTTACTGCAGAGCTAAAGTAGATATGCTTAAAAGGATTAGCAGTTATCCTGTGACTGTTTCGCTTGTCTGCACTCTAAAATACAGTATATTTACATAATGTATAAGTCCTGATGAACTCTCAACATTGGTTTATTATCTGTCCATTTTTAGACACAGAAATACTTTACAAAAAGAACTGCTTCAAGAACTGGAAGAATTCTTGGAACCAAATAGTTGTTGGCCACCATTGACTACCATTGTAGGAATTTCTGTGTTCTGTCGAGCACAAAAGAAGATATTTTGAAGAATGTAGAAAAGCAAACAGTTCTGGGGGAACGTTTGACTACAATTGTACTCATTCCTACTATGGTAGTCAATCATGGTTCATCAGAACAAAGAAATTCATACAGATTTTGTACAACTCAAGGTTGAGTGAACATATAAAATTTGTTCGGACGGTGCCACCAAAATGGGCCGGAAGGATTCCTCCTTTTACATGTCTGTATCGAGTGGTCATACTGTGACGTTTTGATCCTCTGTTGCTCTCACGCAGTCACGGGACGCAAATTCGCATGTCAGAGTACACCAAACCTGAACTTTGCTATGAAACGAAATGTCTTCAGACGGGCTTGCGTTTTCAGTCTGACACATTCGCATGCGTATGAATGGAAGTCAAAGGAACGAAAAGTCAATTGTGACCGCGGCTTCAATCATGACAATTAAAATTTTGGGGTCAGTTTTTATGAAAGGGCAGCGCAGAGCTATAGGCAAAAAAGTGACAACATAAACAAGTGACAACATAAACAAACGTTCATGGACTGCCCTTAACTTCCGGTACACATTCACAAAGAATAGTGCCTAAAGATTATTTCTGATAACAAGCAAAAGAAACCGAGGAGAAACTTTACTTGGTCAAACGTGCCTCTCCAATATTTTGAGTTTCGAATGCGATAACAAGCTCAACCGCTCAATGTCAATGTCCCGTACCGTTTCTTTAAATGCGTCAAAATTACAGGGCCCATTCAACGAATTGTTTATTTAATCAAATGTTTAAAACAATAATTATACAATATAATAATAATACAAATTAAATGAATATTAATATTAATAAAAAAATATACAAACAGTTCTATATTAGAAACATACGAAGACTGGAAGTTTAATGCAGTCGAGCTGCGCGTCAGATTAAAGGATCTATGTGTTTTTTTGTACTTTTGTATCCTTTTTAGGTTCATAAATATTTGAATGGAAGGTACTGGAAGAGATCGGATGTTATCGGAGTCCAATGGTTCAAATAAATCTGAAAATCGGATGGATTGCCACTTCCTAATGAATGTTTTGCTAATGCTAAAGCACATGTTGTGGTAGATTTGCATAACTTGCACTCTACACTGACTCTGATTTCTGTCCTGTAGGTACATTAGCACAAGGCTGAATAACTGCAAAGTAGGCGCTTTCAAGATACATCACACAGCTGCGTATGCACTGCCTTGCATGTACTGCATGAGTCTCTGGGGTGCATTAAGCAGCAGATCAGCTCGTGTGACCTTCAATGACACTGGGTGATGTCTGTCAGAGCTCACAGAGATGACGCAGACTCCATCCTAATGAAGTTTCCTAATTAAAGATAACAAGGAAGAAATAGGCCAGAGCAAGTGCCTGTGTTAATGGTGATAGCATCGCTGTGCTCACAGCACCACCAGAGGTCCATTCATCACACCTTTTTAATTGTAGCCCAGAAATAGCACATGCTCTCTGCTGAGGGAAACCGCTAGATCTGGATTGTTTGTGTTTGCTCATTAGAGACGTGTTACGTCCGTGTGTGTTTGTGTGTGCGCAGGCCTAGGACCATGAGCGATCAACAGGATCAAGCTGAAGATGTGGGGCTCGTGACACCTCACGATCAGTCAGATCCCTCAAAGGACGATGACACGCACATTTCGCAGCTCAGGCAAGTCATGACTTACCCTGCCTTACAGGGAACATAACCTGCCCTTTTATGCAATTATATCAGAAACATAAGAACTCGTGTCCGTTATTGTTCATTTAATGATGAAATAAAATGCAGAAATGTTAGTTGAAAATATCTCGAATACTTTCTTTGCCAGGAGTAACATTGTTTTGGGGAGACAGGGCGAGAAGTGAGAAAGTCAGTCCAGGGAGTGAATTTCAAGGGGGTGGAGTTCCAATTCTAAATGTAAAGGATATTTATCCATGTAATAACCTCCAAGCATTATGCAAATGTCATGCATAAATATTGTGAAATATGCATCTTAGGTTTAAATAAGTAAATAACATTTAGAATATCTAAATGAAAGAAGGGAAAATGTGATGACATCTTAGTCTTCTGTCAGCCACCGTAGTGTTGCAAAAGGGAGGGGTAGAGTGTGCAACCTCACCACTAGATGCCGCTAAATGTCATACACTGGACCTTTGAAGTATTTCCTTTGCAAATAAAAGATTAGATACAATTTAGTGAAGGAAGGACCCAAGACAGATCTAGGAAGACATTTTCGTAGAGACACGGGCCAATAAGCAGTCAAAAAATCGTAAGAATAATGACCTCTGCATGTTTATGTCATGTCCTGGGACGCGACAACTCAAATTTCGCTGTTGGCAGGTTACATCATATATGTTTAGTGCACATCTTATGTAAGTCTGCTCTGAGGCTGAATGTAATTGTAGGAATATGTTTCCAGATGGGATTTAGCTGAGCACTATATCATGTGCTCACAGAGTCATCCGTTCTGTTCGGTGAACTGACATCCACAAGGCAGAATGACTGAATAGTTCCCTCTTACAGAGCCTGTATTGTGTTTGCTCTGTAGAAATCTCAGTTTGACGATCTTTGTGCCTTTAACTTAGCTGTAGATAAAAATTGACCGTACGCTGCCACTGGGAAATATTCTCTTTCTGGCTCTAGATGCATTTTGGCTGCCTGTGCAGAACCACAGCCAAGCGCGTCCGTGCACCCTGCCGGTGTGGTAACTCTCCACCTCCGTAGCCAGAACAAAATGAGAATGCAACTGTGCCATGCCGCAGTCACAGCATAGGAATAGTGTGTGACTCATGTTTGGATGCACAAAAGATGATGCATTAACAACTCTGTGTTTGTACCTTATTAAAACCTCGAAGGTCATTTTTAATAGGAAAAAAACTGTTTCTTGAGGCTCAGAATGCTGTAAGATTCATGAGTATAAATCAGATCTAAATAAACGACTATTAATGCAAGACACGTACAGGCGTCCCTAAAGACTGCCTGTGTACTGTGATAACAGAGCCAGACCTATTTAAAGCGCAAGAGGTAGAACTATTTATCTCCATGAGATAACGGCATGGACAAATTTACAAACCTTCACCTCTCAGTACACTTGTAATTGATTAATCAAATATTTTTTACGAAAGCAATGCAAGCTGTTGTCAGATGAGCAAGTGCCATCCATTTATCTTGAAAAAGAAATACTGTTATGTTGCATTTTTCTTCAATTATCCAAACTTGAGTAGAGCGCGCTGCTTTATGGGACACAGTACACAACCGGGCTCAAATGTATACTTTAAGGTTTGGTTTACTTAGTCATAAAGGTATGGATGACACACTACATACCACATTCATTAAAAATGGTTATCATCGCTCACCCACACAGAAAGTCGCATCACATGACTGCAATTCCCACGGCCTGTTTGTACACCACTATACCACTGAGAGTCTCGAGCAGATTGTTGTTTACTTACTACAAAAAATAGGTCAGCTATAGTAGCATATACTGCATATGCTGTATATATTCTTTACTGCATGCAGCAATACAACATTTGACACCAACAGCACTGGCCTTAGGGGACATAATATTGGTTTCCAGAAACAATGGTGTGTGAAAAGAAAGGTACGTCCGTGTCAGAAGTGTTGGCAGTCATGTTGTGTGACTGATGAAGAATAACATTCGCTTGTACGATCAACAGCAGTAAGCAGAAAGAAGTCGCTCTGATGCACACTATCATTCTGCTCATCGCTGCGCTCTTGGCCATGTGCCTGTGTTCCTTATACCCCTCACTGACTGTGTACACAGTGTGATGTCTATAATTTCATTTCATATGACTTTAATTGTAATTCACTGGTCATCCTTGTTGAGGTTTTTCAGCGAAACTTGGGGGATGTTTTTTCTTCAGCATACAAAGTTTAATGGTGAAAATGGGAATTTCCCCTTCCAGTGTTTCTCAGTGTGAGCTCGAGAGGTTCTATTCATAGTTTATGAATATTTTCAACAAAAATCAAGGAGAAGCTGAACTTACTTTTTTATTTATTTAATGGGTTTCATGCAAATGTTTTGCGCTATGTGGTGGAACGTTTGAAGGAAAATGTTAAGGGTCATCGCCGCCTCTTTAATGGAAACGTAATGACGTGTGTAGCTTAAGTTCACGCAAGGTTAACAAGTCTTGTGTTAGCACAAAATAAATGCTTAAGCTTATTTTACCATAGAATTGAGTGTGTTTAATTTCGTTAAAGCTTAAATTTAACAGAGCACTGCTCATCCACTTGTTTCATAATAGCTGCTTCTATCAAAGTCCAGTTAAATTGTAATGTTCCAACACAATCTCACGGCAACAACGTAACTGTTTCACTAGGTTGCTGATTTTGGCTCATTTATATGAATTCGTACGATCTCCGTACGTTTTGCATTCGCTACAGTGACGTTTTCGGGGCAGGGTTAGGGGTGGGGCTTCAGTTTTTCGTTTTTCTTGTAATCGTGTGTTTGTGTACGATTCACAAGAATTAGCCACCTTGTAAAACAGTTACGAATTCCTGAGACATCAGCATAAACATTCATGAGGTTCATACATTTTCTCTCTGCACAACAGGTTACAACTCGAAGATGACCTGTCATGTGAGGATGTAAAGAAATGCTATCGTGAATCTGTAAGTACCAAATCACATGAAATCAGAATTCCTCCATACTATAACCTATATCTACCATTATTTAAATGATAAAAACTTCTTGAAAGGTGTCCTTGAGCTGTCTGTCTTCGAAATACATTTCTCCTCGCGAAAATATATGTTTGCTGTTTTTGGGTATTTAGAAATCATCTTTTATTTAATGATCTATCTAGTGTTTACTTGAGCTTGCGGAAAGGCGCTATATAAAAATAAACTTCTTCTTCTTCTTCTTCTAGTGTTTGTCTTGTAGACTGTGGATTTAGAGCGAGATCTTGTGTTCTGAGATTTTCTCTTCAGCAAAAGTTAGAGTCAAGTTCACAAAAGAAGATTCTAGCACAAATAAAGCAGCACTGTACCACCACTGTACCGTCCGGCCTTAAAATGCACAAAAAGTGTCGTGCAGCTTATAAACTGGCAGTGGAGTTGTGCACGCAGGGTTAAATATTCACTCACTGACAGGATCAGCCCATTTACATCATCAACATTATCTAAATGATCTGTTATGCCTCTGAGGTGCAGTGGGTGTTTCTCTGTGATGGGTTAGTGGAGAGAGAGAGAGAGAGAGAGAGAGAGAGAGACTGTTGTATAGTAAAAGGAGACTTGCTGTATTAGCTCACAGGAAGAGAACCGAGAGTGTTCTTGAGTCCCGGGACAGGGGATAGGGTATCTGCAGCGGTACACACGCAGTCGAAGCTGCCTCAGTGTGTGTGTGGTGCGCCGGTGTCGAGTCAGCATGCTGGGCTTGGTGCAAAGCTCGCATCCCTTACGAGAAAGAGCCAGGCTGCAGAAGAGCTGCGCTAAACAGCTGATTTCTCATTCCTCTGTTTCTCAGACCGTCAGCAAGTACAATGCGCAGTACCACAAGCTTTTCCAGAGCGTTCCTAAAGAAGAGATTCTGATGAAAGGTAGGAGTTTACTGCAGCCTCTTATGTGACGCTTGCTGCATCTTGATGCTTTTGTTTCTCGTAAACTGACCTTGTGTATTTATATTTTATGAATTGCATCTACCGTTAGTCCTGTTTGTTCAGTAATGTTTGCTGAACATGTTTTTGATGTTGATGTTGTCCGACGTTGTGTTTGTGACATTGGTATTTAAGTATCAGCTAGTTTAGCTGCCGTTTTGAGTCGTAGTTCACATTCAGAGTAAAATAAGACCGTAGAATTTGATACTGTTCTTGAACTCAACCTCAAAAGTATCAGCTTGCATGACTTGCAGAGGAGTGAAATGCTCTTGTGACCTTTCTTTTAGTGTATTCCTGCGCTCTTCTTCGAGACATCTTGCTGCAAGGACGACTTTACATCTCCAGAAACTGGCTTTGTTTTTATGCCAACCTGTTTGGTAAAGACATCAAGGTGAGCACTCAGCTCCATGAAAATTGCTTGATAAAACTCTTAACAGCAGAACTAGAAAAGTGGCTGTTTGTAACATTTAAAAAATGTATAACATTTAAAAAGGTTATTGTTAAACTTTAAAGAAACAGTGTTTAGAGACTTCTGGGCCAAATGTATGATGTAACCTTAGACAGCCAGCTCCCCCCCAAAAATAATTAGTTTAGTGTTTATATATATTTTTCTTTTATATATTTATTAAATGTGTATATTTATATCTTTTATATTATTTTATTTTATTTTTTGCTTTCTTACACTATGATCCCTATCTAAATCTAAATCTACACTATTCATTTATATTAATATTTGATTGTATAAAAAATACTCAACAGTTATTTACTCTTTGCGTAGTTCTACCAGAAGTTAAATTTGGTCCACGTAACGTTTGTATATGTTTTTGCCGCTGCAACCTTTAATATGGTTCATTAAAGACCCATTGTCATTTTTATTACTTACCCTAACCTTATATACTGTATAGTGACGATTTGTTTTAAATTATTATATTTATGACTTATTTTGTAACATAATGTTTTAGATTTTTGTGTCTGTTTTGCTGAATTAAATCAATATTATAGATATTAAAAATATACTATGAATGGAGAAAAGAGTAATGTCCAATCATTCAGAGGTTTGGGGGGACCGGCTAAGAGTTCAAGCAACAGAGACAAAGTGTTTTATTTGAGCTTTAAAATGATACCTACGGTACAGATGATAGATATCGTATGACAGAAACAGCTGACCAGAAGTGTTGCAAAAATGGCTTTTGAGGTTTTTTTGTTGTTGTTGTTGTTCTTTTGTGCTCTATGTTATTCAGTTATTAAAGAAAGCAGGCCAGTTTCTTTATTGGGAATGCAAACACATTCTCTAGAATAAAGCCTTCTTTGTAACTTTCTCTTTTCTTCTGCCACTTTCTTTTGGGTCTCAGGTGGCCATTCCTGTAGCATCTGTGCGATTGGTGAAGAAACACAAGACAGCTGGACTGGTCCCCAATGGCTTGGCTATCACCACAGACAGCAGTCAGAAGGTGAGTTTCCACTGGGCTTCAGGTCCGATGCTGGCATACTGAAATACCAACAGTCTCAAGGCACACGTCATTTGAAATCTCTTAATTCGTGTTCATGGACACCAATGTCCCCATGTTTCCGTGTCAGCGAGCACAATCTTTTTTTAATGTCACTCAGCACGACTTTCTTTTTGTGTCATTCGGCACGACTTTCAATACGCGTGTGTATTTACATTTATAACCTGATATCAAAAGAAGTCGTACATATTTAAGGATGTGGCTAAAAGGGGGAAAATTTGTGTCAGTAAACAATGACAACGTCACGAATTCCTGTGAGACTGTGTTGGAAATACAGCTTAGTCAGCAGACGCTGCAGAGTAGGGTGAATGTAAATAAATGCAACACTGCACACTGAGTTTTTATCCCCTTTTGGTTAAGTACACTGTTATGTTTTTTCTATTGTCAGTGAGGTAACTGTGCATATAATTATAAAGTGGCCTGTATATGCCCAGAGGAATATACCAAATGAATAAACGTAATATTCCCAGAGGAAAATTTTACTCCTGAGAGATTGTTTTTTCACGAGTATGTGATGATTTTTATTCTTGGGTGAACTATCCCTTAAAGGGTCAAGTTTGTTGCATATGGTAAATGTGACCTAAATTGTGAGCTAAAGTTTGAGATGTTATTAATATCTCTGAAACTCTAAAGAACGGTAATATGCAAACCTAAAGTGAGTCATGTTTGCATGTCCAAACCTAATTTGGATTATATGGGAATCTGAATTCTGAGATTAAACCAGAGTACTCTGTATGTATGCGTGTGTCTCTGTTATGTAACAAAAGCTTAGTGGGCATAACCAGTGGTGTTGTTTAAGATGTAATGTGTGTATGTATTCCTTTGCTGTGTTTAATATTATGTTAATCTGCTTTCTGCTTTCACAGTATGTGTTTGTATCTCTACTGTCCAGAGACAGTGTCTATGATGTGTTGAGATGCATCTGCACACATCTACAGGTGAGAGATCGCGACACTCTCTGTCGGTTTCATGTAGAGAACATAAATGAATGTTCAGCTGTAGATTATGATGAATCGATGGTAACTATTCAGTTTCACAGTTGTAATGTTTTATTCTCTACAGGTCAATGGTAAGAAGATCCTCTGTCTTAAACAGTATATGGAGGAGCCCACCTCTATATCTCTGGTAGGTTTGATTCTCTCTGGCTCTGGTTTGCCCATGTTATCCCAGATTGCATTTACCGGTGAAATGTGTAAATGAAATACAAGGTTATATAAATGTATAAGACTTCTTTGTGGCGTCATTGGTGCTATTTGTGCTGGTACAGGATGAGTTTCCAGTTCCTGAGGTGTTTCCAGTACAAGAAGAGTTTCCTCCAGTGCTGAAGTGGAGAAGAAAGTTGTCAGCAGTGTCCGTATCATCGTCTCTACCCGACTTACGGAGAAACTCTGCGAGCACTCTGAATGCTGTAGACACGCTCTTTCAGACAGACAAACCTCTGGAGGGTGAGCTGTGACATTTTAGTTAACCCATCACTTAGCAAATACTATGGTATTGCCATGGTTTATTAGAAAAGGTAATTTGGCACGTAGTACCATATGGATAGCCCTGGATAGCACGTGGTTGCTACCCATAATAACACCTCCCTACACAGAGTGATGTGTTTTTAAGGGTAAAATGTTCGCGTGTCACGTGATTCATGGAGCCTTCAAATAGTTCCAGGAAGTTGTCATCTCTTTAAATGCTTTATTTCTTTCATTTTTTTAATTCACTTAATGATTTATGTCTTTAAACGGGTCAAAGGTTTGTCACAATTTGTTTTGCTGCAGCTCAGTGTGTTACTAGTAACTTCCGGGAACTATTGAGAGCCTCCATGACCGCCATTGCTTTGAAAAAAACTGTTCCATTGGAGTCAACCAAATTGACGCAACTCTCTCTCTCAATGGCTCTGGGTAAAAGCAAGTGAAATCGTTTTATCTTCAGTGGGGAAAATGTATTAGCATGAGCGGATTATTACTTTGATTTTAATCAAACTTCTCTGACATTCATTTGATGGAGGAAAATAAATCCATGAAATGATTTAGACGTGTGCAAGCTGATCACATCAAGCTTCTGTACATGTTGTGAGCGTTGTGTTCTCTCAGTGTGTGTGTGTTGGTTCTGTTTGGTTCAGGGTCTACTTGTTTTACGCAATACAGGATTAAGCATAAAGGGGGATTTTAGCATGCACAGAAAGCATTAAAATGCCAGACTGACGACTAAGCATTCATTACGTTTATTGCTTTTTTGTATAATGGTCATGATTTTTTGTGGGGTAAAAAGAAAATGGATTTTTCAATTTGATTAGTTGCTTACAAGATGTTTTAAAAGAATTATATGGTACTGAACTTATTTTTAATCATCGATATGAGTCTATTAAAACATTGTACAGTCTTTGTTGATTTGGTTTGACTTGGTTTGAAACCCCTTTATGCAATTTTCTTAGTAATGCTATCGTGTGACCATTTTTTATGTTTTTGAATTATAAATATTCAATGAACTGTTTTAAATAATGGCCAATTATGTATGAGGCTTTATGATAAAGAACAAAAAAGAACATAAATTGTAAAATGGTTTTAAATACGGTTTAATTTATATAGGTGTCCATCATTGGAAATATCAGAATAGCATCATTATAACTCACCTCAGTGGCTGTACTAACGTTTCTAACCTGTCTGTCTAATGTAGAGCAAGTTCTGGAAACCAAGAAGATCCTCCTCACAGAGACGATACCAGAGTTGGGTCAGATGGAGTATCAGCTACTGAAGTTCTTTATAATGCTGTGAGTTAGGCTCCTCTCTTGTATCTCCATGTTCATGAAAACCCAAATCCTGGTGTCATTATTATCACATCAAGCATTTTAGAAAGCAATTCTTTTGTCCTATTCAAAGAAAAAGAGACAAAATGCCAGGAAAGCAGAATAGAATACAATCCTGAAAATAAGGACCGTTTAAAAGAAAAGTGTCAAATTGGTGCAGTATTTGTAAAACTGTTCTGCTGCCATCTAGTGCACAGTGGAATTTTTACATGATCTTACAACACACAAATGAGAGATTCAAGCGAGTGAAACTCAATGTCAGTGTGCTGGTCTTCTGTTTTCTGTTCACTATAAGTCGCATTGATTTGTATTCAGTATGAACTCAAATGACTTCTGTCTCTGTGTGACCTGCAGAATTATCCTGCTCATCCTATCTTCATGTTACCTGGCCTTTCGTGTCTGTAGTCTGGAGCAGCAGCTCTCTTTTCTAAGCAATAACCCTGCACTCGTGCTCAGAGAGAGGTAACTGTAATTCCACTCTCTCTTACCTCACTCACACTAGAGCTTTACAGACGGTATTGGGTAGGAATAAACGCGGTAGTGTACCCAGTTTTTACACAAACTAAGGACTTGTAAGACAAGTGCATTACAGTTTAAAGGGGACAACGTTCTTATTTGAATAATTTTCTTGTGTATATCAGACAAAACATATATAAGGCTGTTCTATCCGGATGTGCCCTACTTGTACTAATTACAATGTAGCATCGCACACCTAAATACTTTTACAACATATAAAAATAACATTTATTTCACTTTTCAAATGAATGTTTGCCTTTTTAAAACATATGCCTTGTATAATGTATCAAATATAATTTACTACTTCATTTATAAACTGAATGATGAAACTGACAAAAATACCCTTGGTTTAACTATAGTAATTTATTTGGTTTCATACATCTTTTTATTTGGTTTCTTTGGTATAATAATACCATGTTTAACTGTCAGTTAGTACTTGGATGATGAATAATGTTAAAGGGAATACTTTGTAAAAAACTTTGGTGCTCTTTTTTTATTTCAACCATTTATTATTCATAAGACACAGTTTCTTTACAAATTTTGTTTTATAATGAGTCATCAGAACCAGATTACACTGCAAAAGTAATTTAGTCAACACTGGTTACACTTATTTACCAGTAAACTTTTTGTCCGTACAGGTAACTGCTGTTGGTCCCCACTACTGTTCACAGGACGTTCGCCCAGCACTGGGCATGAATCTCTTTCTCTCTCTCTGTCTGCGTGATCATATTGCAACTATGCAAACAGACTTTAATTTATTGATGCAATAGATCTGCCTCTGGTTGTGTTGACATTGAGACCGACGTACAGTAGGAGAACACAAATGAAGAGTTCTCTGAAGCAGGTCGATTTGTATTACTGGACACAAGGCAATGAAAGCAGACGCCTCGCCTGCACAGGACGCACACAGCAAGTCCCCGGTATAAAAGTGATGGTGGGGGATGTTACTGAGGGCTCTTTTCCCAAGGAAAGGGATCACTTGTCACCTGATCGGGACAAAATATCGAATGCTTGTTCAACAAGATCATGTATCTTAAATAAGTATCGCTCAGGATCCGATTTGATATAATGAGATTAGAATACAGGATTTAGATAGGAGTATTTAAAAATACAGTCTATATTTCAAATTTGCCCCAAATGTAAAGAGGTCAAAACACTGATGAAAGACAGGAAAAGTGGGCCATTCCCAAACTGTTACTATAAAGTCACACAATTCTCTATAATGTTACTGTATACCGCTGCATTATTAGTTGTCCTCCCTAAAATCCCTGGAAAACCTAGTTGCAGTTGTTCATTATAAAAGTTGTCTTGCTTTTGGTATATATTTATTTAATATGTCAGGTTGACGACACAATGTACTACGAGCGTAACAAATGCCATTTATATCAGTAACCACATGTTACCCTATAATGCAGAATGTTTGCGACCTTATGAATGTCTACCTGAGTAAAGTTCTGTAGCCAGAATCACTTGGGCATCCTGAAGTCATTATTTTTTCACACACATATATATATATATTATTATGTTGTGGTTGTTTCCTAAAGCATAATACATATTTTTATCACTAAATTAAATACAGGGAATATTGGAGCTAGTTGTGGCTCTTTAAACAAGTGAAATTTTAGGTGGATTTATTTTTTGTCAATTTCTGTTAAAACAATCTCATGCATTAAATGAGCATGCATTACACGAATGTGACAACATCACATTTCATAGGGGGAGGCTATCAGAAGACTGCAATTGTTAATATATAGGCTATGCTTAATCTAAACATTTAATTCATTAATGATCAAATGCTTTAAATCAATCTTTCTGCATGAATTTGGGCATTTCCAATCCAGTGTCCGTTGAATTTCAACAGAAATAAACCTCAGGAATGACGAACTCACCCAACAGCAATGTAAAAGACTGAGATAATGCAGATGCACGAACGATGCATTTTTGAACTGATCCTAAAACATATGTAAAATGCAGTATTGTGTTTAAACAGTATTCAAGATGTCATGCATCTTTTTTGTCATGTTGACCTTGCCTTGTTTCTATTTACAGTAAATAAATGAAAAATAAAACAATATTTGTATTTGGAATTTGGGATAAACGTTATTCCTAGTTGACAGAGTGAAACAAAATGACCATTTTACTTAGTTAAAATAATTACTTAAAGTATTATTGGAAATAATTTTGTAGTGGTCTCTTAATTTTTATACATATTTAAAAAGAAGGAAATGTGGCCATTTCAATCTACAACGTCCCAGTAGTGCCAATCTAAGATTTTCGACAAAGCAGTGTGTTTGTGTGGATGTTTGATTCAAGTTGAATCTACTTTTTTGAAGAACACATTTCCTAATGTGCGGATGATCCCCGACTTCAGGTGAAGACATTCCCGGGATCTGAACTGACATGCTCGTTTCTAGTGGAAGTGGAACTGGACAAGCAAAACGGCAGAGAGGGGAAGCGCCAGTGTCCACACACTGTCCACACACAGACAATCCACACACACGCAACTGCAGATCCATGCTCAACCGTGCAGAAAATAAGAACTTACGGAAACCATAGGTGCTGGTCATATCATTAGAATATCATCAAAAAGTTGATGCATTTCACTATTTCCATTAAAAAAGTGAAACTTGTAAATTATATGAATTCATTACACGCAGACTGATATATTTCAAATGTTTATTTATTTTAATTGTGATGATTATAACTGACAACTAATGAAAATCCCAAATTGATAAGGCGTTTTAATCTCAAAGACAAAGCATTTTCTCATAAAGTTAATAGATGCAGTTATTAAAGTTACAGTGCAGTAGATGAGTTAACGCAGTACCAGTACACAGTTCTGTAGTGCAAATGATGCAGTGTGTGTATGGATATCTTGCCTGAATCAGAATTTAATCGAATATCATTTACTTTTTCTGTGCTGTGATGCTGACGGAAACCAGACTGATAATTGTCCAGATTGCCATTTGAGTTTAGGAATTTGTTCAGCTGATTGAAGACAACCTTTTCAATGATCTTGCCTATGAAGGAAGATTTGTTGGTCTGTAGTTTAGACAGTAAGTTTTTGTCTAGATTGCTCTTATTTTAGTAAAGGCTTGACAAATGCAGTTTTTAGGGACTCTGGGAAAGATCCTGAGAGAAATAACGTATTTACTATTTTTGAAAGATCTGCTTCTAAACAGTTAAACACTTTTTTGGAAAAGGATGTGGGGAGTGTGTCCAGGTTGCATGTTGCGGACTTAAGATGCCAAAGTTTTCTGATCAAACTTTACTAATTTCTTAGATTGTTGTAATAAAGTCAGACTGACCTGAGTGCCATGTAGGGCTTTGCTGACTGCCATTCTGCCATTCATTGCCATTCTAACATTCATTCCCTCGAGTGGGTGTAGTATGAATGCGATTTATCCCGTCTATTTTTATGTATATTCATATATATACACACACACACACACACACACACACACACATATATATATATATATATATATAATTTTTTGTGGATTTAGAATGTGTCCATAGGAAAGAGGAGAAATACTTGCTGTTGTTTTCTGTATTTATTTATTTGTCTTTATTATTTATTTATCTTTTTTTCTCTTCCTCTTTGTGTGCTCTATTGTGTGATCCGTATAATATTGTTAATTTCAAAGACTTCTTTGAATAAAATAAAATTAATAAAAGTATGAATGCGATCGGCCGTTGTTCTCTACATTGATGATTTACTTTCTCTTTTTAAATAAATTATGTCTGTGGTGCATATCCGCTACCTACTGTAGGCCTACGGGAGTGTACATGGGCCATGCGACGCAATAACAAGCGCAGCAACAGAAGTTATTATGAGAGACAGGTGCAACCTATTTAATTTGTAATTTTTTAATTATTTGTGTAACTCATCAGTAATGCAAACTTTACCTAAAATGAGTTTTCCCAGCATTTACATGATGTTTTTAGGGAAGCACTGCTGATTTTATTTTATTTAGTCAAGGATTTTAGGTATTATTGCTTATAAATTAAGTGTACAATAGAAATGCATTGCTAGCCCATGCCTACACGTGTGTGCACTTGCATTACTCATCATTTCCTGTATAGTCCTACCTGTTAATTCTCATGTCAGTTTTTGTAAAGGTTAATAAAAATACAATGGTTTTTACTTTTAACAAACGTGATTAAAACCTACTGATAACTTGTTAATGGTGTGTGATCTTATTAGCACTATATTTTCACATAAATGTGTTTTATTGGATGTCTTTTGGTTTGCTTTCTTGTTGCTTTTACGTTGTTTTCACCAGCAGATGTCACTATCATACAGCGCTTCTCCCTTCGTCACCAGAAGGACCGGGTGAAAGTTCAAAATCTGTCTGAATGCAAAATAAAAGTCTGTAGAGTCAAATGAGCGTAGGGCCGTGCACAATGCGTTAAATGATTCGTTTATAATTAAATAAGCGAATGTATACATTTAATACAAATAACAAATGTCACACAAATGGTTCATAAATACAGATATATTATCACAAGTCGGACAGATCTTTTATTTTGACAGCTTACCGGTATACATTGAAACCAAGCGATTCTGCACTTCTGGTTGATAGTGAACATTCCTCTTGTGATGTAACATTGTTATATGCATATTTCTAAAGGCTCGACAATATGTCGAAACTTTCCGAAATAAATCTTGCGGACAGATGCAGACCAGAAGGCCTGTGGTCAGCTGCCGATGTCTGGATCAAGAAACCTCATGTTGTTAACAAGAGGCTGTGTGGAGCGACAGAGTCCGAGTACAGGGACGTGGACGGAGCAGGACTAAAGCAGTTTTTAACATCCGTTTTGAGATGCAGTACTGAGATTAACGATATGTTTCACTTCCTCTGCGCTAATATTGTGGACGAGGGACACGAAACTGCAGGACGCTGGTGTGTTTGCACCAGGACTGTTATTCCCAAAGTTAAGAAAACAGATGCATGTCTGTACAAAGAAATAGTTATTAAAGGTAAACAAACAGACACGTCAAATCATTGCATTGATGGTTTGTTTTGAGTTTTTCTCTAATTGGATAAATTATTTTTTCTTTGAAGATATTGTTGGGCACACAGTGACATTTGTCCCGTTTGAAGAGAACGATGTGGGGCAGGTTTCTCTCAGGAGCAGCAACATTTATCAGATCCAGCTGCAACTGAAAACTGAAGATTGGTGAGAATACTGTGTTTTACTGCCAAATGAGACAGAGAAGCAACACTGCTGTTCTGTAACTCAACAGGGTTAATGACAGTTAAGTTTAAGTGTAGATATATCAGTTTATACGGCCACCCTATGTGTTTTCTTTTTTATGATATGCAAGTTTTCAGTTTCTAAGAATGAAATATTGGGACAGTTATCGCCAAAATTCTAATTCTTTCATCGTTTACTCACCCGCATGTCATTCCAAACCTGTATGATTTTCTTCTGCAGAACACAAAATATATTTTGAAGAATTCTGTTAACCGAACATCATATGGACACAAAACCACTGATAGATTTTTCAAAATATCTTCTTTTTTGTCCCACAGAATACACAAATTTATACATGAACATCATTCTTTTTTTCTTTAAAATGTGGAGAATTATCTAGGTGGAGATAACTGTCCACTAAATGTGATAAACTGCAGGGGGCAGTCTGGACAGTCTTTAGTGGTTTAACTGCTAATGTTGTTTCTGGTTGTATTGAGGACACAGTTGTTGATAAATATTTATAGTAAGACTCGTCTTATTTTCAGGATGTTGTCTCTTCACGCTCTAAGGCCTGAGGATTGGTACAGTGATGGGGTGGCTTACCCCAAACTTCCATGGCTTTGTACAGAACTCCTGCCTAAACTGTCACGCTGGGCTCTGGAGAGCAAGACCAGTGAATTTAAAAGCACCCTGTCCCTTATTCCTGTGGAGAAATACAGCGTGCTCTACCAGCAACTGAAAGAAAAGTACAAAGAATTAGTGAAGGTGGGGAGAGCAGGAATATGTGTTATCTAATATATTGGATGGATGTTTTGTGGCAGTACATGGCAATTCAGTACTTTATTGGAATTTAAAATGATCCTTACTTGACTTGATTGCGATGAATTCTGATGCCATTGTCTCAGAAGTTACTTTTTATTGCATCATTTTTATTCCAGGATACGTCTATAAACAAGCCAAAGTGTAAACATTGTGGCTCTGTTTGTGTGAGCATCCCAGCCAGCCACATTGACTCAACCATTGACATGAGTTTGGGACAGTACGATCTGTTAACAGTATGGTGGAATGTTTGGGCCACACAGTCATTATTAAGCAGATGTTTTTGATATTATTAGTAACGATAAAATGACATCACTCTTAGTAGTATATTCAACTTGTGGACTTAAAGTAAAAAAATATATTTCAGGAATATCAGGCTAAAGATAACTATCTGCTAGGCAAAAGCACAGTCATTAGTTTCCATTATACTCTATGTGATGAGTATGTTGTCAAGAGGTGTCCCAGTCAAATGCTGACATGCGTTGAGTGTTTGCCTGCATTTGATTTGTCTGTGAAGTTAAGAATAACAGTAAGCCATTCATTTGTTCAAGGTCTGGCCTGAAGTTACTGATCCTCAGAAATTTGTGTATGAAGATGTTGCCATCGCTACATATTTGTTGGTAGGTTGGAATGGCCCTCTAATACATTTTATGCCCACATATTATACAATTGTTTTATTCTACATAATTACACTTTCATTACAGTATCTAGCACATGAATTTGCACAGTTAAACATGTTTGAAATATGGATCGGATGTGCGTCATGGACATGTAATGAAGTCAGAGGAAAACACTCTCTGTCACCCATACAGGTCTTGTGGGGTGAAGAGCGTGCTGAAAAGGGAACAACAATAAAACAGTCCTTTGTGGATCTCGGCTGTGGAAATGGCCTGCTGGTTCACATATTAAACAACGAAGGGGTAGGTTAACCAGTACAAATGCTCCCGTGTTGAATTTCGACACTGTCCGACAGCCCCTTGACATCGAGCTCTTTTCATTTGTTAATATTCATCTAGTGTTAAAATCAATGACACAGCTGCGACCGTGTGAATAAAAAACACAATGAAAAGCCATCTCTCATGTAGCGTTTAATTGTACAGGAGATTAGAAATGTGAATCCTCCGTTCTTGGGACTCAAATTGAATTATGTACACCTTTTGTCTGCGATGTTCTTTTTTTAATTAAACTGGCCGAGACTTAAGTTCGTCATGTGGTTTTCAGCATCCTGGAAAAGGCATTGACATCCGCAGGAGGAAGATCTGGGACATGTATGGGCCTAATACACATCTGGAGGTAAGATATAATTTTCCAGCACCAAAACGAGTGAAATGCTTGTTAAGGAAAGC
Source organism: Barbatula barbatula (assembly GCF_947034865.1). NCBI lineage: Eukaryota > Metazoa > Chordata > Actinopteri > Cypriniformes > Nemacheilidae > Barbatula > Barbatula barbatula. The sequence continues at coordinate 7,891,841 of NC_136766.1, forward strand.
AGTACCAGTACAATTGCTTCAACTTGGTGGATGGCATGGTAGATGGTAGAGCAAGTAAAAAATATCTTCTATTAGGGATCTGAGGACGAAAATACTGTAGTCTTAAGGGAAATCACCCAGAACTGCCTAGAATACCATGGCAACAGCCTCCAAAAGCAGTACATTTACATTTATGCATTTGTCAGATAATTTTATGCAAAGCAACTTACAGTGCATTTAAGGTATACATTTTATCTGCATGTGTTTTTCACTGGTAGCATTTGATTTTTTGTTTTTGTTTATCTTTTATCATTTCGGTTAAAGACAGTGATTAAAAATCAGTATCTGACTCATCTTAAAAACTCTCCATGCGTTTCTGTTGTCAGATCAGTCTTCCCTTTTTTTAATTTTACTCTACTAGAACAAGGCTTTGAACATTCCCTAAGCTTCATTATTTATAGTGTTCTGGCGTGAAAGAGATGCCGAGATGCTTTAGTGGCACGTCTAATGGGAATCTATGTGAATTTAGGGGGCGCTTTCATGCACTTGTGAAATCCCTGCAGTATTTCAACATCGGTGAAACACATGGTGTTCCCATCTGAACAGATGCAGCACAATCTGGGATGTCATGAGTGGGCTTTCTGCCGGGCAAATGGGGGGTCAGGGCTCGTGTGGTAGCTCGGATGGTTCTTGTCATTCTGCATGTATAGGGTTGTTTTATTACACAAGCCGGTCATAGTTTGGATAAGTCTAGGATATGATAAATCTCAACATCGGCAAGTTTTTTATTTACCTTGCATCCACCGAAAATCCTGCAGTATTTCTTTCCACTTTATATGGACCGGGCATCCTTCAGAAAAAAAACCATAACATTACATTAAAACATTACTGTTATCAAATTTCACACAATCACCAGGCGACATGATAAAACATGAACTTAGAAATGGAACCCTTGGTTGATTTTTGTAGATGGGCCGTTTGGCCAAGAGTGCCTCCCAGTGTCATTAAGCATTCAGCCAATGATAATGAGATGCTGCGGGTGCTCTTATCTATTTCAGGAAAATGCCATTACGCCCAGCGATGGCTTCCTTTTCCCCACCACAGACTGGCTGATTGGAAACCATTCGGATGAGCTTACACCATGGATCCCTGTTATAGCAGCCAGGCAAGTCATCAGCTCCGAGAAAGTAGCACTTGTGTTGAGGAGACACCTGCTCTCCAGTAAATTAATTTCAAGTGATTGGAAGCTTTGTTCTGTTTTCTAGGATTAGTGTTGGGAATGAGGTCATTAAATAAAGTATAAAAATGTAAAGAATATAATGGAATAGATTTTTTGATTTATTTTAGTATTTAGTTTGGTCTTATTTTTCATATTTTACAAAGTTTTAGTTATAATTTTTTGCCAATATGATAAATGCATTCAAAGAGATAGGAAAAGGTATGATCTAAATCTCGATTTAATCGATTGCATTACATTTTTTAAACGCAAACCGTTTACATTGTAGATTAATTTCATATTTAGCAGGATAGGTCACCCCAAAATAAAAATGAACCTCTAAGAGTTTTTTGTGGAACACAAAAGAAGATATTTTGAGAAATGTCATCGTGTTTTCATGTCCATACAATGGAAGTCAGTCAGTGGGGTCCAATGTTGTTTGGTTACCAACATTCTTCAAAATATATTTTGAAGTCAGATTTGGAATGACATTCGGGTGAGTGAATGATGAAAGAATTTTCATTTTTGTTCATTTAATGCTAAAAAAGTGCTAATTTAGTTCTATACCGTTTTGTACCATAAAAAATTAAACAAAAAAGTAAAAAATTGCTTTTTGCTTAGTTATGCTGAGTATAGTCCTTGTAATGTTTCAGTTCTTCAGTGTCACAGATACCACGCAGAGACAAATGTAATTTTTCTGTAATGCATGCCTAGATGAATGCTGTCACTGTATTTCAAGTCATTTTTCTCTTTTATCCACATGGTTTTAAAAATATGGTCACATTGTCCATCTAGGCTTGTCCTGGACTCTGGCTCGGACACTAGGTGGAGATGGTCGGCTTGACGAGTCCAGTCATCATATATTATTTATGTAAAATGTCTTTGTGAACTAAACTTACCCAAGATGTCCAAACAGCTTGTAGTGCTGTTAATGTTATTAATAATAAATGTATATTAACATTTACATTTATAAGAGAAATTTACAGAATATAGAGGATTCTCAGCTGACCGTTGAGGAGAGAGAAGGTCTATTTATTTTGGTTTTGATGATTTGGTTTTGTATGTTGATATCGTCATCTCTCATACACAGGAAACCACACCTAGTATGTTTTTACCACCTCATTTTTTTACAATGATTGTAAAAAATAACATCTGGACAACATTTCAGTTTAGAACTGTGTTGCAATTGATTTAATAAATATAATGTTAAAGATGAGTGAACCATCTAAACCATGTCTATGTCTCTGCTCCAAAATATTTAATTGGTGGAAGTAGTTAAAAGCTGGTCTGAAAGATTCATTAGCAAGTCTGTATAATTTAAATCATTTGTACAAGAGAAAGAATCACCATCAATGCAAAGGTCATGCAAAGGTCATAGAAATTCATTGATCAAAAAGTGTCTGAATTTTAATATGGCATTTATCCTTTGTGTCCATCTCATCCAGATCATCTTACTCGTGCCGTTACTTTGTGCTTCCCTGCTGCTTCTTCGACTTCTACGGAAAGTTTCAGCGCAGAGAGTGTAAGAAGTCTCAGTATAAGGAGTATATTGACTTTATTACTGATGTCAGCACAAAGTGTGGCTTTAACACAGAGGAGGATTGCCTGAGGATCCCTTCCACCAAACGGGTAGGTTAGATAAGTTTCTTTAACATCAGCCCTAAACAGTACTGTATTAAACCAGATTAATTTAATTGTTAAAGTAATAGCGACAACATACAGTGCAGTAAACTTCCGGTACACATTCACAAACAATAGTGTGCCTCTACATTATTTCTGATAACAATCATTTACATTTATGCATTTGGCAGACATTTTTATCCAAAGCAACTTGCATTGCATTATTTATAAGTATTGTTTATAAGTATTGGCAATCCACTGGGATCAAACTCACGGCCTTGTTATTGCTAGTTCCATGCTCTAACCACTGAGCTACAGGAAACCTTAGTGAAGTTATTTGGCTCAATGTACCATACGGTTTGTTTAAATGCGACCAAACTACAGGACCCTTCAACAAAACGTTTTTTTAATAAAATGAACAAATCATTTACTTAATATAATTATTCCACAATAAAATAATAATACAAATTACTTTTAACATCAATAAAACATTCATAGTTATATTATTACACAATGAAACACAAACCGGACGTTAACTGTGGGTCTGGCGCACACATCTGATTAAACCCAATAGCAGCTTACAGCACATGTCATAATGCTAGCAAAAGCCCATACAGAAACATAATTCCCCTTTGCGCTACTAGTTAAATTTATGGACTTTATGTACTGTTTTCCCCTTATTCATGAGCCCTCTAGCATTATTCTGAATCGAGGGTGTGAATGTCTCCACTTCACATAAATTCTCACCATACGCTTAACTACCCTCCAAAAAAAGCTCCAAACACGCAAGACAGGACACAGTAAAAACGCAGAGCTTGTGAATTAATGTAAAGAGCACGGTCAAAACAAGCTGTTCTCTTTATAAGTCTAATTTTGTAATGTCACGCTCTTCTGCAGGTCTGCCTTATTGGCAAAAGTAGGAGACATGCAGAGGATGAGGAGGTTTTGATAGAAGAACAGAGAAACTATTATATCAGAGGGCGTCAGGCCTTATTCGCAAGCTCAGGGGGTGGCAGCACGTGTGCCAGTCAAGGTGGCCAAGATGGACCTAACCAATTTGAGAGTGGGCAGGATATCTCATCTTCAGGAAGTGACTGGGGAAATGGCTTCCAACCAAGAGAAAAGATAGAGATTGTAAGGAACTGCGCGGCGCTTCCGAGGGATTTTGTGGACGCAGTTGTTCTAAAGGTGGCAAAGTCCTTGCTGAGTCTGACAGAAAAAAACATAGAGATGAGCGAATGCTGTGACGTGTGGAACACAGGCGGTAAGAATAGGTTTGCATCTCTTTCCACCATGTGACTTGCAAAAAAGCATGTGAAAATAATATTGAAATCATCAATAATTTCTTCAAGAATTAGATGTTTTATATATTTAAATATAAAATTAGGGATATCAAATTATAAAGTTTAACACCAAACAAATGAAAGCCCAAATTAGGATCTATTTGAAAATTGCTAATAAGATGGGCTCAATGTACCAAATGGTTCTATGACATTTTTCTGAAAATGGTAAGTTTCTTTATGTTCTCACATCTTATAAAACACGTATAACATCTGCCAAATGCTGGAAAAGCAGAGACTGGCTGCAGAAAAGTAGTGTGATATATAATACTGTTTTTGTGTCTTATTGTTTTGCTCTAAATTCTTTACATAAGTCTCTTAAAGGTCCAATGTGTAATTTTTTGGAGGATCTATTGTAGTGGTCGACCGATATGGGTTTTTTTAATGGCCGAAGCCGATATTAAAGGTCTAGTCAGTGATATCTAGCAGCAAAGGTTGCGAATTGCAACCAAACGCTCACTCCACCCCTCGTGTCCCTTTTGAAACACTACTACGACAGCTGACAGAACATGGCGAATTGAAAGCAAAGGGACTGGCGGTGTTGTAGATAGAAATAGCTCATTCTCAGGCAATAAAAACAAAACAATTCATTGTGTACACTCTTTATACACCTCTGAAGACATAGTTGAGTTTATTATATTGCATTTCTATCAATAGATCATCCCAAAAATTACACACTGGACCTTTAAGAAAACAATGTGGCCGATATAAGAAATGTAATTATAGTAAATGAGAAACATACAAACAATTTGTGAAACTAAATTAACATATTTTTGCATAATTCTCTTAATCGTACTTCATTTAATGAGCTAACACTTCAATATTGACAATTAGTGCAGCTTTTTGTTTAAACGACACCAAGACAGCATCGCTGTCGGTGAGTACGCAGTCGCACACATCATCACATTAAAAAGGGAATGATGATTGGTTATTTCGTTCAGCGCCATGCAGGCCGGACAGCGTGTGGAACCGGGGTGCTACGGGAGCATTTTTAAAGCATATGAAGCAGTCTGCTCTCAGGTTGTTCTCGGAGTGATTTGGTGTCATGCAGCAACCGATCTGTGGGGAGCCGCGTGGGGTCGAGTGGAGCCATCTTCCTATTCAACAAAATGCTAATACATTACATCTACTTTCACTGCGGGTGCCCTTACATGGAATTTGCCATGTTGTTTCTACAGTAGCACTAAACGGACAAACTTCTCTACAGAACTTGTTTTGTAAATATCTTATCTAATTCATGAAAGAAGCTAAATCGTACCCTTACATGGAATTTGCCATGTTGTTTCTACAGTAGCAATAAACGGACAAACTTCTCTACAGAACGCGTTTCATAAATATTTTGTCTAATTCGTGAAAGAAGCGAAATCGTGACGACATCTTTATCCTCTCTCAGCCTCAGTAGTGCTTCAAAAGGGAGGGCGAGTAAGTGGTTGGTTGCAATTCACAACCTCAGCGCTAGAGGCCGCTTAAAATTACATAATGGTCCTTTAAATATTTAAAATTAAACTTTCAAATCTTTAACTAGATTGTTGTGGGTAGCATATCATTTAGTACCCTGGCTGACATCTTCCGCTATTAACTTCAGTCTTCTGCTTGTGTGGTTTTGTGTGTTTGACAGGAGACTTGTGCACATACTCAGATCATATCCTAATTCAATTATAGCGCTTTCAAAGAATTACATTCAATAATATTGAATTCACCGTTGGGAGAAAAAGAGAGAGAAGTAAATAGACAAAGAGAGAGACGATTGCCCTCAGGGCAGATTCTGAATGTAGTTGTCTGTTTGAATTATGCTCTCAGACTTTTATGTTTTATGCATGAGATATATGGGGTAGAGGTATTTTGAGGAAGTTTTTTAAATGACACGCACTTAAAGGACTGGTAAAGGTGAACTTGGGTGCACTGTTAAAACAACCCTGAAAGAAGATGTAGGTTATGTTATGTAAGAGAAGGCTGGGTATTGCAATAGATAATTTTTTCAAGATGATTCTGTGAACAGTCCTTAATCAATCATGCAAGCAAAAGAATAGACTTTAATTGCCTTTATATTGAAAAATATTACATTTATCATAATAAGGGTCACGTCTTTATCTTTTTTTAAGGTGACAATGATTGTATTAAAGTGCAGTTTAAGCATGTGACGCAAATTTTGTCATCAGAATAGTATGCATGTACTGTACGCGTACCGCTGAAATTGTTATGTCGCATAGAAAGTATGCGCAGGTGGCCACTGTGTGCTGGGAGCATCGATTCAAGATTGGTGAAGAAAACCTGAACCCTGTAGGCTCGGACAGGTAATGCGCATTTATCAAAACCTGTGTGTACGCGTATGAGTCAAACGCAGTATACTTGCAAAGTATGCGGCATTGTTTAACGTGTCACAGAAATACGATATCAATATCAACACAGGCAAATATTGTCTTGGTCTTATAGCCAATCATTTGCATTTGCTTTATCTTGAGCAAAGACCAAGGGCAACACAAATTGTGCAATTATATTAGGATCTCGGATGCAATGACTAAGTTTCTGAACAGATGGCTATTGCCCGACCGCATTACGTAATTATTACATTTGTGCTTGTGATGATAAAAATGTGATTATGTCATAGTGTTTTCACATGTTGTTCTCTTTGGAAGAGCTGTAAGTATTTGGTTTATTCCTTCACCAATGACAATGAAGTGGAAGGACTCAATCTCCTGTATAGACCTCTCTAGATCATTTGTGATGTGTTTCAACTCTTGCTCGAGAAGAGATGCACACATTGGGTGAAGGTTAGGAGAATGATATGCCTCATAGATGAGCTTCAGCTGACCCGAACTGACATTCACAGATTCAGACGGTGAACCGATGGGTCAAGCCATTGGAGATTGGGTTCACCGAATGCTGGCGGGGGAAAAGGTTTCAGCCGCACATCAGGTCTCTCAGCCCATGGGTCTGCTCCTGGTTGCTATGGCAACAGATTTACGGTCTGAAGGTTACAGCCAGCCTCGTGAAAATGTGTTCATTGAGTACTAGGAGAGATTTTGGATGCTATTTATAAGTGTGCGTGAAAAGGATGCTCATTTGATCCCATATAGAAACGCATCGTAAGGGCCTCTTGCAAAAAGAGGAACTCATTTGAAGTGTAAATTTGACATACGTATAGCTTCCAGCAGGGGCTTCTTGGGTGGTGAAAGATGAAAAATAAAGGTGTTGTTTTACAGAGATCAAGGGTCCAATGCTTAAGTACGAGGTTCAGGTTGGGTTCTCAGGAAATAATGCCGTGTTTGAGTGTAGATTGCTTTGGGAATTTACCTTTGAGAAAGATCTATTTGCTAGTGTGTTGCTGACTTCTAGAAATGACTAATATTCCCAGTGCCTTGTTATTACATCATAGACGACTAGAGAGAAGGTTGAATATATAGCGTTTCATTTGTTTGAATTTTAACTAGATTTTTTTAAGAAAGTGTAAAGTAGGGATGAGAGAGGGATGGTGGGATTGGGAAGTTACCCTGGTCCAACTCGAACCCTTGATCCCTGAGATGGGTTTTTTAACAATACTATCTTGTTTTGTGGAAAACACAGGCCTGCATTGTGAGTCCAGGATCTTTTGCCAATAATTATTTTCTCAGACTTCTCACTTTGTGGCATTATGGGTTTTTTGGCAAACCATTTGCATTACCTCAGATGCTTAAAATGGCTGCTCTCAGCTCAGTCACAAAACTCAAAACTTGACTTCCAATCTTACAGAGGCCAGCGGAAAGCTTAACAACGATTCAGTGATCAATTTTGAAAGAACTTCAGAAGGTATTTAATAAAGTCACATATTGATCGATCGAGTCATGTCAAGCCTGAACTGAGTGTGTTGAATGATTGATATGATGGAAATAACAAGAGTCTACGATTTCCACTTTAGAATAAGCAAGAAATGAGTGTTACTTACCATTGCATTTTCCATTTTTTGCATAAAAACCTAAATTAAAAATAAAAGGGATGCAAAAATTTTTTGTTGCATATCATCTGCTATATCTGAAAGCAGACATATTTTAAGCCTCATATCCTAGATAGAAAGGAGCAAAACTAGATCTCTGTTTAATGAGAAACATGTGAAACATTTCCACCACGTGTCAAATAAATTTAAAGCGATGTAATGACCTAAATAAAAAATATAAGTGATGCTTTTGTTATGAATATAATTACAAAATGTAAGTAGATTTGTGTGCAAGCTACAAAAGACAAAAAGTTTAATTCAACAAAAATAATACTCATTATCCCAAACGTTGTATCTGTAAACACTTGAAACCTTGCAGTAATTTATATAAAAAAGCTATTAAAGTGATCATTCACCCAAATATGAAAACTATGTCATCACTAATTCATCCTCTTGGCATTTCAAACCCGTGCGATTTTCTTTCTTATGCAGAACACAAAAGATATTTTCAAGAATGATGTTAATTGGTGCCGGCGCTGTTACTTACTTTCTTCAAAATATCTTCTTTTATGTTCTGCAGAAGAAAGAAAGTCATACAGGTTTGGAATTACATGACGATGAGTAAATGATGACTTAGTTTGAACTATAATTTAAAAAAATCACAATTAATTAATATAATAAATAATATTCATCATTCTAATATGTTTTGCTATACTTGATATCTGAAACACTTGACCAGTATTGGCCACAGTGTTGTGCTGAATCGTGTTATATAAAACAACTGCAGTGTTTAAAATAAAATTTAAACCTGAACAACTTCAATGTAATTGCTGTAAAATGATCATGCTCTCATTCTTTGATACTCTCTCACTTCTTCTCTTTGTCTCTTATTCTTTAGGAAGTTTGTCAATAAGTGAAGTAGCGGATCTTCTGGACCAGTCCACGCTGCAGACACTAAAGAAAGAGTGTGGCGGTCTCCAGACCCTGATGAAAAATAACCATCAGGTGTTCAGAGGTATGCAGATCTCTTCCAGCACTTTGTTCTTTGGCGATGTTTGGTGTTTGACACATGTTCCTCTGCTGTTTCTTCAGTTTTCTACTGCACAAACCCTATGTAAATATTTTAAAAACAGCAGAAGTTGTGACTTTTCTTTGTGAACATGTATATGCTTTTTTAGAGAACATATTTAAAAAACATTTGGAAATGGACAGAAAAGGTCTCTACCTCTAGCTTTAAACTTTACAGGAATGTTCTCGAGTGGCCAGTCTGATTTAATTCTCATGTTAAGTGTGATGGGTACATCTGAAATATTTCTCCCTGCATCCATTTTTTTCTATAGTGGAGGGTGGAAAGGTGTTCATTCGTGACTGGAGGACGCATACAAAAGCACAGGGTGCTAAAGCGAACTTGAAGCGCAAACCCCCTCCCTCAGGTGCCCTGAAGACTCGACTCTGCTGGTTCCACACCCACCATCCACACGGTTGCCCTTTACCCTGTGAGGTCTGTGCCTTTGCTCACGGAGAGACTGAGTTGAGACCCTCCACGAAACCTCCAAAGATGATTCGGACCTGAAAGGGAGAATGTTTAAGGTGGATGTGCTATTAAGACTATTGGAAAAAGAACTCTAAAATATTTTCGTTAAATATTTGCATATTTTTGTCAGGCGTTTTTCTTAAACCTCAGATCTGAGAAAAAGTGGTTATTCTTTATTTAGGAAATGTCATTAAATTCCGTTTTTATCAAAATAATATCTCTGTGTCATTTCAATCACACCCGTGATTGACTTATTGTCAAATAAATCTAAAACTACGGAATGAGATGCATCGACTTTTGGCAGGAGATCCCCCCACTGGTGCATGAAAAGGCTTCTGTTGAGAGAGGGCATGTGTAGTGTAAATGTTAGGGGCATGAATAATTTGGAGGGCCATGTGGGGGGTTGGACTGTGTGTGGGTCACTGCCCCTCTGCTAAAATGTCATCGGACAGGATGTTGCTCTCAGACCCATGAGGGTCAATCAAGGTCATGTGCGATTCAAACCGGGCAAACGTTTAACAACGAACCCAGGAGATTTAGCACATTCATGAGTAATATAAATCGCAGCAATGTATTGGACTGATTATTAAAATTATTAAGTGATTTTTCAATTGACTTGTGTGCTGATTTTTTATAAGCTGAGATCTATTGCATGTTGAAGAGCCTTGGCACTATAGAATAATATAAAGCATCAATGTTCGAAAATACATTTTTATTTTTAAAGTATTTTGTGTTTTTAAAGGCAAGCGTTGTAGATAAAGGTCCAGTGTTTGGAATTAAGCGACATCTAGAGGTGACGTTGCGAAATTGCAACCAACAGCTCCCTTCACCCTTTCAAAGCACTACGGTGGCTGACACAGAACTAAGATGTCATCACTTTTTCGCTTCTTTGCCGAAGGAGATAACGTTTTTACGAAACGTGCTCTGTAGAGCAGTTTGTCCATTTAGGCAGGGCTACTGTAGAAACAACATTGTGTATTCCATATAAGGGGACCCGCCGAGTATGTAGATATAAATTGCTCATCCTTAGGTAATAAAAATATAACTCTTCATTTTGTAAGGTCTTTATACACAACTGAGGACATAGCTATGTATGTTATATTACATTTCAGTCAATAGATCCTCTAAAAAATGACACACTGGACCTTTAAAAATGTTATGAATAACTAATTGCTTTGTGCATAATTGTGCCATAAAAATTCAATTCAATTTTATTTATATAGCGCTTTTCACAATTTGCATTGTTCCAAAGCAGCTTTACAGGGGAAAACGAAAAACCCAAGAAAGGGTAAAACACACTACATGGTGTTTTATATAATAAATCCAATTATTCTAGTAAATAATATCTAATGTCAGCATCTCCCGGTGGTTTATTTTGCATATTTTGTATTAAGTGAATGCTTGGCTGAAAAGATGCGTCTTTAATCTAGATTTAAATTGGGCGAGTGTGTCTGATCCTCGAATAATATCAGGAAGGCTATTCCAGAGTTTAGGTGCTACGTATGAGAAAGCTCGACCCCCTTTGGTGGATTTAGTTATTCTAGGTGTTATTAAAAGTCCTGAGTTTTGAGATCTTAGAGAGCGTGATGGCTTGTAGTGTGATAGAAGCTCTGTTATGTAGGTAGGGGCTAAACCCTTTAAGGCTTTATAAGTGATTAAAAGAACTTTAAAGTCAATACGATACTTAATGGGTAGCCAGTGAAGGGTTGATAAAATTTGAGTTATGTGATCGTATTTTCTGGACGTGGTTAGAACTCTGGCAGCTGCCTTCTGAACTAACTGTAGTTTGTCTATTGATGATGCAGGACAACCACTAAGTAGCGCATTACAGTAGTCAAGTCTTGAGGTCATAAATGCATGAATAAGCTTCTCCGCGTCAGCAACACACAGAATATTTCGTAATTTGGCAACATTTCTTAGGTGGAAAAAGGCTGTTTTTGTGACATTTGAGATGTGAATTCGAAATGACAGGTTACTGTCTAATATAACGCCTAGATCTTTTACTGTATTTGTTGGAGTAACAGTACATCCTTCAACTTGCAGTTTATAATCAGAAATATTTGGTTTGCGTGTCTTTGGTCCGATAAGTAATATTTCTGTTTTATTAGAATTTAAAAGAAGGAAATTACAGGTCATCCAATGTTGTATATCTTCAATGCACTCTGCCAATTTGGATAGCTGGGAGGAATCATCTGGTCTTGATGAGAAATATAGCTGAGTATCATCTGCATAGCAATGGAAGCTAATTCCATGTTTTTTAATAATGTTTCCGAGGGGAAGCATGTATGTGGAGAACAGCATGGGTCCCAGAACCGATCCCTGAGGTAATCCATAATTTACTTGCGTTAGATTGGATGATTCCCCATTTAAATGGACAAATTGATGTCTGTCTGACAAGTAAGATCTTAACCATTGTAGTGCCTGTCCCTCAATACCGGTATAATTGTGTAAGCGATCTAGCGAAAAGTATTTTATGGTCTACGGTATCGAACGCAGCACTAAGGTCAAGCAGGACCAGGAGTGAGATGTTACCTTTATCTGATGCTATTAGCAGGTCGTTTGTAATTTTAACGAGCGCAGTTTCAGTGCTATGATGCGATCTAAAGCCTGACTGAAATTTTTCGTGCATGTTGTTATTTTGTAAGAAAGAGCACAACTGAGTGCACACTACTTTTTCTAGTATTTTAGACAGGTATGGAAGATTTGAAATCGGTCTATAGTTTCCAAGTTCATTTGGATCCAAGTTTGATTTCAAGATGAGAATGTCAAGATGAGATTAAACTGGACAAGATAAATGTATCGAAGCAGTGGTACGTCTTGATGATGAACACACGTTACAGAACTGTCCATATAAATATTCCCTTAGTTTCACTGGGAGGTACTTTACTCATTTGCCGTTCGCAGGATGTCCTATTTATGTCAAGCCATGAAGAATCTCCTGTTTAAATTGCGCATGTGTTTTATGTTCATTTATATAGTATGCTCATGCAATTGTTCATCCATTTGAATGTTATTGTATTTTTCACAATGAGCAAACGTCGGTATAGGGATTCAATTAAATTTAGTTTAATTAACATTTTTAGCCTTTTTGTGATGTTATATTAAAAGCTTATATTAACAAAGCAAAGCAGCTTGCCTCTGGTTTGGTCTCCAGAGGCAGGCTGTGAAAGCATATGAAGATGCGTGGCTTTATTGATTGCTTGAAGGTTTTGAAACGAACCGCCGTGTGTGTGTTTTTTTTTTTACATTGAGCCAATGCATTAGATGTTGGGTATAACCAGGGCGTCAATGCGTGCGACGTGTGTCATGGAGAGTTTAATGAGGCAATTTATGTAAGGTCACTTCCAAGTCTGTAGGGTTCTGTCTGTCTCTTGCTTTCTGATGAGAGATCAGTTTGTTAATAGGTCTAGACTTCCCTTTAAAAAGTAGATGACTAATCGAGCGGCGTACGTGGCGGGGCAAAGGAAAGAGTTGGTAATAATTTGTGTGCGTTTTTTCATGAAGATTGTTAACTTCTGTTCTGTATGTTCAACTTAAAGACAATTCTTCCTCCTTTCCTTAAGACATTTGACCTGCATTGCATCATAAACCTGTCACATTTATCCAACGCTGTGAGGACCGTGAGATGCCTGCAGTACAATATAATGCAAGTTCTCAAAAAGGTTTATAAATTCGACAAAATCTAACCAAAACAACATCAAGCTATTGACAAAAAACAGCCGGACGCTGTAGTTATATTGAACTCTGGGCTTGATGTGTTTATCTGCTGGATAACAAATTGAAGACACACTTGACACAGAATAACATGTCTGACAAATGAGTAGTTCGAGTTAAATCTGGGTCAACAGAGGGAAGAATTAACCTGCTCCTTTCTCTATTGCACACTTGTTCTGTGTTCTGTCTTTGTAAGTGAATACGTGAATCTTCCTTTATTGGGTTTATTGCCTTTAACTGAGTCACATGCAAGACTATATTATACAGACTGAAGACTGCAGAGTCATTTAATGCTGTAGAAAAGAAAGCACATTGTGTAAGAGACACATTTGGTTTTACAGCTGCAGAGAGGAGTATTTGAGGTCATAACTGGCTGTAATGTGGGGTGTGTTTGTTGTGTTTTTGAAGGATCAGCCTGAGGTTGCTGGCATCACTTTTGGCAGTTGAGTGTGGTGGACAAACCCTCTCTGGTTTGAGTTTTTCTTTGTGAAAGGAAATTCATGTTACAACCCATGTTTCATAGTTTTGAGAGTCCAATTTTGTACAGTATGTTAATTTTAATATACGATTCATTGTATTATCAAAATAATGTTGCTTCTGCTTCTCCGAAACTTAATCTGCTGGTGTCGCTGTTGGAAAGTTTTATCTCAGAAAAACAAATACTTCACTTGATGTATTTTGTAATATTTGTTTTCCTTTAGTTTTGTACTGCCAGTTTCTCATATAAATTGTTCTGCTCCACGTTGAAAATGCCGCTGGGCTTTGGCGCTGGAAAGCATCTTACTTCTGTGTGCTAAGAACACGACAAGGAATGTTTTTTTTAAGGCCAGGAATGTTTCTTCATAGCAGACTCATAGTGAAGGTGAACTTTCTCTTTTTTCCTTCCTCCTACATTGCATTCTCTCTTTATTCGGTTCTTGTTTGTTTGAAGGAGGGAGTGTCGTGTTATCCAAACCTTATGGGAATTCCGTCAGCACTTACTGCTACATTATTCAAAATTACAACACATTATGTGTCTTCTCGGTATTGTTCCAGAAACAGAGTCATCTACTACTTGTTTGAAATGAAAAGTGGCTTTTATGGAGTCGTATGGCTTTCAGTGCATTAACAATAAACATTAAGTTAACTTGTTTGAAGTTATTCAGTTAATAGTTGTATAATAATTGAGTCTCTTTGATTTATGATATAAGCGGTCTGTACCAGATGTAGTCCATCATATTAATAATCTTAACCATTGTATGTATGGTATTATAATTTGAATGACAAAACAATGCAGTTGTCTGGGTAAATGCTTATAAAATACCTTCTATTTTCTCAGATTTCACAGCGTTACATGATCAACAATGACAAATGCCTCAGGGGGACACACAAAATACCTTTCTCTCTCTCTCTCTCTCTCTCTCTCTCTCTCTCTCTCTCTCTCGCTTTCTCGCTCTCTCAGTTATTACTACACACACAGTTTCGCTATACGTGCTGTCATAAAGTTCAGTCAAAGACCCTCCACCGGTCTCCTGCGTGTGCGCGTTTGATTCTGAGTCAGGCTGACAGATATCTTTCTCACCTGGGCCGTGGATGAAATGTGCTTTAAATTTCAGGATCAGTTCAGTCTACCGCATTCCACTTTATCTGTATTTCCAGTTCTTGACAAACTGACACATTGAATAAAGTCAAAGCAATATTGTTTAGCCCGAGTACTCATAGCTGAGTATTTCAGGGACATAAACGGCAGCTTCGGAGGGGGTTTGCCTTCTGATGCTAAATAAACCACCATACTGCACAAGCTGTTATTATTATCACGCTTCTAACTGTGCTCTTAACAGTCCAGAATGTTAACTTTGTTTCTGTGCACAAATATATATTGTGATGATATGGCTGTAAGCAACATGACCTTATGCATTGCCTGCTGCAATGTTAGTGTGATTTTCTTCAAGGTTTTCCACGTGATGCCTGGATGTGACTTTATTTTTTTAGATTTCAACCTTCAGCTGAGCCACCTCCACACACAGCTCAGGGACCCTTTAAGGCATCCTTACTGATACTTTTTTACTCTCTCTATCTCTCTCTCTCTCTCTCTCTCTCTCTCTCTCTCTGTCTGTTATAGCTGACTGTCAGATCTGTGTTCCTACTTCGTCTAAACTCATAAACTTTGACATCCATAAACCATCTGCAAAAGTGTTGTGAGAGCGTAGAATTGACCGTTGGAGAATGAGGAAATATTTTGAGAATAAATGAGGGAAAAATGTTGTATGTGATGGAGAAAGAGAAATATAGTTATATTTATTAATATAAATATAGAAAAATATAACTTCCTCTGTGCAGACTTATTTGCACACGCCGCGTTCCCGTGAAAAGATGCCATCAGAGGAGAAACTATTTTAGCTAGACACAAAAGAAGACCAAAGGGGATTTATCCCCTCCCCAGTGTAAACAAACTCAGTTTTGAGTATTTTTTTAAATGCAGGTTGCATCTATGAAAAAGCACCCAGCACAGCATAATACAATTTTCTAAGGTTAGCAAGTTAAAATGATGAATCGTAACATTATGGGGGATGTGTTTTGCATCTCGAGTTCTGCTGAAATGAGACATTGCAGACGTTCACATTAATCTTGTGGTGAATATGGATGACATAGGACAACCACAAGGATTGCTGGAAATATTTAGATCCTATCTCAGCAGCTTTGCGCTGAGCTTTTTTTAGGGTGTTTTGGTTTGGACTGTTTGAAGCTTTATGCTCAAAATGAGTGAGGAGTATGGCGGTAGGTCTATAAAACACTTGGAATGGGTTATATGTTAACTCTCCCCTTGGAGCGCTTAAAGGATGCTGCATATTTGGATTTGGCAATATTTTTGATAGGAGCAGAGGTAACGGATGCTATGAGTATAGCTGATGTGCTTGATTTTCTGCCTTATGACCGCGACACGTGGTGCAAGTTGAAAGACATTTTCTCTTAAAAACCTGTCATATTAAGATATTTATTGATGATCCCTTACCTATGAATATAAAACATACTTCAGTATAAGCTCGTCTCAAGGCAGATGTATTCCTGTTTTGCTCTGTGGAATGCCGACGGCTTGTACGGCATGAAATGCAAATCTGTAACCTTAGGGAAGGGGAGAAGGTTGACTGAATTAATCTAAGAAAGGTTCCTCCAGCTCATTAGCCAGAGTGCTGTTTAATCTTGAAGGACGTCTTTCAGAAAACCACGGTGTACTTCAAAACAAACTACATCGGTAGTCTTTTCTTCCAAACTTGGTCCGCATGACACTTGAATCTCTTTTATTTTTGAAGACGGATAAGACTATCATTTTGCATCCCTTGTCTTGCATGTTGCAGTTACGATATACTTAGGCTTGAT
Organism: Barbatula barbatula; assembly: GCF_947034865.1. NCBI lineage: Eukaryota > Metazoa > Chordata > Actinopteri > Cypriniformes > Nemacheilidae > Barbatula > Barbatula barbatula. The sequence continues at coordinate 7,908,511 of NC_136766.1, forward strand.
AACAGTTGCTCCGAAAGTCCCGAATGCTTGAAACCTGAAGACAACTTAAATCACCGCTGAAATCGCAATAACCAGACATATTTCTGCACACTTTTTATATCAATTTTGTGTATTTCAGGTTTAAAACACACAGTATGCATTGTTAACATTGTTCAATGGACTATCTTAGCAGTTGTCCAGAAAAGACATTATTTAAATGACAGGTGTTCAAACCAAATAGCAGCCCACATTGTGGTGATGATGGGCTGCTGTGTTTTTCAGAAGCTCTTTTTGCCCCACATGGTCTCTGAGTGGGCGACACTTTCTCAAAATAGCTTCCGCCAGGACCAGATGAATCGACTCCACACATTGTGCTTGCTTAAAAATTAATAAGGGTTGGCTTTGTGTGCGATAGTGCCTTGGACCTTCACTTGCGCCGCTGATTAGACTTATGTAATACTGCTTAATACTGCATGTCCTTCTAAAAAAAAGTGATGATCATAAGCTAGAGTAGACTTATGACTGTCGCACAGTATTAGAAAACTTCACATATTGCATTTACTCATTGTCAAATAAATATAATAAGAAATGTACACGAATGTATGCAGGTAGAACAAATGTAGTAGTAAATTAGAAGTAGAAAAAAAGTGAATGCTTTTGAAATATAGGTAGAGGTCATGTGATCTTTTAGTCCTTAAAATAAATGACAGTTTTCTGCTCTCCAGCTCTATAAATATTCTTTGTGTTATTAAACGGAAGACGTAGACACTCTGAAGCAGTAATGCTTGAAAACTTTGTTGACTGATTGTCCTCCAGTCTGTACAATAACAATACATGAAACATTTTATATAAATATTTTATCTATGAATATTTTGTGTAAGCGGTCTATTTATTGGTATGGGGCGAATCTATACACCACAAGATTTGTTTATATACAGTTCTTTGATAAGATATAATGTATATTTTATCTATTATTTATCTTATGTAACTGCATGCCACAGGAACAGCCTGGTCTGCTGTGATGAATACAGTAACTGCCATGCGTGTCAGATATCTGCACTTCTTTTGTGTTAACGCTTTCCACTACACTGAAGAGGTGCCTTTACGAGTAATGTTACATTAAGCACTTACATGATAACAGGTGGTTGAGATGGGAAAACGGTTGAAGTTGGCTTCTATCATAAAATTGCCTTGTACTTTACACTACGAAGACCAACCATAAAATAAGATACAAAAAGAAGGAAGGTTATTTTATATTCTGACATGTTTTATTACCAAAACATAACAACATTTTCCTTAGGAAGTACTGTACTGTAAGAATAAATTCTTAAAAATGAAGCATACCTTTTAGTGTGAATTGTTGCATGTTAACTCTACATGTTTAAGTAGTTTCTGTTTGCTCCAGTTATAGCTTATGTAATGTTAAAAATGTGTACTTTCTCTTTTTTTATTGTAATCTGTGTAAAACAGGAGGCTTTAGAGAAATATAGATCTTTTGACATTCTTATTGGTAGTTAATCTTTCTTTTTTTCAGAACTTGCTGTGTATCTAGATTTTCCTCATGGTTGAAACCTGAATTTAACATTTTGTTGAACTCATGAAGGTTTACGTTTTAATACTAGAAACATTATAACGGAATGTGTTAATATTCCATTCCGGCCATTAGATTTTACTGGTGCAGACTTAAATTACATGAACACAGACACAATTTTAACTGGTAATGCATTTTCCTATGATCATGTTGTGCAGTGTTTGGCTGATTTCTCTCTCTCTCTCTCTCTCTCTCTCTCTCTATAGATATATATATATCGATATATACATATAGATGGTATTGTACAATGCCTAAAATAGGACAGACATATACATATATACATATATACATATATACATACATACATACATATATATATATATATGTCCGTCCTATTTTAGGCATTGTACAATACCATCTATGTTTTATCTGGTTTCTCTTTGTGATGTCCCTAATGAAGGAAGACATAATTATGAGCAAGAGCCTCAGCCATATGGTCACTCCTTTGAGGCATAAGCAGTGATCAGTCCAGACAACACCTGAAATATGTTCAGAGATAATTATCACAACATCTGCTTATAGTGAAACATTGCATACAGATGCAACAAATTATAAGAACAGGCAGGCAGACTTGCTTTTAGTTCATATTTATAATATTTATGCTTATCAGAAAAATAGTTTGACCTTTGACACACGACCAAGATTGAAAAGAACTCATCTACTTTAGTAAAATGTGTCATGCACACGTAGCAAAGAGAAACCAGACTTCATACTGTATCTTTGAAAATGCTCCATGACGTATCTGTAGTAAACACTGCAAATATGGAAGCTCACAGTCTTGGCAACACCACCCATAGAGCTATTAGATGATCCATACTCCAGTTTTCTGCAAATTAATGCAAATAGGCACATTATTATTTTAAATTGGGGTGAAATATTGTTGATATTTCGCAGAATAAAACAAAAATGATAAATTTACCTAAACGTTCATTCATTCATTCATTCATTTTCTTCCGCTTATCCGGGGCCGGGTCGCGGGGGCAGCAGTCTAAGCAGAGATACGTTAAGGTGGCGGTTCAAGGAGGGGAATTTACCTAAACGCATTACTATAAATGGTAAGTTCAGTAAACTGAAAATAATTTTGAAATGGTCTCTTTATATTTTCCATGTATCTCATGAAGCATGTTATTTTGTGGTGATTCACATCTTTCAATCTATGGCGCTACACTGTGAAAAATGCACATATTTTAACTTATAAACTAGTTTAAAAGCTGCCCTAAACTTTTAAGGTGAATCAAATTGGCTCAAGTCACTTGCATTTAAATAACTGATTTAAAACAATCTATTATCATTTATAAAATCTTTAATGACACAAAATAATTAGATTATTTCATATAAATAAAAAACATTACTTAACTTAGGTTCAAAAGTTGCCTTCAATGTTTAAGTTGAATGTTTTTACAGTGTACAAATGTGACATAGATTGTACCAAGATTCTGTGTTCTGGAGTAGGGTTCTGGATCGATGCCCAAAACATACATTGCACTTTGACATATAAATTAAATATTTTGTTTTGATATGTTAGGTAACCATCATAGGTGACCATTCCGATAAATAGGTTGGATCATTAATAAAATAATAAAGAATCTTTTTAAAATATTTCTTTTGGTCGAACAGGGTCAATTCTGTATTCTTTGTCCAGCAGTGAGCTGTAAAGGCTTTATTGATGCAAAATCTAGGTCCTGTTCTTTCTCCAGTTCTTTTGGTCTCTGGATGAAAGGAGCTCCCCCACGATTGAGGCAAAGGCTGACTCTGCCATGGCCAGCGGCACCCTGCAGTGGGCAGAACCATTCAGTTTTTAGGGGTTGAGATTTGTATACAATATTTTCTGCTTTGCTTCTAAACACTCACTAGACCACAGGTACAAACCATCAGATAAGCTTTCATAAAAGCGAAAGATGTTGTAACTATTTTCCAACAATCCCCATCTTTAAATCACAGCAGACATTTTCCGTACACTTTTGAACTCTCTATTGCATAACTGTCTCATCCACAGTAGTTGTGTGGGACTGTTTGGATTCTAAAGTGCTGTTTACTTCAAACCTTGTGGGATGTGCGACTGGGTTAGTTAAAAAAAGAAAAGGCATCTGCACCGACCACACGCACGCACCGTTTGTTAGAAACACAATGTGGTCTTATCTGTTTAGGAAAAATGCCAAGAAAGTATTTTAAGAACTCTTGGTTATTTTCCTCTGACGTTAAAGTGCTTTAATAACTATAAAATATCACATTGGAATGCATAAGTATTGCATCACACATGTCAGTGTCATCTCGAAGTTTACTTTTTAATGCTGTGATGGGTTATTTTAGTCCGTTTCGACAACTGACAGCAATACCTCACAAAACCCTGCGTGACTCACAATACCTGTTTGAGCGTACCCGAGCCAGCTGGGAATGCCTTACAAGATTTATTTCATGCTGTCTCTGTTGCCAAACAGCTCTCTGTTTAGCATCTTTACCATTGCAATTCTCAATAACACTGCCTGTATTACATAGAGCTGTTGTGGGCTATTAAAATATATTGTTTTTATTTTAAAACCCTGAGGTTGGAATTTAAATATGCCATTGACCACCATCCAACAGCAATGAGTGGCTGGCATGAGTCTGATAGTGACTGGAAATGTAGAGATGCCATGATCTGTTAGATTCACTATACACACACACACACACACACGCTGCAGTAGATGCTGGTGTGCCACCTGTGGCTAGATGCACATGTCAGAGATAACAGAGGCAGTGATGATTTATCTCAAAGCTGCAATGTTTTACCCGTGCTTACACCACACTGCGACATTACACAGTTCCCGGAAAACCATCCACGCTCACGAACACCTACCGTGCCGTTTTGTATAGATTTATCTGCGTTGTGTGCATTAAATTAGCAGTATATCAATATAATAGCAATGCCCACAGTGTATAATGACTGTTTATAAGGTTTTGACATGGAAATGGAATATGCTCAGCCTTAATTGTAATATCATGGCTTTCAAGCATATTAGTCATGTGTGTTGTAATAAAAGACTGGGGAACAATGAACACTCAAGGGGCATTATGACATCAAAGGTGGTCTAAAGCAGATCTAAAGTATGATCAGCGCTCGTGTGTTTGTCCACAGATGTACGTCCAGTGTGTCATTTTATGGAGGATCAGAAATTCAATATATTATATGTAACTATGTTTATAGAGCTGTATAAAGACCTTAAGTAACGAAGCGTTATTTTTTCTTACCTTAGAATGAGCTCTTCCTATCTACATACATCGCATGGAATTCGGCATGTTGTTTCTGCGGTAGCCCTAGACGGACAAATTGCTCTACAGAGCGTTTTTCGTAAATACGTTGTCACCCTCGGCAAAGAAGCGAAAACACGATGACATCTTAGTTCTGTGCAGCCACCGTAAGTGCTTTGAAATGGAGGGGTGGAGTGAGCTGTTGGTTCACAAGCTCACCTCTAGATGGCGCTTACATCTCCACATTGCTCCATTAACCTTGTGTTGTTTTCAATGGGAGAATTTTCTGCACTTTAATGTATTTCATTCAGCCGGTTTCTTACAGTTCTGTCACAAACATTGACTCCTGTTTCCGCCCGTTCTTTATTATTTTGGTTTAGTTTTCTAGCCATATTGCTTTGAGTTTTCTATCCTGACGCTTCTATTTTTAGACTTAAGTATGTCCTAGTATGTGTTTTAGAAATGAAAAGTAAAGATGTTCCTATTGAGCATGTACCTTGAACATTGAGTGATTCCATCCTATTATACTTGATCTGTAAAACATGTGCCATTAATAAAAAAAAAATTTACTTTGTTGAAGGCATGTTTAATGAAGCCAGAATGTTAAGCTATTTAACAAAATCTTTTTTGTGTCATATCTGTGATTGTTATTTTTTTTCGCTATAAAGTAAAAAAGCTTGATGAACTAAGTGTGTTGATTCCATCATTCTTGCCAGTGGCTGTAATGCGTGTAATGTATCCTTTTCATTACATGCATTACTGGTTTGGCTTTAGTGGCATTATTCTTTTACTTGGCTGTTGTCACGCGCTGTTGTTCAGATTATCAAATTGTAAATTACCATTACACCCACACACTCATAAAGTATACAGAATATATGTATTTATAACCAGAGCCTATTTTATGGAAGAAATGCAGAAAGTTGTGTTAAGAGGTTCCTCATATACGCATCAGTAGCCCTAAATTGACAAACTGCTCTACAGAACATGTTTCGTAAATACATTATCTCCTTCGGGCAATGCAGTGCTTCAAAATGGAGGGTTCGAGTGAGACGTTACTAGATGCTGCTAAGTTTCATACATTGGACCTTTAATAAAATAGGGACTAAAGCATATTAAAGCAATTTTTAGATTAGAGTTTGCGCATAGACCAGTAAAGCTGCTTTTATTGCATTCTTCCTCGGGCAATGCTGTTTACCCAGAATCTGTTCTCTCTGTTTATGTATGGTCACTTAGTGCCAATATAAGCAACACAACATTTTTAATGGTAATAAAAGACTTAGCTAAATATATTAGAACAATATGTACGTACTGATCACACCCCCACAGAATTAAACGCAAAGGGGAAAATATAATGCTTTTTATTTTCAGTTGGATACCAACCGTCTTCAATGTGCCACAGTCACAAGCATGAAAATCTCGCTAGAGCATGCAGGGAGCTTGAGTAATACAGAGGCCTCAAACTTGGGCAAAAATAATTTATAAGCAATAGAGTACTGAATTACAGGACATTTTAAAAGATGTATTATCAGTCTTGTAAGGTTCCACATTATTATCAAAAGTCTGTGTGTGCATGAGCTGAGCTTGTGAAATGTATTTACATAATATTAACAAGTTAATACTTTTTTTTTAAAGCACTACAGTCCACATACAGTACTACAAAATTATTTCTAATCACAGCACATTTCCACAGTTGTTTATTATGACCTTCTCCGTAACAGTGTGTTAGAGCCCTTGAAAAAAGGAAACTGCCTTTTTGACCCGTTTTCCCTGTGGGTTTTAATAAATGTTGGGAAGTCATGGGGGATTACTGATATAAAGTCAAGCCATGACAGGGACGATAAAAAGCACTTAACCTTGTCCCTCTTGACCTCAGCTAGGTGCTACGGTACACACTGGGCCAAACTAAGCCCATTTATTTCTAGACGTGTCTTCGCCTTAACTGAGATATTTACACTGAGGCCTAAATGTGGGCTCAGTTCATTTATGATCGTATGTACGTCACATTTTTACATAAACCTTTATTGTCTGTTCATTGTTTTACATCATATATTGCATTTGCAGCGATGACCAGATCCATTCAGTTATTTCGGTGTTCTTTGCCAATTTGTCTAAAGGGGAGAAAAAGTTTAAATGACATATAATAGCAAAATCAAACTAAGAAGTTGACAGAAACCTGACAGATAGACAGAGATATGGAGTGTATTTAAGTACAGTACAGAGTGCAGGTGAGTACATTCACAGGCTCTCTTTTATTCAGACAGACACAGGTGGGATAATGAGCCTTTATCATGCTGATAGATTTACAATAGAGGAGACACCCACAGCGCGCTTGTCCCCAGAAGCACAGCTGGCTCTGTCTCTCAGCTATTGTCTTGCTCGTTTCGATTTGGCATTTGTAAAGAGCTGATAGCGAGCCTGCTTCTGACTCGTGCTTCCTGGGGAAACCCATCACTGATTTCTATTGCTAGCTTCTGGTCACTTATACACCATTGGTTGTTTTCAATTCCACAGTTACGCAGTATGTATTATGTTGTTTATGTTGAAGAGGTCCCAGACAAGTTCAACTTTTAAGTGCTTTTTTAAAACAATGGTTTGACGATATATTTGATAAATGAATTGATCTGACATAGTAGCGCTGCCACACGATTTCAATTTCACCCTTTCTGCAAAAAAGGCCTCCCACAGTCGCTGCCCTTGTGCGCATGATCCAAGAACAAAGCCGTACTGAGCGTGATATAGTCCCTGAGCTCCACCAACACCAGCACTGTGAAGCGCAGGACCGAACGCATCTAGCATGATGGAAATTAAACGGCGTTATTTTGCAATTAAAGTGGAGTTTATTCATCAGAGATGATTTTTTTATGTTATGTAATGTGAAAAATCGGAAATGTGCAGACGTGAAAAGAAGACGCGATTACGATTCAGCACTCTGGACAGCGCACGCAAGTTGCGCCTGACGCAACTCGCCGGAGTTATTTGGTCTCTGCTGAACTAACGCCGCGTTTAACCGATGAAGAATCATGCAACTCATAACATATTTACCAATAACAGTGGCAAATACACCGCAAGTGGACTTTTAAAGTGAGAAATGGACTTTACGGAAATCCTATTTGCTCTGTTTATCGTCGTGGTCGCGATCGTTTCTCTGTTGTCGAACTTACTGGTGTTGCTATGTTTCATCCACAGCGGCGAGATACGCCGACAGGTGCCAGGTGTGTTCACCATGAACTTATCGTTTTGCAACATACTCATTTCCGTCCTGAACATGCCGTCCACTTTAGTGGGGATTGTAAAAAACCAGCAGCCTTTTGGGGACTGCCTCTGTCGCACGGTCAGCTTTCTGGAGACCTTTCTGACAGCCAACAGCATGCTGAGCATGGCAGCGCTCAGTATAGACCGTTGGATCGCCGTGGTTTTCCCGCTGAGTTACTCCAGCAAAATGCGCTACCGGGACGCGCTGGTCATGGTGTGTTATTCGTGGCTTCACTCGTTCACATTCTCCCTCATCCCGCTGCTTTTCTCCTGGTTTGACTACAGTCCCATTTACGCATCTTGCACGTTGCATTTGAGCGAGGAGAGCGCACGGATTAAGTTTACCGTGTTTACCATTGTCTTTCATGCCACCAGCTTCATGCTTTCCCTCTTGATTTTGTGCGTTACATACTTAAAGGTGTTAAAAGTTGCACGCTTTCACTGCAAGAGGATTGACATAATAACCATGCAGACCCTCTTCTTACTGGTAGATATTCACCCAAGGTATTTACGACGATCTATTCTCAGTACGATCTAGGCTTGTTTACAAGGCTCCCCACGCATCGCACGTATATCTCATTAACACGTTATAATTATTCTTTTGTAGTGTAAAGCAACGCTGTCTCGCGGAACAAAAGAGGAGGAAACAGCGCGCAACTAAGAAAATCAGCATTTTCATTGGATCTTTCATCATCTGTTTCGCTCCTTATGTCATTACAAGGTAAGTGCTATTTATAACGTTTGCATTTAAAGCTGTGCCACATAACCAGAGATGGAATAAATGAGCGATATTTTAAGATTAAGACAATCCATACAAAAAGTGTCTAGAAATGGCGTCATTAAACTGAGTCGTGAGATGACGTTGACAAGTCTGAGGTGACAGGACGTACTAACACTTTTAGATGCTCAGGTGATTGGCTCATGATTCCTAAATAAAGCTCAACTGAAAACGTTTTCTGTCAGCAACATTTACTGTTCCCTAGACTTATTAATTCACATAATTAAATGTAATAAAATATTCTATACAAAATCATGTTCAGTTTTGGCACATGACTCACATGCACACCAGAATAGTAAGATTCAGTTTGGTTCTTTCCTACATACTGTCAATTATTGTTAATGGATTCTTTTTTGTTTCCAAGGTTGGCTGAGCTTCTTCCCTTTGTGGATATTAACCGACACTGGGGTATTGTCAGCAAGTGTTTAACATACTGTAAGGCGGCTTCAGATCCCTACGCATACTGCCTCCTGCGGCAGCAGTACAAGAAGGTCTTGGTAACAGTAGCCAATCGGCTGCTAAAGCGTGATTTGTACCCCTCCTCTGGACACAGCAGCTCTATGGACACAGAGAATGACTGCAGTCTTCAAAGGATTAGCTAATGACACAATTACACGGACTGGAACATCTCAATGCCTTGATTTCAAAAGTGTGTGAGAAAGAACGTCTGATTGTGTGTTTCTTGTGTGTGTGTGTGTGTGTGTGTGTGTGTGAGAGAGAGAGAGAGAGAGAGAGAGAGAGATGGAGAAACAGAGGATTGTGTGCCGCTGTTGGTGATGGTACTGTAACAGTGATGGGCCACTCTAATATAACCAGAGTGTCGTGATTAACAGCAGCTCAGTACAGAACATATTCACACAGACACACTGATTCTGGGCTGCAGAGTAACATCGTGTCACATCTTGGCTTGATATCATGGTGCACTTATATACTGCGGTACAGTATATACTTTCATTCTAATGTGTCCCCAGCTAAAAAGATTCAATCAAAAAGATTAAAAAGCTTATTATTTTCTCATGGGACTGAGATTCGGAGAATCTACAAAATGCCAATTCATACCAGTTTACTTAGATAATTGTATATTTTTGATGTGTCATTGGAGTTGACTCTCTTGTGAAATGACTTTCTACTCCCAAGCCTATTGGTCACTGGACAGTGATGCACTTTGTTATCTTAGTATTTGATATTAGTGACAGAACACCCAAAGTTGAACATCTCTACTACTGATGTCAGACCTTTTATTGTAACTGAATGTAGTAGATTCATGTAACAGCTCGCTAGTACATTGTATTTTTGGTGGAATGTTGCGAGTACTTTCTAAAGGTGAATTTGTTAGATTCTTGATGTAGCTACTTTGCACAGCACAAGGAATTTATAGTGTATTTATTTATTTAATATTTTTCAGTGAAACAGTTGTGGGGTTTACGGCATATCAGAGTTCAAACTACTTAAGTGCTTTATACAGGTGTATTAGTGCCAGATTTGTTAACATTTGTTGAATCTACTGTTTTGTGAAAATGGTGCAATAAAGATATATTGTAGGATTATATTATATGAATATACTGTATATATTGTAGGAATAATTAAATCACACAATGATTTAACCTTTAACTGAAAAAAAGGCTGCTTAACTAAATTAATACAAGGTGGACTGAATCATTGTTCATTTAGCATGGGTGTACTTCTTTCTGTAAGTTGTAGAGAGAAATGTACTAGTTTGTGACATTTCTAAACATTCATTTATCGTCATTTTTATATTCGATAAATATTAAACGAAGAAGTACGAGAGAAATGGGTCACACTTTGCTATAAGGTGTCATTCATTAACATAGTAATGGATTAGCGAACATCAACTATATATTTTCAGTATTTATTAGTATGTTAATGCTAGTTAATAATACAATTGGTTATATCCTATTCATGTTAGTTATGCATTAACTAATGTTGCCAGATGCATCTTCAAAAATGTACGAGTAGCCTAAATGTTGAAATAAATGTGTGCGGAGACAAATAAATGCCACATTATAAGTGTTATAAAAAAATAATTAGTGCAGAAATCCAGAAGAATGCGTCTGCAGAATCCTTCAACATTTTGAGACCATCCAAACGAAAAACAGGACACTGTACACAGGGACAGTGAAAACAGGGACTGTGAAAGACTTGGTAAAAAGCCATGTTTCAGCGCCAGGGGTGGGTTATACTAAAACCTTCCGCCATCATTTCGTTCAGTCCTGACGTTATTGCTGGTGCGGTTGTTGTCGAGTTGAGCGTCTTTTCCAACTCGTTTTATAAGGATCACACATAAGCCTACAAGTTTTTCTTTATAATGAAATAGAGGACGAAACAAAGCGCGAAAGGAAACAGTATCCGAGTCTGAGAAAGTTTTATATGAGTGGATCGTAGTTTGGACAGCAAAATGATAAAGGTCGTTTTTCTTCTAAATGCAGTGACTTTGGTTCGCTGTGTTCTGCCTCCGTGTGAACCTGGCAACTATTTTCAGGGTAAGTCGTCATACAAACATTTATACAAGTAGGCTATTTTTTAACTAATACAAACTCCAAAGCGCACAAAGACTGAAACTACATAAGTACGATGTTAACATAAACGTTTTTTTTTTGTTACATTTTCATCATTTGTTCTGTAGAGTTTGTATGTGGTGCTGATTTGAAGACGCTATCTGGTTGTTTAAAACATTAATGTCAAAAGAAAATGTGTTACAAGATTCGCTTTACAGCGCCATCAAGTGTTTCTCACAGTAATATGCTTCTTACTTTCATAGGTTGGTGTAAAGTTGCGGTTGTGCCAAAACGTAAGTGCCGACTAGTTTGCATTAAAATCAATGTCCCATTACTACTTTACGGCATTACTGTCATCATTCAGTTACCCACACCTGCATAAATGTCTTAGTTCTGCTGAACACAAATATAGATTTGAAGGAATGTTTTTAATGAACGCCTTTGTTCAGTTGAAGATATTTTAAATAAAGTTGGAAAGCAAACGCTCCTGGGGCACCTATGACTACAAGTAATTTTTCTACTATGGTAGTCAATAGTGCCCCACACCTATTTGGATGCTGACGTTCTATCAAATATCTTTCTTTGTGTTTAGCAGAACAAATATACAGATCTGCAACAACTTGAGTGACAGATGATGACAGAATTTTCATTTTAGCTTGAACTGTCCCTTTAATGCCATAGGTTACATTTCAACAGGGTTAATGCTGTGTAAGCATCTTTACTGTATAAGATACATTTCCAGACCCATCTTATTATATTAAAATCAAATAATTTTTTTCGTATTTGTCCTTTATTCGTTTTGGAAAGTGGATGGAAGTGCAAGGGGTAGATGACCCTTTCCACACAGCTCCAATTTTTGGGATGGAGGTTTGATCCATTGTGACAGAACAAGAAAGCGAGAGAAAAACTCAATACTTCATTTTTTCTATTTTAAGGCGAGCTCTTGTTGAGAAATGAAATCTTCTGCAGGCTTCAGGGTTTCTCCTCATATGGCTGCCCAAATGATCGATTGCACTATGAAATATTGATATTTTAATCTGAGAGGGAAAGTAGAGGATAAAACATTGGAGTAGCCTAATAAGTGTAGTCTACTTTCGCAGACAGACACTTTTTATTCATTGGTTATACTTATTTGACAATAGCACCATTTAAGAAGATATACTACAGATCAAACAATTTATATAACAGCTCACAAACACATAACAAACACGCAGGGAATAATGCATTGTTTAATCTCTTTAAAGAGGACATTTGTTTTTAAAACTGTGACTAGACCACATTCTGGTTACAATATGTTTCTTATTCTTTCCTCAGCAAAATGCACAGACATTTTTCTTGGATACTGTGATGATATGTCCTACTCCAAGACTTTATTCCCTAACCTCCTGGAACATAAGACACGTGAAGAAGCCGAGCTGAGCACAGAATACCTGCTGTTAAGCGTGATCCATTCTTTACTAAAAGGAGTGTGCAACCCAGACATACGCATGCTCGGCTGCTCAGTGCTCGCCCCACGCTGCGACAACGGCAAGATCATAAAACCCTGTCGCAGCTCCTGTGAGTTAGTGCATAAGAGCTGTGCTCACGCATTTGAGGGCATTGACATGGCTTGGCCTTATTTCTTAGACTGTGATCGTTTTTTCGTCAGTGAGGAGGAGGGCTGCTATGACCCTCTGGAAGGCCTGAGAGGTAAATGCATCTCTTATTTCGATACACTTATACACTTATAAATAAAGGTGCTTAAAAGGTTCTTCACAGCAATTCTATGTAAGAACCATTTTTTCTTCCACAAAGAACCATTCAGTCAAAGGTTCTTTGATGAAACCGTTTCTTTGTTACTTTTTGAATAATCTGAAGGACCTTTCTTCGCCACAAAGAACCTTTTTTGAAACAGAAGGGTTCGCCAGATGTTAATATTTTGAAGCACCTTTTTTAAAGCATGTAGGTGCTTTCCGATAAACTTTAAGAAGGATTTAGAAGATGTTCCTGATTGTTTAGCACAAAGTTGCTGAGTGTGATGAAGTGTGCAATTGCCTTCATAGCCTTTAACTCAATGGGCCAAACTTATTTATATTTTAATTTGATTTAAAGTAAAAAAATTTACGTTTTTTTAATTATTTATTTCGCCCATAAATCACTCACCTTAAGTTTCGTACCCAAAATGTATAATATTAGACTAATCAGTGTGTAACTAATTTCAAGCATGAACATTAAGTCATTTTTCCTTTAAAGAGACGCAGGAGATAGTCGTGCCTAGTGTCTCTCCTGAAGAGCCTTCTACAGCTATTAAGTTCGCCTATCACTCCAACACCCAGATGATAAACATTCTGAAAAAGACAGCGGCTCAATGTCTACATATCGCCAGAACATACAGCATTGGAAGAAGCGTTGAAGGCAAAGATCTGCTTGTGATCGAGTTTTCAAGCAACCCTGGAGCCCATGAATCACGTAAGTAACTTCTGAAGCCGTAGGCAAAGCTTGAGCAACCATAAATTCAGAGGGATTTTCCCACAGTTTGATTAGCAGCACTGAAGTTGACCACAGGATCGAACTGTTTATAATGTTTCAGGCATTTAAACATCAACCTATAAACTCCTTAAGAAAGAAGTTCTACAAACTATGCAAACATTTACTGCATAATAATTAATTACGAAGAATACAATTGTTTACAAAAGTGTAAAAAACTGTCTTTTCACTTTTCTCTGCAGTGGAACCAGAGGTCAGATACATTGGAAACATGCATGGGAATGAGGTCATGGGCAGAGAGCTTCTCGTCTATCTTGCCCAGTACCTGTGTTCTGAATACTTACTTGGAAACAGTCGGATCCAGACTCTTGTAAACACCACCCGGATTCACATTCTTCCATCCATGAACCCGGATGGGTACGAGCGGGCCTCTGCTGACATGCAAAGTGGAAGCGACACTGATTATGATGAGGTAAAAATCATTAGGATCTAAATATACATATAAAGCCATGAAACTTTTATATAAAGGTAACAACTTACTTGCTTCAGGCTGCCCAACCCAGAGCGAATTCTATTGGAAGAGCCAATGCACAGAATATAGACCTCAACAGGAACTTCCCAGACCTCACCTCTATCTTTTACAACCGTCGCAGATTCAAACGATACCGTAGCGATCATATTCACATCCCCACTTCTTACTGGTTTGGTAAGGTAGGAAGCACCCTGAACAAAACTGTTAGCAAATGCACTTTTTTACACTTTCAAATATGACTACACACAGGCATGTGTGGCTTGTACGTGTACAGGTGGCTCCGGAAACATATGCTGTTATGAAATGGATGCGCTCCATTCCGTTTGTTATATCAGCCAACCTTCACGGGGGAGATCTGGTGGTCTCTTACCCATTTGATCTTTCAAAACACCCACTAGAGAACATGTTCTCCCCCACTCCAGATGAACAGGTATGCATTTTTATAAAATCTGAACTGTATAGATATACTGTATACCTGTTGACGATTATATACAGTATATATATGATATTGCACAAAATATTCATTTATATTGTATCTTCTACTGTGAACTATACAAATCTTAAAATATTTGTAAAAATAATAAAAAGTCTAAACTCAAGATCTGGGTATTGCTAAAACCCTGCTAATTAATGTACAAACATTTCATGTAAAATATGGTCAAATGACACCTCGTAATTCAGTTGCAGAAGTTTACATTAGTTTTTTCTATTACAGGTGTTTTCAAAGTTATCCAGAACATATGCAGACGCACATGCCACCATGTCAAGTGATGACATGAGCAGGTGTGGAGGAACGTTTGCCGATAAAGGTGGTACAGTGAATGGAGCCAAATGGTATAGCATTGCAGGGGGTAAGTTACGATGACACACCTGCCAGTTTAATTAAATAAATGAATATGTTAAATAAAATAAAAGTATTTACATTTAACCATTTGAGAACTGCTCATCTTCAGCTTTTTTCTCTTGGACAGGAATGTCAGATTTCAGCTATCTCCACACGAACTGCTTTGAGATAACAGTAGAGTTGGGCTGTGATAAATTTCCAGCAGAGGAAGACCTTTACACAGGGTGGCAAGAAAACAAGGAGGCTCTTTTGAGCTTTATGGAGGCGGTGAGCTCATTCTCTTTTTGAGAGGGCTGTGCTAATGCTTGCTTCCTCAAGCCCTTTGCACTGTTTTTATTTTGTGTCTTCCGTAGACCGTTTATTAATTTAGTCTTCAATGTGAAAAAACGAAAAGAGGAATACATCTATTTATGCCTGTTCCAGCTAGACTGAAATGTAAATGATACACTACAAAGTGAAAGTTTGTGTGTTTTCCACAGGTGCATCAAGGGATTAAAGGTATTGTAAAGGGTGATAATGGAAAAGGGATCAAAGGAGCCACCGTGTCCGTCAAGGGTATAAGTCATGACATTAGAACAGGTGCGGCAGTCAGGCTGTATGCTTGCAGTTGGCATACATTTAATACACATATTTCAACATCATGATCATTATTAACATCATCATGCCATTGCTTTAATTCTAAATAATTGAGAAATTCAAAATAAATAGTCATATATTTTAGTGCACATTACATTTTAATTTTCATTGATTTTGTAATAACTTTACTGCATTTATTCTCTATTTATCAGCTGAGGATGGAGATTACTGGAGGTTACTGACATCTGGCGTCTACATTGTGACAGCCTCTGCACCAGGGTACTCCAAGGCCATGAAGAAGGTCCATCTTCCCGCTAACATGCAAAGAGCTGGCCGTGTAGATTTTGTGCTCAAGAAGGTCGAAGTGCAGCCAGAGCTTGACACATCTGTTGATACCTATGAACGGTTTGACCCTTTCAACCGATTTTCTCAATATAATATAAGAGACACCGTGCAGAGAGAAGAGAGAATACAAGAAAAACCCTGGTGGTGGTCTTATTTCACTCACTCCACCATCCAAGCTCCCACCTGGCTACTTAGAAGGCACTAGAGCGCCATCTGCTGGTCAAATGCACATCTTCGATTTTTGTCACTCACAGGACCCCATCAGCACTGCACATGAAGCCGTGCACTTATTACAAATACTCGTTGTTAATTATTACTCAAATTAATTTGAAGCCATCAGCTGTTAATGAGAACAAAATTGCCAGTGGACCATCAAGAGTAAAAATCATACATAGTCATAATGCTCCAGGTTTAAAAAAGTCAATTTCTAAACGCTGCCTATGCGTGTCGATATATATAACGTTTTCATTGATATTTGTTCTATTCTCATTTAAGTTTAAAATGTATGTTCACATATTAAATAAATACATCAGCCCTACAAACATCTTAGTGCTATGTTTCCTTTTAAGAACGCATACATCGGAGCCCAGAAGCCACTATAACCCTCTGTCTACCCACAAAACCACCGAGATTATTCAACGAGGAAATAGGCTTGTTTGAGATGAGCAAAATCTGCGCAGAACCGATCACCGGTGATCACCGCGAGATGCATGACGGTTAGAAAAGTGTCCGAGTTCCGTCCGCCTTGCTCTGATGTCATGCTGACGTGTGCCAGAAAACTCTCGCGACGGCGAGTCGGCTGTGTCGGATTGAGCAGTCGAGCGCAGTTGCTCTCCTCCGACTGCGCTGTTCAAAAGCATGATGGGAAACGACTGACTGACGACACAGCTTCAAGCTCATTGGCTGAGAATGTCAACTGAAACATTTTCTCTTCATTCTAAGAATTAGATTACGCATCTGTTAATTTATATTTACATGCAAACTAAACAAAAACAAAACCCGCCTGGTGAAGTTAAGAATTAGGACATGCGTTTATTTTATATTTCTCTTCATTAGAATTCTTCCTTGTTGTAATTTTCACTTTATTCTATTGTATGTTTGTGTGAATTAATAAATCAATCAATAAAAAATATACATGCACACATACATATCTAAATTCAATTCGATTAACATAGCGCTTTTACACTTTGCATCCAAAGCAGCTTTACAGGGGGAAAACGATGTGGTTTCATCTGAGAAGTGTCAGGGTCTTAAAACAAGGGAAGAAATTCTGAAGAATGTTTGCTACAATACAGCTTTGACTTGCATGGTATGGAAAAATATTATGGACTTGAAATGGTAGCAGAAACCTCCTTGTTTTAAAATAACATTTGTTATGGCCTCTGTCTCTCAAAAGCAACTTGCTATTTACTTCATTTGCCATTTGTTTATACAATCCTTGAAAATGTCTTACATGTTGTTGTGAAAGCTTTTTATTTGGACATTATTTGACACATTCTGTGATTATTATTGTAACCATCTTCATGTAAGAACAGTGGTATTTCGATTACATCCACTTCGTCTGCGATAAAAAACGCTAACGCGATCTCCTCCATTGTTCACGTTTGCAGGCGAGAAAACAGCGAGATTCAGAAAGTGTCCGACTTCAAAGGTCTTTTTTGACTCCTCCCCTTACTGCAGCCGCCTACTCTCACCTACATCTCAGGCGAGGCGCATCTCAAACAAGCCTAATGGCTCACGTAACACGCACAACTCGTCATTTCTAAAGTTAAAGTTACGCGCACGAGTGTGTATGTTTGTGAATTTCTAAACGTATTACACATAATAATTAAGGTGTTGATTTACAGTAATAAAAACAAACCAAACGAATATGACAGTTTTTCTTCTTAACGGCCACTAGAGGCCACTGCTGAATAAACTATAAATATACCATTTACGTGCTTTATAGCGCTAAAAGTGGTTCCCCTATGATTACGAGCCAAGAAGCCATTTAATAGCAATGGTTTTAGTGTACGTTTTTACCTGTTAATGTACCAATGCTGTAGATGAGCCTCCAGCTTGAGTTTTTTGTTCACCCAAAAAGGTAAATTCTCTCCTTATTTCCTCAAGTTGTCTCAAAATTCTTATGAAAGACAAAGAACCAAACAGTCGGGGCACTATTGACTTTCACGGGGGAAAAAACACCGGTAGTCCATTATTAGTCAATATTTCCATGGCGATACGTGATGCTTGTCACGTGACCACAATGACAGCTCTGTATACAGTATGAGGGATGTGTTGCTTATTCTTTTTTATTCCAAATATTCACCCCGCAAGCTGTTTGAAAATTCTCAAATATATATATAAGTAAATATATATGAGTCTAAACACTTCATATAAACGTATTATTTTGCTAGAACTTTTGTGTATGTTAATGTCTGAAAGCTCAAATAAACAATATGGCCTATGTGCTTAAAAAATGCATTGTGACGTAGCAAGTGCGGAGCTCACCTCCGAGAAAGCAGATGTGAATTAAGCAGTCTGGATCGCACGCTCCAGGGATCGGCCCTAAAATCGACGTGATTGTACGCGTTAAAACGATAAAAAAAAGCAGTTGCATATAAAATAAAAACAGTGCAGTTGTATTTCGTGCAACTATTTGCGTTTGCCTTCTAATTTACAAACGACCCCCTTTCAGGGAGACCCAGCGGGCCGGACAATGCCCAGGTCTGGCTAAACACAAAGCTGACGTAACACGTCTCATCTATTAATTTCAGTACGATTCCGCACGAATAACACTCCGAATATTGATAGCATTCCCTACAAATAGTGTAAGTAAAATTAATAAAGCCAATAAAGTTTTCACGTGTATTATCAAGATTAATAAATGAGTTTATTCTATCAGTAGGCCTACTAAAGACCTCAATCAATAAACTTCGTGCTATTTAAACTAGAAGATGAAGACATAGCTGATATAAGCAAAATGTGACTAAAGTAGGTCTACTTTAATAATTGAATAATTCCTTAATTGTGATGGACTGTCCAGTTGTTGGTACCAGACTAAAAAGCAGGTGACTATGTGTATTTAAGGAAATTATCTTTCGTTATTGCTTATTCACATCCCTTGGAAACATTAACCATGGTTTTATTATAGCCCAGTGAAAGTTAGTAGACCTAATTATGTTTTTGTTGGCCTCATTTCTTGCTTAATCTGCTCTTACGTTGTGTTTTTCACTGAACTGTAATGGCAAAAGTGTAAACCCATGTCACATGGATTTGAGGCCTGGTAGGGAAGAAAGCTCAACGTGGCAGAGATAATTCATTTGCTTTGCAATTATTTATTGTCAGTGGAGACAAATTCATTTGAATAGCAAAACCAGCCATATCTTGAAGGCACAAAACATCCAGCAGTCACTGAGACGCCTCTGTTCAATAGTATCAGTGCTTACATCTACAAAGGGGAACACTAAAGGCCATAATGCGTCTCTATTCTAGTTTAAAACATAGACAGATCCACCCAACAGCGAAATAATAAGTTTTTTTTATACTGGGTTATCCTACATTTTTTCACCATCCAAAGTAACAGTTTTTATTGCGTGCGCGTCAAAATGTGTCAGCTAGAAAAGTAAACATATTTGTTGTTTTATCACTACTAAATTATTATTTTTATTATTAGTATTAAAGTATTGCAGTTTAATAAAGTATTACTAAAGTATTTCTGGTAAAATTAGCAAAAAGTTGCCAATGCGAAAATGCACATTCTAACTTGTGTTTTTCTGTGACTTGGGGCTGTGCATCATGGGTTAAATCCCAACGCCAACGCCAGGCCCAACATCATGGGTTAAATCCCAGAGATTCCACATACACTGATACCAATGTATAGTATAACGCAATGTAAAAGCGCCTTTTAAATTTATAAATGTAAATAAAATAGGTTAACCTTGGAGTAGGAGTAACTCAGACATGCTAGAGAGACTGAGTTTCAAGTTCACCAATCCTGTATATTAGTGGTTAGAGCATGGCGCTAGCTACGCCAAGTTCAAAAACAAAGCTGAAATGCCAAAACAGAAAAAAAACAAATGTAGTCTCCGACCATTTCGGTTTGCCAAATTGGAAAAAGAAATGAGGTAATCGCATAAAAGGAGAGTTTATTTTGTAGAGTGGGGTAAAGGACTGCACATACTCAGACACAATGTATAGTATGATGCAATGTAAGTCGCTTTGGATAAAAGCGTCTGCCAAATGCGTAAATGTAAATGTAGACAGGCTGAGAAAGTTTTATGGAAGCCCAATCTGCTTTAAAGGGATAAATCTGGGACACCTTTTGACTATACCATTTACCATTTTTTCCTACTACGGCAGTCAATGATGTCACAGAATAACAACAAATATCTTTCTCTGTGTAATTTATACAGGTATGAAATGAGGGTGAGTAAATGATGACAGAATTTTCATTTTTGGGTGAGCTATCACTTTAAGCGTTGATCCACAAAGACTTTAGTTACAGTAGTTTGAATTGGCAGAGGAAATCTAGGAAAAAACATGGATTGAGCAATAAATATACATTACAAAGATTCATTTAGGGGGAAAAATTGGTGTGACAGTGAATTACTGTCAGCATTACGGTTTTGTAGATTATGTTGATCTAGATGTAGGATGCACTTAGTAGTTATTTATTAAAATAATAAAATAAAATGAAATTATTTAAAAATGAGTTAAATACTATCTCTACAAGTTAGAAATTTAGGTAATTACCATAATCATAATCATTAATTAGTTGGAGTTTCTCTTTTATAACAATAGGGGTCATTTAATATATTACTTAGACCACTTTGCAAAATGTAAATACTTTACACTCCGGCTTCAGTTAAGATTTGTTTAACATTTTTAATCGGTTATACATTTTACATTAGTTGTATTTTGTTCAAACGTTTGTGTAACTGAAACAGGAATATCTACTGGACCAGTGTTGAACCAGCCTTAGAGCTAGTGTTGTTTACGTCTGTAATACTTTTTACTCAACACAAACTAACATAATTGCAAAAACGGCATTTGATCTCTCAATGGCTTCTGTCCCCATGGGCCATCTTCTCTATTCCGGTTCACTTGTGGCAGAAATTATTGGACTGTACAACTTGCACAGCAAAAGACAACAAGCCATTCTCATTGCTACGGCTGCTGGCATTGAGAAAACCTGAGCAAAATATGCAAAACTAATATAATGCAGCGTGTTAGCCATGAGGCCCTAGAAAAACAAAAGATTGCCATGGTCAAAAATCTGATACTGATCTGGTCTGAAAAAATCCTTTTGTGAGGTCCCTGAAATTTTGCCAATACGTTTTTCCTCATAATCACTTATGTAGGTCCAACAAAATTCACTATTCACAATGACTCTCCAAGAAGCTCTGTAAGTATGATCATGTTTGTTTCAAGTGCTGTTTTTGATTTTCTATGAATGTGAGTAAGGTGGGTCACGATAAAGAATAGTACTGGACTCAAAACGTAACCTCAGATTAGCATGACTGCTAAAATCTCATGGTCCATGAGGTGAGCTTTGTTTGTGTATGGTATGTCTCTTTAAGTTTGTTGCTATTTCTGTCTCAGACGCTCCATTTCCCCTTAGAGCAGGATTAAACCAAATGTCCTTAGACGTTTAATAAAACCAAAGAATTATCCGCACTAGATGAGTTTATGGAGACCCCAGCAGGGTTTCTCATGCACAATCATGATGTAGTTTTAAAGTTCTGTCAAAGTCACAGCCAGTGTTGCTTATTTTCTTCTCATCTCTCTGCTGTCAGTCAATATAACGTAGGCCCAAAAATGTATTTATAATCTTCTTTTAGAGTTTATTTACGGTTTATTCAACAGTCGAGTTTTTTTAATTTCCCCAACAAGGAAACAACCCAGACTAACTGTGTTCAATGCCGTTAGTCGCTTTGGATAAAAGTGTCATAAAAATATATAAATAAACGGGACATTATATTAATTCATGATGTATTATCAAAAATAGTCTTCTGATCTTAATGCACATTTACTGGCATGTCCCTCAGATGAAACACTTAAAAGTGATCCAAGAAGCCATGGAGGGAGGGGGCCTGGAAGCATTTCTCTGTTACTCTCTTAGCTACATTAGCTGTCATGCTGCAAGATCGTAATGCATCGCTGGCTGTGCAGATGCCCACTTTAAGCTCTTAATTTGAGTTTTGGTGAACTGACCCATACCAAGCTGGGAAGACAACCTGAAAAATTACAATAAAGGACAACCAGATATGTTGAGGCTATTCAATGTACAAATTGTGAGATATTCAGACTGTTGCTTAGGGAGGTGAAAAAAACTCTGACATGGAAAAAATGGGATTAAAAACCATTGAGGAAATTAATATGACATGCTGCTCAACTGAGTTTATGGGATGACCGATGACAAAAACCAAGATATAAAATTGTATTTGAGATGTTGTGCTGTCATCACAAAGTGTCTGTTTATAGGATGCCCTGATGCATTATGAGTTGTTGCAGTAATGGTGGAATATAGTGTAGGGCTAAAACGCTTTATCTATGCATGCTGTCAGAGCAAATCCCGCACGTGCACAACTAAAAGGTTACGACAAGCTGCTAAACTGAAGCAAGTGGTACTGTGATACTTCTATACACACAAATTAACCTGAGCAGTTGTGGTAGATTAGTGCTTATAGTGTATTTTTAAAGAAAGAGTAATTTTATCACAAAGGTATAGCAGACTGAGAATACTGGATACTGATTGATGACCAAATAGGTTTGATTTAAAGTTAACAGAATTCAATTACAGATAAAAACAGAAACAGGTCACTTTCACACGTTTTTAATGAGTGTTTAGGGCCTCAACAAGAACTGAAGTGAAATGGCAATAATTTGATGTCATAATTTCTTCCTATCGTCTGGTTGAAATATTGACCTTTGAAGTCTTGGAATGTAGAGCATGGTCACATACAGTATATGATAGTATAGTAACTAACATATTTGAAATAATATGAAACTGTTGAACGATAAACACCATCATAAGCCCCAAGCATTGTTCTGCACCGCACAAAGATGGTAATTGAATTCAATCCTCTGCACATGACCTTTAAGCATGCATTTCCTATCAAAACAGTGTGACGCTGAGGTGAATTGAAGCGAATATACTAATGCGGCTATTTGAGTCCATAGATGGTGCGCATACTGTATATGCTAAGAGCGTTTCTTATATTTGCTTGTCAATAAATATTACATGAGTAAATGTAGTGCTTTAATGCACTGTAAGTCGCTTTGAATAAACTGTGTCAATGTAAATGTTTCAAGCTTCTGTGATGTCCATAAATGTATTATTTACACCACTTTAAGTATGGATGGAGAAAGAGCCAAGCATTTTAATATATGGAGTAATTGTTTACTTTAATGCATTCAAAGAAACTTAAACAAAATCTAAAAATGTTAATTTAGATATGAATGGATTCCAGATGAGAAAGCTTTGTAAAATTATTAAGTGTAATCTCCAATACGCTTGACATTTATGCACTGGTGGTGGGAAGGAAGGGGGTGAATGTCGCCTGTCGCCATCACTATCTGTGAACACAAATATTGAGTGAGTACAGATAATAAATACTAAAGTGTCGAATGAAGATCGGCTAGACCTCTATGTGATGAGTGACGTTGCATTAGTGTCTTCTTGGCAGAACTTACACTTCCATTTCAGAAATGTCTGTACACTATAGTACTGAACTGCTCAATATGCTTTTAAAACAAAGGCAAAGTAAAGGCACTTAAACTAATATGCATTCAACATATGTAACTGACCAGATTACGCTTTTCATTCTTGTTACAGCCAGATATTTAACGTACATGGTTGAAAGATGTTTGTTTCATATAATCTTTGCTGTGTAAATTATGCTTGGTCTTTTGTAGCATTTTTAATGAAAGCTGCTAGACCCAAATAAAGTCCTTCAGTACTCTCAGTGAAAACAATAACAACACAAATTAAACATGACTTTGCCCATTCCAACTTCCACTCCATGAATCTTTTTTGCTTTTTCTTTTGTCGTTTCCTTCATACCAACGCCTTTGATCTGTTTCGAATGGTTGGCAAAATTATTAAAGAAATGTTGGAGATTGAAAGCCTTTACCTATTTGCTAAGTCCTATTGCATACTGTATTTGTTCTGTTATGAATTTAGCTGACCTGTTTAGTTTGACAGAAGGAAAGAATAAACAAAAGAAAAAGAGTAACATGATAGTATTAGGTAATACAAAATGTTGACAGATATTAAAAGGCTTTGCACCTCTTTGCCAAGATGAGGTCAACATGTTTACAGTTCCCATGAGGTGTTGAAGCCCATTGACGTTTTAGACCAGCATCGTGTTAAACACACGTGATTCATATAAATGTCTTAAGAGAATAAAAATGCCTGTGAAGCCGTACCACAGACTGTTTGGTACCGTGTTTATAATCAAACACAGGACAGCATACAGATGAACAGGCCTGAAAAAAATGTGGGGTTGTAAAATATTGATGGAAATTTCAGAAATATCATACTGTGCGATTGTGTGTCATTTTTCCTTCTATGTCACTTGTAACCCAATCCTGCATTGCCTTTAAATTCCCTTAAAAAATGATGAAGTTTGACATGTTTTGGTTGGCCATTGCAATGAGCCCGAATGCTTTTCCTGTGGAGCCAAGTGTTCTTACTCTTATGATAGGATTTGATAAATTCAACATAATGATCCAGCAAATAATGTTTTTTTTCTCAAATCAATATATTGTTTCCAATTACTCGATTATTTATCTTAACAATCACACAAATATTAAAATAAATTCTCTTTCCATTGTTTGAGCTTAAACAAGGCTGTCAAACACAAGTGGCATTTTATCCTCTCGCTTGAGTGTTTAATTTGCCCTTATAATGGCAACAAATGTGACTGAAGACTGAACTGCAATGTCAGGCCTCATTAACTCTCTCAATAAGCAGTAATTCATAGTTTGACTCACAGCTTGTTATGCCGAATGAAGCGATTCCCTTTGCTATCTTGCTGCTGGCACATGCACTTAATTCACACGAAAACAAGTGTGTCCCTAACTCACTCTAATGCAGAGCCCTTTCATTATTTAATGCCTCTCACAGACTAATGCTCTACTACTACGTTGCAAAAATAGATTATGAGAAAAAAGAAATTTAATATAAAACAAACAAAAAACAGACAGGAAGTTTACTTTACGTGTGCGTACGATGAAACTCAATGAAAATTTATTAATTAATACACTTTCATTACATTCTCGTATATTTTTGTTTTCTAAGGGTGCAAGGTGTATTTAAACTTGTATTATATATTTAGGCTATTTCTAACATAAGAGCATCACAGACTAGCGTCTCAAAGTCCACACCAGTTAACAACCAATCGCTAAAGTCCTTATTCTGCATGACAGCTATAAATTTGCCATTGCACAGAGCCAGTGAAGCTTCGGTGTAATTTACTCTTTACTCTCTTCTGTCCAGCAGAATGTGTTCTCCGAGCAGGGCTGAAGTATGCTATCTGGCACAGACGCTCAGCAAGCTAGCGGAGAGGGGAAACCTGCAGCCCTCAGCCGCTCCAGTTAATGTGGCGTGATGTGAACTGAGCAGACAGGCGAGAGTAGCTGGCCCTCCGGTCATGCAAAATGCAAAAGGACTATGACTTTATTGCAGTCTTCCAATGGTGACATAACAATCTGTTAGAGCACTTCGCCAAATCCTCCCTTCGTCTCAAACATGGAAGGCAAAGGAGACGTGTGTTGTGGCTGCCCAAAACAGCTCTGTTAGGATCAAACTGAAATATATAGGATATTTAATTGTGCTAAAGCAGACGCATCCTTAAAAGCATTTAATCTTCAAATACCGATGAGTCATTTGAAGACAAGGTTTGGTATGTTTTACAGGCATAATATACTTGATATTTTTTAGGATATAATATATTTTTATATTAATTCTTTCACTATGACCTTAAGCAAGTGGAAGGGTAGAGCATTTGTGCAAGTGCCAGAAAATGTGATCCTTGAACTTCCCAAAGACCACTCATCCTAACAGAGGCCTAATGTTAATAGTCATGTTAATAGCAGCATGAATAGCCTATGACAGTTTGCATCACATGACTTTCTCCAGGGTGTGGGCTGGAGGCTGAAGTGCTCTGCACACTGATAGCTGGCAGGAGATATTCATTTATACCCCAGGCCTCTGTCACCTCAGTTTGAGGCATTTGAGGTTTAATGTAGCATGAGTGGTTGAATGATATTTGCAACACATGTGAATTTCAGCTGTCTTGGTGTGAAATGCGATTGAGATTTGTATGCAGTGTGCCTAGTAGCATTTTATGCCATTGTAGATTTCAGACTGGTATAGTGTTACATTAGTCCATTTATGGCTAACATGCAGTATGGTAATATTACATTAACTTTACATTTATGCATTTATGCATTTGGCAAATGCTTTTATCCAAAGCGTTCTTGTCAGTTTGGTTTGTTCCCTGACAATCGAACCCAAGCTATTGGTTGAGCTACAAGGACACTATTCCTAGGCACTAATCCTAAAGTAATCCTACTATACTGACTACTTATATATGGTACATAGTTGTCAAAATAAAATAAATATTTCAAATGTATATAATATATAGCAGTTTTATTTATTTTTCAAATCACATATCTGATATCATATATCCACCCGGATTGAGGTCTTTTGTAAAATCCACAGCTGTCGATCACTTCATTGCTGTGGTCTTTTCAAGTTTACTTCACACATCTTGGTCTCAGACGACTCACTGAACTTGACGTGAACCCAAGAAGACTAAGATAAATTAAGTTGAAATACATTTCACAAAAAATTAATTAAGTTGCAATTGGTCTGCAGCTTTCCTTACCATTGATTCCAGATGTAATTGTCTGTTTGAAGTTAATAGCAAGCAAGAGAACCCTTTTTTCAATGTGTCTTTGAAATCGCCATTTTTAACAATCCTGTAACTACTTTATTTACGTATGTATGTTTGATATTTCAAAGTGTTTGGATCTGTACAAAATAAGACCCAAAAACTTAAGTTGCAACACATTTGATTTGTTACAATGTTCAACTACATTATTCGTTCAAAATCAACTAACAAAAATATATACATGCTATATATAAATATAAAGCTTTAACTAATATTAACAAACACATCTTCATTCTGAAGGTTTGCAACTAAATATAATTTTATGTTCTACATTATTTATTTTACAATATTATATTCTAGATTATTTTATTTGATGCTTCAAGTAATAGCAAAATTTACAGCATGTTAGCTAAAAGCTCTGACTAATAGACTGTTTTAAAAATCATCTGACAATGCATTTAGGGATATCTTTTCACACCCATAGACGCCAGCAGGACCCTCGACTACCACGTTTAGTCCAGTATGATCAAACCCAATCAATTGACATCCATTAAGAGGGGATAGATTGTCATTGTAAACCCAGGCCTCTGTCGAGCACACAAACATGAATTGAATCCCATATCTGTCTCCACTGAGCCACATCCATTAGCCTAGTATCAGTTTCTTTTATCTTGTGTTATTGATTGTTCCTAATATCTTTCACCAGATTTGTGCAATAGTCTGAAAACATGAAGTCTTTGATGTATTGGGCAGGTTCGGAAATTCCATTGGGGGATAGAATTCTTACCCTGTGGAACAAAGGGTCATAGCATTTCATTTGTATTGCCCAGATTTGATGTAATCGATGAGATAGCATGTCAAATAACAGTTAATCTCAGATTACTAATGCATGTGTATTGAATGTGATTTTCCAAGTAAAATCAACGTAAATATATTTATTAGATGCGTACAACATGTTAAAACTGTATTATTTAGCCAGAGTGAAAAAACTGCATTTTGTACACACAGCGCCATTAAAAAACTACAATATAATGATAAACAATGATCAAATTAGTTTGCATAAAAATACAAATGAAGAGTTTATTTCCAAAATGAGATAAATATTGTGCATTCCAACTAATGTCAATCAAACTACAGTTGGTTTGTTTTGATTTAAACCATAATAACAGCTAACTAACACAATAAAACACAATTAAAACATGATAACATAACAAAAAACATGATCATTTTGGTAACAAACTCTTCAAATATATTTGCTTCAAATTGACCCTGGCATCACATGTCTGGTCTTCACATACTTATAGATTTCTAAATCATAAAGTTGTGAAAATCCGCTCCTCATAGTTCCTAAGTCTAATATTTATGTTTTTATGTGCTGTGTCAATGACAGTGCATTTGATACATTTAGAGAGCATCTCTAAGAGTATGAACCGCCATGCTTTACCAATTTAACCACAGGAACACTATCCCGAATGGGAATGGGAATAACAAAAACACTATGGTAAAATTGAAAACATGTGCCTAATATGCAAACTCTTTCAAAAGCTGAGAGAGTTACCCCAGCCTGGGGTAACTTAACCAAACGCCTAAACCTGAATGTATAATATATGCCCTTAGTTGAACATATCTATATCACTCAGTGATAGTTTGAATGGAACCCAATGGATATGTGTTGCAATCTCAGACATATTCTTGTAGAGCTGGCTATTTTCAACTCATGTTTTTTGAAAGGCTAGTAAAAATATAATTATTGATGTTTCTTTCAGTCAGTATTTTCTGAGAACACAGTCTCTATTGGCAATTTCATTCAAGAGAACTAGGTCTGACAACAAAAATAATTCATAGGAATAATGTCACACATTAAATCTGTGACAACTAGGATTTTAATCAACGACTCATTCAGTGAGTTATTACAGTCAGTCCTTGAATCATTAAGTCAACATGTTTGTTCAAATCAGACCTCACTCCCAAAAATGTTCTGGATATTTGCTAAGAGACATGATAAAAATTATAATAATGTAAATAATGCACTTTGTTGTCAATAATCATTTCTCGCTTCCCTTCTTTTCTTATCATTCTAAAAGTGATATAAAACATTTTTATACAAAATTACAAACAAGATTTTCAAAATACCTTCAATACAAAGATGGAAAATGGAAAGATAACGTGGATGTTCAGAGAACCAGACAAAGAACCTTGCAAGAAACTTTATTTCAAGAGTACAATCCTGCCTTGATTGAAATGTTGGTTGCGTGGAAAATAATTAGACTGGAAAAAAAAATTCTTTTTGCATAAAAGATTTCTACAAATGAGAGGTCTCTAGAATAATTCCATACACATAATAAATCATTACCTAAGATCTCTTTTACGACTCCAGGATCTATCATCTCTGAAGATGAATTAGATACAAATTGTTGATCAAAGAATACAACGTAATAGAAAGAGTACATGAGATGACACTATATGGTCATCATGATCGTAATGATGATGAATTCATCTTTTTTTGTCTGTTATTTAAGAAACATGGCCTCAGGGCTTCACCATCAAGGTCGACACAGCCCATTGTCAAAACTATTCAGACCAACATATCTAATTTATTCTAAATTAGGGAGGTTAATATAAAGAACACAATTTAATCTAAAGATACGAATCATGTTTTCCACAACAGTGGACATGAGTCATTGAATATATTAAAGCATATATCCATAATGCATGATAAGCCTTACAGGAAGTTAATGTATGCCTTGTAATGCACCTTATAAATTACAACACTTGTCAATTCATTGTTACATTTTTAATTTGGTTATAATTCTTTACAACAAACGTTTTGAACAATTATAATGCATCATACCCTCTTATAACCCTTTACCATGCATTGTGCAAAAGCGTTTAAATAAAGTGTGACAAAGATGTTTGATCTTATGAAACTGTTGTAAACTGCTTACAATTTATAATTGACCTGTTGGTAATGTACATGAACTTTGCATATAGATAATGTTTGTGTTTTTAATTGAAAAAACGTTGTAATTGATCATTTAAAAGCAATACCATATAAAACCAACAATGCATCAACATTTAACATAAGTATAAATTGTGATGGCTATGGGAGGATTACTATAAAAATTGATAAAGAGAGCAAATGGACACAATTATTACATGTAAACAATGTTATAATATAAA
Organism: Barbatula barbatula; assembly: GCF_947034865.1. Classification (NCBI taxonomy): domain Eukaryota; kingdom Metazoa; phylum Chordata; class Actinopteri; order Cypriniformes; family Nemacheilidae; genus Barbatula; species Barbatula barbatula. Next base: position 7,938,681 of record NC_136766.1, read on the forward strand.
AAAATCTGTCGTGTCTGTATATAATGGGATTTAATTACTTTTTTATTTTAATGAACATAATGATCTGTTAAGTAGTTTATGAAATAACGTTTGTTATTGTTGTTATTTAAAGTAGGCCTACTATTGTTTCACTATATCCCAACAGTTACTTAAATGCAAATGTGAAAAAAATACACAAACTCATTTGAATTATTAATAATTATCAGATTAAAAATAATAATTTTGTGATTTGTTTTGACTGCATATCTGAAATTGCACTTTAAATAAAGATTCGGAATCCACTTTGTTGCAAAAAAGGGGAAACGTTTTTATTTTAAGAAACTAGGGTCTAGGTTCTTACATCGTTGAAATCATTTTTATCACATTTGTTTTTAATAATCTGCCTTTAGCATGTTAGCCTATACACATTTATTTTATCAATGCAATATGAAAACATTATATTTCCAATTTAATTATTATATATTAAAAGGTAATTTAACCCAAAAGACTTAAATTACATTAGGGAATATTTTATCAGTTAAAATAATCACAGACCCATCTGTTTTGCCTTGAGGCAATTTCACGTCAAAGCGCATGTTTTGGAATACAATTTATAGCCAAATTACCCTTAAGACTTTAATCAAAATTTTGAAACAATTTGTTTATATCAAAATATTGAAAGCAAAATAGAATGCTAAATGTCAGCAGCAGTCTGCAAACCATGCAATGTGGCATTGAATCACCTCGTGTTATTTGGGTCTTTGAGCTTTTCGCCGTGTTATTTATAACACAGGCAACGAGGCAAATATGCTCCAGTTGTCTTTACAGTGGAATGAGGTTATCATCAAAGCAATCGCATGCATTCCTCGCAGACTAAGTGGTTGAATGCACAGGTTAACTGGGACTGGATCTTAAATGGTTATGACAGAGGAGGCAGCCCACTGGCTTCACGCGGCGGAGCAAGTGACCCGAAGAGAGCGAGTAACCCTTAACTTACTTCACGGGCCATAATTACACCTTTTTATTGTACTTGAATTATATACATTTGTATTGTTCCATTTATTGTACATCTTTATTTTATTTGAAATAACCCGTTTGCACTAATAAGTTAAGATGAATAATTGTATTTGATCCTGTTATAATGTAGACGCTATAAAAATCTAAAATCCCTTTTGATTTTGCATGAAGCCTTTATTGCGATCAGAATACACGCCAGCTTATTTGAACACACAGCCGAACGGTTTATAAAACGAATCCCAAGTTATAAAAATAAATGTTAATTTCGTTGGGCTAGTCCGTACGCATACAAAAAACAATTATTAATTAATACTTTAATGATTATATCGATTATTTAGTGACAGAGCGATGTTAGCCTACAAGAACTCCAGTTTGAGCTATAAACATCTTAAAACAAAGAATTTCTCACGCAAACCCCTTTACACCTTCACTTATTAGTCTATATTTGTATTTTAGGCCTACCAGTTATTTAAATGTACGCCAAAATGCATACAAGATATGGCTGAGGTATACAATTTCGGCTAGAAAACGTTCTTTTTTATTTTTATAAATCAGAGTGCAAAATGCATCAAAAAAAATTACACCTCGCCATCGAAAATACTGAAATAGTTACTTGAATTGGAAAGGTACAAGTATGAAGATGGGCTTCCAGGATACATCAAGGGAAACGGCATCAAGCATCCCTCCCATGCAACGTTGCCAACACTTTCTCTATATAAACTGGGTAACTGCAAAGTCTTTGGAGGATCAGGTGTCACGTCTTCAGGTGAACAGGATCCATCACAGTCCGTAGATAACTGCCGCTTCAACTTATTTCGACGGTTTTGAAACCATATTTTCACTTGCGTCTCTGTGAGATGGAGAGAGTTAGCAAGACACGTTCGCTCGGCGCTGCTCAGGTATTTTTTCATGTCAAATGTTGCTTCCAACTGAAAAATTTGTCTTTTGGAGAAAATTGTGCGCGTTTTCTTTTTTGTTAGTGGTTTGGGTTTTTTGACGCTTCTCTGTTCGCTGTGGTCCTCTTCGATGTCCCTCGGGCTTTCCGTTTTGTGACACGTGCCAAACACTCTTCTCGCATCCTCTTGTTCGACTTCATTCAAGTTGAAAGCGATGACCGGCTGCACTGAAAAGATACAACAACGATTATATACTAAGAAGCAATGACACAAATAAATGTGAAATTTTGAAAGTAATGCAAAATAGTGTGGTGCTGTTGCCTACCTAATTCGTCGGTATGTGGTGACCGGTTCCTTCTGTTTTTGCTCCATTGATAAGCGACTTCTAGTGTAGCCTTCGATTTTGCTGAATTGATGTGAAAAGCATCTTTATTAAGAATGTTGTCGATGGTGAATTTTAAAGAGGCCGGTCGGCATAACACGTTCTCTTTGCTCATATTTCCAATACGGTTTCCTTTCGGCGGAGATTTGTCTCACCGGTAGCGTCTAGATCTTGAGTAACAAAACACCATGGTGCTGTCTGGTCAATAGGTCTGAAGTCGATGTAGCCTAATAGACCTTATATCAGAGGTATTGCTATATTAACTTTCATTGGCGCTGCGAAGGGCAAACTGAATGACGCCCACATGACGCGGAATACGTATAGTTGCATTGGACCTCACCACCTTTTCTCTTTTGCAAATTTAGGAAAATGTTGGATCATTTAGTTTCATTTATTCGGAATAGGTCAGCTTAGTTTTGCACATGCAGGTTGGCTGTCTTTTACTGCAGTAGGCTTATATATAGGCATTGTCTTTTAATATTTTAGTCACTGATCGATGCGTTGTTTTACATAGACTAAAGACGGAAGAATTTGCCGTGTTTGTCTAACATGAAGCACAGCAACACAACATCTGCAAGCCCGTAGGCAGGGGGGGTTCGGGTGGTTCGAACGAACCCCCCTCACTGCCAAAGGTCCAGAATTTAAGTCGGTTTTTTTCATGTGATTATTGTCATCATTGTTTTAATCAATGTGTGACAAATTTCTGTGTTGTTGTTTCCAATTAATATGATTATTATTGCAGGACGCGTGTGTGTGCGTGCGCAGACAGAGAGAGTTCTCGCAATACACTTTTCAAAGCAACGTGAAGAAGCATCGCCTCTGAATGATGCGGGGGTTATATATATAGGCCTATATATATATATATATATGAATGTGGCCCGCCCACAGATTTGGACCGGCCCTCTGAACAATGCCTTATAGTGTGTTCACACCAAACGCGAATGAAGCGTTAAGCGCAAGTGATTTACATGTTAAGTCAATGCGAAGACGGGATGACCTACTTGCGGCGCGATTCGTGCGAATGACGCGAAATGAGCGTTCGCGTGATTCGCGCGAGTTGAAAAATCTGAACTTTGGCGAAAATTCGCGCAGTGTTAACCAATCAGGAGCTTGCTCTAGTAGGGCCGTGTGCGAGCGTCAGAATATTGCCTTTCAGACCCAAATTTCTCTAAGTTACTCACATAGCCTAATAATTTGTTAAATTCATAACGTACCATTGCGATAGAACTGACGCGCGAACCATCGGAAAATTTCAAAGAGACGACAAAATGGCCAAGCGGTTGGGAAAGGTTAATTAATATGCATAAGAAAATGTTTTGAATTTGAGTAGCACTAAACCATTAACTATTAATATACTATTATACCATTAGGAGGCATAATAAATACATTTCAAATCATAATTAAATCTCCACAATAATTCAAGTAGTACCTCCGGCCCATGTAACTTTCTGTTACAAGCCGACCCGGCCCCCCATTAAAGACGGAGAATTATGTGGCCCTTGCAGAAAAAAGTTTGGGTACCCCTGGTCTACAATATAAAAGCCATATAAACGTAGCATAATTATAATAATAAAACATAGCAAAGAGGCATTGAGAGAGAGTCAAGAAATGATGATGAGAAGAATTATTATTAATATTTCAGTAAAGTTCATTAAATCTATTCTGTTGTTAGTGTGGTCTTTAAACTTATGAACTGTGTATGGACTGACAAGAGTGTTACACGAGGAAGCAATTTAACAACAATGCAATAAATATTTTAGGTGCATCAAAAAGGTGTGTTTTAATAAACTCCCTGCAAATAATCAAGTAAAAATGTGTAGGCTAAATAAAATAAATCAGTGTACAAGCAGTTAAGGAAAGCTTCGTTCACAGCGCCATAAACGTAGCCTTCCCTTTTTTATAGCCTGATTGTTCAATTCAATTCAATTCAATTTTATTTATATAGCGCTTTTCACAATTTGCATTGTTCCAAAGCAGCTTTACAGGCTTTTGTTAAAAAGGCTTGTCAAATCATATTTACTTGTTTAACTATGAGAAAGTTTGTTCATATGTATTTGCATTGATCGAGCTCTGTCGATTTTTCAGGACGGAAAAGTCAGCGAGGTTGTGAAGCCTTTTAGTAGAATGGGAACTGCAAGTGCTTTGCTGATAGGCCCTATAGGCCACTTCGGCAACTACACGTATAAAATACACTGAAGTCAGATTCCAGAACTTTAAGTTTAACACATTTGGCTATTTCTGTATCTGTAAACCCCCAAAATTACAAAATCGGTTCACTGCTTTACAGAAAACATTGACCGGAGATTTGTTTTGTATTACTAAAAAACTCTTTATATCCACACACATGTAGTCTGTCCCAAAAGTGAAATTAAAACTGTCAGTCAGTTTTTTTGCGACGTTTTATTTTAAATGAAAACCCAAACAAGCATACATGCAAAGTTGACGTTTACAACTATTTTGACAGAAAACTAAAAAACACTCAAACTCAACAATTTAACTAGCAATGTAAAAAGCTGTGGTATTAAAAATTAACTAGTACAATATGTGACTAAACAATAATATACAATACAAAACAATTATATATTGGTAACTATCAAGAAATATTTGATTCCTGCCTGCAAAGTTTAGGACCATAACCACCACTACTATACACCCATCCAGGCCAAACCTATTTCAAATTCAGTTATATTTTATTTCTAGTTTTTTTTTTACAATTTTGCATTGTTGCAAAGCAATACAAACACATTTAAAGAACATTATTACAGAAAAATGCATGAAACTATTTCATGATTAAAAGATAAAATAGTTAAAAAAATTTAAAATTATAGTTTAATTTTAATAACAAAACCATACACAACTGAAGAATGGTGGTATGTGAGGAGCTGGAATGAAATACAGTTGAAACCTGACTGATGGTCTGCGATTTCTATTTTCTAAAGTAAATGTGGGTTCCATCAAATCACGGATCCTAAAAAGAGGGTCAGTTAAGTTAAAATTATAAAGTGTAATAAAGTGCAAATTTGCTGTTGTTGTGCCATTACAACATTACAAAACACTGCATCATCAGTCATGCTGTTTTTACAAACCAGACGTCTGCTGTAGCGATGGTTTGTGACATCATCTTCTGTCTACCATTTTGAGGTTCCAGTTAATCCCAGTAAGATTCCCACCAAAATATTTTTTGAGCTGAAAGAAAGAATGGAGTAAATTATTAGATTTGAGTTACTCTCAGTTTCACCTTTAGCACTTCACGAATAAACAAGTCCATGTGCATACATGCGTGGTGGTTATGCTGTAAATGTGTATTGCTTTGTAAAGTTTGCTGTGATCATCCCTCACCTCCTCCAGTGTATTATCCTGAACGGTACTGTTGTTACAGTAAAGTGCAATTTGACTGGAACACAACATCGCAAATCTCAATGTCTGGGTATTAGGCTCTGAAATAAATATGGAGACATCACCAAATATACATTGATTCTACACAAAAAATACTGCGGTTTATGAAGTCTCAACAAATATGATAAAAATATGATATAAAATGATAAAAGAAATCTACTCGTCTCTGCAAATGCAGGGGCTGGATCACTCGACAAATTGCCAGCCACAACTGTGACTTTGAAGGTATAAGTTGTTCCTGAGTTTAAACCAACAAAGGTAATGTTTTCGTATGTTTGATAAACTGTTGTAGTTTTCCAATAAACAGAGTGACATGTCACATTATATTTTATATTTGAGGCTCCCTCTGACTTGCTTGGAACTCCCCAGGTTAGAGCTATGGAAGTTTGATTAAGAACAGCTGCAATAGCCCATGGTGGTCGAGTAGGTTCTGCGAATATAATGAGTTTGTTCATTATTTTATTGATGAAATATGAATTGGATGAACAATACAAAGCAGATGGGTCAGTAGTCTAACAACAATACTGACAATATTACTTACTAGTATGGATAGATTTTTGAACAGGTTCACTTTCCAGTCCGTGTTTCTCTGAAAGGGTGGTGACTGTCACGGTGTACTCTACTCCTGCTTTTAGCCCCGTGAAATTGTAATCTGTAGTCTTTGTGATATCATTTGTTTCTTTTAAGCCTGCTGCTTCAATGCTCACTCTAAATTCTTTATATGATCCATTTATTGTCCAATTGGCGAAAATGTGTTGGTCATTAGCAACTAAATTCCCAAGTTCCACATTTTTGGGACCTGCATGCAAAGTATTCAAGGAAAGTATACATTGCAAATGTGAAATGTAAATATAGAAAATATTTGGTATGCTCAAGACACAAGTTTAAAGGACAAAACGGAAGTGGTATGATATGATATTGATGTTTGTCTGAATAAAATCTCGACATTCATTCATTCATAGCATCCTAATGAGTCTTTCGTATTCCATTCCATTACAAAATACAGAAGAATGCATAAAAATAAACGAAGAGTATATTTTTAAGACCACACTTACGTGTGTATGCTTCAATTGTAACCATTTCTCCAGATATCGTGTCGTTGTTTGTTAGTGCTGCCACACACAGAGAATATTTCTTGCCAGAGGCTTTATTTTTAAAGGTGAAATTTGTGACTGTTGTGTTATAGCAGTTTTCGCACTGGCCGCAACTGATGCATTCACTTGTTTCATAAAGACAAATACGGTAACTTGAATGCAATCCTTCAGATTCACTCCAGTTAGCTGTGATGTCTGTTTGAAATGTATCTGCTGACGTTAGATTCTGAACACGTGAAGGCACTGAAAAACATTCCAATAAAAGGCATTAACCTATTAAAAACATGGACCTGTAATGTTGACATTATTCACATATAGTAGAAAGCACGATGTTTCATGAGGCAATTTGATATTGCTAACCATCTGCACTTACAGGTGAAATTAGAGTAGGTTGCCGACACACTTTTGGTAGTCTTATTCACTACAGCAGAAACGGTGAAATCATACTTTGTCCCCGGTGTAAGATTCTGAATCACAATTTTATTTTCCTTGATTTCATGTGGCTTGTGCGTGCCTTCTATTAAGTAAAAATCACAGTTTCCAAGATGACTCCAGATCAGTTCCATGCTAGTAGTAGAGACATTCGTTGCACTCAGGTCATAAACATCAGATGGGGCTGTAAGAGATCACAAATCTTCTCATTGATATTGTAAAAGCACCTGCTTACTAAATAAATGTAAAATGCAGATAAAAACATATCCTAAAATCTTTTTATTATTCCATTAGCTGCATTATCAAAACAAGATTTGTGTGCTTCAAAATAATGCACCGTGTGATGAACTTGAAGACAGCAGGTGTACTTACAGGTATAGAAAGAGATATTCTGAGGGTTAAGATCCCTGCCACATTTCACAGGGTACACCTGGACATTGTATAGAGTTCCTGCCGTGAGGTTCTCCAGTCGTTTGCACAGTTCAACAGTTGTCGAATTATTAATTGTAGTGTTCTCTGTGACTTTCACGACATCGTAGAAATATACAACATAGTGGCTAATGTTCCCTGGTCCTGAACTCCACTCTACAAATCCCTCACTTTTGGTCACATTAGAAACTTTTATTTCACCAAAAAATGTATCTACGGAGGGAAAGATGTTGTGTTATAATTGCACAACTATGGGCCAATCACATATGAGGCTCAATTTATTTTTATTTGAAATGTAAATCCAACATAAATACCAAGACATTTCTTAAAACGTCTAAAAAGATTTCCTATTATCTCAGACTTTATTTGTGATTGACATTTAAACTAGCTTAAAAAAGATGCCTTACCATCATAACAGATGAATGGTAGACTTTCATTGCATTGTTTTTCCTTCCACATGCCAAAGCTGAGCAGGGCCACACAAGAATCCTCAATATATTTTTCAGCTTTGTGGTCACATGTTTGTGTTTTATTAGAGGTGATATTAACAGTGGGCAGCGGGGTACTGTATGAAATGGGAGGAGTTGGATTGACCAATGGCCCAGATATATTTTTAAGCTCATTAAGTGTCAAATTTAGGCAAGTAAGTATTTCCATCACTAGGGGGCACTGTTCCTCTGTGTTGTTCATTTTTTGTTCCATGGTTGAGTTCGAGGTATTATTTGGAGTTAAAGGACATGTTTCTACCTTTGGTACAGGATGGCCAGGATACCAGTTCTGATATGTAACGGGGTCACCATTGGACCACCTGGACCACGGTATGGGGCCGTTCAGGCTGCTGCGAAGTCCAACCCAGAAATCCGAACTGAGGTTTTTCGCAATATCTTGGATGTTCCAACAAGTGAGGGTCGTCAGATCTTTGAAACAGGCCTGACAGTGTAGCCTGGCTTCATCCCATGTGGTGGCATTGGACTGGCGAAAATACTGCTGCCCTGCCCATACTTCTGAGCCTGGTGTGATCCATTTATAGGAGAGACATCATTATTTTAAATGCATTTTACCAAATGGTCACTGTATTCTGTTTTTAAAAGCTTCACAACTGTTAATGTTTTACTGGCCATGCTTGTTACTGTACATCCAATGCAAATATCAGAATAATTGTTCATCATTCGGGTTCATCATACATTTTGGTTATGCAAACTTAAGGCGTATACAGGTTATAACAGGAAGTTTTTTAAAGGTTGTAAATGCAAATCAAATAGCATCTGATACTAAAGCTTGAAATGTGGGCTAGTGCTCTTGTAAAGATGCTTGCAGAGGTTAAGATATATTAAGAATGACACGTCTGTGGAACATGGAGACACATTTGACAACATCCTAAACTAATGCATTCATAGTAATTGACTTGTTACTGCTAAAGTATTGAAGTCCCCTTGTAGTCTTTAATTTAACCCTTTAATACATCTCTTGGTCATAAAAAATATTTAAATGTTTTTTCAATAATTTTTATGCTCTGAAATAGTTTGAATGTAACTATGCACCTTTGCTTCAAGTCATTTAGCGGACGCTTTTATCCAAAGCGACTTACAAAGAGTTCGGGGAGGAATAAGCGATATGTCATAAAAGAGCAATAGTACATTAGGTGCTAATGCAAAGTTCAGATGCATAAATATGGAAATTTGTCCCGCCTCCACCCAGTCACCCACTGATCGCTTGGTCTGCCTGTGTGATTGTTGTTGATGTAGAAAAGAGTTTATTAACTCAGCAATGAGAATTTTATTTGACAGCACATGGTTTATCTTAAAGTCTATTAAAACAACATCATATATATAAACAACCTTAAAAAATTACCATAGGGGGATCTTTAAGAAATTGTTGAGTATAGCCTGTATTCATTAATAATCTATTGATCACTGTGCTAAAGTCAATTACAAATATATTATTAACATAACATAGTTAGATTAGATAATACTGAATTATTATCAGATGGCTGACAACATTCAGAGTAATGGTATGCATCTTTCATCATTACTAAATATTACCTTCCAAATGAAACTTTGTCTGTTATATACATTTGTCTTTCAAATCTTGAATACAGTCGTTCCATGCTTTTTTGTTGAATGGTTTTGTGAAAACCAAAAACACAGAAATAAACGTGCAAAAGAATGCGATCAAAGAAGCGAACAACCTGTACCTCTCATGATGTTTAATGTAAACTATACAAATATTTAAAGCTGTTCTCTCAACATTTAAGTTACAAATAAAGGTAAAGACATCTGACAGTTTACACACTTACCCAGAAGAAGTGCCAGCCACAGTATACGCATCTTATAAGCCTCTTGGTTTCACCAACCTCAGGTCACGGCAGGAATAGTGCCTTGTTTTGAAGTGATAGAAAAGGTCTTTATTGTCAAAAAGAAAGGTAAATTTAGTTAATGTGACCTTAATAGATTCATTAAAACGGTCACTACACTTGTAACTTCTGCTTGTCTATGATCTTCCCGATTCTGCAGTGTGCTGTTTAACAACTATCTAAACATTGCAAATTTGCATTGTACACCACAATATGCAAACAGTTTTCATGTACGTCAAAAATGTTTTAATTAGTTGCAAGCAGAATTGCAAGTTAACTACATTTACAGGGATTAGAGGATGACCATTTGCCTTTAATACAGATGCTCATGAAATTTTAGTTCACACCATCTGTACCCTTTAGAAATTTTACAAGCCAGCCACCCCATCAATTTCTTGTACTAAACACGGCTGAAAAATTAGTTTAATAACATCTTAAAATCCTTGTTTTGGCATACAACCATGACAATATAGCAACAAGTTAACAACGTTTGTTGTTCCACAGTAATAATATCAATTTCTTGCTTTCCTGTAGCTCAGTGGTAAGAGCATTGCGTTAACAACTCATGTTTGTGGGTTCGAACCCAGGGGATTGCAGATACCTATGTAAAATGTATAGGATAATGCTATGTAAGTCGCTTTGGATAAAAGCGTCTGCCAAATGCCTAAATGTAATATTTCACAAGTAATATTTGCATTTTCAGTGGGTGTTCATATATTCTGTTAACCCTTGTGCTCCTGGAAGCCCTATGTAAACATTTTACCCCGATTATGAACGAGCAAAACTAAAGAAGAAATACATTTTTATTCTGATATTTTTCCAATACAACTTGCAGATTCCAAACAAAGGACTAAAAAGGATTTTCGATTTTGTGTAAAACTAAATTCATCTTAAAAAGGTCAACCTAAAAAACCCCCGGATATAACAATCATATGCAAAAATTGAAGATACTACAATATAAAGGTGTCTAGGCGTGACCATAGAAATATGGCAATAACATTTATTTTAGAACTTATGCAGTATTTTATTTCAATGACAAAAATAAGTGAAAAATTTGTTAAAAACATACATATTCAATACAACTTTTTTGGTACAAATTCAACTCAATACAAAAAAAGCCCTGCAGAAGACAAGAAAACAGAAAACAGTCTGATGTGTGCACAGGAATGTAGCTTTAGCATATATGCTTAACAAGTCTCACATCACAATCAAAACGGTAAAAAAAATTATTCGATATCACTTTTGACAAGCAGTTTCTTTCCAGCTTTTGGTTGAGCGCAGGGCTGATCATGCTTTTTTTGAGCCCTACAAGGAAGAGGAAAACAAATTAATTTGCCATGCAAAAGCAGATATGGTATGGTAATAACAAGAAAGAGGAACAGAATAATCAATGAAATCTTTGTGTATTTGTTTACTCAATTGGCAACACCCAAAATGGCTATCAGAGTAATACCGTTTCATTCCGTATTTCTGCTGTTCCGCCTCTGGCATCACGGCCATCAATTCCAAACTATGGTTTATGGTCCTTAACATCTCGAAGCGATCCTTGCCCCGAATCTAGGAAAATGTTGATTGAGTACAAATCCTTTCACTGTGTGCAAAGATACATGCTACATAAAACTGCATTGATTTTATAAAACAATTATTTTGTTACTCACATGCAGAATGTATACATCATCATCGCTACTGCTGTCATTCTTGATCTTCTTGGACGCAGAATGAGGTGTGGGAAGCGACCCTTCAAACTGATTCTGACGTTCTGATGTGAAAAATGGATGGAAAATAAATACAATAAATACGTTTCTGTACACACAATGCATGTTAATATTATTATTTAAAAACAAATAGTCCTAGTCCTATCCACAAAGTGTTAAAAACAGGGCCACAAGTATTTTCTCCTTTTTTTTATTCAAAAATGGTGAATGCAATTGCAAATTCCTTGCTTTTTTCATTGCTTTGTTGTAAGTTGGGCCTGACAATGGACAGTGAATATAGTCCCACCTCTTTTTTGTTGCTTACGTCATGTGGTAGAGAGTTGTTTTTAGAGGAGGAGAGGATCTTTATGTTTTTGATTCAAGAATACAAAAAAATAATGGTGTACACGGATAAATCATTTATAATAAACACAGCAAACACTGTCTAAAACACTTTTCCTGTTTGATTTCATGGTGACGTTAAAGAAGCAACATTATAACAAGTTCAAAAGCTTTCAACAAAAGTCATGTCTGTCAACCCATTCAGCTTACTTTCAGTCCGCTCATTTCAAATCGCTTACTTCTCTTTGTCCCTGTAACTTTCTCCCCAGTAATGCTCTTAACATTCTCCTCTTCGGATTTGCGATCACGGCCCGGGCAGGCACATATGCGAACTTCAAAACACTGCCGACCAAGCACCTGTCCGCTATTAACACAGAAAACAAACATTTGCTCTGGTCTCCAGTACCAGCACAACTACGAAACCAAAAAAAAGAAAGTAAACGGAAGAAGTGGACTTACTCGTACGTTTCCAATGTCATGATAGTTAAAATTGGACGTCTGTTCATACCACCTATGCAACTGCTGTTGCACATATAATTCAGCAGCACAGTAGTTGCCATGGACCCCAGCTGGAGAGATAACCAAAAAAACATCAAAAACAAATAGATACCTTTAAAGCAGTCAAATCTATGTGAAAACCGCACAGCATATCTCGACCTTTGACAACTGTGGTGACAACCTACCTGTGGAGATACGTATGGCAATGTCACGCTGTGTCTTTTTGTATACAAATCCTTATGGTATTGGGCTCCCGGGTTGCCCTCTACACGGATCAGATGTTTACGCTGAGAAACATCTGCGGAAAGAAAAAATGGAGACAATCGTAATAGACACACTAGTGTCAATAGCGCGACAAGTCATTACCAAGCTGAAGACATTATTACATTTCGCTTAACAACTAGACTTTTCAAATAAAGAAACTATACAGTATTGATAATGTATTTTACCATAATGAAATTTGGGAGCAAGATCTGTACCCAGTTTAAGATCAGTGGACCTGTTGTTTGGAAAAAGCAACAAAAATGCAAGTACGAAAGAAATAAATTCCTGAAGCTCTATATTGAGAATAAATTGTTAAAACTAATGTATTTTATACCTTTTAAAAGAGTAAATAAATGTATATATATCGTCACTGTCAGAATGAAGATTAATATCTCCATTTTTATTAATTAACTTTTCATAAATCATCACTATTGGTCCACCCTTCATGTTTGCCTGTGGGTTTACCAAATATTTAACCAATAAAGTGTACAAAGAGCTTTGTGTGTTTGACAACTATATTAAAATGCTATGTTTTTTTATTCCTTTCCTGTAAAGTGGCAGTTTTACAAGAGACAAGCTTTCAGTCCGACAGCAACAATATTATATTAAGTACTATATAACACTATTTATTATATTCAACACTGAACTAGGAAAGTTCTGTGTAGGGCAACTTTATTTCCATTGCAAAACAGATCGTAAAATATCCTGTCTTGGGCTTGGCCTTTGATTTCTGTAGAAATTATATGTTGGTAAACAACATTAAACACTACTGATCAAGACATTTCCAAAAAACTTCAGTAAAATACCATTATTTCTGAACTGTTATGTTAAAAGTTTGAGTTAAAGGCAGACAAACTCAAAACAAAAATTGGAAACACACACCTTCACTGTTTTCAGCTACATTTTGGTGATGTGGACATCGGATCACCACCTCGGAAACATGTTCAGATTTTTTATAGATCGCTGTGGCTCTCAACATAGCACCCTGAGGTGGTTCTCTCCCAACCAGCACATCCGCAGGGCAAGTTTTTGCAAGCTGACAGTACAGTTTATTCAGCTTCTGAGAATACTGTAGAGAAAAACACATTTCAAAGCAGAACTATTCTTATCTCTAACATAAAAAAATGAGATTCCAGCGCATATAAATGTCTGGATAAAGTAAAGTACTGAATAACTTGACACTTTGTGTTTGAGAAACAATGTTGCAGCTAACAAAAAAATTATTAATTTATAATATAGCTTTCTCTCCTTAGGACTTCTATTTCCCCGTAGTTCCCTTTACCTCCAAAGCTGAAATCTTTTACCTAAAACCCACTATGAGGTGGTTTTACAGGGTGGGGGGTCTTAACCCTTGCCTTGCAATACACGTGATGTAGCTATAGGACATGCCCGGTCATGCTACGTTCCTATTGTCATCCCACAACCTTATTGGCTCCAAAGGGTTGACTTGATATTCACTCTCCTTCCAAGCGAAACAAGACTTTCTGGTAAAGAATGATGTCACACTTAGTTTATGTGCCTTCTAATTAAAAATGTACTTCTGGAACTACAAGAAAAGACTGAAGAACAAAACGCATGGTAAGAGAACGCAAGCTTCTTCAGAACTGAGCATTATTGTATGGATCATTTTCAATCAGCGTCACATTTTAGTTATCTGGTCATTCTTATAGATTTCTCTTGATATTCCTAAAGAAAAGCGCAGTCGTTTTTATAAGAAAATATACTGATACTCCTTGACTTATGTTCTAGAAGTTTCACGAATGAATGCCACATACATCTTCATTCAAGAACAACCCATTTTTAAAAATCCATTTCAGATCCATTTAATAAGAAGCATTTTCGTTTTTCTCATAACTCACAGTGGACGTGGCAGACTTTGCAGTGCTGGACTGATTGAAGCGTAACTTGAAGTCATACTCTCCGGGATAGTCGGTTGTAGAGGGCACTACAGTGGAAGGAGGAGGTTGGTTATCCACAACTGTGGCCACACTAGCGGACGCATCGGTGGTATCATCGGTGTCCGTGAGAGCAAGATCAAAATTCTCTGCAAAACTTCCTTCGGGCAATGCCTGTAGTAAAGCAGAGGGTTCGGATTTAGGTACAGTCGCCAGTTTTTTTATTTCATTCTGTTACGGGTTAGAGAAATGTCAATTATCAGCAATAAAATTAATGTAGCAGTTAATGCCAAAGGAAAAAAACTACTTACTGCACTGAGCCAAGCATCGCTGTTTGTACGAGGTAGATCTATAAGCAGATTGTTTAATCCTCTAAGAAAGTGAAAACAGAGATTATAAAAAATAACTCGTGTTACATGAGAAGGTATATTTCTAAAAAGTAATGGTATGAAACGAATCAGTTAACAGGAAATTACATGCAAAACAAAAATCACAGAAATATTAATAAACACATTATTAACAAACAAGGGTTTAACATATTTTTAAATTATGACACTTGCTTGGACGTACATGTCCCCCCATATCTGCTCAAACTTGTCATCGCTTATGGGCAACTCGGTTGACTCTTTGTAACTCATGGCTCTTGTCCCCTGCAGCCTGCTGAGGGACCACAAGAGTGCACTGGAGACTAGGGAACAGGAAAAAGACAGGTTTTTTTCTATTATGCATTTGAACAATATAATTACAGGCAAGACAACAGACAAGTTGGAACGAAATACAACACAGAAGTGCATGTCTAGAACGTTATTAATTGTGGAAAACACAACATGGAATCCAAAAACGGAAATGTTTCTATTGAAAGTTAGGTTGGTAAAGCATAATGCGGACACGAAAATCCGACATTTTCCGATATCAAAATCTGAGCTAACAAATGGCCCGCGCTCGAGTGGTTGGGGATTTCCACAGTCAAACAACACCAAAACAAAGGAAGTCACAAAGGCAGACAGTAAACTTGACTTGGTTATCAAACACACTTGCGGTCGGAGACACATTACAGAAAATTGCCGAAATTAACAAAACCATCGATTGTGTTGCGATTAAACATTAGAAAACAAATAAATCAGAGCTCTGTATTTAGAAATAAAAGAATATCACTTCGCAGCAGGCCTTCGTCTAATCTATCGGAAACGCCTTAACGCAAAACCTCGTCAGATAACCGGTTAACTGGAAAATAAGCAACAATCGCGTTATTATAAATCACACTGCTTGTTTACTTTAAAATATTACATTTGTTGTTTTTAGATCATTGGTTGTAAGACGAATTAAAACCCGCGCACTGGAACAATACCTCGCCTCTAAGTGAAGCTTTTTTCCCAAGTCTCCAAACTTCTCCCGAACTCAATGATAATATTATTAAAGAAAATCAAACATGAAAACGCAAACACGTGTTATGTTTGCAAACTCTCATGCACTTCCCTCCATAGATATCAAAACTAGATGCCGCTTCGACCTCTACGGGCAGGCACGTAGACGCGCCCGCCATCTTGGAACGGGCCGCTGGCGTCACTCACAGTACGCTAGAATGCCACAACAATTCCCGAAAAGTGCACATAGCCTTTCGTTGTTGTCATGTGTTAGTGTATGAACTATAATATTTGAGTTTATGCAACAACAAATAATAATACACAGTGAGCTTGCTCTTGGGCGTAATAAAATCATTCATTACGAGCAGATAACAGAATTAAAGATTCATAAATAAAATCATTTTAAGATTGACAGCTAAATAACAAAATCCTTCCAACCCTAACCTGTGGATAAAAAACGTTAAAACAGTTACAAAAGTAGACCGGTTCCACTGGAGAGTATCAGAATTGGCAACACATA
Organism: Barbatula barbatula; assembly: GCF_947034865.1. Taxonomy (NCBI): domain Eukaryota; kingdom Metazoa; phylum Chordata; class Actinopteri; order Cypriniformes; family Nemacheilidae; genus Barbatula; species Barbatula barbatula. The sequence goes on from NC_136766.1 coordinate 7,955,236, forward strand.
CCGGTTCGCACCGTTCCAATATGGCGGACCTACGTATAGCAGCCCATAGAAACAGACGCTAATGCGGCGTCTAGTTTTGATATCTGTGCTTCCAGCATTCACAAAATCGAAAGTAGGGTAGTCACGTGTGCACGATCACGTGACAAACCGGAGCCGCATTATTTGAATTCCCGATCGGAACAATAAAGCAGTTTTGTCTTAAAATGACAATTTAAGGAAACAATAAACGCTCTGTGTCACTGCAAGTGATATGTTAAGACTATCGTGAACGAAAGAGATATTAGATTTTTTTAACATTACAATATTTGGAGGTCAACAGTCGGGCAAGGTTCTCTGATAGCTAAATTCCACAATTGCCCCAGCTGTGTTCTGTAGATTAACATCATTTCATCTGCTGTTTTTATATAATTCATATTCATACCCCTTGTATATACTTTGTATACACATACTTTAATACTTTACGACTTTCATTGATATGCTATAAAATCTGCTTCACATCACCGCAGATACTATAAAGAAAAAAGCATGGCATCATTTATTATTTAATATAGGCCTACATTTTTACTTTATTTAAACAAAATAGCCTACAGCTCTCTGTGCTAATGTGGGTCTATTCTGTATTTCGTTGCAATTCTCTATATCTGATTGCAATTTTACATTGATGCTAAAATACTTTTTTCTGAAAAGTAATATTATTGCATGTAATACAGTTCATATTTTTTTTTAATTATTTGAAAAAAATGGGTAATTTAAGACCAAAGCTATTCCATCATCTGACTCAGATGACATCTATGTGACTATTAGATGGTCACGCCGCTTGAGAACATGGCCATGGTCTGGATGTCCGCCTCACTCTTTTGATCCAATGATCTTTCAATTAACCTATACCTATTAATACACTTCTAAAAAAGCGACGTTGGATATTTCGAGTAATGAAAACCATTTCTGCAAGAGATCCACATTATGTAGCAGTGTAATCAAAATATTATTTAAACATCTAATGTCTACTGATCAAAGTATCTGCATTATGAGAACAACTTCAATGGATCTTGTTTCTTTGGCTTTAGTGAGTGAGGCACACATGACTCTGGCTGGGGCCCTTAGTTCAGCTGACTGGTGTCGGGTTCACCCGCTCTTTCTAAGCCAAGAACATCAGAGGGAGTAAACTGGGAATAAAACAAGGGAGTGAGGGAAGGTGGTGTGTGCCGGGGGCGTGTTAAACGGCTGGGGGTGTGTAGTGGGCAGAAAGGCAGGGCTAATAAACAGAGAGAACGTCAGCAGACATTTTTCCATTGCGTCGCTGACGGCTTTTGTGTCGCAGCGAGGATGAGACCCATTACCCTCTATTCGCAAATCACAGCTTAAAAAAAGAGGCCCATGCGTTAAGATATAAATGGTACAGTCCACAATTGAGGACCACCTGTTGCCGGGAGGGATTCTTTTGGTGTGACATGGGAATGAGTTGCAGAGGGGGGTATAGGCAGAGTTTGTGACCCCGCAGGCATGTGTTCTAAAATAGTAAGGGATATTTGTGATATGAAAAGCTGGACAATGGAGATAGGTTAGTCTTAGATAAACTGTCAGTGTGCCTCTGCAATGCTTGTCCCAGGTGTGTAACTGATGCTGTGAAAATCACATGCTCGAAAAACATAAGCTCTAATAATACTTTCAGCCCCTATTAGTGAGAATATACAAACAGCACAAAAACTCCATGTTTTTCCTTTTTTTCCTTTCAAACTAAATGTTTGTGAATAGTGTGTCTGTTTTATCTCTTATAAAGTTTAATTTGTATTATCTTTAAGTCTTTGCAAAGAACATTTGAAACAATTTAAAACATTAAGGACATTGTTTCTTATACAGACCCCTTTAATGCAATGACACATAAGGTCAAGAAAATTGTGTGCACAAGCAAAACAGCCTGGGAGGATTGGACCTAATGGAAACAACCAGTCTTGCGACTCCTTTCGCGTAGATCTAAACCCCTCCCATCCGCCTCAGCCCAATCCTCAAAAATCACTGCTGGCCAAGAGTGAGTGAGCATGTGTTCTGATGTCCACCTCTTCAAACATACTGTGTCATAGAGGAAATTATAGATACTGGAGGTACAGGGATAGGACAACTACAGAACGTGCCAGGGGCTTTCGTTTTTTGTTTAACTTTATTTTCTAACATTTTTGTTAAAAGAACCGATTCAATTTCCAAACCAGTTATCTTGGAATATTATCTTTTGAAGTTTACACTCCGTGGTGTGAGGCAGAACCAAGGACTCAGCGTCATGCCGGATGGGTTTCAGAAGTTAGGAGGGGAGGTAATGACAACAGATTATGATGTTATGTAATATAAGCTTATAATATCAAAGTGTATTTAAAAAAATGAATATAAGCTTACCTTTATAAAAGCACGAAGAGCTTATATTACTGTAATTCTATCTTTTCTATGGTTTTATACATGATAAAGTTGCTCTCGAAGATTGCAGTGTATAATGCGAGACTGAGATAATAATGTCAACATTGCACACAAAAATATGTAAATGGCAACAAGTTCCAAGGTCAAATGTTTACCTTTAAATAACTTAGAAGTCACAGCATTGCATCATACATTCTTTTGAAAACAATAAACCCTCTGTAGCTTAGTTGTATCGCAACGCTAAAGAGGCTACTTATTATGCCGGCATGTCTCAAAATCACAGATACTATAAAAACGATATTCTAATGATAACTTTGCATGAAATCGTTTCAAAATGTACCCATGAAATAAATGGACGCAATCTATCCCTTGTGAAATTGTTAAATGTATCATTACAAAACACAACACAATAGGCTCATAACACAACAAAACCCACAGAACTGTAATAGTGTTAAATGATGATACTTCAATATTTTCGATTTCAGTTCATAAATATTTTTGTAATGAACTGTTAAACCTAAATGTTATAAACAGCAAACATTTTGAACTAAATGTATATTGTCTTAATTTACACAAGCTGTGTTTGTTTAAGCAATCCACTGTATTTCTTAAACCACATTTTGTTTGAAAAAACTTCTGAAGGCTATCACTTGAAAATAAGTTAGTGCCAATACAGATATTATTTTCAGTGTGATATGATAAAGAAAGTCTCATTGGTAAGAGAAGCACATTTTGATTCTCTCGTGGTTAGTCAGCAGATATAAACAGTACAAGAGTCCGGGTTCTTCCCGCGCTCCTGTCAGTCAGTGAAAAGACAGGTGTGAGGTCTGTACTGCTAATTCAAAAGTTCAAACTGCAAATGTCGCATGAAGCACAAAGACAATTTGACATCTAAACATGAAACATTTAAATGAGCGGCAGACAGTACTTCTTTGCTTTAATAAATTGCATGATATAATGAGAATTGTTTGTTTTGAATAGATGAAAAATCTGCCTGCTTCAACAGACATGTGATGTTGCAAGTGTAAACATTGATGTATGTGTTGTGTGTCCTGCAGAGAATAACTGGAACTCTCGCGCTATCGGTGTTTACAGCTGTGCTGGGTTCCCTTCAGTTTGGCTACAACATTGGTGTGATCAATGCTCCTCAGAAGGTAAGATTAAAATTTTTTATAAAATCTGTTAAATTATAATATAAAAATGACACCCAACCTTTTATTTATATTTTATAATACTATGATACAGCAAAATGAAATTAAGTTTAATTAGATAAATCACTTACGTGATAGTTGTGTGATAGTTTCTGTCATCATTTACTCAACCTCTTGTCATTTCTAGCCTTTATGACTTTCGTTCTTCCGCAAAACACAGAAGATATTTTAAAGAAAGTTTGTTACCGAACAGAATTGTCCCACGTTCACTTCTAGAGACACAAGAGAGGGGCCTTATTATCAACATTCTTCAAAATATCTTATTTTGTGTTCTACGGAAGAAAGAAAGTCATTCAGGTTTGAAATGACGAGAGTGTGAGTAAATGATGACAGAATTTAAACTTCTATCACTTTAAAGCCTTTTTCCTTATTTTTTTCTTCTATGGTAAGAGACACAACAAAATAACTTATCAGGAGTCTAGACCTTGTGAATGGGGATAAACACTATTAGAAATGTCATACAGTAACATGTTCTCTTCACACCCTCCAGTTTTGTTATATTAATTTCTCTGTAAATCCAGAACAGATAAAACAGAGCTTTTATATACTCCGAGATACATTTCATAATCCATAAACTAATTAATGTCCACATCTCCAAAGTGCATCATTATAAGCTTCTTTAGTGTGAAAACAATGGTGTTATAAAAGGTCTGTTATTATGTTGTACGGTAAACCACATACATCTTATTCTAGCTCATTCTCTCAGAGTGTATGTGAGAGAGATATATTAGATGTGTCATTTCCACACATGGGCCCAGAATAACTCACAACTAATGCCTGTGCTATTGTTTCTACTTAAAGGTCAGAATTTAGGAATCACTTTGTTCTTATCAGTCTTCAGGTCACCTGAGTATAAAATCTTTTAATATTTAACAATATTACTGTTAAAGATGGTCAGGTTTTTTCAAATTCACTTTCACAACTAGTAATTATTTGGAAGTTAATACACACATACTACATGAGCAAACAATCTCAAGTATATGCCAATGTTTTATGTATTATTTAATTAAAACTAGATTCAGTTTTCTTTCAAAAATCTTGATCCAAGGTTACTTCATATATTTCCTTAACTGTTAACCTCATGGCAACCATTGTAGGTCTTTCAGGTTGTATTATATGTGTGTGGATGTTTGGTCCCAAAAGACACTATAGAACAGGCCTAACTGTGTCCATTAAAAATGTAAATTTAAGCATAACATATTGATGAGGCATATTTAATATAAACAAATCTCGCTCTCACCTCAGATCATTGAGCAGGAGTATAACTCAACATGGACAGAAAGATACTCAGAACCGATCTCGCCACAAACACTGACATCTCTGTGGTCACTCTCAGTGGCCATCTTCTCCATTGGGGGCATGTTGTCGTCCTTCTCTGTGGGAATCGTCTCAGAGTTTTTTGGCAGGTGAGCATTGGTAGAGAAGAGCAATGTCAAAATAATGGTAAGTGGGGGAAATGGTAAAACACTGCACAGGATGGATTCATGTTTAGATTAATTTATTTTGATGTAGTTATTATTTGTCAAAGTTTGTCTGATATTTATTCAAAGAGATCTTTAACACTTTTCTAAAATTATGCTTTTTAGTGATAAGGCATCTTAATGGCTCTCCGGTGGCAACAGGTTGTAACAATTGTGTAGGTAACAACCTGCCCTTAAGGTTTCATGGTCAGTTAAGGTCATGATCACGTCCTTTGTCATTGGGTAAAACTTAGCTACAGAACATTCCAGTAAGGATTGCTGTAACTAGTAAAGGCAAGGTCATGAGTCCGATTCCCATTGGATACACAAAGTAATACTTTACTGCACTTTGAAAGTGTCTTCAAAAAACAACAAGAAAGGTTTTGCACATGTCCTAGCCTACATAACTTATTGCGAAATATATTGTCAGGACAATGGATGTAAAAATGTAATCATTATAGTAGTTGAAAAATGTTCTATTGTCAGTCTTTGTCAGTCAGTCAACAATTGTGAAACACGTAAAACGTGGATGCGTTGTAGACGTTTGCATGACTGGTGAACATGTCTGAAACTGTTGATAATAATTTCATTTTATATTCTGTTTAATATGATAGGAGAAAAGCAATGCTTATCAATAACCTGCTTGCATTTATTGGTGGAGGCCTGATGGGGATGTCCAAAATCTGCCGATCATTTGAAATGACGATTTTAGGACGCTTTGTCATTGGAGCATATTGTGGTAAGATTTCAGCCTTGCTATATTAAACGTAATTGTTTCTAAAATGGACAGTGCGTCCAAAAATAAAAAATTCTGACACCCTTAATTTATTTGGAAGATATTATTTGGGAGATATTTGGAAGAATGCTTGTAACCAAACAGTTCTTGGCCACCATTGACTACCACGGTGAAAAATTAAAGTGAAGTATCTGTGCAATCGAAGGTCAAGTGCATGACCTGGTTTTGTCGAGCATGCAAGGGTGCAGCAAACACCAGACGAGCCCCATCATGTTAAGTCAGTCACACGTACACACTGCTTTAGTGTTAACTGCATGCCGAAACAGTGGAGGAACGACCGGGTGTATCTGTTGCAATCCACTGTACTGCTTTTGCTTAATAAAGGCACGTCAGTAATTGTAAAAAAAGATGTATAGCATTACATTTAAGTGGTCAGACATAGGCTATGATTCAACTAACATCAACATACAGTAAGTATCTGGAAAAAAATAATTTTCCTAGCTGTTTTAACCATCATGGCACAAGGTCAACGTCAGCGGTTATGAAGTACAGTTCACATAGGTGTCCTAAAGTAACTAGAAGTGTAGTTATTGACATTATGTTCTGCTAAATTTTACAATCAGAAAATGTTGTGTAATGCAATGTAGCTTTATTGCAACACTATAAAGATCAATTTAACCCAGCACACCCTAATGTATTTCCTCATTAGGTTTAGCATCAGGATTGGTGCCCATGTATGTGGGTGAAATTGCCCCTACCCGTCTGAGAGGAGCTCTGGGCACACTGCACCAGCTAGCCATTGTCACAGGCATTCTCATCGCACAGGTACACTATAATCCTTTGTTTAAATTTTCACCTTCACCAATAGCGTCTATCATTGGATTTGCTACAGTGTTTACTGTTTTACCTATTTCTCTGCAGATCTTAGGTCTTGAGTCTCTGTTAGGCAGTGAGAAATTGTGGCCTGTGCTCTTGGGTATTACCGTGCTCCCTACAGTCCTACAGATGGCACTGTTGCCTTTCTGCCCTGAGAGCCCACGATTCCTCTATATAGTCCGTTGCCAGGAGCACCATGCAAAGAATGGTGAGGTTCTGGGATGTCAAAACATTAAAATGTTATAGTTTACTTTAAGCTGTAATGTACCACAACCTGTGTGACTTTTTTCTGTGCGGAATACAAATGATATGTATGTGTGGCAGTCTCAGTTCACTTTAATTTTATGAAAAAACAGCATGAACTCTCAAAATTTATTTTGTTCCCCAAAGAAGAAAAAAATCTGTTTTGGGTAAACTAACACTTAGCACAAGCAACCCTATTACTGTCTAGGGAATATAATTACGCACCGGTTAACCTTTAGCTAAACATTTGCAGCTTTTATTACATGTTCAACATGTTCTACCAAGAAAAATGTCAAGCCTTCCACATTACACCACAGGCAAACCACAAATACCTTTTTAGTATGCATTTCTAAGAAAATGTATGAATGAAAATCCAACTTTTAGATAAGCATATTGACATTTGTGAATTGGCCCTAACAAGTAAGGCAAACACAAAGACAAAGATCAATAAACAGTTTAACCTGTTTTTGTTTCCCTTTTTCAGCTGTACGGCGTCTTACAGGGCGTCTGGAGGTCAGTGATGACCTGGCTGAGATGAAGGAGGAGAAGAGGAGGATGGACATGGAAAGGAAGGTGTCTATAGCTGAGCTCTTTCGCTCTCCTCTCTACAGACAGCCCATCATCATCTCCATCATGCTACAGCTCTCCCAGCAGCTGTCTGGAGTTAATGCTGTAAGTATGCTGTACTTAGTTTTCGGTCGAGAAAAAGATGCTAAATATGAAAATAGAAGATGAGAATTTGGAATTGGAAACTGAATGCAACTTTCTCACATGACTTAAAGGGACAGTTCACCTCCCCAAACATTCTGTCATCATTAATCATCCTCAAGGTTGTTCCAAATCTGTTTAAATGTATTTTTTCTGATGAACACAGAGAAAGATATTTGGAAGAATGCTTGTAACCAAACAGTTGTTGGCCACCATCTACTACATTAGAAGGAAAAAGTATAAAAAGTGCCCCAGAACTGTTTGCTGTGTTACATTGTTCAAAACATTTTCTTTTGTGTACAACAGAACAAATACATTTGTAAAGCTAATATCCCTACTATGGTAGTCGAAAGCGGCAGAAAGCAGTTTCAAGCATTCTTCCAAACATCTTTCTGATAACAGGATCTTCATTTTTGGGTAACTTTTCCTTTAAGCGACTAACTTTTCCTGGTCTAAAAATGATCAAATAGTAATGTTATTAGGCTACCTTGTAATCCTCTGTCAGAATTTTTTTTGTCAAATGTTTAATCTGGTAATTCAGCACTGCAATTATGTTTCACTATTATGGGAAATAGAAAGTTTTAATACATTTCTAGCAGCGAAATGTTTAGTGATATAACTAATAGGTGCCTTACAAATGGTACCTATGTTTTGTTTTCGATTTTGAATTTCTCAGATCTTCTACTATTCTACTGACATCTTCAAGAAGGCTGGGGTTGGGAGTCCAGCATATGCCACCATAGGGGCTGGAGTTGTCAACTGTGCCTTCACTGTGGTCTCAGTATGTAAAAACAGATAACATGATTTTTATTATATTCATTTATTTAACTATTTAAGTCATTATGAGTCAAAAATCCAACAGTATCTAATTTAAGATTAGGATTTAATTTACGATTATAATTACTGACCTCTCTATTACTTGCTTGTCCAATCCACAGCTTTTCCTGGTGGAGAAGATGGGCCGTCGGACACTGCACATGCTAGGGCTTGGAGGAATGTGTATCTGTGCCATCATCATGACAATTGCCCTCTCATTACTTGTCAGTCCTGCAATGTTTTTAAATGGAAATTATGGAATGCTTACATTACACAATGTTTTTATCTTCTTAAAATTTTCTATTTCATCACATTTTTCCTTATATTCACAACCAAAAGAAAGTATTCTATTTGCTTTTAATTGCAAAAACTAAACCCCAATACTAAGTACTTCATTGAAGATAACAGAACTGTTGTTTTCTTCCGTAAAAAATTTAAACATTTTCAGTTACATTTGACTAATAATTATCTTTACATACTCTTTGTCTTCCATGATCTCACTATCAACATTTAATGTTTGCTTTTTTGTTTGCATTGACAGGAGACTGTGCCTTCAATGACCTACATTAGCATGATAGCCATTTTTGGTTTCGTAGCTTTCTTTGAAGTGGGTCCAGGACCTATCCCATGGTTCTTTGTGGCTGAACTTTTTTCACAAGGACCTAGACCTGCAGCCATGGCAGTGGCCGGCTGCTCCAATTGGACAGCCAACTTTATCATTGGCATGGGGTTCCAGTATGTTGCTGTACGTACAATGGAAAAAGTGTTTTAATTTTATGGTTTCATTTTTGGTTCATGTTGAATCGATTTTACTTAATACCATCTGTTTTTACTGCAGAATTTAAGTGGCCCATACGTTTTCCTCATCTTTGCCACGTTCCTCCTCTTCTTTCTACTCTTCACGTTCTTCCGGGTTCCCGAGACACGAGGCAAGACTTTTGACCAGATCTCAGCCACCTTCCATCGCAATCCACAAGACATGATGGACATGGATCTGGAAGAAGGGAAGCACAGTACAGAGTTGGACTACCTAGGATCTGATGGGACAGAGAACTGAAGCCTGAGAGTGAAGGAGATGGTGGATGGGGGCCAGCACTGACCTTTCATGGGGCCTTAGAAAGGATACAGGAAAATGTAAGCATACCAATAAGAGAAGAGTTCACATTCAGAAGAGTTTGGATATTAGCCATTATGGTGAGAAAGATGGTTACTGGTCTTGGGAGAAAGTACAATATTGTTTGAAAAGGAGCAAGAGACTTGAGATTTGGATTTCTGCACTTTATCTACACAAAGGTTTCTGTACACTGTAAAATAAATCCTGTAAAAAAATGGACAAAGTACTGGCAGAAAATAACCAGTACATCTTTCCTTTAATTTCCGTTCATGCTAAAATGTAATTCAATGCAGTGCAAAATGTAAAATACAGGTAAAGCAACTGTAAAAATGAATACGGAAAATTCCTTCATATTAATACAGTATGCTGTGCCCTATTTTTACAGATTTTTTTTAGTGTAAGACACAAAGCCAATAAGTAGCACAATGTCTTTTGCATTTCATGAAAATCAGCAAGTTTGGACATATGAGGTTTCGGAAGGAAAGCCACAATATTTTAGTTTGAGCTTTTCGTTATCAGAATAATTTTTAGCTGAGACGTTCTCATTTTCATTAAAAACAAACTATTTAATGCCAACTGTCAAATGTTTTAAGGATGAAATGCTTTGTTTAATAGTTTTTGCACAAAGCTAAAATAAAATTAAGTACAAAAAGACAGAATTAGGCCCGATTCACATTTCGCGGCTAAAACCGCGAAGCCACGAGGTTTTAGACTCCGAAAAATTGAATTATTTCCATCTCGATGCAGCGCCAACATTTTTTACATTTAAAATAACGAATTTGCGCGCAGATAAGACGCGAAATGTGAATCGGCCCTTATGCCTGGTGCACACCAAAAGCGAAAATTCGCGTTCCACACTCTGTATTTCTCGCGGGAAGGGTTTGTTATTTTCGCGTGACTGACAAAACGGAACACGGGATTAACGAGCGTTCGCGTCTAAACACGTCTTTGCATTGACTTTGTATGTAATTTCCTCACGTTTGGCGTGAACCCAGTGTTAAAAACACACATTTATTCTGCCTTCAAGTTCTCTCGGAAATTAGATATTTCCCATTCCAAACCGGAAGTAAGGTTGACATTATACGTATATAGCAACATTAATATTACTAATGATTTAGTAGCATTAAAAGATTACAAGTAGGCCTATCTGCTTATAATAAAAGACCATACATTTTTATTGAGTTAAAATCAAATTTACGAGAGCACGTGAACCAGCATTAGATCTATAAGCAAGTATAATAATCCATGGTTTAAGAAACTGTTAAATGAACATAGAGCTAAATTTATAGTCCCTTATAAATCCCTTTCCTTAAAGATTAGAAATGTGTTAAAGCATGTGCCGTTTGACAAGTGAAAAAATGACAAAACTTTTTGAATGTGTATGGGTTTGTGTTCTTTGTTGTTCTGAGGTGTGTGTGTGAGAAGTGCATCTTGTGTTTATTTATATGATTGAATTAAACAAGCTTTTGTCGTCTGTTGAAAGAATTCAGAATTACATCAGTTTGATTGTTGAAAATGTGGTCCAAAGACACATTTACAGTAACAGAAATAATAATTTGATCCCCTGCTGATTTTCCAAGTTTGCCTGCTTACAAAGAAATTTAGGGTCTATCATTTTAATGGCAAGTTTGTTTTAACTGATAGAAACGGAATATCAACCAAAAATCAGGATAAGCAATTTATATAAAGGTTATAAAATGATTTGCATCTCAGTCAGTGAAAAGTATTTGATGATTTGGGCTGCCATGTCATCTGATGCGGTTGGTCCACTGCGTTTTCTGAAGTCCAGTCAACCCAGCCATCTACCAGGAAACTTTAGAGCACTTAATGCGTCCTTCTGCTGACAGATTAATGAAGATGCAGATTTCATTTTCCAGCAGGACTTTGCACCTGCCCACACTGCCAAAGGAACCAAATGCTGGTTCAATGACTATGGTGACCAACACTGTTACGGCCAGCCATCACAAGCCCAACGCTCTAACCACTAGGCCACAGCTGACCGGTCAAGAGGAAGATGAGACATCATACCCATCAATGGAGATGATCTGAAGGATGCCAATAAAGCAACCTGGGCTTCCATTACATAGGAGCAGTGTCCCACACTGATTGCCTCCATGCCATGCCGCATTGATGCAGTAATTCATGCAAAAGGAGCCCCAACCAAATATCAAATGCATAGAAATGAACATACTTTTCAGACACCTGATATTTCGGTTTAATTTTTTTATTGATTTTATTTAACATTCAAATTTTCTGACACACAGAAGGCTTGAAATATTTCATTATGTGTAATGAATCTATATAATATATAGGTTTCACTGTCTGAAACCGGTGACAAAAAAAAGTCGACTATTTTTATGATATTCAGATTTTGAGATAAAGGGCTTGTCTACTTTGACAACACCTATTAAGTGTTATTTCCTGAAAAACAGCTAATTTGGACAGATGAGGTTTCAGAGGCACAGTGACGATATGCTAATCTTACAGTTTGAAGATGCCAAATTCTTGACGTAAAAATAACATCAACCATAACATGCAATCACACTCTTAATCTTTTGAATGGATTCAGAGTCAAGTGGCTTTGCAAATACTTTATTTACTCACTTTACTAACATTGCACATAATCCCAATCAAAAAAAAGACATATAAAAAGGACAAAAAAAGACAAAAGTTTGAACAATTTTCGATTTCGATTGGATGTAATTTTTCCCCTTTTGTATTTAGTTATAAGTAAGAGAAGAGCATGTGCAGTATTGGATTGCATTTTCTCTCATTGATGAACTTAAAGTAGCCAAACTGGTCATGTTTTCTCGACTGCTCACCGCCCATAGTACACAACAAAACTATTAAGGGGGAAATACTATAAATATAATAGGGCTTTTGGAGCAGGTTTCTTTTTTGCAATTCTATTTTAAATGGCTAAATATGCATCAGCACAACCCTCCCTTCCCTACCAGCCCTCTTTTGCTCCATGACAGATGAAGGTTCCATACCACAGGGGGTGAATCAGGTGGGGGGAGAGACAACGATGTAGAAGTGAGGAGCAAGTTGTTTGGACAAATGGTTGATGAGAGGTCTTACCCCCCCCAAACTAACCCACCCAGGAACCTATACAGCAACACAGGGAGAACAAGGGAAACGTGAAAGGGAGAGATGGGCAACAGAAAGTAATTCGTGAGACATTCAAAAACCGTGAATTGGGACACTCATCGCAATATCAAAAAGGAGCCTTAATTCACCCCAAGAACATACAGATACACAACAAAGGCATTTCAATCGGTTTGATTATTTGGGAAACAAATTAACTCCAATTAAAACCAATAAAACGTTTTAAACGACACAAATAAAAATTGGACAAAGCCTTTTAGAATACATTGCCTGCTGCTTAATTTGGCTTGGGGTCAGCAGACAACATCTGATGCGTTTTAGCAGTTGTAGCTTGATGGCCGAAACGCAATACCACTTTCAAAACACAGCACCAGTTTAGCTGATGAAGTCCCACCTCTTGCTGGGGTCAAATGATTCCTTCCAGGTCACAGAAATCATTCTGTGCTCTTGGCAGCTGTAGGGGCAGGTGCCTAAAATGAGAAACAGTCGTTAGTATACATATACACGAGGTCTAACAATATGAAAGATGATTTTATTGCCTGTAAGTGCAGGCTCTGAGGTGTTGCACAAAGGTAAATTTAAGTTCATCTTTTTTAGGCAGTCTGGCTTGATATTTTGTCAGCTAATGAAAGGTTGAGCTCAAACTTTTGGGGCAGAAAAACAATATGTGCTCACATTCAACAAAGCACAAATGACACAGCGTTCCTCACCTCAGATTTTTTAGGGGATTGTTTTGGAGACGTTTCAGAAGGCGGCTTAGATCCCCCACCTGGGGAAACAGACGTTTCTTCTGGTTCATCTTCATCCTATAAAGAAAGGGAATTGATATTATGAAGCAATTGGATAGTGGGCTTACAAAACGTAGTTGATCACTAAAATAAATGGATGAAATGTTTCGAGTAGAGCATTAAATTGAGAAAATGCAGTCGTGTTTCTATCCAAAAACACACCAAAATATCAGGCAGTAAGGCTCAGGCCAATGGAACAGAATTTAACAGCACCGTTTCATCACTTCAACTCACTTTAGATGCACCGGATTCAGATTTCCTCTGTCTGCGTCGCCCTAACTGTCTTCGGGGTTTCTGTGGTTGTCCTTCAACCTGCTCCCCATCGGTCTGGCCTTCTTTAGAAGGCGACTCCTGCTCTTCTGCAGGGACCGTGGCCTCTCCAGAGGGTGGACGGGGGCGGAATGGCCTGAACGAATATTTTAAAACTTTAAATATGTTCACCTAGCTTAATAATCTTTGACTTTAAAACATCAGTACAAGTACAAAGATGTACACAGCTCTGTAAAATTTCATCTTTATAATGAAGCTTTGTACCTCATAGCTCCCTTTAAATTGGCAGTGCCACCTAAGTAGTATTGTCTATCTTTCCATAACCAAATTTCAGACTTGCGTAAAAACTAAAATAAACAAATACATTAGAGACGCAAAGGCTTTCTGGATGAAGACAAGCTATTGATAACATTAACCTTCGAAATCGAGGTCTGAACCTGCGTGGTGGAAGCCTCTGATGGGCACCTTCTCCTTCTACATTTCCATCTCCTGCTTCTTCCTAGAGCGGACACAAACATTGCAAAATCCTTCTGATCGACTGCATACAGATATGATCAAATGAGCAGAAACATTTATGCTTAAAAGGGATATTTCAGGGAAAAAAGTCCCCATGTTGTACCCACCCTCAAGGCATACTAACTGAATATGACGTTTTTCTTGAATAATGCAGTCTGAGTTTTTACAACGTGTCTTTAAAAAAACACTTAAGCTACAAAAAGTGATCAAAGAACTACTCAACAGCTCCGTGGTCTTAAAGGTCTTCTGAAGCGTATCAATACGTTTAAGCGAAATATCCACATTGACAGCAATTTTTACCTTAACGTCTAACTTCCGTCATTCCTCAGCTGTGCATGAACCAGAGGCTTGTTTTTCTGGCAAATGACGCAAGTGGCATTTTTCGCGCTGTTCCAATAGCATACAGTCTCCTTGGTGCGGTAGCTTTCGTCGCCACCATTTGCTAGAAATAAAGCCTCTGGTTTACGCACAGCCACAGGATAAAGAAAGTGAGACATTAGCATTAATAGCGTTTGTCAAATAGGGATATTGCTCTTAAAAACAGATCTATTAGCTTCAGAAGACCTTTGTTATGACCAAGGAGCAATGTTGAACAGTTCTTTGATGGGTGGACTTCTTGGACCCCACAACTGCCCCCATTCACTCCCATTCTACCGCTTGGAAGAGAAACAATATATGGCATTATAACAATATATGCATTATTCTTCAAAAAGAAAGTTAGGTTGCCTTGGTTGAGTAAAACATGGGAAAATGTTGTTTCTTGCCTGAAACATCCCTTTAAAGACATTCAACACAAACCATTTCTCTATCCAATGACCTTACCTCGCCTTGCGGCACAACAGGTCTTCTGCGCGGCCGCTGACGTCGTGGGCGAGGCTGAGGTTCTCCCCTCTCCTCATTGCCTTCTCCCTCTGATGTGGGACCAGCAGAATCCCCGGCGGCTTTTGATTCTCCCTCACCAGGGCGTGCATTTCGTGGATAAAATCGTCTACGGAACCTGCGTTTATTAGGGGCATATCGGCTGCCTTTGACAGGTACACCACCTGGCCCGGTCACATTGGATGCCTCAGAACCCTGAAACAGCGCTGAAGTTTAAAGAGACAATAAACTACTTTGATATGGTAGTTTAAGTGCTGCTTACCTTAGTGGCTTCAACAACGTCAAACTCCACCACCTCACCATCCCCCACACTTCTGAGGAACTTTCTTGGGTTATTCTTTTTTATTGCAGTCTGCAATAAGACGTACAGATATAACAGAATGATTTGTAGCATGTGCCTGTAGAATGTAACATTCTAAAGTGATCCATTTATAAAATGCAATAATTGTGTCTTGGTATATTTAAGGTTCAGACAAATATGTGTGATTTGCATGGCTAGCTATACTTAGTTAACTGTGAACTGAAATGGACAGGTCTTCACAAAAAATGGTTGTTAAGTAAATTAATTACCTGATGAACGAACACATCTTCTTTGGTGTCATTCCTGTGGAGGACGAAACAACGGTGAACTTCGAGGACACAGATTTCATAAATCTACACTGTATTTGAACAGAGGGCTTATACAAGTCACAAAGACCTCTCAGAAACTGTATCTTTAAAGTATTTCATTGAATTTGGAAATAAAGTTATAGGTTTTGTAAATCTAGAAGGGGAAACGTATAGAAATGTATAACCATTACTTCTGGGTCACATCTAATTTATGATGACCATGTTTTCTTTGCCACGAAACATCAGGCCCCATATTCTTAAAGCTTCTAAGAATCCTTTAAGAAAACTCAAAATTTTGCTAAAAAAACATACGTAGGAGTCTTATCTTAAGTGACCCAGGACCAATCTGAGAGCAATGGAGCGAGAAAGAGACAAAAACATTTATCTTCGTGAGGAAGTGGGGCTGACCCCGTTATGATGCATGACACAGTCTTTTGCGAAAAAAAAAGAGCATGTTTAAGTATAGGGTTATAAATCGTCAGTTTGAGATTACAGGTGAAATTTTTCCTGTTTGACCATACACACACCAATATATATATTATGTATATATAACTTCTCTTTATTTCCCTTTACCATGCTGTTAATGTTATACTAAACCTATTTGATAAGAAAATTCATGTAGTGATTACTCCTACTGCATTTCTTCCGCTATGGCATTTCTGCCATATTTCGAGATGTTAGCGTGTTAAAATCAGTCACAGACATAATCTCTGCACAATCTAAAGTGTTGTGACATTAATTTACTATCAAATGCATTGTGTGCAAGGCATTTCTTTTCCCTCTTTGCATCGATTATCTCAGCTGCTAAAGAAACTTAAGCACTCTAAGGGTTAAGATGCTTTAACTACTTTTCTCTTTAATAGGATATTTTCTGTAAATTTAAGGGTAAACACCCACATTAAGAATTTTCTTAGTGCAAAGAGTTGCTCCTGGTGATAATTCTAAGATGTTTCATGAATACGGCCCATATTTTCCTTACGAAAGGTACCTTCTCAAATGCAACCACCATGCCATACTGAAATTATATCATTGCTGGTTAGAACAAAAAGTGGACATTTCAAAGACAGCCTGGAACTAAAAGGGTGACAGATCACAAAACAAACCTGTTGATGAAGCCGTATCCATTGCGCACATTGAACCATTTCACGGTCCCCTGCACTGCCGTCGCTGCGATGGAGAGAAGCATACAAACAACATCCGGTGAGATCACAAACGCAAAACAAACAAGACGCGATTTTTCAATCATACAATGGCAATCGTACCCACGCCCGGTGGCCTTGCGTGTGAATATTAACCATAAACTTCGAAACCGTCAAGCAGGACGCCGCATGTTTTCACAAATTCATGAAACGGAGACGATTTAAAAAAAAAACTTAAAGATTTAGTTTAGTAAATCTATGCGCAAATATCGACCACTAACTATAAATGAAGGATAATGTAAAGCGTTTACCTAACGATATGCGGCGCACCTGCAGCGAAATCCCTCCCACCTGAAGCACATGGTGACAGAGCGCAAAAATGTGGGTCACGTTGAACGCACTTTCACTGCGTAAATATCCAAACACAGGTCGGATTCAGATATGGACGGCTTCGTTCGCAGCTTTAGATCCTAGCGGATTCCTTATTTTGTCATAGAGACATAAATCCAAGTGGCAGACAACCGGTTCGACACGAGTATGAAACGAACAACGTGTTAACCGAGGAATACATTAATAATCAAGTCAAACGGTGTATCCAAAAGCATTTCATCTGTACCAGATCGCAAACACGTGGAAGTTAACAATAAAATTCATTATTTTCACTTCACTTCAAAAATGAAACCATGGTGTGAAAACCACGTTGGCATAAAAAACACTTCAGAAAAAATGTGCTTGCAAATAAAGAACACAAAAAGTGAAAAGCATTCAAACAACAAGTAATGTTAAAATCCCTATATATGCTGTACGTGCATCGAATCTCGTTTCATACACAGATTTGTTCATCCGATGAACAGTGTGTGCTAAATAAATGTGTCTTCTAGTGAAGTCAATGATTTCCTACCGATAATTTTTCTCTCAGGTTGAGGTTGAGGTTGAGGTTGTTCAGGCGTCGGTGCTGCGCTCTGCGCCTCCGTGTCGCTCATTTTCTCAATCTTGATTTTGACACCCTCACTCCAACTCGCCAATCTTGGACTCCGGCGTCCACCTCAAACTTTTTATCCCGATTGCCTGTCAGGAAGGGTCGACCGAGCTTCGATTTAATTGGTGTTCGAGCGACCAATCCGCGAGTCCCATCTTCGTACTCGCGTGATCAATTGGGAATGTCTCGCGGGAAAACCAACCAAACCAATCTAGCAACGACGTGTTAAGATATATTTCACTTTGCACCTCATTTTCAATTATGCTCACGTATAAGAACAAACCGATGAAAATGTATTTCACCATGGTCTGACTAGTAATCTTATAGTTCAATCATGACGTGGAGTGGGAAAACAAATGGCAACCAATCCACCTCAAAACATTTGACTATAATAAAACAATTAAAGGAATATTATGTCGTTTTGTGTGACCGTATAAACAGAACAGAACAGAACAGTAACATACAGACTTAATTGATTAAAATTGCTGTGCCTGGTTGTGGCTTCTTTTACCCCATTGCCTCGCAAGCCCATACACATAGGTCACCAGATTCAAGTTTCACTTGACTATATTTATCCAAACGACAACACATTATTCCAACATGCACGCCTTGGGGTTAGAGCGTTGGGCTTGTAACCAGAAGTTTGCCGGTTCGAATCTCAGTGCCAGCAGGTCATGACTGAAGCGCCCTTGACAAGGCACCTTACCCCTGATTGCTCTGCAGTAATGTGCCACTGTAAAAAACTACCTGTAAGTCGCTTTGGATAAAAGCGTCTGCCAAATGAATAAATGGAAACTATAAACGAATGTGTGCGATACTCTTAAAATGCGTTTAAACAAACCAGTGCTTTTTAACCTTTCCGTTTAATTCTATACGATTCTCTCAAACCCGTCGTATACGTTATGGTTATGTTGGTAGTTGAGTGTGCGTGCCAGAAGAACCCACTGGAAGCCATCCGAGTTTGCAGAATAAACGAGCGCAATCCCTATAAATGTCAAATACATGCGACCTTTGAACTATTCAGTAAACAAAAGAGAGGTAACAACTTCGTTTTTATCCTCAATAGTGTGCGTTGTGTTGGTAAAAATGCGCTCATTCAAACTCAAAGCCAGACACGAGACTCCGAGAGCGCGCTCCCGGGCGGACTGGTCCCCCGCCCGCCCTAGAATTTAAAGTGCGAGGGTGAACGCGCATGCGCAGTGGGGAGGAAACTGATGAGGTTTGTTTTATGGTATGTGTGGTTGAATTCATACGGATCATTGAGAGAAAAAGAGAGTTCGGGATTTATTCGTTTGGGCCAGCCGCGGAACAGCCGAACGTGCCACTACCACGAAAGAAAGAGGAAGGAGAAAAACGGCTGCAATGAGAGCAGTGTCAAGATAGGTGAATTAAGTGAATAAGCACAAGAGAGGAATCGTGCAGCTGATAACAACAGACAGATCTGAGAGAGAAAACGGAGAAAAACATCTAGTCGGGCTAACTAGTGGTTGGGCTGTCCCTGAAAGCGTGTAGTGTGGAAAAGACTGTAAACTAGGTAAGTAGCTAAATAAACCATTCAAACAACGGGCATGATCTCACGTACCAACAGCATCCTCCTTCTTGATAAAGCTATTTACGTTTTTATTAATAACCTAAAACAGACAAACATAAAACATCTCTTAAAATCGCGCAGAGTCCGAAAGGCTTTTGCGCTCTTTCATTGCGCGTGTAATTTACAATGACGACAACATGTTTTCTATGGGCGTTGGGGGCGTAACTATACGGAAAATCCGCGTTCATTTCACTCCGGCAAAGTTGAAATAGGGTACGAGGACAAAGAATTTTTAAAAACTTGATCACAACTCAAGACGTCCAAGTCCACGCAGCACCTCGCTTCTTGGGTTAGCTCGGCATTACATCATAGGAAACATCATCGCGTTGGCCGCACGTTTCTTGCGGCATTAAACTTGCGCTGAGTATCTAGTCCGCGCGCTGTCATGTGCGCATTTACCGGCAACAATGCTGCACCTGTTCGGTCGTAATGAGCTCGGCGGGCCCTCGGTGCGCAGCGACGGATCCACCAGGCCTCGCAGATCAGCCAGCTCACTGCGGCTGTCCTTATGAAAGCGGCCCAAACTCTCATTGTTCAGTTACAGGCGTTTACATGTCAAATGTGATCATGCGAGTGTGTGATAATATTAGAGAGTTGAGTTGTAAGTGCTGGTGAATTATCAACATAAGCACTGTGATTATTGATATTGTCCTACTTTGATTGAACGTTAAAAGAAAAGTAGCGTTTGTATGTTGTGCGAATTATTTTATATTAATGATCGTGAACTATCTTGCGTAATGAATTGACGTTTCGGTCATTCCACGTGAATACTTGCCATTATATTTGTACAGTTGACTAAATGTATAGTTTTGCAAGTGTCTATTTTAGATTTTCAACACGTTTGCATTTATTATTTAGGGACAATTGAACATTTAACAGTTGGGCACCATAGAAGGTTGAGTTAACAGGTGCCTGCAAACCTACAAGACTACAGTAAATGAACGCTTGCAGAATGTGCTGGTCTTTATTAATAAAAAGCATGTAGATGAGACTGTAATATGTTCATATTATTATTTAAACAAATGGTACATATGTTATGTAGATAGATATAAAAACACGTGAATAACAGGTTAAATCAATTCAAGAACAGTGTTATACCCAACCATAATTCATTAGCACCTTTCTGAAATGTGATGAGTCATCATTCTTTGTTTTGACTAATATTAACCATTGTGCTCACGGTTCATCAATCTTTAGAAAAGACATGGCAGATGCTGACTTGGACTTCACAACAGGCGATGCTGGTGCCTCTGCTACCTACCCCATGCAATGTTCTGCCCTGCGCAAGAACGGTTTTGTGGTGCTAAAAGGTCGACCATGCAAGATCGTGGAAATGTCCACATCAAAGACCGGCAAACATGGACACGCCAAGGTGAGTCTTGTATGGTCTGTGACTGTAAAATAATAACCGAATACTTATTTACATTTACATTTAGCAGACGCTTTTATCCAAAGCGACTTACATTTCATTATCCTATACATTCTACATGGGGATCCTATACATGTATACATAGGTACGTATGTGCAATCCCCTGGGTCAAACCCACAACCTTGCGTTGTTAATGCAATGCTCTTACCAGCTGAGATAGGGAATTAAATAGTGTAAACAATTGACATGGTGGGTCACCAAATTTATGTCACCATTTATTTTAAAATCAATGACATTGAAAGATTCTGTTATACCGACGCCCCAGTCATTGTGTCAGTTTCGGACTGACCGACTACACTAAGAGCATATTTGTTTTGCACAATAAAGAGCTTCCAGAGGTCCCTCTATACAAGTGTTTGTGAATGAGGTACAGGTGAAAGGAAAGCCATTCATTTCCACACAATGTGAAATATGATAATGCAGTAGTTTTGATTAAACAGCGCTAAACACGCTCCAATTTGTTTGTCAAAGGTTCACATGGTGGGCATTGACATTTTCTCTGGCAAAAAGTATGAGGATATATGTCCCTCTACCCACAATATGGATGTCCCTAACATCAAAAGAATGGACTACCAAGTATGTGATAGGGAATATTACAAGCAATTACAAACAGCAAAATCTACCAGTTTACATTCCACAAAAATCTGTTGTTTCCTTACAGCTTATTGGCATACAGGATGGCTATCTATCTCTTCTCCAGGACAGTGGTGAGGTCAGAGAAGACCTGAAAATGCCAGAGGGAGACCTGGGCAAAGAGATAGAAAGCAAGTTTGATGCTGGTGAAGAAATCCTGGTAATTGCCAACAATCAAACATAAAATAACATGCAGAAAATATCCCTATATCTGTATCTAATATGGAATGTATTTTTCTTTTATGTAGATCACTGTCCTTTCTGCTATGAATGAGGAAGCTGCAGTTGCCATCAAAGCCATGGCCAAATAAAAAACAGCAGGTATATGGAGCGCTCACTGCAGCGTTTGCATGCTCATCTGCTAACTAGAGCTGGAGCGACTGTGCCTCACCAGTGTGCTTACAGCAAAGCACTTATTTAAAGGTTTGCCTTGGGTATAAGCAACAAAATGAACCCGAACTATTTCTGGTATCCATCAAAACAATACAATAGGGAAACATGCCACTCATTTGTTGCAAACACACACTGTAAAGAGTTTTTTATTGAATCAAAATAATTTGTTTTTAGATGTCTGAACGTCACGATAAGACAGTTTCCCCTGAAACAATAAGCTATTGTACTTATTTTGTGTTTTACTATACTTTGGAGTTGGGATCCCAAATATTGATACTGGAATGGATAGTTTTAGGATTGAACTAACTGTATTACTTTTTTATGTTTTGTCCAAAATAAGGTGTAAACAGTTGATTATGTTTATAAAAGATTTTTAAGTAACAAAGTAATACTTTGCTGGTAAATGAACTTTTGACTGACACCAAGATGTGGTACTCCTGCCTCGTTCAGTATATCATCGCCTCTAGAAAGATATGTTTCTATCTGAATTCTGAGCAGTTTTGAGACAAGTTTTTGCATTCTATTTGACTATTGTAGATAAAAACGTTTTTTTTATTATTGCCTGAGATGTATATAGAATTTTCATTTTTTGTATTTAACACTGTCAGCTTAGTATTTTGTCCCATGTGCAACAAAACATGCTGTATTGTAAAACATGGTGGAAAGGCATGATTATTCATGCAAATTAAGCAATCATACGCAGCATTTTCTATTAGTAGTGCCTATAATATATCTGCTGTTTCTTTGAGATGGTAAAGTGTACTTATCTTACTGTGCACATTTGTCACTTAAAGGTGTGAGATGCAAAATGAAAGACATTTCATATCTGGAAGATTCCAGATTATTTTCTGTAGATATCACTATCGTTGTTTATTTTCTTTATATACATATTGTAGACATCCTATTGATATTTAAATTAAACTCTTGTTTTGTTACGTTCAATTTTTTTGTCAACCTCATAATTCTTTATTTACTGTGTTTCTTCATCTTTTTCCTTCTTCTGTGTGTCATTGAACTTAATCTTTATTTCCTTATCACTCACTCCTACCTGTTCTTCTATTCCTTCTCTCAGGGGTTGACAAGATGCTATGGACCTGGATAAAAGAGAATTAGACCTTAGCAATGCTATTCTACTTTTGGCTTTCTGTTTTTCATTCTTGATCTCTTTCTGTACTTTGAATCCCATCAATGGGATAAATAATTAATTAAAAATTGTTCTAAACAAAGACCTAGAAATGGACAGTTAGGGTGGGAAGAACATATTTGGTGTTTGGGGGTATTTCATAACTCTGATTTGCAAAGACTTATTTTTCAACTGGGAATTTTTTTGCTATCCTAATTCACAATAGTAAATAGTTGTAAGAGGTCTGTTATGTGGTTAGTTTTATTTATAAGCAATTTAGGGCAAATGGGAAGGTAAAACATACTGCAAGTTTCCTGTGAAGGACAGACACAAAAGGCCATAACATGAGTAATAGGATGCAGTTTTGTCTCTTCACTGCAGGACCAAGTGCTCTGCGTACCTTCTCTTTCATCTTCCAGTACCTTAATGTAAAAAAACCCTCAGACGGGTGACAATATCACAAGCAGGTGTGTACATACAGATACAGGAAGGCAGAGCCCCTACTGCTACCCAAAAAAAGAGGAGAATCAGAATGTTATTACAGGGAAGTAACCATTTTATCAAAATTTCTAAAGTATTTGCATTCCAGATATATTTTGAGAGATCGAAGATGGTGCCATAAGCCTTAGATCTCTTTCTGAATTAAAGGAACACAATTTTCTGTCTATAATGCCCTGGCCTGTGGTGGCTTGATTGATGCTTGGCAATCAAGGTTGAAAGACAAATGAACACTAGACTTTGGTCTTTAAATTTGGGGGCTGGCTGAAATTTTGAAAGATTGGGAACCAACCCTTCTGTGTCCTAATCAATTCATTGTTACAGATTTGACTCATGCACATTACAGCAGTGTGGGTAATGTTACAGTTTTGTTCGTTCCAAGACTGAGAAATAAGATATAAACTAATTTGTATTCTAGAAAGGCAACCCGACTCCATATTAAAAAGAGCACATATAAATCACGACTTTGTTTCAGTTTGCGATGGGTTTTGGGCTCTTTCTGGCAGACACAAAGAAAAGAATACATTCAAAGACAACTAAAAACAATGTATAACTTAATGTCTTAACTTTATAGCTGGGATTAAGCCATGTAATACAGGACATACCTTGCTGATTTACTAAATTGCATACGAACAAAGCAAAACACACAGATATAGCCTGTTCTTGTCAAACATATTGTTGTTACCAAGATCTTGTCAGTATTTTCTTCCTGCAAAAATCTAAATTGAACGTCTGACAAAGGAACATCTTGATCTGTTAGAAATCACAAAGCCAACAACACTAAACTGTACATTTCTGTAGTTACTAAATAGCTTAAAACACATACTTTTAAAACACTTTCAGATACACATTATCAAGAAGCATTCCCATCCGCCAAACAAATGAATATTTAGATTGGGAACCTGTAAAATATTTGTTATTGTTTAATGTCCACAATTGTTTATGAAGCAGTCTTTTGCATGGGACATTAATTACTTCTTAATGTTAAAGCCAATTCTCATGAAGTGATAGCCTCAGAAATAAGCTGTGTGTAACATGCCACCTTGTTATGACCAGGCTTTAAGCAGTTAATGCGGTTTTCCATGATGATAGAATCTCTGTCCAGGCTGAGCGTGAGGGAGAAACGCATGCCGTGACGCCGACTGAGGGGAACTTGGAAATGGAGCCTAGACAGAATAAGGAAAAATGTCACCTTAGCAACATGAAACAAGCTTAGTGAACCCATGATCAATAAAAACCTTTGTCCTCACCAAATCTTGTTTTAATAGTGACGGTTCAAATAATAAAGTAGTAATGAAATGGTTAATTTTAAAATGCTGGATTAAAAAGAATGCAAATGACCACCAAAGTGTTCCTGTAGCTCAAATGGTGCGTGCAACACCAAGGTCATGGGTTTGATTCCCAGAGAATGCATGAGTTACTTAAGAGATGTACCCTGAATGAAAATAGCTTTGGAAAAAAGCATCTGCCAAATGTATAAATAAAATGTAAAGTATTCATGAAACTTGTTTCATTAGATGGATTAAAAACATTGACAGAATGTCAAATAAGAGTGTGCTGTCTTTTCTTTACACTATATGCATATTTCTTCTGCACCTCACAGAAGTATACAGCACATTCGCTTTGAAACTTTCAAGGAAAACTTATTCTTCAAATGAAAATGGTAAATGTAAAAAAACAATGCTTTCAGATATTTTTTGCAGGTTGGCAAGCTCACCTTTGCGGTAGGGATCTGCACAGCCATTGACGGGGCAGACAGCAGGCCAGCTGCACTCACATGTAAAGCCTGCGGATGCATGGGTCTGAGAGCAGCCTAACAATAACACACAAAAACCAAACATTATCCACTAACATCCAAATACAACACTATTTGTGTAAAATGCAGCATTTTGTTCCTAAACATCTCATGAAGTCTACAAAGAATCTTACCGAGTCAGTAAACCCAGACTGCTGATTGGCATGTTCAAGCTGTTTCTGAAGGGGGATACTTGCACTGGGGATAAATCCTTTAAAGATCAACGAGTAATGAATGAAAAATTATTTATCTACAGAGTGCAAAAAGATAAAAGAAGTGCATTTACGAGAAAAACTCACCTGGCTGGGAGGAGAAATGGCTGAAGACAGCATGGCCCGGAGCTTGATGGGGCAGGAATGACATGCTCTGAAACGGCGATGCCCCTACATTGAAAAAAAACACGAGAGCTTCAGATATTCTTCTGCTCTTAGAGGGTTGTTCACAAAGTCCAACATTCTATTAATTTGTACATTTAGGTTAAAGGGAAAGTTCACCCAAAATCAACTAAGAAATTTCCAGGCCTCCTAATAGACATCATGGTGTCAGTTTTTGTCAAGGTCCAGAAAAGTACTAAAGACATTGTTAAATTGGGCCATTGCGCATAGTGGCTCAGTTAAATTTAATAGAAGCGACGAGACTGCTTTATGTGCAAAAAAACAACAAACCAAAATACTAATTTTAATCTATATATATATATATATATATATTCTCCTTTGTCTTGTCAATCTATGGTGCGTGTTCATGTGGTGCGAGAGCACTTCTTCATCTTGTGTTCAATCAGTGTCGAACTCAATGGCATATACAGTGTGTATCTGCATGTAACTCAGGAGCGCCGGCCAATAGGGACAAGCCCCATGCGGGTTCGGCGCACAAACCTACTATGCATGCGTCAAAGTGCTCTCGTCCAAGAAGAAAATGAAGTGCTCTTGTGAACGCGCCATACACTAAAACAGAGAATATTTCAAAAAAAGTCTGTATTTTGGTTTGTTTTTCGCAAATAGCATTCTCGTCACCTCAAAAAAATATTACCGGGCCACTATGTCCGGATGGACCAATGTAACAATGTCTTTAGTAATTTTCTGGACCTTGGCAAAAACGGTCTATGAGGAGGCCTGGAAATCTCTCGGATTTCCCCTAAATATCTTAATTTGTGCTCCGAAGATGCCCGAACTTGTCTTGAAACTCTAAATGTTTAACCTCATGTGGGTGAGTAAAATATGGCACAAAGTACATTTTTGGGTGAACTTCCCCTTTACGGTGTGGTTTTATTGCTACCTCTGATCTGGGTGGTGCTTGCAAAGCTGATGGGCAAAGAAGCAGCAGCCCCGTAAGAGGAATGGTGCTGGGCCTGAGTAACTGCATATGGCTCATGGACTGCAGTATTTCCTGTGAACTGGCTATGCTCGGAGGAACCAGGAGGAAATCCTGGCTGACTATGGAAAGGGTGGCCCTAGGCAAGATAACAATTTACGAATAAGTGCACACCTTATAAGAGCAATAAAATGATGAAACGAACTAAATTGATTTTACTTAGATTTATAAATTTGCTATACCAAATATGACCACATATCATACAAAGAACATAACTTTCACTTACAGGCATCAGAGGAGTCTGGAACAACTGTTTATTGCGTTCTCCTAAAAGAGTGCCAGCTCTATTGTGACTCACTGGACTGCCTTAAACACACAAAACACAAGCATTTCAACACTGCTCATACATACTCAAAACATAATTCATTAAAAGAGAATGAAGTGACTCATAACCAATATAGTTTTTAAATGCTTTGAAAAGCTTACCATGTATACTGAGTAGATGCTGTCCTGAGTGTAGAGACATGCTGGACTGGTAGTTTGTTGATGTCAGTGTTGTAATATCACTATAAACAAATTAATATTCAAAGGACAGTTACGAGAAAGAAGCAGCAAGGTTGCTTTCCATATCCATTTGAAAATGAAACACACAATGCATGCACTGATGTTGACATAAACCAGCTTCTTTCTTTGGGTAAAAATGTAATACTTCCTTATAAAAGATTGTTGATGACAAAATTAACAACATGCAATTTTGACCATTTAGCAGGTTTCTTTATTTAGTTTACGTACTTTTGCTCCTTTCGTCGCCGTTTTTCCTCCTCATGAAGGACCTTTTTAAGCTGCAAGAATAGTTGATGTTTCTCCTCTTGCAAAATTAGCAATTTTACATCCATTTTTTGAACCTGGCAAATAACAAAACGCTTAATAAATACAATGGACAGCTACCCATTAGTGTACTAAGGCTTTTCATTTGTAAAGCTTTAAATGACTGCGTTTAACACAATGAAGGTGATTGTCAAATGGTGATATTCACATCTTTACCTGTTCTTTGGTCTCCTCCAATGACATTCGTTCCTCAATTTCTTTAGTTCGTTTTCTTTCCTCTTCTTCCTTCAATTTCTGTTCCATCATTTTATCCACTTCTTCTTCCTCTACAACAGAATAAATAATACATATTTTTACATAAATAAAAATAAATAACATGATCCAAATCCCTTTCACACTGTAAAAATGAAACCGATTGTTTACTACAGACAGCAGAGGTGTTGATAAACGATACAAATGACCTTGTTTTGCTTTAAACCGTAAACACACGAACGAACCTTGTCTTTTTCTCTCTCTCTCTTTCATAATGTGCTTATGGAGGGCTCTGGCCATCGCACTTGATAGCTTTGGTCTTTCCAGTAAAGCGGGCATCGTGGCGGACAGCGGAGGAGCCAGCTATGAACACACACATCGAATTTTAATTCAACACGCTTTGCTTTTTAAGAAAACACAGAGTAAAAACACCCAACATATAACTTCATACTAAATGAATGCGCTTACTTTCTCGTTTCTGCGTAATGTTTCCCTGTATTTCTCAAAAGACTGTCTCGGTTTGATGAAACGCACTAAACATCGTTTCGGAGCGCTTAAATAGTTTTCTTGATTCACTTCCGGTGTAAAAGCTGTGTGGAAATATGTTTCCGGTTCATCCATCTCGTGAAGTGGTCCAAAAAAATACGCTGTTAAGCTTTATTCGCGGTCTCCTTATTGTCCGAGAGCGTAAGGATTAAATACACCGTGACAAGCTTACAGTTTAATGCGACGTTTACAAACAATAAAAGACGTGAAAGGCCCGTTTTACATGTTTACCATAGACGTCGTTTGTTTGCGAAAACCGTAAAAACAGCGCCACCTAGTGTAGGACTTGACGAATGGTCAGTTTTTATAAGAACCGATAAACTAACGTTTCCAATTTAAACTTCTATTGCTACTCAATGTGGTGGAAAGGTTGCAGATTTGTCATTGATGTCACGAACAAGACCTCAGAATAAGTGTTTGTTAATGGAGTTAAAATTAATTTGTGTGCTGCACCAATACAGGACAAACAAGTACTTTTATTTGCACACATTTTAATGACCACATTATGTTAAAATAAGTCAGACAACCAACAATAGCATGGCATTTTGAGCTTTATTGAAATAAAATCCAGAAACTTCACAAGTTCAAAAGCCAAATGCCACACTGCAAATTAAAAGTGTAACGTTACACGGACTATGCCAAACATCATAAAATGAGGAAAAAGCTTCTCTGAAGCCACGTTTGAAAAAAATACCCCAGAAATGAGTAAATGCAAAGACGGACAATATAAAGTTTTAAAATGCTAATCTACAGGGCAAACAAAACATCTGAACACTTTCATGTCCCGAGACGGCTTTCACACAACAATCTGTTTACACGGTCTTCTGCTGTCCCTTCTTTCCAATAAGAGACTTGTGAATGTGGGGTATAACACCTAAAAGATAAAAGGCACGTTTTTATTAAGGTGCAAGGCAAGAACACAAACGTGAAAACCGGAAATAAGATGAAACTGTACTTACCACCACCAGCAATAGTCGCCTTAATTAGAGAGTCCAGCTCTTCATCGCCTCTAATGGCAAGCTGCAAGTGGCGTGGAGTGATCCTCTTCACCTTCAGATCTTTCGATGCGTTTCCCGCCAACTCCAGCACCTTAACATGAAAGGACACCAGTCAGAAACGTCTTTACATCTCGTATGTTAGTCTTAACGACCAATGCCATATTCTTTAAGAAACAATAACTTACTTCAGCAGTCAAATACTCCAGAATAGCAGCGCTGTACACCGCGGCAGTGGCACCGACGCGTCCATGGCTAGTGGTCCTGGATTTCAGATGTCTATGAATACGACCCACTGGAAACTGGAACAAAATGTACTCAAACTTAGTCTGGAATTCGTGCAAAAGAACAGACGCTGACAAATAACGCGTGATATCTCAGGACAAATAAACAAACATCTTGAGCGAGAGTCTTTGTTCATTACGGCGGGACTGACCTGCAGTCCAGCCCTCTGCGAGCGCGAAACAGCCTTCGCTTTCGCCTTCCCGGAGTCTTTTCCTGCTTTTCCTCCAGCCTAAACAAATATACATTTATTTATTACATTTTCTTTGTAAAGGGGTTAAACGCTTTAGATAACCTTGCAAAGACGGACGCATTGCAGTAAGTTGGGGCAAATAAAGGATTCGTTTGGTTTACGCTAATGTTTTCACGGCGCCAGCTAGCAATGTAACGTTAGCTACCGCTAGCTAAGCCGGACAACATTATGCAACAGAGAAATAAAATATAACCTCGACATGCAATAAATATGAAAAACCCGGACGCGCGGTAAGAAAAAAACACAAAACGGAGAAATAACTTACCATTTTTGGGAGACCGTTACTCTATCTGAAAACACGCACGACCTCACCAAATTCAAACTGAGTTACGCGCCTTCAGGGAGGTGAATATAAACCGCTTTACATCCGGGATATTAGGTTTGATCCATGACCAATCAGCTCTCGTAAGATGTTGTTTGGCGTATGTATCGACCAATTACATTGCGGCTTTATGACCCTCACAAACAACGGGCAAGGCATCGCATTTGGAGTCGATTTGCTTGGCCGGGTACTGTAGTTTTTGCAACAATGCGGGGGGTTATTTATTCATTGAGCAAATAAAAAAATAAAGTGCATATTTTGGTGTTTATAGTTGCATAGTTAATGGAATGCAGTCAATGCACTTAAGTTTGGATGGTTAACGTTTCTTTTCGCAGTTGCGTTGACTTTGCACTTTAGTTTGTGGCTCTGCAAAGTCTAGCTGCTTTCAAGCAATTCCAAAAATTAGATGCAACAAGAGTTGGAGAGACATTACATGTTTATATGAGCACAAACCTATTTCACATTACTTATACATGCAGTAAACGTCCTAGATCTTAGCCAAAAGTAAATGAATTAAATCTATAAATCTTCAGAAGTCATGTAATTACATTAGTCTTATTACTTTTATCCAAAGCGACTTACATTGCATGAAAATATACTTTGTGACATCAACATTTAAAGTCAACATTAAATTTATTTTATTGTCTGCTGCCTCTATGGGTTTATTTACAGAATTTACAGATCTCGCAGATGATAGGCTGAGTAAATAAAGATGTGATAGGAAGACAATAGTATACAAAATGGTCCATATTGAGGGTGTGAAATACCCGTGTCCAGCTGAGACAACTTTTGTTTTTTAGACCTCCTATAGAATGCATTTAAATTGTCTACTGAAGACTTCAATTGATTGGGGGATGGACCTTTTAAGATCGATGAACAGTTTTGTTGGCAAATTGTATTTTAGTTTACTTTTTTATTTGTGTTCAGATTTATTTCTCTTCATGAAGTTTACTTCATCGCTTGTTTCTTGATATCCACAAGGTGGCTGTAAGTTGTTATATCATGAACATGAAGTGGTGCATGCATGTTTCTGAAAAGTAAAAGTAGCAGAGTTTAATTTTATTAACAAGATGATATGCCTTTAATTTGCTTAGCATGTTCAGATACCGTGATCATTGGGTAAATAACAACATTTTAGTTTCCATCTTTAAAACACAATACATTTGTATTGTATTATTTTAGTAGTCCGATATCTTTTTGGGATAAACATATAAAGCAGTTAAGCTTCAGTGTCACAATTTAAAGTTCAGTGCCACAATTACTTGTGAATATACTAGTTCAAAAGAATGTCTCTTCTCTCAAACTACCACATTCTCATCGTACTTGACCAACCCTCATGGGAATATGATCCTGAGACGACAACCACAACAAGCACACTCATGAACTACGTGCACTACTACCAGTGTTGATTATAGGATCTGAAACTTGAGACCCTGATTCCACATTTCACATATATCTGTTTGTAATTCATCTTACCCCTCGGATTGCTCTGACCCATTTATGTCTCCTTAACAGAGATACACATATACATCTATAGTGGAGTTTTGGTTCCAGTCCTGATCATAATGTTTAAAATGATAATATACCTAAATTAAATATACTTTGATTAATATCGCAAATTGTTTGGTATATTGTAATATTGGGCTCCCAGTCCTGATAACAATATTAAATAATTTGATTGAATAATTTTAAATTTTTGACAATCCAGCGACATCAGTGTACATTGAGAATACCTTGCAATAATACCATCTATCTTAATGCCGTATATTCTCTTTCATTTATCTCTATAATATTATTTTTATAAATTTTCTTATTATGATGTAAAGCTGCTTTGGAACAATGAAAATTAAAGATACATTTTCCACTATATCAATAAAATAAAATTGAATTGAATATAAATTACAAATGACCCAATGATCAAATAACTATTTTCATTTCTGTGATCAGCTTGTGTACGTCTAACTGGTGTCAACAAATTAATCCAAAAGCCAAGATAGAATCTATGTATTGGCTGTACTATTACTGAATATTATACATGCATAATCAAATTAGACAATATGAAATAAGAATATGCAAGGGTTGGGGTACTCCTTAAACCTTGTGAGTAAATTACATTCCATTTTGTGCCGGCCTAACAAAGCAAAATCTGAGAACCGAATCTTCACATAATTTGAGGTCCAAGAGCAACTAAATAATTAGTGATATTTTTAGTGGTTACATTAAAGTATCCAATGAATACATATTCACATTTCAAGTAGAAAGTAATATAATCTAGATTTATGCAGTTCAGTGAAGCAACTGTTGAAGCACCACTGTGTCAAAATGAATTCTGATATTGTGGAATGGCCAGTATGCCACACCAGTTAGGTCCAGTTTCAAACAAGCACATGAATACACAGTTGCAAGCCCATTAGCTCCAATCACTGCAAACCATGCATACATTTGCACACAAATGTATCATCAAGGCATTCACTTTAAAGCGAAGGCAATGTCTCCTAAAGGAATAGTTAACCAAATAAATGTTTTATTTTTATTTTATGTTTAATATTTATTTTACACAACCTCATGATGGTATAATGGTGCACATTACACGAAATCAAATAAAAAAAAATCACAAAATCTTGGAAGAATTCATTTTGTCCCTGGAACAACTTTGAACAGATGAATTACATTTTATTTAACTGAATACAGTGCAAATGTATGAGACTAACATAGTTGCATTTGAGCTGGTCTTTATGTATCCCAGAAAGATCTGCCTTAAACACTCAGAGAAGAGCAAATTCTACCTCCAATTTTCTTTACAAGGCAATGTCAAATGGACAGATTTAGAAAAGGAATTCCAGCTAGGATTCAATCGACCTGTGTGAGAAAATCATCTGATATAATTATTTGATAAACGTTTTGGCAATAATCTGCTCCTAACAAACAAAAATGACTAAATGAGTGAAAGATCATTGTTTAATATCTCCAAGTGAGCAGGTACACAATGCAAATATACAGATTTTGAGTTCGGATTTGTGTCACTTTTTCAGAGATTTTAAATGGACAGTTTATCATTTGAGTTATCATCTTCTCACCCTCAAATTGTTCCAGATGTGGATACAGTTCTGATGAGCATAGAGAAAGAAAATTGGAAGAATGCTTATAACCAAATAAGTCTTGGCCATCATTGACTACACTGTAAAATGTAATTAGTTGACTTTACTTAGAAAAATTGAGGAAACCCGATTGCCTTAAAATTTCCAAGTAAAGTATTTTATAAATTTTAAGTTGGCACAACTTAATAACAATTATATACTCAACTTGTGTTAAAGGGATATTTGAAAATTGCCATATTTACTCACTCTTATGGCGTCCCAAATGTAACAGACATTCTTCAGATAAACGCAAATGTAAATATAAACCTAACGATTATAGCGACTTGCTAATGCTAGACTCCTCATTTCGATTAGAACAATCCAACAATTTGATCAAAATAAAACCACATCTTATGTTCATGTGTAACACTAGTTTATTTAATCTGATTATTAAACAATCAATTATGTATACAAAGCAATTCAGATATTAAAAATAAGACAAACAAGCACTGACTCACCTTTCCATGTGCTCTTCCCCAGAAATAATGGTATTGCGTTTCAAATCGGCTCATCCTACTGGTAGAACTGTGCATGACCACTCGAACAATTTCAAAATACTTATTATTTTAAGTAGAGGTAATTGAATATTTTGAGTTTATTAACTTTCCATGCAAAAAAGTTGTCCTTACTTTATTAAAGTTAGTAAGGTCAGCAAACTTATTCAAAATAAGTTATGTTCACTTAATTTTATTAGTGAGATCATCAGTTACATTTTAAAGTGTACCATAGTAGGAAAAAGCACAATGCTAGTCAAAAGTGCCCAAGAACTGTTTGCTTTCTACATTCTTCAAATAATCTTCTTTTGTGTTCAACAGAGCAAATACATTTATAAATACATTTTTCTTCTATGGTAGTCAATGGTGGCCAAGAACTGTTACAAGCATTCTTCCAAATATCTTTCTCTGTGTTCATCAAAACGAAGACATTTATACAGATTTAGAACAATGTGACGGTAATTTAAATGAAGACAGAATTTTCAATTTTGGGTGAGCAATCCCTTTTAGTTTTTCAAATTGACCAAATGGCTGCATGCTCTACCTGATAAGACTTGGTAACATTACTGTGTTTTGATATTTTTGGACAATCAGTTGTTTAAGGTATGTTGAACTGACTTTTACTTAAGAAACAATTCATTTGATAGGACCAAAGTGAGACAACGCCCAAAACACTATTGCTGCCAGAGCCTTGTGGCCTAGTTGCCAAGTATTTTTATGAACAGTTTCATTCCAAACAGGACAGCAAAAGGACATTATGGCTCAACAAAGGACAAAACAGTTAACTGGGAAGACAAATTAGGTAACAAGCATATTCTGAACACCCAAATCAAAGCATCAGTTTGTTCTGTTTAACTTTTCATCATGGCTTGCATAAATATACCCTACACTTATATTTATTATGTGTTCACGTATGCTTTTAGTATATGTTTAGTAGATTAACAGCTGTTTATCATTGGCACAGTGTATTTGCTAAAATGTTTCTAATATTTATAACTTTGCATTAAATGAACACAACTGATGCTCCAAAACTGTTAAAACAGAGCCCAAATGTGTTGCTCTGTGGATTGACCCAATATGATGAGAATACCACACACTCCCACACAGTGTGTACATAAATGTATGTGGGCCATGTTTGTGGAGCATGTGTTTCACAGAATTACAGGCACAAGTCACAAAAGGTAACAAGCACCTTGTGTAATTTAAACAGGACACAAACTAAGAGATGTAAAACTCGCTGGTTCTCTCTTTAAATATATCATTGCTGTTGTTGATGTAAACAGTATGCTTCAAATATGATAATATCGGGTTAAATATCCATGTTGGTCCTAGAACAACATTCTATGAACAATTTTAGGATTAGGTATACTGTAATGTTGGTTATGCTTTGGGTTGGGTATGGGTTCACATAACTCCTATTCATTTATAATTTAGTGTCACAAAACCAGGCAGCTTTTTCTAAGCGAAAGTTATACAGATTATACTGCATGATCATAATGCACCTGCACATATATGTACTGTTTTAACGGTCGATAAATGGGTACTTTATCTATTACAGTATGTACTGTGACAGTATGTGATTTCAGACGCAGCAGGTTATGTGATTTTTTGGGATGTTGTTCTAGACATCTTGGCAAAAACACTGTGGCCATGCCTTAATATAGCTTAGTTATAACTCACCTCTTCCTCAACTGTAAGTCGCTTTGGATAAAAGCATCTGCGAAATGAAAGAATGCAAAAAATAAAAAAATTTGGCATCCTGGCATCCTGCTTGATTAAACTGATTCATTTTAATATTTCAACAGACATACATTAATACATTTATAAGATGACGTCCTTACCCTAACTATCCATCCAAATATACCACAAATTCAACACTACATCAGTTTCAATTGAAAGAATATTAAGCTTAAGAGTGTGTGAATCACTGAAACGCTGAAGAAGTAAACAGAGGAGTGCTAAAAAGGATATTTTGGACAGGGCAGGGAAGTGTTTAAGGGTAATATGCACTGACAACTTAAGTACAATGAATGTGAGAGTTACAAAACAGAATATCTGAAGAAAAGTGAACAGACAGCCAAAAAAGTATTTCATAACAAACGTATGTTTTTGTTGTTCACATATGAAACATTAAGTGACCTGATGATTGACTGTTGGAACGTATGGCCTTTAACCGCATGATGGCAACAGGATATGATCCGCAGTAGATCCTTCCTGTTAAGTCTGTTTACTAAGCTGGATCAAACATCAAGGTAACAGTGTGTTTGTAGCTCTTGAACAGTAAAAGTGTCACTGTGTCACATATTACGTGTAAAACAGTCATACCTTTCAAAAGTTTTGAGTGATAGTATACCCAAAAAGATAAATTTTGTCATCATTTACATAAAACCCTCTTTTAAGACTTTCTATCTTCTGTAGAACACAAAAGAAGATTCTTTAAATAATTTTGTTAACTGGCCCCCATTCATTTGCATTGGTTCTGTGCCCATACAATATAAGTGAATGGGGGATAGTGCTGTTCGGTTAGCCACTTTCTTCAAAATATCGTCTTTTGTGTGTGTGGAAGAAAGACAGTCATAAAGGTTTGAAATGACGAGAGGTTAAATGATGACAGAATGAACTACTTTAAATGCGGATGGTTTTCTATGCCTGAGATTCTTCATTAGAAAATATAACATTACAAGTTTTGTCATAATATCAAATCATCTATTCTCAACTCTTACATAGGTCTGATAGATCTGATAGACTCTGCTATCTTGTTATTGATCCAAAATGATACCGCAGTGTTGTTCCATCTCGTTCATACGCCAAGACTGATAGATCTAACTATCCTGTAGACTTGGATGTTAGAACAGCAGGCAGGAGACGAAGTGATGTTATAATAATAAAACATAGATGCTTTCAGATGCCCATTCTAACTCTGTGTAGAGTTCACTCTATCTCCGTCTTACTTTGTCCGACTTCGTCTGACTAAACACATTGAGCAGGTGTTATTATACCAACATAGAAAGTGGAAAATTACTGCTTCACAACATTGTCTTGTGACGTTTTTATGCACCTTGAGAATGAGACCATGGCACACTCATATCTTCTTGTGAAGACAAAACAAATGCAGCATCCAACAGAATGTAGAATATATCATTAAGTAATATAGATAATAACTAGATAGAAATGAATTTATGAAAGTAATTGTATAGCAAAATAAAGAATAATTGGGATAAGGAAATAAGAAATTTAATACAACACAATTTATCAGAGATTCATCATCTTTAGAAAATACAAAAAGACAAACAGGCTGCTTTCAAGAAATTCCGATCCTGCCTATTAGGTCACAATTCTTTATTCTCAAAGCATTTTAAACAACCATATCATATGAACCAAAGAATCTCTGACCCTGGGAATTCACTTCACACAGCTCTGCACACATGGACTTGCATGAGAAAGTGCCAATACAGTCTACTCAGCTTTCTTGCACATACGATTACTAAAGATACATTTTCCAATTCCATAAAATGCATATTAAATGAAGAAAAGTGGTACTTGTTAGTCATTTATTTGCGCATGCACAAATATGCTTTCCACCCACTATATTAATTTCATACATTAAGGATATTGTTCTTTTCAAGAATAAGTTGCAAATTATAGAAACAATCACAAATCTGTTTCTCTGACTGCAGGATGCAAAATGTCTAGACAACTACTCCTGTTGAAATTACGCGTTCTACTGAACAAATGCCCATTAGTCTAGTGCAAGTTATACCCTGCAACAGTGCAGGCATAAGTTGGAGAAACTAAATTCCACACGTTGTCATGAACCGAAAACAGTTGCATGCAGAACGGTTTTAGCAAATACACAGGACTTCATTTAACAGCATAGGTGAAATGTAACACAAAGGGTGTAGATCATTCCTGTGGGTTCGGAAGTTGACGTCCCATGGGATACCTTTATGTTAATGGCGGTCACAAATATTGGTGCCTTTCAGGAAACCAAATAGTTCTAAATAGGCTACATGCAGGTGCTTTAAATAAAACTGGCCGTTGAAGCAGATCAAGTCAATATCTGCAAAGATTGTGTGGCGTGTCACTTAAGTCACTGGAATAATGTAAAGTGTACTGTAAATGTTACATTTGCACAGAATGAGACAAAGCGAGGTGGAGGTTCACAAGAAGCAAAATTAACTTGTCAGTATGCAAAAGTGTTTGAAAATAGAGTTTATTGTCAAATAGACAAGGCTTTTCAACTTTTGAAGTAAATTTTGTAAAGAAAAATGTTCAGCTGCCGTAAAAAGCACAGCATATAACAAAAATATACAAGTTTATTCAGTAACAAGGATAAAATAAAGCTCAAGCACAAAAGGACAAACATTAGACGAACAGTTGTGCAACAACCATTAACATGGTGACACAGACACTCAAAGAAAGCACAATACATTCAGAAATATGGCCCCCTTTAAAGTGATGCCTTCTTCGACAGCATGAACAGCCAATGTTAACTGGGAATTTAGAAATTATTCTAATTTAGGGATTTACACGTGAAATAAAATTATGGGGAAACGCGTTGTGCACCCTTCACTCGAGCGTAAAATTGTGTTCTTTTTGAATGAGGCTGGCACAAAGTCAAGGCCACAACATGAACAACACTTGCCTAAATACTTCCAGAAACTACAGTACACCCAGTACACCAATTATTACAAAACTCCCCATTTTGTTACAATACCACTCCCAAAACCAAAACAGCCCTAATATCAATGGTGAAAAAAGCGTACAAAACATGAGCTGCACCTAAGCAGACTCCTCAGCAAACTTACATTCATTGTACTTAAGTTGTCAGTGCATTGTACCCTTAAACACTTCCCCGCCCTGTCCAAAATATCCTTTTTAGCACTCCTCAATTACAGTTCCAGCAGCCGAGGAGTACAGTTTCTTCTTAATCAGCCGAAATCCAGGGCGCAGTTTAAGTGCCCGCCGTGTACCAGGTGGAAAACATGTACCAATACGTAAAAACTCACGCAGGCTTGGCCAACCACCACCATCCTGTTTGAAAACCAGTGTCAATTCAAAGGTTGGCACCACACTTGCGTCGCAAGCAAGGCGTTCAAGTCTCTCGCAGTGCCGCTGCTGCTCCTTCTCCAGCTCCAGACGTACGTCCAGCACACAGCCCCTTAACCCACAAGGTTCCTCCGCAGCCAGTCGGAGCACATCCCGGGCCACCCGCCGGGTGAGAGTCTCTGGAACAAGCACATGGGCACATTGCAGCTTGCTAGCCTTGGCCCTTGCCAGACATCCCTCCAGCATCCGGGCAAGCTGTTGACATGCATGTTCCTCGCACACTTCTGCACCAAGGTAGGGCGCAGCCAAACACCTCTCCCAAAAGTCCATTTCTGGAAAGAGAACACGTAAACACGTTAAACCATAATCTTCAAGTGGGAGGTACACTTAAAAGGAAATTGTTAAGCCTCAGGTGATTCAGAAAACAGCCTATCCAAAACCACCAATTGCAATAAGTACCCATCAATTTTCTACCCTCATGGTCACAAAGGAGATGAGAAACACAATGACTTCATCTCGGTGTTGACATCACCTCTGCAGTGCTGCACCAACAGCGCTGTAAACAAGTCCTTCACTCAGCAGTGCCATTGTTTGAAAACCTCGTTACAAATCAAAGACATTCAACGCTATATAACGTGCAATAAAAATACATCTCACCATAATCGATGCAAGCCTGGTCATACCCACGATCAGCGAATTCGGAAAGGCATTCAGAGTTTCTGTTGAGTGTGCTTGTTGCAACCATCGTGAACACCTTTTCAGTTGTACAAAGTGCTGGAAGGGAATAAACAATCCGAGTAAAGTCTGCGTGTATAGAGTCATGCAAGCAAGAACATCTAGAAATGCAAAACTACGATCGATGCACAATCCCGTCCTAACAAAAGTATAACGCGGCTGTTTTGCTCAATTGCACTGCAAACAACGGTCTCGATTATAGACAAACAGCTAAACTGCCTAATCGGATTTCTACTGCAAACGCATACATTATAATTCACAGCTATTATATAAAAATGCACAATTTAGACAAAAACATTTTAAATGTTTTTTTAAAGACGAGATCTAGCAAAAATGACACTTACCGTTGTAAAACAGACGTAATTGTTAAAATAATTTACTTCAAATAGCCCAAAGACCCACGCAAACGTCCCTTTCTTTCATACATCCATCCATACACTCTCTCAAAACAAATGAGACGGAGCGCGTTCGCGCAGCATTTATAGCCTCCTCCCCTCCGGCTCTCTAGGCAAACGTCACCGACTAATCAGCGCGCGTTTAATATTCAGAACTTACTGACTTTTACCAGCCAACCAATTCGCGTCTTACATTCTAGCAATCCGTGACTTGTTGTTTCGGGAATTTTGATTGGCTACAGGTGTTTGCGTGTCAACCAACTGCGTTGCGGTGTTGTTTTGTTGCTACCTGTCACTGTCACAGCCGGCCCCTTTCTTTAACCTTTTCGTTTTTGGTAATCTCCTGGCGCATGAAACTTAATGTTAGAAATCCACACGTGATCCTCGCAGGAGTCACACGTTGTAAAATGTAAGATCATTCGTGTAACGAATAAACAAACTAAAATAAATCCCGTTATAAGACTTTATTCAGACCAGATCTACAATAAGAACGTATATGTGGCTGTCATCGACTGACTTCACACCAGAGATGTCTTAAATGATAAGTATTGTAAGTGTTGGTCTAGTCAGCACAGCTTAAATTAATACATTGTGCGTGCCAGAACAAGGTTATTCGGGACTGATGCAAGACCTGGAATAGAGAGGCGGATTGTTTGTGTGGGTCAGGCAGACTTTTAATAACATGGGGTTCACAGTACAGTGCCGATTCTATTTCGGGGTTTTTGGCAGCCAAACACTGTATTGTGTTTATATGTTTTTCATGAACACAGCTGTCTTTATTTCGCTCTATTTGCAACAGATTCAATGATCTACCTGCTTCTACAAGATCAGCTTGCCCTCCTTAAAAAACGCCTGAAAACGCATCTCTTCCGTCAACACGTCGCTGATTGATTTAACCTCCCTTTCTTTCTTATTATTAAAAAAAACCCACACTATTCTTAGCTTTGTATACTGTGCTAGGCTTAAATGGACTAGTTTTGATGCACTTATGTAGGCTATTTTGTTGCCTATGTTGTTATAATTGCTTCCAATGTTTCCTCATCTGTAAGTCGCTTTGGATAAAAGCGTTTGCTAAATGACTAAATGTAAATGTAAGTCCAGTTGATGAATGTATAACTTTATTCAATAAGGTTATTTCTTTTTAAAAGAATTTTAAAGCATATGAGATGGATCTGAATATTTTTTTTTGTCCTTTCAGGACTCTCTGACTGAAGGCCATCATCATATTTCCAAAGATTGTTCGACTTACCCAGTCTAAATACATTGGCCAGTGCATCGGAATGTAAATATATAAAATAAGGCCATCATGGCAAGCAGCAGCAGCAGCAGCAGCAGTAAAACATCCATGTTGTGTTTTATTGCGTAAGTAACAGCACAGGACAGATTTAGCAGCCAGACGTAGCAAGAGCAAAACAGAGCTCCGGCGCACAGCGGTCAAAATCTGTTTTCACCCGTGAAATCTGACTCATGCAAACACGCACACAGAACTGGGAGGGTAATGAAATCCAGCAGTCCTGAGGCAGGTCTGTGCCGGTCACATGGCATGAACAAGATCCTGGTAAGAAAACAGAGTCACGCGCGCTTGCCAGCAGAGTGTATCTCATAGAGACTGACACAAGCTGAGCTGACATTGCTGAATAGGGAGAGAGAGAGAGAGAGAGAGAGAGAGAGAGAGAGAGAGAGTGCAGAAAAGAAAGAGTGAGTGAGTGAGTGAGGGTAAAACGAAGAGTGAAAGATAGAGAGTTAACAGGGCTGTCTAACAGTAAGCTATACATTTCAGGACAATTTAGGGGTTGTCAGTTGTATTTATCAATGTATATGCTGCGTATATGTACATTTTTCAATGAAGATTGCACATATTTTTTAGGTTGCTCAACGAAGAGTCCAAAGCATATTAGGCTTTGCATAAACAATCCAGTATTGTCCTTGTGTTTATAATAGCTATTTAAAGATTCTCAAATTGAAAGAGTGTGTGCGTGTCCACTTAACACTCATTGCTAATGATGAATTCTGCGAGCAGCAGCATGACATTTGCACCGCTGGGATTTAAATGTTCGTTCTCATTACTGCCCATGCTGTAGTGAAGAGAGTGTTTTATTCATGTTTCATCTGAACACGCACGACTATGTGCCTCCCACACATGAGCACTTCATTTGTTTTTCCCAACAGTTCAAGTGCATCTGTATGTAGCATTTTGTGTCTCAAAGGACACAACTTGATGCAAAGATCTATTGGGCACCAGTCCTAGAAAACATTTTAATCTTGGTGCCTTAACAGATTTATTATAAGGTAGAAGGGACAAAAATTAACTAATGTAAAAGCTTGATACTTGGTAGGTTTGTAACAAGTCAGAAAAGCATGCCTCTAGCATATAAACATCAGATTATACTAAAAACGCTAATATTTTATATAGAGAATATTGCCTTCATAAATAATGTAATGTTTAATCTGTTAACAAAGTTTATAGAAACTTGAAAATTAAAATATTTTACCTATTGAAGAATGTCGAGCTAAACAATGGGGCCCATTGGGGTTCTCAAAATAGGGATCGCGAGGGTGGCGTCGAAAGATGATTCCCAGACATTTATTTTTATTTGAAATAGCGTATTTGACCAATAAGTGTAACAAAATATACAAATATTAGTTAAGTCAAAAATAAAACCATGCAAATAAAAAGCCATCAGCCTTTAAAATTGTATTTCCCTCGATCGTGACCCCTGAGGTGATTACGTCACAATATCAGCAACCGCATTAGGTTGGTGCAGGAAGTCCATTTATGGCATAAAGATAAACATCTCCACATGTGCGCGCAGATTATTTTTCAAGATTTAATTTGAGTATATTTTTATTTGTCGAAATGAAACATTGGTTATTATCGACCAAAGACAACACAGGGAGGCCAGCGTAGGAGGGCTGTGAAGTGCTGCAGTCAGAAAGGCCATCGACCTCAAAGAGACTGGCGTTTGCATAAATAGGACGTCCATCAGAAATTTGACCATCTACAGTAACAGTTCACAGTTTATGTATAACGTAAAGTAATGAGTAAATTACCATAAAATAATGTTATGTTTGAATGTGTTCTTTTGTTTTGTCATTATGCCTGTGTTTGGATCATAGACTGTATAAAAGATGGACAACGTGACGTTGTTTCCTTCCATTGTAATGAATTTATCGTAAAACGTCCGATGATGGGCGCTGACATGTTAGCTGATGTCATCGGTCAACTAAATCACATTAGTTTCTTGTCTAAAACAGTTCATACTTCAGAAAAAAACTGATGGATAAAGTCTAAAGCTTTGGAATGACATACAATAGTCTGCATCCATAAAAGTAAAAGCTTTGTTTGCACACACAATGCAGATATGAATACATGTATCCACACATTTAAAAAAATCATATAAGTACTTTTGCTTTTCAGATTTACTTTAAACGGACCGTCATCTCTTACTCTATACCGATGAGCTCAATATGTGCGTGAAGAGAATTACATTTACGTTTAGTCATTTGGCAGACGCTTCTTTCCAAAGCGACTTACAAAGAGTTCATGGAGCAATAAGCGATATGTCATAAAAGAGCAATAGTACAATAGGTGCTAATAC
The DNA here is from genome assembly GCF_947034865.1 of Barbatula barbatula. Taxonomy (NCBI): domain Eukaryota; kingdom Metazoa; phylum Chordata; class Actinopteri; order Cypriniformes; family Nemacheilidae; genus Barbatula; species Barbatula barbatula. The sequence continues at coordinate 7,998,754 of NC_136766.1, forward strand.
AAAGTTACTAGTTTCAACAAAAGCTATTACTACCTGTTGAGAGAAGGAGAGAGGGTTAGTGTACACAATTTCTTTTTTTCATTTGTCTCGAGTCACTGGCACTGTTATTTTGGGGGTCGTGCATGGGCTGAAAAATTTGGGAACCCCTTTTCTATAGTATGAACACAAAACCACTGAGACATATCTCAAACTATATTCTTTTGTGTGCCACACAAGAAATAAATCTGTTTATAATCAACGGCGAATAAACGATGATAAGGTAAACCACCCCGTTAAGTGCCTTTAACTGTAATGATCTCTTCACAATAATTTGAATGACTCCTAAATTATACCTATAGTCAAAGTGCATTAAAATCTCAGTGAAAGAGGAAAATCTGCACACACACACAGACAATACAAAAGCATATTTTGTAAAGCTTATTTACAGGTTGATATCAGTGCATACAAACAAGTCAAATGACAATAAAACAGAGTTTAATTCTCTTGACAATTCAGCCCATCAACTTATTAAAAAAGAAGTTTGTTTAATACAACACATGTTAAACAGCATCTTAAATTGTACAAAGTAAATTCACTATTGGCTGAATATATGAAGAATACAAATATATTTGCATACAGTTTGATAGTGAAATAGGTTGAAACATTTGTTGGAAAACATCTAAAAGTTTAACATTTGCTAAGAATATCTAAAATCATCTAAAAATATATAAAACCCTAGTGATCAACAATGTTGGTTTAAACTTATGAATGATTAAGAAGGGGGAGTTTAAATATGCACAAATATGTGACAAGTTGCAAAGCTGTTAGACCAAATCAGCAGTTTATTTAACTAAGCTTTTCCACTAAAGATTTAAGTTATTGTCACTGAAAATGACTGCTAAGATAAACAATATATTGTAACAATCTATTCAAACACAAATACTCCTTGGTTTTTCTCCTCTATCCTCACTTTTACAGTATAGCCCATGTGTGCCCCATTCCCGTCTGTCTCATTCCAATGAGGTCATCTGGTCAGCCTATCGATTGTTGATTTTTAAAAGCGACAACAATGTTTGTGAATCCATAGATAATGATAAGCTGTTTCAGATTTTCTTGCAGTACTGTCTGTGATTTATCTAGCAGCATCTGTAATAACGAAAAATTCACATTTATGCATTTACCATATTGTGCAGCTTATAGTAAATTCATATTACATGCTATATACTCTAAATATACCAGAGTATTTTACTCAAGTACATGTATCGAGCATTTCTACTTTGGGAAAAGTTTTACGTCACTATGAAGCTTATATATATATATATATATATATATATATTGAATTTTAATGTAAAAATTGCCATGTATTTTTCAAATGTAGTTCAGTAAAAAGTATGATATATGCTATGCTCTTTAATGTATGGAATTAAAATATTTCCAAAGTAAAAAACAATAGTAAAAAAAAGTAAAGATACTTGACCCCTAAGAGTAAAATACAGTAACAAGGCCTTTCGGAGTTATTGTAATACAATATCTTTCCACTAGAGGGAAGAACTGTGCTTTAAAGTTTAGTATTAAAACACAGAAGCTCCTGAAGAGAATCAGAAGAGAAAAAGTGATGTAAAAGTAAAAAGGTGGCCCCTCTACCATCGTTTTTAAATATGAATCTTACACCGGTCTGTTTTTTCATTTTAAAGTAAACCAGTCACAGTCTGTGTTTCCATATCATATCATAGTAAAAACTAAATCATTTTAATGTGTGAATATACATTGCCTTGCAAAAGTATTAATCCCTCTTCATTTTATTTACATTTTGTTATGTTGCTGTGCTGCCTTGTCTTGAACTACTTTAAATATTTTTTTATTTTAAGACTTCTTTTTTTGCTGTATTAAGATTCACTGAAGCATGTGGCCTCCATTAAATCCTTAATGGGGTAAAAGCATGAAAACTTGAAATATGCAAAAATGTACTTCAAAGAATCTTTCAAACTGTCAGAAGCAAGATTCTCTTGTCTGATGAATGTCAGTTTCATGCATCATGTCAGGAGAAAACCAGGCACTGCTCAACACCTGTACAATACCATCTAAACAGTTAAGGGTGGTGGAAACAGCATCATGATGTTGGGGTGTTTTCAGCTGTAGGGGCTTTTGTCAGAGTAAAAGAAAAGCTTGACGGCACAAAAAAAATATGATCATAAAAACCCAGCCCAGAACATTCAGAACCTAGGTGTCATGAATCAGACCTCTGTGGCTCTCTCTGATGGCCACCGGAGGGCACCCTCTCCTGAGTATTGACTTTCCCGGACTACATTTCCCATGCACCCCGCATAGAGACTAATCACCTGCACAGGTGTTCTCCATGATCTGCTCTACTTAAGCAGCATTCACACTCTTAGTCATTGCGAAGTCTTGTCCTTTCCCGGCTGACATTTCTAAGTGGTAACATTGATATTATGTGACCCTTCCGTGTATTATCCTGGATTGTTTGACTACGCTGATTCTCTGCCGCCTGCCCTTGTGACCTTGCTCTCTGGAACTTCGACTGCTCTGCTGCCAGCCCTGACTCTTGCCTGGTATCGTCTCTGTTAAAGCTCTGCCTCTGATATTCCTGCCACTGTTGTTTGATCACTGCCTGTTTGACCCTGATCTCGAATATTAAAAGTTAATCTGCAAATGGATCCACATGCTTCCGACCCCTCACTACACTAGGAAGGTTCATTCACCAACATGTCAAATATCCTAAGCACAGCTATGCAGGAGTTGCTTATGAACAACTCTATGTCCTTCAGTGGCCCAGCTAGTGCTTGAGCTTGTACCCAACTGAACATCTATGTATAAACCTGAAAATGTCTCCACCCAACCTGACAATTGCCAAATGCAGATGTGTAAAGCTTGTCACATCATACCCAAAAAGAGTGGAGACTGTAAAGGTTAACCAATCACCGAGTTAAGGGTATGAATACTTATTTTAGTTTTGTCACAAGTCTGTTTTTTGTTTTCATCATTATTGTGCATAGAGTGAAGATTAATGTAAAAACAATTTAAAGTAGTTTAAGATAAGGCAGCAACATAACAAAATGTGAATAAAATGAAGGGGGATGGGATACTTTTACAAGGCACTGTATAGCCTACGTGGGCTGCTTTACACAATCAAATTGCAACGTTTGATCATACTTATAATAGCTTATACAGTATAAAAAGATTGCTAAATGGTTCATGCCAGACATTATCAAGCAGGAAACAGTTGTTCAACAGCAAAATTCTGAATCTGGACACAACAGCTGTCAAAGTCACCGAAACTCATACTTTCTTTTCAAAGGAACTTTGGGCATTTGGTTGACTAAATTTAAAATGCTTTAAACAGCACACATTGACTGTGCTGTTTTTGTTTATGCCATAGCAGGTCTCTGGGGTCACAGAACGGTAAAACTGATAGTGTTTTTCAGTTGAAGGGCTTATCTTCAATCTCAGAATGATCTTTAAACGGGTGGGATTTGGGAAACGGGGGTTGAGATAGGGCAATGCCGGCAGTCTGGTCTTATTAAATGGGAGGAAACACCTTCTACTGTATTGCAGCGCTACAGCCCCAGCTCTCCAGTCATCGACAATGAGATATTAAAAACCCTTGGCTTCCTCTGGGTGTTTAGAGATGGAGAGAGCGATGGAACACAGTGGAGGGAAGGGTGTGGACAGATGAGGGGAAAAAAACAACAATTTGGATATTCAAAAATAAATAAGGATAGATCACTGTCTTGCTAACAGAGAGAAACCATCATGCTGATTTCCGCAATTATGAAAAGGAATGTAATAAAATATTCGTATGATTTATTCAACGTATGTAGAAATATTTTCGGAATAATTTGCTTCATGCAAGTTAAACATTAAGCCAACTGAAACTAGATATTTGTCGTTAACAAAATATTTTATGAAATCAAAGCAGATAAAATGTAGTTTTCGTAGGTTGAATTTGTACTCCTTAAAAAATGTATGCACAATCCAAAACCTCCCTTCCTTTTGATAGGTGTTGCAGGTCTGCAGTCACAGTGTTTTCTGTGGTTACATATATTCAATTATAAAGAAGCAAATCATTTACCATCAAATCCAATCACATTTCCTCTCCACTTGGTGTCTTGCTCACTCCTAACAGCATAACACCATCTTTGTTACTGTCTGTCCTCTGGAAAGAAGCACTAAGTGCCAACACGTAAGAGAACACAAAAAAACACAAGACATTCAATGGCATAATCTTAAATAAAAAGTTAAAAAGCATAAAAGTTAACTTTACCAAAAATTTAAATTTGGTCAAAATATAATAATAACTGTTATTAAACCAGCATTATTAACATTCACCTCAACGCTCTAAAGTACAACCTCTTCATAATATCCTAATCTTAATATTCAGATTCTATAACCAACATAAATATATAGTCACTCACTTTTCTGTTCCATTGTCTGTCATCTCTGGAGGAAAAAAGCTGAATTATTCACCTCGTTGCTTACAGAAAAACTGCATATTTATTTAGAGTTAATGTACTAACCCGACTGATGCTGGACTTTTTTACACTTGAATTTCAAATATATGATTAATGCCAGGAGACCACACAGACCAGGTAACAAACTCCACAGGTATGTTTTTTCTGTAAGGATGTGTTCATCACAAGTAAATCACTGCAAAATACATTTACTGTACACATGCTGTTGTCCAATTGCTGTTAATTGAGCTGTTTTATTTTTATCAAACTAATTATTTTATATTATATTATTGCCAAACCATTTTCAAAAATACAACTGAATGTACCTGAAGTTGCTTTGGATTTATCCCCTACATTGTGGTTTTCACTGGACCCTTCTATAGAAAAACAGACACATTTTAACAAAAAGTCTTTGTAATAATCAGTCAGTTCACAAGTACTTAAAATAATCGCATCTCAATTACTGCTTTCCTGTTATTTGGATACCTAAGCCATTGAAGACATAATCTGTGTGTAACAAAAATGCAGTCAATGCATTGGCAAAATGTTTGAATATAAAATGTTTAGTACATCTGTGAATTCTCAGGTATTTGTCTTATTCAGTACAGTTAATGTACTGTGATTATTTTTTGAAAAGTGTGCATGGTTTTAAAAAAACACAACTTGGTTTTCAAATGTAAATCTGTACATAAAAAACATACAACAAAGTTAAACATGATTATGAAAGCATGCATATTGCTCACCAGAAGGAACTGCTGTAAAGAGTTTTGTTGATGTTGTGGGGCTTCTGGTTGTTGAATCTTTTGACAGAGTTGTGTCTTTGCTGGGAGAAGCATCTAACTCTTTAGTTGTTAAAGCTGCAATAGAGAGTACATTATAATTCATTAAAAACATATGTATGTTATTATCATATGTGCAGCTTTTCAATGTTAAAGGTATGATTTAACGCTGTTTCATTCATTCTGACTACAATGTTAAACGTGCTGTCTTCTCAGGCTCTTCTCACTGATAGATGGAGCGGTCCCCGGACATGAACTGCATGCGGTAGGTGAAATTTATTCACATGTCTGTGTTTAGTTGGCATCGGCGTGTAGGTACATAATGTAAACAACACAAACTTATTGTGAATCAATGCAATGATGTATTGTGTGTTCGTGATTTAGTTCCTCTCCCCCTGCACACCCCCAAGAGGTCGTATTTTTCCAGAAATAATCCTACAGCTGTATCTATCTTTCATGATCAAACTAAATATTCTTTGAAGATACGAAGTATGCAATACTACTCTATAGGTGCTCAAGATTAATATGAGATTGGCAGAAACTGCATATTCAATATCTCAATTACTGCTTTCCTGTTATTTTTAGTGTGTTGGATACCTAAACCATTGAATACATAATCTGTGTGTAACAAAAATGCAGTCAATGCATTGGCAAAATGTTTGAATATAAAATGTTTAGTACATCTGTGAAGTCTCAGGTATTTGTCTTATTCAGTACAGTTAATGTACTGTGATTATTTTTTTTTGAAAACTGTGCATGGTTTTAAAAAAACACAACTTGGTTTTTTTAAATGTAAATCTGTACATAAAAAACATACAACAAAGTTAAACATGATTATGAAAGCATGCATATTGCTCACCAGAAGGAACTGCTGTAAAGAGTTTTGTTGATGTTGTGGGGCTTCTGGTTGTTGAATCTTTTGACAGAGTTGTGTCTTTGCTGGGAGAAGCATCTAACTCTTTAGTTGTTAAAGCTGCAATAGAGAGTACATTATAATTCATTAAAAACATATGTATGTTATTATCATATGTGCAGCTTTTCAATGTTAAAGGTATGATTTAACGCTGTTTCATTCATTCTGACTACAATGTTAAACGTGCTGTCTTCTGAGGCTCTTCTCACTGATAGATGGAGCGGTCCCCGGACATGAACTGCATGCGGTAGGTGAAATTTATTCACATGTCTGTGTCTAGTTGGCATCGGCGTGTAGGTACATAATGTAAACAACACAAACTTATTGTGAATCAATGCAATGATGTATTGTGTGTTCGTGATTTAGTTCCTCTCCCCCTGCACACCCCCAAGAGGTCGTATTTTTCCAGAAATAATCCTACAGCTGTATCTATCTTTCATGATCAAACTAAATATTCTTTGAAGATACGAAGTATGCAATACTACTCTATAGGTGCTCAAGATTAATATGAGATTGGCAGAAACTGCACATTCAACCAGACCTTTAACTTTACAATTGAACAAATATATACTGTATATACATTTCTTTCAGAATATGTTACAAAAATATACTTACTGTTGGTCTGATTTTCTACCGAAAAGGTTAGCGTTGTTGGTGCAGGACTTGATGTAGTATTTGTGGACTCCATGTCTAAATCATTTAAACAATTTAGTATTAAGACATCAAACTTCAAAAGCATATTTGGAAATATTCCATATGTTGCAAATTATGTAAAATATATATGAATATATAGATAGCAGATTATATAAATATGGGCAATTAAAAGAACGTATGTGCATGGGGTACATGAATTGGATATATGTCTGTACAACAAACCGTGTAGTGTATGTAAATGTAGAACACATTTTTTATGTTCCCAAACAGCATGCAACCTTGGTTGTAATTTTATTACATTCAGAACCAGTTAATTTCTATCCAACAGGCATAAATGTACCTGTGCACCCTCTAATGTACAAACAGGAGAATGCTAGTCCATGCATCCATCCCGGATCTTACTGTTCAATTACTTACTTTTTTAATTGTGTTGTCAAACATTGTGTTGTTTTATTGTGTTTTATTGTTTTGAGTTTGAGAATTTGAGTTATTATAACTTAATCAAAACAACCCAACTTTCATTGATAGCCTATTTATTTGGAATGCACAAAGAAAGCTAATGAAAATCTATGTTATCTGTTTTTTAAAGAAACTCACATATTTCAAATGAAGAGCAATAAAGTTCCAACTATAATATTAAGTAATTTTTAAATGTTTTGTAGCATGTTAACAGTTTGTGACTACATAGCAGGAATGCTTATTTTAATATCTTTGTAATGCAAGAATCATAGCAGTGTAAACACATTCGTATTTACATCTTTCAATTTTATACAATATGTACCAATGGATTCCTGGTTATTTTCTCTATCCATCAAAGGGTGCTTTGCCTACAAACGGTTAATAGTCTTTGTGTTATATTAATAAAGTACAGTTTGTCTTATTGTGGTGTATGTAAGTGAGTCCGCTGAGAGAAGGGTAGACAGAAGGATGTGTATTGTTTGGTGTTGTATGCTATTTAAAGTTTGGGAAGTAGTGTACTATCAGAAGAAAAAGCCAAAATTGTACAGGATAGAGCAGCTTTTAGATACTCACTAGTAGATGATGATGATCCCGATGTAGTGCTATCTGTAGCTGTAAATAGAGTTCCAGGGGCACAAAATTATACTTTTTAATTATTAATGGAACCATTTATTACATTGAAAATTGTGAGCAATTGTATGGAGAACTTACAATTATATGAAACAGAACCATGTCCTGGATCTGAATGTGTTTCAGCTTCTGAAGCTGCATGAAAAAGTTAACAAGTTACCAGACAGTACAAACCATTTTTTTAAATATATTTTAGGGGCTTTTTGCTTTTCATTAGAAAGGACACATTGGCACTGATAGCAAAAACCTTTTTAACCAAAATGTGTTATGACAATACATTACTACATCGATGACATCATCCACTCAGAGAGCTGGGAGGACCACCTGACATGGCTCCGGAGGGTGCAAAATGAGCTACGGCGTGATGGACTCACAACCAACCCAAAAAAGTGCCATCTGGGATTAACCAAAGCCAAGTACCTGGGATACCATATCAGCCGGGGGTTGATAAAGCCACAGCCAAAGAAGGTAGAGGCCAATGGATGGCTGGATTACCAACCACCAAGACACAGGTACGGGCATTTCTAGGGTTGGCGGTTTACTATCGATGCTTTGTTCCCCATTTCTTTTTGATAGCCAGCCCCTGACAGACCTGACCAAGCAGGGGCAGCCAGATAAACTGTGCTGGAAGCTGCGTTCCAGGCACCCAAACAAGCACTGATCTCGCCGGTCCTACACGCCCCAGATTTCGGCTGCCTATTGTATTTGGTAATACCCATTGTGATAAATGATTAAGGGGATTTGGGCTTTGTGTAACTAATATTTATTCTCCTGTGCAAGAAGAAGTCATGATAGGACAATATCATATTTCTTAATTCTGCAGACCGACGTCTCAGACACTGGGATGGGAGCCGTCCTGTCCCATGTCCAGGAGGGAGAAGAACACCCAGTGTCTTACATCAGCCGGAAGCTGACATTCACAGAGACTTGATGCGCTGCGGTGGAGAAAGAGGCTCTAGTTGTGAAGTGGGCTGTCCTGGAGTTGCGATACTACCTGCTAGACCGGAGTTTCACCCTGATCACAGACCATGCCCCCTACAGTGGATGGCGAAGGACACCAACGTACGAGTGACGGCTGATTTCTCACACTCCAGGACTTCCACTTCAAGATACAACACCGAGCCAGAGCCACCAACGGCAACGTGGACAGGTTGTCGAGAATGTGGTCTGACTAACGCTGTCTTTCCTTCTCACAGAATCAAGCGGATTAGACACGACTCACTCGAGCACGGACAAAGACTGTCTGCACCAGAGCACCCCAGGGATCTCCACTCACGCATTCTGAGCACTTTGTAGATAAATCTCCCTCCGGGGTTGCTTAAATCAGCTGTCTTGTGTCAGTGCCTTCTCTTACCGTGCCACAACTGCTAGCACAGATAGAGACGTATATACACAAGGCAATCAATTTGTGTAAAAATAAAGACTTAAAGACTTTAAAAGTAAAACGTGACTCAACAGAATCCTTATCTTCTTGCTAAATGAAAGAACGATGCTTTAACGTGAAACCCACACACTTGGATGTGATATTTCTCTCTCTGCACATGTACAGACTAAATTCTCTTCTGGGTACATTTCTGATGATATTTCCTTTCCACTCCAAACGTGATTTTTGCTCCATCTGTGTTCGTGACCTCCCACCCTTACCATGGCATGCAGTCTGCAGTCTACTAACATTACATCACTCATGTAAAAAAAAAGAGATGTTTAGATCTCTCCTCCTACACCAATGGGTGTTTCCATTCACATCTAAATTGTGGGAACTGTGAAGGGCTTTTTTGTACTGGAAAAAGAAATGTCAAGTGATCCTGTAGACTGATTATGGTGTGCAATGGTCGCAACATTTTTTGGCAGTCCAAAAGCAATCCAGTTGCACAACCAACATTTTGTGAAAAAGAAACACTTAAAAGAGGAAATGTTTTTTGACAAATTGTAAGAAACTCTTACCACTGGTTGGAGAAGGACTAGATACAGTAGTAGGTAAACTGGTACCAGGAGCTTGATAAAACATACAGACTGTGTTATTCCGGATCACTGGCACTATTACACATATTCTAAATATAATATTGAAACTTCAAATATTTGTGTCATTGGGCCAATTTTAAAGACAATCATTCAACGGTTTTGTTTACTTGTGACAAATCGTAGGAGAAACTCACTAATAGTTGGATTTTTAGTTGAACCAGATTCATCAGGACACTTGGCGTGTTAAATTTGGCAACTGTATAGTCTAACGTATGCTCATTGGCCAGTTTAATTAAATCAAAGACTTGTGAAAAAACGCATCCTGTGACAGATAGACATCTCCCTTCTGGGGACTTTTTCTGTTGATGTTTCCGGTCCTCTCAGATTTGACTGCCTGTTTGTCGGAGTTTGTGACCCTTTGCTATACTTCTGATGTTTAACATAGTTGAGTTAAAGTGAAGATAAGTGGCAAACTTGCCATCCAATGTGCTATAATATACATTCTAAATACTATAGACAGTTATTTGAAATGCTCCTTATAACTACATTTACATTTACATTTATTCATTTGGCAGACGCTTTTATCCAAAGCGGCTTACAAGTAGTTTTTTTACAGTGGCACATTACGGCAGAGCAATCAGGGGTAAGGTGCCTTGCTCAAGGGCACTGAGATTAGAACCGGCAAGTCAAACGCTCTTACCACCAGGCCACAGCTGACCCCATGGTGAGAACTAAACATATGAGTTATTAAACATATAAATTCATATGAGTGAAGAATGCTGTTAAATAAATCTGCATTGTTTCTCCTTTTGATGTTTTATACAAACAAATCTACAAAATTCCAACATTTAATTAAAGTAAAACAATTTGAAAACAATTACATTTCTTCAAAACACCCTGATCACAATTATTGGCACCCTTGTATTCAAAACGTTTTGCAAAAGGTTACTGTATGGCAAGTCATTCGAGTCCATTTCAGGTCCTTCAAATGTTGGTTCTCTCTTTTCTTCAGTTCATCCAACTCATCTTCTATGGTGTTCAGATCAGAGATTTCATAGGGGTATAAGTAGATACCTATGTATAAATGTACAGGATAATGCATTGTAAATCGCTTTGGATAAAAGCGTCTGCCAAATGCATAAATGTAAATGTATAAAAGTAGGTTGACAACAGTAAAGATCTGGCAACAAATTTAACTGTGGACATGTTTTTCTTTGTCCCTGTGTGCACCAAACCTATCTTTTGTAATTGCTGCCAAAAAACTTACGGCCGTAGAACCCAGTCCTATATGCCAGTTTAAGTATGGCAGGTCAATATGTTGGAGTTTGTTTTTGCATGAGAGCAGATGATTTGTTTTCTTGAACAGCGTCCCAAACAACTTGTGGTGATGGAGGTGCATTTTTTCTTTATTATTATTATTATTATTATTATTATATGCTTTCTGACCCCAAATTTCAACTGACTACTGCAATTTTCCATCTGTGCTCTTTGGAGAGTCTTTGGCCACTTACATTCTTGACAATATAGACACACATCCTGTTTCCCCAGTCCATTAAAACTACTTGATCATTGCCCTGATGTTGGAAATTAGATTTTTTTGATTCTTTAAACTATTTTCTTAAAGCCATTTTGTGTAGATCAACAGAACCACATTGCACTTCAGAACTATATTATTTGGTTTTACCCATTGTGTTAAATGATTAAGGGGGTTTGGGCTTTGTGTAACTAATATTTATTCTCCTGTGCAACAAAAATGACGGGACAATATCATGTTTCTTGCCACGGTGTGCTATAAAAATGTCAATATAAATGGGAATACTTTGGAGATATATCACTCATAAGAATTTCAAAGGGTGCCAATAATTGTGACCAGGGTGTATTAGAGAAAAATGTTCCCCTTCAGTCGGTCTCTCGACGTTGTGAGAGACTGACTGGGGTTTGATCTTGAGAACCTACCTTTTCCGAGATAATTAATTATAAAACGCCAATGGGCTTGGCGAATGGCACGCGCACGCCAGTCTCCGCCCCGTACATACGGGTATAAAGGAAGATGGCGGCGGTCATTCACTCATCCTTTGTTCTTCGGAACCTGTGTGTTTGCTGATGCTACACGCGATACTCGACTCCGAGAAAACTTTTAAAACCTGCTGGATTTATGACGCGGAGCAGCGGACTTCTCCTTTCGGTGGACTTCCCCTGGGCGTTTCGGGAGAAGGCTACAGACCTTAAGAGGTAAGTCCCTCCGGCTACGAGCATGTCTCGTAGCTGTATCCTTGGGTGCGACAGACTCATCCCGGAGTCTGACGGCCATGATTCCTGTGTCACTTGCTTGGGGCTCAAGCATGCTGAGGCAGGTTTCACTGATGCGGTATGTCCCGTGTGTGCGGACATAGCAATCAGGGTGTTGCGGTCACGGTTGGCTACGTTCTTTCGAGCGCTGCCACCACCCCGTCTGTTTCCCAGGCGTGTTCAGCTGCCGTTTCGGCGAGGTTGACCGCTTTGGCGAGCGGCGGGGGTGATTTAGGGACTCCGATAGATGTTGCTCTGTCAGCTTCACGCTCGCGGACCATCTATACCCCTTCACGCTCACCTGGTTCGTCCCCTACGAGCGGCAGACGGCCGTCTCATAGTGGTAAGACTTCGCACACGGATGATGACGCTATCTCTGTCGCTGCGTCGGACAGCTGCCTGCTGGCATCGGATGCGGAAGACTCCTCTGATCTCCTGTCGTCAGGCAGTCAAGCTCCGGAGGAGACGGACGCTGAGATGTCGGCCATGCTTTCCCGGGCAGCCGCGTGCATCGGGTTGCAGGGTGTAACAACACCCTCCCCGGAACGCTCGCGGCTAGATGCGCGGTTTCGGGGGCGTGGTCAAAAGCCACGCCCCGCTCCGTTAATATTCTTCCCGGAGGTGCATGACTAGCTCGCCAAGTCCTGGAATGCGCCCCTTTCGCCGCGTTTCAGGTCGGAGGGCTCGGTGGCTGTGACTTCCCTGGTTGGTGGGGCGGCTAGAGGCTATGTTGACGTCCCCCGGGTGGAGCGTGCAGTCGCGGGCCACTTGTGCCCGCAGACAGCTGCCACTTGGGGGGCTCGACCTAGACTCCCGTCCAGAGCATGTAAGCTCTCTTCGACACTCGTGTCGAAGGCTTGCAGTTCTGCTGGACGAACCGCCTCCGCTCTCCACGCCATGGCGGTCCTCCAGGTTTTTCAGGCGAAAGTCCTGAAGGATTTGGATGGCGGGAAGTCCGACCCAACTCGTATGAGTGAGCTGCGTACTGCCACAGACCTCGCGCTACGAGCGGCGAAGGCCACGGCACGTGCCCTGGGTCGGTCAATGTCCACAATGGTGGTCCAAGAGAGGCATCTGTGGCTTAGTCTTGCGCAGGTGAGCGGCGCCCAGAAGGCCCACATTCTGGATGCGCCCATCTCGCAAGCAGGGCTGCTTGGTGATACCGTGGAGTTCTTCGCGGTCTGGAAGCAGACTGAGGCGATCGAACATATCCTGCCACGCCGCAACATGCCCGCCAACAGGTCGGCATGGTCTCGGGCGCAGCCTGGTTCCCAGCAGCCCTGCCCTCCCGCGGCGGCCCTCCGGTTCCAGGCTTCCAGAGGACGACCCACCAGAGACGTAGACCCCCGCGGAAGAGGGCATCTGTTCCCCGTCAGCAGCCCGCCAAGAGGTCCTAAAGCGGCCCTGACGGGACGAACCAGGGGGAGATTTTACTGGGCCCGATTCCCGGCCTTTCACACGCCGGATCGGAGAAGGACGCTGCCTGCCGCGTTTCCATCGAGTCTGGGCCCTTTTCAGGGTCCGGTGCCCACATACTCACAAAGAGACAAATCTCCCCTGGGTTTTCCTCCACAGCACTCTCGTCCAGACGGTGTCTTGGATGGATCGGTCAGCCGACCACAATCTCCCCCGGACGTTTCGTCAGGCCGCCTGAAGCAGGTTAACATACAGAGCCGTCAGCCTCCCGGGGGGTCCCCCCTGTGCGAGGTGACCGCACTGTCAGCCACCGAACCAGCCTCCCCCGGCACGGTGAAGCAGATTGTCCCTCTGGTCCCGTTGTCGCGGTTCTTGGGCGCTTGGCAGCGCACCAGCCCGTCACACTGGATAGAGAGGACAGTCCGTCTCGGTTACTCGATCCAATTCGCCAGGCGCCCCCCCAAGTTTCGGGGCATTCTGTAACACCTCGGTTCGAGGAGAGAATGCTTCCGTACTTCGGCAGGAGGTCGCCGCCCTTCTGGCGAAGGGTGCGGTCGAACCCGTCCCTTTAACCGAGATGTCGTCCGGGTTTTACAGCCCATACTTCATCGTGCCCAAAAAGGGCGGGGGGCTGCGGCCCATTTTGGATCTGCGTCGCCTGAACAAGCACCTGCACAAGCTGCCGTTCAGAATGCTGACGCAGAGGGGCATCCTGGGCTCGGTACGTCACCAGGATTGGTTCGTGGCAATCGACCTGAAGGACGCGTACTTTCAAGTCTCTATTCTCCCCCGACACCGGCCGTTCCTACGGTTCGAGTTCGAGGGAAGGGCGTATCAGTACAGGGTCCTGCCATTCGGTCTGGCCCTGTCTCCACAGGTTTTTTCCAAACTAGTGGAGGCTGCCTTAGCTCCTGTCAGGGAGCAAGGCGTGCGAGTGCTAAACTATCTCAACGACTGGCTTATCTTGGCACACTCGCGAGATGTGTTGTGCACGCACAGGGACCTTGTGCTTCGGCACCTAGACCGTCTAGGCCTCCGGGTCAACCAGGAGAAGAGCAAGCTCTCCCCCGCGCAGAGCACCTCTTACCTCGGTATGGAACTAGACTCTGTCCGTATGTCAGCACGTCTCACCAACGAGCGTGCACAGTCAGTGCTGCGCTGTCTGAGGTTGATCAGTCAGAATCCCTCGACGCCGCTGAAGAACTTTCAGAGGCTCCTGGGGCACATGGCGTCCTCGACGGGGGTAATCCCTCTCGGGTTGATGCACATGCGGTCGCTTCAGCACTGGCTACAGAGTCGGGTTCCCTGGACGGCGTGGCACGCCGGCACCAGGCGGATTGCGGTAACGCCTCAGTGCCTTCACACTCTCTTACCCTGGTCAGACTTGACAGCGGGGGTTCCGCTCGGACAGGTTTCGAGGCGTGTCGTGGTAACGACAGACGCCTCCCTGCAAGGGTGGGGTGCGGTGTGCAAGTGGGCACGCAGTATCGGATCGGTGGACGGGTCCCCGACTGCGTTGGCATCTCAACTGCCTAGAGTTGCTGGCAGTCCTTCTGGCACTGAGGAGGCTCCAGCCCCTCGTGCAGGACAAACACGTGCTAGTCCGGTTGGACAGCATGACTGCCGTGGCGTACATCAATTGCAAGGCGGCATACGCTCACCGCAGTTATCACAACTCGCCCAACACCTCCTCCTTTGGAGTCAGCAGGTGAAATCCCTGCGGGCCACGTTTCTTCCGGGCAACCTGAACCAGACAGCCGATGCGCTCTCTCGACAGTGTACTCCGCGCGGAGAGTGGCGACTCCATCCCCGTGCAGCCCAGCTCATGTGGGAAGCGGTTCGGCAGGCACAGGTGGACCTGTTGCCTCCCCGGACTCCACCCATTACCCGCTATGGTATTCCCAGGCCGAGGGTCCCCTCGGCACGGATGCCCTAGCACACAGCTGGCCGCGGGACAAGCGGAAGTACGCCTTCCCCCCCAGTGAGCCTCCCTGCACAGGTCCTGTGCAAGGTCAGGGAAAAGGGGCATCAGGTTCTGGTAAGTGGCGCCATAATGGCCCAACCAGACCTGGCTCTCGGATCTGGTAGATCTGACGACGGCCCCCCCTGACCCATTCCCCTGACGAAGGACCTTTCGTTACAGGGGAAGGGCACGTTGTGGCACCCCAATGCAGGCCTCTGGAACCTCCATGCCTGGCCCCTGGACGGGACGAGGGCTTGCCCGTTAGCGGTCCGGGAGATTGTCTTACAGTCTAGAGCCCCGCCTCTAGGCGGTAATACGCTTATAAGTGGCGCCAATTTGTCCTGGTGTTCTCCCCGGGAGGAGAACCCGCGGCACACTCTTCTAAGAGGAGAGCAGTGTTTCCCCAGTGTTCGGCTCCGGACAGCTCCTCGCTACTAGAGGCGTACGCCACTGTTTGTGAGGCCGTCAGTAGAGGCTTCTCAGTATGACCAATACTATATGACTGGAAGATTACGTCTCGCGGTAGCACTCTTGTGACTCGCTAGCCCAGTCAGGGTCGCTCCGCTAGAGGTCGTGATATCGTTGCAAGCGCTGTGGCGTTTAAGATTGATCCCCAGTCAGTCTCTAACAACGTCTTCATGACTTCACGCCACAACGCTGCACCGAATCACTGCAGTGAACGGGAGTGCCCTCTCAGGTTCCTCAGTACAAAGGGTGAGTGAATGACCGCCGCCATACCCGTATGTACGGGGCGGAGACTGGCGTGCGCGTGCCATTCGCCAAGCCCATTGGCGTTTTATAATTAATTATCTCGGAGAAGGTAGGTTCTCAAGATCAAACCCGAGTCAGTCTCTCACAACGTCCATCAGGGAACGGAGGTTACAGACGTAACCGAGACGTTTTTCATAATGTTATATTCCCCCCACTAATTTTTACTTTAATGAAATTTTGGAATATTGTAGATTTAAAAGAAATTAAAAATCAAAAGGAGAAACGCTGCAACTTTATTTTTACCCTAAAGTTGTTCCAAATCTGTATAAATAAACGTGTTCTGCTGAACACAACGTAAGATATTTGGAAGAATATCTCATCCCCCACTTATTGCCATGTAGAAACATAAATACTATGGGAGAAAATGGGGGATGAGATCTGAGGGTGCGTTTCCTAAAAGCATCGTAAGCCAACATGGTTACAAGTTCCGTCATTCCAGCATAGAGCAATGATTTATGTGTTTGCCGAAATCATCGTTCCAACGATCAATCGCAAGCAGCATCGTAAAGGTGTGTGGTCGGAACTACAGGTCTGGAGCTGTGGTTAGAAGCATAATTGCTTGATATTATGACATGATCCTTCTAAATAAATACGAATGAAACTTTACATCTTTAAGCCTGTCAAGTGTAGTTTTTTTAAAAGTGCGAATGCACATGTACCTACATGCCCTAGGAGCCTGGGGAATCCTTGGGTGGAGTGACATAGGAGGATACTTTTGAATGAATTATATTGTGAAATAAAACAACAGAGAGCAGAAATACGATAACTAAAATAGTTTTAAGATGCAGCGTACGTTAATAATATGACATTAAATGGTTCTTAACAGATTAATTAGAAGACCGTATTACCCCACCACCTATGTGACTTCATCATTGTTGACCCAACGTGGTTCAAACTACAGATGAGCGACAAAGTAACTATGTTTTTGGGAAGTTTCTCAAACGATACATTGTACCATGATGGTTAACCAACAAGTTATGTCGTTGAGTGGGATACGCACCACTGTTTGGTTACTGATATGTTTCCAAACACCTTCATTTGAGTTTAATAGAACAAATACATTTGACAGGTTTTGAACAATCTGAGGGGGAGTACATTTTCGTTTTTGGGTGAATTGTCCCTTTAATTTAGTGGGTTATCTATCAGTTTCATTTAAAAGGAAAAATAATCTGTATTTTGTGTCTGTAAAATGTCTAGTGTACCTAGCTCATAGCTTTAGGCAGATATTAACAGTATCTCAATATTATTTAACAATATTAAGTAGATATTTGATTTGATTCAGGTCTAAGAATTGAAATACATGCAGTCTAAACAAGTCCAACTAAGTACAAGTACCTACCCAAAACAGAAACAAATCTAAAGATACAACATGAAATTTAAATAATTGTACAATGTCAGAAATAAAGGTTCAAAATGTTATCTATTTATTGATTTATGTCACTGGGGTGATACCCATTTATACAGAACATAATATAATGTTAAACCTTAAGGACCTATTGTGTACCTCCAAAGGTACAGTTACATGTTTTGTACCCCTGTATTTAAAAAAAGGTACAACAATTTATTTATTACATATGCACGTGAGGTACAAAAAGGGACTTTTATGGGTATCACCACAGCAACATGAAATGTAACATTTTCAATCTCTTTTCAGACAGTTTCGAAAGCTATTTCTATATACCTTTATATGTCAGTTTTTGGTAAAATTTATGAAAACCAATACCCGGAGCTGCATAAAACATACAGATGGTGTTATTGTGGATCACTGGCTCAAAACTTTAAATATTTGTATAATAAGGCCAATTTTAATGAGAATCATTCAATTGTTTTGTTCACTTGTGAAAATTGCAGGACTCACCAGGACTTGGAAGGTCTTCTGAAGAAGCATAAACAAATAGAGAAGTATTGATCAAACTATGCCATTTGTAGATTTAACTCATCCCAAAACATTCCTCTGTTGATTTGCGAATCCTGACCCCGACACAAAAACTGCTCAATAAAACGACATGCCCTTTAAAATAAGGTCTTGTGAGCATCAATTAATGATTCAGATGACAAGTAATTGAGGAATTTAACATAGAGAATCAATCATGGAAGGAAATGTGTTTTTTCAAGTCACAGATCAAACTTACCTTTGTGTTGTACAGCCCCAGTCGCATTAGTATCACTGCCTAAACATTTATGAAAAATATACAAAAAAGGCATTATTAGGCCAAGCAAATACTTTGTGATTTTTACACTATTAATATGATATTGTGGCAAGCAACAATATATTGCAAAATCTCTGTGTGGCTTTGAGAATTTCATGGAATATTTTTATTGGTGTTCCATATGGAAACTGCATAGTCTACCGTATATTCATTGGCCAGATTAATTTAATCAAAGACCAAAAGCCAAATCCTGTGACAGATAGACATATCTCCTCTTGGGACTGTGTATACAATAGTGTACCCAAAAAAGGTAAAAGATTTTATGTATTCCCGTAAGGTACAAAAGGGACTTTTATGGGTACCACCCCAGCACCACCAATTTTAAACCGTATTCTGACAGTGTTGAATGTTATTTCTATATACATTTATTCGTCAGTTTTTGCTAAATCCAACTAGGACTTAAAACAATTGCCTGTACTAAGTTCAGATAGTTTTCATACAGTAAAGCTGTATTGTTTCAACCCATGGTTTGGTAAAATATGAACAAACTCAACCGCTGGATTAAATGAATTGAGAAAATTTCCATATAAAACCAAAATATGGGTTGAAACAACCCAACATAGCTTAATATACACCCGACTGTTGGGTTTGTCCATATTTGCGTCAACCATGGGCTGAAAAAATGCAGAATTGTTTTAACTTATGAATGGATTTTTTTCATATGTGTATATTTACCATGTGCAACTTCTACATTGGAGAAGCATCATTCATCTAATGAATCTGTCTTCAAACTCAAAACCTGCTGTTTACATTACACTTCATTTCTGCATCTGCATATAAGGAAAAACTTATTTTACCTGTACATGTGAGAAAACATAAAAAGATGAAGATTGATATCCTTTTATCCATGGCACAGTTCTTCTCCTACAGCCAAAAACAACCAGGAAAGACGATTGCTTCAGAGCGGAGCAACAAAGTGGTGGGAAAGAGATGTGCTTGTATCCAACCACTCCAATGCTTATTTTAGTACTTCCCTTAGACAAAGAGGTCCAGGAAATACAGCAGCTTCTACTGAGGGTGGAGGACCAGGGACCAGAGAGAGAGAGTTTCTACAGCTGTGAAAGCGGGTAGTGTATCAGGACCGGGGCAACATTTTGAGGCATGAACTTCTAAATGACTCTCATTGTGTCCAGTTATGAGTCTGTGTTAGTGCTTTAGTGCCCAATAGTGAGTATACACTAACTTCTAGTTAAAGTGACACTGAACGCTGTATACCCCATATTAAACATCATTTGCATGCTTTTTGGCTAATTTAACTGGTACAATCTTTCAAAATAAAGAAAGGCGAGTGAAAGGCGTATTCCATCACCGTGCAGCCAAACATTCATTACACCTACACCAATGAGAGGAAACAAAAAAGAGCCTTCACACTCCACCTCTATTGTTTAAAGATGCAGTGGAATTTCGACAACGTGCTGTTTTAAACAGGGTCTCTCTCAAGAGAGGTAGGGCGTAAGAGAGAAATGAAAATGCATCAGCTTTTGCACTCGGCACGTTTCAAGAAATCTGTCCTCCCAGGTGGGGAATCCAGGGGATTTGCAAATCCCAATTATGCAAGTTAGCTGTATGAACACAGCGTGAATGTGGCCAGGAGATACTGCCTCATTGTTTGTGTGAGGGGCTTATCACATCCACACAGCAGCACAGGAACTCTAACGACTGAACTGTGATATGTGTGCGACAGCACAGGATGGGCACACAACTAAAAACACAGATGCAAATCACCGTTTCTGTCTCCTTCTCTTAGAAGAGCAAATTACTTTATTAAATAGGTAGAATTCTGCAGGAAAAATTCTATATTTGACCCAACTATGGGTTGATATAACACAAGATATAGGGTTAAAGTAGTTCACTCAAAAATGTTCAAAACAATCCTCATGTTATTTCAAACCTGTATGACTTTTTTTTTCTGCAGAACATCTAAGATGTTTTGAAGAATGTTGTTAACCAAGCAACGGCGGTACCCATTTACTTCTAGGGCACAAATTTATTTTTCAAAATATCTTCTTCTGTGTTATGCGAAAGAGGAAAGCCATACAGGTTGAAATGACAAGAAGGCACATAAATGATGAAAGAATTTTCGTTTTGGGGTGAACCATCACTTTATTTTAACTGGTTTGTTCCCCTTTGTCTCAACCATGGATGTTTTTTTTAAATAAAGCATTTCTCATTGAGTTGGTGTGACATCAGGAGTTAAATTATAGATTGTATGAGCCCTTGGTTACATAAAAAACTCCAGTCTTACATCCTAAAATGTTAGAAATGCTAGTTCATCCAAATATGAAAGCCTTGGAGTTTGAGCTTTTCAAGGAACACAACGTTTTGAGGGCTGCACAAAAATGGTTTTGCATTATGTTCCATTAAAAAGTCAATTTAATTGGGAAATGTACACACTACAAATATTTTTGGGTAAACAATTCAATGAGTAAATGTAATAACTGAACTACAATACTTTATAAGAAAATTCTCAAGCCACCAAAGGAAAATGTTGGGTTTCAATACATTACACTTTTTTGTGCATCTCTTTATAAATGCCTTACAGGCATTCCTTATTCCTTTTCCTATCTTTATTCCTAATTTCAACTTGAAACCAAAGCTTTGATTTATTCCATTTTACCCCCAAACAGGATGTGAGAATCTACTTCCTTCCTGGTCTATTGTGTCTCACAGAGTCTATACACAGACGGAGGCCAAGGAAATTCTATGACACGGTCATTTTTAAAAATCTCCTTTTGAGTAAACTGTTAACTTTGTGACCCTGCCTATAGGTCAATGTTTAGAGGAAGCAGAAAACTGTTAAAACATGACAAGATAAATCAAAAATCTCATAAAATGTATCGTTATTGAACTAAGTTAATGCACACTGTAAAACTTTGCTGCAATTTGGTAGCATGTTTTGCCAGTAACTTACATACTACTTGACATTTTCCTTATAGGACTGTTTTTATTTGGAGTTAAACTTTACTTTACTTTTACTTTATCAAAATTGAAACTTTGACGTTTGAGATTTAAATGAGCAAGAAGATACTGGTCTCATTACTGGCATTACACCGCAAAATTACATTCTTCATGAGCATTTTTAAGTTTTAGTAAAAATATTTTAATCTTCCTAAATTACGCTACATTTACGTAACCTAATATATTTAGTCTTGTTTAATGAAAGAAAATATAAAAACTAGGTAAGTTTATGTTTAAAAGAAAAGTGCATGCTTGTAGTCTCATTTCAATATTTTGGTAGCGTTTCTGAGACTGAAATTCACAAAAATTTATCTCACGCAAATCCACCGATTTTGTGGATCACAAAGTTAATTCGGCATTTGGTAGTCAGAATCATATGCTTTACATACAAATCATTTTCCCTGTATGCCATCCATAACTGTATTAAAAAGGGATAGTTCACCCAAAAAAGAAAATTCTGTCATCCTTTACTCACCAGTATTTATTTGACAGTGTTTATATTCTCTATTATGGTAAACGTGGGACGAGATCTGTTTGGTTACTGATATTCTTCCAAATATCTTCCTCTGTGTTTAACAGAACAAAAAAATGTATACAGGTTTGGAAGAATCTGAGCGTCAGTAAATGATGACAGAATTTAATTGTTTTGGTGAACCATCAGATTTCCATCAACCCAACAATTTAAATGAAAGCTAAAGGATTTGATTCCATGTGGAATGTGATATTGTGCAAGTTATTTTTAAAGGAAACCAAGTGTACTCCCTCACATAAACTTCCCTTCCACCTATTTAACAAAGGTGTTTTCAGAATCCCTTGAAATGAGTCTTCTTGTTTTGCAAATTTTTTATCAAACAACTTAAGCAGGTCGTCCGAAGGAAACACCTTATGGTCATGGGTCTGCCAAGTGCTCACTTCCTATTTGGTTGTTATTGCTGGTCCAGTCTTCATCCCTTCCAGAGACAAACTAAGGGTCTAACTAAGCACATGGAAAATCCATCACATCAAGAGAATTCTAGTCAATTCAACTTATATCTATATCTTAGAAGAAAGTTAGACAAGGCTAAATTTCATGCACATTTTTATTGAACAGTAATATAAAATACCTTTTCATAGTTGCGAGTGCATGCGTCATCTGCCAACAGTTTGGAAGTTAAATTATAAAAGCAAGGCTTCATTTCGTGTAGTGAATTACTTGGGCACTTAAGCAGTTGTTAAAAAAACATTGATGGAGTTTGTTTTCGTAAAGTATTTAGCAATAATAAACTGATATACAAAGCAGAGTTAATAATAATAATAATAATAATTAATACTATTCAAATTACACTTTTTTTGTCTGTGGCACCTTTACAAAACAAATTTAAGAAAAAGATTCAAAACCATGTATGACATTAACAGCTATCATGCATTTTGAGATTGACATTAGAGAACCACAAACTTATTTCACGTGAACACCTACACATGCTATATCGGACTACTGGTGTGTATACGAGCGTTTGTTTGAAACCATGATTCCCCATCATCCAATATTAATAGTAGATGCTTTGATAACAAAACAAGTTAAAGGTCTGAAGCTTTTCCAAGTGTTATAGCTAAGAATGGCGGTACATTTCCAGGACTTGTCCACTAAGCACACTACAGGTAAAAACAGGCCTCGGCAGCCAAGGTAATTCAACATCCTTAGGTAAATCTTATAAAACATGCATAGGCAGATGCTTTCCATTAATCATCTTTTCTCTCTCATTCTCATTATTTTTTTACAGAATATAGGTGCTTTATATATATCGTTTTTTGTTTGTTCGCAATATTCGAAAAGATAACACACATAATTTCCAGCAAGCCACAATAAATCTACCCCAAAACCCACCCGAAACAAAAGACATATTCGTAAATGATAAATGTAAATTCCAGTTCAGAACTCAGAGAAAATCCATATTCATCAAGCTAGCTTGCAATTATACAGAAAGTAGGATCCGAGCACACACACCAAAGAAACCTGAGGTAAGCATAATCTGTACAAAACCATAAACGCTCCATTTTTGGCATTATAACAATGTTGCAACATTCTTTTAAGACAGCCTAATTTACTCTATAGAGCTAGTTTATAAGAGTAGCAAAAAAGGTATCAATAAATAGTCCTTACTTAGTTTGTACACCCTTTTTATGTTAAAAACTTTTTTCCACGTTCCGTCTATTTTTAGTGCTGTATTTTTGTAAACGTACAATAGTTAGTAAGAAGTAACACACACGAAAAGAGAAAAACAAAAAAATCTTAGATCCAGTAAGTAAAGGCCTTTCACATAAGACAGATCTCTCATTTGCCTGCTGTAATTCCCCACGCCAAAACCAAGACCACCCCCGCCCCCACCCAAATCATTCTAATAAGAGTGAACCGATGAGAACTTGTCATGGTTTCTACAAGCAAAAATAAAATCAACATAAATTTAAAGGCATATCCAAAGACTAGTGAGTGTCACTCTGAATTATGTTTGAAATGCTGCTCTCCCGCTTCACTTGCTTCCTTTATCCCGTTCTTCTCCCTTTTCTCCTTTCCTCTGACTCTACACTCCAAATCCTTCCTTTCCCTCCATCGGCAATGGCATGGAAAAAGAGAGGGAGGGGCTTAATCGCTACGGCGAACATGCTGGCTCGGTGCAGAATCACTGGATGTTGCCGCTTCCGCTGCTGGCCTTGCCCTCTGTGCCGTTGGTCTCGGACGACAGTGCTTTATTGAGCGAGTTGAGGCTGGCATCGCAGGGCATGGCATCCCGGCGGGGCGGCATTCGCTCGTTGATGCGGTCCAGGCCTTTAGCCTCCGCAAAGCTGTTGATCTTGTGCTGGGGCGAGAAGCCTTTGATTGCTGGGGCGGGAGGGAAGAAACATGGCGTGATAAGCCAATATCTAACACAGTGCTTGAATTCCACATGATTTTTCTCTAAAGTTTGGCTGTGATAATGAGTAAGCTTATGGCGTTAGATTTGACGTTATCATATGAGCCGACTTTCTTTGATTTAACACATTCCAGTACACACTCTATATTACTCACAATAAATAAATACCTCGAATTGTTAAAATCATATACAGTGTTTATATACACAAGGTCTATGTTTTGTGTTGTTAAGAAAAAGCAACATTTCCTGCACAGAAATTTAAGCAGGGTTTTTTTTGTAACAAAACACAAATATCCACATTGGTGACAAATCTAGGGATTACTGGGGCGGATCTCGGTTCTGGAGGGCCTTTGAATGAAGCTGAATCATTTGCTTATCACTAAAAATAATCCAGTCAAATAGTTTCAGGATATCCTGCAAAAACATTCTCCAGCTATCTAGAACAGAGCTTCCCACCACCAAAACACCAAGGAGACGGTGTTAAAAGGAATATATAAAAATGCTAGAGGATAAAACAGACAAAATGTATATAAATAAATGATGTAACTGTCACTATATACACTAACAAGAAAAATGTACTGAGCTTATAACATGTAATGCCCATTGCAGCAAACTACAGGGAACTACAAACATTTTATAGAGTAACTCTACCGTATGACTGACATTTGGTTCTATACTGTACAATGTAAAAGAGGTTTGTGTTGCTGCATAGTACAGGGCAGACACACGTTAGTAGCCAAGTGTTACCAAGAGAAGCACAAGAACACAGCACAGACACAGAAAAACCACAGGGAAAAGCAAATAATTGAAAAAATAATAAACAAGAGTATCGACACAGTTGGCACCTCTTTTCTCTAGGAGAAATGTTCAAGAAGAACAACCACATAACATAGAAGCTGTAAATAGCAGTCACAAACCTGCTATTTAATGAGTAGCTGGCATTGTTCTTGCAAAATTGAAACCATTGTTCAAGAGGAAAGTCCAAAGCCCAAAGTAAAAATGTGTGTAAGAACACAAGACAACTACATCTAAACATTGTTTTAAAGGGGTCCCGGGAGATTTAATTTAGCTGATGATTTTATTCAAAGTGACTTAGAAATAAGAGAGCATTTAACATACAGTCTGACTTTTTAATCAATCTAGAATAGTAAGCACCTTACTTCCATCAATATCAGACAGAAGTTTATGGATTGGCATTTTTTTTATTCTTTGCTCTGAAATGTCCTCTTGGCACACAGTTCAGAAATGTGACTACTACTGTGTTTTACATTTAATGTATTATGCTACCAAAAGTTGGCCACAGCTTTGTCCATAAAACTTGTTGTATCCACATCAACTTCAAACAAACGGAATGTGTTCCCCTTTAAAACAATCATGAACTTTTTGTGTTTCGTCTTACGTTTTCCTGATTCTGCTCAGCACACCAGCAGCACAGTTTATTTGCCCAAACACCCAACACAAGCTACATTGACATGAACCCAGTGGAACCCATTATCTGTTGCACAGATACAACAGAAAGAGGGAGAAGGGGCCGTTGACCTATTTACCTTTATCTGCCTCTATAGCCTCAATAGTAGCTGAAGAGAAGAAGAGTGGGTTGCAAAATGATTGAGAGAGATGAGCAGAACAAGTTACATTGGTCACTTGAGTAAAAAATAAGTCCAAATTGACACACATTGTCATTAAAAACACACAAGAACCACTGTGTGGCCAAAACGATGGATCATTTGTTGAGTTATTGTTTTTAGATGGAGAAGATCAGGAGTATGGAATCATATTGGTAGCAATTTTCAGTTGTAAATGCAATACGCAAAATAGCAATGCACTGTGTAAAATGACAATGCAATTGTGTATTTAAATATACATTCTAAATAACATATGTGCAACATAAGGTGCAAAATTAAAATTAAATAATACCAATTACATTCGTCAGTTCCTAAACTAGTTCATATATTTTATTTAACTTGAGAGGCTCTTTAAGTCGCAAACTTCAAATAAAATTTCGAGCTGGCCACGCCCCCTCTCCGAAAAAGCATCATTGTGTGAAGGCGTGTTGCACATATGTAATTTAAAATGTATATTTAAATACATAATGACATTGTCATTTTGCAAATTGCACTTCAAATTGCAAATTGCTACCAATATGCTTCCATACAGGAGTTTGACTATGAACAATATGTGTAGCGCACGACAAAAGCTTAAGGGGGGGTTTAGTCAAAACATGGACATTAATGAGGTGATTTTAGACTCAAAACAGACAGTCGGAACAATCAAAGCAATCTGTAAAAGCTTTGCTTTGGTTAATGAGGATTGACATGTACCAGGAAAGCGTTATTTCCTTATTTAACGTGACCCAAAAGCTGGGCTAAAGGTGAATATTAATTTATAAAACAATTTATAGAGCATTTTCGATGTACACATAGTTTTCCTTCAAGATCACAATTTTTGAATTGTGTATGATTGCTAAACTTACCCCAATCTTTAATATTCAACTTACCCTGTTCTTCAAGTAATCACATACACCAGAATAATGAAATAAAGCTAATCTAATCTGAAACTAGGGCTGTCGATGGATTTGCATTTTTTAAACACAAATGATCCCACAATTTGTCTGCAGTTAATGCGTCAACACATTTTTCATAAGGAAAAAAACGACATTTGAGCTTTTAATGGGTTTGCCGTTTAAACACGCTGGTGTACACATTAAAATGTTAACGTGATTAATAATGAAAGATGACTTGATATAGGCTGGATTTAAACATCAATTATTTACATAACATACCTGCAATAGAGAGACAGCATTTAAAGGGATAGTTCACCCAAAAATATTTGTTTATCCTTTACTCACTGCTACTTCAATCCAAACCTGACCTTTTTTCTTCTACAGAACATAAAAGAAGATACTTTCAAGAACGTTCATGGCCCTCATTGACGTCCACTGTAAAACCAATTAGACATTTCTCAAAATATCTTCTTTGGTGTTCCATTAAAGAAAAACTTATATTCAGGTTCTGAGGTTGAATAATGATGACAGCATTTTTATTTTTGGGCCAACTATCCCTTTAAGCTCTGATTGGTTCCATTCAGCTACAATATGATACTTTTTTTTAAATCACACAGCACTGAATGAAACTGCTTAAAATGTGTCATACGTCATTTAAATGCGTTAAGAATGTATATACTGAATTGCATGTGTTAACACGTTAACTTCGACAGCCCTAGTGCAAAACTATAAAGCAAGAATATACCGATAAGAGTACAGAGAACAGCCACACACACACACACTGACACATTAAAGCTAAAAGCTAAATACATCAGCTGTGATGGAGGGCCTAGCATTACAGCAGAAGCACACTAATGTCCACAGAGACACAAGGGCTGGACATCACTGTACGTCCACTAATGCTGTAGCAGAATATCTCCTGACATCTCTCTCCCTCTGGCATGTTTTAACCCAACCAGCCACAGGCAAAATGGCCGTTACACAGTAATTCTCAGTAACTCATAAATGAAAACGGCTATAACACCAAAGCTACTTTTGAAACGTAAACCATTCCTGATCAATGCAATGGATGCGAGAACATGCCAGCGAGACGAGAGAAAGTTTGATTTCTGCCTTGGTTTGTGAATGACAAGCTGGAGATCAATTAATCCATAATCCTCTTTCATTGAGAGCTTGTCAGTTCTGTGTATTTCGTGTAAAGGGGCATGATGTTGGTGATGTAAGGTAAGACTGAAAGAAGAATCACTTCACAATGTGCTAAAATTACATTTCTATTCATGCCCCTTTTTGTAATGACGTGAAAACAAAAACTTAACATGTATGTATGTGTTTTAGGAACATTCTTCCCTTTCTGTGGTCAAATTCAATATGTCCAGAATCATGATATTGCCAATGTGCATATATGAAATGGAATCAAGGAACTTAAAAACCCCATGAAATTAAACCTGGAGTTCTTCGTTCAGGTCCACTAGCGCTTACATGTTAAACATTTCCAGAAAAATTGACCAAAAACGTAGTTTTTATGTTGCTCAGATAAAACGCTCTCTATTGTGAGAATAATCATTCCCTCTATGATCAAATGCCACGCTATTGGCGATCAGTCGACTATCAAAAAAGGACAAGCCCTAGTGTCTACACTGCCTTAACATCCTGTTTAAATAAAATTGTCAACAAATGAAAACTGTGTTTGTAAAATAATTTCATGGGGTGTGTAAGTGTATCCTGTGATCCAGATCAAACAAATAAATGTAAATGTGTTATTTAACCTTCTAAGGACGATAAGTGCTTATAGAAAATGAATGTAAATACAAATAATAAATCTGGACACAGTGAATATGAGGTGAATAATACACAGAGAACATGTTCCTTTAAAAGCGTTTGTGTAATTTAGCTTGTGGATCCTTTGAATA
Source organism: Barbatula barbatula (assembly GCF_947034865.1). Lineage (NCBI taxonomy): Eukaryota > Metazoa > Chordata > Actinopteri > Cypriniformes > Nemacheilidae > Barbatula > Barbatula barbatula. The sequence continues at coordinate 8,027,507 of NC_136766.1, forward strand.
AACATAGAGCGAAACTATGTTTCTTAAGAACAGATGATCTGAATTATACTTGCACAACTGATTATACCTGCAGTTTCTAGGGAGACAGAAGAGTGAAGGAGAGACAAAATGTGAAAAGATCGGAAAGACAAAGAGAGAGCGAGAGAGAGAGAGAGAGAGAGAGAGAGGGAGCAAAGAATATTTAAGTTTCATAACACAACCACCAGAGGGAGCACAGTGAACATATTAAGTTAAAAACAATTTGACAATGTAAAATGTGTAAAATGTATACATGAAATAAACTTGTTAACCCTTTAGGCGCCAGTTTTCTTTGGAAAAACACTCAAGGTTTCAAAAGCTTAAAGATACAGATCTGTAAACTAGAAAACTGTTGGGCATGACCGAAAGTTTATGCGGGGTGTTAATATACTCATTTAATTTGCATATTATGATGCCATCTTGAATTTCATAATATTCAGGAAATAGTAGATATTGCATTGATATTTGAACTTATTTGCATGTTTTTTTATCCTTTTTGTACCGGGAGACCCGTGATGATTAGATGAACGTTCGTCAAAGGCAAATATACCCCTTCAGAGACAGAATCGGCAAATAACATATGCAACACATCCTCACGGTAAAACTTTTTAGTAGCCATTTGGTGATTCTCTCTCACAAATCTAACAATTTACTCGGACGCTCTGAACTGAATCGAAGTACTACACGTCTGCCATCTAGTGATAGGGAATACAAATGAGATATTACACCACATTAGAATTTACAGCCTATTTTAGGTATGATGTCTTGTCGCAATTTTACAACTTTGGCGCTTAGAGGGTTAAGATAAAATAGAACTGAATTAGATCACAATTTCAGTGTACTCTAAGTTAATAGTGTTAAATCAACAGGCTTGAAAAGAGGCCTGATGTGGATAAAACATTGAAGGTAAAACAGTTTTTTACCTCTGACCACATAAATCTGTGTGTGTGTTGTCTCACCGTTCTGGAGTTTTTCCTTGCCTCCGGAGAGAACTCCGCTGGGCAGCATGCCGGTTGGAGTGAGACCCTTCAGGGTCAAAACACTCTCGCTCTCCTCCCTATAACAATACCCCATCGTTACATATCCATACAAATACTTTAAAAATTACAACAAGTAAACATTTTTGCACACACACATCTTACCGAAGAACCGAGAAAACTCTGGCCATCTTTCCAATAGCACGGATCTTGTTCCGGATAACTTCTTTGCGTGCAGAGGCCGTGGCTCCTATGTGACACAAGCACGCATATATGCACGTTTTACATTATAACTTAACATTTTGGATGAGTAACTTCATGAAAACCAAACCAGTCAGTTCACTGCCAGATCTCACAACTTCAAACGTTCACCAATCATTATTACATTCCAACTAAAATGTCTAAAAAGACAAATGAGTGAGTGGGCTGAACACTTCCTCTTAGTGTCATTATCCAAACTGTTGACTGTAGGGGAACCTCAGATCTACAGAACTTGCTGTTTCAGCACGCTAAGTGTGGATCAATAAAGAGATTTCTCACAGCGGCCCGTGCCTCTGGACTTCACCAATGAAATGCATGCTAAGCATTCAGTTAGCCTGCCATTAATCCTTAAAGTCATAGATATGCTTGGGTTAATCATAGTGTCATGCTATATAAATGCTAAGAAGAACCTTCTAGTTTTAATTGACGTTTTCAGTGTTACAGACTTTAATTTTGTGATTGTGGAAAAACAACAATACAAGCCAGTGTCTGAAACCAACACTGAAACCAACACAATCATTTATTTAATGCTTCTTAACACAATTCTTTACACGGACGTTAGATTTGTTTAAGCTTGGGTGATACACTGGCCATAAAATGTATTTAAAACTCTAAGGTTTTAAGTTTTTTTGGATAACCAAATATTGCACCAAGCATCATTCAATTCAGAAACACATGAATTAAGGTATGCTACCTAGTTTATTTATACATTATCAAATATTTATAGTTAACTGAACATAGGATGGATTTAACAAGAACCGGGCCAATATTAAATGACAAACTATGTCATTTTGTTCATTTGAATAATTCTACCCAGAGAAAAATGCTGGTTCATGACATTATTCAACGATATACAGTCAAACCAGATATAATTTCTGATATGTTCTTACTAGTGGGTGCAGGACACTGTAGTTCACGTATATAAGTGAGGATGGCAAAATAAAGTGACATATTATATTAAAAAATAACTTCATACTATCAGCAAAATTGATAAAAATATGGGACCAAAGATTATTCAGACACGTTGACCCGACCATGTTTTGCTTAAGGGTTTTTTCTTTAATTGCTAATTCAATTCAATTCAATTTTATTTATATAGCGCTTTTCACAATTTGCATTGTTCCAAAGCAGCGTTACAAGGGGAAAAACAAAAAACCCAAGAAAGGGTAAAACACACTACATGGTGTTTTATATAATAAATCCAATTATTCTAGTAAATAATATCTAATGTCAGCATCTCCTGGTGGTTTATTTAGCATATTTGCATTAAGTGAATGCTTGGCTGAAAAGATGCGTCTTTAATCTAGATTTAAATTGGGAGAGTGTGTCTGATCCTCGAATAATATCAGGAAGGCTATTCCAGAGTTTAGGTGCTACGTATGAGAAAGCTCGACCCCCTTTGGTGGATTTAGTTATTCTAGGTGTTATCAAAAGTCCTGAGTTTTGAGATCTTAGAGAGCGTGATGGCTTGTAGTGTGATAGAAGCTCTGGTAGGTAGGTAGGGGCTAAACCCTTTAAGGCTTTATAAGTGATTAAAAGAACTTTAAAGTCAATACGATACTTAATGGGTAGCCAGTGAAGGGTTGATAAAATTGGGGTTATGTGATCGTATTTTCTGGACGTGGTTAGAACTCTGGCAGCTGCCTTCTGAACTAACTGTAGTTTGTTTATTGATGATGCAGGACAACCACTAAGTAGCGCATTACAGTAGTCAAGTCTTGAGGTCATAAATGCATGAATAAGCTTCTCCGCGTCAGCAACACACAGAATATTTCGTAACTTGGCAACATTTCTTAGGTGGAAAAAGGCTGTTTTTCGTGACATTTGAGATGTGATTTCGAAATGACAGGTTGCTGTCTAATATAACGTCTAGATCTTTTACTGTATTTGTTGGAGTAACAGTACATCCTTCAACTTGCAGTTTATAATCAGAAATATTTGTTTTGCGTGTCTTTGGTCCGATAAGTAATATTTCTGTTTTATTAGAATTTAAAAGAAGGATATTACAGGTCATCCAATGTTGTATATCTTCAATGCACTCTGCCAATTTGGATAGCTGGGAGGAATCATCTAATGCCTTTTTACTTCTCAGACTGAACAAAGTTAAGCATTGCTTGGTAATTGGTTAACCTAAATTGGTATTATCTATATAGCTGACAGCTATTTAACTGAAATCATTTGTGGGACTGTCCAACAGAAGGATGGCCAAAACCAGTTAAATTTCAGCTGATTTTAGACGAAAGCTAGTCAGTCTTTTCCGTTGTGGAGAGATTCTGGTATCTGAGTAATGGGTGGTTTGACTGTACAACAATTGCCTTTTTATGCTATAGCTGATATGCTGGTGGTTTTAAATTGATAAAAAATAATCCAATAATTATTGGCAGCTGATACATTGGTGCATCTCTAGAAATATTGCTTTGCCTAAAAATTTATCTTGGTATAATATTTTGTTTTCAAATCCAATGCACTTATTTTTAAGTGCACCACATACTTTTTGGGGTCACAGTATTTATACATAGATTTAAAACGTGGTTAGGTATAATAAATGGTTATAAAGTAGAGGGATGGCAGCAATGTGAGGTGAATCACAAAATATAAAAGATAATAAAACCTGTACCAATATGACTTCTAAAAGTTCTTAGAGAAAATTTTCAAACTCCATTTGGTGTGTTCTCATATCAGAACAGCGTTAGCAGTTTGCCTGCATTAAAGAGATACTCCACCTGAAAATGAAAATTCTGTCATCATTTACTCACATTCGAGTTGTTACAAATCTGTATAAATGTATTTGTTCTAATGAAAACAAAGAGAGATATTTGGAAGAATGCTTATAACCAGACAGATTTTGCCCCCCCCATTGACTATCATATTTGGAAAAAAACAATGGTAGTCAAAAGTGCCCCAGAACTGTTTGCCGTCCTACATTCTTAAAAATGTCTTCTTTTGTGTTCAACAGAACAAAAAATTATAAAGTATTTTTTCCTACTATGGGAGTCAATGGGGGGAGGGGGAGATCTGTTTGGATGTAAGCATTCTTCCAAATATCTTTCTCTGTGTTCCTTAGAAAAAAGAAATGTAGACAGATTTGGAACGTGGAAGGTGAGTAAATGAAGACAGAATTTTCATTTTTGGGTGGAGTATCCCTTTAAGATAGCAAGCGAAATTTACAGCGGCGATAACTCAAAGTGCATTTTAAGACAGTGTAAGCAGTTTACACACAACCACCAAAGTTCTCAGAAAAATCACATACAGTTTCTAATATCAATAATTCGTCCAGTTCAACGAGCTTGGGTGCATTTAACACAAAATTAGTATACGTGGATATTAGGAATAGGCGGATTAGTTGTTAGCTCAATCACCGCCCGTAGGAAAAGGTACAAGCAAGAGGCATTGCTGTACAGTGGACGCCGCATTGAATTGTGGGAGGCTGTACCTTTCTTGGGCCCATATATTAGCTGTCCTTCTCAAGAAACACCCCCAGAAGAAACAGAAAAAGAACAGAATGATCAGTGGATGGCTGAAGGATGAGAGAGCGCAGGGAGGAGAAAATGATAGTTGCAAAAACACACCCATTAACTAAATAAAAGAGAGGAAATGCCTTACAGAACTCTGAAACAAAGAGAAAGAGAATGATTATATGCAACAGAAGAAATCTTTAAGAGAGAGAGAGAGAGAGGGGAGAATGACGTGAGAAAGTTAAGCGTGAATATGAGAAAAACAATAAAAACAATAGAAACAAAGTAATAAATATTAAAACGAACATAACAGGTCTTAAAGGAGTATTTCACCTTCAAAAGGACAATTCTGTCATCATTTACTCACCCGCTTGTCATTTCTAACCTGTATGACTTTCTTTCTTTTTTCTGCAGAACACAGAAGATATTTTGAAGAATGTTGTGAACAGCCCACCATCAACTTGCATTTGTTACACAGTGTGTAACAGCTGTGCAACTTCTGCATCAACTTCTTTTGTGTTATGCAGAAGAAAAAAGTCACACAGGTTTGAAATGACAAGAGGGCGTGTAACTACTCCTTTAAGCTATGTCAGAAAGAGAGAGAGAGTGTGTGAATGAGAGAGTGAGGAGATGTTAGTGTTTATGAGTAAGAGCTCAACCTAAGCTTAGCTTTTTATTATCTGGTTTAAGCTTAGTTTGTCACAGGGCAGTTATTCTTTCTTGCCAAAACAAAACCAGACTTGATCATTTTCTGAAAAATAAAGAAAAATGTGTAATGCTAGCTAGTGCAAACGTCACCACATTATATGTTTGCTGAGATATTTTGTGCGTTTTTGTGTGGACTGCAATGCCGTCAATACTGTATTACTTACCAGCTCAACAGAGTCAACAGCGTCCAGCATAAAGTCTATGATATATGCGTCTCTTAAAGGACTGAACTGGCTGTTTTTATTATTTAATACTGTTGTCTACTTATAAAGTTTGCGTGGTTTATACATTCGAAAACATAAAAATCGTAAATCATAAAAGCCATAGGCTATTTTCTAGCCGGGTTTTGAGGCCAGCTCGACTAACGTTCAGTTTTATGGGTGTGCCGCATTGAAGACTCTGAAGTAAACGCCCACTGCTATGAATGAATAGCAGTTTGCGTAGTAAAGTTGGAGCCTTCTGTGAATTCGATTAGACACGTAACGTTAGGTTACACATTATCAGGAAATATACAGCGATCTCTAACAAAGCAATTGTGACGCATAGTACAGATATGTTTTACTCTCATACGATTGCTGCGCCATTCCTATCGGATCCAATATTGACTAAACAGCACTTTTTAATCTAAGTATCTCCGCAAATGCAGAGCTGGAAAATCTTAAAATAAACGTTAACCATGCATTCCTAATGTCGGATACAAAGCCAGGCACTGCACAATATTTAGCGGCATGTTAAACACTTAAAGTTTGTTTGCTTGAATATGATTACCTCTTATATAACAAAAGCTTGGGTTAAAATGTATGTCTTAATTCATCACCCCTTTAAGTTTAGGATTTACTTAGCTATTTTATAGTTCACAATGCTGCAAACTATCAAGCTGTCGGCCAAAAGAGAGAAAAAAGTATGCATAAATGTTTGTTTTTGGCATTTTTACATTTAGTATTATTACATAATAGACTATGATAATGATTTTACCATACTATTTTCCTATGTATGCAATATGTCCTATCAGCTTACACCTTTAAATAAAAACTGTTATAGAAAGTGGCTCCATGTGGCACGACTCCATTTGGCAAGTGATGTAATTTCCTGTGATGTGAACAGGTGTCGGCTACACTGCCTAACAGTGTTGATAAAACTTTGTACACCATTTAAACACGTGTAAGCCCTTGATGGCCATTTATCAAACATTTAACAGATTAGGTTGCACTGTAAAGTAACTCAGTATGACAGTGTTGTGGCCATTAGTGATCCACATTTGCACAGATAAAGACCAACGGGATGATGTTTGTGTTTTTGCCTTCTTACCATCTATCTCTTCATCGGTGGTCAGCTCATCATTGGAGCAGATGCTCAAAACATTTACAAGCATCTCAGTGACTAGATGAAAAAGAGAGGGTTTGTTAGTAGCACTTATTTAAGATTTGTAAGAATAGTTAAATATTTTTGTATGTTATAACAATTAACATGAAACATTAAGAACTTTAAACTTTCTTAGTATTTTGCAGATATGGACCCTTTCTGATTTAATGACATTGCTGTTGGTGCAAAACCTGTTGATGTCATTCAAGATCTGAGAATGTTTCAAAGAGCATCTTGTTGCTCACCCTAAATGTAACGAATACAGAAACAATTCACCCAACCTGTGGATTACTATAAAAATCATAGTGAAACAAATAGTTCACCTTTCTCTCCAACAAAGGGCAAAGACCAAGTGAAGACGTCCATGAAGTTAGGCAGCCAGTAGGGATGAGGAGAGCAGTTAAACTGTCGAATGTTCATGACATTATTCTCATATTTCAGCACAGCAGCTATAAAAGGTAAGAAAGAGAGATGTGGTGAGAGAGAGAGGGAGGTTGGTGTAAAAGATACAGCAGGATTCTGTCAGTTTACATCAGAACTCAACACAGTCTCGGATGTACACACGCACACTGGAGCATCTGTTAAAATTGTCAGTATCTCTCAAAGAGTCCATGAGCCCGATTTAGAGACAGTCATGTGAAAACTACTTCCTTCCAACAGCTATCCATGTATCTTTAATGCCTAAATGACCATATATTAATAAAAGGGCCATAAAGCGAAGTCAAGTTTGTTTGGTTTAAATGCACATCTATACTTTTGCCAGACTCTTTTATCTGAAGCAGCTTACTTTGGATAACTCTGAAACTTCAGTAAATCAGTAAATCCACGTTTTCATTTCAGATCAGCATCTCTAGGTGTATTGTGGTCATTTCCAGTCCAGTGTTTGCTGAATTTCAACAAAATCAGGAGTAACAAAGTCATCCAACAGCAATGTGGAAAACTGACAGTATGACAAGACACATGAAAACTGTGATATAAAACCGAGAAAAACATATAAATATATTTTTTAAACTTTGCCTAAATACAAATACAAATATTACTGTTGTATTGCTTAAAAGTGAAGATGAACTTGTTTTCTTTGCAGTCTCTGGGGTCTGAAAAATACAGAGCATGTTTTCTGTTATTTTAACCTGTTTCTCTGCGAATCAATGCAAATAGAAACAACGGAGGAAAGAAAGTTATCGTTGTGAGTGCGACCGACGTGTGTGTGCCCCAGATCTGCCGGAAGACGACACCGTGCAGTAAAGCTTGCAGAGGGGGACTTTCCCATCTAAATAGGGTTCGAAAATAGCAGGTTGTCAAACATGGATCGTCAGGCTAGCAAGTGTCAATCACATGTCAAATACCAGACGTAACAGACCTGGAGATATGATGCATATAAACACGCCTTAAATGTCACTGGAGTCTACTAACTATATGTCTTGGTGGCTTCTGTGAAATCTGAAATTACAACATCTTGTTAATTAGATAAAATATTATCTTTCCGCAGTCTATAATTAGGTGGTGGTCAACGCCATAGATGCTTTCGGAAGAGCTGACCTTATATTCCGCCCACAGAGAGAGAGAAAGAGAGATGTATACATGCATATAACATTATATAATTATATCGCTAATAAAATGTATATTTTGCTTTTGTAAATCTTTGTTTAAACTATACTTTATTTCTGTATATATATATTAATGACCAATTTCAGTTGCACTACATTCATCGCACTTTATTTTATTTAATGTTATTACTATATTTACCTTTCTTTTCATTTGTATACAGCTTAGCTCCAAATGCTTTTGGCAATACGAATGTACATTTTGTCATGCCAATAAATCACACTTAAATTGAAAAAAATGGTAATTGAGAGAGAGAGGGTGTATTGTTTGGAGATGGAGTTATAGGTTTCTAATTACCAATCTAATTAAAAATGGAATTACTGAGCAAAGAGGAACAATTCAAAGTTCAACGAAATGGCACATGCAGTTCCACATACCACCACTAGGTGTCTCTTATGCACAATAACACTTAAAATATCTTGGGAGTAAAAACTGTAAATTTTTATCACAGACACATGTTATAACGAAACAAATAATTGTTTTGTGTAAGACTAACTGATCTTTACATACACCATAGCTAGACAAGAAAATGAGCTTAATTCAAAAACATTATCTATAAACAAGTCTTATGCAAATGTGCGTCTCTAGTAATAATGGAGTTTTATTGAACAACAAGACAAAATAGGGATTGCAGTGCAGTGCACCGAACACGGCATAGATGCATGAAAGCAGTGAAAGGAATTTCCACTTCAGGGTCACATCAAAGATGAACATTATCTTCCCGCTGACATCATCACTTTTTCTTCCTTTTATGCCCCATTTGGCCATGACATCTAATCCCGCCGTGCCAAAAACCTTCAAGGCCACAGAAGACACGGGTTTCCTACTGACCTATGACTTTCTGCTACGGTTGTCATGGTAACGTGGCTCATGCTACATTATCGTGGATGCGAAAAAACGCATCATAGTTGACATCGTCATTTGGATAATCTACAGATTGCCTCAAATTCCTATGCTTCACAAAAAATGTCCACAGAAAAAATAATCCACAGCATTTCTTATTTAGACTCATCAGTATTATAAATGAAGGAGCATTCTGCGTTCGAATCGATACCCAGAATGAGCTCAGAGGGCTGGCAGAGACAGTGTCCATTACCCCTGCTGTTTTCTACTACTTCCCCATTATGAAATCCAAGCGGAGGTTACGTGTCCATTAACGACAACAGAAAGCCCTGCCAAAACAACTGAAGTGCTTGCTGGATTATATCTGTTGCTCTTGGTGCTATCATGTCTGGTCAGGGGTTGCCTGATTGACTATATTTGCGCAGTCAGGGCTGTGACGCTCACGGTCAGAGCATGATGGACAGCTAGTGGATCAATCTGGCAACCCCTGAGCGTGATGGATAACCCGGCATCCCCCCACTGGGCTAGATTTACAGCAGCGGTCGATTGGCCATCAATCTCCTCGCACATTCATGTCCAGACTTCATTTGCTGGATAAAAAGGTTCGATCCTCTCCTCCTCCATACTCGGCTGCTTAATTCAGACTTAAAGCCATAATTGAGTCGGGTTGGTCCACCTCCTCAGAGGACAAAATAAAGGGAACAGCAGACCAAAAACGACAACGTTAACACACTTGGACTTTTGTTTATATGGTGCTCATGAAAATGAAGGCTTCTGCCATAACAAACTATCAATCTTCTAATAACAATTATACAGTGTTTACATTTCATGAAGACTTCAAAGCAACGACTGACAACATTGTGGTCACAAAAAGTGAGGTCACAGAACTAAATGAGAATCATTTGTTGAACAAACCACACAAATTGACTCTACAGAGCAATATATTAAAAGAATTACAATCCGTCCCAACAGCTCTTAAATAAATACATTTTGCATGCAAAGACACTATTGCATAGGTTAAGATGAAACCAAACAGCTCTGGAATGTTGCTGCAACGATATAACAGCATCACGGGCAAAACTTTTATTCACCCCTAAAAAGGAGGGTTAAAGCCTCTTCCTCTCAATGTAATGCACGGCAAGCTATTTTAAAGGGATAGTTCACCCAAAAAGGAAACTCACCCTCAGGTTGTTGCAAACTTCCAAATAAATGTCTTTCTTCTGCTGAACACAAAGGAAGATATTTGGAAGAATGCCAGTAACCAAACAGATCTCATCCCTCATTGACTGCCATAGTAGGGTAAATAAATACTGGGGGATGAGATCGGTTTGGTTACTAACATTCTTCTAAATATCTTCCTTTGTGTTCAGCAGAACAAAGACATTTATACAGGTTTGGAACAACCTAAGGGTGAGTTAAGGATGACAGAATTTTTGGGTGAACTACCACTTTAAGGTCATTCGCTTTGAACTGGCAAAGATGAGATCAGATTTTTGACTGGTGAACTGCGCCTGCATCAAAGACATCAACAACGAAAACTAAACATATCCATTCCGAACTTTTCTAAAGCAAAAAGCAGCAATTTCTCTAAATATGCTTAGACGCTTAACTACAAGAAAAAAGTGGCAAATATAATACATCTGTATGTCTGATGCTTTTCCTTTTCTAAGAAATTTCAGCGCACGACAGAACCGTTTACCGTTCATGCAGTTTTAACAGCGCACTTAGCATGAGGACATGAAGCAAGAAACACAGGACAACAGAAGCTAACATACAGATGTCGCTGACAGACAATAAACACAATTACATCAAGGTCTGTATGTGGGTGTTGTGCTGCGTTTGTGAGATCCTCTGCAATGTCCTCCTAACTGATCAATCTTCACCTTTACATTATAGGCAAATGGAGGAAAGTGCAGCCTGGCAGAATAACCTCCTCTCTGGCTTTCTTTCAGTCACTGAAAGTGCTGACTAACTTGGGTCTGTCCATCTCGCAGCTAAACGAGAATGCAACAAGCCACACATTAGGACCTCTCTCTCCTTCACAATCACAACACACACACTAAGTCAACATCATTCAGAGATGTGTGTGAATAATACCTTTGTTATTGTAGACGTCTAAGTAGTTGGGAGCTGAGAAGATAGTGATAAGAGAAGGGAAGCCCGTAGTTTGACTCTTCCTGTACATGCGATACCTGCGGACAGAAAACATCATCTTTCATCTGTCCTTAGAATACGCAAACTTAAGCATTTCGTTTTCTGTGACAAACTAAACATCGTTGCCAATTGTACACATTTATTTCTGTTATAACTTATCATAACATGTAAAAGACCAAAAGCAATTCTGTTGTCGTCATCTGCACATTGACTGACAATACAGAGCTTGACTTGACACTAGTGCTGGAATTGAGGCACAAGGCATTAGGGAACCACTAGGTCCCTTATTTTAGGAACAAATGAAAAAAGAAGATAAGATATTTTATAATATACAATAATGAATAAGTCTGTTTTAAGGTGACTTGTCATGTTTCTTTCAAAATGTAAGCTTGCGATGTCATGTACTGGTTGTTTGGCTCCTCTTGGATAAAGCGAGCGAGAGGTGTTTTCTATTAATTTCCTACTTGCACGTGAAGAGGGTAATTATTATTTGGATAATTGGTACAAATGTGATTCTGTTGCATAGAACTGAATGAAGAATTATATATTTAGTATTGTCTTACAATAACTTCTATTAAAAGCAAGTTGAAAATGTATTCAGAAGAAAATGTAAGTCATTTTTCGTTGCCCCAATAAAAAACATCTCTTGGCGGGGACACAAATCTTGCTACTTCAATCCCCAGCAGCACTGAATTTGAAACATCATCAGTTGTGATCGCAGTCCTTCGGTGAATCTTTGAGCAAGACATCTTGTTGCTCTAGGGGGAATCTCTCGGACATAAGCGCCTGATAAGTAGCGTGTAACTTCCTTTGATGTTGCCCTAATTTTCTAAGCCCAGCTGTTATGATCGAGGAGCTAGAGATTGGCATTGTGCAGCGTTTTCAAACAATGACTCCACGATAATCAATGAACACCCTAAATCCAGCCTAACTCAACAGAATCGGACAAATCTAAAGTGAATAAGCCGGGATGCTCAGCACATCTCATAAAGCAAATACTTAAGGGACTAATAAAAGGATTTCCTTCAGGTTAAAAGCACAAACATGCTTTGCTAGCATATTCCTGCGGTGTAATTTAATATACTTTTGTGTTTGATTTCATACAATGCAATAATTTTCTGCTGGATTTTGAGGGGTCTGCTAGTGACATTGTAGTAAACGCAGCAAAATAGTCTCGAGCAAGACATCTTGCTGCAGGGGCCTGGAAATTGCATTAAGGAAAAAATACTTGGCCTCTGAATTAGATTTTCAGCGGCATTAACCTTTATGAGGGCATTATTCTGATTTATATCAAATTAACTGTTTTAACTTAATTTCAAAAACTTACATTTATCAACATCATACTATTGTTTAAAGTTAAAGGTCACTTGACTAAAATGTTTTTCATTATCCTGAAACCGATCTGATCTAACGGCATATTACAAAACCTTTATCATAAATGGAAAGTAGCCAGTGAGAGCACAAAAAGATGAAAACTTATCACATAATCCAGGGTTGCTGGTTAATAAAAAACAAAAAAAGAACATTTTGCTAAATCTAGGCAAAAGGTGGCAGCTAAAATATCGTTTTGACTCATTTTTAGGCACAACCCATATACCCAAATAAATGTACATTTGTGTAATTCCGTGAGCTTGCTATTATTATAAACTGCAATACTTAATAACTAAAATAAAAGAATGAGTGCAAGACCTTAAACTTGTATGTTGTGTATATACAGTATAGCACTACACTTCAATGAATCAGGTAAGTTCTTTGCATCTAAAGTTGCTCAAAGAGATCTGAACATGACCCTGTGGACAACATAGATCAATTCCAGCTCAACTTTAATTCCTTGCTCTGTATAACACATCCCCGATGAGCTCACCTTCCCTGTGTAGTCAATACGTTTATTCACTTATCACAGCAGAGGATAATCAACTCCTTCAGAGGACATCAAAGAAATCCCATAAAAGAACATTAGCAGAAACAGTGTTCGAGTTTATAGTCTCTATTGACAACAGAAGAACTAAGACAGAAGAACTGTGTGTGCTGTTCTGCCAAACCTACCCAGCATCCTGTGCTTCGTGGGCTCGGATGACGGATAATAAGTTGTTGTGTTGTAGAAAGTCACACACAGCAGGATAACTGTAGGAAAAAGGAAACTGATGTTGAAAATAACACTGTATTATACAGTGTTAACACGTATGAACTGTTATAACAGCTGTAATTGTGCATTTAATGTGCATTCAATTAAATTCAGTAAACATTTTAACATATTCACAGCTGTTTCATGGCAGATGTTTTAAAGACGAACAATGCATGGTTAAAAACAAGTTTGAATGAAAAGCTATACTTTTTTAGAGCAATGACCTCCTTACTTAATAGACAACAAAACTGTTTTTGTATTTTTGGCATGCATTATATGAAGAAACAGTTTAATCAGGCATAAACAAAGAAAAGCCTGCCATTTCTATTATTTTTTATAAATGTTAATGAAAAATAAACTTAAAAGTTAACAACTTGATTATGATTATTTAAAATGTTCAATATTTATTATTCACAATATTTATTTATCAGTCACATTATTCACCTTGACATATATTTCAATCATTCTAATTGTTAAAACATAACATGCATTTAAAATGCAAATTATCATACAATGACAGTTGACAGTAAAATCTCTGTAACTGTAACAGTACAACACCGGCTTAGACAGCAAAGTGCACATAGTTTCCTCCTGGGTAAAATCTAAGATTTGCTGTTTCAGCAGGGCCACGGTGCTGACAGTAGGGTCACTGTATGGACATTTTAAACCAAGCAGACATTTCAAACACATTGTGTTGTTTACCTTTGGTAATACCATGTTGCAGCCTTGCGGCCCAAATAAAATGTAATTTATAATATTGATCTTAAATAATAAAACATTTTCATTCTTTGTTAATACAAAACAAAGCTTCCAAGTATCAAAATAAAGTTCTATATCATTTACATCATAACACAGATGTAACCTTGTAGGCGAGTTAATTTGAAAATTCTTATTCTACACGGTACAACAGTACACGCAATGCAAAGCATTATGGGATTACTTTCTCTTCGGCCAAAACAAGAGTAGGCAGCATAGATTATAATGAAATTAAACAGCCTTTGCATTAGAAAGTATCTGTGATGCTTTAAAATGCTGCCTCCATTTAGAACAGAGCTAATCATTTCTTTCCACCAACAGAGACAGTGATATTTCCATCAGCCCTGCTGTGGGTGAAGTTGCTTGATAACTAAATTCACAAAGCCAATTTCATTCTGCTGCAATTCTATAGCAGGCAGGCGTATGACATTTCCCTCTTCAAACAATAATCAGTACTATTGGAATATGGTCTTTACCCCATATATTGATGCAATTTCTATTCTACAATATGGTGGGTTGCACAAAATGTAGATGAGGCAGGAAACAAAGGCAGGACTTTGGCAATGCAGAGGCTCAAATTATGGTGAATACATTTTTAATATCTATAATTGATTTCTATAATCTAACGTAGCAGACTATAGCAAGCGATTTTGCCTATTACTTCCTTACTGAAATATGCCCTGGTATTTTTTTCATTTCTGACTAAAATAAATTGAACAGAAAATGTCACATGGCACAGTTTTAATGAACTGTGATCATTGCACACATTGTAAGTTATTGCAAACAACTGTCTAGGGTTACATAATATGTAATGCAAAAATGTAGGCATGCACATTTGTAAAGTAAGCCAGGAGCATTGCCTGTTGTTATATAAAGTGTTCTCTATTTTCTCGTTGAAGTAAATGCCTCGATAGACATATTTGTACCTGTAGAAATAGGAGCAGCCTCTCACTGTGTTGTGTGTGAAGTGTTCCTGGGACTTCTCATTGCCGAAGTCCTCCAGCGGGTCCGACCAAAGCAAGTCACACATTGGTCCATAAGCGGGAGGCTCTTTGAATCTGTCTAACTGGAAGGAAAAAATGCAGTATTAAATTACTCTACTACAGGCTTAGATGCATACAGAGAGAGTCATAGAGTACTCCATCATAGTCTAAGTCATAGAGAATATAGTCAGAAATACAGAAAAACACTTTAAGCCCTAACCATTATAAAACACATTTTGAGGAAAGCCTGCATTGGTGTTTCATGCATTCTGACGTATTTACAATGCTAAAATGCTGTCCTCTCATACTTGACCTGGTCAACGTGTCAAAAAATGAGTTGGGCGTATGACGTAGTATTTTGGTGTCTCTGCAGGCACTAGACAATACGGGATCTTACTAGGTTTAGGACAGAACCAGAGTTTTCTACATTCATTTTTCAACCTTCATATGTGTTTTGATGAGTATTGCACAATACAGTACAAAACAATGCTTTGGTTAAGAGACAAACTTAACAGTCTATTTAAATGAGAATGCTGTTTCATTTGGCCTGTGATATAACATGTGTTATGGCCATATTGTTCTGTGAGTTACAGTTTCTTTATGTTCGCCTGTAGTTCTATTTGATGATCAAACAATCTGTTTATCATCTATTCACATATGCAACAACATGTGGCACTCAAAAGCAGCATATACTGTAGGCTGGCGTTCATAAATCAAAGGCTGGCACATTAAACAAAGAAACGACACTGCTCTGTAAAACACATACTTTTCTGATGTCATCGAGGTTTGTGATTTCTGGGGACAATCCTCCATGCACACACAGGAACTGTTGGTTCATGAGTGCGGCCAGAGGAAGGCAGTCAAAGGCATCCATACACGCATCATACACCCGCTCCGAATACTTAATTCTACCTGTCGGGTATAAAAGAGGAAAACCAATTGAGAGGAGGGGAAAATAAAATGGCCACCGGTCAAGGCAAACATCAACAAACACTCACTCACACAGCCCTGTGCAATGGCTAGAGATGGCAAGTCTTTAAAAGGCCATCGAAACACTTCCAACATCGCCTTTTTAATGGGGTGGAGGCTTTTCCTGCCCCAATCCAAGGGCAATAATTCTGACATGTGTAAACATTACCGTAAGCTAATAAAATTTTACTTCAAATACAGAGCCAGGATGTGGCTTTGCTTCTAACTAGAAATGTCAGAAAAAGAGTCGTAGTATGAAAAGTGAATTGCGACCAGAACAGCCCCTGTTTATTTTCCTGTGGATGACAGTTTACTTTAAGCTCAATGCAACAGGCAAAGTTTTATGTGTGATGGTTAATCTGTGATGTGGGTGGTGGTCGTACTTACATTCCTGTTTAAAAGTGAAATACTCTGTTAAATGTCTACATTCGTGGTTCCCGCGCAGCAAAAACAGTGTTTTGGGGTAAAGGATTTTTAAGGCCCATAGGTACAGCACACACTGCGGGTGAAAATAAGAACATTCGAGAGAATTATATTCTAGTTTAATGTTCGATTCATGCAATATTTAGGTATTTACAAACACGTTTTAGTTCAATGTTTTATAACATATGAAAAATAAACATTGAATGTGAGAAGTGCATTGCTGTAACTTACTTCAATACTGAAATACCCTCTGTCCACATAGTCACCCAGGAAGAGATACCGTGTGCTGGCTGGAGAGCCTCCTACTTCAAAAAGCTTCATCAAGTCAAAGAACTGCCCATGGATGTCTCCACAAACTAGAAAAAGAGACACAGATGTTCTTTGAACAAATACCTAAATTGTGATACAGTAAAATAATATAACACTATAAAATTATGGTTCGATTAAGAAGTTAAAATAATGTCAGAAGATAAACCTCCACAGTGTGTGTTCTCTGTGCATCTGGACTTTGCAAATGCACAGCAGTAGAAATCCATCCAGTTTCTGACCAACAGTACTGTGGACTTTTCAAATGTGTCACCTGGCCTCTTGTTTTATGAATGATAAATACATCTGTACTGTGTGGGCTGAAAGACAGCTTTGTGTAAAAAAAACACATGTGCTGGCCCCTGGTAATATATGTAGAAACACAGCTATTGACACCTTTACAGACCGGGTGGAGGGAGGGTTGCTGGCGTGAGATCTGTATATACAATAGAAAGAATGTAAAAATCCAACCGGGATTCTCACTTTGACCACTGCCACTTTTTTTTCCTTTAGGAAAAGATAATGGAATATATGCATGGACATTTCCGTGTTTACGCTCAGGGTGCGAGAAAACATCCGCTGCCCCACCAGAGGCCATTCATCTCTACCTAGCGGTGTGAACATGGTAGTGGAGAAGATGAGTATTACATAAAGCTCGCCAGATTACAATAAATTATGTGAGACTGTTAGCAACCCCACTGTCTAGTAAAATGGATAAGCACCTTAAACGATACGTTTAAAAATACATGGACAACATGGATGCTATTGCTATTAGCATCTAGCACGTAAGGCTGGATCACACTGAAAAAGATAATCTTTACACCAAGTTTATCAACAACTTTCAGTACTTAAATACCTTCACCTTTAAACAACAAATCTGTTTGAATCTGACCAGAGATCAATTACACTCTTCCCTGTAAGACACGTTTGTTTGCAGGATTGCTGTAAAGAAACAGACATTGCTTGGCTTTTAAAAGGTATAAATATTGTTTAAATACTGAATTGGTTTTTAATTGGTTGTGTAACATAATTTACTCTTAGTTGATGACAGTAAATTAAATGGTTTTTTTTACGTTCTCACATACCTCACATTGTTATGTTATGAGTGTGATTTTCAAATCATTAATAATGTATTTTCTCAGCTCCCAATCCCAGAATTAGATGAAAGAGGAGCGAGATGATGATTTCAGAATTCAGGTTTCAGAATTGTGATGAAGTCAAAGAAGCCACAAAGTTTTGGTGCAGGAAAGCTGTGACCAAGGTGAGTGGATATCCGGGGCTTCCCGGAGACATCCACATATGTGTACAGTGGCGTAGCAGGCCCATATACAAAAACTTTTAACGGGCCAAAGCCACATCCGTCTGTTCACGAATGTGTTGCACATTACTGGACATTTTAGTTGTTTACTGCGGTTTGTTATTTAAATGTTAACGCGTGTCAATCGCGCAAAAAATTTAACTGTAAACCCCAAGGGAGCCCAAACTCCAAAGCGCCAAAAAGAGGGAAAAGCATCGGCGCCTATAGCCCTGTGGTTAGTGCGCTGACATATAGTGCCCGGCGCATTTGTGGCCCGACCTGAGTTCCATTCCTTTCTTGTCTTTTGCCGGTCCCACTCCCCTTTCTCTAACCAAAGCTTTCCTGTCTGTTCTCCACAGTTCACGGCATTTCAGTGATGGATGCTATATAAAAAGTGTATATAACGTTGGATTTGCAGATCGATTGAAACTGATAGATGGAGCGGTCCTAGCACAAAGAAATACCGTAAATCAACTGCACGCGGTAAGTGAAACTAAGTCATATGTCTGTGTTTCGTTGGCAATCGGTGCGTACGTGCATACAACACAAACTTATAGTGTTTCAACAGTTATGCAGGGATAATGCGATGATGTAGCTATATAATAATCGTATTATAATCGTGATTTAGTTCCCTCCCCCAGGTCGTTTTTTTTCGGAAATAATCATACAGCTTTCTCTATATTTTATAAATTTGAATAAAAACAAAATACTCTTCGAAGATACAAAGTCCCAGTACTACTCAAGATTAAAATGTGATTGTCAGAAAGAGTGCGTTCAACCAGACCTAAAATATATAATATTTTAACAATACGATGTATTTCACTAATCTAGATTACTTGTTAATTCCCCCCAAAAAACGAGTGCTGTAAAGCACATTTGCTGATTAAATACAACCCGGAATAGTTTTAGCCCCCCTGAGATTAAACCAGAAATACATAGGCTGTATTTAAATACAAAGACAGGCTAAATAAGATTAATCTTCAAAAGCTGCAGCAAAAGATGATTTGAAACAGATGAAGGTTTCAGGGTTTTGATCAGAGAATATGATTCCATGTATAAACACACTTTAAAGAAACTATCTCCAATGTCATAAGATTTGATTTCGGCATTTTGTCAGTAAATAAAAAAATCGTACATATCCTGTCAAGAAATGATTTACGGAATCAGATTTTGCCGACAATGAGGCTGAGGAGATATATTTTTTAAATCATTACTTATTTAATCTTTAAATATACTATGCATAAAAATGGAGCACCAGCATACAATGATATCATCTGATTTCAAATTCGACTCCTATAGTTTTACATTGTCAAGAGAATGCTAGATATCACTTGTCTGTTAATGTTTACAATGCATCCCATTCAGTATCCCAAATAGCCACATTCTTCAAAAACCCCTATTCTGAATAACAAATCTGTGCATTAGTCATTATGTACTGTCACTGTATGCGTTCATAATATTTTATTAATATTAATGAAAATAAATATAATTTTAAAATACTGCTATAACAGCATCACACAACATGAAGGTGAGCAAATAATATTTTTCCAATTTGATGGCTTACGCACCTGTAACTTCAAGCCAACAGCAGCTCAGTGCTGTGAATGATGTAATATTGTCAGAGAGAGACCATGATATATAATTTCGTCATGGTAACAAAGCAGAACTCTGGGTTTTGTTACAATGTCACAATTTGGCATGCAAATGCTATTTGGAAACTGTCCTTCTCTTGTCAAAGGGTCTGTATCACATTACCAGATCTCAGTCACCTGCTACAGGTCTCCAAAGACTCTGTCCTGTTTTGATGGCATTCGGAAAACATTCTCAATAACGTCTAAAATGAATATAAAGTTAAATGTTATTATGGTATTGCATGCACCAATACCAATTTATAGATTGTTTCAGCATAAAAGGACAGCCTGTGAGCTGTACTTTCCAGATGTTGGAGTATCATGTGCTAACCTAATCTCTTTGATGGATTTTTTTTTGAAAAGCTTTAGAGAACTCTGCCATCCGAAAATGACATGAGCCAATCATGAGTCACCTCTTGTAAGAATAGCCAATCAGGTAATGTTAACTCTAATACAGTGTAGCTTTTATAGAAATTCCAGTTTTGAAGTCAGGTAAAGGAAAGATCAAGTTAACTGCAAATAAAAGGTATCCAAAGTCAACAAATTCACCTCCAGGATGACCTCAACATCATTGTTTCCAATAATTGCAGAGTAAAATCCTTGAAAGGTACTTTTGCTAGCAGACTTTAGGTGCAGGACTAACCACACGCCAGAATCGAGTCCTGTTGTTAGCTTTTCCTGGTATTCAGGTCAACCTCAACCACTATGATGGCAAACATGGCAAGGCCTATATTAGATTACTTTTCATCTAGACCTCATTGTGGAACAGATGACAACTGGAATCAAGACTATTCAATCACTGTCCAGAAGCAAAACACCTCAAAGTGACATGCTGTCGCAATAACTGTAATATTAATAGCCGTGTTAATATTACACATTTGATAATTCAGTACCAATTTTAAATGTTGCAATAAGATCCACTCTCTCATCTTTCCTACATTTGGATTTTCAGTGTAATGTATTGGCCAAAAAGAGAAAACACAAATACATTTAAATACAAAAATCTATAGATATCACAATAATATCATTACTATTATTATTATTATTATTGAGGCTACAATAATGATATAAATCTAACATATGATACAGCCCTAATTCTTGGGTCTTGTTATTAACTTATAACAATTTTTCAAATAAAAATATTGTTCCTATTTGTTTTCTATTCACAGAAAATGAAAACAGGAGAAACAGGTTAAAATAACAGAAAATATGCTCTGTAATTAAGACCTCAAATACTGCAAATTTCATATTCAATTTTAAATGTAATATTTGTAATATACTTTCACATTGCTGTTGAATGACTTAGTCACTCGTGAGGTTTGAGCTTGTTTCATTTAACAGACACTGGACTGGAAGGGCCACAATACATCGAGAAATGCTGGTTGCATAAAAAAATAGGAATGGTCTCTTAATCTTTTTTCCACGCCTGTATATATTCATTTATGAAATATGAGCGAGGTAAACAAGCCGAAAAACAAGAGAAAAGGTATCTGGGCTAGGTAAAGAGAGATACAGAGAGCACTTAACAATCCATTCACAATAATAATCCATCCAGTCATTTTGATACAAACTGATTTCTTGTTGAACACTTAGAAACTTCAGTCTGCAAATGTATTTATCAGTATGTGTGCAGCCCATCCCCAGTGACCAGAAGAGTAGAACAGTCAAATGTCATGTGGACTTGTCCAATTAGCATCTGTTAAAGAGACTGCAGCAGGACGCAATTAGGCAGAGTTACGAGACCCCAGAGACCTCACTCGCTGGAGTGAATGTGCTTTCCTCAGACACGACGGATGAAAACCTGCCCTTTAATTGAAGACTCTTAAAGAGGCTAAAATCAGCAGAATCAACATGAACGACTAAAAATTCTGAACAAAAGTTTCATCATTTAAAATCATGGTTTGACCATTTAGGAAACATTCGATCCGGTCTGGGATCAAAATAATTGTCCCATAAAGTATATCTTAAATTATTCCATCAATTTAAATAAAGACAGAATTAGGCTGTGCACGACATACAGGATGTGAACTGAAACAGAGACTGACAACAAAGGTACTGTAGACTAGACAGTTTTGTTTCAAAACTCTAAAACACACATATACTATACAACATACATATACACATATTTGTGAGCTTACTGTATCAATAATTATAGATTCAGTCATTAACATGAAACTATAATGATAAATTATTTGCAACCAAAAATTCAGTTTTTGATGAAAATCTTTTACATCTCCATCCTCAAATACTTTTGCTTCACATTCATGTATACTGGAAGGCCACAACATGCATTACCTCACTTAGCCGGCTTGATCTCTTAGCCAATAGCAGTCGAACCAGTGGTTACCATCACTATGGAAACATCGCTTATCGGCATGGAAACAGACAACCAATGAAGTTCACCTGAGTGGTACAACTTTTGCACTCAGTATTAAGTCATTATGCTTTTGCACAGAATCTCTACTCTGCCCATTTAAAACAAATGTATATAAGTGGCAAAGATTCATTGTAACGGAGACATTGGATACTATAAAGAGATCAACATATTTGGTCTGTGCGTGTGTTTTTGCACTCAGGAACTGTAATATCCTTAACGAAAACGTTTCAGTTAAAGCAAGAAGGAAAAAAGACAGAGGCAGAAAATGAATGTACATCCCGGTAAAAGACCATTTAACTAAGTCAACACAGCATAAAATGAAAGAAAAGCACCAAAACAGAGCTCATTTTGAAGCCACTCAGACAGAGTGTCATAGACGGTAGGGAAATGTACATCCTCTCAGAACACAGCAGGTTGCGGAATGCATATTGTCAAGACAAAGTTAAGACCACACACTCATTTAGACACACACAGCAGGAGTCACGACCAGATCCTACATGAGATGAGAGAGTAGGAGTGCATGAGAGGGAAGCGAAGAGATTGTTCTGACTGCACACCTATCAGCAGGCCAGAGTGTGGGTGAAAAACATTACACAACACAGATCCACTTACTAACCTACACAAGGCCATCGCGCGGGCACACACACTGTACATGTATATCCAGTGCACACCCAAAACAACAATAAACTCAATGCATACCTACATAAACTGGAATGAAACAAAAACATATATACTGTATATTTATATAGTACACTAGCATTGTATCACCGAGTGATGATGATGTTATTCTGTCTTGTCTCAAAAACAAACATACCGTGAGACCTGTGTCTGATTCTCTTATGAAGCAATTCTATTAATGAATCAAGTAAACGGCTATCAGTTTGAATTAGATTCATATGATTCACTGAAGCCACTAGAGTGATTACAGAGTGTACTGTGTACAATATACTGTGTTTGGTCAAATATGAACAACAATATGCAATAATCATAAAATGTCATTATATCAAAACAGATTCACAAGATACAAAGTGAAAATCACCATCATCACAAACCTCATATCGTTATAGTCCTTAAAACTTTTCAAACATTATTGAAGCCTGGAAATCTGGAAGATTCACTACTGTAACAAAATAAGCAGCATACAAATTTACATTAACGTATTTCGCAGGCACGTGTTTCCAAAGTGAAAATTCATGCTATACATTTTCCCTGGGAACATAAAAGAACTTTTACACATGAATATTCAATTCCTCATGTTAATTTTGGAAAAATGGAAAATCGTGTTAATTTTCCATTTTAAATCTCTCTTGTGCATTAAGGCATTTAATGCATGCTCATAATATAACAACAATGCATAATAAATGTAGATGCTGTATTGGCTGTGCTTTGGTAACGCTACATTAGGCTGTGGGTTGCATATGTAATTGCTAATGTATGGTTTTGCTCCAGGTGCTTACACTTGATAATTGTATGAATAAAATGATTGATTATCAGTCCACTTTATTATGGCACATACATTTCATGCTATTATGTGACATTCATATCCCCAACACCAAAATCCTCAAAGAGCTCTTTGATGTTTTGTCATCTGCTTTCCTCAAGTGTCGATGATGGCTTTCCCCTCAAGTGGTCACTAACAATCCATTTCTTCATTCTTTTGACAACGTGTGAAAGAAACAAGGGAAGAAAAGATGTATTAAAGCCATTTTCCATCTTAATACATTTCCTGAAGGTTATGCAGCTCCACGTGATGTTTAAACTTGAACTTGTTCCATACAGGAAAGTCAAATTACTGTGATCTCAAAGGTTATCATGGCAGATTATCCCAGCGTCTCTCATGAAAGCCCCAATAAAAAATGATATAATAGCCTGCATATATCGGCCATTAGCTGGAGCACCTACGATATAATCACGGGTGCTTCTGGGAAGGTTTGGGGAACTTTGCTTTTACAACACATTAAATAGGCAAATCTATTTTGCACCTGCACGTTGAAAGTGAAAATACTTGTTTTTCGTGTAATACTAGCACTTTTATTATGATCGCACACATTAGAAATCCAGATTTCCAAATGGCCATTGTGTGAGTTTTTAAACTGGTATCGATTTCTTGAGTTCTCGGGAAAAACAACAAAATGAAGCATGTGTCAAAGCAGCCTGGGTTTCAGCCCCTGGGCTTTTCTTCTAGCCGCTACCAGAACTAACATCTATCCATTTCTGCTCAGAACACATCATTAATTACAGCAGACATCATTTAACAAGGCCCATTTAGCGGCTCCAGTTAAGATCCAAGGCTTGAGTAGTTTAACTTAATATCAAGTAGATAATATCATTACAGGAACCCAGACATAAAAAAAAGTTTGGTCGAGTGAAGGCCCTTGAAAGACTAGACATACTGGAGCTGAACATTCCATTGGGTCAGTAGATGGATAGCTGGATCTGGAGAAGTGCTTTGGATAAACCCCTGCACGTCATTGACCAATTCATTTTGTTTTCATATACAGTTTTCTAAGCCATCACCTCATTGCTCACGCCATTTTAAAGCGATCACACGTTTGCATGCATACAGCTGATGTTTATAGTAGTAGTATAAGAGTGTTTGCAGTCTGAGCATGTTAGCCGAACCAGTAGATTATCATGCTGTCTATATATAACATAGTCATGTTGCCTTCATGAACACTTCCAGGGTCTAATCTTGTGCTATTCTGTTTACAGATCAGTCATTCAGGTGTAATGCAGAGTGGAATTCAACAGAACGCAGGTGAGCGAAAGCTGCTATTAAAGCCTGTGATTGACAGCTCTAATCACATCTCACAGCATGTCACTGTTGTACTGTAACTCTCCATCATGCTCTTCTAACAGAGCTGGTAATAAAACGCTTTATTTGAGTTACATACGGGGTGGATGCAATACCTACAATTTGGTACCTGAATATCTGCATATTTTGACAAGGCGTGTAGACTGAGATATACATTGATATAGATATATCAGAAATTTGGCTTATATATTTTATATCATAATCAAAATATTTTGCACTAATAGGAACATGACTTTCTTTTGCCCAAATTTAACGAGGCATGATTTCTTCTAAATATTTATTGCAAAAACGAAATAGTGACAACCAAAACTTAAATGTTTTTATTACATGAACACATGTAGACGCTGCTTAAGGTAATGAAACATGACGTTGTGAATTCAACCATTACTGCATTTGTCTTACACATCTTGCAAATGAAACCAAACCATCCCGGTAATATAGATGTATTCTTTTTGGGACGAATTCCCTCTCATGTCGCTTGCTGTGTTCATTCGAATGATGTTTTTCAGTACTTGTGAGACTCCCTCCTGGTGCCGTCTTTGGAACATTCATCTTCATTTGTTAAAAAATGTAATATTCACAATATCCTGAAATGTGATACATTAAGCATTATATATCTATTCTATACTGTATATTGAATTTATTAAAACTTCTACACATACAAATTAACTCTATCCTTTATTTGTGACCAGCTGATCACCCTTAACATGGATAACACGCTTTGTAGAGTATCACTCACTTCAGTCGAGGATTTGCTTTACCTGGGGAAACGGTAGACGTGTCATTTATTTTTACTTTAAACTACTTAATAAAAAAAAATTAACCCTAAAATTAATGGCTTAATTATTTCGCTCGAGCCAATCGCCTGGTCGGACGCCGTAGCTCGGCATGCACCTTATATTTTTTGGGTTTGCAGGTTTGTGTGACCACTCCACCTCACGCAGTCTATAAGCAGCTTGCTTGTGTTTCTTGTAGGCAGCGCTTTGGGAGGCTTTTGCAGTGCTCTGCAGCAGCGTCGAGCTGTTTGACTATGCTTTTTGTGTCAGCTAGGTTATATAGGCAGTCACCCATGTTTGGTGCGGTGTTTAGCCAAGGTGGTGCGGGCTGATCTTGTCACTCTCACGGTGGGATTGTAGTTACGCAATATCTAGAGACCGCTCTCGAAATGGAATGTCTCCGGTTACTCTCATAACCTTATTTCCCTGAGAAGCAGGAACGAGACATTGCGTACGCTGCCGTGTTCACTGCTCAGATCAGCTAGACTGTGCATTCAGTCGAAGATTCTGCGGCAATGCCACTGTGATGGCGCATTATGCAGTGGCGTCAGGGCCCGCCCCTTTTCGCCATCTAGAGCAGCATTGGCCAGTGCGAGTTGAATGGCAGTTGCATGATTCAATAAGGCTAGTAGAGAAGGAGGGATTATCCCATAGCGTACTTACACAATGTCTCGTTAACGCTTCTCAGGGAACCAAGGTTACGATAGTAACCGGAGACATTTTTAAACCTGCCATACAATTTTTGACAGACCTAACATGATATAGAACGCTTTAGTTGCTTGAAATGAAGACACAGTTTAGAAATCAGTAAAGAAAGCTTACAATTTATATTCAAATAAATTGTATAATGAATAATTATAATAATTATTCTCTTTGTTTCCATGAATGTGATTTGTAAAACTGCTCAAATATATGACCTTATATGTTACAGTTTTTCAAAGTTGCAAATGCAGAGATAAATGTAATATAAACGTATATTACATTGAATATTAAAGTAATAAAAACTTTTATATTCCAGGCAGATTCTCTATTACCAGTGCAATTTTTCAATATGATAGAAAATTATATTAAGTAGCAAGCATCAAGACAAATAATCGCGAATACATGTTTGTTTACACACGCATCATTAAGCTAACACAATATTCTACTCTTATAACTTCATCAGATCAATCTGAGACAACATTGATGAATCAAAACTTGCATTTAGATGCATTTCCTGACCACTGTCATCTCTAATATTAACTTTGAGGAGATACACTTGAACTCTTTTAATGACTAACAGCATTTCTCAACAGATCACAATCCAAGAACCTAAACAATAAATGTAGTAATTCGGGGCATTTCTGTGTGCCTTTCATATTGTAGGGAATTCCAATCTTCATATTGGTAAGAACAAGTGTCCTTGATGTCCAAAACACTGCAGCAGACTTTAATTAAAGGAGAGAAGTGGGAGGGAACGGTCGTTATGGTATTAAACTAAGAGAAGACGAATGATAAGAGAAATGCTGTGAGCGAAAACAAATTAACTACCACATGTTTTTGACAAATTAATTTCCATAACAATTCCAGTCATTCATTTTCAATCATTTTTATAAAGGAAACATCCAGGGAAAAAATATTAAATTCACAATTTCCACGATTTTTCCAGGACTGGAACTCACAATTTTGATGTTCTCTGACTTGTCGGTTTTCCATTGGGGACTAAAAGAAGCAATAACCACATCATACATAAAGCATCTTTCCAATACAAGTCTGTGCATCACAAGTATTTAAAATTTAGTTTTACAGGATTATTTCCCTACTGTGTGATATAGATGGCACCAATCTGAATTCACTGAAGTCGTAAGAGATCATGATGGTTCTCATCAAGATTAAACTGATCTAAACCTCCAGATCTAGAATAAAGACCTGCCGCTCCATGAAGCCCTGAAGATAATTTACTGCAGAGAAGAGGTCAAGAGCCAACATCATGCTCTCATACGCAACGCAGTGGACAGCAGTAATGAGACAGAATCGGGGTGTTATAACAAAAATAAACCTTACAAGGAAAATGAAAATGCATCTGGAAGCAATTTTCTCGCTTCTGGCCATAAGGGTTTATGAATATAATTGTTGCCATTGTTATCAAAGGTTTGTCTCCAGCAAAAGTGTCTGGAGCCAGTCATTAATGTCACGTTTTTGAGAATTGGAATTGCAAGAAGGAATAAGCTGTGTCTGCTCTAAAGACACAATAGTGATGGAAAAATAGATTCGTCAGGATGAAACACCAATGCAATAAAAAAATCTTTATGTATATAGCTGTACGCGTCTTCGTGTGCATGGCTTCTTGGTGTCAGAATTAGTTTTGTCAGAAAACAAAAAGAAAAGTATTTTGTGTTTGCTAAATATTTATAGCTCATAGAAAAACGCTAGAGAAAATATCCGGTGAATAAACAATTTTAGTAATTCATTCTTAGTTTCAATAGTAAAGCACTGAGGGCTTTTCCACCATCGCGGCGAATAGTTGTCGTTGTTAATCGTTGTCGTTGCTTATTCGTTCCGCTCTGTGCCAGCCGGTACGCAAACGGTTTAATTTTCCACCGCAGGGCTTATAATGGAAATGTTTAGAATGTATATACAAACGCGTCAGGCGTCTCTTGGTAACTTAAGAGACTGAGCTCTAACATCTCAGCACGCATTCTATTAGCACGATTCGGCAACCAAGAATTTCAAGCCGAAAACAGATTGTAATAATGCTGATTCGAACCAGGCTCACGTAGAAACATAACTGTAACCGTTCCAGACCGTTCTTAGAACGGTTCAGTGGGATGGTGGAAAAGTGCTCATTGATTCAAATGAATTTGGTTTTACAGCTTGCAAACACACTATTAGGGTCACTCACGTTAAGACATTTACTTTGGTGTTTCGGATACAACCACAATAAAGTTGCTTCCTTTCACTTGTCACTTTTCGCCTACTTTTCCCTTTAATAACCTTATTCACAATCATTTCTGTAATTCCAGACATTTTAATAGCTGCAAGTTATTCAAATAAAAAACAACATTTGGTAAGGGGACGAATTCAAAATGTGTGCTTCAGCAAAGGTCTGCAGTACAGTGCACAAGGGACCAAATTTCTGTATTTGAGTCAGGAGTGAGCATAGACTTGTAAAACAGGTTTGTGGGCGGGTGGAGAAGAAAACTCACAGTGGTGGGATGGAAAAATCAGACCGAGTAGACCTCTTCAATGAAAAAAATGGGAGTGAAGGCCAGCCAATTTTCACTAGAATATTACATTTTGTCATATTACATGTTGTAACAGTAACATTATGATTATTATGTATTTTTTATAATTTAAAAGGATCTTGTGGTCCCAATAGTCAACTTCCAATGGTTGAAAACCACTGATCTTAAAGGAATAGTTCACCCAAGCATTCTTTGTTCTGCAGAAAACAAAAGAAGATATTCTGAAGAACGCTGGTAGCCAAACAACATTGGCCCCCATTGCCTTCCATTGTATGGAAACAAAACCAATGAGACATTTCTTGAAAATCTCCTTTAGTGTTGCTAAAAAAAGGCAAATAGATATTGAACAACATAAGGGTGAATAAATGATGACAGAAATGGGTATCAGGATTGCTGCACACTTTTCAAAATCTTATTTAAGACTATTTAAGTCCTCTTTAAGACCAAAACAAAGAAAATATAATACCATTTCTATACAGCAGAACAAACAGCATTTAAAACAATTTTACTCCGAGGAATGAAAGAATCAAAACAGATAGATCTCAAATAGGTACATCATATTTGTCAAAAGCCTTTTTCTAAATGTCCTTATCCAGCTCATCTAGCTACTGCACTTCTGGGGTTTCTTCTCAGTCTGCTTGACTTTGTTCTGCCAACCTTCATACTATAAAATCTAGCTAGCTTCTCTGAAACTACTTTGATATTTATGACAATCACACAAACATACAGAAGTATAGTATTTATTATATGAAACTGTATAGAAACCTTTCCTATACCGATTTTTTACTTTACCACAGTAAATATTCAAGTATACTACAAAGTATATAAATTAACTATAGCTAATCCTACGATAATACTGTAGTAAATGTTAATAGAGTGTGATAACTACCATAATATTCTACAGCTGTAATATACTACAATATACTAAAGGAAATGCTAAAGTATACAACAGTATTTTTATATGATGTGATACACCACCATTTGTTAATGTCAAATATTTTTAATTAATAGGTTTAAAACAATGTTATACAAAACCAGTATAATTGTATTGTTTATTTGTTGTTTTAATTACATAAGATTCAGATTTAAAACTTAATAGGATGGGGTGTCGAACTTTAAATATTTACCCCTAACCCTTCTTAGTGAAGCGTAAAGCAATACACAGTTACTGCAGTAGATGCAGTTTGTGATACAGTAATAAGACTACATTACAGCAGCGCTGCTCTGAAGGCAGAATGAAATGTAGCTTTTGGTAGCGCTACACAGCTACTTACATTAAACTTACATTTACCCATCTTTTCTCTTCTTTTTGCACCCACAGGAGGAGACGGTACACACAAAACACTGTCGTAAATGCCCCGACCCGCAGATTGTCAGGTGAGCGAGCGAATCCACAAAGAATAAAATATAACTTCGCTTAATTAAAACAATACATTTAATGTTATAAGAAGTATTAAAATATGTTAAACTAAAAGTGTCATATAAATTAAATAAAAAAATAAAAAAGTAAGACTTTTTAAGGAACCGCGGGATTCCTGGGGTATAAGATCCTTTAAATTTTAATGCAATACTATCAGAAAAAAATCTATATATATTGATCTATAATTGCAGTGGAAGAGCCCTAAGCTAAAGCAAAAAAATGTGAGTGGTGTTTTCCAGTCAAAGCCTACATCAAACTCTTGTCAAGACTTGAACCTCTTTCTTACTCAATACCTAATGAAATAACTCACCTGTGACAGGGGCCTCTATGTCCAGGAGGTTCTTCTCAGAACGGAGGATAGCAGCTCCGTCGTCGATTAATCGCAGTGCCACGCTTTCCTCCACACGGCCTTCTTTGGTTAGGTGAGCCTTCAACACGTCTACTTTAGGTTTGCCTTCGCTGTCAAATACCTCCTTGACGGTCAGCCGGTGGCTGGGCGGAAACGGGACAGCTGGAAGTAAAGAAAGAGAGTTTATACCCAAACTCACCAAAACTGTTGTGAAATAAAATATTATGGATCTGTTTACAGATAATTTTTTATTTTCAACCTAAGTACAGTGAAACTATAGGATATCGATTCAGATTGTTTAGATCATATTTAGATGGTTTCATCTTAACAACATAACGTTACTAAGTATACGCACTTGTGGCCTCTACTGAACTTCTGGTACACATTCACAAACAATAGAGTGCCTGTAGATTATTTCTGATAACAATCAAACGAAACCGAGAAGAACAGTTACGTGGCTTAACTTGTCACTCCAATATTTTGAATTTAGTCTGCGATACCAAGCTCAACCGCTAGATGTCAATGTTCTTTAAATGTGACCGAACTACAAGCAGTAATTGTATTAGTGACACACAAAAGAATACAAAACACGTGAAACCTCCTTCATTGGCAGAATCTTTGCCTTCTGTCTACATTCCCCCCAAAGCACCATGTAAATAAATGCAAAAAAGACACTGCCTCATTCATGAAACATTAGTAAATATATGAGTAATTTACGCGTGAAACAGACCTTCCAGGAAACTTTCCGCCGGATGAAGAAATACCTTCATGGTCAGATTTCATGGTAAAATATGTGTATATTAAGGAATTCCAATCATTCGTAAACGGGTCACGCATGCTTTGCTCATTCACAACTAGCATGATCCCCACCTATGAATTACAGCTACGCATGCTGGATTAGTACTAACTAGGAATGCTGGAATCCTCTGGACTTCATTATCTGGTTTGGCTACATTATATTGATTAATGCAGAAGATATTAAGGTTATATGCTTACCAATAACTCAATTAAACTGTGTCCACCAAGCTTTTTTGCCTGCTAAAATACCTGGTTTCTGAAAACGACCAGCTGGTGGCGCCTGAGAACGCTTTATGCATTGGTTGCTGTGATTTACGTTAACCACAACGGTTTGTGCTACTAGTATATCTGATTAAGAATAATATTACTTAATTTGAAAATGCAATAACCATTAATATTAACTTCTCCATTGTTGTGTATGATGGTTGGTCAATGTAGTGTTTGTCCCGCCTTTTCTCCACTGTGATTGGACGGCTGTGTAAAAAAGGACAGTGACGAGCTCTGCGTTTTACCCAAAGTTAAAAAGTAGAAAATTATAAAAGACAGGGCAAAAGAACTTGTGAAATATCATTATAATACAAAGGGCATCAAAATGCAGTATCGTCAGTTTGTACGGTTGTACACACTATTTACACGTGGTATGGAGCAGGTGTACATTTCTTTCGTACCAACTAACATTTGGAAAATAAGAACATTTTCATGAACACGAAAATATATGTCAAAAATACGAACGATTAACACAAGAAATCGTTCTGGTCGTGTTTCATGAGTGAAGCCCACTGTTTTAAAACTGTAAGATGAAAGCACATATGCAAATCTGTGCTCATTAAACAAATTTAAGTTCAACTCGTACTCCACTGTAGTCATGTTAAATATAAGCCAAGGTGGTGTCATATACGATTCCTTTCGTCTCCAATTATCCTCCTTTTCTTCATAACAAATGGCTGCAAATAGCTTGTAAATACAAAGTAATGGGATCAACAAACCAAATTGCATGCAGTTACAATTTGAGACATTTACGCAACCAATTTGAAATGCTCAACAAAAGATGCAATAAGCTGTTAACCACGAATAAGAGGAGAAATTAGCACTAAATCTGTACAATAACGGACTTGTAATGAACACTGTCCTCATCTTGAACATACTGGATATTATCTACACGTTGAGAAATGGACAAAGTCCTTCAAAAGGTTGTCAACTATAAACTATACATCCAACCAAGTGATTTATAAGATCTCTGAAGCATCACTCAGAAAGTTTTATTGTTTTCACATTTGAGCCAAATTTAATTTCAAGCTCAAAAAGGTCCAGATCAGGATCTGCCCCGGAAGGCTATTCAACATCAACCAGCATATCTGAACATAATGGGTGTTCTAGTGATGGACATGGACAAATGTGCACATTCATGAATGTAGTTTAGTGGTATCTTGAGTAACATTTTATTCACCGTTCCCATTCCTGAACTTTGAAACATCTGTAAGAGGACGTGGAAAAAGTGATCACACTTACAATGAATGGGGAACTTTTTCCTTCAGTAAAATAACACATTTTGTGTTTGGAGTGCATTTTTAAGGCAAGGCATTATAAAAATCATCCAACTGCGAGTTGCTGTTCCCATGGATGCCAGGAATTACCCATGACCCTTAAATTATACAGTAGTATAAAGGAAAACAATAAACAATCATTTAACCTTTTTCTATTAAGGAGAGGAAATATTTTCCATTTGTTTAGATATACTAGATTGCTGCTAAAACAATATTTTAAATCGAAACATCTTTACTTTAAAGGAGCAATGTGGAGATTGTGAATTGCACTACAGCAACTGACACATGACAAACATGTCGTCACGTTTTTGTTTCTTTGCCGAAGAAGATAACAGATTTATGAAACGCGCATTATAGAGCAGTTTGTCCCTTGAGCGCTACTGTAGAAACAACATGGCGAATTCCATGCAAGGGGACTATGCAAGATACTCGCTTAGTTTAATGTATAATCAGAGTTAAGTGTCAAGCAAGTGTCTTGCGAGTATCTTCTGAACATGAGCGTCTCTTTTATCATAAACCCTGTCGACGCATCTGCAGCAGGCACGTATTTTGACATGATGCACGATGCACAGAGGTTCATGTGACCCCCCCAAACACGTATTTTGATATGACACAGCACACACATGACGGGTTACATAAATGTTTTTCCGAGCATCGCATTACTGCTTCCCTTGAAGAGGAGGCCCAATCGACAGCTGCAAAGAACCATGTTAAAATTCCAGAATAATGCATGAATAATCTGTTACAATAAATTCTAAATATCCTCTCGACAAAGAAACAAGCGAATGATTACAAAACACTCAGTGATGTCTGTGTATGCGTCAGGGGTCAGTCTCATGTCACAAGATTACTGAAGCTGCTGTCTAATACCACTGTGGTTTCATTCCTTCTGTTGTCAGGAATATACTGCATGAGTAATCCACATTGGGCTGTGAACAAGGCTAGGAAGCAAGGGCTGTTCTGATGCATAACACTTCATAGAGGCGTATGCAGAACTGTACTCGTCCCCTTGTAACAGGCACAAGCTTGCCAATTGAATGCAAAGCTTACAAACAGGCTGTGGTATTTGGCACAGAAGGCTGAAATGCATTTCTCTTCCTCTTGGACTGTTTTTTCAAGGGGAACTCTCTCAACATGTACAGTAATAACACAAACAGAACACTCACTGCGTTGTGACCCGACCGGTTCTTAAACAACCTTCATTACCACAGAGCACGCCACTGTTTGTACTTTCTGCTGCCTATAGAAACTTTGAGCGAGGTGAGAACATGAAATAATGCAATGCTGTTTTTTAAAACGTCTTTTGGAGGGTCTATTGACAGAAATGCAACATAACATACATAACTATGTGTTCAGAGGTCTATAAAGACCTTACATAATAAAGCGTTATGTTTTTTATTACCTGAGAATGAGCTATTTCTATCTACATACACCGCGGGTCCCTTTGCATGGAATTCACCATGTTGTTTCTACATGGGAAAACAGCTCTACAGTGCCCGTTTTGTAAACATGTTATCTCTTTTAGCAAAGAAGCAAAAACATGACGACTAGGGCTGACACGATTATGAAATATGGCTGAAGATTAATTGTGTAAAAAGTCATTGCGATTATGACGTTTAATTGTCTGTTTTAGGACTTTGACATTTAATTCTCATACATTTTTTATTTGGCTTTGAAACGACCATATTGTTCTGAATATAAGACTACGTTTTATTCTCGCAAAAAAATGGTGACATCATTTATTTAAGGTCTAAGCTTTTGCATGTCAATAATACAGCCGCCAAATACGTGCAAAACGAGTTTGATCAGGAGTGAGTTGAAGCCACCATCAAAACTCTAAGTCATAGAAAAACTTCTGGTCTTCTCACTTCTCAGACTACAATAAAATTGAACTTCTATGTTAATGAAATATCGGTAGGCTGGTTTTTACATTGAGCTAAGCTTTAAATATATTAAATGGTACTACAGGTTTTTATAGGTATATGCTTACAACACTTACAACAAAGTGATTGTTGGTGCATTTTACCAGTATTATTATACTTTAGTTATAATAAAATATGCAATATGAATGCACTACAGCTTCCCCTTATGTCTTCTAAAGAAATTGGTATGATCTGAAACTATCGCAATGAGAGGATTATTTAATAATCGTGACCACCCATCTGAACCACAGGACCAAGATGTCATCATAAGGGCTGAGTGAACCGTCGGTTGCAAGCTCTCCGCTATATGCTGCTAAATTTCATACACTGACCTTTATAACTAAGTGCTGAACTAAACCACTTTCCGTTTTCCCACCCCAATAAAATATATATATTAGCACATAGCTCATTTGGGACATTCCCATAGTCTATTTTAGGCGAATCATATTAACAGCCCCTATTTCCACCAACACTAACTACTAACTTTTATTTGGAAAGAAAGCTTTGAGATAATTGCTTTTCTGCATCAAGAAAAAAATTCTCACTGAGGTCAAGAGAGCTGTTAAATAAGCTGCTAAACACATTCATCATGCATATCGATTGAAAAAAAACATGGAATAGTGTCTTTTTACCTAAAAGATCCATTAACCCAAACATGATTCGGACTGCTGATTGTCAATTATAATGGGTTGAGTGATCACACGGTTTACTTTGAACTCAAGTGTGCAAAGACTACATGTGTGTGTGAAAACATGAAAGCGCCCATTACACTTCATTGCCCCAGCTGTGCGTGCGTCTGTTTTGCATGCTGCCAGCAAAAGCAATGGAGTAAAAAGCATATTAATTAACTTTTTGTATTTTTTGCCAGTGACATGTCTTTGATCACATTATCAATGTGGACAGTAAAGTCACTAAGTAGTTGTAAACACGTACAGTGTCCTTGCTATCCTACATTTTTCAAGTAAACAGAACTGAATTCTTGCACAATGAATGCTTCTGGCACATAGTTTGTCTTACACCCAAAACCACAAACAAAGCTTTTATTTTTACTTTATCTGAATGGCAAGTGTCACATGTTAAAAATGACAATTAAAATGAAAAACAGATAATTAAAGATAACTTTTGCACAAGTGCCAGATTCAATGACACAAAACACTGATAAGTGTAAACAAATAATACACAAATAAACCAGCAGCAGAATTAAGAGATCATACAGGGTCACTTTTTATTTCATGTTGACTTAATGCTCAAGAACCTGTCACACAAATGAGCTAAAGGGAGCTGGAAGAGATGTTTAGCTTATTCTATGTAGCCATTTCCATAAATACCTTCATGAATGTGAAAACATTTCCCCTTCCTAATGGCATTTCAGGATCCAGAGAAATTACATTGCAGTATTAAATTCTGCAGGGAAAAAAATAATTATAATGTAATAATAAACCATGTGATTGAACAGATGTACCCTAGGGATCTATTTACCAAACCCTGCAAATACATAACAACAATGTCCACCTCCCTGACCTGAGGTAACCCTTATTAATTCCAATATGAATCATCCTGATCATAAACAAATGGAATTTCACTGTGAGATTATTATCAGGGATCCGTGTGACATGAGGCAGACCTCCAGAGAGCCCCGAGCAACACAGATACATGTGCATTCACAGCATACTGGGCTGGAATCTTTATTGCACCTATTTATATGGCATCATCCAGCAGTTCTTTCATTTATCAAAGGTGTCCCGATGTTAGAGATGTTATTCGAGCCAACATATAAAGTTAAATTCTAACTTATTCTAACTCTTGTAACTAGGTAAGCATCTTTGTATTTGCTTTGTTTCATTTTACTGCCACGTGAAACCTCTTCACTCAAGTCTAAAGTTGAGAAACTGCATCTCTAAAGATCTTTGGAATAAAAAATAATAATGAATAAAACCTTTTCTTACTGGTTACCCAGTTACCTTTTCTTTCTGGTGCTTTCATGTGTGTTTAAAAGATAAAAAAAGGGAAACAAAGCATAAATTTGGCCCGTTGTAAGTTCTGGTCTATTGGGTGGTCAATAGGGCCGTGCCAGCATTTTTTTGGATAGGAAAGGAAGTGCTGAGGTGGCAGAGGGAAGTCTAAGCTCCTCTTGGTTGCAGCGTGGGTGAAAGCACCAGGCTGGCACCACAACAAAGCCGTCAGCATTTTTCCTGTGCCATCCCATGTTTTAACCTTTTGTATTGCACAGAACTCTGCAGCTTTGTTCCAAAACCTTCAGAAGAGAGTGCCTGACAATCCAAGTGCCTTCTAGGGCAACAAATATTACGCAAAACAAACCATTTTAATAAACCAAACTACTTATTATTTAATGAAATGTATGCGTATTTTAGCACCTAAACCAAAATGAGGTTTATTACTTTTATGTGTTGTGGGGAAAAAGAACTATTGGTTATTGGTTTCAATCTTATATGCAAAAAGAAAACAAAAAACACAGAAAAAACTAAAAGCTAAAATCGAATAAAGCATACATTGAGTGTCATTTATCTCCAAGATAATATATGATTTATAATCCAAACACACCAATGCAACAGCAAACATTGCATCATACCAACAAATAGCGAAGATGTCAATTGTGAAAAATTGCACATCAGTTATGGCAAGTTTGTCTTCATCTGCTATCATGGTTTTCATTTTGCTTAACGCAAAGCACTGGACAACTGGACAAAGGACATATGCCCTTATATATGTCCCTTATTTTTATATTAAAAAAGGTGTCTTACAAGGCAACTTCAAGTTAATATAATTTTGGAGAATGAGTCTGAAGAATGGGTCTCCTTTGAGTTATGAACATGCCTATACTGCCTAAAATGACTATTAGCTATTGCCTAACATTGAATTTAAAAAACTAAATTTAAAGCGATATCAATGGCAAGTGGAGACTAAATAAAAACTAAAGCTTATTTTTGTTTTGTACTCAGTAAGAGCACATGTGCAGTCACATCTATCAACAGAACACTCATGAAGACCGCTGCTTTTGTTATGCGTCTCGTTGAAAAATCTGCCCATATTTTTGGAAGCGAATTAAGCTGCGTTGAGCAGCGTACAAAGAGCACCAACTCGAAGCCAAACAACTGCCATTAAAATTAGCCTGAATAAACAGCACAAAATGTACTTTCCAACCAGCCTTTAGAGAACATTTCATCAAAGAGAAAGACATTCAGATGCATTTAGAGGACGCTGAATTGGGGTCATTAAAATATCAAATATTGGCCATTTTATCCTGAACCCAGCTGGCATGCTTCGACTTAGTTACAATGACTGTGTTTCAAGATAGACACAAATCAATAATTATGAAATATAATCCTAAACAGTAAAGTTGCTCCATACATTTGAGGAAAGTCCTTAACGGCCCAAGAATTGAAGTGTTTTTTTGGAGGTGTACGTAACATGAATAATATATGGAGGATTAGTAGGACATTTAAGCCAATGTTTGTGGCTGCCAGTTTTCATTTAGTGGTAACTGCAAGGGAGGCAAAGCCAGAGCACAAATGAGCAGTAATCCTACTTCAAATCCCTCTACCCATAAACACCGGCTTGCCTGACATCACCCTGGCAACGTTAACCAGCAGCCCAGCTAATTCACCAATCACTTACAACCGGAGCACAACTTTCAAATACACTCCATGTGAATTTGTATGCAGGCATGACATTTGGTTTCACTTCTTGCGCTGATCTAAATCTACAGGGCTTTTTGAGGTCTTGGTAATGCTATTTCCTGCTGTTTTCATTGCAAGACATTCAAATATATTACTCTATATATTACACATTCAGTCACAGCACAAAGGCCACTTGTGATATAACATTTACTTGGTCCTTTTTCAAAAACCTGAATCTCTAAAAAGACTAATGACAGAGAAGAGCTTAAATCGGGTCCTGTGTCACCATATGACCTCCATGTCTGTTGATTTAAGGTTTCAATCTGCACAAAGAAAGATAAATTCTGTACCACACAAGCACACGTAATGAAAGCCTGCAGCTATCTCCAGCACATAGTGCCAATGCTGTACACAAACAAGATCACGCTGTGCCATTAAGGCACAATGGATCTGCTTTGTGCTGACGGAGCGATACGGTAGGTGGTCTGGTTCCTATCACGAAATGCAGGTCTACTGGACTGATTTTCATAGGAAACACGCATCAAACGGCAATCCAACAAGAAGGCAACACGTAGAAAGGCCATTTAGGCACCATCCTGGTCCTTTTTAGCATGCGTTAGTGAACATCAATGCTGGGAAGGACAAAACGGTTTGCATAGTGGGAGGCTTTGAAGCCTGAGCTTTTGAGTTCTGTTTGAACAATAATCGCAGTGCAAACGTATACAGGGCAAACATACAGGAAAAGAAACAGGAGGTTGGGAGAGAGAGATGTGTGGCATGCCCGCTGGCAGGTTTGAAGGCCGGGCTACGAGAACTATGCCAGGCAATACCCACATGGATCATAGTTGGCGCCCTCTGGCACGCTCTGGTTAGGAGGAAGTGGAGGACTCAAACAGGAGAGAAATAACAGAAGAATGGACCTCGTCCAGTTGGACATTATGATATCCGGTTGCACGAATACAGTGGGAGAGTGCGGTGAAGTGTAGACAACAATAACAAACAAGCCTCGTGTGTACCGACACAAAGACAGAAAAGCATTTTATGAGAAACCCTATTAACGTCTCTGGATTTTATAGAGGACCTAGTGAACCTGCTATGTAATATCACCTGCTTTTACTGCTCTACACTGATAAAATGACAGTTCATCTGTTTCCAGTGCGCTTTCATCGAAATTTCACCATTTAACTGGCTTTTTATTGCAAACATCAAAACAATCAATAAACTATGATCTAATTTTGAATGCCATTTACACTCGTGGTATGCACAGAAAAGAAACAAATTACCTTTCTGTCCTCTGTCATCCGGTAAAGGAACAATAAAAAGATAAA
Source organism: Barbatula barbatula (assembly GCF_947034865.1). Lineage (NCBI taxonomy): Eukaryota > Metazoa > Chordata > Actinopteri > Cypriniformes > Nemacheilidae > Barbatula > Barbatula barbatula. Next base: position 8,067,571 of record NC_136766.1, read on the forward strand.
TAAATAAAAAAAGTCAATAAAGTGTTGGAAACAATGGCACGCTGTATCACAGAAGAGTGTGAATGTGGTTTGAATGAAACGGTTGCCAGGGAAACTAAACGGCAAAAAACACACGGATAAAAATCTTTAATTAATCAGCATAAATAAGAGCTCATAAAAATGGATGACTTCATAAAATAGTGCATCAGAATCTGTGCGTCTACACGTATGTTTTTTCTCCAAATTCTTCCACAGTGAATGCTCAAGGCTGTTGAAACAATGATGAAATCGATGGACACAATGATAATAACCGCCTATTCATGCAAAGGAAATATTGAGTGAACGAATGAAGATATTTAAATCTGATGCCTAGATATCTTGTGGCAGTGAGTGTGAGATCTGCTGGTTTTGTAGTGTGAAGACTATCTGTGCACGCAGAGGAAAGCTTGTATTTTAGAAGTCGGAGGGAAAGCAAGCTGTCTGAAACATCCTCAGTAATGACCCTCCCTTCACTCTAACAACATACAGAACTCTGGACAGTACGGATCCAACTCGACTCGACACTAACAAGCGCTGGAACTATCCTGCTGAGTGGCAGAGAGACACGTCTGCGCCTTACCTCAGCCACGAGAGCGTCCCGCAGTTTGTTGGACAAAAAAGCTATGAGTTTTGATGTGCGAGCGTGCACTCAAGAAAATTATGCATGATAGAAATGTTTTGAGCGAGGGATAGCTTTGTGTTCGCGAAGGTTTTCATGTCTGGCCCAGTGGATTGTAAGAAGGACGGATTTTGTGCCACCGGCTTTCCCACAATTCCGTGACACGGGATTAGGAGACATTATGAGAGAGAACGAAAATCGGCTTTTACAGTGGAACCAGACAAGACAATAAATAAGGATGCTAACAGACAGAATCAAAGCTCTTTTGGTCGTGATGAGACAATCATCACTACATAATTATATTTATAAATAAAAATATTATATGATATAATACGATTATGAATATTTAATTCTTGCAATTGTTCTGTATGATGACAGTAGGAGATTTATTCCACTAAATGTATGTTTTTACATTCATGTACACCGAGTATCCTGCAAAGATAAGAGTGCTTAACTGCATATTAAAGATCGGGAAACACACACAGTGTCTGCCAATCTCATATTAATCTTGAGTACCTATACAGTAGTATTGCTTACGTCGTATCTTCGAAGAGTATTTCGTTTGATCACATTCATAAAAGAGAGATACAGCTGTCGCATTAATCTCTTTGTGTTTTTTACACTTACGCAGGTACGTGTTTGTGTTTTAGGGTGAATAAAATAAAAAAATTCCCTATACTGTATATTTCATCATTGAGAATTTCTTTAAAAATGTCAAAAAAAAACTTGTGTCGTCTCGTTTTTGTGAACCCAGTCTCGTGTCTCATCTCGTCTCGTGGGATAAGTGTCTCGTCACACCCCTAATAACATCCATCACTGAAATGCCATGAACAAGCAAACACACCTCAGTTTCTCTCCCAATCGCAAGAGGAACGAGCTGTAGCTGCAGGCCCACAGCGCAGCCAATCTGGATGCAGCGTAGCTTATCTTGATAAGGGAGACTTCCTATCGCTTTTCTGTTACGAAACAGGGATCCAGACTTATAAAAAAACTTTCCGACACAAGTTGAAGGGCTGGGGGAGTGTAACAAGCACAGAAATACTACATCACACGTCCAACTCGTTTTTTAGCAAGTTGACCATGTTAAGCGTGAGAAGCCATCACGTTTAACAGTGAAAAGAATGCATGAAATAGCATGTTACCCGATCTTTAATAAAAAACTTTGTCATTCAAGTCATACAATGAGTTAAGTAAGCTGGATCTGTCAATATTTTTTAATGGTTACATGATGTATGCTTTACAAGTTTCAATAAGTGTGAGTCACACACTCTTGCCTCTTATTAGATGCTGATGGTCTGCTAGACTTCAAACAAGGTCAAAAAGAAACTTGGCCTCGTGTACAGTGAGTGTGTTTCATGTGGCCATTTCACACAGTAAGTCTTTGTTTAGAATATAGAAGGCTGATCTCCATCTTTCTGTCAGCTGGACACACACACAACAGCAATATGGCCAACGCAAGCATACACTGCACAAAGCAATGCTTTCCGACGGCACTTGATAGGGCAGCATTTGGGACGAAATGCTTGCAACTGGGTCTGGTCAGCGACGTTTAACTGTTATATAAAAAATATCCCAGCTGGGGATTTGGAGATTCAGACAGTCACAAATTCACTTCATTAGAAAATTGCAAACATGCAATTAACAAAAAGGTCTTCATTGTTCCACAAAATAACTGGACAGATGTTTTTCCATCCCCAATCTATAATGTTGCGTGGCCAAAGGGAAAGCCTTTCTTTGGTTATTTACCCATGCTGCTTAAGTTAGTTCAGAACAATCCTAAAACAGAAAACTAAGCTGGTGGTCAATTTAAGAATTTTACGGAAACTTATATGCAACTGTCTGTGTAAGTATTTTTGACAAATAACAGTTTGTCAAGCTTTATTTATATAGCGCTTTTTACAATTTTCATTTTGTAATAATGCTGGGGGAACACTTTATGTTAACAAAGAGACACAACAAAAATCTCTTTTATACCTTCATGACGTTTCAAGTGTGAATAAATGCAATGCAGGCATGAAAATAAAGATATTTCACGCTGGCAGCATCTAGGTATCATGTGACATGAAACAAAAGCCCTGTGAGACTACAGAAAGGTGCAGTGAATGTAATGTGATAAATGTATGATGTTCATCCATGCAGGACTTTCAACCTGTTAAAAAGTGTGTGTTAAACGTGAATACATCAAGCTCAAAATTGAAAACACACAAGCTGCAGTACTCATTAAATCCATGTAAAACACCAGCCTTTCATTACACTACAACAAACACGGGTAGCAAGATATGACGCTTTTGGACTTCTGTATTTAGTACATTATTAAAGATATTAATTCATGAAAGAAATAACATTTATCCATCCACCTTCTGCCTCCATGTAGGGTCACAGGGAGTGCTGGAGGATATCCCAGCATATCTCTGGCAGAAGGCACTCAGGGAAACACCCTGGACAGGTGGATGGTTATAAACAACCAATAATAATGTATATCATATGTTAAATTACTACCTACACAATACTATAAAGCATGCAGCATTTGTATTTAGTTACAAAGTGAATCTATTAAGTTTTCTTTTTGTCAAACCTTTTGTCTTTTCTTCGTGGATTCAGTTTGATCAAACGTTTGAGCCTTAAAAAAACTTGTTAAAATTTCAGTCACATTTATGGCATTTGTAGGACATTTTGAGACCATCAGACACTCCTTTTCCCTGTCGCCAATAAAAGATCTAGCATATGATTGAAGATTCTCTTCTCTTGCTCGGGAAAATCTTCGATCCCTTACAGTTTATGGATGCTTGACTGAACTACAAAACACTGTGAGGTTTTGCTCAAATAGGGCAATTTTTGCTCAGTTTACAGAACTTACATTATTCGCAGCTTTCATATTGTTGGGCTTGGACTGTGTTATTATATATTATCAAATATATAGAAAAAATATGAACTACTCCTATTTATATAGGATTTGTGGGTACCCACAATCTGCACACAAAGGTCTTTGTCTTTCAAAGATAAAAAAAATATTTAATCTTTTTATATGTGATTTTCAAAGTGAACTGAAATTAGTTTTTCAAAGAAATATAATGTATGACCTCAGAGCAGAGGGGGATACAGAAAGTAGATGATAGGTGGGCCTGTAAAATTGTGGGTGGGCCAGAATAATCTGCTCTCAACTGGAGTAATTTTTAAGAAAAATTAATTGACCGGTATTCTGTCCCATTGTGGCGTCAAAGCAATTCACTAAACTTCACATTACAAATGAAACCGCATGACACCGTGCAGTTAATTTAACACGGTCCCACTGCATTGCGGTGAACAATCCTCAGAATCCTCAAAAAGTCAGCGCAACTGTGTGCGGTTTACTAAACTCATGTTTGTTACAGACCTGTCGGAGGCGTTTCCAATTTTTATAACCCTCTCTTGTGAAGTAAACTAAACTCTGCGTGAAACTCAGGAAAATGTCTGCATGCTTTACAAAATATGGCATATTTTGTTTTGCTATATTCAATCCATTCAAAAAAATGCAAAAAAATGACGTAACATTGATATGCGCATCCCTGGAAGAACAATTTGACGGGTAAGATTAAATTTAAGGACACTTGGAGTGGACAGATCTGAAGGTGGACAAGATTTATTAATTGGGATGCCTGCTGAGTGAGAATATAGGTGGAGGATGAATCACAAATGCTGCCTTTAGCACTCGATTCAATGGATGTTGCTGTTTGTTTCACCTTTATTTCCAGTTGCCTCAGTGTGTGTTTCTTCAGCGTCTTTGTCTAGAAGGGGTTTTCGGAAAAACTGCCGCATGGATAGCTGTTCAGCTATGTTTACATGATCATCGAAAGAGAATCTACAGACATCGATATTGGCGTGCAGTGTAACGGTCGTAACGTAACTAGGGTGGCCATTTCCATAACACCAAAAAGGAGGACACTTTGCGGCATTTAGTGAGGCAAGAATAACTGCATCTGGTGTGCTCGCAAAATCATATCGATGGTATCATGATACAGTGATTCTGAAATAGCCTACTATATTCATTGCCAGACAATTTGATCTACGACATATCTTGATGTAGACCTATGTGTGTTTGTTCACAGTATTTGTATGTATTCAAGACACTCCTGTATGACTGGTGATGCTTGACTGCATGATAGACTTTACAAAGCTCTGCAGCGCAGATTTTGTCATCCTGAGGTGATGTTGCCTCTCGAAAATAAGACCTGTTTTTCAGTGCTGGCATGTCGGTGAATGGCGGCCTTCCCTTTACTACTAACGTCTACTTCACAGCGGCATGCAAAAAAAACATGAAAAGCATCTCTACTGCTTTTGTGGTCTTTTGTCCATTCCGGACTAAATGATGTCTGACGTTTCGGCATGTTAACGTTATGATGTGACGTAGCCAGTACGTGGACTCCGCCTCCACGTGGTCTTGTTTATGTTTTTAACCAATTATATATCAGATATTTATTTGACACCTCTTTCAGCCAATCATTTGTTTGACCGGAGATCTTACGGCGGCAGACGCTATGCTGCTGTGTCCCAATAAAGGTTTTAGAGCGCGTTTTTAAAGGCCGATTCAGCGCAACTCCGAAAAGGAGGACAAACGAGTATCCGGCTTGAAGCTGCGCCAGACGCCGGACAGGGGGCTTAAAATCCGGACTGTCCGGCCAAAATCTGGACGTATGGCCACCCTAAACATAACGTAAGCACATTCTTAATAATATTAGGGTATTATTATTAATAAACAAGCAATTAAAATGTTTTTATTTAATTTATAAAATTCAAATTTAGAATTAAGGGAAAACAATTATTTAAAAATTATTTACTTGGCTCTGACTGGGTGGGGCTAGATTGACAGCTGGCCCACCCAGTCAGAGCCAAGAAAATGATTTTTAAATATAATTTCTTTACAAAAATTATAGCTCCGCCCCTGCCTCAGAGGACTTGAGTCATTTAGATATCCATTTGGACATGCTTTGTGTCTTCTGCTCTACATAAGAAGAAATGAAGGAAGAAGAAATATTAAGCAATGACAATTATTTGCAAATGCAAATTTGCAATAAATCTCAATAAAAAAAGACTTACAACTACAAAACAAGCCCCAGATATGAGCGCTACTCATCAGGAAACTCCCACAAAACCATTATTTAAAGACGGTGACCTGGTATACGAGTAGAAGATAAGTCAGAGCCTCCTGACATATATATCACTTGTGTGGATAGCTCACACTCAACATTTTTCTGTCATTCACAACTCGAGGCCCAAACAGATCCTTCCCAGCAGGAGGTATATTGAGAGAGAGACAGACACAGAAAATCAGAGATGTTAACTCCTGAGGAACTGGGGCCTCTCCAGCCAGTCGTCTCCTGCGGTATGTGTGAAATGCCGTGACTCGACGGATAGCACAGGGATGAGCGTGCGCTATTTTAGCCTCTCACTTAGTATCCGCGGTGGCTCGACACCGGACCCACGCAGCGACTGACCCACATTAGGCTGAGTCTGAACCACAGGAGCTAAAGTAATTACGCCGCTCAGTCACTGACAAAGCTCCCAGAGGACCACAGGTGGAAAGCAGAGCTGTTAGCTGCCTTGATATAGCGTGTTTAGCAATGAGTGCGAACTGACACCATCCTAACAAGGGATGACACGATAAAGCGGCATGTATTAATTCTCATCCACGTTAGCTATACCGTGCATGGTTTTGCTGTGCGACTGTCAGATGTACAATGTGACTTATAGGATAGCGCCCACCGCAGACTGTGTGACATCAGCTGTCACACTGTACTATATACATCTCAGCTACAACCCAAGACAGCGTCGTACATCATCATTCTGTCATCTCTCACGAGCAATCTATCATACAAAAGCCACCAATATTTATAGCGTCACAAACTTGAGTATCATATACTATACGTGCCAGAGCAGTTATGTGAACTTAGTGTTTCTAAATTAAACCAAAATAAAAGACGTACCCCATTCTGTAAAAAGGCCAACCATTATTTAGGTACAGCCAGTACAATTCAGTGTTGAGCAATTTTATATGAACCAAAAACAAACTTCTAACAAAACGCGTAGACAAAAGCGAATTGCACAGAAGCAGAACGAACTGCAAAGAGACAAGGTTAGGCGAGGGTCTGGCGAGTGAGATCTCTCAGCAAGACCTCTGCTCTGACTCAGCAAAGGACTTCACTCTCAGGGTATTTAAAGCCTTCTGATACCATGCCAGCGATAATTAACATCATTAATTTTGAATTTTGAATAAAGCTAATCAGAATCTTCCACCTTTACAACGTCCCCTAGCCAGGTGGCGTGTGTTCAGAATGTGCGCCAGTTTTTCAGAAACGCAAACGTTCTGCATATTATGCACGGTAATTTTCTCACAGTCGATTTGCTCATTTGGGATAAATGGATTTCATACGCCTTACAGCGTTTACTTAAGCAAAGCCTTTAGTTTCTGGACGTGCGGGGAATCTCAACAGGAATGTATAACAGAACAGGTAAAGCGCTGTGTGATGGTAATGGTCTTATTCTTGAATATGCATTTTAGTTCAATCGCTCATATTGTGATTCAAAACTTATACCGAGACGATCTCTGGAAGTGAGCACTATAAATACAGCTTGCAAGTCGGTGGGTGGTGTCTGATAAACACTGCACAAACTTGAGCCCGTCTCGTCCGAGTGCAGTCTTACACGTATGCAGAGAGGGATATCCAATCCTTTAGTTCAAAGTCTAATACTGGATTTGGCTGCCCCGCAGGCCTGGCACATACCAATAGTAGCTCATATTACCCACTAGAGCAGGCAGCAAAGGCGTTGCCAGCTTAACCAAGCCACAGAGTTACCTTCAGTACTGCGCCACGTGTGGTTTAACAGACGTAGCGAAATTGCGCTTGGTCTCCAACACTACACAAGAAAGGGCTTTCCAAATACACCCCACTGCAGGGTTACTAACAAGTACAAACTGCAAGATTACAAATTATCACATGCAGCGAAACTAATAAACAAATGAAAACCGCAGGGTCACCAGCCAAACAGAACTGGAGGGCCACTGGAAAGCCTGAGCAGGGGTGTAACAGCCTTTTGGCAGAGCAATATAGCACGATTCAACAGTGAGCTAGCCCAACATTCTGACTGTAGAGCTTCAATAAAGAGTAGTTAACGCTGCTTAAAGGAATTGTTCACTTTCAACATACATTTTCATGATAATTTACTCACCCCAGTTGTCATCATCCAAGATGTTTATGTATTCCTTTCTTTAGTCGAAGGTTTTTGATGAAAACAATTCAGGATTATTCTCCATATAGTGGACTTCAATGGACTCCAAATGGTTGAAGGTCACAATTACAGTTTCAGTGCAGCTTCAAAGGGCTTTAAACGATACCAGACGATGAATAAGGCTATTATCTAGCCAACCAATCGGTCATTTTCTAAAAAGAAAATTGGCATTACCCTATACATTTATACATAGGTGTGTGCAACCCCCTGGGATCGAACCCAAAACCTTGCTTTGTTAACGCAATGCCACTGAGCTACAGAAAAAGCTGTTCTGCAAAGCTCGTTCACGACTTGACGTATTACGTTGAAATGAACTATATCAGGCTAACAACTGCCCACATCAAAAAAGTTGTTTGATAAGGGTGTATATTTTCCAATTTCTAAAAGCTCATTTAAGAACAGTATCATCATTGTTGGAAAAAATACAACCGAAAAAATAAGAGACCATTGCACTGTTGATGGTGCCCACACTGCTCACTATAGGCAGTCCACCCACACACGCCGTGGTGCCGTCACACTCTGCTTTAACTCACCACACGGCCCGGCGGCCCACTATCAGAACCCTGCCAGTCCCACTGCTAACGCTGAGCCTCTAATCAGCCTGTGACAAGCACATTAATTACATTGAACACAATAAATCTCTACACAGATCCGCTGCAGTGCACACCGGCTATGATTTGCAGAGAGTAAGTGTGAAGTTACTGTACATGCACCTGGGAACAGTAACCATGGAGCCACAAGAACATAATAAAAAAATAATAAATATGTGGTATATATTAACTATAGCGTAATGTTTTCTACATGCTTTAGCTCGATTAGTTGTCATGAAGTGAAAAACAATTAAGCGAGTCTGTGAACGTATAGGCAAATTTTAGTGAGCTACTTTCCTTCCAATTTACAATAGATACTGTATACTTGCTCAATGAATTCGTGTTATTTTCAGACTGTGCTTATGTAAAACGTGCCTTTGAGCATCATGAAACCTGATGTAAAATGCGATGCTGTGCGATTCAATTTGACTTTTGTGGTGGTCTGAAAGTAGGGGGTGTATCTTATTGTGCAGCAGAGCTCAAGGTTTGTCTTTGATTAGTTGAGCTCAAATATAACAGGGAATTTGATGCAATATTTGTCATTCTAAATGAGCGTCGTAAAAGCACTGCGGTGCTGCTACATTTAAGAAAAATCCAAATATTATGTATAGGGTTAGGCGATGTCTACCAAAGTGGCATCGGACGATGTCTACAGTGATGGACGATGACATCGCAGGGCGTGGCGAAGCAGGGGTATATCAGCTTTAAATGTGTAGAAAGATATTGTGTCACCAAAAACATTGTTCAGCTGATGACTGCTCTTTTACAGAATTGTTTAATTGTTGAGCTGCAGATTAAGGCTCACTTAAGTGACTGCATTTATTTTAATCTAACTCAAATATGTATTTAAATGATTTAACCTGACACGTTTAATGTTCAAAATGTTCTATATGCTTATTAAAAATAAATCATTGTGTTCAGTGGAAATATACATTATTTTATTTAACAATAACACATTTTAGAGATTCAATAGTAATACCGTGATACCGTCAAACAGTGATAGGTTTGCTTAAGGTTATCATACCGTCAGAATCTCATACTGGCCCATGTCTATTAAACACACACAGAATTTATACCACTGTAGTCTCGGTCTCAGAACTCAAAGTACAGTGGTATAAATTCACGAGGCAGCTGACTAAAGCCCTGGCAGAGGCGTTTCTTTGAGTTCAATTCCTTGCGGTGTTTAATCGATGCGGGCAGACACAGGCATCAATCTCAACTCTTCTTGCTCTCAAACACGCACCCAGCATCTTATTCTCTCTCTGCTACTAAGACCAGAGGCACTGCCAGAACACATATCCAGCCCCATCTTTTAACGATCCTCTACAGGCCGGAGAAAGATGAAAGGAGAAAATTGATTGGACCAGAATGAAATGCATAACTCCTGACTGTGAGTATTCAATCAACAGTGCTGGATTGCTTGGCTCACGAATTGCATCTTGGGACAAATATGTCATCTCTAAGGATAGCAGAATTCCGATCCAAAAGCTCAGGAATGCAAGAAAGGAAGTAACAATAAATGCGTTGTGGAGGGGACGGATCACAAATGTCACACTAAAGTTGACATTGTCTCTATACCGTTTCTAAAGACTACACCTGATGGACTACATTTATACATGATGATCTTAACAGAAGCGTTCTTACCGCGTAGTGGCATAAAACACAAATCACATTACTGGGATGATAAACTAAGCATACACAGTGCTTGCCATAGGCTTTAATTCTCCAAAAAGAACACGTCAACTGCAGGTACAAGACAACGTTAATCATAACAAAATCATAAATGATTATTTGTTGACATACAAATCAACCAGAACACAAAGTTTGGTGAACGTTCAACACCACTTTCATAAAAGGCATGCTCTACATTGCTGGTCAAGTTTACACCTAGTTTAAGTACACTGAAAATAACTGAACAGCTTTTTAATATCATGACAAATTTTTGCTGCAAAGCACTGTACAACAGCTCTATTCAGTCCATGCCAAATCACGGAGGAGTTTAATTAGCTGTTGATACTAACCCTGCAATCTTAAGCATCAACAAACTCCATAAGCAACATACTGGATCCAAGCTATAGCTCAAAATAATCTGGGCACTTCCCTGACAAATCTGTGCAAAAAACCTCTAGAGGTTTTATAATTCGTATGTGCGCCCAGTGATTCTGTATTACATTACCAATGTATGTCTGGCCTTTCAGTAGCCGCTCTTCATAAAGAGCCCAAAACATCAGTCATGGTGACATTTAAGTAATAAAACAACAATCTTGGTTGAGTTTGTCGCATAAATGTCTATGATAAATGTAACTGCAACTAAACTGTGAATACCTGCAAATCAGACGTAACCTCAAGCACATTTTATTGCTGTGTTACACTGCCTGAAAGCATGTGTGCAGTGCAGATACATATCAAAACATACGCACTGTCATTACAGCATGCTCTCTTCAAGAACTCAATCCCTCGTGCGGTTAAATTAAGAAATCAGACACAGGCCAGCGCACCTGTTCACACATCTAGAGGTGCAATGAATGTAAACAATGGCGCAATCAGTGTAATAAAAATATATACATCGACGGCTGTATTTACAAAGCTGGAATGGCGTAGAATGACGTGTCGCTCTGTGGGTCAGAGGTCACGGGGCTATGTGGCTCTTGAAGTTTGCGTGGGACAACCAAGGAACCATCTAGTAGGACTGTAGCCTAAAAATCATATACAGATATCCCGCGGCTGTGAGGAGCCTAAGGACACTTTCGATTTTTATCTTGACATTCTTAACACTTGGTCATTTTGTTCCCACCCACATGACGTTCTACACGTTTTAAGACGTATTTGGACCACAAATAAATATATTTTTGAAAACATCCAAGAGGTCCAGGCCTCCACATAGACTTAATGGTAATAGCTTCTGTCAAGGTCCAGAAAAGTAAAGACATTGATAAATTCGTCCATCTGATCACAATGGTTCATTTGAATTTTTATGAAGCGACGAGAGTACTTTGTGTGCAAAAGAAACCAAAATAACGAGTTTAATCAACATATTCTTCTCTCCCCTGTGAGTCTCTGACAGGCGTTCACAGGACCGCCATGACATATGCGCCATGCATCATTCGAGGTGAGGGCAGACGCATGCACCATGTGGCGTTTGACGCACAACTCGGATACACGAGCCAACCTCATGAGCGTCCTCATGAACAACAACATTTTGATTTAATTATTATTTAAAACCTGTATGACTTTCTTTCTTCTGCAGAACACAAAAGAAGATGTATCGAACAATGTTGGTAACCGAACAACAGCGGTACCCATTGACATGCGTTGTTTTTGCTAATATACAATTTGTTTCTATGGGTACCCCCATTGTTCGGTTACCAACATTCTTCAAAATATCTTCCTTTGCGTTCTACAGTAGAAAGAAAGTATAACAGGTTTGAACTGATAAGAGGGTGACTAAATGATGACAGAATTTTTATTTTTGGGGGAACCATCCCATGTTTTGTTTCAATTGTGATTCAATTATATCTCGCACCGTGAGCTTTTATTGCCGATTGCAGGAGTCCTGAGCACTTAAGAAATAAGCGGATATTGACTAAAGGTGCACCCGCTCATTCATTTGACTGTGCTTTGCTAAGGGTTCCAACATTAGGGGTATTTCTGTCTGAGCTTGTGGATATGACTGGATCTACTGGGAGAGAACAGAAGATTTGAAGGGATATAAGAGTTTTAGGGCAGTTTCTTGCTCACTTTGCCAGCTCACTGGTCCCTCCAGCAAGGTTTACAATGTCTCTATAAGGGCTTTGGGAACCTTTCTTTTAACTTAGTTCTACTTTTCAACAAATTCCTTAGAAACTTTTCTTCACCCCGCAAGGGAAGGCCACTGAATCAGACCATTTGTACAAGTCCTCTGAGCATTCTTTATGTTACAGTCTTAAAAATAAAGGTGGTTAAAAGGTTCTTCGATGCCATGGAAGAACCTTTTTTTGCCACAAAGAACCTTTTGTGAAACAGAAAGGTTCTTCAGATGTTAAAGGTTCTTTAAGGATCTATGTCATCGAAAGAACCTTTTGAAGCACCTTTTTAAAGAGTGTAGGTCTCACTATTACCAGTAGTTTATAAAGTGGGTAGTAGGCTCAGGTTTAAAAAGTAGAGCCTTGTGAATCAGGGCCCTGTTGAACAGATCCCAGGTATAATATGTTTTATATATACATTCTCAGTTAATCTGCCTGCATAATTGTACAATTACAGTACGATAAATAATTTGTCACACAACCCCCTGAAGACTCAGCAATAATTGGATCTCTAGGTTGGGGACAGAATAGGTCCCCTGAGCACGTGTATTGGTGGGATCAGACTCCTCTGCAATCAGTCCTGATGACATACTCAGTATGAAGCAGTCTCATCTATTCAGCATTCCACAGACATGCTGTCAGAGCGATGTACCATCCCCCTCCACACAGTCATGTTCGGGTTTTCCCTTAAATAGCTGGCCCTTTAATTTACCAGCAAAGATGTCTTTTTACACTTTGCTGAATGTAGATTCCATAAGCCATCTGTCACAGTAAAGTCAAGTGCATACAGTGCAACATGAAGCAATGCAACATGCCCACGCTAGCTAGCCTCTGTTCGGTCCAGCCAGTACCACACACCCTAATGCGTTCATAAAAGAGAAAAAAAGGAAAGCACAGGGGGTAGGGAAAGCCTGTTATTTTTTTACAGTTTGTGGGAATCACCAGCTGTGAATTCCCTGCACGTATAAGGACACGTGCGGCATGCCAATATAAAGCCCGGGATACTCTGCAACCAAAAGGGATATCCTAACTTCACAGGTATGCATTAATGAAAATATAAGATTTTATCTGGAAGCATTTTGGAATGTTTCAGAATGAACGTGTTGCAACACAGCTTTGGGAACACACGTTAACATAACACAAGAATAGCACAATGACATCAACAACACTTTCCAGAACACAAAGACGATGTTTGTGAATGACTAAACAGAAAGTAATCGGACCCCTGCCGGAAGAAGCATGTTATTCAAATTCCTATTAGCAGAACTAGGGCTCTCAACTCAAATAGGCACGTGCATGGGTTTGCATCTTTCCTGCATGTTTTTACCTTGCTATCTCTCTGCCCTTTTACTATCACAACTCGCTGACTCTCGCTAATTTGGAAAAGTTGCCCCGTCCTCTCTTTTTTTGTGCCACACCAGTAGTGGTTTGGCGCCGGCTCCATACAACTTTTTGCTGAATTGCACACACATTCAAACTCGCATAGGAATTAGTTGGCAGGCGGGCTCCAATATTCTGCACTGCTTCAGGTTTTAAAAGCCTGTTTGAGGCATAACGGCACTGATTCATTGTCTTGGCGTCTGTCATAGTGCATGTCCACCATTTGAATAAGGCCGGTCTGTGGCGGAGGGGTTTCTGGAGGAGACTGGATCAATTCAGCGTGCCAAACATACCCAAGTTCTGTCACAAGACTTCAAAACACATAATAGGCACCATATTTAATTTGTCAGCTGCAAGAAAGAGGAAGACTGTGACAATGACTTCATTGAGTGTTTTTCACCAGAATCTATCCTGTCATATGGCTTGAGAAGAATTCGCAAGATACTTCATAACTTGATGATTTGTAGAGGTTCACTGATTATGAACAACAGTATCATTGTACAGAAAAGTGATTTGTTTTATTGTTCTAGAGAAAAACGCCAGACAGGTTTGATATGACATGCAGATAAGGAAATAGTGATGGAAGCTCATGGATCATGTTGCCACCCCGCCCTATAGATTCATCCTCTATAACATTAGGAAAATTAGACCTTTCCTGTCCAAGCATACTACGCAAGTCCTAGTCCAGGCTCTTGTACTTTCCAGACTTGACTATTGCAGATGATCCAGAATGCACTACCAAGAGTGCCTTCAATGAGACGAAAAGAGCGCGTGTCGATCCTCTCTTCATTAGTTTACATTGGCTCCTTATAGTTGCTCACATCGAATTCACAGCTCTGCCATTTGCCTACAAATCCACCACTGGTTCAGCACCCCTATTTCTTCACTCGCTAAGACAGACTTATGTACCCGCCAGATCCCTGCACTGTGCAAATGAACAATGTCTTGTGGTGCCATCCCAAAAGGGAAAAATCAGTCTCACGTATCTAAAAGCGTCTGCTTAATAGGGTTGGGCAAAAAAAAAATTTTTAAATGCGGTCGATTTAATATCGATTCTCTTCATATTTCCGCAAGCACTGAACATTCATTAAGGTGAATGTTATTGTTACTACTATCCACTAGATATCACTTTTCTTTTTACAATGGGTGGATATTACAACATGGTGCATATCCTTCATGCATTAATTAACATGGCGGATGTAGGTGTGTCGTTGAATCTAACATCACCTTCACAAAAAAGGCAGAAGTTTATATGATTGCAGTCCCTCTTTACAGCAAGTTTTGTGAAATTGTGTTTGTTATACTGTATCTTAAATGTAAAATAACCTGTTCTGTTTCAATACACCCAAGTGTGTTTAAAGTTTAATATACAGGTTCGTGGCTCTTCATTTCATTTTTTAATTCACCATTGTAATGTGATATTTACTTTTTTTTAGAAATATCTATAGGATTTGTATTAAATCTATAATAATTTACTCGATTCGAATAAAGTGCCTGTGAATCGGAATCGAATGGAAACAAATCGAATACGCTAAATGACTAAATGTAAGCTTCATTTGCAGTTCAGACTACGGTTCAGTGCTTTATTGGGCCACTGCTGAATATCTAGAAAAATCTATGCCTGTACTGTACTGCATGCAGGGGGATTCCCTGTTACTGCTGATCAATGCATACAGTATAGCACAAACAAAAAAATGAAACACACAGATGGTTGAGTACAAACCCATCAACAAAGAGCCTTTCTGTAGAGTCATGTTGTGACTTGAAGAGAGCAGAAAGCATTCTGACAGCAAATATGCAGGCTAGATGGGTCAACCCTACACTCATATATTATCACTCCCAGAGACAACTACAGATCAGAACAACTTCATTAGGATCACAGCGCTCTCATAGCTGTTTGGGTTGGACATGGCCTCTGTACTGTGATACAAATGGAGCAGATTTCATCTTTATTGATCAGATAATAACAGTGGGAACTGCTGATGCACACTTAGTGTGACAAAGCATTCCACAGGCGCACCCAGCGGCTACGAAGGAAGATCATAGATAGAGTCGCAATTCAATGCCTTAAGCCAAACTTATAAACAGCATAAAATAGCATATAATAATTAGAGAGAGAAACAAGATTTCATATTCAAGGTTTTTAATAAATATGTTGTCTGCAACATGAATTGACGCATAACTGGTGATCTATATTAAATCAGCAGAATTTTCAAAAACGGTGTTCAATTACAAAAACAAAAAGACATGTGCAAAGTCAACAAATGTAAGATTTAATAACAATACAACTGGCCCACTCTGTATATTACAATTTTTTGTGAAGAACATCAGTCGTACAACATTTTCACCAATGAATTTCTACGACTGTCCAATCTTGCTCCTGGAGTGTTGCTGTCCTATGGCGTTTAGCCACATGTGAACTAGTTAATGAAGGCCTTTAGGATTACTTGAAAACAGCAGGTCTGTTTCATGAGAATTAGAAAATAAAAATTTGCAGGACTGGACACGCTGACACAGTTTTGAAAGGTGCTGCACCGTAAGGCATTTTGTGTTGTCCTTAACTGAACACCTCTTTGTATTGTTTCGGAGATAAACATTTTGTGTTACTTTTAACGCCACTTGTGTTGTCTCTTTCATTTACTTTACAAAAAGTGTTAAACTACATAACACAAATAGTGTGTTAAAATGAACACATGCTTTTTAGGAACTTTTAAGATGTTCTATACTTGTTTGAATGTATGAACAAAGCAAATGGTAAACAGTTTGTCAAAATAAAGTGCATAACCTTCAAAAACTGCTTTATAAATTAAATCCTAATGAAAAGCAGCATAACAACTAATTAAATGTATGAATGCAGTTTCCAAAGACGTTTTAAGGTGTGCCAATGCATTAATATTTATTTTGAAAAACAAACAGTTCCTTTAAATATTGCGGTACAGCCTTTGACAACCACATAAAACAGGATTTAATACTAATCAAAGGTTTAATTACACAACATAGGGTGCGGACCAAAAAATAAAAATAAATAGATGAAGTCCTGGACTGGTTTGCTTAGCGTTCAGACTGGCATTTTAACAGCGAACCTAAAGATATCAAACCTAACAGCTTACGTGTAAAGTCGCAATGTGATTGTTTGGCTTTTATGATTTTTTTTTAAAAACGTAACTTACGGGATATCCACAACAATACTATGCACAGTGCTGCATGGGTTATACATGCTCAGTGTATGCCTGCGCATATTAAGTTTTTTTTACAAGCCGGTAACTCACGAAGACCACATGAGGTGCTTAAAGCAGTTAAAACGGCGCCAGGAATTCCTCTGTTACAAGCACATATCTAATAAACACACCATTTATATTACCAAATCACTTGATTTTCGGGTCATATAACTTCCTGTTTTCGGTCGGATATAGATGCCTTTGGTCCGTGTTCATATTTCAATCGAACAGCGTCACAGTTTGTTTGAAAGTGGACTGAGACCCATCTTTTCAGCGGCCTCGGTCCGCACCAGGGTTTGGGTGGCAGCGTTCTCACTTACACAAATAAACCGCACTGGCAGAGCAATCGCATCAGAGTTTGGTTTAATCGAACCAAACATGGCATATATGAACACACCCCCATGATAAGGATATGGTTTAAACAAAAGGAATGTCTTAGGAATGTTTTTCTTTTCCACTACTGATCCTCAGGTTGTCATATTTTCTGCTGTAGGTGTGAATCTCCCCCCTCCCCCACAATGGCTGCCATGACAATCCTTTGCTGGAGCATAGCCAACAAACAGATGAAATACACACCCAACAAGAGTGTAGACGGACAAGGAGGATAATATTTGACGCTATCAAATAAATCATCCGAAATTATATGCTTAAAATCTACTCTGACATTTACACATGCCAAACATACATTTCACAGGGTCCCGACATTTCAGAGTATTTAGTAAACAGGCGAAGATCAGTCTCTTCACGGTACACTGCACTCTTAAATCCCTTCACAAACTCGAGAATTACCCCTCATATATTCATAGGCTACTTCTGAAAGAATAACAATGAACTGAGAATCAAGACCATAATAAAGTGAGGTTTTCCCACATGATGGTAGCATTATGTGTGCATTGTACACCTGAATGGAATGCAGCTGTGGCTAAAAAACGCTCCAAACTTGATTTTACCTGAATCTGCTAACCTGACTAAGAACCTGATGTTAAATAAACATGTCGGCACTAGAAAAATTGACATACAACAGCAGAAAAAAAGAAGAACAAAAATGTGAAATCACACCCAAAATAAATACATATATTGTATTGTTATATTCATTATAATTGAAAAATAGCAATAAGTTGCATAAAACAAACATGTTTTAAACACGAAAATGTTGTTCTAGGCTATCATTTAACTAAAACGTGCAGTGCTTAAGATAAACCTAATGGCCAAATATGAAGCATACAAAAATCCTTGCCAATTTTAACAATGCTGCCATTCACATTATGCACAGTAAAAAAACAGATTTTCTACGCATTATGATATAATAATTTTAAATGACAGAAAAAGGCCTCAAACTTAGAAGAAAAAAGGGGAAGAGTGATAATTTTAAAGGGAAAAAAATATTCTACGGTATATTTCTATATGACAAATGGTGCCACTCAATGAATAGGAAACTAAGCAGCTGAGAGGTTACCAGAAGCCCCAAATACTTCAGTGATTATCAAAGATGACTGAGAAAAACAAACACGGCTCACAGTGATCTTGCTGGTCAAAATAGATCCCACATAAGTCATATTTCACAGAGCCAAAACAAATGTGCTTTCCTCTGAAATCATTTGCATGGTCCATCTGTGTCCACAGTAGGAGCTAATGTGTAAGGGAGGCTAGACTTACAGCATACCTCATATCAGATTCATCTTCCTAAGGACTTATTTGCATTCACCTCAGAGTTCTGAGCTTTCATCACAGAGTAGACCTGGTTATGCAAGACAGGCTCCATTGCAACCGATACAGCTGAGCTACCCTATCCGTTAATATGGACAATAATCTGTGGAGGCTAGTGGCTTTTCTCCTCTCCAAATCCACAACCTGGGCTAAAGTAGTGCCAGTGTTCTCCAATAACGGTCAATGGAACGCTCAGGCAGTATTAGCGAGTGAGTGTGGAATAAGGTCATGAAGGGGTTTCAATACTGCAGCACACAGCTGATGTCATTTGCAGGTCGACACAACCCACCATGAAGAGCCCCGGGCTGAAATGCATAAACTAGCACACAAACCACATCTCTCGAAACCATTAAAACCATGCCAGGCCTTTGCAAATAGGTTGAACAACAAGACTGGCAACTGTACAGAAAACCTTTTCGATGTTGAGAGAAATTTAAAGTTTAGTCCTAAAGTTGATATAAAATTGAGACCAGTTTTGAAAAAACCTGGACAGACAAACATGATTTTTGGGTTGTTGTGTCTGACTACGGTATTTTGACTGAAAATCACATTCATGCAGCATTAACAGTGTGGGATCCACCGGACCGTTTATGTCACGCCGTGTTCATAAGTGCGTCACCTTTAATTCAACAGATGGAAATGGAAAACATGCAGCAAACTCTCACAGGACCAAAGTATCAAGATGCTGCTTGTGTTTACCCATGTTGAAAGTATGGAAAGTCAAGATGAGATTTACTAAACGTAAATAACGCGATCACGTGAATAACAACATTCCAGTATCAAAATTAAACGAACATGCAGATTTCCGTCACGATCACAAACACATGCCATAGATCAAGTCCTTTTACTCCCTTCAGGCCAATAGTGGTAGTCTATTGAATTCATGATACTACAGATGATACTATACAAAAATAAATACAATACATTTTCATATTGAAAAACATCTGGATCAAAAACAACAGAATGAAGCAGAATGCTGCTGAGGTCCTTATCAACAACCAAAGCTTTTCATCTATACATGTGTGGCTACAGCAGCAATGCATTAAAACCATATGAATGTAAAACATGTTCAGTGTCTCAAACGCTGGTCAAGCAGCCGCCACACTTCAAAGGGACACTACACATTTTTTGACACTGCTGTGACTGCATGATCTCTCTTTGAATGTGCTTTTCCGCCATGGTTCTTCTGTCATGTCTCCGCCCCACCAGCCTGAACAGATGGACTAACCTCCTCTTGCTGGAGGACACCTGGGCTTGCTGTGTAGTGCCTGAGGAAAAACCTCCTCATATATTCTGTCCCAAAACAGGATGAAAGGTACATCACTGTGCACAGCTCTACTACGGTGTTTGTGGGATAAAGAGCGCACACTGCTTTTGAGTGGGAGCATACCAAGGGTGTGACATGTTGAGCGTTGCTCTGGTTGTGTTGCGATAGAGGTGAGGGTGAGAGTGTCTATTTTAGTGTGAGGCTGCTGAGGTTGGACTGCGATCATGTCATTTGGGGAGATGTGTCAAAGCAGAAAAGGCCGAGCTGCCTTGGTTTTCTTCTCCTATTTTCTCTTCCTGTGGATCCCTGACAGAAAAACTTCGCCGCACATGTCGTCTCAGTCCTCACGTCTTGGCAGCCGCACCAGTGTTACAAACTTCCAACACCTCTGCTTCTGCAATTCTCCACACCCTAATGCACTGTGTCACGATGTGCTCAGAAACTGTCCTGTCAATGAAAGCAACTGGAGATCTCCAGTAAAACAGAGTCAAACATTTTGTTGACTTTCTTCCACTACAGTAAAAAAAGACACAATTCATGACCTGGCGATAACATAATATTTCAAGTATTACTAGTAAAAACCTGTGTGCCAAGGTGGGTGAGAGTCAATACAGGGGTCTTTCCCTGCAGTTGCTTCTATAATGCTCGGCATTGGGATATGCAATGTTACTTAAGGTTCTGTTGCTAAAAATGACTCGGCTATCCAGCAGGGATCAGCTACCGAGATGGCGGTCCCCCCTCGTGCCGTGCAGCCCCTGCACCTCCCCTCAAAAGTCAAATGTCACATGCTATCCCTCTTTAACTGTGGCATAAAACCAACAGACAATGGCCTCACGCTGGGTTTAGATGGACTTCACAGGGAGCGGCGAAAAACTCTGTTTTGCAGAAAGCGGGCTTTCACCTTATCAAAGTGAAAAGGACTGAAAATAAAAGGAATTCCGTCTTGACCTAAGTGAGATGAAAAGTAAACAAGAACAAGCACTTTCACATGTGCACGGTACACGGACATTAGGGAATGCATAAAAACATCAAGAACACGCAGTAACAAACAGCAGTACAGAAACACATTTTTGGTATTCTGCCCTGATCTATCTGAAACACAATCTGTGATGATCTGTGAAGCTCAACTTTACATCAAATTTACTGTCTGCAGTGGAATGTTCAGATCTATACAATGCAGATTTATTCTATGTCAGACAACTATTTTTCATCCATACATTTGTCATTTATTATTCAATTATACGTTTCAATCTTTTCACAAAAAAATGCAACAAAATTTTTAGTTGCAAATTGCAATAACAGCTGGAACGTTTACAGCTACATTGTAACTCCATCATATCAATATTCATCATTAACGTTTGGAAATACCAGAAAGATACGGTGCAGAGCCTTACAGAATTATTTATAATTTTCAACTGATTCTAAAAGTCTTTGGAGATATATCACAATTTCAACAAAACCTGATCTATGTCAGCCAGCTAGATAACTTTACCTTGGCAACTAACTTTAATTTCAACATCATTGGAATTCATAGAATCCAAAGCATCAACATTAAAACAAATGTACGCAAATGTTAAAAGGACACTACAATTTAGTTGAGTGTTTTTAGGCCATGGCACTTAAAAACACTGAGAAGATATGAACATTTAAAATGAGTAATTTTCTTCCACGATGACTGATCCTGTCATATCCAGGACTTTATCCAGTTAGATGCTCTAGCATGTCTAATACCAAATAGCAATGCTTGCAAGGCATAAAACACACCTACAAGGCCATCAAATTGTTGAAATGCAGTATGTCTAATAGCAACACGTCAAAGTCATAGAAACACACTAACACATTCATCAAATTGTTTGAATGCTAAAATGCAAGCATGGGTTGTAAAAGATCTGGCAGATGAATCAATGATATTTAAGTCACTGTCTCCACAAATGCATTTTCATTTGGAAATTGAGTTTTCATTTTCAAAACTCTCTTTGTCCACATTAGAGTTTTCAAGCGTTTCCCAAACGCTGGCCATACACACTGAAATGTCTGAAAACGCTTACATCCATTTTCTGTGCATGAGTAAAACCTAAGCCACACCAGCATGCATTCACCAGCATGTCAGGCATTTATTTACTTTCTGCCTTATTATGTCGCGGAAATGTGGAGCAAAGACAGTTTTTTTAAATAGACACACAATGAGGTAACTTAAGTAACACAAGGAAAAAAACAGTTTTACAACTTTTTTGTTTTTGAAAAAGCTCTCGATGGGGGCAAAAACCGCAGTGAAAAAAGATGCATTTTCCAACTAAATTAAGAGTCTGCCAGTCTCTCTCCATTTCTGACCCCATAAAGGGTCCATTAGCATTTGGAGTTGGTTTTCCTTCGAAAGGAAGACAAGAAAAAAGTGACAATACACAGCATTACGTAAACGACACTAGGACACTCAAGTAAAAGCTTCATCTCTTCACAGCTCAGAGCGACCGGCTGATAATAGATCTGTATGATTGAGCTCCGCTCAGACAGAAGCTGCAAAAGAAATCATGGCATATAACTGCTAAACTGTTCACTTAAATTCAGCTTCTCTAACTGATAAAAACTAGCCCTGCAGCCTACAGACGGAATAGAATAGAACAGATGAGAATAGCAACGAACAAATATAAATAATAAATCAACAACAGATAAATGTATGCATCTTGCTGTAAGTTTTGTGTCATTTTATGAAAATATATTTTCTACCAGATGAGGACTGTAAGAATGTAAAACACTCAAACTCAATGATTTTGCTATACCACAATTCAAACTAAGGAATACAAATGCACAAATAAATGAGTGAAATATCATAATACATAACCGTTTTTGGAATACTATGAACTAAGCATTAAATGATCATACATCAACTGTAATCCCAGATATTTAAATAATATTGTATCATCGAGTCACTTAGGGACGTTAAAGATGGAGCTATAGTCTCAATTATCCAAAATCAAAACAATGGTGGAAAGTGGAAAGCCTCAACAAAACTTCACATTTGAAAAATCATGCTGCACTTATAATAAGTTTGACATTTTACCAAACAACACACTTAATTTAGCAAAAAACTAAAGTTGTTGAATAAAAGAATAAGAAATAACTATGCAAAGCATTATATTACCCACACTTAAATTTATGGCATTAGAGAAATCATACTATACATCTGATCTTTTTTTATCTTGGCAGGTTACACGACTAATCTGATTGTATCGGAGGTCTTCTGCCCTAACCCTGATCCACGACTCTGTAGCTCCCATTTCTCAGATTTCCCTTATCAAGCTGATACATTGTGCAACAATCTCATTAAACATTTAAGTGCAACTCCTTCTCAAGGCACTCGCAGCTCTCGCCTATCCATTCCCTGACCGGCGAGAGGAAATTGATGTTCACACGGCCATGCTAAAAGCTGATGGGAGGAGAAAAGGTGAGTTAGTTATACGAGTGGCCCGGGCTTCTTGATGAGAGCAATCAATTCATATCAGATCCCATCCACACACTTAGAAAACCACAGCCCGGCTACTGAATAACTTCTGTGTTTGTTGGGAGTAGGTTGCTGTTGCGTGGTTATAGATGAGAGGGCAGTTATCAGGACATTTGGACTGAATGACTTGTGGAGTCCCTTATTGGAGCTGAATCTGATGCATCTAATACATGCAGGTAAGAAGTGGTGCATTCCCCTGATGGCGGCAGAAACCATTACAAGTCCGATTTTAAAAGGCTTTTACAAAACAGCCAAATGTCAAACGAAATGGGCAATAGTAGTGTGTGCTGGATAATAATATCACTGCACAGAACAATAATGTTGTAGCAAAACTATGATCAAGATAACTGTGGCTTTGGTGAAGAGAAACAAATGGTACATGCCTGCAAGTGAGTGTCTGCTTAACTCGAGGCAGAGGTACCTACTGAGAGGGATTGTTTCCAAACAGTAAGGGGGCCCAACCTGTCATATGCTGCCTCATGTCCAAACCGATCATCTAGCAATAAAAACAGGCATGCATAATCCGTACACCTTGTGCTTTGTTGGCTCTTTCACGCTGTCAGTGTTGTGCAATACCTAAATAGTCCCTTTTGTCCAAAAGGGTCTCCTTGCAATACGGCATATAGTTAAAACGGACGAACTACAACTAACGTTCCAGTGATTTTAAAAAATGTATTGCTGTCTGAAAACAGGAGGTTTAATTCGTTTCTTGGGACAAAATAGCCATGCAACCAAGTCTGTTATAACAAGTACCTTACTTCCTACTTTTACCAATACAGCCGGCTACCACCCATTTTTCCATGGGCAGATCTCATATTATAGACCATTGCCGAACCATCAGACGTTTGTTCACTTCAATGCAGGGACACGTTTACACTCACATCTCAAGATTTCGTACTTTATAACAGTCAGTGAACCCGATCACTCTTCACATGCATGCTATTTCTACTTACACATTACCGCTCTGTCCGTCGTGGATAACTTCGGATCATCATTTGGTTTGTTTTCAGACATTTCCAGTCAGATAGGTGTCGATTCACTCTGAAACTGTTCTCGATAACGAGCCGATGTAGTTCCTCGCTCAACAACACAACTCTTAACGTTACCCAAACGGGAGACGGCAGTGATATCTCTCGACCGTATCACTGGCCAAAAATACTTGCAACAGGGTGACAAATTTCAACGCTGTTACTGTAGCGCTGTCTGATTTACTGCAACACTGTATCAAGTTCTCAGACCCCCCTACGATGAGCGCAACCAAACCCGATAGACGTCAGTGAACGCCCACAATCCCCGCAAAGGCGCCCATTGGTGGATACCATCCTGCCGCCCTGAATGATTGGTCCGATGAGATGTCGATTACATGTGTCTGCGTATTTGTAATGTTACGATTCTGTTCTCGACTCCGAAAAGGCGAGTAATTACAGCGTTTCGCTTCGCATTAGAAAGATTGCAAAGAACCCAAGAAGCTTAATATTTCATGACCAGATAAGTATAGGAATTCTTGCGCAGGAAGTTAAATGTCACGTATCGTGTCCACACATTCCGTGTTATTTAGATAAGTGATTTTAGTTGAACTGAGCAGATGTATACGTTTGTGTTTGGTGAGAGATGGGCGATTTCACACTTTAGTCAGACATTAAACAAAACTCTCAGATTTTTTTTTAATACATCATCAGTAATGCTGAAGAGATCCCTGAAGCCACTGCATATGTAAATCGTGGCCTATTACCTGCCTGACGTCAGTGTGAGGATTTGCAAGTGGCTTGCATAGGCCTTACTGGCACGATCGTCTGCTGTTGCGCCACATCGCTGTCATTCAGATATGGTGATGCTACCTAGGTCTGAATGTTACCATGGCAGCACACTGAATCACATCTGACCCACACACTGAGCTGTGAAAACACTGATAATAATGAGTGATTTGTCATGAAGGGTCCTAAAACCAACTAAGGTGTCTGCTGCTGACTGCAGTTGTTAAACACTTGCATGGATTATAAAGCCTCTCTCTGTCTCTGAGGTTTGACGGTGGTGCAATTGGTACAATATACAGGATTTTAAAGTATGGACTTAATCTATATCAATGGTTATTTATAATTCACTAGATGTGTGTGGTAGTGTTTGTGTCAGCAGAAAAAATGTTGTTTGCTCGTATTTTCTTATTTTTATTGTTTCTGGAATGCAACCTTTGGCCAGTGGGTGTGTAGCCCCCAGCCTACTGAGGCGGCGACCATGTGTGTTTTGTTGGACAGGTATGTGTTGTTGCCTCACGAGTAGCTTGCAATGTATACAATATACAAACTGTTTATTTACATACTAAATCCCACTTTTCTTACAAATAACGATTGAGGTCTGTACAACTGACACACAAGCCTCACCAGTTACAATGGCGGACATAAAACCAGTAGGTTTATTGTCAGAGACTCAGGGATTGTGGGGTCATTCTATAATTAAGCACAGGCCTACATTTGGCAATTGAAAATGTGATGAATACGTTTTATTCTTTCATAAAAGTCAAACGTGACCTAACATAAAGCACTTAAACGAATTAAGTTTTCTCTTCTATCTCAAAAAATACCTTTAGGAACGAAGGAAACTTCTGGTAATCTCTTGACACAACATGTTACGAATGTTGCAGTATTTTTGAAAATTAAAAACATTGTAACACAGTTGACCATGTGTAAACAAACAATAGTTGACAGTTGACTGGACGTGAGAAAGCAGAGTAGAGAAGTGAGCTAGGATAATAGATTTTATTTGTATGTGTATAAAATGCCATGTTGTCTATTAGTATTTTGGGCCTATGGAGTGTAGAACACTTCAGAAAATGTAACTAAATAATGCTGGTCCAACTCTGGTTCAAAACAACTTCCTATTACAGTATTTAAAGGTGCAATGTATGATATTAAGGAGGATCTATTAACAGAAATGCAATATAATATACACAATGTCTTCAAATGTGTATAAAAACACAACGCTTCGTTGTGTAAAGTCTTATTACCTTAGAATGAGCTATTTCTATCAGCGTACACCACGGGTGAATAGTGCTTCGAAAGGGAGGGGAAGGCGGTGGACTGAGCCGCTGATTGCAGTTCATTACCTTAACGCTAGATGCCGCTAAAGTTCACAAACTAGACCTTTAAACACTTCAAAAATGCATTAAAAGAATACAACCGAGAGAACGTTTATAATCAAATTAAAATGTGAAACAAAAATCTTTAGGATTTAAATGGGTGATTCGTGGGAAATACGTGTTTGTCTTTGGTGTGTAATACGTTGCCCATGCATGTATTAGACACGTACAATTGCAAAGATTTAAACAAAATATAAATTTTATCTAGAAGCAAATGCTCACCCAGATCTGCCTTAAACTCCCCGTGTAACCACACCCTGGAGAATCTACATCAGTTTGTAAAACGATTTGACTAAGACCAGACCACCCAAATGTAAACGCAAGTAAGGTGGGCGGACTTGTAAATCCATTACGCAGCCCTGTCGCGGAGACGCTGTGTGTTTTTAAACCTTAAATCGTGTATTACATCTAAAGCAAACACTAATATTCGTTTAAGCCGTGTCAAAAGACCCCTTTAACTATATATGTAAGATAAAAAAAATGAACATTAAAAATGATACCGGAAGTACTTCTGGGCCAGTGTTTACATGTGTTCACAAAGGAGTCTATACCTATTATGAAAGCCTTTTGAAGAACACACCCACATTTATTTTAATATTTCCTTTACAATCAGAAAATTCTGTATGTGCCTTTAATCATCCCACTCTATTTAGTAACATTTTTGTAAAATAATTGTTGCTGACGAAATCCAGGCTTCTCTCAGGTGAGAATAAATTAATAAATGTGGGCTTAATTTTGTCATTTTGCTACTGTTGTCTCAGATGTCTGCCAGTTTTAATGCCAAAGTAGCAATATTTCTTTCTTTACAGAAGTGTCTCCATGGATACATTCCTGCCCAAAATGGCAGCCCGCACAAACGTCTTTTCATCTTCACTGATTTTCTTTAGCAGAAAGAAACATATTTTCTTTAGCATGATTGTTAGTGTCGGTGTTTGATCTTGCAGTAAACACAGTGGACTCCATCACCAGAGTTGGTGACTGACTCCCGGGCTTGATCAATAAACTGTAATGACGCTATTTTTCATGTCTAAAATAAAGAGGAAATTGTTTTTCACGAACTGACCCAGATCTTAGGGCTAGATATATGACCAATATGTTGTACCATTACTGATAATACAGAACAATACAGTACTGAAAATGAGAAGGTTTGGTTGTGGGTGCAAAATAGATGCCCCTCACCAGTGTTATATTGACCATATTAACATTACAACTGCATTTGTTTTAATACGAAATCAAACTTTTCAGATCAAGTACCACCTTTAATAAAATTTGTTGTTCCAAGTACCACCCAATGACCGCTATTAAAAATAATATAAATAAACACTTAATTTAATAGTAGAGCTGTCGATCTTTAGCTTTACGATGATGTGTATTTCAATTAATATCAATAATACAAACACTTTTTTATTTACAATCTAATTTATTTACTTAGAAAATGTTTTTTCCATGTTTTTCAAGTTAGTCAGCAGTAATAGTGATCATGAAACACTTATAGTGTTATGTATAGTGCACTGTACACAGGGCTCTGTAAATGACTTTTATGGGGGAATTTTTGGGACTTGCAGAAAGACTACAAACTTATATTAAAGAAAAACAATGTGGAGATAATATTTAACACAGAAGATAAATACATATATGTATACTTAAACGTCAAGAGAACAGCTGTAAAAAACAGATACATTTTACTGAAGCATTTTATGTCAAAGCAGCAAGTAAAAAACATTGCAACGCGTGCTTCATTGGTTTAACCTCTAGTAGATGCAGACTTGCATTGAATTAGCATTTTACTGCAATAATAACAGCTTTAAACAGCGGTTCAAGTGCAGAAATAGATAAGAAACTTAATTTGCACGCAGCTGGTCGGAAGAGGGACAGTGAGATACTCGTCTGTCTGCTCCCGCTCGGTGTTTGAGCTGCCTGTCACGTGCCTGAGTTTCAGAGACCAATGATAAGTAAACAAAAATTCATACAACTATTTCAAAATTGCACATAGGCTGAGATGTATTCTTAATTTATCAATCTATTTAACATTTGAAATTGTATTTAAAACACAAAATGTAAATTAATATAGAGAAATAAAAATGTTCTGTCATTTCACGTACCACCGGGCTCTCTTCAAGTACCACTAGCGTTAAACGTACCACCGTTAGAGAACCACTGGTCTATATGATTGAACATTTTAATATAAATTCAAAATTGTCATCACATTAAGCCAAATTCACAATATGTTAACTGTACAATTTACATTAATCATACAGCTCAATACACTTGATCTATTTCCACATTTGTTTATTTGTATCTTTTCTTAAGCTGTATTCTCCAAAGCAATTAGAGGAAACACCTAAGACAAAGATGATACTTAAAATCAACTGAGAACTCCATCAAATCTCCTGAGCAAAAATATTTCTTATGTGTGTAAGCCACTGACCTTTAAAGCGAAGAGATTAACCTACTTACTTCATTTATGTGTGTATGAGCCCCATGATACATCTTCTCCCCTCTCATCTTTTTTCTGTCTCCTGTGTAGTGACAGAGCGCATGAAAGCAAATCCTCCCCATTATTCAGCAGATTTAGGCTTTGTGATGGATGTCTTGCCATTGATGTGTGGATGCAGTAAACTCACGCTATATTTGACTACACTCAAACCAGTGCATTGGGGGGGCCTTGTGCACCTTGCCAGTGTAGCACGCATGCGATTCAGTTTGATAGGCGAGCACAGAGCTTGATGTTTGTGTTAAGTGTTTTTGTTGTTAGTTTGTATGTGTGTGACATTAATAAATGGCGCATTGCTATTTTATCTTGTTTTCATCTATTTTGCGAGTTTTTCAGCTATATTGAGTCCATATAGCTAGATCTGAGTGCCTGGACACTCCGATGAAAAAAATACTACGGTCTAATTTAGTACTTGCTATAGAAAATTGTGGTACTCTTGTAGGAAATTGAGTTGTAGTTAACACTGTAACTATACAATATTAAGGTTCAAAAGCACTATAGTATTCAGGATTTTTACTGCAATACTATAGTAAACAACAGTAATTTAATTGTACAGTACAAAATGAAACACATTGCACTAAAAATGTAGGTTAACAAAACATTATATGGCCCTAATTTATCCATCTGCATTTAACAGTAATGTAATTTGTCATTTACCTGCCTATTCATGTGATGAACTTCACTTGCATATTTTTCTTAATGAGGACAACAGTGTTAGGACTCTGTCTTTCCTGTCTCAAGCTTTCTAGCTCCCTAGGCAGAGTCATGACATTGCCATGTTTTTTTTTCGGGTTTCTGTGGCTTTATGTTGTTACTGGGCGCCACGTGTCTTCCTGTTATATCTCTCAGCTCCACCCTCCTATCTCCTGTAATTTTCTTGTTAGTATCTCATTCCCATCACCTGTGTTTCACTCTCGTTAGGGTTTCATTCCAATCACCTGTCGCCACTCTCCCCATGTAATTACTCCACGTTAGTGTCTCCCTTTATATAGTCCCAGTTTCCCTATGTTCAGTGTTGGTGCATTGTTTATGTTTGTTCTCAACACTTGATGTCTTGTGCTCACGGTAGTACACCCCGTTTCACGTCTTGTTGGATTACCCCGTTTCACGTCTTGTTGGATTACCCCGTTTCACGTCTTGTTGGATTACCCCGTTTCACGTCTTGTTGGATTACCCCGTTTCACGTCTTGTTGGATTACCCCGTTTCACGTCTTGTTGGATTACCCCGTTTCACGTCTTGTTGGATTACCCGGTTTCTCGTCTTGTTGGATTACCCCGTTTCTCGTCTTGTTGGATTACCCCGTTTCTCGTCTTGTTGGATTACCCCGTTTCTCGTCTTGTTGGATTACCCCGTTTCTCGTCTTGTTGTATTACCCCGTTTCTATTCTAAGATCCTTGTTTTGTCCCCCTCGTGGGAAGTGTTTTTTTGCTAGTGTGTTTGTGCATGTTTTTCATTTAATAAGTTTTACGTTAACCCTTCGTCTGCCTACATGCAGACAAACAAATGTTTAATACTTGTGCTACAACTTGATTTTTCTGTATTTGGTCCAAAAACATCCAGCTACAGTATAGAGACCATGTCTAAAGAAGCAGGAATAACAAATTTACAATAGTTTTTCCACTGCTTACCTTAATTTAATTAACGTAACATTTATTTTATTTGTGTATATTAAAGCTGTTAAGATTAACATTTATTTACTAATCATAAAAGCAACAGCTGTTAGGTTATTAGCCCCTTATAGTAAAAGACATTCAGCTATTGCCATAGCAACTTCAGATGAAGTTAGACTTGAGAAAAATATGTAACCACCATACCTTGTTATACATGATATGTTTGTTCTATGGGACCGGGATAACACTGTAACAGTTCCTTTTGAAAGAATAATCCATGCTACACTTATAGCCTCACAGTACTTGGCATGAAGACGTCTCTCCTCTGGGTTCTTCAATAAAGTAAAAAAAACGGGTTGCCGTGTTCATGTCTGATTGACTGCTTCACATGACATGCTTGCCTGATGTTTAATTAACTGCATCACTGACAATCAGTCTGTTACTTCAGTGACATCTTCTTCACTGCCATTACATGACCATTTTTCTAAAGAAAAATTGTATTGACTTAATTTATCACAATTGGCTTGACCAAGTCTCTGCGACTGTTACTTGCTGCTTAATTCTTTTAAATAATATAGAAAAATGTAAATATTCATGCTTTTGCTTAAAGCAACCGTGTACAAAAGGTATTATATATTATGAGTATTTCTGGGACTCGCAAATCTGGCATTGTCAGCTACAGTTGAGCTATACGAAAAGCTTGTTCACGCCTACGCTGTCAATTAAGACATTTTGTACCGACTTAACTGTACACACTGTGACATTTTATTCGTGAAATGGTCACAGTGTTGATTCTCGTGCTGCTTACATTTTCCTCCTTCAGAAAAAATATAAAAATGTAAGTCACAGAGTAACCCAAAGTTTCATTAACATGTTGACAGATCTTAAAGTTTCTAATAAAAACCCTGCATTTTGCAAGAACAGGAAAGGTGTCTAAATGAGGAGTGCAGTAGAGCTCATTAGTCTTGCTTGTCTAACAGAAAATAAGATCCCTGTCTGATTAGAAAATGAAGATATGTGTGTTATTGCACATAAAAATGGCTCGTATGCATTGAAAAGCGGTTTAATCTATACTTGCATGATTGTTTATAGCACAACAATCAGTGATAATACTATGTTTGAGAACTTCGACGGCTATCAGAATATTTATTTTCCCTGAAACAACTGACAATTGTTAGAATTGAGGTTCATTATAAATGCAAAGGTAAAAACATAATCACAAGCCTTGTTGTTTACAAAAACGATAAGCGTTTGTTTAATCATTGAAGACCATAAAGACCGTTTCATCGGACGCACACGCGTACAAAAGTTGTTTGCATCTTTCTAACCAAAATGACAGCAGTACATCTTGACTGGGTAAATAATGACTGAACAAACTGATTTCTATTCCTTAAAATTCTCTCCCAAATTGCTGAACTAAATTGTGAGAAAGTGATGACAAAAAATTCAAACATCCTCAGCATTCCGAGGGCCAATTGGTCTTGCCTCGGGGGATTTGTCTAATAGACTACAGCATTCCAGGTGTCGCTGAGCAAAGTTAGTTAGTGTGTCTAAAGACTGTGAGACTAAAAGAGATTGACTAATTGCATTGTCGATTCAAGGCCCCCTGATATAACACTCTTACACTTAAAATTGCTAAGGTGTTTGGGGAGAACAGT
Organism: Barbatula barbatula; assembly: GCF_947034865.1. Classification (NCBI taxonomy): domain Eukaryota; kingdom Metazoa; phylum Chordata; class Actinopteri; order Cypriniformes; family Nemacheilidae; genus Barbatula; species Barbatula barbatula. The sequence goes on from NC_136766.1 coordinate 8,099,810, forward strand.
AAGTCTAAGTAATGATTGCAGAAGGATGTTTATTCTACAATAGGTGAGACAGAACCGATGTGAAAGAGCGCAGATAGAGATAAATAAGTTCTGAGGAAGTGGGCTTTTGGGGTTCAGGGTCCAGGTCCATTCTGGAATGTGGCAGTAGTGTCGCTTCGCTGTATGAAAGTGGTTTGGTCGCACAGAGTGCAGTCAGTCTGAGGAAACATTAAAACACTGTAGAAGGGGATGCTGGCACTCAATCTTGTGTTGACTGTGGTTCATTTCTATCAAGTGTGTGTGATTACTGTACTCTGTGTGCTGTTGTTTATGTGATTGCCTTGGTAACACTGATATGCATTGAGAGGATTGTGTGCCCACCCCTCACTCATTTTACCGCTTGTTTAAATCTGGTTTAAGTTGTCTTTCTAGTAAGAAATGATCCAAGCAACTGCAAACCCAGTGAACTTGATTTTAAATTTTTCGTGCGGCCTTGTCTAGAAATACCATAATTTTAGCTTTTGAATCACTGAAAATTAGTTAAAAATTCATTTAAACATTGTCATTGTTATAGATAAATCACGGTGACTCTAAAAAGTAGCAAAACAACATTTGAGTGAATATATTTTTCATCATATTAACATGAATAGATTTGTGATTGTATTGGTATGGACAGTCATTGATCTTTTTATTTAACAGTCTGCTTTTACTTTACTTAATTTTACCTTATGCTGATACAAACATGCTGTGCTCACATTCATTGGGTTTACAAATATAATATATGTAACAAGAACGGCAGCAGGTAAACATTGATCACACAAATGAAAGGAATGCTTTTTTATTCGTACAATTAAAGAAGGATATTCTAAAATGCCACTTATATTTTTTATTTTGAATGCGAACGATTTGCAATTTATTTGCTAAATAAATGACATACAGTATACCAAATGACATGTTGTTCGTGGGTTACATCGTAAGCTCAAACATGTGCATTTGAGAAAATTGTTGTTTAAAGGCCAGTCCACCTTGGTAAAGAAAAACAATGTTCTGCCCATGATAGGTTAAAATTTCCTCTTTTTTGACCAGGTTCTTTTGTCTTAATTCTAGTTATATTGATGGCTCACAAAAACGAAAATTCTGTTATAGTTTATTCGATGACTTTCTTATGTGAAAGACAAAACTGAAAGATATTTTGAGAAATGTCCCAGTGTTCATAACAATGGAAGTCAATGGGGTCCAGTGTTGTTTGGTTACCAACATTCTCCAAAATATCTTCTTTTATCCCTAGTGAAAAATAAATATACTTAAAAGTATTTGAAATACATTTATTTCATGCTAAGTATACTGCACATCCATTTGCGCTTTATGTACTTAATTTCATTTACATTTAGTCATTTTGCAGACGCTATTATCCAAAGCAACTTACAAATGAGGTAAACAATGGAAGCAATTGGAACAACATAAGTTCAACAAAAAACATAAATGCATTAGAACTGGTCTCATAGCCTATTTGTTTTGATAGAAAGAGTAGAAAAGAGATAGACGTCAGAACTGATCGGTCAGCTGCTGACGGTAGAGATGTGTTTTCAGACGATTCTTAAAGATGGCTACAGAATCTGCTGATCTTGTAGCGGTGGGCAGATCATTCCACAAATGCGGAACCGATCCAGAGAAGGTATGTGAGACAAATTTTTTACCTTTTTAGGATTGTCACTACAAGACGTTGTTTGTTTGCAGAGCGTAGGGATCTGGTGGGTACATGAGTCTGCGTGTAATAAAACTAATATAATTAAACTATGAAAGAAATGTATTTAAATGTATTGCTTTTTTTACTAGGGATATTCTGCAAAAGAAAGTCAAACAAGTTTAGAATTATGAGTAAATGAGAAATACATTTTCGGTAAACTATTCCTTTAATTGCTGCAAAATGTGGCACTGCAAACTATTAACTACATAACTAAACTGCGTATTTGTTTGTTTGATTGATTACTTGTAGATTTACTTTTCAACCATGATAATAGTTGTCTCTAAAATGACACAGTACAATTATAAACAGAGGGATAAGTGTGTATGTGTGTGTTTATTCTGTCGCAGTGCTTACTGGAGGGTCTGTGCCAGCTCAGACGGTTCTTCCTGGCTTGCGTTTTACGACCGGAGGCCTGCGGGGTGATTCTCCCGTGTCAAGGCTTTCCCGTAGCTCAGTGTTTAGAGCATGACGCTAACAACACCAAGGTCATGTGTTGGATCCTAGGGATTGCACATACTTAGAAACAAATGTTTAGTATAATGCAATGTAAGTGGCTTTGGATAAAAGTGTCTTTCAAATATGTAAATGTTTAACAGGAAACAGAGAAGGAAACTGAAATCATCATCTCACGTCATCTTTACCGTTCCCACTCCTGCATTTTCATTACACGGAAACTACCAGACCGTGGATAGATATCGGCCGGAGTGGACAAAGGTTCATGTGTTTGATCACACGCCCTCCCCTTAACAGAACACCACATCACAGTACTGAAGAAGAGAGATGAGCAAAACATGTAAGTTAACTTCTTCTAATGTATTTTAAACTTTATCTTTCTACATTGTTTTTGACAATTTATGCCAGTTCGGCAATTGGCTGATTTATGACAGGAACTTCATACATCTGTTGTAAATTTCGGTTGACTCAAGTCATGTTTCATAAGGATTTCAAAAGCGCTGTTAACAGCAAAAGAACACCTGTGATTTTGATTTATTTCTTTGCTTAAGTTAAATAATTTTTTTATATCTGACAAATTGCATAGTTTTAAACTATGTAACCATAAGCTGCACAGTAGAACTACTTGTGTAAATCACTTGTTAAATCGTTGAAATTTGTAGGTATAGTCTTAAAAAACAACTTCCCTTAGACCATAATATACCTGTTTTTTTTTTTTTAAAGTAAAAAGAGTCTAGTATAAATTAAAAGCAACTATATCTCATCTCTTTATAGCTGAAGATCTTCTGATCATCTATGAGCCTGAGGCAGAGCAATGGGCATCATACCTGCGCTTCCACCTGGCAAGTTCCATTCCTGAGTCCGGCATCTGTTGTTATGACATTGCTATGGTAACCAGTCGCAAGAATGACTTCCTACGACTGGCAGGGTACAAATGCAAGTTGCTTATTCTGTCGCGGGGCATGCTGGAGGGTCTGTGCCAGCTCAGACGGTTCTTTCTGTCTCGCGTTTTACGACCAGAGGCCTGTGTGGTGATTCTCCTGTGTGGAGTGGAAATCATTGATCCTCTGCTGGAGCTGGTTCCACTGAAGGGTGAGCGGTGTCTTCAGATCTCCAGCGAGCAGGAACCCCAGGAGTACTGCTCGGCTGTGACAGAGATAGTACACCGAGGTGAGGAGATTTGGGAAACTGAGAAGGTGACTGGTGGCTGAAGGTTTGAACCCAAGAGGGTTGAACTATTATCCCCAAGAGCAAAACATTTGTCCTCAGATGACTCAAGTGGAACATTCCCTGTTGTAAAATCCATACTGTAGGTCGCATTAAATAGTTAGGTACATTTTAATTAATAGTTAAACATTTAACTCCGAGCAGTTTGTGTCATCATAATTCTCATTAGGAAATCATCCTTGATCTAATGTTAGTCACTTTACGTGTCATGTAACACATGGCAACCCTGTTTTGTGAAGTAATGAAGTCCCATTTAGTAATAATGATGGGACTGGAATAGCCTAAGAAAGCTCCCATTGAATTCCAGTAGTAGTCAGGTGAACGGAGAGCACTAAAGCCACATGCAGCAGCCGCATTGTGACAAATGGTTTGTTGTTGCAGGTTAAACAGCACTGGTGGGAGTTTAATGGGGTTTACGTTTTGCTGCTGTAATTGGTGATTCTGGAGACTGTAATTATGGAATAGTGTGAGGAGAGGACCGGAGACAGAGCTGTTCTTGGCACATATGAGACTTCATTATTCCTTCCTGAGCCTGACAAGCAATTACCATCCTCCCATAACTGCATCACAATCTGCTGATCTTTTGAGAATAATGTAGTCAACATGCTCTAGAACTGGGTATATATACACACAACCCAGTGTCTGGCCAAGACATTTAGGCCGCCATTGTTTTTTTAACGCTATTACACTGAGACTATAATTGTCTTTGCTTTAGTGCTGTAATTTACAGGGTGCATTATTTGCAGTACATTGCTTGACATGCTTAAGTACTAATATTATTTTCAAATAGAGCAGATAATCTATTAAGTACAGTAAGTGACCTAAACAGGGGCCATTTTGCTATGAGGACATTGTGTGTTATTTAATCATCTGATGGGGAACTGGGTCCATTAAGAAAGTATTTCCTGCATTGGTATGATTATTTTCCGTGTGTTATGAAAATATATAAAAAAAGGAAAGTTCACCCAAAATTAAAATAATTTATTCACTCAAATGTTTTTCCAAGTCTGCATCACTCTCTCCAGTAAAACATCATAAAAGTAAATGGGGACTAAGGCATCTCATTTTGCGTTCAATTGGTGAATTAAATGGATGAGTAAAATATGACAGAATCTTTATTTTTCGTGAACTATTCCTTTAATGTTTGCTCTCTGCGGTGACATGACGTTTCATCTTGCTAAAATAAGCCATTCGAGCAACATGAAATTCACCAGATATTATCTCAAAGAGAACAGGTTGGTTTGTTCCACCTGTCTCATATTGATAATTTTGTTCAAATATAACCATAAGCATTATAAACTTATAACGACACTAGTTCAGGCATGTACACGTTCATTGTTTTTTCGGTTGTCACCCTTTCAGGTACAGTTTGATTCCATCAGAGGTTCTTTGCTGATGGCTGCTTCGGTGAAAGGGACAAAAGATATGCAAATGTTTGCACTTCCTCATGCGGCAAACTCTGTACTTATCACTGAATATGTAAATCTTGGTCGCCACATCTGGAAAAAGTTTAAAACGGTTGCTGTTGCTGACACGACAGAGAGATTATATTTGGTAGATTTTATTAAGCTTTGTTTTAAAAGACAGCAACTGTAGGACCATCAAAACATAAATTTTACTTTATTGAATACTCGAAAAACAATGGATTCATTTCAAACCATGGTGGGATCAAAAAGGGACAAACCCAACTCTTGGGGTATAAATTAACCTATTCTAGGTTTTCTGGGTAAATTTAACCCAAGGATTGAGCTTGTCCCTTTATGACCCAACCATGTGTCACGAAATGGTCTGGACAGAACCCAGATGCAGGCAGACGAAGGTTTAACAATAAATGTTTATTAAATAAAACACCCGCAATGCGGAAAACCAGCACAAAGAAAACACTTCCAAAACAAACACTAGAAAACAAAGTCTCTAGAAAAGTGAAAATAATAAGTTTACAAACTGTAAACAGGAACAACAGGTTATCCAATAGCGTGAGCGAAAAACATCTAGTGCTACAATAGACATAAGACAATGCACCAACACTGAACAGAGAGAAACTGAGACCATATAAAGGGAGACACTAACGAGGAGTGATCACATGGGGAGAGTGGTGACAGCTGATGGGAATGAAACCCTAACGAGGTGAATTACAAAACAGCCGATGGGAATGAAACCCTAATGAAATTACAGGAGATAGGAGGGTGGGGCTGAGAGACATAACAGGAAGACACGTGGCATTAAGTAACAACATAAAGCCACATGTCTCCACACATAACACAACAGAAACACGAAAGACGTGGCAATGTCATGACTCTGCCCAGGGAGCTAGAAAGCTCGAGACAGGAAGGACAGAGTCCTAACACCATGGGTTAAAATTATATACTGTAGATTCATTGTTTTTAAACTAAATTAGCTAATTTTCAGTGTTTTTTAAATTTTCTGTGTTTTTTAATTAAGTCAAATGAATAATTAATATAAATTAAATTCATTTGTTTCACAAACTGTCCCTCAAGAAGTTCTGTGTGCCATATGTTAATTAAGTTCTAGCTGGCATTAAATAGATTGAGCTCTCTGTGCAAGCCCCCAAAACACATAAAAATACAGTATGTAATTGTGCGGTTGGTCAGTAATTCAGCATGTTTCTCCAGGTGGACAGAAGCCGGTCCAGGAGATGAAGCTTGAGAAGAAAAATTCTGATGGCTCGCTTGCTGCAAAATCCTCTTTACTGGTCTTACCCAAACGCATGCTATGTGAGGTCAGACACACATTTACAGCAGCCATTTTATTAGACTTTTGAGAAGGGAAGTTGTTCAAAATAATGCTTTCGCATTGCTGCTCATGTATTAGATAGAGTCCCAAATTCAGAACCACTCTATGTACCCAAATGCTTAACACTATAAACACTTTGTAAGCAATACTGACTGTTTCCATGCTGTGTATGTCTTTACAGAGTCCAGGGGAGATATTCATTCTACTGCAGGAGGTCATGTCCATCAAAGATACAGAGGTGGAGTTTAGTGGAAAGAAGCAGACAGTGAGAGTAAAACCTCTCAACTGGAATGAAAGCACGCTCTGTGTGTCTGCCCCTGGTAAAGATGCTTCAGTGCATTTTTACGGTGTATTGATAAGGCTGTATCTGTATGCAATGATATCATCATCATCCTTTGGTTGTAATATTTTGCAGACTTCACCGTTGGAGATGTGTGTGTGACTCTCTACTGTCAAGGAGTGGTTAAAGGCAAGGCCTGTATACAATACTACACCATGATGGGAGAGGTTGCTCACTATCTTCAACAAGCTGCAGATCCTGTCAAATTCATGTGCCAGGTAATCACACGTTTCTTTTAATAACATAAAATTGGAGATTAAAAGTTACATTACATTTCTTATTTATCCATATTTTGAAAAGCTTTGTGAGAAATTAGCATTTCTTCTTACACATATTAATTCATTCAATTTTATGAATGTTAACAATAAAACAGTGGATTGTGATGATTGTTGCCTAATGTCTTATATTGTCATTCAATAATCTGCTCAATAGAAATATTTAAAGGTCAGTTCACCCAAAAATAAGAATTGTCAAAATTCTACTATACTAGGAACAATTCCAATGGTAGTCAAAAGTGCACTAGAACTGTTTGCTTTCCTATATTCTTCTAAATATCTTCTTTTGTGAAGAACAAAGAAATTGACATGGAATTTTTGTGGCCAAGAACTGTTTGTTTCCAAGCATTCTTCCAAATATCTTTCTCTATGTTCATCAGAATCTAGACATTAATAAAGATTTGGAAAGACTTGATGGTGAAAAATGTGTTCCTTTAAAGGGGTGCTATTTTGCCTTCAAAGTCTTTATCATGTTTATAATGGGCTAAACAATTTGTTTTCATGTTTAGATTTTCAAAATGGTTTATATATTTTATATATAAAATATGCTTTAAATGTTTCTGTGTTTTACACCGTCATCTCGATTCTCAGATAACAAAACTATTTAGAGAATTTGTTTACCACATACCTTATTTCGGGCGATTTACCAAAAACCCATTCAAAAAACCCATGGAACCGCTAACTCGCTTCCGGGTTTTGCATACAAAAATACGTTATCTTTGACCCTATCCGTGTTTCAGGGGGGAGGGTCAATGTAAATTTGGGGATTCATGATGTCACTAACCCAGGAATGAGTTTGTTGTAGTCCCCAGCTATACTAAAACTAGAAATTCCATTATACCTCCCCTTTAAGGATAAAAGGCTGATGTTGGCAGGCTTCAGGCTAGTCATATTCTGTTTGCCAGAACTTGGGTTTTACGCCAAATTAAGGGAAAGCATTTACCATTTACCCTGGCAAGCCAGTTTACACTTTAATAGCCTTGCAAAATCTTATTGCAGTATGTACTGTAGGACTATTTACATACATACTGTAAAAATAACACAGAGCTGAAGGACAGCTCCACATTGAAATTGATTAAACTGGGTTTATGAAATGTTTTGTATAATTAATTTCCTGCCTAACAGTCTATATAAACAACATTTTGACACATTCATATGACGAAATGAAAAAGTTTAATATTGAGTATTAAACTTACTGATGAATGGGATACAATCTATCATCTCCAATATTAGGTTTGAATTCCATATTCTCCTCTGATCCCTCAAGGGTCTAATCTTGTGTGTGTTCCTCTGGTGTGTATTAAGCCATGACAATCTTCAGGATATTACGGGTTCAGCCAGCTATATATGTTTTAATCCTGCTAATTGAATTTGAGTTGTCCTAGGAAGATTTGGTGGCTTTATTAATGTAGGCGTGCTCTGTTAGCCTTGTGTTCTGAATACTACATTATATTTCCACACAGACTGTACAATGAAAGTAAGATGGATACGATCCAAACTTTATAAATTAGCCCTGTAATGTACTGGACACTTCCCTGTCCTCTGGGATATTCATTTTCACCTATTTAAAATGAAAAAATTAATGGAATACAGATTTCTATTTTACATTCCCAAAAAGTCACATCTATATTATTGAATTAATATGCTTTATTATTATATGTGGTAAACATTATTGTTTAGCAGCACCGTGAGCTTATATTATGATTCGTTCTTATATAGGTTTTGCAATCTGGGTTGACATTTACTTTGGAGACGTACAGTACATCATGTGTTCACATGATTTTAACCTTGATTTTACTATCAAAAAAACATAATGTGTATGATTTATTAATCTTAAAATACTTTCTTCTGTCACATTCTAATATGCCCAGACAACTTTAAAACTTGTTGATTTTACGAAAAGTATAATCACTTTCCTCTGTTGAGCTTTCAATATATTGGTCAACCCAATATGTCAACCAGTGTTTAAAAGGAGACATCAGGTAAAAGTCTGTTGGGTGTCACTAGATTTACAGAAATCACTTGAGCTTCGTAGAGTGAGGTTTGACGTGTCTCCATAATTTTTTTATACAGGCGTTTCAGGTTCCCTCCGTGGAGAAGCTGGATAAAACTCTGGCAGCATGTCTGGTGCAGAAAATGCCGACAGGAGGTTTCCAGGGCCTTCAGAATGATCAGCTTCCAGCCTGTGGTAAATGCTTCTCTAGTTCAGCATCACTAGCAGCTCCTTTAACCCATATTGTGTCTCATCGAACTCCAGAACCATTTCAACATCAGCAAAAAGGCTAATGCTACCAGCACTTTATTTTACAGTCTGTTACGAGCATGAATAAGTAATGGAGGGAAGCCGCCTCGGCCCACAGCAGTGCATTACTGTGCACTTGTTCTTCTGACATTTGCCTCCCTGCCCACATAAATGCAGCATGACCCAGATCCGATGCGGTTCTTCACAGAGCAATTGGCAGTGTTATACTATGTGGCCATACTAAATGTCTTTAGACTATCTTTGAACAAGAGCTAAACTGGGGTGGGGAGAGGTCTTCACAGGTCTACTTAGATCCAAAAACCTGATGTCCGACCCGAGACCATAGTGGGTTTGGATCTAAAAGATTCACAGGTGCGGGTATAATATTAGTGTCTTCGGATCTCGATGGTAGGCTAATTTACCTTGAGCCAGACCTGTCAAACAAGAAAACTGGATCAAGCTGTGTTTTTATACTGTTTTGCGTCTTTATCCTGAGTTTTCTGTTGAGTCATTTTCCAGAGTTGCCAATTGCAACAAGAGGAGCAACGATGTATCGCCCAACCATTTGATTTTTATTGACCTTTAGTTTTTCATATCCACTGGTTACAACTGAAAGAAGAATTCTGAAATTACAAAGGCTGACTATTGCAAAATTAAAATGAAATTGGAATAGTCTTGTCTCATTTAACGCTTCTTCACTTCACCTTTAATGACTTTATAATGTACAGAAAATATAAAAAATAATTTGTATGTCTTCCTAAATTTTTTTTCAGTCAGTTCGCTGTAACGTAACTGCAGGGATGACCGACGAAGGTCCAATATAGCCTACTTTTAATAGACACACGGAGGTGGGATACGCAAGTTACAATAAGAATAATTATTACATTTAATACAAGAAAAGGAATACAGGAACACAGTAAGAATATATACAGAGTCCGGGTGATGAGGGAATTTCTGACTTGTTCAGGGATTGCAGACACTGGACAGTTGCGGGAGCATGGGGCAACGGAGTCCAAGGAGAAATGCGGTAAAAACAGGCAGGGAAACAGACGGGCTGTGACAATCGAAAGCTAGTTTAAATATGTTAAAGGAGCAATATGGGATTCTTAGGAGTATCTTTTGACAGAAATGCAATATAACATACAAAACAATTTCTTCAGAGGTGTATAAAGACCTTACAAAATGAACCGTTATGTTTGTATTACCTAAGAATAAGCTATTTTTATCTACATACAGAGTGGGACTACATACATTGAATTCACAATGTTGCACCGCCATGTTTTGTACAGTAGTCCTAAACGGACAAACAGCTCTACAACGCACGTTTCCTCTACCTCTACCCTGCGATACGTAGTCCAGTTGTCTCTGACTTTACAATGGGGGGGAAACGTCTACAAACTTACTCCCCACTGCTATCTTGCTGTCAGATCAAATGCGTTTAACAGCGTTGCTATTTACTGTTATATAGCTCTGCTCTCAAATGTGCTGTACAATGCAAACCTGAAATGCTTAGCTTTAGCATAGCTTAGACCACACAAATAATAATGCACATGTATAAGAAAATCGAAGACACGAGTATATACAAGCAGCACACGGGTTCCAGATAAACAATGATGCTAATATTACAACAACATATCTTGGTTCTAACAAACAGAAAAGCCAATGCTAAACGCCTTAGTATCACGGGTCCTAATGTGTCTCTGCTGGAAAGTCTTTATAATATTAACGCTGCAACGCAGGTCTAAGCTCCTGTCTGACTTTTATGCTTCTCTTTATCCTTAAAAACAGACCCTTTATTTTATGTAATAAATAAGACATTGCTCTTGCTACAGTATTGCTAAAGCCCGCATGATCTCTTCCCTGCGTTACTATGAGAAAATGCACTGTCTCAGTCAACGACATATTTTTGTACTTTGATGGCCACCATCATGTTTCGAAAGGGAGGGGTGAGTGGAGGACTGAGAGATTGGTTGCAATTTTCAAACTCACCTCTAATGGCCGCTATAAATCCCAATCTAGACCTTTAAGTTCACAAACGGTGGCCTGACTGATCGTGTTCGGCTCACATCACCTGTCACTTTTTTTAAACCGCTTGTTGAACAGACTTTCACCAGAGTAAAATGGTATACACCTACAGTATGTGCTTGTATTTCTTATCAAGAACATGTAAAACCAAATAAACAAGATTAATTACAGACTGTCAATGCGTTTTGTTCGTTTTGTATGTTTTGTTTTTGGATGATTTGGCTTCGCGCAGGTTTAAATGCAGTTTTTATATATTTTTCAATTTTTTCCAACGTTGCTAAACTTTTTAACTTTAAAAACCTATATACAGGATTAACATGTGCAGCGCTAGGTGAGCATCCTAAAACAAAGCACAATCCTGCATTCAGGAGTCAAATTATGAAAGGGAATACGTTGGGAATTAGATTTCATGTTGACTTTAACATTCTGTATACATGTTTTTCTGGGCCAGTTATCCTGGGTGTTTAATTAGACTTTAGATGAGCCTGTGATGCATCCACCATATCTTCTTCAGTGTATTTTTGTTTATTTTCTTTTTATCTTCTCTTATTTATCATTATCTTTGTGTTTCACTCTCTCTCTCGCTCTCTGTTTTCATTCATTTAAAAACATTTTAGTTTTCTCATGCATTTCATTAATGTCTCTGTTTCTAACTCTCCCTTTCTCTTCCAACAGCTCTATGAATAATTTCAGGGCTACACATTTTCACATGAAATGCCACCAAAGTGGTATTTGTCTGATGGGGGAATAAAGTCAGTTTTAACATGACATTGTGCTCATCTTGTGTGATATTTGCTTAAAAGACGTAACACACATTAATAAAAATTAAAGCTTCAAAATCATAAGTGTGAAACGTCCGTTTACCCGGGGTTAAAAGTGTGAATATCACACAAGATGAGCAAAATGCTTTTGCAGGGTAACCCTGCATTGGGTTGGCAAACGTTTGCAGTGTAAAAAAACAAGCGGGGGTAGAATCATAGGACCAGACGCTTAGCAACGGACACCCAATCGAAAACTGAACAGCGCTTACCTCATTTTACAAGCTGTGTACAATCACAGAAACTCCATGCGCTATGTAAACAATCCTTTGAATTTGGGGTGTGCGTAACTAAAACAAGAGCACACAATCCTGCATACACAATATGCACTGCATAACTGTTAATTCACTATAAGTTCATGTGGTGTGCGCCCCGATTGCCAACAAAACACAGACATAACCAAGTTTCACTTATCTTATGCTGTTCATGACCGGCATCTTTTAGTGCTGGGACCAGTTTAAACGATCTGCAAATCCAAACAAACACGGCTGAACTTTGTGAACGAAGGAGCACATTGATGGGAATGCTCTTTCTCCCACTCTCATGGGTTGGTGTGTGGTCATGCTTTTCTGGGATTATTGTCCAATAAGGGACTAGGTAAATTGTTAGGAAACGGAATTTCATCTTCAAAAAAACTTTCCGAAACCTATACAAACGCTGAGGGAGTGTATCGAGCACAGAAATACTACGTCATACGTCCAACTCGTTTTTTGACAAGTTGACCATGTCAAGCATGAGAAACCAGCATGTTTAACATTGTAAAGAAATCAGAATGCATGAGACACTTTGGCACCCCTCCTTTAATTTCCCTCTAAGACAACATCTTCAAACGTATATAGATTCTTGGTTTCGTCCTGATTTGTCGGAGATCTTAAACAAGCCAAATGAGCAAAAAAGTTACACATTAATGGGGTGGTGTAACGCTGTGTCATGCATTCTGACTTCTTTGCAGTGTAAAACGTGCTGTCTTCTAATGCTTAACATGGTCAACTTGTCAAAAAAAACAAGTTGGATGTATAACGTAGTATTTGTCTTTCACTTGTGTGCAGGAGAGAGAGAGAACACCATATTCGCAAAGTTCAGCTGTGTTGTTCGTTCGCTGCATTTGCATGATGAAAGTTATATAAACAGTGGATATAAGATCGTTTCAATCGTTTGAAACTGATAGATGGAGGGGCGGTCCCAGCGCTAAAAGACTCTTAACATGAAGTGAAACTGTTTTCTTGGCAATGTGCGCACATGCTTTAGTTCCGCCCCCTTCACGCATGACATGTTTTCAGAAATAATCGTACAGCTGTATCTGTCGTTTATAAATATGATCAAACTAAAGACTCTGCGGATATTTGAAGGGTGCGATACTATTCTGTAAGTACTCAAGATTAACATGAGATATACAGAAACTGTCTGAGTTAGGGCCGCTTTAAGGGTCTTTTTGAGTTATAAAGAACAAAAAAGAAAAACAATCTTATAGGTCCCATTAGGTGATATAATAGGTGCAGTTTAATGTACTTGTTTTGTTTTCGATTGTTCTGCAAAGCCTCTTGTACTATAATCCCATTTGGTTTAAATGCCCACTCAGAACATAAGTGTTGCATGATGTTTGCTGTTTAGACACCTACTCATTAAGCTGAAATGCAGATGGAGCTATTAGGATCATGAAGTATGCTAACCTTTGTATCTACTTAATGTAAGTCAATATAAAAGGAGAACTTTTGCAGAGACCTGCACTTTAAAATGTGAAATTGTGTAGTTGTTACCATAGGGAGCTACTGTTAACTTTCTAACTTCTAGTTGTCATGTCATTTCAGTATGTAATGATATTGACATAATAAAACATTTTATGTTAATATTTTCGACCCCAAAAATGCCAGTTCATTTATATGTTAACACATAAAACACATTTTAAGTTCATTTAAGGGACACATTATAAAAATACTTACATTTTAGTATTTAAATAATTCCATAGATGGCCGTTCTTCCAATGTTCCAGAGGATATTCCTACTCTCCTGCATTTTGCCGCCAAACATGGATTGCGCGATTTGGCTAGTGCTCTCCTGCAGTGTCCTGGAGCCATCCCAGCCCTAAAGACCCATAACAGCTATGGATACACACCCCTAGATCTTGCCCACATGTATGGATACAAGCAGCTCCACATCCTTCTCAAAGAGTCATTGGTGAGTAAAACTAATTGTTCTGTGCTTATTCAGATGAATTATACAACAATACACTTATTCCGTGCTTTAACAAGTAATCTAGGTGGAGGTGTAGCTGTACTTGTTTTGAGGTAGAGGGAGCTGTGTTTGATTCCCAGACGTTAATAAGATCGTATACCCAATCGGACTGTGAGACATTTTGGATTTGCCAATTGTAACAATGTTGATCGATTTAAGGTTGCTATTCATATTCCAATAGCATAGGAAGATTTCATCTTCCAGTAAATCCACTTTAACAGATGTCTGATGAAAAAAGATACTCCGTGTATCACAGCTTTCATTTCTTCACGGCTGGATTGGGTGTTCTGGTGGGAAGGAATCTTGAGCTAAGAGGGTCAGATGGGGTTTTCGGGAGAATGCTAATGCTTAGATTTCCCTTCACTAATGGTGTTTTTTCCCTCGTTATGTTAATATGAGATATGTAGGTTATTTTCAACCATCTATGTACTACTAAGATTAAAGCATGGAGGAAAGTATTGCATGGAGCGTTTAGTTTCTAATGACACACTATCCTCATTTAGTATGCATCCAAATGTGTATCTAAGAATCCATTAGCCAAGCCTAGAGGAAGCTGGATTTCTGCTGGGCTCTTTTAATACCATTAAACTGTACTACAATTTGTTACCCAGCATGTACAGGCAAATCCACCATGAATGACATGTTATTAAGATGATCTGTCTTTGAAGCAGAGCAATGCTTTTAAATCCCTTCAGATTAATCAATTATAGATAATAAATCTTTCTTTCTTTTATTATCTTTGAGACAAATAATGGTAACAGATTCAATATTGATGAAATTCTGCAGTTTTGTGCTGAATGTAGATGACGCCACACCCATGTCACCAGAAAGTCATGCCCATTCCTTATACATTTAACTTTATGGCTTCCCAGATATGGGCGTGGCTTCTGATGTCACACTTGGGTGTAGGTGGGTGGGATGTCAATTGGGCCGGGTTGGATGCCCACCGCATTATGCAGCAAGACTTGCAGTTGAAACAGACTGTACAGTTTGAAAATTATAGGTCTTGGCTACCTGGAAGCTCGACTGATTCATGCTAAATTATCTTTATATGATGCGTTGTGAACCTGACATCTTAGATTTCAGCAACTCACTTTTTAGACAGCTTTCTTTTACAATACTGTGCAGTTTCTGTATATTTAACTCTCTTACACACACACACACACACACTTTTCTACACATCCACTCATTAATCCTAATTGCTTGTTAGATCTCTTTGTTTAAATGTGTGGATGCACATTAACTAAAACCTCTCAACTAATGTCTTTTTAAGAGTACATCGCTTTAACATTTGCCTCAATAGATTCAGAACGATTCATTGTAGATTAAGAACGATTTATTGTAGATTAATGGTGATGAGCAGCTGTAACAAACTTGGGCTTTTCTTTCAACTCTCTTTTTATCTAATATTTATGTAACAGTAAGACAATTTTGTTACAATGCATATTTAATGAATTTGTCAATAGATGTGAATTATGCAAGAGAAACATGATTGAAGGTAATGAAAGTAATGTCAAAGAAATGGCTTTCCCTTTTGCCTTTACCCATCTTTTTAAACCTGTTTGCTTCACAAGCAGCACAGCATTGAGCTTGAGAACGCTTCCTAAAATGTTCTTCTACTCCATCCATGCTATTTATCCAACTGCTATTTGATTGTTGTATCGAATTTAGAAGTTTCCTCTCTCAGTCTATAATCATTATCAAATATTTAGCACAGATAATTTAATGACCACTAATATGTCATTGACCAAAGTTTCATACAACTGATTCTTTGTATGCGTGTATATCTCGAATCAGTCTACTTCCGTTGTATTTAATCGTGGTTCTGGTTACCAACGGTGCTGCACATTTCCTAAGTCTTTTACATAGTTCAAAGCTTTATCTTATTAGCAGATGTGTTATATAAGATGTGCTCTGGGTCCACGGGTCCAGGAGTAAAACCTACATTGTAGCAATTAAAAATAAGGCAGGTGAGAGGTCTGTATAATATCCATGGCTAATCACAAATGAAATGACAGTCGGCAAAGATGTATGATCTGGTTCAGTCAGTTTGCAAACATTGCTGTGTATTGAGTACCAGTTAATGGTGTTCTCCACTCACAAAACAAGCAATTAATCATACTGTCCTCAGATTGTCAATCTGTTAGATGAAAGCATTGACTTCTCTAAAGGTTTCTTGCAGGAATCAGTCCATCATGTCACTTGTAGATCAGTTTGTGACAACTGACCGTCTATCAACTGTGTCAGCTTATCTGTTCTTAAAGTCCCACTGCATGCTCAATATGCACATTTGCTTCATATAGTATATGTCCATTCAATCGCTTGGACCATTGATTATAGGTACACAGATGCTTCATTTGACGTGTGAGCAGTGCTTGCTCATGTTGCAGCAACAGAGCTGAAACAGCAGGGCCAGTCTTTGCGCCATCCTTACATCTATATGGCTCAATCTATGGCTGAAATCTGTTAACATGATAACAGGGTTATGACATCATAAACTGAGGCTGTTTCAAACTGCATTTTTTAAAACTGTATTTGATAAGCTGCGGTTTTATGGAGAAAATAATATGATTTTGCACATGGTTTATATATATATATTTTAAGATTTATTTTGGGGCGTTTTTTGCCTTTATTTGGACAGCTGTTGTGTAGAGAGGACAGTAAGTGAAGTGAGTGAGAGTGAGAGGGGGTGGGATCGGGAAAGGACCTTGAGCCGGGATTCAAACTCAGGTCGCCCGGAGTGCAACAGCGCTATATGTCGGAGCGCGTTACCGCAAGGCTATCGGCTCCGACGCACATGGTTTATCTCAAAGCATATTTAAAACACCACATATAAATATAAACAAAATTCAAAACTTGATTTTCAACACAGGGGGACTTTAAGACACACATTTATATTAATGAATTCAAGTCAAGATATAAGATAACATTCTCACTAGATCATCGGCCTGTTATGTGGCGTCTCGTTCTTTCATTGACACATGCTGTCTTTCATGCTCAAAAACCTTTCTAATAATATAAGGATCCTTAGCATTTGTTACATCAAAAAAAGTAAAGCTACTCCTCATTTCCCTGTTCAAACATATGCTGTTTATAATGACATGGTCTTAAACTAATCAAAGATACTAAAAAGGTCTGCGTGCTCTGCTTCTATTGTGAGCATGCTACATTCGGCATGCGCTCTTATTTCAGCTTCGCCTCATAAACATGTCATCCCCTTGTGATGGGACTGTCTGAATCATGTCAGGACGTTAGGACTTAAAAGCGCTGTTAAATGTCAGACGGTAAACTGCAAACGTTTACTCAAAGATAAAAGTTGACCTGTGGCCAGAAAGATGGACAGTTGATTATGATTATTGTAATGCTAAGGCTTTGCATTGATGGATAAGGGCTGGTGCAAGTTTAGTTTGATCCATCGCTCACTTTATAAATAGATGAACTTTTGGAGTTACTCTATTTAGCCACGTGTCTAAATGGTAGTCATGCCAACAGAGGATATTTAAATGACTCCAGGGAGCCATCTGATCAGCATTCATAGCTGAGAAATTGATTTAAAACAGAGCAATGGCAACAGAACATGGCCACCATTCTGCATCCCTGCTAGTTGTATAATTATAGCCCAGAAATGACTATTACTTTGAAAAGATCCATGCTTTAATCAGTTTTCAAATCGTTCCCCTGTGGGACACCAGTGTCTACCGTTTTAATATCAGAACCCTTTCTCTCACCTGTAATGCTTCTCTCGGCATAATGGTATATAAATATTAAAGGACTTTCGGATTACCTGATTTTACTCACCTGCATGATCCCTTACTTCTTATAATCCTAGAATTAAGATCTTCAGAGCTCTCCAAATCCAAGTCGCTGGGTCTAAACGTATCTTAACAGCTTCTTTCTGCTCAGCTGGTTTGTATCTTGCATGGCTTCGTTTCTAATCCAGCCCAGAGATAAGTGTAGTTCGATGGAGCATGACAATATCCATGATCTTTTTCCTGTCCATTGTCTGTTCCCCTCAAATGTACTTATCCTTGATCAATTTTGTATCCGTGCAATATCTGGGGTACATATTTCATTCCCGGAAATACTGAAGATGTATACCTTTAGTGTGTTGTAAATTACAAATGTCTACTAATTCATTTGCTTTACGGATGTCTGTGGACCATTAGCTTTTGTTCATACATTAAGGTAGAAAACAGCTACGGTCAATTACAATCGTGTTTTTTTCCTCAAAAGCAGATATTGTATTTGTTCAGATGCAATGTTTTAAGTGCTTTCTTTCTTTCTTCATTTTAATGAGCTTCAACTAAATGAAAACTTCACGGTTAACTTCTAAACTAGATTAAAAACAGTGCTGTTTCTTCTCGTTCAAGTAACATAAATTGTCATATACAGTCTCTGACGTCTCACATCCATACAAAACCAATAACGGCAGAATTCTTGAGCAACCTCATATTTAAAGTTTAATGTTGCCATTAAAATGAAATCAATTTTATAAGAAGGCTGTGTTTTTCAGTAGTCCAGCATACCTCTGGGTTTACATGCGCTCGATACCTGGGTTGAGTCCTGAGTGAAGAGGAGGGATTTGCTTAATGATTGTGGTGTATTGATCAGAACGCTGGATTGATTTCTATGGGCACTTTGTAAATAATGGCTTCGGTTAATAACGTTGTACTGTGTGGGCTCTGAAAGGAAACGTAAGTCATTCTGACAGATCAAATCTCAGTTTCTGTGAAATCTAGCGGCAAGGTTGCGAATTGCAACCAACCTCTCACTCCACCCCTCCCTTTCGAAACACGACGGCTGACAGAACTTGGCGAATTACATGCAAGGGGACCCGCGGTGTATGTATATAGAAATAGCTCATTCTAAGGTAATAAAAACATAACGCTTCATTGTGTCAGTTGTTTATACACCTCTGAAGGCATAGCTATGTATATTATATTGCATTTCTATCAATAGATCATCACAAAAAATACTTTAATCAGTGGAGATTACCAGTCATGTGATTTGAGTTTGAAGTTTAAAGTGTTGGACACTCTCAGTGTACGGTGTGGATTTTAATGTAGTTAACGGGATAATAAACACAAAAAGAAAAGTTTGGTCATCACTTACCCTCTTTTCATTTCGAACCTGAATGACTTTCTTTGGCAGAACAAAAACTTAAAACACTACAGTATGTTCACAAAAGCAATGCAAGTCAATGGGGTTAGGTTTTGTGTCCTACAAAAGAAAGAAACTCATACAGGTTTGGACTTACTAATGTTGACAGATTTTTCATTTTTGTTTGAACTATCCCCTTTATACCTCATTTGTAAACCAACTATTTGCATTTGTTTACTTCTGATTTTAAGTAAATGTGTTGAAGGTATTTGAAGGCATAGCCCAAAATGAAAATTCTGTCATCATTTATACACCCTCATTAAACCAACGCAAGTCAATTAGTACTGTCGTTGTTTGGTTACCAATATTCTTCAAAATATCTTAAATGACAGGGTGAGTAATTGATGACAGAATTTTAATTTTTGGATGAAATATCGCAAGTCATTTGCCCCGGTTTAAACTTGTGTGTTTATATTCATAACATTATTAGTGGACATATTACTCTAAGGTTAAAGCCGTAAAAATCTTATACTTTTGTATCTGTCGTTTAATCATTAGAAACACACAAAGTTTTTTGGTGTAAAGATATCTTAAATGGTGTTTTACCTTTTCATTTACCTTATTTTTAAATGAATGCTACTTTTTGCCATACAATGCAAAGACATGTTTTAAGAAAGGCCTTAACAGGTTCTTAGGTTTTAAATAGTCAAAATGCTTGTGGGTGCTTTTGTATTTGAAGTCTTAATTCATTCGTGCAACTGACAGTACTTTTTGAAATAAAACAGATCTTTAACTCAGGTCATAGAGATCAAATCTACAATTTAAGTCACCTTAAACAGTCAAAGCACTGGCTACAAAAGAAAAAGCGCTTTCTCAGAGATCAGTCTCCCATGACCTCAGTTTGCCTCATCTATGCTAATGATATTTCATCAAACGACCTTTGAGTTTCATAAAGTTTTTATTCCAGCTTCAACACAGCCATTGAATGAATGCATTACCAGCAGGAGATTGGCGTTGTGGCACTGAGATTTGTTTGAAATTTGAATAATAGCCTGGCAGCGTCTGCCTCAGTAATGTGTAATAGTGGGTTCTTTCAGCTGGTGCTGAATAGTCAAATCATCTACGCCCACTTCCCTGATAACACATTTGGCTCTCTTAAAACTATCACTGTCAACACTTTTCAACTACAATTCTGTACTGTCACGATTCTTGTCCTTGTGTCCCCGGTGTTTGTGACCTTTTCAGTTACTTCCTGTTCTGTGCCATGTTTTGTAGTCCTTTGTAGTTTTTAGTATTCATTTGTTCCTTCAGGTGCGTCTTGTTATCTCGTTAGTTTCTATGTATTTAAAACCCCAGTATTTAAATTGTCTCGCTGTTTGTTTGCTATTGTCCCAGTGTTCTGCTCAGTGTCCTGCCCATTGTCCTGCCCAGTGTCCTGCCCAGAATTTCATCATTCTGAAATTAGCTTTTTGATGTATTGTGTTTTCTACTTCTTTTGCATGCTATTGAATCGTATGATTGTATATTGTCGGTGTGTGACCTGTTGTGGTCCTACTTCATCTAGTTTTAGGAACCTTGAATAACCTACAGGTTCAAATACAATGAAAATCTAATCTACTACAAAAAGATTACGATAATTTTAAGAATGGTTGTATCGATTAGACACAAAGAAAATTCGAAATGTTTACGTCTCTCTGTGTATTTTTTTTCAAAACAGAAATGTGTCTTTGGCCTGTTAATGTTTGTATATCTGGTAGCCCAGGTAGAATAAGAGGTCAGATGGGTCATAATTTTTGTTATTTTGCAATAAAGAATAGAATAATATAATATTTTTCTTATATGGGATTTATATATAACAGGATTATGTCGGAATTCACTACACAGCTCAATTCTATATTTGCTAAATTACTCAAATATATGGTAAAATATGCATATGCTATATACTAGTCATTGTTCCTTTCTATGCAAATTAGTCTTATTATACATTGCACCTTATTTACAAAAGTGTGCACTATTTGCCTGCCGTAACTGATGACTCACTTTTACTATTCATAGAAAGCAGTCGGTAAACGCTATTTATTTTAAAGATTTGTCTATGTACATTTATTGATTTTGGCAGCAGTAATTCATCCAATGATCAATTGCATGTTTAGCATTTTTAAGAAGCAGATTCGGGTTCCTGGATCGTATTGCTTGAAGGAATGATGTACAGTCACAGAAAGTATGCCATTGTGTTGCCACATTTTTCTGCATCCTACACAACCTCGCACTCATGAGTGGTCTACAAGACGGGGAATTGCACAGTTGGGTGCAACATTAGCAGATTTGTCTAACTCCTTGATTCGGGGCTAACAGATTTCCGACAGCACATGAAAATACGTATTGCTATTAGCCCGTACAATTCATTTGGATTCCCCCCGTGTCTCTTTAGCACCAATTCATGCAGAGCAAGAGGTCAGAACACAGCCCACGTATTCAGTTGTTGTGTTTTTGTTCTTGCTTGAACACACTCCCGACCATGGTTCATTTTCGTTAGTGCTATTACACTAGTCATGCACTACGCCTGATCAATACAAACTATTAAACCAAAGTTGGTTGGCTATGGTGGTTGATTTATTTATTTGCACCAAAAAAGCTATGAAATAAACAAAAATATTACATTTAAAACAGACAACCACTATTATTACTTGTACTAAACAACATGCAACATTTAACCCCCAACTTCATTTCTCGCCTGTCCCTTGACGTGTTGTTTTTTTTCTCTGATAGCACAAAAATATTTAAATTATTCATCACGACAAAAGAGCACTTGTGGACAAAATGATGCTGTGCTCATGTCCGACATCAAAGCAGCTTTCTTTCGCGAGCCCCCAACTTGTGATGCGTAATTAGCTTGTCTTGTCTATCTGTTAATACTCTCTTTCTACTCTAATGAATATATTCATAACATTGGATGCATAATGTGCGTAATCAATATTGGAGGGGACGAAGCAGAGGCTATTATTACGAGTGAATGGTAGCAGGTTGCTAAGTAACAGAACACATGGAGTGGCTTTAAGAATGAAGTGTGCATTGCATTGGAGTGTTCAGTTTATATTGTGCCTACTTTCATCATTTTGTATTTATTGTTTGAACAGTGTGAAATTGGTTTAGTTGCAGTTGGTGTATTTCGTGTAGTGCACCGTTGTTGAATTGAATTGTGTTGAACAGCCCCCACATTATTTGTTTTGAGGAAGTCTGAAGTCTGTGGTTTCCACAACGACCATTACTGTGTTACCAACCACTGCTTTGTGATATCCACAAATCAATTCTCCTAGCATGGCAAAAATGTCCTCAGACATTAAATGCATTTCGCAATGGTCACAACCAACTTTAAATACGCTTTGGTTGCTATAGGAGCAGTCATAACAGTTGGCAAAGGTGGAGTCGTGGTCTAAATGATATGTTTCACTTTCAATAAAACGAGTTAAGAGTCTATCATCAGTAAACGTATACATATTCTCAAAACCATATCATAATCACCCCAAACAGTAAAGTATTTGGATGACCATTACGGTCACTTGCACATACTTACACATACTGTGTTTTCATATTCAAAAACAAGGACACTTCCCAGTTAAAGGAACAGTTCGCCCAAAAGTTAACATTCAGTCATTACCCTCATATTTCATTAAAAGCTTATACAGTATATGACTTTGTTTTGACTGACATGAGGGCGAGTAAATAATGAAAGTATTATCATTTTTGTGTTATCATCATCTGTGCTGTGAATTTCTTGGATTTGCCTATTACTTCTGAATGTTTTGGCTTATTTGTTTGTTTATTAGACACTTGATTTGATTAATTTAGTTGGTTTTCTTCTCATAGGAAAATAATGATGGCACTGGGGTATATGAACTGATGGGCAGAGCAGGTATGTCTGTGGAGATGGAATGAATATGCAGACACATGTGGAAGTAATGAAGACTAATTCATCCCTTAATCTTGTGTACTTCAACTCTACACAGAGAATCTTCAGCTGGATGATGCTGATGAGCAATGCCAAAACGATGATGAAGATCCAGAAAATATCTATTTTCCTCTGTGTAGAGATGATGAAGAGTACGACACCATTCTCACATCCAGCGGCTCCTTAGTAATGGCAAACCGACCCCCTGCGCCCACTCCCCGACCCGATTTTCTGTCCACCCCAGAGGATAAGACATTCATCGCACAAGGTTTGACATTTCAGTTGTTTTACCCCTGGAGGAGAGCAAAATATATTTTGAAGAATTTAGGAAAGCATACATTTTTGGGTCACTTTTGACTACCATCGAACTTTTAAATATTTTTGTGTTCAACAGAACAAAGAAATGTAGAAAGCAATTTTTCCTACTATGGTAGTCAATAATGGCCAAGAACTGTTTGGTTACAAGCATTCTTCCATACATATTTCTCTGTGTTCATCAGAACAAAGAAATTGATACAGATTTGGAAAAACTTGAGGGTGAATACAGTAAATGATGACAGAATGTTTTATTTTGGGTTAACTGTCCCTTAAACAAACACCAGTGTATTAGTGCTGTGCCAGAGCCGTTGAGTCACGTGATTCATTGAGCTTTCAGATCATTCCTGGAAGTTATGCATTTCTTTTTTTAAATCATTATGTCTTTAAATGTGTTAAACGTTTACCTCAATAGGTCTGCGTTACTAGTAACTTCCGTGACTATTGAGATGCTCCATGAACCGCCATTGCTATGACTTCATTGGAGTCAACGGAGTTGATGTGATGCTCTCTCTTAATGGCTCTGTGACACCACAAAATATCTCTCAGGAAAAATTGTTTAATAACAAAATAAAATTTCTTTCAAAAATCTTTAGGAAATCAATCAACACGTGAACTTAACAAAGGTCAAACAAATCAGGACTAAACCCAAAGAACTTAACTGAACACACTAACCCCCTAAATGAGGCAACCGAGAAGCATTTAAAGGGTTGGACTAGTCCTTTCTTAATCTCATTTTAAGGGGAAAATGAAAACAACAAATACATCAGACCACAATAAACCATAATCAAACTATATAGAAAAAAAAGAGAAATATACTATAAAGAAACGACAACACATATACATTGATGAGTACCAACATTAAGTGAATGTCAGTAAATCCCCGAACATGCCATCGCACACCCCCTTTAATTTAGCGTATGGAAACCGGCGGGCGGAACAAAAGAGCAGCGGAAACCGCAAGCTGGTCCTTTATATGGACGGATTCCCGAACCGGAAAACAAGGATCTTTCCTCATCTCCCCACACCACAGTAACTTTAACTCAAAGAAACTAATTATTACAAATATACAGTATAGGCTACAGTACAGCAACTAAATTGTGTGCCCTCCAACCAGTTAACATGCACTACTGTGTAATAAAGTGTCTGAATGAAAGTAAACCAGTCTGGTGTCTTGTCTACTGAAACTGAAAAGTATAAACCACTAAATAAAGAAATAATACTACCAAACAAATAAACGTATGTATTTAAATATGATGTGTAAATATACGTGCATAACGAAATGAATGTTGGTGTATAAGAGTGTGTGAGCGAATCACCGCCGAATGTGTGGCCGCATCACCATCACACTTTGTTTTAAAACATGCACTCTAAAATGATCCCATGTATCTTTTGTGAAGAAGGCAATCCCTGAATGCACTGCAAGCAGTATAAAGATATCAAACAAAGACAATTTATTCAATCGTAAAACTAGTGTGACAAAATTGTTTAATCTTTAATATTTAATGTGGGACTATATCATTTCTTTCATAAAAGCCACAGAGCTGACAGTCCGCCCATTACAATAGATGCTGGCCCAGTTCAGTCAGTCCTCTGTGTTTATAAATTCTTTAATAGACTTGGGCAAAAGCGACCCAAAGTTGGACCGTTCATCATAGCCAGCAAGATCTTAAATGTTCAATTTCAGTTGCATTAATAATTCAGTAAGATAAAGGTACCAAGTGACTTGTATTGTTCGAGCTTCATAAATCATTTATACGATTCTGAAGCTGTATTCATAAAGCATTGGAACAGCTGCACGATCACACTCTCTTTTGATTTCATGTCAGAGCAGCATCCAATAATCTTCATCGTCTCAGGCCCCGATTTCTTCTTTTTTTATCGCCAGACATCAACTTTCATTTGTTAAACAAGCAAGTGTGAGCCCTGTGCATTTAAACTGCATTATGGTAAATAACCTGTCACTTATAATGTTAATCTCACCACCTACTTCTGGGCTATTTATATTTTCCAACCATTTCTAAATCACCTTTGACCAGCACATATAGAGGAACAATTGCTTAGCAACTAAAAGTTACAACACATCAAGCTATTCCTGATACACACAGCCATCTCTCAAGGTATTTGTCACAGTTTTTAACACAGTGTCTAATGTGTCTGATATGGAGGACATTACTGTCAGGCAAAGCAATGAGATATATTTACAACACTATCACAGGCTATTTTGCATAAAACAGATGGTAATCAGTTAGTGTTTCTGTGGCCGACTCGTAATAGCTTCATATTTTAGATTTTAATACAGAGTAAATTAAAACATATGCACTGGAAGCCTTTTCGTTCAGCAAATCTCTCTCTGGCTTTACCTGCATCTGTATCTTTCTGTGACTTTGACTTTTCATATATTACAAAAATATCTGTTTGCTTGTTTGAGATCTCCAGCATTTAGAAAGATTATTTTTTATTTAAATACAGTAATCAACATCTGTTGGAAAACAAAATAAGTATGAATTGAAAATAGGTTAAGTATTGAGAAAGCTTTTGATTAAAAAGAAATGATGCATTAAAGGTCCAGTGTTTGAAATTTAGCTGCATCTACCAGTGAGAATACAATCGCAACCAACGACTAACTCCACCCCTCCCTTTGGAAGCACTACGGTGGCTGACACAGAACAAAGATGACGTCACGTTTTTGCTTCTTTGCCAAAGGAGATAACGCATTCACGAAATTATGTTTTATTATCAAAGTTCAGGAGGAGCACGTGCAAATCATTACGCAGCTACCAGCCATTGACGCCGCAGCCACGACTGCAAAGACACCACAAGCCCGTCGACTCTGCCTGTCACACCCCGAGACGATGAGGTAGCCAAACGTCCTCTTCTCCATCATCCAGGGATTTGGCAGCTTCCTCTGCTTCCTCCTACACCTCAGCTCACAACTCGATTCCAGAGATCAAAAAGTGGACTGTCCTAAGCTTAAGGCTGGCTTTAGAAAACACAGACGTCCCCTTCTCACGGAAGTTGACCAAAGCAGAGCTGTACAGCTTGTACACCTCCAGCCAGCTAGGAGTACCTCCAAGCACATCCACTTCGCAGTCGAAAGCCGGTGATGCCACGGCCCAAGAGAATGGCCAATCCAGCCCCCACGAGGAAGAGGCACAGATCCCCAAGCCCAAGAGGCAGGCCTTCAGCCAGCCTAGGCCGCGCCCGGTTCACGCCGACGTCAGCCACCAACCGTCTCCCGGATAATCAGAGCCCAACACCTCTCCAAGCTCTACGCCGGTCCAAGGCCGCGAGCACGCGCTTGCCAGCGGTAACATTGCCCACCCTATTCTCTGCCTATCATCATTTATATTTCCCCCCTGGTCGCTGACCCACTGCCAAATTATAGCATGAGGCTGCCTTCGCTATCGCCCCTATTCCCTCACTTATTCTATCCCGCTCTGGTGCCGCCTTAACACTTTTCTCCGCTACACCCATGACCATCCCACCGAATGCTCCTGCCCTGGAACCTCCTCCCGTAGCCAGCAGCGTCAGGTCATTCCAGTTGAGGATATCAAAAAAAATTTCCCTCTGTCTCCTATTCGTCCTCCGCCACCGACCGACAGCCATATAAATTGCAGTGATTTTTCAGTCACGTTAAAGAACACCGCACAGAATCACTCACGTTTATTATCATTCACAGAGTTTACCATCGCTTTCACCAGATACACAGAAATAATATGCACTGCTTTCCCACATAGGAGACGCAACATTTAAACATATCACAAGCTATTGTCAGATAAATGTGCAATCAGGGTCGCCCAGTGGAACCAATGTCCCTACTGGAGGGTCCTAGACACAGAGCTCCACAACAGGATATTCCTAGGCTGTCACAACAAATCTTGTGCAGTCTTCAGATCCCTCATTCATTCCACCACAACATGTCCTTCAATAAACCCCTTGTCTTCCTCATCTTCGGCATTTTTCGAGCTATACCTATTGGTCATCACAGCCTTTTTGTGGGGGAAAGAATGGTCAACCAACAACATCACAGTTCACTGCGACAATGAAGCAGCTGTTCAATACATCAATAATGGCCGTTCCCATTCCCCCGCACTAACGCCTTTGAAAAGACGACTTATTTGGATATCAGCGTGCAACCATTTTATCTTAAACGCAAAACACATTCCCGTGTCAAAAGAAAATAGCTGATTCTCTCTACAGTTTTGCTTTTCAGAAGTTCAGGCGACTGGCACTAGAAGTGGACCAACTGCCCACCCCAGTACCTCCTTAATCCTCTAAACCACCCGCTAAAGCCCCTCCTCTACATCTCTCTCAACCACATCATTGACTCCGTCTCCCCCAGGACACTACAATCGTGCATCACAGCATGGAAATGCTTCAAATCTTTCAACGCAGGATACATCCTCAGATTCCCAGATTTTTAAATGACTTCATTTCATTCATCTCTCACCTAAACACTTAAAAAAACCTCCAAGCCAGTTCCATTAAAGGATACCTCACCAGTTCACAATTTTTATCATCGTACCAGTAGGGGCCTTTACAGTATCTGTATACCATACTACCACAGCGGTGTCGCTCCAGCTGGAGCCTTTATCCGCTTCTCACAGACACCCGCAAAAGCCATTCTTCTTCCAAAGGCCTAAGCCGCAACCGCACCCCAAGCGATGGCCAGCAACTCAATGGCCTCAAGCTCTGCTATATTTTTGGGGCCTATAATGTCCATTGTCCAGCCTCGGTGGATGTCCTGCACTAGTTGCATCTTTTGGGGGAAGCACTCCGGGCTCGGGCAAAACACAGAGATCGGACCCCTCGCCCCGGACAAGTGGGAGTGCTCTGGGTTTGAGAAAGAATACCGACCCCAGAGCCCTCTCCCTGGACAGCACGCCAAATACGCATATACTTTCTCTGCTTAACTAAACTAGCGCCTATTTAATTATCTGCTAAGGCGAACTCGTAAAATTATGCTAAATGAACAAAGTTCGGGAGGAGCATGTGCATTTCATTACGCAGCTGCCATCCATTAACCATTACGTCTCCCGTCCTATCAAATCAAGAGCAAACCCTTTAAATAGTTAATTCGCCTTACCTCCTGTTACTAGAACTAGGCTACTGTAGAAACAAGCAGTGTATTTAGAGAGAAATAGGTAATTAGAACATAACACTATATTATGTAAGGTTTTTATACACCTCTGAAGACATTGTTTTGTATATTATGTTGCATTTATTGCACTGCAAAAATGACACACTGGACCTTTAAGAGTTGAAGAATGTGATTATATAACACTTTGATCAACTGGGTTAGTTTTTTGCAAGATTTAAAGAAAATCTTTCAAATTCAATCTCAAATAGATTTATAGAGATTGTCCAAGCTTACTGCTGAATTTGTGCATATTTCATTAACTTTAAATGGCCATATACATTGCACATATATTTTAAATGCAGAACACATGATATGATGTGCACAATGCAAGTTCAACAATTCGAGGCATATCATTTTATTTAATACTCGTTTATATTTGTCTCAAGTGGTTGAAACCAAGTATATTTACTTATTTACTGCATTTGCAGTGTTGAAGTTTCCGCAGGTCTTTGGGGACGGTTCAGGGCCCGATATTGTTTTGGTTTCTGATTTCTCCTACTGTTGTTTGGTGTGTGGCGGTTCTGTGGTGAGCAGGAAGAGTGGGTGTGGGTGGGCGTGTTGGGTTTAGAGGGGGTTGGGAAGAAGTACCACTACAGTAAGTGAGTCTCTTTGCTGGGAATACTGTGTATCAAAATGAGTCTTCACATGCCTTTCCTTTCCAAATCTAATGGAAACTAAATTAGATCTTATTATCAACAAAATAAATAGAATTATGTGTTATTCAGTGTTCTTATATACAGTATGTAGTTTCATATTATAACAAAATCTTGCCTTATCACTATGTATGCACAAATGTACGCATAGACACAAACGCAAGTTGGGCCACTATGACAGCATCTGCAACCAATCAGAGCAGCTCAAGGGGCCAAGCAGGGCCAGCATTGCACATTACACATGTTTTCCATCTCTCTTATTCCACAATGTGAAAATAAAAAGAGAGAATGGGAGCGAAAGCAATGTTATTCCATCTATTTCTACAGAGGGTCTTTCGCCTACGCGCTGATCAGATTTCTTCGCCTACTCGGGAGGTTAAGAGCCTCCAGGGGAGGGGCCAGCGTGTGCTGTGCTTCTGGACTCAAACTCCTGCAACTTCACAAGTGTAACCAAACTTGTGATAACAGATAATGAAAGCCAGAGAGACTGATTTTCACAAGGGAATGTGAAAGAGGGTTTGCCAACTGTGCAGGGCTGATATAAGATTCCCTATTATTATTATTCCTTTTCAATCGTTAGTATACAATTTAAGGCAAGGAGGTTTTGTGACTGGTAATGTCACCCATTACCGGCCAACAATTACAAAAAAAGATTATATTATTATATAAGTTTCTTTAGAGAGAGGGTGTGTGTTGAGGTTGTTCAGTTGGTGTTGTCTGAGCTCATTCGGTGTTGTTTTGATTCATGCCTCCACCTGGTGGATTTTCCAGGACACTGCAGGCAATTTTCACTTGTATGGATTGTTGACTGTTACTAGAACTAAGGCATAATCCTGGCATGCTGTTTTTATGTGATTAAACAGTTTTCCACAAGAGAAAGTCACAAGATGAAACGCTATACTCTCTTCCACCAAGACAAGGTGAGTGTCTGTCTGTATCTAAAATAACAAGAATCTAGATTTAAAAGAAGAACGTTTTTTTTTTCCGGATTTGCTGGATGCCTTTAATTTTCTTTCCTACATTGTGTTCTTCTTGGTGACAGCAAAGGCGAGAGACAGCATCTCATCCACGTATGATACCTTTGTGCCCACTCAGCCACCAGGACTGGACGAGCTGATCAAACTTCAGGAGCAGGTGAAGATAGGCACTCTCAGTATAGATGATGCTCTAGATCGATTCAATGACTGGCAGAGGCTTCAGAAAGGAATGGACAGCATCCAACAGGTGATTAAAGCACAACCATTGCTGTCGCATTTGTGTTTTAGTAATGCATGAGTACATTTCTCGATTGGAGCCCTCCATCCAGCCCTACACACCTAGTCTCACATGCACATTAATCTGAACTCATTATTTTTCCATTATCCTGCTTCTGACAATTCCTGTGCTTTACGATTTAATTTTGTGTGCTTATGCTTTGAAATAACCTCCATTTATTTTCTATGTGGAAACGCACATTTAAAAAGATTTATGCTGACATTACCTTACAGTTGTTTTCAGCTGTCCCCTTAACAGCTTTTAAGCGCAGGAGAACTGAGGATAAATCCAAAATAAATTTTTGTGTACATCAAGAGTGCTGTGGGAAATGTAACACTACTTACTGTATAGGGTAATTTTAGATAAAAGCAAGCAAACTAAATCCTAAAGCAAACTAAAATAACACTAGGCCCTTAATTGCTCAGGGACTGTCGGTGTAAATTAGTCCATATATATTTGCATATTTTCATGTTTGTTTAGTTTTAGAAAAGGGCACATGCAGAGAACGGTTTTCCACCATTTTGCCAAACCGTTCTAAGCACAGTCTGAAACGGTTACAGTTGTTTCCACGTGAGCCTGGTTAGACACGGCACGATTACAAACTGTTCTCAGCTTGGAATTTGCAGATGGTGGAAAAGCGCTCTAATGGAGAGTGACAAGTCGAAGACCTTTGTTTGTCCTTTATATATAATCTGTAATTACTAAACTAACCCTACACCTACAATACAGAAGTGTCCCTAATAGCCAATTGCCAATATTATAAAAAATATATATACCTGGCATATTATAAACAGCTGATCAATTTCTTTTCCACAGGAGAAAATCCTGCAGCTGAGGGCCAGTATCATTGACAACAGAGAGCCCAGTGAAACTGTCTATGGTACGTTTCATTCAACTGCGCCTTAAACATACATGAATTTGAGATAAATCACTCGTTAACATGTGTGATAAGACTTTAGACCCCAAGAAATGGCTGTTTGAAGTAGTTATTTAAAGTTCTGATGGTTTATGCATCATAAGTCTAAAGAAACACAGTCCCGCTTGTATTGTTTATTGTGCACACTAATGAATCCAGCCAGTGCTCGAATTGAAGGGGGACTGGGGGGATCCGGGACCTCCCGTAAACCATTAGGACCCCCCATAAAAAAATTGGGGGGGCCCCTCAGATATTTAGTAGATTTTGTAAATATTACATATGGGGTTAAATTCATGCAATGGATATGGTATGAATATATTTTGTGAATTAATTATTCACAATAATTTATATAAAGTTTGTTTATGGGCTAGTTGTCATGTCTCTTTTTTAATTTTAAACGCCCCATGTCTGAAGGCCGCTAAGCGCAGGACATTGTTGACATAACTGCTTGGTTGGAGTTGCTCCGGTGAAGCTAACTTTAGAAGAGGAAGCTCATACTCTTTCTCTATATCTTTTCACTATATTTATCAACTCCATGTCGGGGCTTTTGTATTCCTTGCGTTAATTATTATTAGGCCTGGTTCTGGGGAAATCTCGATGAAGAAGAGTGACGGCTTTTTAGTAATTATAAAGGGAGTGCTCATTGTGCGGTTTCTGTGGTATAATCCATTCAGAATTGTATAAAACTTGTTTTTCATGCTGCTAAAAACAACGGCCACATACACCTACAAAGTTTCACTCTTGAAATAGCTTTGATTGATATATTGATAGCCATAGTCAGTTCTTGAAAAATGGGGACCCCATAAGACTCGATGGAACTTGGAGCACTGAATCCAGCCCTAAAACAGAGCGCTGTTTTAATAAGAAAAACGTCTAGAAAATCTGCATGATAGATTCCCCAATGCAAATATGCAAAGAGAATATGAAAGAGATAAGAAAAGTGACCTTCGGTGCATGGGCAAGACAAAACTTCAAACTGATGTACAAATATCCATGAGCTTACTGGAATTTTTCTTCTTTATCAGATAAAATCAGCATCATTCATCATACATCAAGTAAGTGCCCTGCAATAAGAGCAATGAACCTTCAGCTGTCTGATTCATATCTGTGAAAATTTTGATTTTGTGTCTCAGGGGAACTGTTAGCGAGAAGGATGGTTTATACACAAGGGCATTGGTCTTTTTGTTATATCTGGTTAACTTTTCGTAGTATTATATCTGCGGTAGTAGTCAAAGAGAATATACAGTCAAATTACATTTACATTTATTCATTTGGCGGACGCTTTTATCCAAAGTGACCAAACAATACAAAGTTTGGTTGTTAAGATTTTAATCAATAATTTGTTCAATTAAAACAAAATAAGTAAATCCAACTACATTTTATGACGTTAAACACATTTAAATTGGTCAATATTCAAGATTAAATGTAATTTTAAGTGTTTTGTGTTGATAAATCTGTGATATTTAGGAGAGTTTTGTTATTATTTATACGTTTTGGGTTTTTAATTTGTCACCATTGTTCAGAAGTGCAGTGCTTTTGCCTAGGCTGCGGGAGGCACAATATTAGTCATGAAGTGTGTACAGTAACTGTGCTAATGCGAGTACAGAGACCACCAGTCTCTTCATACTTAACCATCTATGTTGTAAAAACATTTGAAAGTTAGTGATCTGTGAAGTTTTAATTTGCTTTAAGTAACATTTACTTGATATTTTAAAAAAAAACTAAATGTATTTAATAAGTAGAATTTACTTTATTCGGGTTCGTAATTTGCACTTGAATTGTAGCGGCGAATTTTACTTAAAGTAAATTCTACAAGGAACTTTTTTCAGTGCATTTGAAGTAAATAATGATTGATACAATTTCACCTTATGTATACGCTTAACATTTTAACAAATTATTATCCTAATTCATTGTTTATAAATTATATAACCATAAAAAGCTGATTAAACATTGAAAACATAAAACATAAAATATATGATTAAAAAAGTCTGAAGCACCTGTGTGATGTGTCAGTCTGCAGGCACCTCAGCAAGACTGTTAAATCAGGACTTTGATGCAGGACAAACAACCAATCAGGAAGCAGCTTAACAGCTCCTAAAACTGATTTAATTGAAACTGTAACGTTGGGCCGTTCCAAATCCCAATGCACCATTTCAGCTGAAAAAAGGTTCTTTAGAAGTCATGGTTCTAAATAGAACCTTCAGCATCATTACAGAACCTTTCAAAAAACATATCTTTTAGAGTGTAACTTTGAAACCTTTTTTGATTGTAAATGGAACTCTTATTTTCAAGAGTGTACAGGTAAACTGTGTTTAGTCTGGGTTTATGAATATTCTATGGACTGAGCTCTACTGTTTCATGTCTGTTTATTCAGCCCCGTCTACGGATGAGTGTAGAAGAGCAAGCCAGCAAATGGAGACCGATTTCTACAGCAAACCTCTTAAAGGCCAGAATGTATGTTTCTGAATTCTGTTAATATATCATTTTAATTTAACCCATTTCCCAAATATACATCAATACTTTGACTTAACGTATGGATTTACTTATTCAGTATTTGTCATTTGATATTATTTAATCTGCTCTTTTTTCAGTCACACATCTTCAAGAAGACAGACAAACGGTGAAAGTACAGCAGCTAGAAATCAATGATAATGATAAGGATTAATCGTTGCAACTTTCATTTAGTGTCAAGGGCCACATGCAGTCTAATGTTTTGCAACATGCATTTTAATGTTAACATGTTTTAGAATAAATGAAAAGGATTTACCTTTGTTGATTTAATATTAATCTAAGTTCAGTCATCCTTGTTAAAGCCACACTGAACTTACAACAACATGAATCAAAGCAGAAATATTTAATGTGGCATGCTCAAAAATCATAAAGTGAGTTAACTTATTTGACATTTGCAGGTTTATTAAATTTTCAGGTATATTTATCTTTATTCTTGTCTTTTATTCATTACTGAGGTCATGGCATATGATAAACTTAAAATCTTAAGATTGTGGAGCTTGTATTTGTTTATAGAAAGATTGTTTAGCACCTTGTACCGCTGCTGTTCAACTGGCGTTGTACTTTAGCAGTTGTAATAGACAAATTTGTAATATTCACATTTCTTTAACATTTTAGTCAGATAAATTTATTTTAATTAAAGTTCAATAAAGAATCCATGTCAACATCTTAAATAATTTATTGGATGCCCAAGTAGTTTCACATATATTTATTTAAAAACAAATGTAATATCAGAAATCAACAGAGAATAAACCAAAGAACCTTATATTATAAACCTTATGAGTTGGGAAAAAAGTCGATTCGGATTAAATGTCTGCTAAATAAATAAATAAATGTTTTAAATAAAAACCTTTCTTATTTCAATTTCTTTCATTGATGTGTGGACTGTAGAAAAATGCTCACAAGGGGGTGCTGTTTCACTTAGCTAGGCAACCTAGGTTTGTGCATTCTCAGTTCAAACATCTTGTACTGGCGGGCATTTTGATGGACAAAAACAAAGCCATTGCACATCTCATTTTCCCAGCAGACTTCTCTGTACCATGCGGAACATTGATTGTAAGTAAGGGCACAAACAAGCGTCTGGGAGAAAACAGCATCTTCACAGAGTAGCGAGGTCTTCTCACATGTTGTTGTGGCGTCAGGGGACGTGGATCTAATGCGGCTCTCCGATTCGAGGCGAAACCCCGGGAGCGGCGCTGGTAACCCGCTCTGCCTGCCAACCCTAGCAGCTGGACACATTTGCATTATCAATCATGCTCTTTGTGAATAATATGTATTAGAGCTTTGCTGCTCCGCAGTGCTTGCATGAGCCAGTTCTGCCTCCAGAGATGATTCGCCTCCCGCTGCCCTAGTGGCATTTGTGCCGTGTGTTTGCCTGTCACCTGCTGTTCTGTGAGAGAGATGTTTTTTTCAGATTCGAGGCTGGATCAAGCTTCAACATTTCCTCTTCAACTTTCAGAGCTTTCTGTACAGGATAAAAGATGCCCCGCCAGCCCGAAAGAGATTGGCAGGCCTTCAATCTTGCATGTACTGTAGTGTAGGATACTGGTCAGTTCTCACGCAAGAGAAAATCTGTCGCTTTCATCTTAAAGCGTTGTTGTTAGTTGCCAAAACATATATGATTATTGATACGGCAAGCTGCTGGCCTCTTATGGAAATTCACATTATGAGTTCTCAATTTTCTCAAGCTGGAAGTGAGATGATAAACCCTACACAAAGGATTAAGTCTTCCCTGAAGTATAGAGCTTTATCAGAGGGGTGAAGGACGGGATTAGAATTTAGATGTACCAACAATGCACGTAATACCTCGAACCGATAGAGATCCAACCCGGCTGAGGTTCACACTCGATAGCAAAATCTGAACTGTGGGACACTCGGGACTTGCCTCTGGTATTTCCAATTTATTAGACATTTCATTTAGAATTTTGTGATTTGGTCATTTTTCGAGGTGAGTACTGAAATGCGAGTGATATCCCACAGTCTCATATAACAGACAAACACGGGTACATACAAACATAAAAACATCTCATCTACCCATCCCTGTTCCTGGGTTTAATACACAGCTGCTCCCCCTTTGCACCCTAACAAAAATCAGGCAATTTCACAGTCAGTGGCATTCTTTTGATCCCATAATCCCTCTGCATGTGTGTACAGTATATGTGACCCTCCCTGCCGGGGAACCTCCGGTTGGGAAGAAGAGCTTTGATTTGAGGTCTTGCCTGAGAAGAACCAAGCCGTGGTGAATGGAGTCCGTGGAGTTTGTAGGAACTCACGCCCCTCATCTGCCACCTCCACTTACAGCTCAGAGCAACACTTGGTGTGTTTGACGGGTACATAAGGACAAAAACATTTCATAAGTCTTGTGTTAAAGCACTCAGTTACTTTTACACTTAATGTTAACATTAGCATAAAAAAATACATAACATTTTCAGCGTTTCTAACCGCATTTGCACATTTATAACAAATTAAACTTTAAGGACAGTTTTTTTTAAGGTCAAGGTTTTATATTACATTTTTGTAAGTATACTTTATGTAGTGTACTAATATCAACACTATTTAAATACTGTTTGGGACTAAATTCACCTACATTTAAGTTTATGAAATTATTACAGTAAGTAAATGTAACTTTTACTACACAGGTACACAATAAGTTACAGTAACATTATGCTTGTTTGTTTGTACTGCAAGTATGCTATACAAATTAACTTGCATGCTGATAGTTTACTATTTCAATACTTGTAAATGTTTTAGTTTATGAAAGTACTGTAAACTTTGAAGCACACTCTGAGTAAACTTTTAGTTTAATAGTTTTTATCCTGTAAGTATACTTGTAAGTTAACCCAACAGTGTACTTATAGTTTACTGTTTATATTAGGCCTATATATTATATTGTTAATATATAAACTTGTGTATTTATAAGGCAGAATGGAAAAAATACTTGAATATCTTACAATAAAAAAGTAAACACAATTACAAGCCAACTATACATACATACTTAATTATAAGTATATCTTGACTCAAGTACATGCCACATTTTCATTTACTTTTCTTCCAATTTAGGTGAAATATACCTACAGTGAGTGCAATTTTAAGTGTATTTCTGAGTAGTACAAAAGGATATTTATTAAATAGACATTTAAAGACTGAAAATACATGTAATATCTAATTTGAAAGAAGTATGCTGATAGCACACTTGAATACAGTTCTTTTTTGTAGAGGCTGTGTGTGAACAGAATATAACTATAAATATGTTCTTGTTGAGTTTCACACTTCATTGTGTTGCTAAATGTGTCAGTAGACAATTAATAACCAAATGCTGCGTATTGCGTTAATTGACCCATCGTTTCCATAATGCATTCGCCTGCTTGCGTCAAATATGTTTATGGTCTTTCACTTCACTGCACACATGTCTCCTTTGTTGTAAATTATGTTTATTTCCTGTAACTCACAAAGAGGTCTTAGTTTGGTCTCTGTGCTATCCAAATGGTGTTTTTCACACAAGATATAAATAAAAACAATTCAAAGTGGCTGTTATATAAGACTTTACGAAAACTTTCCGGTGTATGGAAAGTTGTCATCTTTGTTAGTCACTTGTGCTTTTACTATTAATAGATGCGAGAATAAAAAGTGGCGGTTATCCTTTCGTTCATACATTCTATAGCTGTTGTGTGAACATGACAATTTGACAGAAATCACACCTATTAGTAAACACAGCCGTCAATCCCAAACATGGACCCTGCAAACAGAGCCATTTAAACCATTAAACCAGGACTGGCTTCAAATGAGCCATAAATGTTTAGTACACTTATTTAGCACCACACACACTCGCAGTCACCACGCAGCTCTTATTAGTTTAAATGGCACTCTTCATTAACATGTTGCAAATGGTTTGTCCTCTTTATGTGGAGTGTTTGTAGTGCTAAGGACAATGCATCTAGTGATTGGCAATCAGCACATACAAGAGCCAGGTGTCCTCTGAATGTGTTCGCGTGTTCTGCTCCTCAACAGATGTTTAACAAGGGTTTTCCCTCAAGTACTGGCAGAAGAACGTCATGTAGCGCAAGGCACTGACCTAACTTTTCACTTGTCATTCTAATGCAGCACTTGTAATGCAGCAATTATTTTCACAAAAGGCACCTGTCATAATGACCAACTTATTGAGTGTCTGAATACTTTGTTATATAAAAGACCCACAAACCCTCTTAAAGCCAGCTACGAAATTATGTAGTCCCACAGGTAACACCTGGGGGGAAAACGGCAAAATATATAGTGCATCAATTACACCTAAAAGATAATACACATTCTTATTCTTACATAAGGCCCGTGTGGATGTGTTAAGGAAAGTGCAGGAAACAGTCCCATATGGAGAAACATCACAAATGAGGATATTGTTAATAACTCAATTATACTATATCATTGATAGCTATTAAAGAAGATCATTTTTTTGTAATGTGAAGATGAATTTGTGTAAGGATGCCGTTTTCCAATGTAAACCCATTGCATAGAATATTTCACATTTTCTTTATTATGTATATTTAAGTTCATTTTTAAGTATACGTTTTTGTACTGGTAATAGTATACTATCGGTAGCACACTACTGGGGACAAAATTAGCCACAAAATTGCGCCTACTAAAAGTAAAGTATTTAAAACTTGTTTTCATGGTCTCTATAAATAGCAAGGCTTCTTAAGTTAGACTAATGTTTTGTATATTAAGGACCAAAATAGTATGTGAAAATCATAGCTGATAAATTATTAATTGCAAATAATCGTTTCCAGAATAAACCTTTGTGTTTACATAATATATGTCTGTGCACTGTGCATATAATACTATATTATAACATTAAACAAATATATAAAATCTTAAATTGTATAAATGTTAAATCAAAAAAGTACAAAAATGAAATGGATTGTACTCTATATAGAAATTTTAAGAAACGTCACCAGTTTGATGTTCAACATTAAAAGTCATCATATGAATTAATACCATTTAGAAAATATTAAGAAACGTCACCAGTTTGATGTTCAACATAAAAAGTAATTATATGAATTAATAACATTTAGAAAGTTAAGAGATATTAATGTAATCTTCAGAATCTGTATTGGCATCGGCAGATATCGATATCAGTGGAGACATTTTGTATCTCATCTTTAATAAAAAATAGACTAAAGCTATGCTTACGTTTGCTTTAAAGAAATATAATAATAGCACACACTTGAATAAGCTTATTTATTCTAAAGAAAGTTTTAAAAATAGAACAACATAACCATCATTTTAAGAGGTGGCACCCGTCTATCAGATTGACAGTTATCTAAATGCACCAAAACTTTACTTCCATTTCAGACTAAAGAAAATAACTGCAAAAAGTCTGTTGTGATTTAATCCTTCCTCCTGGCTGTTCCAGCTGGGGTTTTAATCTTGTGCTTCCTTTTGTAAACCTGTTGCAGGCTCGTGAGAAGCGTTGACTGTCCTTCTGTAAGATCCTTGAACGGGTTTTCTAAAATGTCATTAGCCCCCCAGTGGAACGCTTCAATCCTACCACCTCTCCCCAGTTCTGCTTTGCTGCAAACTCTCCCCATCTACCCGTTCCCCAAAAGGCAAACAGCATCTGGTGCAAGGGCAAAGGTACACAGGACAACGTGGCCCCTGCCGACCCCTCGCGTGTCTGATCAGGGGCCAGAAGAGACCCCCGGAGTGTAGCTGTACTCTTGCGTCTGCGCCCGAAAGCCCCTGTGCTGGAGCTTTGGGTAGATTAGCAGTGCTGTTTCCCACTGCAGGGCTTTTGTGCAGCAGCGCCCAGGCGAGGCCAAGCTGTCCATGGCCGCAGGGATGCGCTAATTCCTCTGCAGGTCAGCAGCTCTGCATTTTCAAGTAGCTCCTAAAAGGTCATTTCCGTTGTGGAGCAGCCACGGCCATCGGTGCCTCTGTAAAGTCCTGGTGACTTCCCCAAGGTCGGTTCAGAGATTGAATCAAAGCCTGCGATGATAAACAAATAATTTTATTTATTTATTTTCAGATGGATCTTTGAAGCTGATGGTTGTGTTTTTGCAAGGAAGTTTTGACTGCTTGATGGGTCCTGGAAAAAGGGCTGTATAGTGGGTTGTGCTGTGTTGGGGGAGGGTTGATGTAGTGTGTTTTTGTAAGAGTCTTTGTGATTGAACAAATACTCCAAAGCATTAAAGTGTCATTAGGAGAACATATTTATTTTTCATAAATGCTTGGACCGTTTCCTGCTCTGGTGGTTGCTGAAGATCTTAACATAATGGATGTATGCTGAAAGTTTGCTTTGCTTGTAGTATTTATACTCCGTCCGTCCACCAGACTGATGTCACGAATAATCTTCAGTGCATAAAATAAAATGCCTTGAGAAGAAAATGATGCATTGTATTAAAAAAAATGTTTTTCCTTTGATCAATGCATCTATTAAAACAGTGCTGCAAACACATGTCCTACATCCATTTGATCATTACAGCGCCTGGATGGACAGTAACAGCAAAATTATACAGCATCGCAAAACGCTCGCAACAACAACACAGTGGCAATATCGCTCCGATTTCAATAACGGGTCTCACCAGAATTAGCTGTGCTCCTCAGCAATGAAAGAGATTAATTGTCCCACCACATGTGCAATAATAGCTTGACTCCATGCCCAACCAATTGAGTGTGCAATGGCAATCCACAGAGTAATAGAGGTGATTTGGCAAGCGCTGCCTTGCATACATTGTTCCATAAAGACATCATCCTATGTCGCAGGAGGACTGCCCACGTATTGCCTCAGCAAGGCTTTTGCCAAGGAAGTGGTGTAAATATGAACTGGGACACTGAGTGATCAAACAAAAGTACAGTGGAATGGTCTCTGTCAGCATTGTAAATCTGACCGGGCTTCTCACCAGCACAAGCAATAAACACTGATGAATCTGTAAGATGCACTATAAGTGTTGCCTCTGGCCTAACATTAGCCTTCTGCACATGTAAAAGATAGCCATGATGTCCTTAGAAAGCTGAAAATGTGTATGACAATACACCTGCCCACTCCTGTTTAACAAAGACAATCCATTTATAACGCACACACGTGTCTTCGCATTTATCTCATGTGATACTGTCAATACAGTGAATGAGAGGAAACAATTAGAAACTTGAGACTTAATTCTGAAAATCTGATTTTATGCCTTGGAATAAATGAAAGGAATAAAAACGATTGGGAGATTTTTCCACTTTCTCTCTCCCTGAGGCTGTTTTTGATGTCTTTTATCTTCAGTTAGATGCAGGTGAGGGGCGTCTGATTCCAGATGAATCACATGAAACCCTCCCCCTGCCTTCTATCGTCCAGGATTTAAACCAATCCCTGTGCTCTCCACCACTGGACATCGGCCATGTTCTAATTAAATCCTGCAGGCAGGCTGAGCTCAGACACGTTTTCAACCCATGGTTGGGTCAAACAGAAGATAGAAACTAGAACATGTATATATTTTGGCCAACCATGGGTTAAAACAACCTATCATTTTGGTTTGAAACAACCTAGCATCGGTTAATTTATAACCCAACAGTTGAGTTCATTCCTTTTTGACAACCACGGATTGAAATTTAGCAGAATTTTATTTTGCTATACCGTACGATGAGCATGGAAACTAGTGAAAACTCAAAGTTATTTTTGAACACGGGTGGTGCCAGCTTTACTGCATTAACTTCGATATGCTGAGCTTTTCTCACCTGCAGCCAATGACACCGTACACTTCCATCAGGCCCCATATGCAAATCAATATTAATGGTGATTCATTTACTTGCCATCCCGTGCCAAGCTTAGCTATTAGAAAAAGAGAGCGAGAAAAGTGAAAAATACTCCCATGTTGCGGTTTTTAGGTGCCACCCCTCACCCAGTTTCCAAGGTTGCTATAGAAACTCCCAATCAGAGACTGTGTGCTTGGCGTGGGTTTCGGTGGCGCAGGTGGAATGCATATGGAACAATGGCCCATCTGGGTGTGCCAGTGGCGCCCATTTTAATCACACCGTTTCCACGGTGCTGGCTGATGGAGACGTTGAGTGGGCTGCTGGGAAGCGGCCAGACTTCATCATCGGTGGGCAGAAATGGACCATATAAGGAAGATGTTTCCGTTTTGTTCAGATCCAGAGTTCATTTGAAGGATTCACTCCATTGGTCATCCAAAAAAATTCAATTAAACGGTACACTTGATAATTGTAGTTTTTCCTCCAAAGACTGTCCATTCTTTCTTCTAATCATCCTTCTTTAACTCTTCAAGTGTTTTTCTGCATGTATTTTAGCACGTTCACTGTCAATCTGTTTCTCAACTTTTCTTTATGTTGTATGGAAAACCTCCACTCTAAAACTTCAAACTTGAATTAAACGTAGCTGAGTTTACAACTCCGTGAGTGATAAACATCATGCATCCAAGCAATGGACACAACCCTATACAGCTAATATTAACTTGCTGTGGACTTTGAGAAGAGGTAGGTTTAAAGAATCAATCGTTCAGGGCACCTTATCAATTTAAGCACATTTAGAATGTGAACAGGCCTAGCGCAGGTTAATTAAAAGACAAAAGCCAGGGGGGATGCCTGGCATCTCTCCTGGCCTAAGCCTGTTTGTGCCATGCTGGGGGATGGGGATTTGGGGATAGGAATTTAATATGTCCCCCCAAAACCCCAGTAACCATGTTTCCTATAGATATAAATAAGTCTGCACGTTTTAAGACCGTCAAAGGCTCAGGGGATGTTTTCTTTAGCAATTCTCATTTCTCAGATGCCAATGACCCTAACCCTAACTCTCAACTACTATTGTTGTCAACATTCAATACATTGTGAATGTAGGACTACAATGAGGGGGGAAACACCCAAAATGTTGTGATTAGTGTGCATCAGTATGGGTTATAACGGTATGGAATGGCATTCGGGTGAGAAAACTCTTTCTTCAGTAGGAATTAGGTCAGACATCATGCTTATGCTGGAACATGATTCTCATACACTGTTACCATAAACCAAAATTTATAGTTACATTTTTTTTTACACAAACCCTTAATTTTTCTAAAGAAGAAATGTACTGTATTAAGCCAATGAGGGCTGTCATGATGTCAAATTCTTGTTTAATGAACTTTATTTGGTGTTTTCTCTGTTATTTGGATCACATTTTGTAATGAACAGTGTTTAAATTGGAAAATGATTTAAAGGTATGAAAGTGAAAAGGTGACAATGAAATGGAAAGGCTAATTTAGTACATCTGTTTTCTGTTTATTATTTTAATTGTTATATCGCATTTTCATTGTTACATTACATTTGCTGTTTGCACGTTGTTGTCAGTAGTTTTTGTATTTACAAGTAGTAATTATCAGACCTTTATTAAGATGGCATTCCCCTAAAACCACAGAGCCTATGCATAGGCTACATATATCAAAATATAAAATAAATGGCCTGATAAAAGATCATATCTTTTATACAGTATATACAACTGGGCTGAATTGATTAAATATTTATTTCTTTAAAAAAACATATTGTCCAGACGTCCGTTTGGAAGAAAATGTAAAGAACGGACCTCTTGGAACTTTAATTGAATACCCCTGCTCTAGAGAGACGGATAAAGAGTTTGTACCTATTTTAAATGGATGTAAAATAATTTACAATATTATGACATGTTTAGACCATACCACAATAACTATAATCATGCTTTTTATTGGTCACTCCCTAAACCCAATCAAGTGTCATAAATTACTTTTATGGTTAATGTATGTTCTG
Source organism: Barbatula barbatula (assembly GCF_947034865.1). NCBI lineage: Eukaryota > Metazoa > Chordata > Actinopteri > Cypriniformes > Nemacheilidae > Barbatula > Barbatula barbatula. The sequence continues at coordinate 8,143,484 of NC_136766.1, forward strand.
TTTGTAGCTTTAAAGTCGTAGCCCCCCTTCAAATGCATAACAAAGTTAGGAAACGTTTTTTTAAATTAAATTTAACTAGATTTTATTCAGCTGAAGAAAGAAATATACACATGCAATCAAAAAACAAATAGTAATTTACTTATATTTTGCACACAGTTTTTTAAATTAAGTAAATTATAACAAAAAATTTAGTAAATCCAACTTAGTTGCTTTTTCAGTGCGGCATGATTTATAAGACTTTGGGATGAGTGTGAGTAAATTGAGAACATTTGTTGTTTTCCTGTGAACTATTCTTCTTCACTGCAAAAAATGACTTTCTTACTTAGTCTTTTTTTCTTGTTTTCCAGTAAAAAAGGCCTAAAAATATTAAATCAAGAAGTATTTTCTGGATGAGCAAACTGACCGTAGTATAAATAAGTCTTGTTTTAAGTAAAAAAATATGAAATTTCTGTGAATTTGTGCTTAAAACAAGCAATAAATCTGCAAATGAGCTAAGAAAGATTATCTTGAATTAAGGTTTACTTTTTTTTCCTTCTTGATTCAAATTCTTTTTAGACATTTTTACTGGAAAACAAGAAAAAAAAAACTAAATAAGAAAATCATTTTTTGCAGTGTAAGTGTCCGTTTAAATCCACCTGAAACGCATTTGTTCACTGACAAACAATCTTTTAATTTCTCATCTGATCAGGTAATTTATGTCAAAAGCACCACAAGACACAGGAGAGGCTTGTAGGAACATATACAGGTGTTAAAACATGCATTCAAGCCAAATAGAGCTCATGTGCACAAGCATGTGTGTACATGAGAGTCCCGAGACACATTGCTTTGTGTGTATAGACGCAGGGGGTCTCGAACTACTCAAGTTTTAATTAAGTCCCATATAGCAGGTCTTCCACATAACATCATCACACATACACAACCAATGACATACCCAACAATGCTTCAGCTGCTAATATCACTTACCTGAATGACATATATATAAAAGGTGGGTAGTTTTCAGGTAGTTTTATAGATGTAAATGCATCTCAAAGGTAGTATTTCTAGTCAGACTTTGGAGAAGGTTGCCATAAGGTAAAGTCACACAGGCCTCATGAATAATAACTGTGTGAATGATGCTAATGTGTTAGGTGAGATGTACTGAGAATGTGGGTTCTCATGCCACTGTGATCTTGGTGTGTATATGCCCCGTCTGCCATCTGCAGAAGGGTGGAGGGCCACTGCAGTACAGTGAAGGTATTGTGTGTGTCCTGTCAAGGAGAGGAATTAATTTGTCTGAAATGGAGGGAAAGGATGGGATCCTGAGCTTGAGAAATGTTACTATGTAAAAACTGTTGAATGTGCTGTGCTGTGAGAAGATTTTGAGATTTTCAAATACTTCTGTAAATATTTGATGGTTTGTTTATATTAGATTTTTAACGTGGTTTAAGATGTTTCTTTTTAAAAGATGTTTAGATATTTTAAATTGAATACAATACAAAATACAGTATACTGTCAGTATACTGTATACTTTTGCAACGCTGAAGAAGGAAAGCGTTTTTTTTTCTTAAACGTTCAACACTCTATCTATCTTTCTCATTCTCTTTGGAGTTATAATTTAAACCAGCAAGACTCATTTGTTACAATCTTGGCCATACATTAGACGGAACCACCTACAGACTTGCTGTCACAAGGAAAAAAAAAGCTTTCTGGAAATATTAGAGAAAAAATGCAATGCCGCCAAAGGTTTGGGATTCATTTTTAATACCTGGACTTTCTCAGCCATGAGGGAGTAACATTAATTAATATTTTTTTACTGTTAAACTGACCTTATTCAATTAAACTACACTAGTAATATGTAGTTTATAGCCTATGTTGTATATCCATTTAATAAAAAATGGGTGAAGTCCCATGAAGCGGTAAGAAGAGAAAGTGCTTAAACAAAATGGTGTCGAAATGATGCTTTATATCCAAATGCATGTTTGGACTATTGTTGTGAAATACATTTCACATTTTAAAAATCTTCATACGTGAACAAATAAATAAGAAACTTCAGTCTTTATTAGCTGTACAGTAAATACACAATGCACATGAGTATTTTCTTTTGAACAGATTTTAGATGGAGTGGTGAAGAGAGCCCACTGTTGGCTGGGAATGAGCTTTTAAGGCCATTTCCTGTGAGATACGTCCATCATTGCTCTCCATTTTGCTCCGTTCCCCTTGTCAGCCATTATTCATCACTGTAATGTTATGCTGGGCAGAGCCCCAAAACCTAGACTCGTCATAAGGAAAGAAATGGAGAGAGAGCAAACACCCGACACAAACGCACATTATATGTTGCCGTGGATGGGATGTTGTGTAGGTAAAACCACCTGGAAGGGCTTCGTCTTATTTACATTACATTTACATTTACGCATTTGGCAGACGCTTTTATCCAAAGTGACATATGCGCTTTCAGGCCATACATACATTTTATCGGTTTGTGTGTATATTCCTGGGAAATGAGCCCATGGTTTCTAATGTGCTAGTGTTATGCTTCAAGAATGTTCATCAATGGTCTAGGGTTTTCACTGATATAATATAGGACAAAAGTTAAATAGTTCACCCAAAAATTGAAATTCTTTAGATTCTTCAAGTTTAAAGAATGTTGGTAACCAAACAACATCAACATTTCTTAAAATATCTTCTTTTGTGTTCCACAGGTAAAAGTCACAAACAAGTTTATTCATCACATGAGAGTGAACATATGATGACAGATTGTTTTTATTTGCAAGTAAACTACATGTATCCCTTTATGGAGTCATATAGAAACTCAAGAAATGCATACATTTTATGGTGAACTTAAGATGCAGAAAAACTCAAATCGAATGTTTTTTTAAGGCTGTTGGGTATCGATGCATAATATAAATAAATGAATAATCGAAATAATCAAAGTAATTTAAAAAAATTTGAGTTTCTGGGATAAGAAGAGAAAACACATCATTGACATTGACAACATAGAATGGCCTAAAACTCAATACTTACCATCCTCAAGTTTTGGTAAAGAAGTACTTGCCAACAATAAATGTAAAACGGAAGGTTTCACTTGGGACCTATATATGAACCTAGCCTATAAAACACTTCATAGCTCCACTCCAGGTTTTCACAGCAGCCACCGGTTGGTTCTGTATTGGCCTCTGGGGCTCGGGTAGGAGATGTCCTGTTGGGATGGAGATAGGGGATTGATGGTGATTGTTTTAGCATGTGAGACTGCAGGGGAGGACAGGCCCGACTGCAAACTGCCTGCCTGAGCTGAGGTTAGATAAGGTGAGAGCTTCGGGGCTGGAATGGTTCTTCTGGCCACAAGCCCACCTGTAAATAAAGTTATACTCACACAGGATTCTCTGTCTAGGCCCTTGCTTGGAGTATTTAGAAAGAGCGAACGCTAAAGTTTTCCTTCCTCTCTTGCTTACTTTTAAATTAATTATATTTAGATAAATACCTCTCTGATTTCAATCGGAGATAATTAGGGTTCTTTGTATATCAGAATGAAAATTTGTGTTGCCTTTACACCGTATAGTGGAGAGATATACTGCAGCGCAACCACACGAAACCCACACTAACTAAACCACAAGATTGTCTTATCTACCGCTGAAATGCCGCCAGTGATTCCATTCTCATAATTGACTTGGGCCACAAGCCTGTCCAAATGAATTTTTGTCCCTTCACAATGCACTCTTTCCTCATTATTTATAATTAGCCATATAGTCTTTCTGTTACGACTGAAGGGGTACTGATAGTGATTATGGCAATGATGGTCCATTTTAGAATAGGGTGTTGAACCCAGTACAGACAGAAATTAGATGCATTGTTGTTCAGCATGTCCTCATAAACCTGTATTTATAGATATAATTATGTACAATGTGTTCATAAACATAACATCTTTGTGTGCATTCTGTTGTGCACACAGACTTACAATGAATGCCTTGCTCAAAACTAACTTCACAACTTCAGAGATGCTGTTTGAGGTATTCCAAAAAGTGTCAAAAGACGTTTTATGGACCTACATTTGTACAACAAAATCTGTTGTTTTAGGAATGAAATACCCAAAATTGTATTTGATGAATTAAGATTAGTTAATAAAGTTTATAAAATAAGAAAAACACTATTGTGAATAACAGTTTTCCAAACATTTTTGAGGTCAAGTAGCTTGAGCTTTTTGCAATTTCAAACCAGATAATCGATGGTCTTAAAATTAGGATAAGAGTTTGTCACACAAGTTTGAAGTAAACAAAACTTTACGAGAGACAACATTTTGAAATACGTCTGCAACAATGACAGCAATCAGCCATCATCACCCTGCCACTTACATGTGTCTGACAGTGATCAATGTTATAAAATAAACACAATGAAAATAATTCCTGTATTCTGCTTTAGTTCTTCAACCACATGCCTGTCTTTGACATATCAGTCTTAAATCCCATTTTCCCTGGTGAGCTTCCCTGGGTGGACAAATCTCTGCCTGGATCCACGCGCACAAACTTTCCGCCCACCTTTCTCTGCCTATAATCCAATAGTCAGAACAAGACATTCGACATTACCAGTATTCAGGGATGAATAGAAGATGCCAACCGAGTTTTTTATGTTAATCTGAATATGCAAAACGAGGAAGACTGGCACTGCTGCCAATTTGACAGATGGACAATTAATCCAAACTAGGCATCTTAGCCTGAATAAGAATTGTGGGATCGAAAGCTGGACCAGACTACAGACCACAGCTATGTTTCCCGAGAACGTGGTTTCCCGAGGAAACATAGCCTTAAGAAATGAGTTGACAGGCATGACAGTTCATCCATATGGTTGACCTTAATAACTCTCGGAGTGAAAATAATCATAAAAACATCATATGTGTGACTGCCAGAAAGATAAAAACTCTAAGCATTATAGCGCTAAGCTCTAAATGCACAACCCTTCGGAAAAGTAACCATACGTTTGTTCAAATAAAAAGTGGAGCAAATTTTCATTTGAATTACCATAATTTAAATTAAAACGATAAAAATTCAATAGTAAATTTTAGTATAAAATAGCAGTACATTACATAGTACATTTCTGGTTACGGATTACCAACAAATGAATCCGAAAAATAACTTTCTTCTTGTTGTTTCTATGTTTTCTGATAAATTACACGTAGGAAACGTTATTAGAGCAAACACCTAATGGCAACTAATTAAAGAAATGGCTGTTTTGTTAAAAGTCCTCAGTGAGTTCACATGTTCATCTGATGGTTGAAAGTTGAGTTGTTCACAAGGCGTTTAAGCACGAGCTCTTTAAATACAACTTCGGACTGCTACACTATATAATTCGTAAAGAATTGTTTGTATGATAACCTGGATGGCGGAAGAACTTTACGAGAGCGAGGTAACCACCCACTTACATAAATCCATGATTGACATCTCGATAAAAATTCATTATACAAGCGTTCGTTAAATCTTCGTTAGATTGGTAGCGGAAATACTGTTAAAGCTACTGAATTTACAGTGTTTAACTGGGTGGTTGTTTTCTTATTTGTTGTTATCTGTGGGGAAATCACGTTGTTTAATTTCAGTTACATGCGTTACACCGCCACAAGAGGGCGCTGTTTTGATCACTTGTAATGTGCTTATCATGTACCACATTCGTTTACTTTTCATTAGCTCATCTGAGTTGAGAAGATCAAACGTTCAATGGTGTACGATTTATCCGCCTTACTACTGTTTGAGACAGCAAAACTTTTATCTGTTATGTTTTTTTTGAAATATTTTGATATTTATTTATTTAGGAAACATTGACGGTTATTATCAAATACAAGCCTTAAAAATGCAATAGATGCAATAGAGTAAAGTCTGTCTTGCAAACACAGGTGTAGAATTCTGTTTCTCTTTCCTACCCCATTTTTAAAGAAGTTAATTAGCGATTTATTCTGCGGATATGACAAAAGGATTATTCTCACTTGCCCTGCTGTTAATCAGGACTTTCAAAGCATATTTTTACTCCAAATTCTAGTTATTTTTCAAAACCCTAATCTCTCCTTCCAGATGGTCCTCGTCTCTCTCTAATATAATTGGCTATAAATCTGGTGTGAGTTACAGCCTAACACATTGCAAAGACAGGTGCATGTTTCTGTATTTTTTTCTATAGTCCCTCACTTTCTGTGAAACTACTATGATAACACATGTCCGTTGTAAAGTGAGAAAAAAAATCAATTGCCATACTCCACCATTTTCATGAAGCGACGGCCTTGAATTACAGAATTTTCAATGGCTCGCGTAGCACGGTAGACACGCGTGTCCTTGTATGGTTCACTCCTGTGTGTCAGTGCACCAGTGTTTTCCACATATCTGATAACATATGTCATGAATTAAGGCAGGGGGCGAGAGCAAAGCAACGTTGGCGCTTTTGAAGTGATTGCCATGTTTTGGGGGAACAGGAGAAAAGAGGGCGTGCAAGTGAGGCTACTTAAAGAGATGGAAGGGTATAGCTCAGGGGAACATCAAGCCTGACCCAAGGTTCGTTCTCCACACTTACTCCTCTCAGTGTGTGATTCCTCGCCGAAGCCATCTGGCTCTCTCTCTCTCATTCCCACTCAACATATTGTCATCCCACCACCCCCCCCCCGCTCCCATCCCGCTCTCAAACTCACACCCTCACACCAATCTGTCCCCTACCTACGCCAGCCGGGCATGTGTGCTCACGCTCCTCCGTAGAAGATCCGAACTCCTCTAAACGGTCCCTGTTGCCCTTTTTCCCTCTTCAGTCGCATCGAGGCCGATATCTTCCCTCTGAGCTCTGAATGGCAATGGACCCCATACAACAATCATATGGAGATGTTTGTCGGGAGGGGAGTCTTCTCAATAGCAGCCCCCCACTGGGGAAAAAGACCCTCTCCTGTCTGCCCATTAAAGAGCGTGTGAAATACTTGCAAAGTGTTTGGAGACGTCTTAGCATGCGGAGATGAGAGAAATAAGATCATGCGTATTATATTCTCTCTCCTTTTCAGCTTGCTTGACGTTTGCTTCTCTCTGCTGTTCGGCCTGCTTGGTAATACAAGTTGGGTTTATGGTTTTGCATTAGATATGGAGTATTATGTCAGAGTAATGGGAAGGATTTACTTTTTTGTGCACTTTTTATTATCGATAAAATTATATTTATATACTTTTTAAAGCATCACATGTTGACCTTCCGGAGGTCAATTGCATTCATTGATGATCTCACTATTTGCTAATAAAGAGAGATTAAGAGCTGCTCATCCCATAGCCAGTTGTGGCCATGAATAACAAAAGGTTCTTGCTGGTTCTCTTCCCTAATGGACCTTAGCAAAGGTCTTCTGCTTAGCTATTCATTTCTCTCTTCCTCTGTCCGTTTGCCCCTGTCTCCCGCTGCCTCTTACATCATTTGGTAATCACCGGCCAATCATGACAGATGAGCAGAGAAGCAGAGAGGAAGGCAGCCAATCAGAGGGAGGTGTTTCATGTGCCCTCCTGCATCAGGTCAGCCATATGGGCAGCCTGTGCCACCTTCTGTCTGTGTGTGTATGAGTGAGAGACGTTCAGGTATCGTTGGCCACCAGCTGCAGCGAGATGAAAAGGCATTTGCCAAGAACAAGAATAAATGTTAATGAAACCCAAAGCAGGCCAAACCGAACAGCAAGCTATCATATCTGCATTACATGTGGTGGTGAGGGGTAAAAGCGGGCTTGTGTGATATTTTTTATTTTAATGGTTTACGCCACAGTAAAAAAATCCCAGGGTGGTGTGCCATAAATATTATTTGTAATTTGACTATTTTTGACAAAACATAAGTGATCAATCCAAAATAATTTGCACAATTTTAAATCAAATTTCATATTTGCATACTTTTTTGCTTATCCGTCTTATTTAGATTTGGATAGATATTAATTCAAGTATCTGGATAGATTAAGAAAAATTTCATTTGCTTTCTTTTGAATATGCCCAAACTCGTCCCATCGTTCTCCAAGGTCTCTCACAGCCCAATCACATCGTGCCAGCGGCTATCTCAGTGTCATCAGCCATTGAGCTGGGACCAAGCGCACGCTCGCGATGGCATCAGCATCTGTGTGTGACTCAAGGTTGCCAGGCAACAGTTCTGGACTTTGGTTATAAGTTATATGGGCCAGCATCAACAGTTACCAGTGTCTGCCTTTTAACGTTGAGCTGCGCTAGACACAATAGTGACCCCTGTTGGGCTGGATGCCAATCCATTACAATCAACGATTACTATCTTATCTATTGCATATCAGGCTTCAGCACATTACTGTTAAGTTGACATTTTTTTATGTAAATAATTGTACCGACAAAACCATGGGGGTTTTTTGTAAACAAATTAACCAGTGCTCTTATTGTGACATTTTGTTTTGTATAAAAACAAGTTATTTTCATTTAAGTATCAATCTTGTCTCCGATGTTTCTACAAAAAAGTATTGTAAGAAATAGATAGGACAGCAAAGTTTACACACAATTAACAAACTGCAAGAAAATATTTCATAATAAAATATCTGACTTTTACTAATATGACCACATTTATAGACATTTTTAAGATCTCCATTAAAACTCTGAGATTACCATACAGTCTGGTTCTCTGACAAGCATTTGCTCTCTTTATCTAATCTCATTGCTGTCTGGGAGAAACAATAGCGCTATTAAAGAGATCTCATTTATGATTTTCTGTCCTATGGGTCGGGCCACTCTTGAAAACCTTCTCACAACCACTTAATGCACTAAACCGCTAAATGTATTCAATTCATTCTCCAGGCTAACCGAAGATGACAGCTGATGGGAATATTGGGTATCATTATGAGTTCAGCGCTGTACCGTGCGCTCCCAGCCTTTGAGGTCCAAGACTAATCACTCAACCTTGCGAGAGTCAAAATTCCCAGGCCTTCAAGAGTCCCAAACGCAGCCGCTGTCCCACACACATACGCGCACGGATGCTCCCCCCGGTCCTCCCCTCTGTGCGAACGCACTCTCATCTTAATGAGCGTAGAATTGGAAATCAGGCCTGATTGTTCTTCGAGCGCCTGCCTGGAGGCACGTTAGCGCTGGATGGAGGACTTGGGCCCTGAGAAGTCATACGTTTTTCTCTTGTTTTATTGTGAGCAGATCAGGCTTTACAAAGGGCTTGTTAGCTGGTTCCCCTCCTCCTCTGTCTCTCTCTTTCCTCTTTACCAAGTGGCAGCTGATTATGAATGTGGGGCTGGGGTCCTAATTGAGGAGCTCTTTGGCGAGGGGACGTGCCGCAGAAAGGTTTGGAGATGCCATGGGCCGGGTTTTTTTAGAGCTTCCAGTGGCTCGTCCCTTGACTGTGGCTCATGCTTAATAACACAAAGGCACGTCTAGGAGAGTTCGGTCCACAATGAAGGTGTTTAAGCCTAATGGTCCGGAAGGGGATTGAATTGATACAATTAATTAATGGGTAACGGTCTCTAACGCAAACCAGCAACGACGCACTTTTTCTTAAACGTGCTATTGATTTTAGGGGGGAATGAGGGGTTGAAAAGACCTGAATGGTCAGATTTATGCCAGTTGTTGCTTTGAATTTCCCTTCTGTCCTTGAGAACTGCTCCGGCACACTGTTTCTCTCACGCTGCGACCAGAAGCCAAACCTGAGCGTGCCAAAATCTGAGCTCATTCCATAACTGCATGTATGGTCGAATTTTTTTCTTTTTGAATGTGTGTATATATTTTGTATAGCTGTGACAAAATATAACGTCCACCTCATGAATACTTCTATAGCAAGCCACCGTTCTTAGACGACTAAATCCATGTACAGTTGTGTAATAGATTAAAATTTCCCAGTCGTGTTTGTGGCGCAGTATAGATTAGTCTAGAATCCAAAAATATCCCAGAACCTCCCAAAGAGCCTCATTGAACTGTATTTTTATATAAGCCTGTAAATTCCCACTACAGAGAACACAGGTGGTCTACATATGTCTGTCCAGCAGAGGGCACTCCACATCTCTACATGCAAAGTGGATTTGGTTCTTCCATGCAAACAAACGTTAAAGATAATTTTGCAGTCAGAAATTGCTAATAATAATTTGATATCTCCTGTCTTTTGCTCTCCTGTCTAAAACCAAACCGATGCAAATTCAGTGCTGGTTTGTTGATTGATTTATGTGGTGAGAATATAGAGAGCAGAACATCTTTTTGACAATATGGTCATTATCTAAATGGCACATTTTTTTAATGATGATGAAGAGGTTTTTGTGAAAAACATTTTGTCTGTACATTTTTGTGTGCTACAAATTTAAATGCATGAACTTTAGACATTTGAACGCAATTTGTGAGCTTGGTTACAGTAACATGATCTCCTATAATGGGGCTTTGGGTTTAGGAAAGCAGAAGTTGCAAATGTATTCAAATGTATGGATGAATTTCTGGTGCGCAGTTGTATTGTTAGAACTTTTCTTTTCTCCATTCTCAGTCCTGTTACAAATTCAATGGCTTGGTTAAGCCTGTAAATGATAGTCACTGGTTTAACATCGACTGTCAGCAGACAGGCTCTGATCACAATAGGAATGCTTATTAATGCCAGTTATGTTAACATTTAAATGTTTTTTGTTTTGAAGTTTGAGGGTGGTCTTACAATTGAAGACCACTGCACTGTTTACACAAACACAAATAAATAAACATGCTTATTGGTCCACTCTACAGACAAAAACAGTGCACTCAATAAACATAAACAATAATAAAGACCGTTTCTACCTAACCTATTTAAAGGGATAGTTCACCCCAAAATGAAAATTGTGTCATCGTTTACTCGACCTGTTGTCATTTTAAACCTGTACGACTTTCTTACTTCCGCAAAACACAAATTTTGAAGAATGATGTTCAACAAAAGCCGTTGGTCCTCATTTACTTCTATCGTGTGGACACAAAACCAATGGAAGTCAATGGGGACCAATAGTTTTCTGTTACCAACATTCTTCAAAATATCTGCTGCTTTGTTCTGCAGAAGAAAGAAAGCCATACAGGTTAGAAATGACAAGAGGGTGAGTACATGATGACAGAATGTTCATTTTAGATCCCTTTAAGGGTGTAACCAACCATAACCACAATTTATGAGGTGATTAATATAAGAACATTACAAAGCTAGAACGCTCCTGAGTTGGCTCCTCTCTCTCTCTCCCTCTCCCTCTCCCTCTCTCTCTCTCTCTCTCTCTCTCTCTCTCTCTCTCTCTCTCTCTCAGGTGGACGACAGTGATGGGGGCGTTTTAGGTAGGTCAAAGTTCACCATCAGCAGAACCCTCGTCCGTCCAGTAATGAATTCCCTAGATCGGAATTCTAGGCTCTCCGTTAAGATAAACAATGATTACACCTGGAGGGGAGAGAGCGTGTGTGTGTGTGCGCGCGTGCGCGAACGTGAGTGTGTGTTTAAATCAGCGGCAGGTGCAGAAGCAGATCAGGCCTCATTAGCAGCACCTTCTGCCACAACAGGCCTTCAGCAGATGGGAGTTCCACCCGCGTACACTACCTCACCTCATATGGTATGGGCGTTTGCATGCGTGCGTGCGTGTATTGGGAGGGGGTATTAAAATCAGCCTTTATAAGCTGGTTCTGTACAGAGCGAGGCAGCATCAGTGGATTTGTGGGTTGATCCTGGCTTTCATATGTGCATGATCTGTTTTTACTCAGCAATGTGCTGCAGCATCTAAACCTGGAGGAAAGGGGAAAAGGAATTTTTGTCTGTTCACATGTACAGTATTAACCGGACAGCTTATCTTCTTAATGCTGATGTAAGAGGCCTTCATAAATGTATCAGCAAGTTTAGGAGCTATACAGCACCGAATATCACAAGCATAGCTGTATTTATTTGGTGTTATCGGACTTTTAGAACGGGATTAAGTATCAAATCCAGAAAAAAGGAAATCCTCTATCCTTACATGTTTCATTTAAAATGGGATTAGCAATTAGGTATGCAAGCCAATTTTATAACATTTAAATATGTGACTTTGGACCACAAAACCAACCATAGTGGTGAATTGTTTGAAGTTTCCTTTGTTGTATGGTTTGTTTGGATAGGTTAATTTTTGGCCGAGATGCAACTATTTGAAAATCTGGAATCTGAGGCAGGCCGTTGCTAAGAAGAATGAGGTTGTTTTGAGACTCTCTATTGGCTTACCACTGTAATGACGTTGTGGATAGTAGATGAACCCGAAAGCAGAAATGTTAAGCTTTACATTGATACCCAACTATAGTGGATGATTCTCAAAAAGAGGGTAGCAGCGAGTGAAGTTCACAGGCGTGTTTCCAGCCATTTTATTCATGCATATTTGCGCATTGTTGGGTATGCACAAATATACCCGTGCTACTAATGATTATTATTGTGGTCCAGGGTCACCTATGCATATTAACATATGAGCATATTTAAGATTAAGGTTACAAAAATACTTTATCAGTCACTTACCAGATCTGTTGTTTTGTAATTGAAATGACTGTATGTAAAAGTAATACGATATACAATTATACTGATTAAAGGCAGCAATATCCAACAATATCTAGCTACTAATACAAAACTGTAATGTCAATTTGAAGAAATAAATGATTATGAAAATTATTATTCATCAAATGTATATGAAGAAACCTTTTTCTTGTGCAAACAAGTTTCCCAGTGTTTTTCAATACTTTTTAGCATTCTGCTGTTGAATGCTTAACTTCCCATTAAGAGATCAATCAGATTTTAGATGGGGCCAAACATGTCCCTGTAGCCCCACCCTTAGTTCCACCTATTGCTCCATGGGTATATATCATGGTTTGGGTCTATATGCCTGTGGCATTTCATTATGGCCAGCCTTCTGTGCAAACACATTAATGCCCCCGTTTAAATAGATGCCTGTGCCAGTATGAAATGGAAGACCTCATCAGGTCCTGCCATGTGAAAAAACTGCCAACTGCCTACACAGGCATTTATGCTTATAAAGGCAACATGAGAGGAACAAAGTAATATTATAATAAGTCTAAATACACATGACACGAACATTTTTGGATTTAATCGTTTTTATTATAATCAGTTATCTTCTGTTTCCGTCTAGTTAGATATATATGTTTTCTGAATTTGTCCAAAATGAGCTTCAGTAGAAAAGCCTTGGTGTCAGTAAAACCTTAAAATAGGTTTTAGATTCGACTATTCTCAATTCTGCACTGAGAAAATGCTTTCAAAGCATTTGAATTGCTGCATGAATGTGATCAGAGATTCATCTGTTCCAAATAAGGTCCAACAAATAAAAAAACTTTTGATAGTGACATTTTATTTACAAGTGGTTTAGATAACTGACTAGTGGAATGTCCTGTTGGCAATATTCTTATACAAATGCTTGCTTTAGCTGCTGATTTGGTCAAGATTCCAATAGATTGGTCTGCTGTGGATCAGGATTAGATTCTTACATGGATGTTCTAAAATATCCTTGGTTTTTCTCATTAAATCGCGTTTATGTTTTAGATCACAGATGTCTTGGTATTCTGCTGCAGAATGTCCTGATACAGCTCATAATGAAATGGTCCACATGCCAGTCATTGAAACCATGAGATGTTCCGTGCAGAAAACAGAGATGTGGATCAACTAAATGCTGTAATGCACTACGACTTTTAAAATCTGAACAGTATTATTTTAAACATCATACATTTGTTGACTTTTTGAAAGTTTCAGATAGAAACAGACTAAATTATCAAGACTGGCACAGATTTGTGTCCAGACTGAAAATCTGAGTATTGTATTGCATGCAAGGGAAGATGCGGTGTACAGTATGTAGATAGAAATAGTTAATTACGACTAAAAACATAACACTTCATTATGTAAGGTCTTTATACACCTCTAAAGATATATCTACTCAACACAACTCAACTTTTATTTATACTCTCCTGAACAAAATCTTAAAACCGGGGGAAAAATGACAAGTATTCATATTTTCTCGCTGGTGGATCTTAACCAGGTTGTGAGTACTGCTTCAAAACGCCAAAACAAGAAACAGGAGCAAGAGACAAAAACCAGAGAGGAATTTATTAAAAACTTATTTTAAACTCTTAAAGTTTAAGACCATAGCACCCCAAAAAACCACAACACAAGTAAAAGTGTAAAAAAATTGACTCAGTAGTGAGTATGATCGATTTTGTAAATATCCCTTGCCATCCATCCCTAAATGTTCTCAATGGAATTTGGATCAGGGGAACATGCAGGATTGTCCAAAAGAGTGACGTTATTCTCCAGGAAGAACTCGTTTGTCAGGCAGGCGTTGTGAACTGCTGAAACTGCAGGTCCTGTTGAAAGACCTAGTCATTACCACACAGATGAGGGCCCTCAGTCAAGAGGGATGCCCGCTGAAACATGTCCACATTACCAGCCACCGCTTGACGGCCCTGCACACCCTGAAGCTCCATTTTCCCATTGAAGGATAAAGCACCCCAGATCATGATGGGGCCTCCAACACTGTGCCGCGTTGAAAAAATCTCCAGTGGGATCTCTTTGTCATGCCAGTAACATTGGAAGCCACCAGGACCGTCCAGGTTATATATTTCTCATCAGAGAACCTTTTCCACCTGTCAATGTCTCATGTTTGGTGCTCCCTTGCACTGTAAAAAAGGATTTGAGGATTAAGTTGACTCAACTTATTTTCCTAAGTATATTCAACTAAAATGCTGAGTGTACTTAAGATATTAAGTTTACCTGTGTCCAACTAATCCGTTTAATCAGACTAGTTTATTCAACAAAGATTTCTCAGTTGTCTGAGTGGCATGGAAACCCCGCCCACCGAGCATGTCAGCCGCGCGCGTCACTCACCGTTCACCCCTGCATAATTGCGTCAGGAAACCCTATCAAAAATACACACGGATCACAGGCGACAACGCGCTATAACTGACGAGAAGCTTCCATTTTTTCTGTCAAGGGTTTTTCGTGGTAAGTGCAAATTTATATCTTGTTATTTGTGAAAGTTCCCGTTAAGGTGTTTACAGAACCCTGCACATGTATGTTCCTAGTTTTACGAATAAGCTATTATTTTACTAGTTAATTAGTTCCCCTAATTTTTTATTCAGTTGTGGCCACCTGCAGTATATATATATATATATATATATATATATATATATATATATATATATATACATATATATATATATATATTAGTTACAGTGAAGAGAAGAGAAGTGAACAAAACTTTGTATTTCATTTTCGCCAATTTGTTTGTGATTTTATGAGGTCATCATAACGAGGACATCTTCTCAGTCAGCGGCCCCTGCAAAAACCCCGCGGAGCCTTCACCACAACACAGAACACAGGTGACCATGCGCCGTGGCTGACTTCTATATGAGTTCTTGAGGAAAAATGTATATCCAGATAGTATTTGTAAAAGTCACTGTTAAGCTATACAGAACGCTGAACATGTTCCAGGGTTTGACAAATACGCTTGTCCTCGCCAAGTAAGTTAACGAGCAGAGTTCCGTGAAGTGCCTTCATCGTTTTGCTTCTTTGTGTATGCTCACTTTTATTTTACGGTCGTGGCATCCTGTTATTGAAATATGTCATCCACGGTTTTACTGCATAAAAAATAAGAAGCAGCCTCCGTCTCACACTCTTGCGAAAATGATTTCGGGACGATCAACAGACTGTCATTTGTAACTGTAGTTGCGCCACAATGGAGGCGCTGTTTCTTTATCAGCACCAGTGAGGCGCTGAAGAGTCGCAGAACAAGAGCTATAAGTAGCTTTGTTTCACGGCAGTTTAGGTGAATTCCTTTTCATCAAAGTACGTTCATTTTCTTGAAATTGTAAAACGTGCTGTACATCGTTGTAACGTTTCATAATGTGCAGTTGTTTCATTGAATTATACTGTTCACAACGTGTTCGCCAGTATAAATGCACATGCATGTGATACGAATGACTCGTTTGAACAGGTAAAACTATTCAGTCACTAGCGAATATAAGATTTCAGCGAATCATTTATAGCTCCGTAAACCACAAGAGAACGCAGGATATGAATGAGATTTGCTCATTTAGTAAAACTAAAGGCACTCCCGAAGCAGTCATACTTTCATAACAAAACGCTTGTACTTTATGTGATCCAATGTTGTTTGCCTACTCCTGGCAGAAGGCAAAAATTGGTAGCTCTTTGAGTTTATCGAAATATTTATTTAAACCGTTTGAAAAGGCTGAAATTGAGCAAAAGGACAATACTGTGCAGCAGACATTTACATTTATGCATTTGGCAGACGCTTTTATCCAAAGCGACTTACATTGCATTATTCTATAAATTTATACATGGGTATCTGCCATCCCCTGGGATCACACCCACAACCTTGTATTGTTAACACAATGCTCTTACCACTGAGCTACAGGACAATATTACATTACATACAGCCCTTTAGCTGTTATATATGCACTAACTCAAAAAGTAAATATATACTAGTCTAACTTTGACTTTTCTTTTTCTTCAGATTTGGGCTAGTTCAACAGAGCATCTTGTGATTCGTAGGAAGTGGACCTGCAAGCTCTGCCCATATTCTTCTGCCAACCAACGCAAAATAATAAGGCACTATAAGATAAAAAACAGACACTTCAGTAGATCTTGCCCCTTACCTTGCATCTATAGTGACTGTTTGTGTTCTTTTAAGACACAAGTTGCCCTTAAAAAACATTTGTTACAGCACAAAAAATATCTGCTTCATCAGTTTCAGCCAACTATTACCCACAAATCTCGTGTAATAACGCATAGGTTACAGTGTGAATTGTGCAATTTTTCTGAGCCATGTACTTTGTACATTTGGGAACTCATTTGAAGAATGAGTCTGTTAACTGTCCTTTTAAGCAGTGTCAATTTAATATGAAATGTCAATGTTAAACTTTGCCTTGTAAAGGAAACTAATCTTTTTTCTAACATATATAAGACTAACATATATTTAAAGTACGTGTTCACTTTTAGCAGCACTTAAAGGCAGTAATTTATTTACGTATGCTGTAGTTTAACATGCGTTTGTTACTTAATTTTTCCATAACATGCACATATGAAATGTCAATGTTAAAATATACTTTATAAAAGAAAATTAAAATGAATTAAAATAACATTCTGCTTGTTATTCCATGTCCGGAAGTCATGTTTATGCAGTACTGTTCAACCTGTTGAATTAACTTAACATTCCAAGTAAGATATACTAATTTTGGAAAAAGTAACCTGGCTGCCTTAAAAAGATAAGTTAATTCAACAAGCTGTTTCTTTTATCTAGTTTGCACGACTAATAATTATAAGTGTATGCAACCAGATACTTAGTTTTAACAACTAAACATTTGTTGGTCTTACTAATTTTATGTTCTTTTTACTCCAATTAAGGTTTGCGCAACTTTCTTTTCTTGTTGGTCCAATTGCCACAATTGTTGGTCCAAAAAATATGAAGTTGATAACACTTAACCATTTTAACCCCAACTATTGATTCTTAATTCAAAGAACTCTTAATATGTGTCAACAACTAAAGTTTTTTAGCATACTCAACTCAATATTTTAAGGCAGCCAGGTTACAAATTATTTCAAGTTGAATTAACTTGTTTGTTTTTACAGTGTGCAAATTTCAAACGCCAAGGTCTTTCTTTTGGGTTAAGGACCGCCCTGTGTCTTCACGGACAGCACATCGGATCCATCCGCCCAGTGCAGGTGACTTTCTTTGGGTCTACCACTTGATATTTTTGTCCCATCAGTCTCAGGATCTTTTAAGAAATTGCAATGACTGTCTTACTGCGTTCAACCTTGGCAGCGATGGCACGTTGCGAGAGCCCTTGCTTTTGCAGCTGAACAATCCTGCAATGTTCAAAGACAGAAAGCCTTTTTGCCTCTGCCATCAGGAGATCATTACAGTGTGACTGTCTGAAGAACTAATTTTTGTACAGATTTGAACTTTTGATCAGCTGATGAACAGCCTTTTTGAGTTAATAAATTGCATGCTCTCTGTTTTCTTTTACTCTTGGTCCTGTTTCTTGTATATATATTTTATATTCCTATATGGGGTAGTAATAATTCACGCAAAATATTACATTTAGAATAATATTTACAAGTACAAAATTCTAAAGCTGTTGTCAGCAGCCCCCCGGCGAGCAAAACGAGCGCAGCCAGTCTGAAAATGTTGGCGAGGAACCCAAAACTCCAGTGGAGAAAAAACCTAGGGAGAACCCAGGCCCAGCCAGGGGAACCAGTTCTCCTCTGCCAATATTGCTGCATCTCTCTCTCATCTTCACCTATAGCCGGTGTGTAGTGAGTGCACTGTCACCGTTGTACTGTGGCTGCCATGGCATCATTGAGGTGGATGCTGCACACTGGTGGTGGTTGAGCAGAGACCCCCTCATATGATAGTAAAGCGCTTTGGGTGTACAGCAATACACAATAAAAGCGCTATAAAATTCATTCATCCATTCATCTACACAAGCTCGTATGTAACAATATATTGCATTCCTGTCAATAGATCCTCCAAAAAAATTACACGTTGGACCTTTAAGCAAGCTACAACAAGAAATCGTCTTACTGTAAGGTTGTTGTAGTGTGGTAGGCGGGACGAGAGCCGGGATTCGAGCCCGGTGCATGAGTGATTACGAGCGTCAGCAGTCTTGTATCACGGAGGAGATTGGGAGCATAAAAGGACAAACGACCGGACCGTCAGTGAGAGAGGACCAGGCCTGGATTTTATGTTGTGGTTTGTGTGTGTTTATTTACGTTTGATTTTATTAATTAAAAGTTATTTTATGTTCGCCGGTTCCCGTCTCCTTCCTTTTCTTTTATGGATCTTGTTACAGTTATATTACAATATATATTGTAATGTAACATTACAAAAGGTCTAAACCATTAAGTCCAACAAAGTTGTGTTACAACGATTTTTTCAACCACAGTTAATTAGACAATTATTAGACAGTACTGTAGTTGGCCAAGCAACAATATACAATAGAAGGTGCATTGTTCCTAAGCTCTGCGCTTTTGTGGAATTTTTGACATTGCTGTAACACAGATGGCAGACGAAAAACTGTGGGGAAAAAGAGATCTTTTTAATGAGAGATGTGTAGAGTAAATGAAAAGTCCATCTGCATAAAGTCAGGAACGGTCTTTACTCTCCAGTTTGAAAGAGACATTATTGTATTATTTAATCAACTGTCTGTACTGATTATTAATGTTATCATTCGTTTTCGTAGATTTTTAAATAAATGTTAAAATTTCTAGGTACAAAAGTTGTAAACTATTCTCAATATTTAGAGTTTCATGTGCCTGCATTTGACATCAGTCATGCCACTATTGTTTGTATCAGATGCCAGTAATGATAATGTTGGTATTTCAAATCATCAGTGCATATTTAATGAAACCAAATCCTCCTATTAAGAAGAGCTTTACCTTGTATCATGTTGTCAGGTTCAGTCAGGCAAAAGTTGAGCTGCAGACTGCATAAAGTTTGTGGACAGAGAACAAGATCCAAAGCTTTACTTGGAAAGTGCAAAGTGTCTGTTCTCACCAGTCTGAAAACACATTGGAGTATATTCTGTTGTTAATCAGGACTATGCAGACGTGGCCTCTGCACTTTGTTTCAAATACAGTCTTGCTCGGAGCTCAGATCTGCCTGTGTGTGATGCAGCAGCATGGAATCGCTCTTTAATGGATTAGATCTCCTTGGCTCAAACCATTTATTTTGGCACAACACCATCGTAGTTTTTGGCTTAGAGGGGTCCGTTCCTGACTGAGCTCGGACCTTGGCCAGGTCGAGATGAGAGATGTTGGTGTGTAAATGTGTTGCTGAGCCCGGGGGTTCCCTTTAATCAAAGATGAACATCATTTCCGGGGAAAAGCTTTGACTCGACCACAAATAGACACAGACACAACCTCCAAAATGTGGTTACACTCCGCCATGCTGGTATGCGTGTTAGTTTTTTGGTTGTTTGTTTGTTTGTTTTCATTTCTTTCTCTGATTTCATGTGTGCACCAATTTAAAATAAACATGAAATCAAAATGGAAATATTGATGAAAAAGGAAATGGAATGAATCGTTATAAAATTTTACAATAGCATTCTCCATCCTTGTCCGCTGTGAGCTTTAAGTCATTTCAAAGTGAAATGACCACCATTGAGATGAACAGGAATACTACCAGTCGGGTATTATAACGCATCTTGGCCATGAATCACTCTTTTTCAACCTCTCTCCCAAACCACCTGGCTCCGTTCTGGCATGCATCGCTCATTTTTCATGCTTGATAAAATGACGTCCTGCCATGCATTTCATATGCTGTAAATACGTCCGATTACAGACGTAAAATGTCCTTCAAACAGCGTTTCATGTTAACATAGCGTGACTTAATGATTCTCGCTATGCGTTCTTCTTTCCTGTAAACCCAAAGCTTGTTCACCTGTTTGATCTGTTCTGTTGACACCCAGTATATACAGTATGGCTGGTGTATACACAGAGATTAGTGTTGAAAAGAGAAAGAGAAATCAAATTAAAATAGCACAGCTGCCCTATCAAGCATGGAAGGGGCAGAGGAGACAGTAAGACAGTCTTTCCTTCTCCTGTTTTGCTTTTTCATTCCCTCTTTTCTGTGACCATAACCATGTTGGCCAGCCCTTGGGCTGATACAGGCTTGATCTGCAAAGGCTTCGCATTAAAGGGTTACAGTACATAAAACTCTCTCTTCCACCATGTCTAGCAACTAGCTGTTCCTTCAGGCTTCAGATTACAGTCCAAACAGAATGAGCAGGACAAAATGGCCACTGGCCCTTTATAAGTTCCACTTGAGTTTTGGCCTTCTATTAGCAGATGTATGAGCCTCCCAACCACAGAGCTCTTTCAGTAAGTGTGCGGTGACAGATTGAGCAGTGCTTTGTGTCTTTTGCTGTGTAATTTTTAAAAGAGACCCTTAGGAATTTTCCAGAGTGCGATTGGAGATGTGGTCATTTGAGGATGGTGTAATGGATTGTGGTTTGGCATCGGTCAGAGGGCATATAAAACTGTTTATGGGTCAGACGGTATGGTAAGGAGGAAAGGCCAAATTGTATAGTTCAGTGAAGATCTTAATTAGAAATGGCTGGCATAGTTTTAGTTTTAAAAATGCATATGAAGAGCATAAGACGTCGATTTCTTTCTTGATTGGGATGCAGTGAAGCTATTTTATTACTTCTGCATTTTTGACAAATTGCGGGTGAAGAAAGATGATGTTCCTGAAGAAGGATAATTTTCTCACACAAAAAACATAGTAGAACTGATCTGTTAACAAGTCTATTTATTATACAAATTTTCATTTGATCTACATTTCAAGATGTTTTGTGGTCATTCCAGTCCAGTGTCTGTTGAATTTCAACAAAATCAAACCTCAGGCAAATCTCCGAGTCCTGACAGCATGACAAGATGTCACGAAAACTGTGATAAAAATCCAGGTCATCAAAAAGAAATTTGTAAATTATTCCTAAATACACATACTTTTGCATTGCTGAAAAGTTAATATGAACTTGTTTTCTTTCCAGTATTTCAGTTCTGAAAAATGCGATTATCTTTTCTGTTATTTTGACCTGTTCCAAATAAATGCATATAAAACAATGTTTTATTTCAAATTTCATAGAAATATTATAAGTAGTTTACAAAATGAACGCATACTTCACAACTTCTTCCTGGTGGAACATTCTTCCTAATGCGGTCCAGTCAACCACATCTCTCACAACCTTCAAAACACAACTAAAAACCCATCTCTTGAAAAACAGACAAATGAAAAACAAATAGTACAACAACCCTCTTCTCTCAACAGGTAGTGATCTAGCTTTTGTTAAAACTAGAAACTTTGTATTAGCACCTTGCATTGCTCTTGTATGACATATAGCTTATTGCTCCCCGAACTCTTTGTAAGTCGCTTTGGATAAAAGCGTCTGCTAATGACTAAATGTAAATGTACTTATGAATAGTAGATTCAGAAAACTTAAAATAATTTTGCAATGGTCTCTTTTTTTTAAATGCTTATGTTAAGGAACATTTACGTAATTTGTTTGTGGAAAACATTCTGTTTACACAAGTTAATGTAAAAAGAAACTAGTACATACTGTATATACCACCCAGATTAGGGCCTAAATGTACATCACAGATCAAGCTACAATGACTAAAGTTTCGATTCTCCTAAACATGTGGAACTAATGGAATGATCTGCTGCACAAAAACCCGCTAACATCTTTTCTTTTCCTTCCATCATTTTCCTTTTTTATTTTCACATGTGAATGGTGATACTTTATTTTTCCACAGAGAAGATCGATAAAGCTAGTGTTTCACATGCTGTGGTGAATTGTGTAATACTGAAGACAGTTGCAGAAAAGCACACCGTCTGTTTTTCCAACCTATTCTGGATGCACTTAAAACAATTTGCCTTTTTTCAGAAAATGAAAAAAAAGAGAACTGGCAACTGTACATGTTTGGTGTACGAGACATATAATAACTTATAAAAGTAGGTGCATATGGGTGTTAATCCATACATTGTACTTTTTCTTTAATGATGTCCATGACATGTAAACTGCATTCAACATCCTCTTTTTATCTTATCCATGTTTTCTTTATGAAAATGTGGAGAAAAAGACATAAGACGTTATTAAGACCACAGAAGACAGGCTTCTGTTAGGGTTGTGAGCAAATGAAAAGAAACAGACACACATATGGGACATTTTCTTAGTCCTCAAACATGCGCTTAAGCCAGATTCACACACCATATGGGAGTGGGTGAGAGTGTGGACGCTCCTAACGCATTCTGAACACTCCATCCAAGAGCCCATTAGTGAGCCAAGATCATTCTGGGCTCGCTCGGGTTCTACCACGAACTCACGAAAGCCAAGGTTACACTCCACTTACGTCTCGCAGCACCTTTGTGCTGTTTGTCTTTCATTTTGGAGATCGCCTTTTGAGTGCACAGTATACTGTATGCTCACGGAGAAAGGAATAAAGACTAATAATGTTCTGTACTGCATGTTATGAAAATTTTAGTGTAGTTTATCGCTGTATGGCTCCCTGAACTCTTGAACTCCCTGCTAAATGACTAAACAATATTGCACGTGTTATTGCTTTTGGAAGATATAAGTGGTCATGTTTGTTGTTAAGTGCATATTGGAGTAAAATAGTCTGGATTTTCTCCAGAAGTGTGATATACAGTGGGTTCCAATTATCTGAAAGCTCAATTTTCTGAGTTAACAATTTTTTATTATATGATTAGCATAACAATTTGACTGAAATTACAAATTAATGAACATTTATTTCAGATATTTATTTTCAGCACACACTTAAGCTGGCATGAATTCTGTGTGTAATGATTCTTGTTACATAAATGGAAGCAAGAAAAAAGAAAATGTTTTCAAATGTTTTGAAAATAAAAAAAAATATTTTCTGCTATTTAATTTTTTATCATAACTTCTTTAACTTATGTATTGATTTATGTATTTTCAGGATAAAATTATGATTTTGTTTATGTGATCTCACATTTTCAGACCCCACTGTATCTAAATGAGGAAAGGGGGCTTTTAAAGGTCAAGTGTATGAAATTTAGCTGAGTTTTTATAAAGTATTTACAAAATACTCTCTTTAGAGAAGTTTGTCTGTTTAGGGCTAGAAACAACATGAAGTATTCCATGCAAGGGGACCTACGGTGTATGTAGAATCAGAATTACTCATTCTAAGGTCATAAAGCTTTATGACGTTAAGTCTTTTTACACCTCGGAAGACATAGTTATGTATATTATATTGCATTTCTGTCAATAGATCCTACAAAAACTATCCTACTGCACCTTTAAACAACTCTCTGAATCTGATGTTGTCTGACCATTAACCTAACTGTCGTGACACCAATCTCACCTAAACTGGTCCCTGTTCTCCTTTTATAACTTGGGTGTAAAGAAGAGTATTAAATTATAGTTTTCAAAAGGGAGGGACCTTCAAAACATTATGATGCAGCGCACTTCGCAGGAGACTGTTCCAGGTTTCTGGAACCAATTACCAACCGAAGAGCGAGTCAGAGTTGGTTTAAGGTGAACTGTAATACATACAGTACAGTAAGAGTAGCTTTGCAGCAAAAAGAATGATGGGAGTTGTCTTACAGTACATGGACCTTATATGATTCCTTTAGAATGGATAGTCCAACTGACCAAAGACTATAAGTACTGTATATGCATAAGCATTCTCAAACACTGCCGAAAGAGAGATTCCAACACGAGTAAATGCATGAGCCCATCAGCGATACCTATCTCTCTCCATCCACCCTGAGGTTTCTTTGGGAGAGTATGTAATCAGTGGCTTTCTGTTTGTGGTTTTCAAAGCACGGGTGTGCAGTCTTCCTAACGCCTCTACTCCTTGTGGTTTAGTATTAATACCACATGCACAGGCGCTCGGCTGGACAAACCTCTGCAGGGATCTCTCACCCACTCCCTCTCTCTCTCTCTCTCTCTCTCTCTGTAGGAACACAACGCCATCCTGTGAACCCCACAACCTGACAGCCATAATGCAGGGGCCTTCAAGGTCCAACATGTGGCTGCATTTGCAGGCGTGCTCCATTACCTCTTTTTCGCTTCCTTTCTCCATTTGTCTTTCTCCCCGCTCCTATGCAGGATTGATGTGGGTCATTATTAAATCACCTACAGTAAGCTATAGGGGAAAGTAACGTGAGGCTGTGCTTCACAGGATTTGTTAAAGTGGAGTATAAAACCGTAGATTTAAATGTTTGCCATTTTAGACTACAGTAGAGGTCTTCACGGGTCCACAAAGGTGGACCCGAAGAGACCCTTGATTGTGCTACACAGACCCGACCCGGACCCGTCCAATATTTTGAAAGTTGGACTTGAACCCGTTAAGACCCGAGAAATGTACTACACGGACCTGAAGTAATAGGATTTGGACCTGGACCCGGCTAACCAGTAAAAATATAGACCCAAACCCATACGGTTCCCGGGTGGGGTCTCGGGTCCTCAGGTCCCTGGGCCTCCGTGAAGACATCTAGACTACAGTAAATAGTATAGTGGGCAAGTGTGCGGCCTACAGTTAAACAAACTTTACGGTAATCCAAAAGTGTGCTCGGTTACATTGTGTTACGTCCATAAAATGAACCGAAGTTTAAAATTGTATAATCTATGGTATTCAAGTGTCGGGCATTTTATTGGATATGAGAATGAAAATTTTTTGTATAAAAAAGCAATACGTGTTTACATCTATCTAGTTTGTTACACGGGCATCGTGTTGAAAGGCAACAAGCAGCAGGGTCCTGGCGTGATTAGAACAGCCAAGACTAAAGGCCCGACCGCTGGCTACTGCACTCGCTGTTTTTGTGCCATGTGTTTAAATCCGAGCTCTCTGCTTTCAATTACAACACAGACAAAACAAGCATGGAACAAATGTCATTTTTTCTGTAGACTGAAAAGGTTTTTTTATTTTATTTGTTCATATGGTACAAGTTTGTTTCTTTTTTCCAAAATTGAACATCTTTACATGGTAATGGTGTAACGGTTTGATCCAAGTGTGGTTCAGGGTGGTTAAGCTTAAATTATTATAAAAATAGGAAAGAGGGTAAAATATGATGAAAAACATTTGTAAAACTGATAGAGAAGGCATGCATACAGTACAAAAATAAATGGAAAACAACTTGAGCTAAACTGATCCTTTTATAGCAATTAAACCAGGTGTTCATTTTCAATGTGTGAAAGATGAAGTACAAACAAATAAATTGTCTCAGAAACTGTATGATATTAAAGACTCTGTTTAATATTTTATGTAAAAAGTGGAAGAGAAGATAAAGGCGTTCGAACATGTCACGCACATGACATTCACGATATACCATAAGATGTTAATGGTATTTTCGTCAATATATCACACCGCTGAAGCCAAATGAGGTGCTGCTAAAGTCTCTAAATAGGTGTTGATCACCATATGAATCAATTCTCCAGAACCCTGCGCTCCAGCAGTCAGTGACTCGTTCTCATGAACACATGTCTAGGTGCACATATGCACACTGACACATTCTGGATGGACCACAGATGTATGTTCGCGCTGCAAACTGCTGCAAAATAAGTTTATTACAAACACGACATCCTTTTGTTTCCTCGCTTGAAAATCCTCTCACATTCTGCTTCACATATTGTTAGAAGGACACCTGAGCTTCATGATATAGAAATCATTATGGTAACTTGGACAGGACTAAAGTTATTAGGTACTTGTTTTAATATGTGAATAGTTATTCTAGGCGTATGTGATAAATGTGAAATGTAGTTCGTGAAGATGGTAAAACACAATCTGGGGCTAGTTTCATAATTCTGGAGAAACTACTTAATCCAAGCTTGTAAATGTCCACATCCTCCGAGTTGTCAGCGAATCACGTCAACTGTGATGTTAACACTACATCCATAACATAATCAAACTATTTGATATTCATCATAAATTTCGCTCACATCGCCTCTAAAAAATACTTTAATATTGCTAATTAATTGGTTTATTGGTTAAATCTGTGGCAAGACCAGATCTTTTTTCTCTATTATTTCACACAACACCATGACAAAGTCAGGTGACAGATAGAGAGTGATCACAGGTGCGTGGTTCGCCCACAAATGAATGGGTATGACATCTGGCACTGGGTTGTACTATTAGCGCCAAAGGCGTCTGCATGCGTCAGGGACTGCGGAGCAGCAATCATGTGTCTGACTCTCTTTAGATATGTAGATTCATGAGTTTATGTGGTGGAAGGCAGAGAACTGGAAACTGTGCATTCACACACAGGCTTTAGTAGATTCAAATTCAATGCCTGCACTTTTTTTACTATAAAAGCAAACATACTCTAAGAATTACTGTATGCCCCTTTTGTTTGAATGGAATGGCATGGCATGGCATGGCATGGCATGGCATGGCATGGCATGGCATGGCATGGCATGGCATTGAATGGAATAGAATAGAATAGAATAGAATAGAATAGATCAAATATCTATCCATGTTGGTAGTATGTGTTTGGGTTGTAACAGATACTTAAGATTTTAAAAATGTATATTAGTGAATGTTAAAAAGCATAAATGAAATTGAATAATGCTCTAGATATAGTTTTCCTTGTTTTTATTTTGTATTAATAAATGGAATTTCATTGTAAAACGGTTAATGCATTAAAAACTATTATAGAACAGTCACAAGGTAGTTCATTCTTTAAAAGAAAAAAAACACAGACATCGGGTTTTAGCACTTGAGCAATTGGGCAACAGTTTTCTCTGACACATAATTTTCTGTAACTTCACTTTGTCTGCTTTATGTACATGGCTTAATTGTATTAAAACAGAAGTTGGCTGCCCAACATAAAGCATAATTACTGAACATATTTCTCATCGTGGGAGCAAACAGAGGTAACGCAATATGTGGGTGACAGTGTATATAACTGGAGTTATTCATCACGCAATTAGGTGGACGTGAAAGCCAATTTCCTCTTTACCAACTGTCACATTTACTCAAACTGCGTTGCGTCTACGAGCGCATTCCATTTCCCGCCCCGCCTATCCGCCAAATCTATCAAAACAATAATGAACAATAATTGGGGCGCGCGCCAATGGATGAAAGAAAACGCGACAAAACGAATGACGAGAAGAGAAACGCGTACTGTAGCGCTTAATTTTTTGGCGTTGTTGGGAATATTTGATGTTTCATACGTGGAGGAAGGGGAGCCATCGCTCGCCAAGAGCTGAGCTGTTGCCAGGCGCTGTTTCAGCCAACCTCCAAACAGCAGGTGACCCTCGCGCCACTCAGCTCTGACCAGCGCTCGCACCTGCAGCTCATTACGCCGCTCGAGGCACTTAATGCAGCGCAGGTGGGAAGGAGTTTCGCAGGAGAAAACACGAATTTGCGTTACAAACACAAACACGCACCTGTCAACACGTACGTATAGACTCATTTAAACACTCTCACGCACACTGAATGTTTACACGCACGCACTTCTGTGTTTATGGGCCCACTGTCGTGCATAAGACATAAATATGAGCTCTCATCAAAATATACATAACACACAAATACGCTTTTGCTTGAAAGTAATACACAACGCAGTGATGGGTTTAATTCAGCCATATTTGTTCTCATATGCTCATTCAGTGCATGTCAATTTCTCTTTAGAAATCTGAGGAAACTAGGTAATCTAGGAATGCATTTTGCAGTCAGCAATGTCTGATGTATGTCCATTTGAAATTTGTCATAGCAGATAACAATTATTTCAGTTTTTCCCCTATTCTATACTGTAAGCTGCTAATTTCACCAAAAACAGTCAAATCGGTCTAACCATGTACTTCTCCATAAAAACTACGAGTAAATTATGGTTACCGTAGCAAATTGAATTACTGAATAATTGTGGAAGACACACAGTGGGCCCAATGAACGAAGCACAGCATCCTCCAGATCAGTAAATGGCTGTGTCTGCCGAAGTGGCTGTGACTTCAGCATTATAATGATGAAATGTATTCATCTGCTGCGTCTCTCGTATTTTTCCACTGAAGACGCAGTGGGTCATCCGAAGCCAGGAGAATAATCTTCCCCACAAATGCTTCTCTGTAACAGCAAACCTTGCGGTGACATCTGCTTTAACTTAACACAAACACCCCAGCACTTAATAAAGCAGCGACGGATTGTTGTATTGGGGATGAGAAAATGAATGTCTGTTGGAAGGAGTGCGGGAGGATTTCTTTCTCTCCTTACCATGTGAACCTCCTTCAAGAAGATCTCTCAGATGCGAGGAAGAAAAAGAGTGAGTCACTACGCGGCCTGTTTTACATTTGTTTGTGGATAAGAATCTACAACAAATCTAGCAGACGAAAAACTCTAGACAAAAACCCGTCCTACTCATCCCATACGCAAACATAATTGAAAGATCAGTCGCATATGGCTGTCGTTGCAGGCACAAGCAGGCGGTTGTTTGGTTTTGGCTCTCACAACTCAACATCGCTGATCTAGTCTTATTTGGTCTATTGATGTACTGTAGCAAAATACGGTTGGAACATGACAAGGCCCAGCCTGTTCTGTGCCTATTGTGTTTTGATTCCATTATAATGACTCAATCAATTCATTTCAGGCCGACTGCCTTGTCTCTAAGATGGATTAGTTGCGTCTGAGGAAGATGAAGATATTGTGTGGGGGGAAAATAGGACTCTGAGATTGTCAGAGATGTGACCACCAATCTGAGGAAGATAAACAGAACTGTTACATCTTCATAATCAAATCTTAGAGGGCTTTCCACCATTGTGCCGAATCGTTCTCGTTGCTTAATCGTTCCACTCCGTTCCGATCCATGCCAGCCGGCATGTAGTGTTTCATTTTCCACTGCAGTGCTGATAACGGAAATCTTTAGAATGTTATTACAAACGCGCCACGCACTGCCTTGGTAACACAAGAGACTGAGCTATAACATCTCTGCACGAGAACGGCACGTTCCAAGCCGAGATCAATTTGTAATCGTGCCGTGTCGAACCAGGCTCACGTGGAAACATAACTGTAACCGTTCCAGACCATGCTTAGAACGGTTTGGTGCGACGGTGGAAAAGCGCTCTAATATCGGTGAAAGTCTCAACCCTTATACACTAACGCATGCAGACTGTCAGTTCTTATTTGACTTACCACTTTGACTCTGCACAGGTAACCTAATCCACAGCTATTTCCCTGCCCATCGCAGCTGCTTGATTTCCCCTTCACTGTCATCACAATGAACCCAGTCAGGGTCCATTTGGAATGTGATTTATGCACTAAAATGGCCGCTGTGATTTGTGAGGTTACATACTTTGAATGTTTGAGGTTTTTGAGACCTGCAAAAAGAAATGTAAACTGCACTTCTGTGTAACTGTGGTAATTGAATTACATGTATGCATTTGGCAGATTGAAATGTATATATTTTAGCATTATGTGTGTTCCTCTAACCGACAACCTAGGAGCAACATTTTCTGCAAAGTTGGAATTTGTGTGATAAATATATTTGGGACCAGCCTTAAAACAAGGCTGGCCCCAACATATTTATTGATCTGGTGTTACTATACATCTCATTTTCGTATTTTTCAGGTGTAAATACATTTGACAACTTCTGGTAGGTTGCAGCTGCTGATACATAATTATATTTGTACGAATATCAAAATCCCTTAACATGCGGTTTTCTTTTCTTTTTATTTAAATGATTTCCTCATCCAGCATTCAGTATTTCCTTGCTGCTGATGCACAATTTCTTCATAGGGGTTTTGATCAAGCATCCCAGCACCTCATCGCCAAAAGGCCTGTTGTATATTTACAACGCCTCACTGAAGCTGTGTAAAAGAAGCTAAGGGTTTATATTGTGAGAAATACCCTCTCCAACTCCTCGCTTGGCTAACAGCTAAATGTTCTCAACTGAGTCTGTGGAATGTCTTAGGAATCATAAATCAAGGCCCTGATAGAAACTTGGCAGTCACAGTGGCAGCACTGCTCCAATGTAATGTTACATTTAAACAGACTTAAGGTGAGCTTCAGTGTTTAGAGCTGTGGTTCTTAACCAGCAGTACATGTATCACCGTATACTTCAATAAATAAGGCATTCAGTGTGGGTTTGCCCAATGTTAAAGACGTCACTGACAACAGAACATTACGCCACGTGCAGTCAGTAATGTGGTGGCGGAGAAAAACAGGGTTGGAAAAGCATAGTTTAGCGATTACTCAACAGTTCTATTAAGGGATGGATACGTAAAAGTGATGAGGTATAATTTGATCGAATGGTAACTGAAAGTTCCCCTGTCTTGCATGTCCCTGCACTTCTCAGCCACCCATACTGCGTACGCAAGATCCACATTCCTACAGAACATAATTACTATGATCATAGCGGGGATACACACACTTTTCCATGTCAGCATCTGCTGTCTTTCATCTCCACGTCGCTCCTATTTATGGTTTACGTGCATGCTGCGCTACACCTCCAGCAGACACGCACCATACAGAAATCCCCGTCCGAACAAAGCATTTCCACACGCTGAAGGAGAAACCCAAGGCTATGCAAGAATGATGCTGTGGGAGTCTGTGAGGGTGAGATCTATTGAATAGCGAGTCACGGCTCAATATGAAGTTTGTTTGTTGCCTTCCTTGTCTGTGGCATATGCAAATTGTGCGAGCGGGAGGGGTGCGTGTGTGTGTTTTAGTGGGGTTGGTCTGTGGGAAAGTGAAGGAGCTAATCCTGAGTGTTCACAGGGGAGGAGTGGACCATTCACTCGCCCCCCGCTCCGGTGGCCCACCCCACCACTACAACTCACTGCACGCCACTTCTCAAGACAAGGACGTTGTTTTCTCTTTGTATCAAAGTCCCCTTTCACCCCACTCTCCCCCCATACACACAAAAATACTTTAATGCTGAACACCTGTTCCCGTGCACACACATCGCGCCGATGCGCAGACATGATAAAATCCCACGCTCCCATCCGACATGCACAACACAAACACTCTTCATGGGTAAATTAGCAGAGTTTAATAATACACCGAATCTGTAAAGGAACATGAATGAATATTATTAATCTAAACTGTCAACCATTTTATGGGATTTCATTTTTCTACACGCTCATAAATCATAAATCAGACAAATTAATTGGTTCATTGATGAATATGTTTGTTAGTCAATGTGGCATCCAGTCACCATCTGAAGCCGCACATGAAAGTGTTGTCTGGTAAAGACAAAGAACATATTAGTGTAGAACTGTAGGCACCTAAAAATAATTCCCTGTCAGGTCTGTGTGAAAATAACTTTATACTCGCGTCCAGCCTTTTACAGTTAATGTAAAATGGGGGTACCATCAAGCCTTTGCCTTGTGTTTCATGCTAGGCACATGCAGGATCTGAAATCATGAACTCATTCACTCCCCATTGAAACATTTCAGTCTATATGGGAAATAAAATAAATTAATAACATCTTTGTAACTTATGAATTGTAAACCAGAAAAGTTCATGTTCTCACAGTTTGTCACATTTAGTGTATTTCAGATGATAATAAAGAGAAATAAAAACAACTGCTTGTCATATTTATTTACGGTTGTGTTTGTTATTTAATTCAAATTTATTTATAATGCTTTTCACAATTCTGCATTGTTGCAAAGCAGCTTCACACTATAAATACATATTAATATATACAGTAGAGACAGAATAAAGTATAGATAAATATTTTTTTGATTATTTATATAAAACACTACTTTCACATTTACTTAATCTGTTTGTTGATGGTTACTTTAAAAAGAAATAAGCACACACATGCATTCTTGCACTCTTAAAAATATTAATTCTGTTGAACAGAAAGAAATATATTTGTTATATATATATATATAACAGCTGAAATTTCTGGGAAAAATGTTTTTCTTTTGTTCTGTTAAAAACATTTATATTTTGAAGGATTTAGGAAAGAAAACAGTTCTGGGGCACCCATTTTCATTTTTCATACTATGGGACTCAATGATGTCACTTGGGGTGGGGGGGGGGTCGAGTAATTCATGACATAATTTTCATTTTTTTGGTGGAGTATCCCTTTAAATCAACCCAAAAAATGTTTACCTGTATTTGGCCCAACAATGGTTTGAAACAACCCAGCATAGATTCATTTACAACCCAACGGTTGGATTCATCAGTGCAGACTGCATTGTGGGAATAAAAGAGTGAATAAATGTATAGAACGAAGTTCATTTAGGTTTTGTACACCAACACAAAACTGAGCTATATAGAAGATAGGAGGTGGTTTTGGACACAACTCAAGTCTTAAGAGAGTAGTTCATATCAAAGTTACCATTGACTTTCCATAGTAATTAAGTTATTCCTCCTAGGGAAAGTCGATGGGGAATTATTTATTAAGTGAGCTACTCCTTTTAGTGGCTCCCCCAAAATCAAATGCAGGGACCCAGAATCTTCCTATACAGCACTTCTGCTTAACCAACATTATCAGTCTGATGTCTCTTCAAAGTCATCAAATAACCAACAGCTTTCACAGGAAAAATAAACCTTTGGAAAATATGTGGGACACTCTTAGAGCCAAAACCCTACAGACTTCAGCCGCACTATTGAAACCAGATGTTTACTTAACTGGCCAATTTTGATAAATGGTGTAATGATAACCATTTTGCATTGGGGTAATTTTATATCAGCGCAGCACCACATTGTTTTTGTTTCGCAGCCAAACAAACTGTGTTTGTGCCCACGGCCAGGTGCCGGATTCGACCTAATTGATAAGCAGACTGCAGGACTATAGTTTTCATGTTCTTCCAAAATGGCCTCCACAAAAGCCTAAACTTATTGTCTTGTTATTCTCAGGCGTGTGTGAACTGCGGGATTAGAGAGATGCTGTGCTATGACACAAAGTTCATTTAACAGTGCTTATCTTGTGGACACAGTTGTGGGAATTTCAGCTTCTGCAGGCATTGTTGTGTGTGTGCATTGCATATGTTAGAAGTTCAAACAGGAAATGACATCAGCAGTTTATCTACGCATATATCTTTGTTTTGACTTGTGTAAATGCAATAATTGAACGAGAGCACAGAAATTGAACTATTTTCCACTGGGTTTTAAGATATACTAAGTTCCATTAAAACTCTTGAGGCACACAGTGAATGATTGTGATATAACATTTTCAGTGTGATTATGTTTCCCACCCAAGCTATATGGACATTTTTAGTACATACAAACAGTACTCCAATTTCATAGCTGACCACTGATATATTACTTCTGCAAGTAAATTATTCGAAGATCAGCAACGAGAAAGCAATGAATCCAGGTGACAGTTGCTTTGTAGCATAGCTCATTTTATTGTTTAAACAGTTTTGCATAGGAAATATATCCACTTCCAGTAATTGACTGCAGTAAAAACAGCTGCTAGCAGTATAGGCTGGATATAACAGTAACAATCACAAAAAAGTCAAGCGTTATTTACACTCATTTTTTTACCTTGTGGCAATTTTAGCCCCTGCACCAAATGCAACCAGCTTGAAGGCAGTGCATACTGTTTATAGCTGAAAACTCAAAAGGTCGAAATCAACAGAAGAAAACAAAACAGTAAAATAACAAGGCCTTCACTATACAGCTCGACTGAAGGACACCTGCTTTTCATAAATTGTGAGTAAAAACACAAAGACTTGATAACGTGTTCTATAATGTACATTCAGAACATACATTAATATTTGCATACAACTGCTGCATTTCCACAATCACTACGAAAACTGTTACAACATTTGTTGGTGTTAGTGTTGTTGTTGTCATGTTACAAACACAATACCACTGAGATTGCAGTGGGCATAAAAGTGCCACAAGACCCCCCCACCCTCCCCCCTTCCAAAAAGAAATAAAAACCAACTCTGCTGTGGAGCTGGCAATCATTTTTTTGTCATCTATTGTAGTACTAAGTGTAGTCTAGAGAAACACACTGCCCAACTATTACTTTACCTCATTGAAATAGAGACTGGGGCATCCCATTTGACTAAAATATCAAAAATTTAACAAAGCACAAAAACACAAAACAAACACAGGACCAAAAAAAAGCAGAAACATATGGGGGGGAAAGAAATGGGAAGAGGCATCCCACAGATTCTGTTTGGATTGAAGATTGAGTTTGTTTGTTTTATCGTATCCCCAAAAGAAAATTCAATGTTTTTCTTTATTTCTTTATTTACAAGGGAAAGTCCACTGAGCTGAAACAGGCACTGCTTGAAATCTTTTATCTTTTCTTCTGTTTTTGGTAAACATCATATAATTTGCTGGTTTTAAAAATGCTCCTGTTCAATGATCATTCATGCGGCTGTTAATGCCCTAATATTAGAAATATGAGAGTAGATATGGACCAAACTGTCCTACTGCCTTTCCCTGTGTAACGGAGGTAACACCTGCACACACAGAACAGATGAAAACAGACATTGCATGAGCTCCACTGGTTCTCCTTGCATATATACACACACACATGTAGGCTTCACAAGGACCATGATCATGGCTTTCATGAACTTCACCACGCCACAAATGTATCATCTTGCTGCTTTTTATACCTAATTTCTAAATTTCTAAATTCCGCAACCAATACTATAAAGATAAGCCCTTTGAACAAAAAAAGAAATTGCTATCTGTACCCCAATATAAGGTATAAATTGACAATCGAGTCACGCCTCAAAACATCGTATGGTGAGGGGAAGTGCTATGAGCTACCATGACAACACTCAGTCCCACAAGATAAAAACACTCGGGCTAATAAGAGCTTCATAGCTAGCGCTACGTAATCCACACAACAAACAATGTGCCAATGAAGGGGGTAGTGGGAACTGCAGAAAGTGCAAATGCTCAGCTGTTTATTTTCTCCGTGATGGCAACATGAATAAGACATCTGTGAGTCTACACAAAGGCTTCTGGGAGCCCTACGTACCGAGCCTGCCCTGAATACTACACGTCGAATGCGTCCAGCATTCCCAATCCCTTCCCACAGCAGACACTTGTAAACACTGCAGAATGGAGGTGCCAACGTGGCATCTTGCAGAAAATTCCCAGCAAGCAAATTCTGTACATCGTATGGTGGGTCAGCCTCTAGTGATGGGGAAAATAACGCATGCTTTATTTTGCACAAAACAGTAGAACAATTTTTTATGTCATACGCGACATTACCCTGGTAGTTGTTGTTGGGAGACTCAGATCAGGTGCCTTTATTCTAAAGTGACTAGGAGTTACCCAACTCAGGAAAAAACGACCCTACTTAACACAAATTGAAACATTAATTCTTGTCCCGTTTTCATTATCACATAATCACATCACACACACTCTATGGCCACACTAACAAAACAACACTTCAAACATTTATGAAATGTCTCAAGGATCCAAGTAAATCCACACGAAATACAACAAAAGACCTTCATCATTTTGTTTTAAACATTTACAGTCCCACGCGGGAATTTACTCCACTTTAAAAGTACAGGAAAATAAAATGAAGAATGACATATTCCACCTCTCTTATTTAATGGACAGCTGGAAAGTTCTAAACTCAAGACATTTTTTGTTTTTACTAAAAAATATGGACATCATTTAAATTCACGATTACAAGGTTTTTTTACAAACTGGGAAAGAAAAGGAATTTTACAGTGTACACACTTTTGTTAACCAGGCAGGCATTTCAATAGAAAGACCCTTAACTACTCTCCTCGTGAGTCACCCTCGCACTCTCGGACTGATTCATCTACACACGCACACATTTCACGAAGCTGCCAGAGCAGATTTGATCCCATTACGACGACTATCAAAAACTATTGCTATTACCACAGCCATCGAGATGGCCCCTACCTACGGCCTCCTTCACGGTTTCCAACTCGCCCTAAAACACGAGAATGACTCTACGACCCTGACACGCTCACCACTGCGGGAGGAAATGCACTTGAGTGGCCTTGCCAATGGCCAGAAGGCTGCAAAGCACTTAATTTTTCAAGAACGTAAAACAACAAAAAGACGGAACAGTGCACATTGAACGGGGCGACTTGATTCTAGTACGAAAAAACCGACGAAAAGTTGATAAAGAACAAGGAGAGATTCAGCTTGACTTGAGCATCTTTTTAATGGACTGAACCGATCCTTAGTAATAGGGGGATATTACATGAAACAAAGTTTTGAAAAGTTTGTTAACATTTATGCTTATAGTGCCCTGTGAAACAAATGCCTGAGTTTTGTTGTATTGAAAGGGCACTATGGCTTGTGATTGCCTGTATGCTGTAGGTGCAAAACTGGGTTTCGTTGATCCGTCAGACCATAAGAGCACTACGTCATTCCCTTTTAACAAAGTCTATAGCTTGTAAAACCTAAAATACCTATAAAACATTTCTACCAATGTTTAAACCAATTTTCCCCATGGGGGTTGTTTGTCTACAAAAGACAATCTCAATAAGGCTGTAAATTAGAGCACTTCATAGGGAAGAATAAGAAACAGTGATGTTTTCTGATTGTGACACAATTAACACGCACAAACTTGCATTATGGTGATTGTAGCGCATTTTATAACAAGTCACTTGTTCGGGAAAATTTAAGGCATCTACTTGGGAATTGCATATAGCTACATTGTTAAGTGGAAAGGGAGAACTGGGGTGAGAAATATATGGTGGGAAAATGCACTAACAGTAGGGCAGCATTTCATACTGTACCCTCAATGTGTTAGCCAAAGTGCGCGTCTTTCACTCGTGATTGTCGCTCTCAAGTCAAGCTGTCTCCCTTATGAAAGTTGTTTTATTATGTGAGTCAAACTAGCACCCCGGGGTCGAAGGTTGAAAAAGGAGTTTGTAGTCACAGTAGACGAATCAGTGACTTTGCAGCCATATTAGACCAAAGGGTGCATTCTCTGCAGACATGCTTCAAAGTGTAGGAAAAAAGTCCTCCCCTTATTGAGAATACTCAACAAAATGACTCGAACCACCTTTCGGTACACTCAAGGGAAAAAATACCTTGTCGCACACTGCATAGAAAGCTGTTCCCACTTTGGTCAAATACGAAAAAAGGAAAACAACAACAACAACAACAACAACAACAACAGCAACAGCACAACATCAACAAAATAAATGTTTACACTATTTGTATTTCTGTACTAGCTTCTAATAATCCACATAGCTAAAAGCACTACCTACATAGGCAAAACTTGGTATTGCATAATTCTTATAAATCTTGACCCCGCCCTCCCCAATAATGACTGGAAGATGGAAAAACAAACAAACGATTAAAACAGAATCAAAAAAGAAAACCACCAAAATACTGAATAATGCTGAATGTTGATTATAAAGTTTAGAACAGCAACTATACAAAGCCTCGATATGCACTGTAAATGTGAGATAAAGTAGTAAATGAAGCTAAAAATCAACAATGTCACAAATTCATCCAGAGTACAAAATATTTCTTATCATAAAAATTTTACTTTTTTCCTAAAACGGTAATAAATGCAGCAAAAACAAGTGTAGTGATGTTCTCTATAGTCGAAGGCAAGGCACGTAACGTGGACTATATACTTTCGTGCAAATTAAGATTACTGGAAAGATTAATTCTATAAATATGTCTGATTGGAGAGGCGATGGCATTGAGAATGCCGGGAGCAATCATTGATTTCTGGGACTGCGGCTTTTGTGAACTACCAAAAAAAGAGGATGTGAAATAAGCACCTTGAGACCTCGCCTCAACTCGCAGGTTAGTGTTAAAATGAGCACACATAACACACATACACATCTCGTCTTAAATTACCAGACCAGCCTGCTTCCCTATTGTTTCTCATGATATCAAAGTGTAAACAGTAGCTTTAGAAGCTAACAGCCAACTAAACATGCATACTAGTTCGGTAGGTATATGTCAAAATAAGCCATTTTATACACGCCGTGTGTTCGCGTCTTTTTTACCCTACTTAAGTTTTCTTTTCAATAAATTAAAGAAAAAAAACTACCCACATGTTTGGGTACGGCTCAACATAAGTGCTGTATTGTTTATGTTCAGTTTTGCTCAGGTAAACGTTCACTGTCCATCTCATTCATCTAACCTTAGCTTTCCCTAGAGTCCCGAATCCCAAATTTTTTATATTTACGTTTTTAAGTTCATTTTAAAACATTTTCTCCCCATTCCTTTAGAGTCTTAGGGCAGACAGACTGTGATAGCTTCCCTTCAGTAAAATCATTTAAATTGCACTTGCCTCTTATGAGATATTGACTTTTTGTCTAAAAATCCTTTTCAAAGGAAATATCAAAAAAACTAAAAAGGGGTTATATTTCATACTTAGCAATATAAGTTTTTTTCTTTCATTGAAGAAAAAACCTTTTCAGAGTTTTTAACTCTTTAGAGAAAATTCTAACCTTTACCTTAAAAGGAAATAAGTACAAGATTGACAAGATTTAAAAGATTTTGCACCATGGTCAAATGAAACTTTCGAGGAAAATATGAAAATAGAGACATTCAGTTCATTGAAAATTGATCCTATGGGCTTGTAACGAATAGGATGAGCCTCTGTTTGATCAAAGTTTGTGTGAATTGCAGCCTGCTTTTCAAACCGTCCAGCAAGCCAGCCCTTCCGTGGCCACCCCATCTAAATAATTTCATAAACCAAGACTAGTAATCGTGACGTAAGAACGAGAGAAACACTACGAGAGACTAGCATGTCATGCATATACAGTAAGGCATCTAAAGTTTGTATGGTCACAGTATCTCAGTTTAGGGGCCTCTTGACACAATGACTGACTGGTGTGGAGAGAGGCTCATGTCACAAGAGAACGCTTTGACCCCACTCACTCTACCGCTCTAAGCCAATGTCCTTTAGAGGGTGGGGCAAATGTCCAGGTCGATTGTATAAGTGCTGCTTGCTGGTTTGTCCGAGGACCCCATCACTTCTGGGCTCCGCTTCTAGGCCCCCTTCAATTGCTTGATTCCGCCTGCAGGAGGGGCTCACCAATGATGTTTATGCTGTAATTCTGGACATTTGTTGGCAGAATCGGAGTCCCGTTCGACACTTGGAATGGAATTAAGCTCGCCCAGGTACCAGGACTGTAGAAACACAGAGGAGAGAGGGAATGTACGGGTTACTATTATGATCCACTTATGCGGATTTGGGAAAAAATGTATAACTCTAGTTCATATTGTTTGGTTACCAACATTCTTTAAAATATCTTCTTTTGTGTTCTGCATCAGACAGTAAGTCAATACAGGTTTGAATGACATGTGGGTGAGAAAATGATAACAGAATGTTCATTCTTTAAAGTATTCTTAGAAAGTCATAAAAAGAATAGCACAATATGGAGTCTTATGTATCATAACACATCAAGTATTTGTTGCATCATATGCAGTGTCTATAATTATACTTCTCTGGATTAATACACACATTTTGTACGATTATATACCTGTTTTTCTTTTTCTTGAAAAGTTACACTGGATTAAAGCATCTGCTAAACAAATAAATGTAAAGGAATAAAACGCATCAATACATGTCATTACAATTCTGAATCAGTAAATGAAAAAGTTGTATCAGGTCTAGACTTTTCCCCACCCTCCTTTTAAAACAGATCCTTTCACACACAATCGTGCAAAATAATACGTTCGGCATCGTGTCAGGGAACAGGATATCCCAGAGAAACAAAGCGCTCATAGTGCAAACGCACGGGGGAAGTTTCCCCAAGAGCATGCGCTCATCCCCACCCCCTGCAGCTGACACCCAGTTTCTGATCAATAGCGTTAAAGCGTCTCCAGAACTTTCCTATCTGCATTCAGCACATGCTAACTGCACAACAACACAAGTCTGTTAATTGCGAGCTGTGGTGCGAATCTTGGATGCAAAAACGTCAGGGCGCACAAACAGCATGTTGTTCCCTTGGGGAAGAACGGGGGGGGGACTGAATGGTGCGTACATGTGTCAAATAATTAGGGAGGCCAGAAACCAGAGCCCCGGTGTGGCCCCCCTTCCTCCGAGTCTGAAATACCTGTCTCACCCAATCACCAAACACAATCTTTCTGCTTGCAGATTACAGACCGCACTCCTGCTCTGTCAACAGTGGCCGGCGCACACAGCCTCCCTTTGTTTTTCTCCCTCTTGATTCTTTATCCCCACCCCGAAAAGAAAAGGGAGAGGGTTGAGAGGGGGTGATGGGCTGATTGAAGAAAGGAGACTGTGCGGAAAGACACTTTTCCCTGGGATCACTGGTTTGGGTGCAGGTGCGAGCCTTTAGAGGGCTTTTCTTTTGGAGTTTGTTGTTTGTTTTCCGAGGGGGCTAAAGCCGACGGCTGGTGAGGGACAGGGACCCGGCGGATGTGGAACAGTGACTTTATTCTTCTAGAGGCGGCCTGGGGTGACACTGCTGCCTGTTGCCTTGAGAGCAGCTAATGATTCAGTCTGAGTTTTATACAAATCACTCGCAGCCAAAGGCTGAAATCTTACACCCGGTGATACAAGGGTCGCACACAGAGTCAGACTTTACATAAAAAAGCCAGAAACCGGGTGAGAAAGTTGCTCTATATAAAGAAAACAAAAATAGACGGACACAGAATTGAAATGCACTGCACTCTCTCTTAAGAGTTAAAGAGAATATGCGCAGAAGTAACGGGTACGGTTCTTTCCTCCCTCCACAGTCCTCATTTACCCTTTAATACTGATCCTGCGCTTACCCTTTCCTCTCCCTTCGAGAAATCACCTAACAGGAAATGAGAGATTAAGGGTTTCAGAGATGTGGACGACAGCCTTGGATTTAATCAGACTCGAGACACTATTTCAGGGATTTATGACTTGACTTGATAAACTTTAAAGTACTTGCGACATAACTCTGACTTTCTTGCAATTACCTGTGACTTGAGCTTACGACGTCAGACCAGTCATTTGTTCAGATGTCATGCAGTGATTTGTAAGGACACCATTAAAAGAGATAACCATTCAATTATCAAAAATTATAGATTGAAAACTACAGCAAAACATATAACGACCATCTATGTAAAATCTAGCAGCATAAATATTATAGAAAGTGCAACTTTTTTTCTTCTTTTTTGATATGAGATACAGTATTAATGACATCAGTTAGTTCTAAGATCTATGAACAAATTGTTTTTAATATTTCCTATATATTATTTCATATTATATTCATAAACTGTCAAAGTGGAAGAACCGATTTTGCCAGCCAAAACCTGTTCACAAATGTAAACTCATTACTCAACCAAGTTTATTTAAAAATAAAAGCAAGCTAAGACAATCATACAGAATATGCAAGTGGTTTCTTAGTGCACAGTGTGTTCACTATGCAGTGGGAATACGGTAACATAAATGTAACTTACAATACTATACCGGTAGAAGTATCACAATACCAGAAACTATCACAATACTGTGCCATGTTTATAATCTAATTCTACAAAATATATTTTACTGTGCAGTTAAATTTTATCTTAACTTGCTAATGAAAAAGAGCACAAAATAAAAAAACTGCATAGTATTAGTTTTTCTATTCCTTTCTGTCTCTACCATTAACCACTTGCACTGGGAATAACTAACAGCCCAGCAAAGACAGCCCGCCCCTCAGCCTGTAAACCACCCCATGTACTGTGCCTCTGATGGATTGTCATGGGGCGGGTGCTACCCTTTTCCCCCAGTTCAAGTCTTATGTTACCTACTGTCTGGTTTCCCCTGGTTACCAGACACCTAAAGTTGTGATTCCCCCAATCACTAGGGTGATGGTTGTTACACGGGACAAAGGGAAGAGAAACAAACAACTTTCCCCACTCTAGGATTCTTTCAACAGATCTCTTCCCGCCAGCTGCTTACGGGTCTCTCCTCTGGGTACAGGAACTAGCATGGGTCTGCTTCCTTTTGGGATCAGATGTTCAATTAGATTATCTTATGCCATCTTAATGGATTGCTGACCCATTTCCTGTAAGATGGCAAGAAGCAGGACTGACTGCAATTCAATTTGGGTTGAGCCGTGGACTGGCATGCATCGCACTGCATCACAGTAGCTTTTCTTGTGCATGCAAGCAACAAATCACATTTCCATAAGCCAATGACTTCAAGTCAACTCTGCACTTGGACTACACTTCATCTGCAGTAAATGTCTTACTTTCTCACTACGTTCTGCCTAAAACGCTCCTCTAATCTGTCAAGGCAAGCTGTTTTTTATTTGTTTACAAGTCAGACAGTTTTACGTCATGCCTCAGATGAGCATACACTGCATCTGTTTGGATAGATTCATCAAACCTATCTACAGTGTTGGGTTGTTCTCAGGGGGTTTCTGTGAGACCCCATTTGCTGGGTTCTTCTCAGGGTCCCCTGGATATTGTTGACACGTTTGTTAAAAAATATAAAGGTCTGTTCACACGGACAGTTCCTTTGAATTTTAGCAGGACGAGACACAAGAAGGTCAGCATTAGTTCAGACAGCGCATGCCGCACTACCATCATTAATAAAAACCTTACTCCAGCTTTCAGCTTACGAAACAGAAGAAAACTGATTGGCGAGCCTGCCAAGTTTTTCTAAGATTTACAGTACTTAGAAAATTAGTTTTAGTGAATATTTTTGTATTTGATAAAATCTGGGTTTGATCTATCAGTAACTAAATGTTAAAAATGAGCCACTGCTTGATGTTGGTTATGAAATCTCATTGTGTAATGCAGGAGAAACAGTACAGGGTTAGCCCTCGTCAGGTTACATTTTTTCCCTTGTACTCCGTGTGGTCTATTAAGAGGCCAGAGAAAGGGGTGGAATGAAAACAGGGGCCTGTGTGCCTGTTGCCTGCAGAAAGAGGTAAGAGTGTGTTTAGTGTTGCTCTGTCTCTCCACACTACTGCGGTGAGGAAGTGCTGAGCAAGACCTTTCCAGCAGCCGCTGCAGAGAGGTGCAGAGCAAACGTGGGACTGAAAGAGACGGGATGTGGCTCAAGGACAAAGCTCACGCTAAGCCCATCTTCTGCATCGGCTGTATGCACTTCATGTTAAAGTATACACTGCAGTGAGTTTTACTATACTAGAAATGTACTTTGTCGAACAGATGCATCAAAATATCATTTATGAAGAACATTCATGTAAATGTACAGTGTGCCCTGAAAGCGTTTGGACACTTAAGATACACTTAAAACCAAGTAGTATCTATAAAAATGATACTAGATGTTTTTTCGGAAGAGAGCGATTGAAAATTAACAGTCTTGACTGCCGCTATAAAAAAGGCAAGCTTAGCGGTGACCTTTGCAAACATACAGCTCTCTGCTGTTTGTGAACCTCAGAGTTCTGCTCTTTCCCAACAGTAATCATCTTCCTAACTGCCGTTCTTTCAATGAGATAAGGATGTTAACCATTAATATGTCTGATTTTGTTCTGATCCTTATTCTGGAGGACTAATCTAAGAGAAACATCAAGACAGGCTAAACAATGTGGTGCTTATCATATTCTGTCACACAAATCTTAAATAAGACCAGTAGCGTTTGTGTGACAGCCTGAAAAAGGTTTGAAAGTTACACTTATATAACGTTTGAAAAAGAGAAATGGAAATGAAACATTTGGAAATAAAATGTAAATCTGGTAATTAAAATAATCATAGTCTTCGTATCTTTAAATTCAATAACAGACATTAATGGCCAAATACACTTTGCTTATGTTTGTTTTTCTTGCAATGAGTGAAAAAACATAATAAAAAAGATTCTTAGGACTGAGTTGGAGCAGTTGTTGGACTATTGCAGAAACAGTAACACTTAATGGAGAGGTGGGTTGAAAATAAAGGAAACTTTTACCTTTGCCAAGAAATCCCCAAAGTCTCCTCTGAGCCATATGACCTGATGTTTTGATTCACGGGCCAGTCACAAATCCTCAGCTGTCAATCAAACACCTCTCAGTCAGACAACTGGGCTAGCACAACGGCAACTAACACACATTTAGCATGCAACAAAACCTGCAGCTCTAGACTCATCTCAACACATATTCTTACATTTATCTGATGTTAATCTAACATTACTAGAGACATAAAACGCATTACTAATGCTCAGGATTAAAAGATTATGGATTACAGATTATATTTTTAATCATACGTTCATATGTCATAGGTTGGGATATATGTTATATGTTAAACACAATTAGATTCTATTTAAACTTCAGAAAGTTAAAAATGAAAAAGGCAGTCGTCATGTGTGGCATGCAATACCATTAGTGGTCTAAATATTAATCATCCTGAAAGCAAAAGAAGAGGTTAGTATACAAAAAATGGGGGCTGGGTTACACGAAGATTATTCATTTATCCCAGAATGCATTGGAATGGGAGGAAGCTCATGCATTCCAAGTGGTGCATGCAGTTACGGTCACTTCACTGCTGTTAGGTATTTTTATAGCAGCCTGTTTTCATTGAAGCATTACATGAATCATGCTATTTGAGAGACTGATTTTAGTCTATCAAGTTAAACTATTCTCTAAC
The DNA here is from genome assembly GCF_947034865.1 of Barbatula barbatula. NCBI lineage: Eukaryota > Metazoa > Chordata > Actinopteri > Cypriniformes > Nemacheilidae > Barbatula > Barbatula barbatula. The sequence continues at coordinate 8,188,331 of NC_136766.1, forward strand.
TGGTTACAAGTATTGTTGTTTTTCTTTTGAAGATGTCAATGTAAAAATAAAACAAATAAATAGCACATTTTCACAGAATGGAACAGATATGCACACATACAGTACACACACACATGCAACAAGCTGTATGCATGACAGTGTAAGAAACAAAAATGTGTAATGTCTTGCATAACAAAATGTAATAAACCTACTCGCGCACACGAAAACGTAAGTTTACAGTAAACGCCGAAAGCAATTAAATCCGTACGCATTTTCGAACTTTCCATTTCGCTAATGCACAGTGTTTTCAGCAACGGCACACTCCAGACGCACAAGTTGCACAAATACTTTCATCAGGAACCTTCGCTCTCTGAGTATTCAATCCCACTTAGTCCCTGTCAATTGCTCTAGCCATTTCTGGAAAGCACCTGTACGCTCCCAAATAAAAATCCATTTCCATCGCAATAAATCTAGCAAGTTGAATAATTGATTTTCTATATTTACTTCAAAGATGCTTTAGTGCTCTCCCAGAGAGTTACTGGCAGCTGAAATACAGAATGCCCAGAGTGAAAGCACATCAATTAGTCAAACTCTGAATGGGAACTTACAGGAAGTTCACTGCTAGCTTGGTGGCCCTGTCATGGGTGTTGTGGCTCTATATTAAAATATACTAGGTAACTAGCAAGAAAAATAATGTCAATGATGTGACGCACACAAATCACATAACAGAGGCTAAGAAACCAACAAATTCATTTGAATAAAAATGTTAAGTGGTGTTCTGTTGTACGTGCTTTACAGTGGGAGTAATGTAAAAGTATGTGAAGTATTTTCACACTGCTATGTGCGGATATCCACCTCCGTCAGTACTGCCAGCTCTTCTTTAACAAACTCCACTAGTAAGCGTGATACAGTATTTGTGTGTGTTCTCCGGCGACCTGAATCCAGAAAACAATGGCCGTGGGGCAAAGTCGAGGTCAGCTATCAGACTGTTTTGGTAGTGCACATTCCTTCATCCTGTTTTGGTCGACCCCACACTCTGAAAAAACACACTAATACAATACATGCTGAAAAGGTCCTGGATGCGCTCTACTGCCTGTATCCTTAGTGTATAAGGTCACCAATCTCACCGAGCAGTTCGATGGACGATTTAAGCTCTTTGGGTTTACATTTACATTTATCCATTTGGCAGACACTTTTATCGAGAGCGACTTACAAGTAGTTAGGTATTTAAAGGTATAGTCTAACCAAAAACGACCCAGTTTTTTTATCATTTACCCTCATGTCATTTCAAACATGTTTGACTTTCTTCTGCAGAACAGAAAAGAAAATATTTTGAAGAAAGTTGGTCACCAAACAACATTGAAGCACATTGACATGCACTTTATGGACACAAAACCAAATTTTAGTTTTCCACAGAAGAAAGTAAACTTTTTAATTGACATGAAGTTGCATCAATTATTTTTGTTATTTTGAAGAATTTTGGTAAAACAAAACCGTTGGTCCCCATTGACTTGCATTGGTTTTGTGTCCATATAAGTCAATGGGGACCACCGTTTTTTGTTTACCAACATTCTTCAAAATATCTTCTTGCAGAAGAAAGACAATCATACAGGTTTGCAAATTGTGAGTCAATGATTTTGGGGGTTAACTTTAAGGCGAAATATCCCTTCAAGCACAAAATGTAATAACTAGCTTTAGCAAACTGTACAGCATACAATTTGTTTGCACTTACATTCATTTATACAAACACCTAAATATTATACAGTGAAATAAACTGCTACTTGTTTTAAGAAATAGTTTTTTCTTCATTTTTTGTTGTTGCTTATTTGGTAGCTGCATTGTGTTGTCGTCATGGGTTGGATTCCCAGTAAATGCTAATTAAATGCTAAAAATCATGCTAAGTCACTTAATAAAAGCGATAATGTAAACTGCTAAATGGCACACTAAAACCATGCCACACACGGTATCTCTACATTAAAGAAGTAATAGCTTGACCCCCGGCATCAAGCCTGACGTCAGCGGTTAGCTGCACATTCCAGGTCCTGCCGCTCACAGGTGCCATCTGTCACTGTCACTACCAGATCACAGAGGTGTGCGTCAGCATGGAAAGCACCTTCACAGCTGTGTACTGCTTAAGCAGGTTAGCACTGGACTGTGATCACTGTGATCACAGATCATGGCTCTGGGAGAGGGACGGGGGCAGAATGGAAACACCGGAAGAAAAAGGAAGGGCCCCTGGGGAGACAGGCTAATGAAATCTACTCCTCACTGGTGTTTTCACAAACACCTCGCACAGGGGTATCAGTCCAGAGCAGGTGCTGTCGGGGTTGTGTGCATGAATGCTCATCTGTCATTTCCCCCGTGTGATTGGGTTAGGAGTAAGTAGTGAATGAGCTTGATTTAACAACAGTGCAATTGTGAAATGTATACTATGAGGACATCTGTCTGTCATTTGTCTGCTGTCTGCATTTCTGTCTGTCATGTACACCCAAATGTGCGTATCCAGTTATTATTTTTAATTCATACCACAAACGCGTTGAAGAAAGCAATCATAATAATAACAACGTTGATTCATGTTTCAATATCCCAACAAGATTGTAAGATTGTGTACAACAACCACATTACAATTTAGTACACCCGAAATGTGAATTCTTTCATAATTTATTCACCTTCATGTATTCCAAAACTGTACAACTTACTTTCTTATGCAGAACAGAAAAGATGATTATTTGAATAATGTCGGTAACCAAACATCACTGGACCCCGTTGACTTTCATTGTATGGACACAAAGCCATTTTTCAAAATATCTTCTTTTGTATTCCACAGCAGAAAGAGTCATTCAGGTTTTCAGTGATGTGAGGGTGAATAAATGACCGGGTTTTTATTTTATCCCTTTACATAGCTACATTTATACATTGACATGCATACAGCACCTAAAGCATTCTGGGATACTGTATATTTTTTCAGCCTTACCATAAACACACTGTAAAGGGTATGGCCTCGTCTCTGTTCCGCAGTGTCTACAATCAGGATGAATTGTCTTTATGGCTTATCGCAGGAAACTGTCCATTACGCTAATGGCCTCAATCCCAAAGCTGCCACTTCAGAGGGCCATATCATACAGCTCTCCAAACATGCACCATCATATGTCATGCGCCGCCAACAACAGACAACAAGCACATTAAATGAAAGACCCAGCGCCACAAATCACGAGCAGCGATGTCTCGCATAGGGCCGATGAGCATAAAGATGGTTCTTTTAAATTAAATAAGCTTAAACCATTGCTGTGAGACCAATAGGAGTGATTATGTATGTATGGCCACACCCGCTTGATTTACAGACTCCAGTATATGGCTAAAGAGACGCTGTGAATGTTTATGTAATGGAGTCATTACAGTGAGGCCGCGTTTGAGCATATACAGAGACCCTCTCGATGCATTTTAGAAGCATTTAAGTGCTTACGAGATAGCGAGAGAGGAAAAACAAAGAAATACAAGAGATACAGAGAGAGGAGAAAAGCATGGACTTGAGAGAACAGAAAGAACCCCGCTGAGCGTCTGAAGCGTTCTCAGTTTCCAGACAGTCAGGCTGAGCTGGAGGCCTCACCCTGCCCAGCAGCATGCTGGGAAAGGAGCGCAATGGCTCTGTAAGGTGATGCCACGGCGACGACTGTAATCCATACGCCCCAAACGTCACACAGCACGCTCTGACAAAAGCCCAGCAGGGGAACACAGGTGTCAATACGTCTCATAATATCCAATGATAAATCACCCAGAATAAAAGCTAGGCGACATTATTTACCGCCGGCTCAATGGCTGCAGGTTAACACGGGTCAGGCCTTGCTATACAAATCTCTCTTTCGAGGATAAACAAAAGCTTTGTCTAATATAAACATGATGGATGGTTGATACAGTATATCATCCTGTCTCCATCTGATCCCTCTCTCTGTTAAAGGAACTACAACTAAAACAAAAGGCATTAAGCAAAGTGGCTAAGTCGCTAGTGAGGACCACGCTAGAAATACGGCAGGTGCCGGGCCAGCATCTGCTAAAACGCATCGTAATGAACATCCATCCATCTCTACATGCACTCCATCCACCCATCTCTTGCTTTTATCGATACATCACTCCCCTCATTAAGTCTAATGATCAATTGTATTAATCTACTAACCAATTTCCCCGTAGGCATCTTTATAAAATCCTTCTCAAAGTAATTAGTCCCATGTTTTTTAAAAGAGCCAATCTGAAGTAACCTCCCTGGTGGTGAGCTGTGCATTTTGTGGCACCGTCCAACTATGCCAAACCAGAGAGCAATAAAAGGGAGTCTTGCCATTACTGTAACTCAGGAGCGGAGCAGGAGAAAACCACTAATTATGATGTCGCCGCGTGCAGATGAATTCAATTAGAGGAGGGTGGAAAATACTGGCCTCGGACCAGCCCTTTCATGCTGCACTGGGCCATCGCCGCACACGCTCCACTATTTTTCATTTTAGAATACGGAGCCTTTTGCCAGAACGAGATCATTTTGCTAAATACCTTGTAATCCTGGCCTGACATAAATCAAATTGCTCAAGTTTAGTTCTGCAATATGCTGTTTATCATTTGGTCCATTTGACAACAATGCTTGCTATTGTTCCACAGTAAATTTAACATTGCCGGACAAGATCAATGTTATGTTGAAATGCGTCTTGAGAGAAGCCGTCGCAATAGAGTCCAAGAAACGGCCCCAGGTGTAAATAAACCTTTCAATTCTGTATTCTGTACGGTTCATTTAACGGTTGGAAAATACAATCGAGACTAGACTACTTGAAAGTACTTTATACTAAATCTTAATTGAACTAGTTTTGACTAGTTTAATTCACAGCAGCCCCAAAAAGTGTTTGGACATTCGAGTCACACTTTCATTTAGTTAAAAGACAGCATAAGCAAAAAAGAGGTTCCCTATATTTTAAACTGAAAACAAAATTCATATACTCAAAATGAAAAGAGTATTTCACACACTCCATAATTCGTTTGACAAACTTCATCTCTGGTTAATTCTAAAGGACACATGCATACTGCATGTGCATACTGCATGTGTCCTTTAGAATTAACCAGAGATGTAGTTTGTAATGTTTGTAATGTTTTTTAACATTTTAATGTTAAAAACACTGTGCTTGCTGTTACTTTTTTTTTAAATCATTTGCAAGTTTTGCAAGCATTGACATTCTAATGCAATGAAATGTAACTTTGGTCCAAGTATCTCCAAATCCTTTCGGGGTTGCTGGATTTACTGGGTGAACTTGCATGAAAACAAAGTTTAGTCACAGCTCATTGCTGAGAACTTGGATTTCGTATCTATGAATTCATGGAAACCTATAATGGCTTTTTCATAACGGTAACAAAAACCCACACTTGCAAAAACCATAAACCTTTTTACGTAACTGTGGTAAAACAGCAAGTGGAAAGAGGTTTTCAATAAAAAAATAGCAGACTTCACACCAGGAATGTTAATTCTAACAAATGCTAATAATCTAATAGACTGAATATTCTAGCGCAGCATCCACGCTGAAAGTTTCACTTGCTCTATCAATTAACAAAAGATGACAAAAATACAAAACAGCTCTCAGACAGCCAGAGTTGCACCTCCTTCTGGTAAAGTCACTGGTAAAAAATATTGCTTCTAGTTCACAGGGCCACGAATGTGGCTACACTTCATGAGCATATTATTTGATGTGCTACCTGTCTGACACCTGTTGAGAATGCAGAACATCTGGATGGGGATTTAAGAAAGTACAGGAGAAGGGAAAAAGTGAGAAAGGGAAAATTTAAGGGGGGGTGGAACATATCTCACCTGTTGCTGGTGAAGAAAGGCTGGGTCTCTTGGGCTCAGTCCCACAAAACGGTTGGCAGTGGGGGTGCCTGGAGCCGAATAACCTGCACATACCACAGACACTCGATCAGCATCTAACACTGTAATACAGTGTGTCTTAAAACAGGTAATGCAATTGAGTTTTACTCACCCTCTGAGGATGTGGTAATTGGCTTGGTGTCGGTCATGGAGAGAGACACCGGTCTGACCGTGCCGTGGTGGGGCGAGGGGGCCAGCACTGGCGTAAAGTGACCCGGAACTTTCCCTAGTACCTGACCGCTGCTGTTCGGCTGTTGAACGTGAAACAAAAAACGGTCTGTTAGCATACCAGGTTTGCGGTCGGTTTTTTGAACTGTTTAGTGAACATGTTCGTTCCTTTCTGTTATTACAACTGTAGGCAGATTAACGCAGCGCTTTGATGTTCGCCCATCTTCCTTTCCCATCAGAGCGACAAAGCTGAGTGTGCATTTTTAAGAACCCATTCGAAATTGATACAAAAACCATATGGGGTGGAGGGAACACACGAGAGCGAGAGAGACAGACGGGTGAGAAGGCGAAAGCGTCTACCACCTTCCACTTCTGACTGCAGGAGACAGACTCTGCAGAATTCACATAGCGGGGCCCTAAGTTCAAAACTCAAACATGCCTTTATGAGAGAGAATGGTGTCCATGGGGTTCCCTGATGTGAATAGAATGTTTAATTAGGGTGTAATATAATCTGCGTTAAAGCAAGCATAAAAACATCCTGGCTCCCATCCACCCGATTATATGCCCCGTGTTATTTGCAGAGCGATCTCCCCCCACCAAGCCCCGGACCCCAGCAACGGCAAATATTTACGACCTTTATCGTTCCCTGCGGTTTCTCCTGAGCAACAGTTCCAGGGCGCTTTGCTTCGTTCAATCTATGAGCCTTTTGTTTACCATTTCGGCGGCGGGATATAAAACTCGGTCGTACTGCGACCTCGCTTCCATCACACAAAGAATAAAGAAATCCCTTAAAGAATCAGCTTTGTGTTTCCCAGCATATCACGTTGCATCAAACATGTTTCTTTGCGCACTAGTTTAGCAGCTTGTCGTATGATGCATTTGTCACAAACACTAGTTTTTTCTCCTGACAGGATACAATTAGTTACAAGATTTTAACCACTGCTCTCTGGGCTTAGTCAAGATTTATGCATTTACTGTACATGAATACCAAATTGAACCCCAACCCAAAATAAAAAATAACTAAATTAACTAGGTATGAAAATTTAAGAAGAAAGAAAAACTAAGTGTTAACCACTCACAGCATAACACAAGAAATTTCTGTTTCCTCTTATAAAGTGTTTGAAGAAGCCAATCACTGTTTAAGTCATTTCTTGGAACGAATTAAGATGAGTGGGACAGTCTGTGTTGCTTGGCAGAGATGTCGATTTTTTTTTAAACACAATCTCACCAAGAGTTCCATCCATCACCTGCTAAGGAGGAGGAGTTAGTCACCATGACCACAGCAGAATGAAGCTGCTGAAAACATTACGTTCCTTCATATCGAAGATAAACGATTAGACTAAATGTTCTAGTTGGAATGTTTGTTTATTTTGTTTCCCGTTCTCACAACCAAATCAACAATTATTATTATAATTGGTATTTTAAAAATGAAATTTTTGTTTCAACTATTTTGAATAATTGTGAATAAGTAATGTTGGCATAATAAGCAAAAGCCAAATAAAGATGATATAATAATTATTATTATTGTTATAACCCTTATGCAATCCATCACTAAAATTGTGTAATTGAGCAATTGAGAAAACTGAGCTAATTTTCTCGCCGTCATGTTAATTATAATTACTTTAAAAATATTAATAAAATGTGGGGCCTTAATATTTCTAGAATATGTTTTGTTACATACTGTATACACTATATAGACCTTCAAAAAAACGGTGTAATTAATGATATAAAATAATATCACAATATATACAATAGTAGTTTATGCAGTCCTAGCTCCAGTAAACACACGCAGAAACAGTAGTTAATACAGAGCTGGATCCACATTGAGCACATATGTGTTTGTGCAGTGGCTGGCCTGGTTGGAGTGTTTATTGACTCGCTTTTGTTGTTGTTTTCTCCCCCTGTCTTTTCGTTCCCCTTCGCTTCCTTTACACTGGTAAACAGAGCCGCAGCAGCTACGGAGAGGCCGCCGTTCGGCCCACCATTTCCCTCCGATTTAGACGACGATGATTTTGTGTTTGTTAGCTAAAGTGGGTCAATTACCACGCCGAAACAATGTGGCCTGTTAATCAAACTTGAGCTGGATGCAGTGGGAACAACCAGAGACATTTAGATAGACTGCAACGGAAAGTTGCGCTGAAACATCTTTGTGTTTACGAAATCTGCTCTCACAATGAGGCTCTTATTAGTTTTAGGGGTACAGCAGCGTTCGCTCACGGTATGGTTAACACATGTGACAACACAATGATTATGTTGGACAATTTACGGCACACATGATGCATATTATTTCTAGTGCGTTGTGAATCCGTTGATGCTCCACATGTGTGCATTTCTCAGGAAAGGGCCTATTTCAATTACTATTGAAACGTTAAACGAACGCCCTATTTTAACAGCTGGGATCTATTATGTGTTACGGACAATGCAGATGCAGTCGCTAGAATTATAGGCTCTGTTCCAGTAGAGATAAACACTGTACTAATTACCCATCGTTGTGTTAGGGTTAAGGTTCACGCGTGTGCATGAGGGCGTACGAGAGTAATCTTGACTTACCTGGCTGCTCTGTGGACTGGACGGGTCGTAAGACTGCATGTAGTTTTTGAGGGAGTCGGGTGGGTTGAGGTGTGGAGGGTAGCGTATGGCGCCGTGCGAGATGTAGGGCGAGGGGGCCGGGGGAAGGATGGAAGGGGCGGAGAACGGCAGCGGAGAATGTGGGGGTGGACTCCTGGTGGAGATAACTGCACGGACACAGAGAACAGCTGCTTTAGCGATGGATTTTAATTAAATAACATGAAATCACAACATAAGATGATCCACTGCTTCTCATTAGGTGTTATCACATTGTAGTTTTGGTTTACTTTGGCAAATATGTCACACTTAACCTTTTCATTAAAACCCTTTTATATATTAAACCTTACACGTCTTTATGTTTATATATAAAAACACACTGATAATTTGCACTGCAAGAATCTTACCACTGTGGCCGACGGTGGTCAGTCCTGGATGGTGGTGCTGGGAAAAGGTGCTGAGCCGAGGCGAGGAGTCCTGTGGTGATGTTGGACTGAATAATGGCTTCTCTGGCTTCTTCATGGTGGGAGAGGACATGTCTGCTGGAAAAATAAGACGGACAAGGTCATACGTTTATCTAACAGATTTTCGACCAAGTACAATTGACACAAGCATAGTTGGCAAACATTTTTAATTGTATGGATAGGAAAAAATATTTGAATCTGTTTTTACAAATCACACTGCCGAAGATGTGCTAAATAGCAGCACGCAGTTGTTTAAAGATTTGAATGAATTATGATATTGTGCTGTGGACATGTTTGTTTAGAACTGATCTATGACATCTCACTTTAGCTCAATTTCTTTCTGTCTATCAAACAAACATCCAGATTGCTTGTGAAAGGAAACATTTCCTTCACATCTACTTCCAACATGTGACAGAAAGAATCCCATCAGGTGCTTCTCCAGCAGACGTGGAGGAGACACAATGATTGTCAACCTCCCTGACAATCACAAATGAGACAAAAAAGGAGGCTGACGGAATAAAACAGGAATAATGAACTGAGGAATAGTGAGGGAGTGGGAAACATGAAAAGGCTAATGACATCAGCAAGTGCCCTGTGTTTTTACAGCTTTGAATGAAGGAATACATCACTACACTACATTTCTCTCTTTTGCTGTCTGTCCTTTGCTCTCTCTCCCTCTCTCTCAATCTCTGTGTTGTGATAGTAGGAAAAGTTAAATGCTCTCGACTGAACAGCACAAAGGCATTGGAATGTAGGGGGATTCCATGTGTCCTATACACAGGACATGATAACCACCCAGAGAACATTTAAAAAAAAAGCAACATACCAACTACACTTCCACAAATAGCCTTTAAGCATAAATTTAAGCCATTACAAACCCATAACAAGCCTTTTGGGGTTGCGTAACTGTAAATAGGTCATGTAATCTCCTAGACATAATCTACAGATAAAACTTGATCACAGAAAGAGGTTTAACAGACTGAACTTACTCGCTCTTAATGTGCTTTGTAACTCTTAAAAGCTTTGTATATATGGTTATGAAATAGTGTATTACAAATAATCAGATATATTTGCGCCAAACATTCTGTGCTTATTTGATATGAAATCAGGAAGTTATGTTTTTGTTTGAGAGTGTATATGTGTGTGTGTGTGTGTTTCTCTGCTCACAAGGGCTGGTCTGGCTGAAGCAGTTTCCTTCTGTCAAGGCCTCATATGGCTTTAATATTCATGCTTTGCTCCTTCTGATATGAGTTTTACAAAACAAACCACTTTCTCATGAGCTCTATCCCTCTTTTTTCTACCCCATCCCCCTCTCCACAGTCCTCCATCCGTCTCAATTTAGTCTTTCTTTGTCTCTCACAGTTAAACGTCAGCAAAAACAGAAGCATATAGCAAAGTCAAGGGAGGAAAGAATAGAAATACAATTAAATCAACAAAACAAACAAACAAGGATGAGTAGGACAAGAAATAAAATCAATAGTGAAGGTGAGCAGATGTCTCGCAACAACAAAAGTTTTGTTGTATCTGCTGAGGGTAGTTCTCTATTGCTCTCTCTTTCTCTCATATTCTCATGTTGGCCACCTGTTAGTTGTCAAGGGACAAGTTCAAACAGACGCCATCACACCTGACTGATTCACTATCTCTCTCTCTCACACACACACACACACAAAAACATACACACGATTATATACTGTTCACTTGCAGAGATGCAAAAACCATACATTCATACAAAATCTGCTAAACCGAGTTAAATATAACAAGAAAACCAGTTCAATACATTGAAGTCTTTTATAGTCGTATATATTTTTTGTATACTAAAATACTTCCAAAGAAACACACAAAGTGGTGGGGGATGTGTAGCCCTTTATAAAATTCTGTGTACCAATTCTGTTCAATTCTGTGTGGGCCTGCCATGGAATGAAAAGAGTAGCTAATGCTCTAGTTTCTCCTTTCACTTCCCCCACATCCCATCTGCATCTCGTGTCTAAACACAAAGGTCAAAACCCTGCCCTGACCTTTGACACACCCACTTTAGAGGTCAGGTCAAGTTCAATGGTTGCCACACGCCAGACAAATCCCCTTTTATGAGGGTGAAACATGGCAAATCAATTATCCACCAATGAATAAAGGCCACCAGTTTAGTTTGATTTACAATATTTGTCTCTAATTACATGATTGTTGTCCAAATACTCTAGAGTGGGATTTATAGGGGCCACTAGCCGTGAGATTTGCAACCAATCTCTCAGTCCAAACACAACGGTGGCCACCAAAGTACAAATAAAATGTTGTCGGCGGAGACAGCATGTCTTCTCATGTTGACGCAGGGAAGAGATCATGTGAGAAGGACTGTAGAAAGAGTGATGTCTTATTTCTTACATAAAATATAGGGTCTGTGGATTTTAAGTAAAAAAGAAAGATAAAAGTCAGGCAGGAGCTAGGATCTGCGTTAATATTATAAAGACTTTCCAGCAGAGACGCGTTAGGACCCGCGGTACTAAGGCTTTTAGCGGAGATCCAGATCTATGGAGATGCTTTCCAGCAAAGAGACGTTGGAGAGAAAGATCGTCTAAAAATCACCCCCGAGGAGGTTGCTTTGATTCGGATCAGTATCTGAGTAACATTGGTATTGGTGTTGTTGTTGTAATATTAGCTGAATAACGGAGCAGTTTTGTGCATCACTGTTTATCTGGAACTAGTGTGCAGCTTGTACATAATAATTATTTTATTCATTTGCATTATTATTTGCATGGTCTCAGCTTTGATTAAGCATCGCACGTCTGAGGACACGTTTAGGGCTACTGTACAAAACATGACGGCCAATTTAATGTATAGAGGCTTGCTCTGTATTTAGATAGAAATAGCTTATTCTAAGATAATACATACATAATGGTTCATTACGTAAGGTCTTTATACACTTCTGAAGAAATAGTTTTGTATATTATATTGCATTTCTGTCAATAGATCCTCCTAAAATCCTCCTTTAAATAGAAAAGGCATATTTTTTAAGATAATGTTGCAGAATTTACCCTACCTTTATATGAGTATATATATATATATATATATTTTTTTTTTTCCAGAGTTAGGTCAAAGTCAAAAAGTCAAAGTCTGCTTTATTGTAAATTCTGCCACATGTACAATACATACATATAGAGGATTACAATTGTGTTACTCTCAGACCCATGGTGCATGCAAATAACACTATCACAGAACAGGTTCTCTGTCCCACAGCTTTATAGTCCTGTAGGAAAAAGAAAATCATTCCCCTTAAAGAACTAGTCAAAAGAATTTCCTATTTTTTTTCTAAAACAGGCTTAAACTGGTCTTTAGACAAGCATATCTAATACTGCCACACACATGCCCCCATAAGACAGTTCCGCCCTGTGAAAATGTGACACTTATCTCCAATAAATGCAGTCTTATCCAATTTTACAATCAAAACAAACATCAATACAAACAGCTGTTTCTCTGAGAGTAACTATATGTTAAATCGTGGCACAATGGAGAGCATTATTGTACCCAAATGTTTGGTGAGCGTTTAAAAGGATGTCAGAGGTTATGGGAATGCTACGCTAATGCTGACTAATGGTTTTTGATTTGCATAAAGCCTGGGGCGTTCACAGAGTTATTTAATGAAGATCAACATCATACTTTACACCTGCAACCTCCGGCAATCTCTCTCTCACCTTGGTCTCTCTCATGCCAGGGTCTGCTGGCCGGTGATCCGGGTGAAGAGTAAAAGTCTGGCCCGGTGGGGCTAGTGTCCATACTGTCCTCGGGTATGGTCTTAGGCCTTTTACTGCAGAGGACAGAAGAATGTGCATTTAAACCATAATACTTTCCACAGAAAGTGCACCTTACACACATTGAAAACCTATAAAAATAGCATCACTTTAATATTTACAAAAACAAATCCTTTTCCAGACCCAAAATTAGATTTTCAAGGAAAAAAGAAAACTGGAGTAACAACTTATAAAAAAGAAATGTTAAACATGTAATTATGTTTAAGTAATTATGTCCAAATTCATATTTTAGACTTTTAATAAAAACTTAAAAAAGTATGCAAATGCAATTATATGAATTTATTTCTTATATTACATTATATATTTATCTATATTTATATTTTATTTAATTGATTTTATTATACTATAGAACACTAAGTTCTATATACATATATATTTATACACATATATATATAAATGTATGTAATATTTTTTATTCAATGTGACAGATTTGAACCTGGAAATGTGTTGTTCGTGGATGAATTTTACCATTTTAAACTATTAGCTTTTATAAAAACAATTGTAATAAACGATGAATATTTGTTTTGAGTGGTTTGTCCAGAAGTCAAAGTATGGTTCCAAATTTGTGTGATTCTAAACCAAAAAGTCAACAGAACAGTAGAAAATGTGTTTATGTTGTTAATAACACATGTTTGTGTTTGAAAGTACATGCTAACCTGCCGGGTGGAGACGAGAGGGAACGGTGTAAACTCACTCCTGAGTTCAGGTCTTGATAGTACGGCTGACCAGGCATGTCGGCCATTGTGTAGTTCACACCTGCACCCTGTGTGATAGGAGCTGAGAGAACAGGGAGACAGAAGAGATTATGATTTGAGATACTGTAGGTACGAATGTTGATGAGTATCTGATCATTCATTTAGGTGTATTCTCTAGCTAGATCTCACATGACTCTCTCGCTCTCATACACGCTAAGGCACTATTCAGGACAACATTTGCATGAAGGCAAACCCAAATGTAACTGTAATTCAATCTGAGAGAGAACAGCCGTAGGGGCTGTAACAGTATGAAGTGTGTCAGAGATATCATATCTTCACAAAAACCACAATATCCAGAGCACCATTCAGCGGTCTAACCACTGCCCCCACTCTCTTTGTTTACATACAATAGCGTGCCACAGCTAGTTTAAGCTTTTATGAACAGAGAACTCTGTAAAGCCACTGTTCATCAATATGACTAAGTGATTTAACATCTGGTTTGTAGCACTGAAAAACAATCTTGCAGTTGACAGTATCCAAACCTTTTCAATGATTCAATGCATTTTGCATGTGTATAAATCTAACCCCAAAATAAAAGCCACATTCACGTTATGCCATTTGAATTCTATAAGAACGAGATGGAGATATGTCACCAGTTCAACTTCAGGTAATGTGTGAGAAGATTATCCAGTATTGAGTGTGTGAGTTTGTGTGCGCGTGTTTGTGTGTGTGTGTGAAAATGAAATGGCCAGAGGGTCTTAGATAAAGGAAACACAGGTGAACATACTGTTAATCTCTGCTGGCATTAAGCCCAATACCTACTGCCACCACAGGAAAGCAGTATGCAGGTATGACGTTTGTACCAGTATCCACAGTTACATCTAGTGATATAACAGCATGATGCTTTCACTGGTTGGTGGTGTTGTTAAGGTTTGTAATTTTCTAAGAACTCGAAGATCAACACCCACTCTTAAGAGTCGATGTCAGTGTGTTTACGTGTTTGTGTGTATGTGGGACAGAACGTGAGCATTGTGTTACATGTAGGTGTGACGTGTATCAGTTACAGTGTCACTGAGTGCATCATACAACCTAAGGGTAAACATGAGCGTGTGTGTGTGTGTCAGGCCATGACAGACCCTTCGGCAGTGTGTACACATCTTGCCTGAGGGCGTCATTGTCCTCTGCCATCAGAGAAATATTCCTTCTGGAACATCTGTCAACGTCTTTGATGAGGGCAGGCATGTCTACACATAAACTACTGCATGCTTACACTCCAAAGCCACTGCATGCACACACACCAACACACACACACACACACACACACACACACACAAGACCCGCCAGACTGGATTTTCCACACATGTTCTGGGCAAGTCACTCCCTTGCTAAATCAGGAATGCTTCAGCATAAAGCGTGCTGGTTGTTAGCCAGTAGTCTTGTCTTGTACATCATTATATATAAATAATGTATAATAATGATGTCATATTTTATGTGAAAATACTTATGTTTGAAATAGCTATAAATAGCTAGGTGTGTCGGTGTGTTTGTGTATAAACAATAGAGACTTACTTCTGGATACTCTCACCAGCTCTGAAACACTAAAGACCCCTGATTTAATAAAGCTGTCTTCCAAGTAAACTGTGGGAAACAAAAGCATATTCTTTAGATACATATCCTGACAAAACACATACACATGAAGACATTTATGCAAAAAGTATGTTAAATAAAATGATACATATTAGTTTCCACATCAAACTTTGCCAAAATAACCTTTTATCCTCTATTTACTATATATCCAATACCTTGTTAATAGAAATGTGACAACACTAATTGTGATTCGTGCAGACTCATCTAGACTTTTTCTTACAAAAAAGGTTTAATATGGAACACTGCATTTAAAAAAAAAGACCAGCACTCGAGGGATAGCCTCACGTAGCATTCAAGCCCTTCCCACAATGCACCGCAAAGTCAAATAGGAAGTGCAATGATGGCCAGAACTTTTACAGTAGAAGCATTAGTCGTGCCTCTGAGTCGTGATCTAGGAGCTTTTTGTTTACTTGGCAGGGCAAATCGCACAACCTGCTTCTGCGGTAAAGCACTAATTACACTTTCCATTATTTTCATTTCATCCTTTCATTCTTTACACGTTACGTAGCAGTTACAGGACAGGGATAAAGGTGGAAAAACACGAAAAGAAAACACAGGTCAGTCCAGGGGAACAAACAACCTCACTGGAATGACAAATAGATGAGGAATGACAATCTCTCCACAAGGAAAAACAAATTCATGGTGGTAGTGCTAACAAAAAACTGACATAACTGATGATGTCATAAAGTGGCTGGCTTTATATAAATGGCATTTTTGTTTTCCTTATAAAATTCACAGACATGACATGGTTGCCTTTTCAGTTGACTTTAATTTGTGCAGAGCATCGGGTATAATTATTGTCAAAACCAGCATATTGGGATAATATAAGCATCAAATAAGCATGTTTCAGTTTAATTTCCTTAAAAGACGAAAAGTGTGAGGATAGTTTTCTTTGGCAGAGGCAAAAAAGTTTTCACAAGGTTTTTTTGGCACATTTTAACGTTTTAGCTGTAATGCACCTTCTAAATAACCACTTTGATTTTTTTCCTTCCTTTGAAAAAACACTGGGATCATGCTGACTGACATGATGTTATGACAATATATCAAATGATTCTGTATGCTAACTGCTCCATGTCCTTGCGGAATAATCACTTCTCTTGTTCCTACAGACTAGGATGTCATGCAGAAGTTTGTTTTGGATTCACCATAGTATATATCAACGCTATGACTATAGATGTGATTATATGTTAACTGTGTGTTGTGTATGTGCGGTTTTGTGCATATACATACGTGGAGGGTTCTTGCCAGGCTCATTGTTGCTGGGACTTCCTGACTGCTGCGAGTCTGTAAACACAAAAAGGGATCTGGATAAGAACACAAAAGCAAGTACTGTAGATGACAGTAATGCACTTTACTGTAATTTATCTTCCTATGCTATTTCACTTTGTTTATCACTTTGATAAACTTTTTACTAAGTTTTTCACTTTGTTTAGCTCTTGTGCATTATGGCTTGTTGTTTTGTTGTGAGGACATAAGGAAATAAGAAGAAAACCAGTATCAGAATGGCACATGAACACAATTTATAAAACAAACATGGATGTTTTGTTGCAGAGAAAGGTAAAAAAATATATACTATAAAACAGAAGACCATATGCTGAAGACCATAAAGTGAACTGCACATCTTCCAGGGACAGATGGCAGTTATTGTCCAGAAAAGAAAAATACATTTACTCATTCATGACAGAACAGTCCAGATGTGTGCAGAAACATCCATTCAACGACGGGGAACGAGAGGAGGAGGGAGGAAAGATACAGTAGAGAGATGTAAGTAAAGTCAAAGTCAAGGCTAAACGTGCCTCACAAACATTTTTGAGTGAACACTTGCTACACCTCACAGTCCATGAGTAGATGGGAGAGGGGAGGAAAAGATGAAAAAATTAGAAGAATGTCATTGATATGTGTTTCAATGTTCAGGTTGATTAATGATGTTACCTTACAGGACCTTTGGGTAGACATTCCACAGTACTAATGACACACCTGATTATATCTCTTTTCTGAGCCTCCTATAGCTTAAATAAAGAATTGGGGATGTGTATGTTGACTCAACTGCAAAAATACACACGCTGCAATAGGCAGGGTGAACAATACAATGCAGTTGAAAAGTATACATAATACAATTTCATAACCGCAAATGAGAACACTACATTACACAATACACAATGGAAAATGATATATATAGCAGACAAGCCCTGGGTGATATATCAGTCTATGCCATGATAAAGACAAAATACAAGAGAGAAAGGTGGAACATTACTCTTGTCCCGCATAAGCTGTTTCAGAAATGAAAGTTAAAGGGGGAGATAGAGGAAGAAAAATAAATCCCAACCCCCTCAAAAAAAATGACCATTAAAAGAGCTGCAAAAACAGAATGTTCTTGGCTTCGGCTCAACAATGACAAAGAATGGGAGGGAACACCATACATTAAGAAAAGAAAGGTCAGAGAAAATTTAAGATGGAGGGGGATACACAGAGAATAATCTCGAATTTAAGTTTGTCCAGTGCATTCGAGTGAATCTTGAGGTATTTTAGCATCAAGCTACCACAATTCTCTTCCCACCGCAGTAAATAATGTCTTAAGTGGTGTTTAAATCAGGAAAGCCTATTGGACTGTAGGCCGGCAGCTGAGCCTTTGATTGGACAGCAGCAGGTTGGCATTGTGACAGTGCCCGTTCCTATGCCAACTTCCATCCCCCATGATTCACATGCAAGTTAATGTCATCCATCAGTCTGGTTAAAGACATCTTCTACCTCGCCCGATGCCCCATGAGAGAATAAAGAAATGGAGAGAGATAGAGGAATAGTTTGCATTTATAAGTACAATATAGCATTGAAGTCGAGTGATTGAACGCGGTGTGTGCCAGCTGCTCCATTGTTGTGCCCTATTAAAGAGGCCTGATCCAAATAAAAAGCTGACGTTATGAATAACTGTACATCCAAGGATACATTACAGGGTCAATGTTATATCGCAAACTAACCAGCAGTATTTTTGGAATAAACATAGAAAAATTATCGATTGTTTTGGAAGTTTTGCTATAAGAAATTGTCAAATCGTTTTGTTATTTTCACCCTGGTAACACTTGAAAATCCAGTATGACAGGCGAAATATATATATATATATACACATATGTGTGCGGTTGTGAGTTTTGCACATGGTGAAGAACTGGAACAAGCGGCCAATAGTTCACTTTGAAAATAAACATCTATAAGCCACACATTTAAAAAGTTTGGCCATGCAGTACTGTGTGTGTGAGAGAGAGAGAGAGATACAGCACCAAGAAACACTCAGAGCTTCTCCAAGCACAACAACCCTTTGGCACTCGACAGGCCTGCCACTTGTTTAAACAAACAAACTGTCCGAGGACAGAAAGAGGAAGACGGAGGGTAGACAGGGGAATGGGGGGAATCTTTTCAGTGTTCCTATGATAACATGAGCATGAGGAAAGAACAGAAAGCAAGGTATCATGTACTTTTAGTGAATTTATAAAGAAAATGTGAGAATCTTGCAATAATGGCATTTCCGTGTGGTTGCCTATACAAGCAAACAGGTTTATACGTTTTTGCATTAAAGCAACAACAAGCCGTTTTTCGAACTCAAAATAATAATAAATCTAAAATTCTTTTAGTGGTGGGACAACTCTTAACTGGACGAATTTTACTGCTGCTGCTACCTAAACAGCTCTGCTTCGGCTGAAATCACACTGGGAACTTTGGAACGCGGGTAGGTTCACAAGCACCGTCCATTACCTGCTTTACATTTTACAAACAAATACGATCTGCTACTTTTTTATGGTAACACAGGCTTCTTTACCTAACCAGTGGACATAGTTTCAAAACAACATATCTGGGTTACATAAACTTTGTAAACAAATTCACGTATATCGCTGACAACCGGGAAACTTTGCAACAGTATTTACGAGACATGTATCAGACAATTGCACTTATCAACCACATGGGGTAACCATAAACCAAAACGGCTCGTTGCTGCTTTAAAATATCCACAATCCTACATATTTGTAAATGTAATACTGATCTTTGCATTATGATGCTTGCGTCGAAGATAAAGACATTTGATCTACTGTAGGATCATATCTAAATGAAAAGGCGTAAGATGAGCTCATTTCTGGATCCCTGGATCAGCTCTGGAGTGCTAATGTATCGTTGTGCCACCCAATCTGCTGAAACCCATCCACCCAACTGTCACAACTATACCTTGAGCACTTCTTCTACCTACAATGCAACAATGTTATTCTGCATGAAGTCCACCCATCAATACCTGAATCGTGGATCTACGAATCCAAACACCCGAGCAAGCATGCCTGCTCTTGGCTCAGACCCATGTAACCCAATCAGCCTCTTCCCTTTTTTTTTGCTTGGTTTAGAGCTATCACATACTTCAGCAACTTTAATTCACTGAATCTCACCCCCAACTCAGCACACGCAAAAAAAGACCGGCCGCATGCACGCCGTCGACATTTCAGGAGGAGGCGTCTGGCAGCCATTTTAGAAAGCTGCACACATGTACTGTTCTGCTTGCCAAAGAAACCAGGCCCGAGCCAAGTTCCCTCTCTCACTTCTCTTCTCACTCTATCCTGAGCCCTGAGCCAAGGACCCAGAGAAAGCAGAGGGAGGGAGACAGAGAGAAGGCATGGAGATGGAGGTTAAAATATCTCCTAATTATGGGGTGCCCTGGCCGAAATGTTTTGAATGGTGCAGCTGCAATAGCGTAAATATTGTCAGTGGCCGAGTGACATCCGACAATTGAGAGCGTGTTTCTCATGGGCTGGCTCTAGTATGAGACATCGTGACCTCACGGTACGGCAGTGAGATTAAAAACGCACACAGGCGGATCTTCGTTTTTATCTATCCGTCCATCAATCGACCCACACTCAAGCTTTCCTTTTCTATCTAATTATACCTCCATGTCTATCAGCATTATCTCTTCTATCTTTCTCAGTATTTACGTCTTTACATCAATGATTTTAATGCACGTCTTGTCCTCTTCGTTTTAGTTTTTCCAACTCTTCTCTCTCTCTCTTCTCCAACATAGCGACTGTTTAAAGAAACACACGGCTTCTTATCAAAGATAACTGCAACCAAAGCAAAAATATAGTAATGAAAGCTGCTTGCCAGTTCTTGAGACAGAAAACCCCAGATTGGGTTTGTGTGAGCGGGCAGTGGGCATATTTATGGGCATCTCTGTGACTGATGGTCATTTTACAGGTTCCTGTAAATGCATTTAAGTCATTTATTTAATACATTTGTGGGTAGTTCACAAATAATATGTTAATACTAACTATGGTGTGACAGCAATATTTTTTTATAAAAAACTTGGAATCATATATAATTTTACATTTTCATGTATATATATATATATATATATATATATATATATTATATTTTTTTTATAATTTAGGTAACAATATTTTCATAAATAATTGGAAACTAAAACATACATTTAAATAAAATGTACACACATATGCACACAGGGTTTGAAGGCCCAAACACAGTCTAGTTATGCTGTGGTGCTTTAAAGACATTTTTATATCTTCTTCAGCTCTAAAATTGTGAAAATAACTTTTTCAAAAACGGATCGTTCTCTGAAATACAATCCATAACACACACACACACTGGCAGGATATGAACCAAAGCTTGCATACTCATGGACAGACCCCTTATCATTTACAAAAAAATTCAAATAGAACGGTTTCTTCCAAGCCACACACTAAACACTGGCCTCCGTTTCTCGCCCGAGCTCAAGCACTTGATTGCAGACGTGAAGAGGGGAAGCTAAAGTCAGTCACTCTGGGGATGAATGAGAGATGGAGCAGGAAGAGAGAAAGAAAGGGGGTGGGAAAAAGAGACAGAGAATTGAAAAGACGGCGAGAACAATGGCAGAGACAGGACGGCCTGTTTAATAGAAGTGGGTTGTATTGAGCTACGACAAACTAGGGAGAGCAAGAGAGAACAAGAGTGAAACAAAGGAGAAACTGTGTGTGTGTGTTTCAGACTGCCTTCTGTCGGCTCAGAAAAGGTGAAAATAAAAGAAGTGTCTGGAAAAACAAGTCACTCAGGGCACCATACACACACACACACACACACACAACTTCAGGCACACGTCTCAACAATAACACACAGCGACGTTCCGAGTAAATAAAGGCCTGGAGGCATAAAGCGCACACAATGATGGAGACGCACACAGCATCATGCGGAGATCTCTGATATACACATGTTCCCATGTCAGCGCAACACTGAACTCAGGGTGGCTCATCCGTCACATAAAAATGACTGGACCGCTGTGACAGCCCTCTGTTTGTTGTGCGTTTTCAACCTTGGCGACAAAAGAAGTCTATAGAGGGCCTATCAAATCAAACTTGGTCACAACTGCTGTGTCTGTCCTTACAAACTCTAGGTTTTGACAGAAAAGCTTTTGTCACACTGTCTTTCCAAAGGGGCCGTGGAACTTCGTCATAGCGCACATCAATACGTTGACAAATGTCGACCAAACATCTCTGAATTTCCCCCTGACAGCGTATCACTTCTGTTCGCATTGTCGTTTGATTGGCCGAGTGGATGGCTATTTGCATGAGTGTGCGGAGACCCGGGATGCCACCGCCGCACAGATCCGTCCGTAGCTGTGGCAAACGTCCAAGCCTTTTTGTAGCCGTCAGACGTGAGGAAGGGAGGAATGGAGAGACTGAGACTATAGATTCAATTATGCATGCACATTTTCCCATTCATACAGGGTTCTACAGACGGGGGGGTGGGAGAAGGGAGAACCAATGACATTCTGTCGTACGTAGCTCCTGTCGAGAGGAACACTAATGAGGTGACACTCAGTGGTTGGAGCCCAGCCAAAACAGTCCATTAACTCCACACAAGTAGTTAAGAGGCGGAGATATGGGGAGGGGAATGGATTGAGGGGAATGAAGGAGAAGAAAGAGCGAGAGAGAGAGATTGTTATGAATGACACAACAGGAGGCCAATGGCTACGTGAAGCATGTTTGTGAACAGTAGCAGTTGACTGTAGTGAGAAAATGTGTGCGAGGAAACTCATAAAGTTCAGTGCAAAACCCTAAACCATGTGCACCTTATCACAAGTGAGTGCAGGCTCGGAACACAGGTTTGTTTGTGGGAAAGTGTCATCTTACACAGAGCAAGTCCTGGCAAGAATGAACGTTTTACGTGACGTACTGAACACTTCATTTGAGCATCTAATCATCAATAACAATCTAAAGCCATGTTCTCTTAATGTTGTTTCATTGTTTCATGTACAGCAGATCTTCGTTCCCACTCGCTGAAACTGAGAAAACAAAATTAGCTTTGCTTTTGGAACTTCATGCATGCACACTGACATACTTGCAGTGTGAGAAGAAATCCTGTTTAACCGCTTTGCTATGCATCAACTGTCAGGACATGTCGTAATAAGCATACTTTTGTTGCACACGATGTGCAGTTACACTCCTTTAAGCTTTATCTGCACAAACTTAATAATGACACGTTGAAAGATACAAAATCAGACAAGTGAGACAATTATTACTTTGAAGTTATATGCACTGTTCAGTTCGATTTATGCTAGCAGTTGACTTGAGGTGACACATTTGTTTATTGAAGCAAACATAAACCGAAACAGGTTAGTAAGGATCTATGCTAGCATGACTACTCGGATGTTTCTGTGGTTTGTGAAACAAGGAGACGGTAGTTTTAAAAAAATATGTAATAAAGTGGAAAGCAGTCAAGGACACTTCTGGCGAAGGTCGTTGCCAATTCTTCTCACATTTATAAAAACAAGGGCTGCATTCTAATTAGCATATATGAAACATTAGAAGTATGTACTTTGCTAATGATGAACAAGTGCATACTTTTGAGTGTGCAGCAAAATGTTCTTGTTATGCCAGTATCGGGACATATATCAAAACTGGATACATGTTGTTGCACGCTATGTGCATTTATATTTAAACATTTATCAAATTGATCCTTCTTTCATTCATACATTTCAAAACTGCAGTGGAAACTTTGGCCATACACCACAAACATTTTATCACTTCACAGATGCACTGATCCTCATAGGCAACTTGGTCTTGCTATTTCAACATACTAATTCTAACTTGCACACTTAGGATGAATAACTGGGACACAGGGTAAAAAGACCACACAGACCAACATCTTTTATGTAACCGAATTTCCTTGAGCTGCGAAGCATCACAGTGCCAACCTCAGCTGATAGCCAAGCTTCCGTTAGTGGTGACGGCCAATGGGGTGTCAGCTCAAGCATGAGGAGGCGGGGCAATGTGCCAGCACAGTAGAGTAGTAGTACCCAAGTATGGCCTCTCTCCAGATGGGCCAGAGGCGACAGACAGCCACTGTTTAGCACCCATACACACACACACCGACCCACAACCTAATTAGGATGTTGAGGGAATTATTGGATAATATAATGCCACATCTAAGGCGAGATCTTGGCCCGAAACAGCCAAAGGAACAAAGCATGCACGCATTTAGACTGCTCCACTGGCACTCACTTCTGGAACAAGACGGAGGGAAACACCGAGTTTAATGTGTCATTACAAACATGAAAACGGAATCCCAACCATAGCCAGCAGATCTCTAAGCACTTTTATATTGCTATGACACCACAAAATTCAATGTAAAAAGTTTGCCTGAGCTAAAGTAGATGCTGCAATTGCAACAGCATTCTAATAAACTGTCTCCTTCTTAATAAAATGTTGAATTATACATTTCTGCATGCTCAATCTAGTCCCCTGATTGACAGTCAACAGGCTTTATCAAGCATGCAAGCTATTATAAGTTTTGGGATACGACTCAGAAAGCATGTGTCAAGAGTTAGTTCAAGTTGGACCATTAAAAGTGAATCTTTGAAAATAACTAATCCCAACAAGTTCTACATGTCATCTATTATCTAAAGACTTGAATGGCTTTTCAATAATATACCTCATTATAATATCATTGAAATTCCACAGGGCATGAGGCCTGAATCCATCAGCTCCCTGCAGAAGTTGTTCATCTTACAGCACACAGTTCTTGTCCTATACAAATACCAGCTCAGTTACCTCTGTGTCATTAACAAGAACCTGAGAAATGAATGGTGCATGTTCAACAAAGTTCTGAATTAAGCCTCTAGAGACTTTTTGGACATAAGGTCTAAGAACATCCCCAGTTAATACTCTTAGAGACTTACCATGCTTAAAATTACCAAGTTAAGCTACCAATGTACAAGGAACCTTGAAAGAATTAAACCTTTAAACCTGTGACCTTTGCAAAAGATTTCCATCTTTTGATATTTGCCCTATACCATTATGAGTCATTGTTTTATGAGGCAATTATATCAATCATCTTCTGTAAATGCTTGAGATTTTTGTCAAGTTTACCAAACATTGTATGACACATATGAACGTATGATATATGACATTTCCTTCATGGAAATGTAGCATAAGTGTGACATAGCTTGCAGAGGAAGGATGGTGTTCCCCTTACAAAACATTAGCTTTGAAGAGCGTCAGAAAGCCAGTCATTGATGATTAACACCAGCATAATAAAGGCGGCTCTCTCTCATCACTCTGAAGACCGCACACGAGTGCCCCAAGGTCAGCAGACGATCGGCCAAAAACTTGTCCCTCAGCAGCAGCTATCAAACAATCTTAAAGAAGCCCACTAGAATGGAAGACGCAATCCCATAATTCACGTGGCAGGATCCCTCTTCCTTGGCAGATGCTCAGGCAGGCAAATCCTCCATGTGCTTCTTTGGCTTGCCGGGGTGGCCTTGGGCTTCAAAAGTAACATGTGGTTTGGCTCCAGCATTCAGTTTATATGGGCAATGATGAGAAAAGGAATCGCTAAATGAATTTCAGATTCTGTTGTTTTAAAACCATAAACTATTTTACACAAAGCCTGGCATTATGGAACGGGGCCCTGGCTCGAAACAAGGAACACTTCTAATAACAGACCTGTTATGCAAACAGCTTTGTCTTCATCCTGTAACCTGTGAATCACTCTTAAGATAATGCGCCCCTGTAATGCCCCCCTGCCCTACTCATGTACACATCAAGACAGAATTAGTATTCACTCAAATGGGACTTTCAGATGATGTATAAAACATACTCAACCCGTTTAAAGGTTTAGGGGCTTACTGATTCTTTATCTTTTTGCAGATTTTATTTATGAGGTCACTAAGAAACATTCAAACATAGGTCAAAAATCCTGAAAAACGTCTCAGTCTAGTTTATAAAACATTTGTTACTGGTAGTGTGCGCTCAGTGTAACGAATACGAAATAATGTATTAATATGACACAATATCTATGATTTTACAATAATTACTTGAAAATGTTGCACATCAGGTTTTCTCTTTTCTCAGTTAACATGTACAGAGATGAAAGAAAGCTTTATGGACAACTTACAAGGCCATCAAAAAAGTGCAAACAGTGTCACAAATTTTATAATCACACGTTGTCTAAAATAAGAGTTACAGCAGGCATTCCAGCGCAGTGTGGCAACGGCCGCCCTCCCTCGCTTTAGGGGCTGGAATGCAAAAGGCCTTTGTGTGCAGTTCAGTTTTTAGGGCAAGTTGCCAAAACACTAAAATGATATGAAGAACAATTCCCAGCTGTCATGCCACCTAATTCAGAAGAGGCCTGTTAATACCCCTGCACCTACAAAGGTGGTATTTCTTAACAAATCACCCAGCAGACGCATTCTGAAGGACAGAGCATGAAGAGAGGCTGAGGAAGGGTTAAAAGAAAGAAGGGAGGGTGCAAGACAGCGTTGGGAGGCCTGAGATGTTAGTTCACGGTTTTTGTTCACTTGACCTCAAAAGCCAAGTTCACATGTTAATCGCATAAGAGCTCCTTTGTTTGATCCATGTAGCCTCCCCTTCGTAGGAATGAAGTGGCGGACGGAGCTCTTAGTCCCAACACTCAGCTTTTCCAAGAGCCGGCTCAGGAATTTCCCATCCACCATTTTTTCTTCTCCTGTTGTTTTTTTTCCTGCCACTTCCTCCATTTGCTGCAACTGTCTGCTTGACCTAACTGTGAAGGACTTTGCACTTTTCTAACAACCAGACGTGTTACCTTTTCCGTACAACCTCCAAACACCAATTTAGGTTTTCAAGCAATGTCAAGTCAAAGAATGAGCATGTTGTTGTATGTAGGGTAATACACTGCACTTGCTGCATCCAAAGAATAAAATATGCTTGATAACAATGTGAGAGAGAGTTTTCGTTTTGTACAACAAGTTGTCCAGAGGCAGGACTCAAGGAAACAAGCAAGAAAAGGCAAGAAAAGCAAGTGGATGAAACAGCCCTCACTGTGTACGGTGTGACCCGATGTAGTTTTTCATCACCAAGCCCCAACCCGCCCAAAGCACCCTCAAAGACCTCCATCAGTACTACACATTGCCACTGTACGAGACAACACACACATTGTTTCTATTCTGTTGCCACTGCATGTTGGGATATCAAGACTTAAAGGCACACCCTGTCTCTTCACCTCAAGAAGAATGCTTAGGGCCAGAACACTTTTAAGCTCTTTTTACAGGCTAGGTATGCTACCATCACGTGTATTAATTATTATCGCCTGAAGCAATTTTCCACCATCTGAGGAAAAAACCCTTGCTACATTTTTACTGCCCTTTTACCCCCTGCCCTGTATGGTGCAGCTATAAACGCAGAGACGTTTGATCAGCTAGCATTTTATCTCATGAACATCTATCGACTGTTGCTTTGAGGTTGATCATCGCACAAGTAGAAACAATAACATGCTATCAATGACAATGAAAACAAATTATTTTACTCACCATTGGATGTGTTTTGCTAAACGTTCCATGAAATAGTCTGCCTAGTCTGGGGGCACTAATAAATCTAGTAGCAAATCGGGAACGAACACATGTTTTAGACACTCCGCTTCGAGTTCTATAACTTATGACACTCTTCAAATTTACAGTGTGTGGGAAAGCGCTGCCCATTTGTGTCTATCCAATTAGGGCTGCTTCTGTAAACCTAACTAGACTTTAACCAATGTAAGCACCAAAAAAAAACCCCACAATAAATCTTGCTTTAAAACATTACAGGCTAATGCTAAAATGATACTGAAAGGCTTCCATGCAGAGGCCATAAAATGTTATCTGCGCTGGGCCTGGTTGTGCCATTGCATCATGGGAACTGGAGAGGATATCAAAGAGCCACCACTAGATCCGACACAGTAATCCATACTCCTGGCAAACGTTCACATGTACATACAACCCGCATTTCAAAACTGCATCACAGGACTATTTTGTTCTCAATGGGAGAAGTTTTACAACGCTCTCGAGAAGTAATTTAAATGACGCTGCAGACACAAGTGGCAGTCACAGTCCCACGCGGTTGGCAGAGGTGCTGCAACATTTCCCCTCCGTGGCCCGGGACCCCAATCCAAGCCACTCGAATTTGGCACGCCCCACCTGGAACACCCCTAGCCTCCATTTGTAAACATTCACTACAGCAAACCCGGGAGGCCATAGCGTCATATCGCAAAACGTACAGTAAAAAACACATCCACAGCATAGCTAAAGCAGAGCCAGACGGAAAACGGTGGGGGAAGGGTCTTTATTTAAGTTATTCATGCTGAGCGCACAAAGAACAGGGCATGCAAGGTGGTTTTTTATCATTTGAAGGAATTATATAGATCGTATGTCACCATATGGAATTCCTTTTACACATAATGCATTTCCTTCATGGAGACGGTCTGCAAGAGGCCATATAGCATGTCTACAGGGAGCACTTTTTTGGGGTAGAGAAAAAACTTGAGTGACTTTCAGTGCACGTGGGGTGGGGGCCTCTGGAAGGGGCGGTCTCTCCGCGCTGAAGAGAAATATGCCATATGCACTCGTTGAACTGGGGCCTGCGCATGCTTCTCTCAAGGTTATTAGAAAATCCTGCACACTGAGTAGCAAAAACAAACACGGCAGGAACATCAAGAAAACGCTGCTATGGTTTTCTCAAGCACTCGGACTTGCTGGTAGAAAACAAAACATCAGAACAGTTACACAGTTAAACCAAAACTTAAGCTTTGCATAAGAGAAACTCATCTAGTTGTAATGGGTCACTAACCCTGTTACTATAACAGTGATTGTCTCTGTCCCAGATAACAGAGCTGTTGCCTTTGACACAAAGCTTCCTTCCCCTTCAAAGCGGCAAGCCCCGGGGCCGAGCATCCGCTGCCGCACCCCCGGGCCCTCGTCCACACAAAGGTAGGAAACGACAGCCACAGCCGTTCGAATTGTGACCGGCTCTCTAAATCACATCTTGTTTCATGCACCGCATTTATATAAGTTTCACAAGAGGAAACCATAAACACAACAGTGGACTGTAAAGCTATCTGCCCATAACCATTAGAGTGGTCGGGACAAGCAGGCAACTAATTGAGTAACGCCATGGCCTGTTGGAGTGGCATTGAGTTACGGTGTGTTGTAAACAAAACCTGCACATCTACAGACAAAAGTCTTTGAAAAAAGGAAATGGATACTATCAGGTTAAGATAGCAGAATCAAGGTGCAGATAGTCCAACACGAACAGGGTGTGCTTCACCAACTGAAACGAAAAGGGATAGTATATCCAAAAACAGAAATTCATTATTCACTCATATGTGGTTTACTAGATGTTTTAGTGGTTTTATCTCCTTTTGTGTTCTGCAGAAGACAGAAAGGTTTGGAATGACATTTCTGGAGAAATTTTTCTATAGCATTCACATGTTTTGGTACACAGGAAAGTATATGAACTGCTAGGGGACTGCTGTCAGCCTGCTCTCATTAGGGGGTGCTTAACCTGTCAACATTCTTTCCATGGCCTGAATAGAGGTCTACCACGATAGGCAGTAAATAAACAAGCAGGTAAATGAATTGGTTCCTTTACATTAACAGACCATTAGCACCTCGTAAAGAAGCTCTTTTCTGTTTTACTACAGATTAACCCCCTTCTTCATAAAAGCAGATGAAGGAACTCATCTGCCGTGGGTATCTAACAACATGAAAACCTCACAGTACGAATTGGGCTTGAGGACATCATCTTTAGGAATCCCTGTTTTCCAGACCTATAACTCCAGAAGCCTGAAACAAGACCATTCATCATCATCATCATCATCATTGCTACTGCCATTTCACCAGGCTGTAAATTCTTGAACATACAAAGTGAGCAACTCCATGTTCCTGGTAAAGAGATTGACTCATTGGCTCACGTGGTCAGGAGCAGATAGTTGAAAGTAGCCGTACCGCCTCTGTCAAGCGTCTTATCAAAGCCTGTTTAACAGAAACTAGGTCATAAACACGACAACAAAACACAGTGGTGTTCCAAAACTCAGGCGCAACACAGAAGCAATGAGGGTGGATTAGATCACTCTCGAATGTCGACTCAAACCGTTCAATTTCATGAGAGAGTCTTCCTTCAAAGGCAAGCTGGGTGAATGGTAACTCCTTGGATTAGCTTTGAATTTTTATTAGCCGTCGTCTCTGGCTGCTCTTTGACAAACTCGTCTGTGTTATTAAAAGGTCTTGAGTGCCTGCGCTGAGAAAGGAGGGCTGAAACAAAGGCAATAACTAATCTTTTTTATTGGAAGTTATCACTCCATTTGCAAGGCTGACTGATAATGCGCCACTAGCAGATCTTATACAAACCTCCCAACTCTCTAAAGTGGGCAGGCCTAATGACAAACCAGCCAAACTTGATAGAAGTTTTCAACAAGTAAACAATTTGCTATCACCTTATTTAACCTTGGCAGCTGCTCCAAAGCTCAACGGAAGATGTCTGTAGCATTAACCCTTAGCGCACACAAGGTAAAGATCCCCGAGCTGCTGTGCACTCGAATAGCACAATAAAACATGGGCCTGGGTCCCAGGAACGTACCAAAACAGTTAAACTAAAAAAACATAATACGTGATAATCAGATCTCCATAAAAATCTCTGCGGTGTAAATAGAAGGATAATGATTTTGGCAGATAAGTCAAATCCTCAAGAGTATGTACAAGGTACCGAGCAGCTTCCACCCATATATACATGCCAATAAAGTGTTTTCTTAAGCTGATGATATTTGTTCTGCGACATATTAACTGTTTCCTGTCATGCTGAAAAGTGACAGTGTTAGCATACACGCTGTATACTGAGCTGCTTATTTTAGACCTCACTGCTTCCCCTCTACTGGGCCTCTAACCATACGCCTGCTCACGACTTACATACCTTTGTTTTCTTCTCGGTTCGGGCTGCTGCTATTAATTACAACTTACATCTTTCTCATAAGTGGCTCATAGAACTAAATGAGGTCCACATGATTCTAGCCAAGAACCAATTTCTTTATAAATATTGCATATTTATGGGGTATAATAGGTCTGGTTAAGTCCGCTTGTCAGAGACAGTGTTGATTATGAACATTATGAAATAATAGTTATATCTGTGGTTACCCTATGACCACTTTTAGTGCTATATAGCCCAATATTTATAAAGTGTATAGGAAACAAGTGCGTACGAAAAACCTGGGGCCTCATTTAAAATGCGTGCGAATGCATGGATTTGATCGTCAAGTGTGCGTACGGAAAAATCCATGGCAACGTTCATATTTATAAAAATTGATGTGTAAAAGTGCTTAGCGCCACATCAGGGTTAGGATTTTACTTTTGCTTGTCCGAGCGCTGCAGGTTTTTGGAAATATTAGCCATTGTTGCTGCTCGTAAAGGATTTTGATGGTGAGAGATGCTCTTTTATATTACCGTTAAAAGGCAGAGATTTGAAACTGTTCAGCTGCGCACAATTTCAAGATAATTTGCGATTGATAGATTTCACATCCGAAGGAGAGGCGTACACACTTTTTCTTTGCGCATGT
Source organism: Barbatula barbatula (assembly GCF_947034865.1). Classification (NCBI taxonomy): domain Eukaryota; kingdom Metazoa; phylum Chordata; class Actinopteri; order Cypriniformes; family Nemacheilidae; genus Barbatula; species Barbatula barbatula. The sequence continues at coordinate 8,219,394 of NC_136766.1, forward strand.
CCGTTCTATGAATCACATGTATGCACTTTAAGAAACAATCGTAAAATCAAACTTAGGGCGGTTTCTATGCAAAATTGTATAAATGAAACCCCTGAAACGGATGCGATGAGATGTGTTTTCCCGTTTCTGCATGTGACATTCAGCATAAAGCCTATTATATTTGAAGACCTTGGTTCATAAATGAGTTAACTCAGTTTTGAATATTTTCAAATCACTTTTTTTTTTTTCATTCCAATTAAAATCTATCAAACTGCAGTTGGTTTGTTTTTATTAAGCCTTAATAACTAAAAAAACTTGAATAAAAAAACATAAAACACAATAGAAACATTACGATGTTTGCAAATGTTTGATTTATTTCATTTTGGAACCAAACTCTTCATTTGTAATAACTAAAACCATTTTAACAAATTAATTTTGGTAGAATATTCATTACAAATGATAAAAACATTTTCAGACTTAATTAAATTATTACATAAAATATTCAGCAAATGTGTTTAAGTTGACTGTTCAATTGACTTATCATGTACAAGGTTTTCTTGACCAACTTGATAATAGTTGAGCTGGAACTATGTACAGTCTTGCTTACAAAAAAAGAGAGATAGAGAGACAGTAAGACTTCGGGGAATGCAATCAGTCCTTCTGTTTGGAGCGAAATCATTGTGCCAAGGATAATATTAGGCTAGTATGCTGAGTAATACGGCCATTGGAAGGCTGAAATAAATACTGACTATTTTACACTCAACTAAGTCCACTAAGTGTAACAACCCTGGTCTTTGTCTCAGTAAACCTGGAACCAGGAAATCGTTCCTTCTCAAGGTTCTGCATTGTCTCCATTTGTTTCCTGTAACCCAGCACATCACAGAAAGTATCAAAAACAAAACATTTCCTTATAGTGTGTCACTAAACACAATGTGCTTTTGCAAAAGATGCATTATTCACTCTTCGAATGGCAGCACAATAAGATAGTATGACCAATGGAGAGGTGATGGCTAATGGTAAGCTAACTCTCAAAAAGTGTCGATCAAGTCTGAGTAGGGCCGACTATAATGGAGCACATGAAAGTCCTGTTGCAAGGTTTGGTTTATATTCTGTCTTAGTGGTTTCTACTGTGTGGAGAGAGGATAAGCATCAGCATCGCTTTATCTCTCCAGCAGCACTCTGTAAAAGATATAAACATTTGTGTAATCACGTCTTAGAGGCCTCCACTGGAAAATGGATGGACGCATGCCATCAGGACACGGGGTCACCACGTCCAAGTCAATGAAGAATCGACGCTTGAAATAACTAGATGAATATTATGAAAGGGTTATTGAATTATATAGATATATTTTTTACAATGTTTCTAGTTTAAGTGTCTAGTGATTCATGGTTTCTGTATATTTGGTATAAAAACATACAGAGTAATTAGATTTTAAATTATTTTAAATATTAAAAGCAGAATCTCTTCATACTTTATTGAAAAAATAAATATATATAAAGAAAATGTGGATAGTTTCCATTTTGCCAGCTGTGTGCAAATGCATTTCCATTTAATTTAACAAAGTTTTTCTTTTAGTTTCCATTATTGTGATCACATATTAAACTCATAAAACAGTCCAATTACATGAAGCAGGTTCACCTTGACCTCTTTTCTCTTTAACATCCTTATCAGAGTTCTGGCAATGATCTCAACAACGCCCTCAGAGACAAACCACAAACTCATCAACCACCCCCCAATGCCCACAAACAAGCAACTCTTCATTTCTTGTCCCGTCCAAAACAACCTCAGTTTTAATATGGAGGCTATTTCAAACTGATTAAGCATTGCAGAGCACAAACAATGCTTTCCCTGAAACTCTGGGCCTCTTTCAGGGGACGGGGGGAATGAAAGAGCTCTCTGTTATACCTGGCAGATGACAGACGTCTGCATGCGAGATATGTCTACTCATTCAAGCGCAGCACCCAGCACAACTCTCATGCAATGCTTATCACAGAGCAACCGCTCGTGTAACTTTCAAGCGCACCAGCATGGCAGCGAGTCACGCATGTGTGCTAATTTCTAAAAACAAAAGACAGGGGATTGGGACCAATATTTCAGAAAAATATTTTTTCAGTAGATGAAAAACTGTGGTCCTGCGAAGAAACCTCAGATTATGTCATGGACATGTCGTGTAACATATCCCTTTCTGCCAGTGTAAACACACAACCATCTAGCAATGGTGTCTGTGTATGCTGACTAACTTAAGACAGCAACGGTGCCTCAAATGGGGCTAAACAAGTCACCCTGTTTCGTTCAGCTCATTAACCCAACAGCGCAAACGCGGCCAAGAATCGCATCATGCACACTGTACTCAATGTAATGCAATAACTTGAACTAATAAGTTCAGTGCGTGCTTTTCTTGCTAGGTTTTACAGATGATAAGACGCAATGCAGGAACAATAAAATAAGAGTGAGCTACAGTAAAAGCAAAGATTTGAGTTATTGCAACAATGGGTGGCCACACAGAGCAAAAAATGCCTCGTTATTGTGTCTGTAATTTTTAAAGTGTAATGTTGGCGGTACCTTGTGTTCCGAAAATCCTACCACTTTATCTGACGTGAGTCATGAACTTCAATCAACAAAATTACCAAATAATTACCAAAAATTACCTGCAATAATTTGTACACTCCTTCTTAGTATAATTCTAGTATAATTCCCTCACCACTGCAGTATAAACAGAACAAGCAGATATCTGTTGTCTGGTCCCGCAGGGTTCTAATAAAAGACGAGTGAAAAGAAAGAGTTAAACTGAGAGTCTGTGAAGCTTGACAGTCTGTATACAGTCCAGCTTATAGCTATTCGGCAGGTGACTCTCAACCCTACAGCCTGGTATGCAAGCTCATTTCCTCATTACAAGTACATGCAAGTGAAAAGCTTTCAGAGAAAAGGTTGAGCGGGATGGCGGGAGAGCAATATTTGGTTAAGGGCGCTATACATGAGCTTAGCTGTCACTGCTTTGAAGGAACATAAATGCACCAGGCCCTCTGGACACACATCCTGGCAAAGTCAATGGGATTTAACTGTTAAAAACAAACACAAGTTATCCAATGGCTTCCTCATAGTCAAATATAGGTGTGTGCTTTGTGTTATTGCTCATCGAAAGGCCTGTGAACTACAACTCTTCCTGAAGCAAAGAGACTGAATCACGACTGGTTAAATGATGTCTCTTCAAGTGCTTTTGAGTACCACAGATCAGATATGAGTACACAACCTACTTTCATTTACACTATGGGCACAACATCAAATTCTGTATCAAAGTGTTTTTCTTTATCCACATCTCTGCTTTCAATTTGAAGTCTGGAGAGCCATAATGGCCGGCGTGTTTTGCGGTTGACTGACGCATATGGTGTGTGGTAGCACTCGGGTGAGAGGAGGAGGTTGTGGGATTTATTTTTGCAGTTACAACAATAGCGCTGGTTCATATTAGTGCCTGATATGAGTGGAACGGCCGCAGCCACCAGAACATGAGACAAGTCCCCCGCAGAAGGATTCACATGTTTCACATCATGTAGCGGGAATGGCGATCTAGTAAATAACAGCTTTAACATTACGTTCTTCTCTATTATGAACTACTTGTCTATTTTTTTCTTTAAACCAGCTAAAACATAACCTGAAGTTCATTTTTCAACCAAACCCACACCTTTCTAAAAGCATCTTTATATAAAGGGTTGTTTCCAAACTGAAAAGCTCCGTTTAAAAATTTCTTCAAAAAACATAGCTGTTTTATAATGTTTCAGTTATTATGGCTTAAATCAAGACAAACCAACTGCAGTTTGATTGATATTCATTGGAATGTACAAAAAAGAAGAGATTTTCTAATTTTGGAAATAAACTCTTCATATGTTCCCTAGACCATGTGCCTTTTTTACCCGCTTGTAGTTTTAAGGTCGCTTATGTTCGTTTTCTTTCTTATCAATGTCTCTCCTAAAATAATCTCTCCTCACAAAGCTCTCCATTTTGTGTTTCTTTCTGGAGATACTGTTACAAGCAGCCCAGACACAACTCACATGGCCCTAGGGGGGGATTGGGGGGTGGTGACTTGTGGGAGAGCACAGGGCCGATTAGCGCACTTCCGCCCTACTCAGTATGCGCACTTTGTGCCGTACCGCCGGAAGAGTGGGGCGAGCAAATGGCCGGTGAGAGGAGATGATGTCACCTGGTGGGAATGCAGATGGCCAGGCCAGTGGAACATGGAGTCGCATAGGGTGGACACAAGCTAATGTGTGACTCATAAAGTTTTATTAATATCCCGGGTCGTCTGTGTTTTTAATACTTCAAATATGGAAATTTTCTTTACTTTCATAACAAGTTGCTGCATAACCTGACCAGCATGGTCTTTTACGCTGGTTTACGATGGTAAAGGCTGGTCTACTTGACTATGAAGCCAGAATTTGGTCCTTTTCCATGCAGGTTGACCAAATATTTTGGCTATGGCGGTCCAATACTGATCATCTGAAAACTCATGTCTAAGCAGTTTTTAGAAGGATTAGTTCAAGTTATCCTTGCACGACCAAGAAAGTCTTGATGATAAAGCTAGAAGCCAAGAGGCCTTGTGAAATGCAATACCTTTATAATAATATTTATTATCCTTAATCTTTAAAATCTTTTCTATTCAATGTGGTCCCCCTGTGACTCTTATCTTTGCCTGCTTAAACACTACAAAGGAAAACCCATAAGCGTGCAATAAATGACTATTCCTTCTGTATTCTGCACATGTTTTGAGAAGTTTAGCAAAATAATTACTTATTATAATAGAAATGACTGAAAGCATTCAGATTTCTTCCTGCAAACGCACATGTAAATTCACAGTAGATGGTTATCACTTATCGCGAACGCAATTGTGTTATGATCTTATCTGCTCTCTGTGTGTTGTTTGTCACCGTTAACATGGAGGTCTGGAGTATAGAGTGAAGGTTCGGAGTTCCCCTGAACTGATAGTCTAGTAAAATGAAACGGCCGTGAATGTGTGTGTGCATGTGTGTGTGTGTGTGTGTGTGTGTGTGTGACGTTGCAGATGGGTTTTGCCAAAGAGGATTTAACATTAGTTGCCACACACACATACCTTCTTAGGTGACCACTGACCCGAGGGTCATTCGATGTGTCTCTTATTTTGTATTTCTTGGAAAAAGGGAATAAGGAATTTTCTCATATGAAGGAAAGTCAGGCACGAGAGACCCCCACACAGCGAGCTGGTATGGATGAGAGCGAGTGAGAGAAGGAGGGCTGACAGGATTTTTTCCTCAGAGGAATGGTGTGATGGGCCCAGTGTTTACACAGGTGTTTTACGAGCTTGGCAGGTTGAGCCTCACGTTCCGCAGCATCTCACTATAAATACAGCACCACACAGACACATACTACATATCCAGACCACGAGATGCACGAAACAACTCAATGTTTAGCTATTAAAACATGTTGACTCTCAACTAGCAGATCGACAACATCTGTAAAACTAAATAAACATTTGTCAGATAGACCAAAATGGTAATTGGTATTGGTTGTATGACAACACAGTTTATGCTGTTGCTGAGGATGTAACAACAGCTACATAGGAAGATGTTACTTTTTTATACTCATAGCTCATTGTATAACTCAATATAGATGTTTTATGTAATGTTTTATGCTAATGTATATGTATGTTGCATGTATGTGCGCAGTGCTTGGGTTCGGACCAGTACCCCCCTTGACGGAGGGCTATCCTGGCAGCTTGCGATCAGGGTTGGCAGGGGGCAGGTGGAGGGTGTGAGTGTGAATCATCCAATCAGCTACCTCAATTTAGTTTATTTATATTTTATTGCATATTATCTGTGTTAGATTCAATTAAAATTACTCAACAGGTATAAATTCATTGCGGAGGTCTACAGGAAGTTAAGTTTGGGCCACTAATGTTTGTTTATGTTATTGCAGCTGAAATCGTCTATAGAAAGTGATTCACAAAGATATCATATTTAGCAGTTTGTTCAAATGTTTGTACCCTCTTACTTTTAAACATGTCTTATTTCTGGCCATTTGGGGATGTAAAATGTTCATAATGTTTATCATAAAATACTTCGTAACATCCTCTCTTTACTTCGGGCTGCTAGTGCGGAGGACACCTGGAATCTAAATCTATTCTATTTTTACAAAACATCCAAATATTTACGTCTCCACTGTCATATAAAAAACAAATGCTCAATGTGTAGCTCAAATTTCCATAAAAGCAACCATCCCAAAAGGGGCATATGGATTAACTAGCTAAAAAAAAGACAGGAACCTGTCTACTAGATATAAGCATTATTTCCATATCATATAGAGTTATAAAGATTTTTCCTTTTTATGTTCCCGACATTTTGCAGACACCGCTCAACTCACAGTCACTGGAATACAGCCATGGCTCCGCCTACTGTATGAATATTCTTAGTGAGAGAACCTCAAGGCAAAAACCTTGCAGTGAGCACGTTCATGACCGTCCGCCATCAAGTCAAAACTACAGCTGTGAGTAAACTTGCCAATGTAATTGTTCCAAGCTCTTTGCTTTGACAAAGATTACAGGCAAATACAGAGTGTATGCCAAACACAACACATTCACACTCTTATACTATAGCTGCATGTGTAGGCAGGCTATATGGAACGAATAGTTCAAAACTTCTAACAGTGAAGGGAATAAACTTGTCACAGTTTCCTTACAAGAAACTTAAACGCTAAAAAAACATACCAAATATTACCCATGTAATAGAGGGCTAAGTGTGTGGGTGGTGAGTTTGGTTGGTTGGGTTTTCAAAAGTAAATGAAAGGAATTTAGGTCACTACTAAGATGTAAAAAAAAAAGCAATAGCTCAGTGTAAAAACCAGTAGATGTATGTGTCCTGTACATATACAAATAAGCACAGGCTCAACACACACAGTCGTAACGCTGATCCCACACCCTACGGTTAATACACCTAGGCTAGAATAGCTCTTACAATCTGTATCACAAATGTAAACTGTTTCAACACATATATACTAAAAAACAATAGTGTGAGGCATTTAAAACTAAACCATTGCTAAATAATAGTTATACAGCGTTCCAGTGAAGTTTAAAATACATAATATGATGAGAACATTGACACAAATATTGCTGAATAGCTTCCTTAGAGGTCATCTGTTATCTGAGCTTACATGTCAGAAAGTTTATTTTCTAGATAACATAAGGATTGTCCTTAAAGGGAAAGTTTAAATTAACAAATTAATTAACTCCATTATTAAAGTTTGTCTTCATTTACTCACCCTCAGGTTGTTCCAAATCTGTACACATTTCTTTGTTCTGATGAACACAGAGCAATATATGTGAAACAATGCTTGTAACCAAACATTTCTTGGCCACCGTTGACTAACATTGTGGGAAAAGTGCTTTATGAATTTCTTTGTTTTGTTCATCACAAAAGAAGACATTTTGAAGAATGTAGGAAAGCAAACAGTTCTGGAGCACTATTACCAACAATTGCAATTGTTCCTACTATACCCCATAGCCAATAACTGTTCGGTTACAAGCTATCTTCCAAATATCTTTCTCTGTGTTGTTATTTGTATTTTTAGTGAACTGTCCCTTTAACCCAGAGAAGTCACACAGGTTTGGAACAACATGAGAGTAAATGAAGACAAAACTTTAATATTGGAGTTAATTAACCCCTTAAATAAATGTGCTTAATAAAACAAAAGTGTCAAATAAAATTTGTGTTTTTAATATTTTTATTCTTATTACGAGGGAAGTTTAATAGAAGAAACGAGGCACCCGAGACTGTATCATATTGTCGAAAAAAATCCTTTAGTTGTGACAAATATCAACAATTTTGCCTAAAACCTTTTGCCTCCCTCCCTTGCTTTATCTCTCGGTAACGCCATGTGGAGTCATTTAAACACACAGCTGGATAACAGTCTTGCATTTGAGATAGAACGTTATCTTCTCTTTTTTTAGCCTCTCTGTTTTACTTTTTCTCCTCACACTCTTTTGTTACTCACGCACACCTATGTGTTCCAGCAGACACACAGACATGTGCCTGACACTAGAGTGGTTTCACATACACTCAGACATACACACACGCACACAGACTGTAAACACTCTTTATGTAGAAGTGAGGCCCTATGCAAACACGGCAAGCTTCTATTGAGCACTCGGCTAAGAGGGCTGCACAACAATGGCAGGCCAGAACATCCATCCGCAGATGTGTGTGTGCGAGTTTCTTGCAGACGGTGTGAGTAAAATCCAATTATCAAGGCCATGGCATTAACATTTCTGCAGTCTGGCAGGTGATAGCAGAGTCTTTTCAGTCTGTAGGGCCGCCACACCCTGACAAAGGCCGTCGATGAAGACGTATAGACATGGAGCGGAGGTCCCGCCGGGGTGTGCTCACAAACACAAGGCCATTCTTAAGGAATTCATGGCTTTTGTTGTTGGGGTATAACAGGCTGTCTGTGTCATTTGACTACATGGAGGCTCGGGGTGAAAGTTGTAGTTTCTCAGTGAAGACTAGACGGAGAGGGATTTTAGCACAAGCGAGTCAAATTCCATTACAAAAATAAGCTATAGCCATTCGTAGGGAAAAATTACCAATGAGGTCTTTGATATCTCAACTGTTTCTCACAGGTGGAAATAAAACGAGGAGTGAGATTCGCTTCAGATTATTTGATTACTATTAAAAACACCATAGAAATCTCACTTCTTCTTAAAAGAGTGCAGAAAAGAATGCAGAAATGTTTGTCAACGTCTGCAATGCAAAGTCAGTGAAAGCCACAGCTGGCCCAAAGCTCAATTCTGATCTGTTTTTGTTATAAATATAACTTATTTATATTCATTCATATTCATTTATATTTTTATTTAATATTCATTTATATTTCATTGTTTATTAATTGTATAACATTACATTTAAACTACTCAACAGTTTTTTATTCTTTGCGGAGGTCTACCAGAAGTTAAGGTGGGGCCACATAACATTCGTATGTTGTTGTTGCTGAAACGTCTGCATTACACTACTTTCCAAACAAATTCTAAATGTTCTGGGAAAACTTGTTCTTTGAGAAATACCTTTTGAATTTGATTTATTAAGTGTCAGATGTCATTTTAAAAGCAACAAGCAACATTTTCACTAGTGGCTATTGGTCCAGTGATATTTATATTTGTGATCCCAGCAACTCGTACTGTGATTTATAGCAGCGTTGCTACACAGGGTGTGCGTGACTAACTGCATGTCACACGCTACATGCCAGTCTGTGTCCTGCCCTGAACTCAAGTGTATATACATATATAAATACTCTCACACACACTCTCTGTCAGCACGCATGGGCACTTAAGAGAGATTTTTCATGTTGCACATGCAAGCAGTGCCCTGAGAGCTGTAAAGTCCTTTGCAATTTATGATATAGAAATTATGTAGACAAAGTCTTTCACACACACCCACATTCGGGGTGATCTGATCTCCTTGGGAGATGCCAGACAAGCACAGTAGCAGAATGAGTGGCGGTGGCCCTTTGTACTTTACGAATCCGCAGGTGCAGCACAAGAGAGAGTGTGTTGTCACAAAGCCCCGTGCTGTTCTGCTCACTGCACTTACACAACTCATCCAAGATCAGATACTCCTTTAAAAATACCAGCCTATACCAGCTTCCAGCCAAACCGCACGTCCAAATCCCACAAGATAACATGGGAAAAAACTAGAGCTTTTCTCTCAAAGCTGAGGACTTTTTCCATTCATGAAGAAACTGGTGCCTCTGTAGCAGCGCTGCTTTCTTGACAAGGTGAATAAAATGAAAACGGAAGTGCAAATGTTATTCAAGGCTTTTCGGATCCTGTAAGTTCTCCACCTCAAGTAAACTAGATCACTTTTCGTAACAGAAGCAGACTGGATTTGTGGCACTTGGTCCCTTGTAGGTAGTTGCCGGGATGCAGCTGCTCTGAGCTACTTATAAGTGTACTGCTATGTGGTTGCTAGGGTGCTTGCTTACTAATTTTAGAGCACATCCTACCTTCAAAGCCAATCTACAGAATTTGTCCACCCATTTTATTGTTCAGCATGCAAGTCCGAACTAATTACAATAATGCTTGTCTAAGCTAGTCTATTCTCCTCCCACCCAGTGCATTTCAAACAAAACTCAAATCTGGACAACAAGTACATTTGTGTGTGGTTAAGTTTGTGTAAAATAATGTAGGCTGGATTCCTATTGTTCAGGTATATTACAAGTAAATGAGAGGAATAATCGTGTCAATGTTCTGCTGTACCAGGAACTTTAAAATGCAATAAAAACAAACTATGCCTACAGCAATCTCCCGCAGGCCAAGGTGTGTGTGCTTTAGTGTATGTATGGAAGTCACATGGGCTGCCAGTTCAGAAGCTCTTCTGAGGTAAACAAAACACAGTGAAGGCCAATGTTAAACAATCTTTAAAGAAATATAGAACGAAAGATAACTGATCTACAAAAGTCCTAAACATTAGAGTTAGAATGAAATGACATCATGAATGAATACTGTGTGTGTCTGCGCGATGGGGCTGGTCACTCTTGCCATGGTTGGTTTCAACTCCCCCACACACTTCCAAACTTTCTCTTTCTCTTCAATAACTCTGTGGCTTTGTCCAGAGCCAGAGGGATCAAGCTTAATTATTCTTGGATTCGGAGTAGAAAAAAGTCAAAGCCCTTCCCTCATTCACTTGATTCATTCATGCTCTCGGCTTTGCTTTCCATTTCAAGTCTGGCTTGGTCTCTTTTCCGAACTCATTTGATTCCAGATTCAGTCACAATGCACTTTTGACCTTACTGTCCATGCTTCTAACAGCCCGGAAAACCTAGACCAGATCGTAGCTCTTCTCCAAAACCTTCCAAGTTCAAGTATCAAAACGATTGACATCAGCATGCATCTAACCCTAGAATTGAGGGAACACTAGTCTCACAAAGGGTGTGTATTCATTCGAATCCATCCGACAGTGACCTCTGCAACACACACTTCATCATTACAAACCCAGGGAGAATGTAGTCCCTGACAAGCCACTTCCCGCCACACGTACACACAAGCCAACCCAAGCAGCTGTGTAAGTGTGCATGCATGCGCGAGCATCTTTGTGCTGCATTATAGTGACCTAAATACCATAACTACTTCTATACATAAACACTGTACATGTGCTTATGCTATTTAATGCAAAGGTACTCAGTTGACCAATACAAACTTGATTGAGCTGGCGCGGGAAAGCTAACGTCAACACAATAAAAAAACGTCAAGCACTTTATAACATTTCTCCACACTCACATACTGTACAGATTGGCTAAGCCAGCGGGAGAAGGGGCAGGTTGGCTAGCTCTGGATTATGATCTGACAGTGGCCCATTGTTAATTGAATGCCATGTGTGAAAGCTACAGAGAGATTAGTTTGTACAGCTGCTGCCATTTGTCATAACTGCCCTTAACAAGACACACATGGTGGGTTGTGGTTCAAGCCGCAAGAGTCTCTGCCTTTTTCGTTCTCACTGACCAATGCTTTAGCATTAGCTCAAGAAAATGTTTTAATAACTAAACACAAGGGATGGGCAAAACTGCACAGTCGGTGGGTTGCCTGAGCAACAATTCAACTAATCAGTTTTAAGGAAGCCCTCAAGACAGCAAAAACCAGAGTGAGGCACAATATATGGGTTTCCTAATTTTAGCTTTTTTTCTTTGATTTGATGGCATTTGTCTTGATTGGTCTTATACTGGTAAAATTGTTTTGACCTGAGCATGGGCTACCATCAGCATTTTCAGGACATATCAATTACCAATAAGTGCATTAAAATGTGGCCGTACTTTAGCATTACTAATAAAAGCTAATTCGCCTGGTTCTCTTCCATCTAGAGAACTGATCCCAATCTAAAGCAATGTACTTTTACTGCATCTGGCTACAACACAGGATGACTCTCCTTAGTCAATTGACCGGCAGATAGGCGGACAAAAAAACTATCTGACAACAATCTCTCTGTATCACGTGCAAACACTCACTATTTAGAAACAAAAGTTTAGCAATCATGCATTTGGCATTCTAAGGGGAAGGCTAAATTCAAACATTCAACATCCTCTCTGGAGAACAATAGTCAACTTTCCTCTAATCCTTCTTAAGTACTTACTTATGGTTCAGAGTCTACATTTGAGCAAAGGTGGCATTGTTTTGAAACTTGAAAAAGACACTGCAAACCATCACACGCATTGTCATACATCCACACTGATGTCAATGCATTCGAAGCATTCCAGAAGTTATGGATTGGAGTGTTTTGAGATTTAGCAGTAACCCATTATTATGTGCCCTATAATGTCAACCATCAAAATCATTTAATTTAAAAAAAAGGTAAAGTTCCAGTGTATGAAATTTATCATCTAGTGGTGATTTTGCGAATTGACACCAACGGCTCACTTTACCACTCCCTTTTGAAGCACTACGGTGCTGACACAGGGCTGAGATGTTGTCACATTTTGCATGTTTGCCAAAGTAGATAACGTTTTTACGAAACACACTCTATGGAGCAGTTTGTCCATTTAGGGCTACTGTGGAAACAATATGGCGAATTCCATGCAAGGGGACCCGCGGTGTGTGTAAATAGAAATAGCTCATTCAAAATGCTTCATTATGTAAGGTCTTTATACACCTCTGAAGACATAGTTATTTATATTCAATTGCATTTCTGTCAATCCTCCAAAAAATTACACACTGGACCTTTAAACACAGCCACAACTAAATGAACGAGAAGGAAACAAGTGAATCTTTGACCCAGTAGAGATGAAGTAACTGTGCTTTCTCTGGCGCTCCATCTTTATTGGACCACATCATTACATTATTATTTTGGGAAAGAAACGTAATGTAATTGTGGGTTCAGGGCCTATGCACATGTACTAGCCTTAATTACAAACTTCCCCAGCTGAACTTGGAACCCAATTCTATAGCGCTTATGTTCGAAAATATACTGGCAGTACTGACAATTGCCATGGTGGAGCTGCGGTTATCAAGGCAGTATTTCTGATTTTGTCTAAATGCAGGCTTTAGGGACTGAAGTGTGGGCGAGCATGTGTTGTTTTGTGAGTGTGTAAGAGTATGCATGTGGGTGGGTGCATGTTCTACAAAAGTCAGAGAGGCACTGGGGTTGAGAAAGAAGGAAAAAAGTTAAGATTCCTGGGCCAGGCATAAAGTCCAATTTGAGAAAAATTCCAGTAATCCAGAGCCAATGCGTATATCCTTTCAGTTCATGCTCTTGTAATGAGGAACATACGTATCTGTTAAAGCCCTGCATTCATTAGCTGCCCGTTACCGGCAGTGTGCGTTTAATCACCACCGCCTGACTGCTGGTTCTGCACCACAGTGTAACACACCGACTTCCCAGAATCTACTGCTCTGAACTGTCATAGGATAGGGAAAATTACAAGAACATACTTCTTCAGAAAGGAAGAGCAACAACAAGTCAGCAGTTGGTGACAGGTGGTCGGATACACATTACACACACTCCTGTGATATTTTTTTCCCATTAAGGGGCAAGAAATCAAGTTTTACAACCACTAACAACTCACAAACATTAGCCAAATATGATTCTACTGTATGACTACCTCTATTTATCTTCGTATATAAAAGCGATGTATTGAGGCAATTACCTTAGGCTATTGAAAACAAATGTAAGTCAAAAAAAAATTGATTTGTATTCCAGAAAAAAGGTTGGGTTATTTTCAACCCAACGTTGGGTCAAAAAGGGACGAACCCAGCCTTTTGGTTAAATTAAACAGGAAAATGTTAACATTTGACCCAAAAATGGGTTAAAACAACCCAGCATAAATTCATTTACAATCCAACGGTTGGGTTTGTTCCTTTGTGACAAACGCTGGGTTGAAAATAACCCAGCATTCTTTTGAGGGTATGGGTCTGGAAAGACATTAGGATAAGTACTGTAAAAAATGACATCATTTTCATTTTTAGTAGAAATATTCCTTCAACATAAGGTGTACTGAATATTTGCTCTGTAGAGGAATTGGTGATATCTCTCAACTGTGAATGAACATTTCCTGACTTTCTTTTTTAACCAAAATCTGGCACAATGAAACCGTGTGAAAACAGGATGCTATTATCACTGGGGGAAAGCGAGTGGACACGCGTGTTTTGACATCTGTCGTTCCCATGATTACTTAGGATTGGTGTTGCTGTTGTTCTACCTCACAGGATGTCTAGCAGTAATTACATAACCTATACTCATTCCTTTGCAATAACAATCAGATGCGTACATTTCCGGATGATACTTGCCTTGCCAATCTAGAGGTAGGTATAATTGATTTTATTGACTTTCCAGTATAAATCCGATTTAAAATAATAATGCTAACCATTCCTTAATATGTAAACACACCTGTCTTTGGTTAACAGCAATGACTGGTGGCTTAATGAAATCTGCCTTTAAGACTGTAAATCGTAATGCTCTCAACATATGTTGGTTGAAAGTATAAAGGCTGATACCTCCACAAAGCGTGGCACAATAGGCTATGGATAACAGTTCTGGCATAACTTTTAACCCCACAAAAAGTCATTCATTAAGTGTTTACAACTCTGGGGCCGCCAATTCGCCAGACCTGACCCCATCATGGCATCCCTCCCCTTCCACACGGTTACCTCTGGGTCGTCCGTCTCAGCGACGGGAGGTACTGTACCAGACAACACAAAAGAAGAGACGGCCATCACTCTGAATCCTGTCTGCCATGAAAAGACTTCAACTGTGGACAGAGGGGGGGAGAAGTCACTGTCTCCCATGGCAACCTCCTCGATTGTCTCTGGCCTTCTCTGGCAGCTATTCATCGGGCCGTCCCCCTAATGAAGGACGCCCATCAGCGTATAGACGTGAAAGAAACCGACTGTCCCACAACGGAGGAATCCAGACTCGCTCTCTCTCTTTATGTCTGTCTCTTGCCCTCTTCAGCTCCCCAGGTCCTGCAGCTTCAATATGGGTTCTTGTGCTACCTTAACCCTAAATCCCTTCTGACATTCTTTTGTCTGCTTCTCGCTGTCTGGATGATCTCCATCGGTGCAGCTATGTGATAGACATGTTGGGTTGATAGAAGAGCAGAGGCCATTACGGGACTGTGCTGGTCCGGTCTTGGAGCGGGAGGGAGTTGGGGCAGGAGATCCAGACACCCCATACAGTGAGATACAGTAAGGGAGGATGTGGCAATCCATCTTCATTTAAAGAACACATAGAAGGGAAGGAGGGGTTGGTGCTGGTTCTCTTGTCAAGAGGACCCCAGGGAGTAGCAGTGCCTTCTGGGTTCTCACAAAGCCCCTGTCTGTACTGACGATGAGGGGTTTAGGAAAAGACGAACACAAGATAAGTCATGGAAAGAAAACGGCAGAAAAGTCTGTGAACCCTCAAAAGAAGGCTCAAATATACTTTTCCATTTTTTACGATAGCAGATTCTGGCATCTAAGACAACATTAATGATAGGCCATGTTATTCCACCACTTTTGATAATTCCAAAGGGAATATCCCCTTCTGCAGACCACACACTCACGCACACCCTAGTGAAGCAAAACCCACGCTGTTGCAAAGACCCTTCGACACTCCTCGTAACCACAGAGATTTATGTACCCATTACAGTTTGTGAAAGAAAGAAAAGGAGGTTATAGTGCGCTTAAGCCAGAAGGTATTCAGTCAAAAAAACGTCCCGGGAACAACATTCAGACACGAAGCGCACAGACAAGAATGCATGAGATCAGTTTATTGCAATCAAAACACCACAAAAAGTAAGGAAGGAGAGAGAAACATGCAACATGGACGTGCAAAACTAAAAGTGCAGTAACAAGATAAACTAGAGGAATGACACCACGCATAAAGGCAGCTCGATGGAAACGAGAGAGCGAGAGAGAACACATGGGGGGGGGTTCCTTTGCGGCAGCATGTGGAGTAACACTACATCTCTGAATTTAACCAACAGCGGGGCAGGGAGAGAGACACTGAGGACAAGAGAGCGATTCAGAGGGAGGGGGAAATCAATAAGAGAGGCCAGAGAGCTGGAGGGAGCTCTAAATGGATTAGACTAAGGGAATGTGTTCGATAGGTTATGGCTTTTGCGTGAGATAGTCACCGCGGGCCATGCAGAATACTAATCAGCACTGCGGCCTCCGCTTTACAGACCTTACTGCAGGCTCAGCACAAATGCAACAAACTCAACGGCCAAGCTCCACGAGATCACAGAAGCATCTGTGGATTTGTAAAGTAGATTTGTTTGCGGTACCGGAGCGGATCCCAACGTTTCTCAGTAGCATTCCCGTGATGCTTACATCATAGTCTTGCAGTAGGATCTGATCAGATGGCCTGTTTGGTTGCTTTGAGTGGAAGGAGATCAAGTTTCTCCAAAGAAAACCAAATGGATGGGTAGAGGTTAAATAAGGCCAGCACATGTCTGACTTTATCTGTGCTCTGGCATTCAACAGCTTGCACGAGCTTCCCAACATTCACATACAGCACTATAACGTTACAGCTTACATACTTTCGAAAGCAGCCGCTAAAGAAAAAAAAAACGTTTTGATCCCTCTCTTGGTACAGACTTCTTTCTTATATAAAAATAGAAGCAAAAATACACAGAAACGCAAAGAAATGCGTGTTTTAGTCAATCAGGCTCTTTAATCGGAGGAAACGCAGCAGAAAAGCACTCACAACACCCACAGGCCTCTAAGATTATCGTGTGGATTCAAGTCGTAGTGGCAAATCCTTTGACCGCCCCCTCCCTCCTTCTCTTTCCCTCTTTATGTTTAATGTGGCGGTTCACCAATGTACTAAAACATCAAACAGAAGCTATTGCATTTCATTTCCACAACTGAAACCAAGTCTTGCATGTTGTAGTTCTTTTCTGAAAGCAAAGTACCAACAAGCTTAAATCGCAGAGGGAAAGAGGAAGCGAAAAAAGAGACCATCTGTACTGATTTTTGGGAGCCAGTCAGTAGCTGCGGGCCATCAAGTGAATGTGCTGAACACTTTTTGTTTCTCTCCAAAGGACAAACTCATGACTGCCTCTGCCACACGGGCTGTCTGGAAACAATTTGCAAATAAATAAATAAATGACTAAATGAAAACAAATGCTGTGGCTGTGTGCGCTTGTAGCTCCGTCGAGCTTTGGTTTGGGCCTCAAACTGTCAAAGGGTTCGTGTGTGTATTGCATCCCTGCCAGCTGTCCATTTAATTCTCATTTTTACACATTACAGTTTACACTGTGTCAAAGAATGCTGATGAGCTCTAACGTGGATGAAAAATTTAAGGGTTTGCAAGGGAGGCCAAAAGTTAAGAATATTTTCATTTCTGATGGAACACAATTTCAAGACATTCACTTACTTATAAATTTAGGCAAGTCCTGTTACACTATAATAATGCGGAAATATCCATTTTTATTCACTTTATTTGAGGCTTTATTTCAAACTGACTCCATATTACTTACAGTGTATTATTTCTAACCAAAATTTACAAAATGAACCAATCCATCTAATAATCTAGAAAAAAAATTTAAGTAAGTAAAAAAAATTCTAGTAAAGCACACAGAATAACAGATAAAGAGACAGACAGAGAAAAAAGTGAGAGTGAGGAAACCACTAGTCGTACGTCACTGACAGGGGTCATGACCTCTAGGTCACGATGGCTTGTGGTGACCCTGCCATATATCCAGCCAGCTGTAAACTAGAAGCAAACAGCTTCTTTACACACACACACACACACACACACAGGCTCATAGAGGCCCAATTGGGAAGTCAGTGTGTGTGTGTGCATTTGTGTGTTGGGGGTTTTGGCAAGTTGAGAGAGGGAGTTTGATGAATGACCAGCTCTTCTCAAGGAGCTGGCAAACGCTCTGCTGACCCAGACAACAAGAGGTCACCAGTGAGCCGGGGGTCCAGGTGCTCCCCAAATCGACCCCCTGGCCTGCCCCCACGCGCCGCAAGCCCCCGCCTCGTTTTCAAAGATCTTTTGTGCTCAATTAAACTTCACATGACACCTTCCGCATCTTTAGCTGAGGTCTTGACACGGGGGCCAAAAGCTAAGTCCTGCAGTCGTAAAACAGACCCCTTTAACATGCTAGAACAAATAGGATACAATCCACCCGACACTAGAAAAGCAGCCAATAAAACACCGGCTAGTTCACAGGGGACCAAAATAAACATTAGAGAGTTTAGAATAGGAAATCATGACACCTTTACACTGTTATTGCTATCTTAAGCTCTTGAGATTGTGTAAAACCTTATGGTTCTTTAGTAACACTGGCTAAATCTCCAAAAACATGCGCTTGCAACCGAGACGTGGATCTGAAATTTAAATGAGAGTTAAATATTTGAAACAAACTAACTGTCAGACAAATGTAAAAAATAATGTGAGGCTTGACACAGCACTTAAATCACCCTGATATTCTTGAGGTTTTGCATTTTTTTTAAATAAATATTAAAACGCTACACTTTCAAATATACGTGTGAAACGTCAGAGAATTAAACACAGAACACACTAAAGCGAAAGTGTGTTAATTACACAGCACATCTTCAACCATTAAAATGCAAATTATTTGCATACTTCCTCTCTCTAAAATGTGGCCTGGCAAGTGGGAGTTTTGATTTATGAGTAAAATAAACATCGCTTCACATGTTCAGACTCGACTTGCAGGGCCAGTAAGGAATGAAAGAATATCAATAGCAAAAATAATCCAGGCAACTTCTATCTAAAGCAAAAGGGTTTTTCATATAAGAATAAAACAGATCACACAAATGGAAGTGAGCCAACCGCACACAACACACAGATTTAATATAAACGCAATCGCTCAGAAAGTGCTACATTAAAAGCGGTGTCCTGAATTTGGATTAACTGGATAACTGGGATCTTGATAACGTTATAATCATTTTACGAGAGAATGGAGCTGAACAGCTCACACACAAGCACAATGGCATGGATAGGCTTGGTGAAGCACAGAGGCAGGGCATGGCGTGATGCCCACCGAAAAGCCTACCGCCCCTCATTCCTGTCCTCTCCACCACCTTTTCAAAGGACTGAATTTACCAAGGTGCTAATACAAACACTGGCTTGTCTTCTAAGACTCTGCCCATGAACCAAAAGTGAAGTGTCTAATGCCTCTACAGATGCAAAGTGTAGAGGTTCGCTCTAAAACACCTTTAGATTTAAACCAGATCAGGTCACGAGAAGAATAACTAAGTGCACACAACACTAGTTGTGTCTAGTAGTGCGTAAAACACACTGTTACTAGAAAGAGAGAAAATGTTGCCAATTGTTGTCACCGTACAAAGAACTTCCCTGTTCTGGCATACAAACGTCAAAAATCTGTCAAACACAATTTACACTTTCAATTCTCAACCACATACCACAACCCACAATTTCCCTTATGATGTGGATAAAGATTTCCTTTTGCTTTAAATACTATGTTTTATTTTGTTGAATTTTGAAGTGAATAACGTCAGCTGCCATTCTGCCACCGTCAGAAACTTTCCTCCGTGCCCACTGCATTGCGGATGCCAACTAACAAATCAAAGGCATGCAGCAAGCAGACAAAGAGGGTTTGATACCAACCGCCATCCTCTGTCACTGGCACTCTCCTGGCACAACGCTAACAAAATGGCCGCCCTGGGTACACTGGCACAATGTGAGGGCATTGTTTAGAGATGGGCAATGGATATTAGAAGCAAAACACGCTGAGCTGTCAGAGTAAGCCCCTAAAAGAGAACCCACCATTCAATTGCTGACCTTAATCAATTGCTTCATCAATATTATGTAACACTAATATTTCAGATTAGTTAAAATGGGGAAGAAATATCCTTAGTTACTGTATCTGAGATGTATGACATAATTTTACAGATAAAACAGATAATAATCTTAAAATATATATCTCTACATGTAAATACACTCCTAACATGACAAGAATTGACATAAGATAATAGCAGCCACTTTGTATTGATCTATTCAGAGCAGTATACGAGACATAAGCTACAATGCGAGAGCCAACGAACGAATGAACGCCATTTTACAAAGACACAAAAGGGATTCTGATGCCAACCATAGTGCCAGTGGCAACCATTATTGTGCCTCCGCTCTGCCTTCTGCTTACCCTGGCACTTCAGTTTCACAAAATGGAGGTGCAATGCCCGACGATAGCCAAACTCTTTTTGAAAACATTTACATACACACATAACTACTGGGCCAAAAGCATTACTACATTATTTGTGGTAATAAAATACGAGCTGTTTAGAAACAAAAAAATTAAAATTAATTTCAAACAGAAAATCTTCAAGGTCAAAGAAATGTTTGGAGCTTTTAAAATGTCTTAAAGCAATTCTCATCTAGACTCTGATAAACTAATAAATGTAAATGAAACATTATATTTACAAAATGAATAAAAACCAAGGGGAGAATTTTTTTTAACATGTTATCCACTAGGATTGGATTTTCTAATCCAAATTTAGTGCCGTGTTAAATTCTGATACTGGTCTGATCATTAAAAAGTGCACACGCTCATTCTAATAAATAGAGGAAACTTCAAAAGGATTTATATGAGTTCTTCATCTGCAAATGTAAACATTACTTCTAACTATTAAAAACAGAAGGAATTAAATCATTCTTGCTTCAGTCATTTGTGTAAAAAAATATTAATTAATCACATTTACATTAAATGTATTTGTCTCAACACCGTTTAACCCACAAGCTAACATATCACTTGAAATGTTATTTGAAATGTTTCCATCTTTCTACCGCTTACCTTGGTCCTGGACATAGTATGCCAGAAACAAGTCCAGCTCTTTCACAGAGACAGTGATGTGGTGGGGCTGAACACAGAGCGTTGGGTTAGTGCAGTGCGGGGACTTGACCAAACGCTCCCCGTCTGTGCTCTCCAGTGGAATCCCTTTAAACAGGATGACCATGACCAGGTCCAGCCGCCACACTTTGTCAGCCTGCCTCAGGCAGTCGATTCTCCGGATCTTGCCCTTCTGGTCGGGGTTGGAGTGAACGCAGCACGGGTGCTTTTTGCCCGTTACACTGAGCACAAAGTCTTCCCGGTACTCCTGCCGGATATCCTTGCGCAGCTTGGCCAGGAGACGGGATGCCCATTTCTGCTTAATTTCGGGTTTCTCGCTGAGCAGCTCGTCTTTCACTGCGCGTTCTTCGTCCTTGGACATCCGCTTTTCGTGCTTCTTGAAGTACTTGCGTTTCCTTGCCTGCAGGTTGAACCAGGTGTAGGCTATGGCACGCACATGAGGGAGCAGCGCCTCGATGAAGGGATGAAACTCATCCTGAGAAGAAAAAAAGAGAGAGAGAAAGGGAAAAAGAAAAAGAAAAAATTAGCAGGAGCAGAAGTGACCTTTTGGCGTGAGTTCTCACCTGAGTTTGCCAATGGCCTGTGCGGCCAAAAGCAAAGCAGAATTTCTTTTTTAAAAACACTTTGAACAAAAGCTGTTTATAAGAAGAAGAAAATTAAACAGCTGCAAATTAAAAAAATAATTTCAAGGATGCAATGGATTTAACAATTAAAGTAAGGTCCTGCCTATCACTTCCTCCTATTGAAGAACTTTGAAGCACTAAAGTCATTAATAAAACATCTCAAGCAAAAATGCTTATCTACCATTTCTACTTCGACTTCAGGCTGCGTTGGCCTGCTTGCAGGTGTTGAGGCAAACAGAAGAAGGATGCCACTATTTTCTACATCTGCCCGTGCCGTGCCAGCACAGAGCAGACAGTTACAGAATCCCCAATCCCTCACTCCCCTTCTTTCTCTCTCTCTCTCTCTCTCTGCCCCCCTACTATCTCTCGCTCACTCTCTTTCTCCAGCCATGCTCAAAGAACCTGTCTGTGTGTTGGCCCAGGAGACCATGCACCCCCCCATTCTTCAAGATCTCTTATCAAAGTGTCCTGCATTCCTGAAACAGCCCCCATCACGGAGCTCTGCATAACCTTTCGCAAAAAGCTATAGAGAATCACCAAATGCCTTGGACGAGGACAGCTGAGTGCACTGTCATCAACCATGCTTGCAAAGACGTCAAGACAAATTGGGACATGTCCTTTGTCTAAAATGAGAGTATAAAGCTTCCCAAGGCCAGAAATATGTTAAGGCTTTTAACTAAAAAGGCAACAGTAAGAAAAGTGAAAATTGTGAGGAGGGGGACAATTTTACACCTTCACCAAGATGCTTCCACTCTTTTTACTATAAGGAGCTGCTTGCGGTCCTTGGGAATCACTTAATTTATTATCATTAATGTACCGCATTTATTTTTAGCCTCTTCAAAATCAGACCAATATGGACAATAAAAAGGGCATTCTTTTTGCCGTTTGGTAAGAGTGGCATTAAAATGCCAAACCAAAACTAACTGACTCCTCAAAAACACGGCACAGTTAATTCACACTTGTCGTATTCAGCGTAAGCCTTTTTTGTCTTCATATGCCCCGACTTGTTATGTAGCTTTACAATATAAACTGAGCAAATGCAGTTGCCAATTTTACAGACCACTGAGAAACATTTGCTGATTGTTTTTCCACATATATAATATCCTAATCACCTTAGCAAAAGAAAGTTATTCAACAATGTTAGGAAACATCAATCATGTCTTAATACACAATTTTTAACAACAGTCACTGACGGGAGGAAACTGCCACGTGTAACACTTTTAAAAGCACCTTCCTTAATTTCTCAATACAGTAAATAAACCAGAACCTGTGGCTTAATAGAAAAAAAGAGAAAGAAAAAACAAACAAGTTTCTTACAACTCTATATGAGGAGGTTTAAGAAAAAAGTTACGAGGATACAAAAGAGTATTTGTGTGAAAACTGACAGCGAAGAGACAACCCTTCACACACTGTGCAAACATTTCTGAATTTTTTCCACTGCTACACTGAACTATGAACAAGGACTGATGCGAACGAATCCGAGGGAGTTAAACCACACATTGTTCTGCATGCAGAAGGGCGACAGCTTTCTGGGAAACCACAACCAGCACACCACTGCCTGTATATCTGTGACAATCCCACAAACATAACTCACACTCAACCACTATATAAATACCAACAAGACTACACAACTTAGGAATTTTTGTGTAAACCTTCACTCAAAAATTTGCAAAGGTGTGTTGCACAAGAAAAAAGTAAGTTGCCGAAGAGTGTGAGTTTTCTCAGTATGCCCTGTAGTCCAGGAATTTATAAAAAACTAAAACAGATTTAAAATGTTGATTTTGTTAAAGCATCAGACGACATAGCTTCATGTTACTGTAATATAAATAAGTTCAATGAAGATCTTTGAAATATTACACATACACCCTCGTGCTACATTAAACTCTCCACTATCCTATAATACTCCTTGCCAAACATATAGGCTACATATATCCATTTTAAAATATACATATTGAGAAATGGCCATTATGAAAAAAATGATTTTTTTAATCCTATCCACAAAAAAATGTATAACCAAATAAAAATGCAAAAATAAATTGACCATGATATTTTACCTCAAGAAAGCCCCACCATTTCAAAAGTATTACTTATTATTACTAAAATAAATAAATTTCGGTCGTTTTGCTAGATAACCCTTTGATGTTTCCCAATAATATAATATTGATATTAAACATCCTAGAAGAACCCAAAGTCTAGACACTTAAAATATAATACAACCCACTGATAGGTAAAAATAGCACAATTCATTAAATATATTTAGATATTTAGCAATGCCATTAAAGCTAATAATTTTCATATTAAAACGTAAATGTTTATAAGTGTAGGACAGTAGGCTAGGCTGTGGGCCGCGCAGGATCGAGCTCTGCTCTGTACTCACCATATCTCAGTCAATCACTCTCTCATGCCAAGTAAAATATAAACAGTAAAATTGTGTCAGCCAAACCCGGCGGGCTCTGTCCAGCCACTGAATCAAACCTTATCATTGTTTTCATCTTAATTCACTCTGTGAGAAGAGCTCCCAGGACAAACTAAAACACGTTTCCGTAAAAACGAAACAAGACAGATGCGCTTCAATGTGATTTCTCGCACAGTGAATTTAAACGTCTTGAAAGGACGTATGCATGAACAACATAATCGTATCTATTTAAATGTAACGATTTGCAACTTATTTTAAGACAACGTTTGTAAAACAAACTGGTTAATTTACAAATACTAATAATATTTGTAAATACAATTGAATAAACTTTTCAGGAAACTTCGGTCTGTTTAACTACAGCAGTTATTCAACTGTGCACGCTAAACTGCACTTATGCGGTATGAGCTGTGTCAAGCCGGGAGAAACACTGCGCAGTGCCTTCAATACATTCTCCAACATAGCCGCCCTATACATTAAGTTGTCCGCTTTTAAAATTCACATTTTTAAGCAAAGCGTTTTTAATTTAACATCGACTTTAGCAGAATTCATATTGCAGTTAAGTCTAAATGAATCAACTCCCTCGCGGCTTTATTTCCCACAGGCCTTTTGTACAAAGATAGAATGTCGCAGAAGTTGTTCAAAAATGACATTTAACTTTAAAATGTACAAGAGAAACGTCCAATAAATGCGCATAATGAGCTGGGAATAATGTGGGATACATAGGCTATACTGTAACAACCATAAGCAACTAGCACAGACCATTCAAAACATAAAATATATAGACAACGATAGAAATGCTGATATCAATACCTGTGTTAAGCAAATCGGCGAATACATCATGACCTTTCTCGCCAAATCAAATCGCGCGGTTATCAAAGTCCTGAAGGATTTCACAGATGATCGATATTATCGGTTCATTCTTCAGAGCGCGTGTTGCTCCGTGCACTCCTCATTCAAAAAAACACGGTCTTATCCGGCTACGGAGGACAACTGGAGATCCCGCACTGTGCATTTAACCGATCCCGTTGACTATTTAAGAGCACAGCAGATTACAAGGCGAGTGAATCTATAGGCGCATCCACCGCGACTGATCTAAGCGCATCCGAGTGAAAAACCCACCGGAATGCGCGAGTTAAGTTTAAAAGACGAATGCCGAAAAAAATATCGCACGTGCAATATGAAAACTTGTAGGCGCCTTATTTCTGATCCTATGTTTGCTTTTCAAACTTGATATAATATGGGCCGGTAACACCCTCTAGTCTGCTGGAGCCTAACAAATCAGTCTGAAGATTTTTTTCCGCTTTAATTACACACTCACACTCCTCCTCTTCCAGCGAACGCATATCCCATATCTCCAGCCCACCTCGACTGCACCTCAGACCATGACATTGACAAAGATTTAAGCAATTTCCCACTTTTTATCCCACTCCCACGATTATACGCGAGGACTTTAGTCGAGCATGTAAAACTATGGCAATACGACGCAGCGCAGCCTGCGAGCACAGTACAGAACAAAGATTCTGCTGACACCTTCAATTAGGCTACGATCGTTTGGGCTATTGATATTTGCGATATTTGCAATAAAGATGAGGACATACACACATTTATGGCCACTTTTTCTTTGGGTAAAAGCCTACTTTACAAGGCAAACGTTTAGGCAAAAATAAATTGCATTACTCGTGAAGCATCCAGCAAGTCACACACAAGCTCTGAGACACAAAAGCTAATTTATGATGTGAATGCAAGTTTGGGCCTGCAGATTTCAGTATGCAAAACAAGTCAAATTCGGGAACGGGAGGATTTATTCATACTTAGTGTTACTTAGGTGTTTGGCAGTTCAGTCTGCAAAATGTAACGGAGGTTTAAATTAGGCGCCTGTTTGTAAGAATACAAAACATACAGAATACTCTTACACTTATAGCCTACCAGTGTTGGATATGCATAGGTCTGGTTTGTTTGCTGGACAGATAATGCCATAACGTTACACCGGCATCTAAGTCAAAGCCCACCCCCCTCTGTCCAACTATGGTTTTATAAAGGGCACATAATCTAGCGAAGCACAGCAAAGTCTAAATACCTGCAGGGTTAAACAATGAATCGGTTTGTAGACACGTACGGCCGTCTGTCGACTTTGAAAGACCTTTAAAGATAATAAACATTTGACAGAAACAAAGGGGTGTTATTCGCGCACAATGTATCCTTATTAGATTTAAGTGTCGTTTATCTCGTTTTATTAAAACTTAATAGAGTGACAGATAATGTCATTATGTAAATCAGCATTACAATGCATACAAGCATTTCAATGAAGGGAACTGTGAAGTGGTGACAATAGTAAATATCAACACAACTTGTCCAGGTATTCACGCTAATGCACCGTGCCAAAGTGCACTGCTATTCAATGGGGGGAGAGTTTTGCTAACACAGGAATCATGCCAAGAGCGGATCTCCGTAGGCACAAACTCTGTCACCAACTTCTGACACAATGATATGACCCAAATAGGACGCCTGCCAATACAGGCTACATGACATTAACAATCCAACATCTATCCTTTTCCGCGAGTTTGCAGTTTAAGTGTCTTGTCCAGGGAAATTTTAACTTTGCTTTACAGAAAGACTCGAAGAAGTTACACGCGCGTAACAAAGCAACTCGAGGAACAATATTGACAAAATGTTAGTAACACAGTGTTTTCCATAATAACGTACCATTGCACTGTATTGCATGGAATTGACGGGGATTCCTGGAGGCCGGATGAAAATGAAGCCGGTACGTTCACATGTCTCAAAGTAAAAAAAGAATGCTTTTTTATTTTTTCTCTTTCCTTGTCTTTTCACGTTGTAGTGCTTACAAAAATGAACACCGGAAGAGAATTCTTGGCAGACAGTCGGCAAAATCAAGTCAGCGAGCACCTCTGATATTTTTTCTCGTCCTTCCTCTGCGAGTCAGTCGTTTTGGAAAGCTTTTTGGTGGTTGAGTTGAACGCGGTCCAGAATAGGCTGAGTTTTTAGCAGTGGGAAGGTCTGCGCCTTTACTTTCTCTGTCTGTCGTCGCTGTTGCTCGCAGCAGTCGAACTGAGCTGCGCATTTGGAATACATCCTCGATTCTGATTGGTCGACGATGCGCTCTGCGTTCCATGCCCAAGGCCCCTCACTTCCGCTCGGCAGGCAGTGTCACTATTTGCATATTAACATTGACCAAGTCCCATCAAAGCGAGACCGACCGAAATTGAGACTAGTGCCCGAGGTGAGGTCACATTCCTGTGTGCATTTTGGACTTGTACATTAGTTTTTTTCATGGATTTTCTAGGAAAAATACTTTAAACAATCAATGTAGCCTATTATATACATTTAAGGAGGGTGACAATTATATGAAACAGTTCTTCCTCCCTTACTGCTTTCGTCCGAGGGTATATTTGTCTGTTTTGCTTTAAAACAAAGAATAATTTTCCAATATGCCATCGACAGGCCACGTTTAAATCATTTTAAAACATCTATAGTCTTCTGTGTTAAAATATAGTTAGAAATGTATATGGGACTAGGAAGAAAGACAGCACGGTTAGAGAGCACAATTATGGCATCGATCCAAAACAGAACACCACCGTTACATACACGGTTCTGCGGTGAAGCCAATAATAATCCAATAATGCACATTTATATGAGAATGTTTTCCGATGCACGTTCGCATCCTTAACGTGTAGACTATGGCACACAGACAAGTAGAAACATGGGTAATAAACCTATGTATGCATTATTTATGTAACCAGCCTTAATAAATAAATGGAAATCATACACTGCAATGTAGGCCTATATCCATTATGGTATTCTGGTAAATTAAATAAAATATGTAGTTTAGGAATCTTATATTAAATATTTAACAATATAAATGGATTTTTATTTACCTCAATCAATATAGCCTATTTATCTCAACAAGAATATATTTGTTTATCTTATCTTTCCCTATAGGTCAGTTCCTGATCAATCTTTTGACGTGTTTTACAGAACCCATACATTAAACACTCAGTAATTGTTGTTTGTTGGTTCCATTTCGTTGTGAACATTTCTTAATCTGTTCATTATGTTTTAATTACAGTAATATTTAATGTGTTTGCTGTCGGTGTTATGATTTATTCTATTTATTTATCTAATGCATAGATGTAATTATTTTCATGTGTCGCTCCGGACAAAGACTCAACTTTCACTTGCGGCACATAATCTGTAGGACACAAATTATGCAGTGAAAAGTTCATGTTGGTCGTGATAGTCTGTAATCTACTCGTTCCCAAAACAAATCGCTACTAAATGAAAGACATCAGTTCTGAAAACAAATTACTCCTTTGGAATTAACCGTTAACCGTCTTCTGGTAACATCACACTTGTGAAAACAAACACACGGCTTGTTGGAGCTTTATATCAAGGAGGTGGAGTGTGATACGAAATGAAGCGAAGGGGCTGCAAATTCTTAGACATAAACTTCGGCAAGCTCAGTCACGATCTTAGGATAGAAAATCACTATAAGCGTAAATTTTTGTATGAATTAACACAAAGATGGTTCGATGTTCTTCTGGATATTTTTGTTAATTCTGTTCACATGTGGCTGTCAAGTTTAACAAGAGTTTGGATTTTTGTCGCGTGCGCGCAGAGAACCTCATACAGCCTCCGACGTAAGTTTCCATTTTATATACAGAGGTAAAGCATCCAACGCCACATTTTCTATACAGAAGTTATCGTTTAATGTCCCTGCGGACGCAGTGGGCGATGTTTCGTTTCAGAAGTCTCTAAAAATGATCAATAAGATTATAAAGATTCCGATTCTAAAGAAAATCTGGACTCATATAAAAACAGGTTTTCGAAATATCGAAATTCTTTAACTAAATGCAAAATGATAACTGCTTCTGAACAATTTATACCACACATTAAAACTTGAATTTTATAAAACCATACATCAATTAAGATGACGACAAATGGGCGCACGGCTAATTTAATAAGGCTTAAAGATGAGCCTTACCTCGTTGTAAGATCATCTGCTCTACATGTCTACATTTTACGTCATGAGTGCAATTATGGCTTTTTTAATTAAAGTTTTTTATGGTTTCTCTTACACATTTTATTTTTTATTCTATTAAGGAACCCCAACATGTATGACATAAATTAGTAGAATATTTGAATTCATTGGATCATTAATTTGTGTTTCATTTATGCCTTAAATTGTTGTGAGCCCAAATTCAAAATTTCTATATAAAAATTTCAAAATAATTATTTAAGGCATCATTTATCACATTTTGGTATGAAATGTCAAAGTTTTCCGTTTCATATAAACACAAAATCATTATATTATATTGCCCAACACTTCTCTCCGCAAAAAAAAGTAAGCATTAAGGTGCAGCTCTGTGCTGCTGTACAGCTGTGCAGTTGAGCTTGGATGGCTGGGTTTAACACCTAAGTTTATGTCGTCCACTTTAAGCATAAATGAGAAAACATCTGTACTGCACAAAATTGGAATGTAAAAGCTACCTATGTGTTCCCATTCATTTTTTATACAATTATATTGCTTAATACATTCATTAAATGTTACACCATTTGAAAAGCCATATCATTTGTCATTATAATTAGAACGCTTGTGTAGGCTAATGGTAAAACATATTCAGAAGGTTTCCCAGTTATTATTTTAATGATTTATCGTGTTTTTGTCACAGTTAACATAGCCTCAAGCGCAAGGCAGGCTGTTCATTTTTCATATTTTTACAATTGTAAAATGATATAATTTCAATGCGATATAATTATTAATGTAAAATAATAAAAAATAAAGTGTTCTCCATCAATAAATGCCTCGACATAAATACATTTTAAGCTAAATTAATATATTAATTGCGCAAAAAGCCCCCACAAATGTTATCAGAGGGCCTCCCCTGCAAAAGCATGCGATGCTAATCAAAATATAAAGTTGTGTTTTTAGAGTGCACTTGTTTAAATACACATCTATAAAACACATTATGATAATTTATGGAAAGAAGCAGACCTGCAGCCTGTTTTAAAGTGATTCCTGCGCGAGAACTATGACCCCCAGTGGAGCTCAGTGACCTTACCACGGTGTTCAACCTTTATTATTTCGAGCGCACGTTCTCAAAAATCGATAGATTTATCTAATTCGATAATGTCAATTTACGTTAAATAATAACTGTTATTTGGCAATTTGCACTGTAGAGACGTAAATTACATGACGTGGGTTGCGATATATTATTAATCCGTTACTGTGAGATTAATATTTTTATATTATTATGACCACAGGGTTCCCACAGATTATTAAGATAAAATTAATTATGACGTGAAGCCAACGCAATATATAAACACTGACAACATTTTTGACGAAACCTTTTCAAATTTCGTAACACGGAGCCATGATGTCATAGTGAAGTATATATCGTGACATTATTGCCACATCACACCAAGCAATATCCTCATAGATTATTGGCTACACTTTACTTGTGTTAAAAGTTAGGTCTGACGTTATATTTTGCTTATAAAACAAAATATAGCGCTTCACCACAATCTAAAATTTGCAGTGATGTGAAAGAACCGGCTCGTTCAACTGCTCCGATAGCTCGCCGTGATCGTATAGTGGTTAGTACTCTGCGTTGTGGCCGCAGCAACCCCGGTTCGAATCCGGGTCACGGCATGATAACAGTATAATCGAGCAGTGACGTTTTTATATATTTTCTTGATTCAATGTGACTTCTCAAAAAAAGTGCAAAAACTTCAGGTTATTTGTACACTTTATATAGCCTACTCTTAAAAATAGTCCAATTGTAAATGAGCTCTACGTACTTGAATGACTGAAAACATCCACGAGAAGAATCGTGTAAAATTAAGAATGATCAAAACAGCTGTTACTGAAAATGTAGTCGGCATGATCGTATAGATCGTATAAAAATAATGACAGTACTTTGGTGAACAGGATTTTCTGGAACCCACAGGTGTATGTAATGTGTGGGCCGAGTATGGGTAGACATGGCAACAGTTTTGTTTTCAGTCCACGAGGATGCGGTAGTGGACTGTCTGGCATGAACTTTTGCGGTGCGTGATCGCAGTTCGTACTCTGTACATTGTTAGTACTCCAAAACGTGTAAGCATTATATTATTTCAAAGTCAGACGTATTTAATTTATTCATGATGAATAAGGACATAATTTAGTTATGTGATACATTTCCAAACAGCTTTTTACTATTCAATTAATATTGTTTAAAAATATTCAAATAGAACCATAAAATCTCTCCTATATCTATATGAATGTTTAGGTCATTTAAAAAATAGCTTCTTAAAGGCTTCTCTCTACATTTTCAATATGAAGACAACATATCATCTAACCATCTAAGCACCAGAGGGCAGCAAACTACAATGTATAGCGAAACCTCTGCCTTTAATAGACAATTAAATAAAACCTGATACAGTATTTACTATATCAATATGAGACTACAGTTTATTTAGCAGTTTTAGACTATGCTTTACTGTGATGACAGAGATTACTGAAGGCACTGTCCAAAGCTATTCAATAAAATGACTGTGAAGGTATATTAACTATCAAACTCATCAAATTGGTTTGTTTGTTTCACGTCATTGTAATGATATTTAAAGCTGGAAGTTGGAACCAATAAAGTTGGAAACATGCATTTATGTGTCTTTTGTAAGAATATGTGACTTTGTTTTATGTTTTTTCCCCAAGTCATACCTCTTTGTCCTGTCGTCCAACTTAATATAAAAACCTCTTGCATACACAAGAGCAAAAACACAATCAAACACATGAATAGTGTCAGTTCTTCTGCACCTGTTGGCAACCATAAAGGCCCTCCTTTTTCCTCTCTGCCACATACCCGCCATCAAGAAAAAGAGCAACAACGAGATGCACGCTCAAATAAACAAGGAGAAAGCTTATAGTAAACATGGAATCCTGCCAAAACCACTGTGTCCAATTCACACACACACACACACACATCCATGGTCAATCCTTCTGCTACGAGAAAGAAGCAGCAGGCCCCCACAGAAGAGCCAGGCAAAACTGCTGTGTACTTGCTTTCACTCTCTATGTGCGTCTGTCTCTCTCCTCACTTCAATAGGTCTTGATTGACAGGACAAGCATGCACCTATGTCGCATGAAATGCGCATCCCTGCAGGCTTTTGTCTGGTCACAGAACACATGTTCCTGTAACAATGTGCATCTTCATTAGACACAACGGTGGAAGCATCACGGTCTAACGTTTGATCTTTGATTTTTTACTAAATAGGGTTTCCTTCACTTAAAACAAGTACAATTTAGTATCATAACATTTTTGAAAGGTTTTTGAATTATTAACATGCACACTATACAAACATACTTTAACACTATAAAACAAGCATTTTACTTTTTGCTCCTTGAATTCAGCCAGGAGTTCACTTGATATTCATTGATATGCATTAAATCGTTTTTACCAGGTGAGCAGATCATTGGGGTCTATTTTCCCATTATCACAGACATACACCGCACGCTGCATCCGCAAAGCCACCGGTATTGTGAACACCCCCACATCCCTAATATAACACCCTCTTGCCGTCTACAGCAGAATTCGAGACCCTCGTGGTCAGACCAATTTCAACCCCAAGCTGACAGACCGGCCACAACGACACAAACACATATTGAATTACCATGTTGGGACTTTCTATAGACATCATGCCTTTACTGTACAAACTATACTATGTCCCCTTAACCTCACATAAACCTCACTAAGCATTTTTAAATTTTCAAATTAAGTTAGATTTAAACGCTTTCCCCATAGGGACCAAAAATTGACCCCACAAGGTCAAAGATGAGCAGTATCTTTGGGGGACAATTAGTCCCCACACTGTATGGTTAACTAGGACCATGAGGATTAAGTTCTTATTCAAACTTTTTTGATAATAATTTTCAGATTATATAAATGTTAACAGTGAAATGCATGTCTTTTGTTGTCTTGCAGCGCAAACTGGGCCTCAAGGAATGTTGTTTTAATTAATTTTGTACAAGCTGTATATGGTTGAACTGAAAATAAAGCTTATCTGATTCTTACTAGACGTTCATTTTAAACTTGTGTAATTTTGTTACCCAAATGCTTCAAATGCAAATAATATTAAAAGGTCTATGCCGTTGATGTGTCACAGTAGCAGTGTAAAGACTGGCATAAAATGTTTAAACCCTTCTGTCTGTAGTTAATGTGACTTAATGCATGTTGAGCACTTCATGTACTGTGTGTAAATGAATGTAAACATCTCTTAATTAAACTTCATGGCATAAAAATGTTGTTGAAGTAGACACCATATTGTTAAATAATTACAGTTAGTTAGCAGTATAGGACTAATGCTACAGGTAAACAATGTAAGAAAATCTAAATTGAGTAATCAAAATTCATCAATTATCATACATTTATCAATGTTGTCAATAAAGAAAACAATGAATACTCCATTGTCATGAGCTATTAAAACAGGGTTGTGCTATCAATTCTGAGCTTCACACTGAACCCCTTCACAGAATTTTTTACACAATATTGATTACTTTGAAATCTAACATTAGTTCATATACTTGCATTGCCAAAAGTGAACAGATTGTGTTGATACATGCTATTCCTCTATGCAGCACTTCTTGCTCATACATTGACGCTTCCCCTTATTCTCGTTTTCTTTCTCAATGTCCCCTCATCGACCCCCCCAAACCTGTTTAGAACAAAGAGGCTTTATGTTCTCTAATTGCCCTAAGCAGATCTTTGTCAAGCATGGCTACACATCGCTGTAGCAGTTAAAGAACGCTGTTCCATCATTTTCTTCAAAATGGTCTCCATCTGATCTCTAGAAGATACGTTAACTGATCTGACTACATATTTTGTCTTTCATAGGGTTTTGAAATTGCTCCCTTCCAGAAACATGCATTCCATGTGTATCATAGTTGTTTCCAAAGGAAGGTTAAAACAAAGTTACTTATTATTTATGCGAGTACATCCATGTTGTGGGTAATATGTTCTTATCTTTTACTGAATTGTAAATGGCTTTTTAGCCTTCATATAATAAACATTTGATCCAATTGGTCTTCTGTTAAGAGACAGATGAATACGTGGAAAAGTACTGGGGATTTGGGCCACATTTTTCCTGTCTGTTAAAAGTTGATTATATGGTTACTTGCATTTTATGAGTTGCGTTTAACATCGTATTGTCTGATATACGACCTTTTCAGTACAGATCTGTGAGCCATTTTGGGGGCACCAGTTGAGAGTCACTGATCTAGACATGCTACACTGGCACTATGCTGTTCGAGCAGCATCAGAGCGCAGTTAGTGGGAAGCTGAGATTGATCCCTATGATAAGGATCAAGCGAACCCGAGGTGTGCCCAACAACCGGAATAATTAACACTGTGATTACGGAGAGAGTGTAGCTTGCAGACAAACAATACCGTTTACTTATAAGATCAGTTAGAAGATTTGAGTCTAGACCAAGGTGACCCATCTGAAACCACAACGTCACCCCTGTCATAATGTCAGGTGGAACTATTCCCGTGTTTTGATCAATGCTGGTCATTGTACGGTTAGACCCTGTGTCCTTCAGCATTGGGAAATAAGAAACCTGGTTTATGCACACACATATGCGTTTACAGTCACAATTGACTGAATAATGCAGAGCACACCTGACACAAGATGTGGATTCATTAGATTTAACAAGTGCAAGTTCTAAACAGCGCTTTGTCAACCCATTATTGACATGTTCCCATCATCAGAACAACATCCCAGAGCATCCCAGCCCAGTTCTCATTTAAATCAATATCTGTAACGCAGTTGTCAACGAATTTCCTCATTTAGTTCTACCCAACCGCTAATCATTTTAATTACTGCCTCACTCAATGCTAATGTTATTCACGATTAGTTGGTATTATGCTAATCTTCGACCCACATTCGGCAGGAGCATCATCTGAAGGCCAGATTACTGGGAGGCTGCATGCAGGCTGACATCGGTCTCCCAGCTGCACAAAGCAAGCCAGACAGAGGGACTCTTACGAAAAATGAAAGAGACCCTCAATAAACAAAATAGGGGGGGCTGCAGTGTGTACCTTAATGAACGACTGTTGGCCACAGGGATTAGCCATAAATGCTACTTTCCTCTCTGTGAAGCCCACCCCAGCATCTGCTGAAACTTCTAATATTTAGTTTTGGGTATCTGAGTGGCATTCCAGACTGAACCATGTCTGGACTCCCGTCATTGTTTAGATCATTCTCAAGTCCATCTGCAGGTGAGTCAGTGCCAGATTTGAGATGTTATATGAATTATATGAAATTGTGCACCAGATGTGTTTGTGTAATTAGGAGAAACAAGAACAATGGAAATATTTTCTGTTTTCCACATTTTTGAGGGATATTTAATTGTACATAAGACTGTCAAAATATATTATAAAACATATTCAACTCAATTTCCTTATTTTACATAAATCAGAAAGGTAATTGTATATATGAGTAAAGGCTTTAAATATATAGAAACCAATCTACAAAATATATTTAAAATAGTTCAATAAAAACAAATCTGTTACTGCCTTAAAACGTAATCATTATCATAAAAATATAATTATCAAAACGTTGCAACACGCATTAAATGAGAGTAGAAACAGTTACAAACGACAGAGTAACCAGAAATAAACAAGTTAACTAACTTTCTTTATATTTACCAAGCACCAGTCATTTTCACAAAATTAAAAATAAAACAATCCTCCCAATAAAAATGAATCTGATGTATAATAATGAATAACGTAATTTCAAATTAGGTTTGCATATTAAAGACGTTTAATTTTTTCAAAGAGTTTCAAAGAGGACTTTTAACATCAATTTAAACAACTTACAATTA
Organism: Barbatula barbatula; assembly: GCF_947034865.1. NCBI lineage: Eukaryota > Metazoa > Chordata > Actinopteri > Cypriniformes > Nemacheilidae > Barbatula > Barbatula barbatula. The sequence goes on from NC_136766.1 coordinate 8,255,108, forward strand.
AAGAAATACCACAAAAGTGTTATATCATAAAATATTTTCCAGAGCAACAAAACAAAGGTTTCTAAACAATTTAATCATCATAAAAGTGAAGTTCATTAGAAAGAAATCAACTGAAAACGGTGATTAACACAAACAGTAAGCATCTCCGTTTATCCCAATCCTGTCATGTGAAAGAAAACAAAATGATAACTCACAAGAGGCTGGCTGGAGAAAAAAAAGCAAGGGTTTGAGACGAAATTAATATTCATAGTGGAATCAAAACCAGCAGTAGCTTCATTGAAAGCAAAAACTCTAACAAGAGCCTTTTGTCTGCCAGGAGGAAAAATGGACAAACGCAGAGAAAATGCCAACAAGTGCAGAGGAAGAACACATCTTGTGTGACAATGTTTATAATCGGCATTACCGAATCCAATGAGCAAGTCACGACCAGAAATACCTTGAGCATGTTAGACGTAAAACATCTTCTGGAATAACAAGATAACGCCATTATTGTGCCATCTTTCTCCTACTGCATGTTTTCAAATTTTCTTTAGTCCTCGACTGCAACGACTTTGAAGTACTGTCACAATTTCAAAAACGCAAGAACGGGGATGGACACCTGAAACGTTTAAGGTACGTTGAAACTCAAATGTGAAGGAGGTTTGTGAAAAAACTTGACCTCGTGACACAGAGTCTAACACAGGGTCTTGACCTCACCTGACACCAGTGACATCCTTATCCAACACGCGCTTTTGTCAATAACAGCATGTCACGGTTAGAATATTAGGCATAGGATTAAAAAAGGCAAGATGTAAAAAAGTAATTAAGACACAAAGGGGAAAAAAATATGCTCTTTAACAAATGCCACAGAAGGTTTCTGTACGTAACCGTACTGTAAATCTTTTCAAATAATGAAAATATTAACATTCGAATAATTGCCCTTCAACACGTTTCTCTAAGATATGCACTGAATCGCACTGAAGGAGGAGTTACGTCATTCAAATACTGGTGGGAAAAACTCGCACACGAAAAAAAGTTCCAAAAAGCACCAAACTTACCATCCACCAGGTCCTGGCTGACATGTCATAGCATAGCTGCCATTTGATGGAGCTGTCTGCTGTTTTCCCAGCCATTCCCCCGTCAGTAGCTTTCATCAGGAGCAGCTCAGGAGTAGATAACACACTAATCAAGCCTTCATCAGACGCCACTCTCTCAGCCCCATGTAGGCCAATCCTTATCACACTGCATTATGGGAGAAAAATGCACACACACACACACACACGCTCACAATCCTGTGCTCCAGCTATGACTCCAGCCTCAGTGCTGCCTATAATGACAGGATCAGGATCCGAATCCCTCAAACACACACACACAGAGCCCCCCCCCCCACCTCAGCTAGGGCTTTAATTTTTTAAGCTGTGCAGAACAGGAGCATGGATCTTTCTTGGCATCTTGAGCGGTACAACAAGTGTGCAACCAATGAGGTGCTTTTACGGGAGGATGCTTTTCAATGTTTTTTTGCATTTTCTTCGAGTTTATATCGTTGATTTGTGGTGTTTGGAATTCCCCCCTCCAAACTCATAAATAGACACACACTTTGCCCCCCCCTCCCTTGAACGGTCCTCACTCTATGTCTATGAGGGGAGGCCCAAATGGGAATTATATTCCCTAAACAAAGGCAGGGGAGTTTCATAGACATGAGAGCCAGGCACGGTTCAGATATCACAGCCTAATACACCAAGTGAGTGAGAGAGAGACAGAGAGAGAGAGAGGCGGAACAGGGAAAAGAGAAAAAGACACGCGTAAACACAGACAGGTACACCAGATACGTTCAATTAATATAGGTACTAACCTCTTCTAAGATTTACACAGGATTGCTTAACTGATTCAGATGAAACACAAGGGTTTAAGCCTCTTTGTTTACAGATGCGCAAACCTTTAAGTTTACTTTACGTGATATTTGTACAGTGGCTTCTGTGCTTTTTTATGTCTATGTTTAAGAAAATGATATGGATGAATAATTTGATGCCTTGTTTGTTCTATGAATTAAGCTAATAGTTCAGATATGAATGCTTCTTAAGTATGTTTTAAATATAAATCATGAGTAAAACCCTCATTTGACCTGTAACTTAAGGGTTCCTTCTAATATGTTGTTGATCAAACTTTTTCTATATTAATTTGTCATGAATTAATCTGAGGTGGATTGTTAATTGCATTAAAGATTTGTATGTCTTGATGCATTAGCAGGCAATATAACAAATTAACAAAACATGTATATGATTGCATTCTTTAAATTATTAATTTAGGATCAATTTAATCTGTGGACAATGTTTTTTGAAACATTATAAATGATATATTTTTATTTTGTGGTTGAGATTTAAAAGAAAAAAATAAAGCAAGTTTCAAGTTATAATTAAGAAATGACCTCTTTAAATCTCTGGAGTTAAAAATGATCTTATTTTCAGTTACATTAAGTTTTAGACAGTTCAGACAGTCTAAGAATGTCAAATTTAAGCATCCTGCTACATTGAATGATAAACCTGAGATGGTGAAGACAACGAGTGTATTGTTCCAACATCCTTAGATGATAAAAGATGCGGGGATGTGACAAAACGATTTTCAGTTGAGAGCAAAACTAAATTTCCATTTTTTAACAATTAAACACAAAATTATACAGACCTTTACATTGCACTATTGGATTGCATTTTTGTCTTTAGGTCTCCTAAGGTTGTGGAAAACCTGGCCGTGGCCCAGAACTCCCAATAGATGTATTATTTTCAGTAGCCTACCTTTTTTGGACTTAGTCAGATGCTGACTGCACTAATCCATGCAGGTGTGTCTTTTGATACATTAACCCTTTAATTTGATGAATAAGGAACATTAGGCACAGACAAGGCTTAAGGCTAGTCCCAGACTAAAATGAATGCTTGACCTGTCTTAACTGAATATAACTTGCCCAGAAATATCTTTAAATATATCAGTGACATTATTTTGTCTCAAGATGCACAACCTGGCTTAAGCTAAGCCGTGTCTGTGAAACCGAGCCTAAGTCTTGCAAACTCACCTGATGACCTTATATCATTGGCCATGTTTTTTCTAGCAGATCGAATATTGAGTCAAAATTCAACCTTGTTTTAAAATTCATGACAATTTCTGTGTTAAACTATTTAAAAACATATAGCCAAATAATATAGCTGCTGTCCTTCTGAAACCTTGTATCTCTATATTTTGTGACTATTTTGCCATAAATTATTATTATTAGTCAACCTTTTTATTTGTCACTGGGTTTTGCAAATATCTAACCAATAAAAAGTGCTTGTCCACTTTGACAACACAGTAAATAACCATTTAAAAGGTACAGTGTTTCCTGAAAAACAGCAAATTTGGACATGTTGGGTTTCAGAAGAACAGCAAATATATATATTTAAATTGTTTGTTGATTTTTGCCTGAAACTTTATTAGCAAATACCACGTTTAATTCGCATTTTAGCACACAAGCCACGTTCTGATTTTTGTTCAGATTACATCCTTCAAAGTATTCTAGACTTAACAATGACCCACTATATAAAGCTAACATCTGAAATACCGGTGATAGCTCGCCAAGGATCTCACGTAAAAGCAAAAAGCGACGATCGAAATAAATTCACCCAGCTGTGAGAGCTAACAAGCCTCTAGAAGGCTTTCAAACAGTCAAGCGATCAGAAATTTACAAGAAATGAGTGCAAAAAAACATTGGCTAGCAACGTAACTGGCTTGCGTTAATAGCATTAGCACAGCTTTGGTGGTTTAAAGCAATTCGAAGTAGACTCTGGTGACATTTACCAACATGATCTAATGGATACTGTGGAGCGACTAATACTGTATGCAGCTCTACTACAACTCATGTCTGAGCATCCCACTCCTTTAGATTTACATTTAATACACATACATGCAAACAGGCCGAACAGTGCTCACGCGTTTGACATTTGCAAATTTACGCATCAACCTGACTCTCTGCTACAAGTAGTGGGGTTTAACGCTCAATGCCAGCTTTGTTCCATGTTTGGGACTCTCTTTGTAACCTATCCAGACCTTTTTCCCTCGGCGGCGCATTCCCAACCTCCACCTCCTCATAGAATGTTCCCACCCGCAGCTGCTTCCCCTCCACGTGAATTGTGGGATTGTGTGAGAACGTCTCGCGAGTCACAGCACAGCGCGTCTGGCATTCAAGGGCCGTGGTGGCATTTCAGAAGAAGCACGAGCAGAAGAATACCTTGAGTGTTGTTTATCCTCTATTTATTTCCGGAACCTGTCCCACATTTTCAGAAGAGATTATAATGTTGTCCTACACTTTGGGTTTCAGGGTCATAACTTGTTACATCTGAAAGACATGATGTTTCATCCATTGGATCCCTCTGTTACTCGTATGATTACGATGATTCTTTCAATCATTTGTTTGTGTTGATCCAACAAATAAAAGTTAGCAGAATAAAACAAACAAATCCTGTCATTATCTGTTGGCTGTTGTTCGTTATCTGTTTTCATGAACACACATCTATCAGTTTCTTCTAACTAAATTCCTCAAAACATTCTTTTGACATTCCACTAAAATTTCCCTCATAAGGCGGATATTGATTGTGACTGCAGATCAATGCAGTTTCATGCCTTTATTGGATTACATTTACACTTTTATGTTTTTAATAGGATTTCGATTCTCTTTCAGTGAAATATCTGTGACGTCTACATGAAAAATCAATAGAGGAATCAATAATTCGACAGCATAGAAGTGAACATGCTTGAAATGAATGTGAACACCTGCTAACACTTTTATCCAAAGCGACTTACAAAGAGTTCGGCGAGCAATAAGAAAGATCACTGTCTCTATATCTGTTTGGTACAAAGCAATGTTTTATTAATTCTTACAAACATTAGATGTAGATACAATACAAAGTGAATTGCTAATGTATATATTTCATTGATATCTTAATCAATTCAGATATGTACAAATTCTTGTTACGTCATTAGAATTCTAAAGATGTGATTAAATATCATATCAAAGCTTAGGGTCATTTCAATTGTATTCTTGTTACTTTATGTACAAAACGCAGACAGCGTTAAAGCTGACCCATATGGGATAGGCAGTCGAGTAATTAAAAAAAAGTCTGTAACTAATTTGTGATTAATAATATCCAGAGATTCTTTTAAATCCCTTGACTAGCACTGTCCCCAGACATTATAAAACCTCCAATTATATCAGAAATAGATGTGTAAAAGGAATATAGCTCCACATATCACTCTCTAGAGACCCTTATTAGATTTGATTAAGTTTGATTTCTCATAATTCTTTCTTTGTTTAAACAGATGTCCACTCGTGCAACAATAACAGACAATGGAGTAATCCTGGCTAATTGTTTTAAAATGACAAAATCCATTTCCACAATATATTTAATTTGCTCTCCAATGACCACCTGTTGTCCCACAGAAGAAAACAATAAATGACTGCTTGAGGACAATGGAGAGGAATCAGGGTGAAGCCACAATACGAAAGCCAAATGGGTCGTTTTTATGGGGATGCTTTTGCTCTTAGACCATACAGTGTAAAAAAACGTGTAGTTGTTTGCAATATTTTAATCGCTTCAAATAATAATAATATAAACCATTGAAATGAACTTTTATTTGCAGTTTAGTTAACCCAGTGGACTATAATGAAACCAAGGTAGGCAAAATGCAAGTTTTTGGATTTGTTCAGCAGGATATCTTCTTGTTTGGCTCATTTGAACTTCAGCACAAGGCCCAATTCACTCAAAAATTAACATTCTGTCCTAATTTACGCACCCTCGAGTTGTTTGAAATCTGTATACATATATTTTGTCTGATGAACACAGATAAAGATATTTGGAAGAATGTCTTTAACCAAACAGTTCTTGGACACCATCGACGACCATAGTTGGAAAAATCACAATGGCAGTCAAAAGTGCCACAGAATGTTTGCTTTCCTACATTCTTCAAAATATCTTCTTTTGTGATCATCAGAACAAAAACATTTAAACAGATTTGGAACAACTCGAGGGTGAGGAAATGATGACAAAGTTACATTTTTGGGTGAATTGTTCATTTAATGTAGAACAGAAGTTAGATAACTAATATTTTTTTATAAATGAATAAAGGATTTTTTTCATATAAAAGGCCATACAGAAGATAAACATTACTAAAAAACAAATAATTTTACAAAATAATACAAGTAAATAAAAAATGTAATGCACATTATTTGATTTAAATAGAATACACACTAATTAAAATATATATAAAGCTTCTTTATATAAAAATTATAACTTCTAAGTTCAGATATACTGTACTTACAGTGATCAATTTTGAGGAATAAAATGAATAAAATGTGCCTTTCTATTCAACTTCATTATGATTTATTAAATTATTATTAGAACTTTCTCTGATTCAGAAGTATAAATGTGCTTATTCGGTTCTTTAGACGTGTTTAAAATACATCGGTATTTGGCCTGTGTATTTTCGGATTCAGATTCCTCTATTAACATTATTAATGGAAGTCATGATGAATGAACAAAGCAAAGTAAAACAATAATCTGGTATTTCACTGGAAGTTATTTTTATATATATTTCTTGTGGGGACAAAAAGTTAAGTGTTAAAACAAATCAAATAAAAAGTCAAACGAACCCAAAAAACCCCGCCTCCTATTGAAGTCACTTCCAGTGGAGTTGGCCATGCACAAGATATGTTCTAGATTAATTTTGGCTGAGAGGAGCAACGCCGGCAAACACTCGCTCAGAGGTCATGACTCAGTCTCTCAGTGAGAGAGCGACATTAAAGAGTCCCAGCCAAGACTTTTTTTCCCTCTGGGTTGAGGTGGTCCTGCCGTCACACAGGCGATCTTTTAGGGTAATTCAAGGGAGGTACTATCTACTGTCAGTCAAGTGAAGAATGCTGAACGCCGGGGAGCCAGTCAGTGCTGACAGGGGCCGTCATTCACACCAGCGCACAGTGCAGGACACACGCGGGGCCAATCAACAGAGGCCCCTACTGGGACTGGACAGCATCAGGGCGGGAGGCATCCAACCGTGGCAGGGAGAGAGAGAGAGAGAGCGATTGGGCGTGGGACCTTTTGGGGCAATGCCAGAGTTCTACAAGAGTTAATGGAAGCAACTAAACAACCATTAGGATTAGAGGTTAAGATAGAGATTAGTTGAATGGAAGGCCTTGCCACCATGAGTACTCATCATTTCCTTATTAAATGTACAAGTCTTGATGAAGGCACTTGATTGTGAAAATGTACAACAATCACGCATTGAATGAACCAGAAACCGAATCAAACGCCACAGGATATGAAAAGGCAGAGCGGAGTTCAAACAAGGTAGACAGAGAACAGAAGTCTCACCACGGATCTGGTTCTTTCTGGCCCAGACGCCACCTTTCAGCAGGGCACGACACATGCCCGCGCGCGCACGCATTTCACTGATCCAATGAATTGTTCTTTATCCTGCGCACCATCCAAACTCTCTCTCTAAAAGACGTCTCCTCGCAACCATACCCAGTGCCCAGTGTTAGACCTGCCAGCCTAGAGGAAGTGCATAAGGAGCTCTTTGTTAGGTTATACTGGAGGGACATTGTGTAAAATACAGTTGCTGCCCGAGATAAAAGGCTTGACTTTCCTCTCATCTGAGCTAAGTTTATCCTCGCTGAAGTCTCCCCTTTCTACTGGCCAGACAAAGGGATGACTTGAGTTTACCTATCAAAATCTTCATCATCACTAAATCTGGTTGAATTATACTGCAAACTACCCCGAAAGATGTAAAAAGCCCCTTGTATTGTTGAAATCCAGAAGTTCTTTTTTCTTTAACGATAACCGTTTTGTTTAGTTGTTTAAGCCACACAGCACCTGTGTAAAAGGGTCTCTTCAGACGTTACAGGTACATATTTCACAGGATTAGACTCAAATTGAGTCTTGGCTATCAGGTGGTCTGTTTAGAGCAGTTGGAAGTAAAGTCAGTCAGTTCATGACTCAGGTAACAGCGTTTTCGACGTGCAACTGAAAGCTGGGAAAGGCATCTACAAACGGGATTGTATGATGTATATTTACATGGCAGAAAACATTGGCAACCAGCTACATTTCACAGAGCTGGAAACCTCACTGTTCATTACAGCCATTGAGCTTTAAATTATATTTTTATAAATCTACATATTTCAATGATGTCAAACATTTGTATTTGTATATATGTATTAAAATGTTGCATTAATGTTGCATTGTCGTATTTGGGATATACATTTAGGAGGCTTTGCAAAATAAATTATACATAAGACGTGCAAAGCATATATATAGCCGAGGATCAAAAAAATTTAATAAAAGATTAAATCCATAGTCCCTGCTGTAATTAGCTTTTTCTAAACTATTTTTGTACAGTAAATTGCTTAAACATTTAGGGTTTTGTCCATTTTTTGTACCATACTCCTTTATTCTGCTTTTGAACCTGAGAGAGCATTAGAGGGATAGTCCACCCAACAAATTAAAAAATTCTGTCTTCATTTAATCATCCTCAAGTTGTTTCAAACCTGTATAAATCGATTTGGTCTGTTGAACACAAAGATATTTGGATGAGATTTCTGTTGCCCTGAACTAGAAGTCAAAATTTTTAAGAATTTAGGATAACAAACAGTTCTGGGGCACATTTGACTACCCCAGAAATGTCAGTTGCTAACATTTGGTCAAATCCTTCTCTGTAAACAAAGACATTTATACAGGTTTGGAACTACTTGAGGGTGAGTAAATGACATAATTTTATCCCTTTAATAGCAAATATTGTACAAATATAGTATCTGGACAGTTCTTTTGGCCACCGAAATCTGCTTTTTTGCTACATGCATCATTTCCAGAATCGTTTATATTTAGATATCTTTCTAGCGAGTTTTTGTCACTATAGTTCTCTTTTATGCACTCAAAGTAAAAGTTGCTACAATACAAATAACCTACCTTGAAATACTTAAATTTCCTTTTTATCTAACACAGTTTAACATTTAGATTTAGTCATTTAGCAGACGCTTTTATCCAAAGCGACTTACAAAGAGATCAGGGAGCAATACGAGATATGTCACACATAAGCGATGTCATACAAATGTTTCTTTATATATAAACATTATAGATAGAAATGCATTTTAGAAAGGTTGTCCCTCACAAAAGGTGCCTTTAAGAGTCCTTGCCATCAAAAAGTCTAACACCTCCTGCTCTAGTCAAGATCTCACAAATAAAAATGAATTGCTAAATGAAAGTCAACTAGAGCCAAAAGTAAGTATTTCATGTCAAAGCTCTTGAGAACACAAACCTAATCCGTCAGACCTTGCATGTTTTTCAGCCACTGGTTAGAGAGATATTGGCCATAAGTATGTCTGTGTTGCCAGGGCTTCCAACTGGAACTACAAACTGGCATTAGCCGTCACTGGGACCGTGAGTGGAACAGCGCCTATCACCAGAGAGACCCTGGCACACACCAGGGCATGAGACACAGAGGCAGGCAGAGAGGGCATTGGGCAAGCGGCCAGGCACATACAGGGCTGCTGGGAGGCAAAGCACGACTGCCATAGCCAGCGAAATCTTGCCAAAACAACACACCCCAAACAAAACCTTTTAACAGCCAAATGAAAGGTTATACGGCAGATATATTTCCTTCAACCATCTCTACACATAAAACGGCTCAATAAAAACAGGTGCACCTTAAAATTCAGTTCATTTTCATGGTCGAACACTGTGCAATTTAATATCTCCCTTTGTTTACTACTCAGAGCACTAACACTACTTATTGTTTTCTAGGTGGATTAAGAGGTTTGTCTTCGCTGTAAACAGCTTTAGAACAGGTGGGGAACCAGCTGACAACTCGCATCGTGTCAATCATTAGATAAAGTAGCCGAAGGTGTACAAAATGTCAGCTGCTGTAATCTCATCCACAGGCCTGAGGGCTAATTGTTTAACTGTCTCAAGAAAAGCTTTTGACGCAAAGGCCAAACACAAAACCATAGAAGAGAATAAATCCGGCGTCACAAAGCTCCTGTCCAGACGGTCAAGCCTGTGGCTGTGGGCAGCTAAAACACGTGCGTGTGCACATTAATGGGTTTGCTGAATGAAAGCTCACTGGCTCAAAACAAAGTAGAAATGTAAAGGTATCCAACCAAAACTGAAATGGAACGTTACCAAATGGTGGATAACAATTCTGAGAAGCTGCAGAAAAATTCATGATGATCGCATAGGTTTTTAATGCGCGGTAAAAGGGAGAGATCCTACATGGGTCTATTTTTTAAGCATATGAGAATAAACAAGAGGATTTACTGCCAAAATTTAACAGCAGATTGGGGTGTGAAGAGGGCGTTTCCACACTGTGGCGAAACTATGTTTAAAGAGATATCAAGGGACAAATTCTGACAGGACATTTGAGTTAACTTGAGAATGAGGACCACGTTTTATGATTCAACTTCTGAATGAGTCATTTGATTTTCATCAAAAAGCACACAAATAACGAATCATCAAGCAAAACATGTTTATTAAAATGGCTTCATAAATAACTTATAGCTGATATACTTTAAATGCCAATGAATACAAAATAAACACTGCAACATCACAAATGAACCAAAGAAACAAACACCACGCGCATGAAGAGAGTCACTTTCATAAACAGGACATCGATAAGAAGTTTCAATGTTCAAAAGGAGTAAAACTGAAGTAAAATAATGTTCAGTGATCTATACCTTTCCATACAATAGTAGTATTTGCATACAGTGAATAAATTCTAGCGGCCCTTATTGCTTCACGATGGGGATACAGATACATAAACATGGGCTATACTGTATCAACAAACGCTACAATGAGTACTGGTTTTATATACTCTCTTTATAATTTATATAAGGCTAATGTAAGGATATAATAGTACCGTATGGTTAAACAGATTACATAAATATGTCATAAATGAGTCAAGTAATGCAATCAAATAGTCTCTGCTCTGTACCAGTTTAACATTCTCACACATATTACCAACAAAGATCTCATGTGAACGTCCTATATTTATAATACAAAGAAAAAACAAAAGCAAAACAGTAAGAAATCATAAAGAGGTGAGAAAACTTACATTAATGATTATAAAACACCCAGTAGTACTTTGAAATTGAGCCTCTAAAATAAAACAAATCACAAGATATAAAAATTTAAACTGAAAGGAACGAGAACAATGCAAATAAAAAAATAGCAACTGAATCGGTGAATGCATGATATTCACAATACATAGTTCAAGTAGTCACTGTTTGGAGCTTAGTGATCTCCGTGTTAAATTGCTGTAACACAAAATACACAAAAATAATACCAAATGTTACCATTTCATAACATTCTATTGGAGTGTTATGTAATATAAAACATTTTTTATGAAGCTAATCTTCATCCGGCAAACTCGTCCAACCACATCCAGGCTGTGATGGAAGTGCCTGCTTGACTATTATGTAATGAAATTGATAATTTACCTCACACTGGAATGTCGACATTCACTCTAAGCAACTATCATTAAATTCACAAGTAAGAGCCAACATTAAACCAGGCCTAGTAGTCAAAACTCACCATTGCACAACACATTGAATCATTTGGTGCATCTGCACAATATTGTTTTTCTTAAAGGAATAGTTATAAAATTCTGTCATTATTTAAACGGCCATTTCTTATTTCAAACCTGTATGACATTCTTCTGCCGAAGAAAGAAATCCAAAAGATTTGTAACCAAAAACATTGTTCCCCATTGACTTGACATTGGTTTTGTTTCCACACAATAGAAGTCAATGGGCACCAACGGTTTTGTTTACAAACAATATTCTAAATATCTTCTTTTGTACTTTGCAGAAGAAACATTATCACATAGGTTTAAAATGACAACAGGGTGAGTAAACGATGATACAATTTTAATTTTAAAGGTAAACTATTCCTTTAACAATAATAGACAACGGTTCATCGATATGAACATGAACTCAGATTTGCTCACGGATCCTTATTGTGTCATTTCAAAAGTTAACCTGATCTAAAACCACAACATGTGGGTCATGGTGGTACAATGTGCACCTAATACAAAGTCAATTATACTGTTTTGTTTATTATATTAAAGTATTTTCTCAATAACTGCATGTATAGAGGCACTTCCCAGATTAAATGGAGGTTTCGAAATGGTACAACAGTCAATTTAAAGATTCTCTCACAATTTTCTCTTTTACTCATAATCGTGGTTTAAGTGTAACTTGAATAGTCGTATACAAATAAATGAGTACTTAAAATAATACAAATAAGTAAAAAATGGACTTCAAAAGGCACATAAACAGAAATTATACAAATGAAAGATAAAAGTGTGAAAAAATGCAGCTATAGTAGTCCAACTATCAGAAGAGGCATTCGTAGTGTTTAGTCAGGTATGCGTACATATGTGCACGATCGTGACAACTGTAAACAGTGTTTCTATTTATTATTGTGTATATCTGTATGTATGTGTGAAGCTTTTGGACTTCAGCAGTGTATTTCGCTCATGCCAGAGGTAACGCCTCACCTCTAGAGCCATCAACCATCAGTGCCATTAAGTCAGACAGCATCCTCCACCCCCTACACTCCTCTCGCATGACAACCATTCACGTGACCCGGACCAGGGGGAGCGGGCTGGGCCGAGATCTAAACAAATAAGTGTTGCCCTGGAGACAACAAAGCCTCAGAATCAACCATTCCCCTGTAATCCTGTTTCACTAATATAAACCCTGACCCAAGACAAACAACAATTATCTACAGTTTCAACATGACACTGATTGTACAGCTGTATGCAGGTTTATGCATTCATATCAGTCTCCGTATTTATATGAACCTGAAGGGGCTTGAGCCGTTAAAGATGCTGAGCCATTCTGGAGAAGATGTTACTGAGAACAAGAGGAGACGAGAGAGAGAGAGAGAGAGAGAGAGAGAGCAGAGGGTGACCTTCTCCACTGGATTGATGTGTGAGTCTCTGTCTGTCTGTCTACACACGAGAGCGGGAGGTCAGGTTGAGCTTTAGAGGCTGTCTGCTCCTGAACGGCAGGAACCAAAGGATCTTCCAGCGAGTGCCAAACACCTCGGCCATTGCTTGCTGCCACGACCGCCGTAGGCCACTGGAGGACAGGAATAAATTAAACGATAGATTGAAATGATAAACATGACATCTGAAATATAAGCTAGAGAAACTTGTAGTGAAGTGGTACATTGAATTACGAATAGACAGCGGTGGCGGTCTTTGGGGATATTTTCAGGCAAGCTGATGTGTAAAATTGATGAAAAGCATTTAATATCTTTAAAGAGGAACTCCGTCATGAACATGTTCATTATGCCCAATTTATAGGCCCTCCAACATCTTTCGAGATCCTTATTATTAATTTCAACTCCATCGACATTTTGATTTATTATTCAGTATTCCATCAATTTATTTTTGTCTCTTCACCTGTTGTCAGTCCCAAGCAGGCTTGACGATGCAAGTAAAGCTGGAATCTAACTAAAATGAAAGAAAAACTTTCAACGATTGGGTAGAATACGAAGAGGGCTTAATTGTGAGTGTTCGCCCAAAAGTGAAAACTGTCATTATTTACTCTTACCACTTGTCATTTTAAACCTGTATGTCTTTCTTTCTTCTGCACAACACAAAAGAAGATACTTAAAAGGTTTGTTAACCAAAAATCGTTGGTCCCTATTTACCAGAATATTTCTAAATAGCTTCTTTTGTGTTTGCAGAAGTCACACAGGTTTGAAATGACAAGAGGATGAGTAAATGATGACAGAATTTGAGGTGAACTACCCCTTTAATTGAATTTCTTCTCCCTTCTGACTTATACACATTTCAAATTAAATGCTCATTTGCATATCCATTCTAATTGTTGAATTACACATCAGAGGCCGTTTAGTCTCCTCCGGCATCTGTGATGTGATTCTGCTCGCATAAGCTACTAAAACTCAAATAACCCACATCATGAACCTTCTCTAACAAACCACCATTGGTGATCGACTAAATCGCAGCAAATTCAAATACTTACATGTCTTCCATTAAGTGTGACATCTTCTCTATGGTAGTCGTGTCCTGTAGGGAAAAACAAGAAGGATGTTGCTTGATATCACCATCGAACCATAAACGTGATTTATTATGAATGTCAGAGACAATACAACAACGATTTATGAAATGATCTATGACAGGGGTGGCCAACTAGTCAGAGACTAAGAGCCACTTTTTTTTCTGTGTTACTGCAAAGAGCCACATCATACACATGGGTACACATTAACATCATCTTTTAATCATGTATGCACGCATTCACAGACCTCTGCTCAGCCAGATCTAATGAAAATAACCACACCAACATGATAATATCAGTAATTTTCAACAGTTAACATTGTGTGCTAACTTGTTCTTGCGAAGTTCAGTCCCTTTTGGAAATTCCTGTTCGATGTTACTGTGTGTTCACATGAGGCGTCAAAAACGCGCTATTCGCGAGTAGTTGGACGCTTGAACATTTTGTGTCATTCGTGCTATTCGCGCGTGAAATTCGCTTCATAGGAGGGGCTACGTCGTCTACGTCACTACTAGAGCAGGCTCCTGATTGGTTAACGCGGCGCAAATTTTCGCCAAAGTTCAGATTTTTCAACTAACGCAATTCGCGTCTTTCGCGCTGCCTCATTCGTGCCGCAAGCGCGTCTTTACATTGACTTAACATGTAAATCACTAGCGTTTGACGCCTCATTCGCGCCCGGTGTGAACACACAGTTAGGGTGGAGTGAGCGGAAGGGACGCTGAAGATTTGAAGCTTTGAAGAGCCGCATGAAACTAGTTAAAGAGCCGCATGAGGCTCGCGAGCCGCGGGTTGGCCACCCCTGATCTATGACAACGAGCCAGTGGATGCGAGGGGGTGAGCTGGATTTCTTTCTGATCTTTCCCACGCTGGGATTGAAAAACGCTACGGCGTACACGGAGACAAAAGAGAGACAGTGAAGCTGACAACAGCATGACTCCCTTGGTGCCCTCCTCACCTTGCCAAGTTGGCACGGGGGCAAAAGGGCATCTGCCTGCGGACAATGGGTCCGCGTGCATAGGGATGCTAAAATCCCCCCTGCTTGCCAGGTGAAGAGACGCAGCAAACCGACAAAAAACATTAATATGTAAATAAGTCTGGATTAAAAGAGGCGAGACTGAGGGGAGTGTTTGTGTTAAAAATGGTGCGAATGTGATTGACGTCGGGTTTCTCAAACAAGCTGTCCTTTGTACGTGTTCCAGCAAACAAAAATATAAACTTAAAGCAGCGTCCCAGAAGTCACCAGATGTTATGTAAGGCTTCCTGTAAATCTTTAGCAATGAAGTCAAATCCAGGTCCTAAACCGCTATTGGACACACTTCTGGCCCGGTGAAGCCAGCACCGTGCCAATCCGGCCTGGCTGTGATTCAGGCTGAACTCAGCTGGCCTCAATGAGGATGTGTGAGGAAAGGATCTTAGCAGGGATGAGTGCCTTAGTCTGCTAGTTCAATTGCTGTGACTGGCACAGAGCGACAGGCTAACCACCCCGCTAAATCTTTGAGCACATCACAACATGGGATGGTAGGTGAGGGAGCTGCTTGTCTGTAAGCATCAGTACGTCGTGGAGGGTTTAAGGATAGTACAGGACACAGGATAAGACAGCTTAATGTTGATTCTTAGCAACGGGAGTTAGATAAGTGCTGTCAAAGTCTGTGGGGTCTCCTGAAGGTGCGAGTTAGCTTCAAAGTTTAGATAAAAGAAAGGCTGAAGACAACTTTTAGGAATGTGCCAATTGTTTCTGCAATTACGGTCACTTTTTTATTTTATTTTCAAAATAAAACAAATCAAACCATTTGAATCATAAAAATGATCAGTAATTTATTCAAAAACATTGCTATGAATATGAATATTTAACAATTCAATTTGAAATGATGGCAAATTGTAATTCAAATAGCTTATTTTACGTGTGGCCAATGGTGTTTTATATTCAATAACATTAATCGTGAATTATATCTTTGTCAAGGAGTGTAATGACACTGTGCATTTATCTATAACGCAAATTTGGACATAAATCTAAACTTTCACTGCTGGGACTTAAAAGTGCCCGTAGCTGGACTTTTATGTATACTGCAGTGTGGTCAGTTTGTTTGCTTCTGTGATGTTGAAAAGAATATGAATGGCAGGACAACCTGATAAATATCGTCGTACAAATCAGTTAAGGATGACAGAGAGAGACTTACTGCAAGGATTCCTTGGACCTGCGAGTAGAAAAGGCTGCTAATTCCCCCAAACATCATCAGGGCCATAAAACAGGACACACGTATAAGAGCTAATTCATGATGCACGGCAAAGTCCTCCTGAAGGGGGAAGAAAACTGTTAAACACGTCTAAATGGTCAGATCCGAATCACATCATCTCACTTCTGGCAGCTGCGTAAAGTGACACTGAATGTTCTTTTCTGTTCATCGTTACACTAAACACATGCTAACACGCAGGATCCACAATATGGGAAAATGAGGCTATCCCGGGAGATAACGCCACTATCTTTCCCATACAGGCGTTCCAGTACACTTTACATCATTGCTCGCTTCGCATTGTGCGCAAATAAAGTGAGTGAGGCGCAGGATAAACAACAGAAAATTGAGCATTATAGGCTTTTATTTGCAGCCGGTCAGCAGTTGCCATGATGGCTCAGCTGGTCTGGTGTCATTGTGAAATAATGGCTTTCAAGTCGGAGGATGCTGCGGTTTCAAAACATTCCCAGTTGAATCAATAGAGTGGTACAGAGATGACCTATTTTTGTATCCAAAACCCAGAAGTGAATGAGCTTTTCCAGTTACATCGTCAATGGGTTTTTGATAAATTGCCTAAAAAAAAAAAGAGTCTGTAGTTAAAACGTCTTAATATTTTTACTATTTATTCTTTGATAAAACACACCAGTTATAACCCCTCGTGATGTTTTATAGCTTTATTGTGTCTTAAAAACGGCGGTTGCTAACAAGTTGCTAAATAGACTACATCCTTTGGGGTAGACATTAGACATTATCACGCATATAAATCTCACAAATAATGCAACACGGACACAAAGCTCTAAAAACGTGGAGGGAGATTCATTCACAGAATAATGACTTGCCAGGGAACACGTTTTTAATAAAGTAAGATAAAGTTGTTGGAGGCTTGGTGGTGGTGACGTTGATATCGAGCAACCGTATTGTAATCTTTTATGTTAGCTTTTTACTTCTGCCGATTGTATTTAGACTTCAAAAGTAACAAATGATTTGTTCATTTGTAAAGATTATCTTAACACACAAAATATGTAACGTTAAGTACATTTACATTTAGCAGACGCTTTCATCCAAAGTGACTTACAGTGAGTTATGATTAAGTATCATAAACATTTGTTTATCACAGATCTTATTTTATTTTTCTTTCCAAAATCTATGGGGAAATCCATAGGCTTTAGTTCGACTTCCGGGTTGGCCTACAAAAATATGCATCCCCGCACCACACTATTGTGTTGTTGTTTTCAGAAATAAGTTTAAAGCGCTAAAATTATAATAATAAACAAAACTAAAACAAATTAATCTTATATAGCAACATAGAAACTAAACAAATAAATAATAAAATGACAAAAACACATAACAAAGTTGCTAAATATTTAACGAAAATTACCATAAAAATCTAAAAATAAAAGCATATTTAAAATATGAATAAAAAAGAAAAAAAACTAAACTCAAAACTATAATTTTAGTGACAACGTCACTACAAATGTGACAGCAATATAGCTATCAACCTATATTAGATAACACTAAAATACACTTAAATATTAGACAGATTACAGGCACTTTTGCAAGGAGAATATGGAACTTTTCTTACTTTGTTTTCATCACTTGCATTTGAGATTGTATATGTTTTATATAGTGTTATCATAATACCAGCCGTATGTATCGTGTGCGCTTAAAACAATGTTCACACAGAAATCTGAAGGAAATGTGGAGGCTCCGCCCAAAACATCAAGTGGCAGCTCTGGTGCTACAACTCTTCATTAAAATCTTCATTAAATTATTTGACCCTATAAAACACACAGCGTCATAAAGCCCTCGGGACAGTAAACACAGAGGTGTCTAAATGTATGCTGGCCTTACCCGGTCCACCGAGGATACCGGCTGGAAGTAGTAATACTGGCAGAAGTCCAGCACAAGAGTGTAAAGACTCAGAACCTGAGTGTAAAAACACAGCTGCAAAAAGAGCCAGTGGTTATCCTCCCCAACACAGTTATTAATCCTGCTCAAAGAGCCAGAGAGAGAGAGGGGGAGAGAGAGAAATATGTTACGATAACAATTGCCAACAACTAAACTTAAAAAATAAACGAACAAGCTAATAAAGAGTAACTGATAAACAATATAAGTGTTTAAAAATTATGAAGCTTTTTCATTTATGGGTCAACTCAAGGCAACAGGTAGAGCACCAGAATAAGGAACGTGAGTGAGGCATAGATGGTCGAAATAGGTCAGAAGAGAGAGAGCAGGCCAGGTCCGAGCATTATTCAAATGAAGACGGAAATCGATACGGGCACATTTTTTTCTGTTTTTCTCTTTGCCATTACAGGCGATGACAGGGAGTCACGATATGCTGAATCCAGACAGACAGCAGCCTTCTTCAGCTGAACTGTAGGGGCGGGCTTAACGCTGGTTTCTCTGGTCACTCGATATGGCCTCTCCCTCTGTTTTACCTCTCCAAAGAGACCTCATTAAACTCCCTTCACATAAAACCCAGCAGGAATGTAAAGCAGTCTGAGGTACAGGGTCTTTTAAGGTTACCGTGACCTTAGGTCAACAAGTCACATTTCAGGTCATATCCTAAAACATGATATAAGCCTGACTTTTTTTGCTTTTTCTTAATTGCCAATAAGCTTGTTGAGAATTCCTCATTCATAAAGAACATTGATTTTGTTTTTAGAAGTCTTGAACACCGCTAATGAATATCGCACATGTTTTTTGCTTTACCAGGGACAGTGGTGGTCCATGCGACGCACACAGTGGCCGCATCGGCTGCAGTGATGTGACCTCTTTGGCCTCATCATGTTACATTTATTGCAGAGTTCCCAATCATCTCTCTCTGAAACAAAGCAAGAAAACATAATTTAGCAATGATAAAACCTTAACAACCTATTTTCAGGTGTTAGAAACGAATGAAACTATGAAAAAGGTCTTTGTCGCCGTCTAGTGGAAGATAGAGAATGATTTTCATCTTTATTTTGTAACAAGGTATAGAGATCATCAAACACAGACAAAATGTCAAATACGTCACATTTTGCCTTCGTTCGTCCATGAAAACAGATTTTAGAAATTAAGAAAGAGAAGGGTGACATAACTAGTGCATTGACAAGTACTGATTCACAAACGAAACAAGCGGAAAATGCTTATGTTTATGTGTAATGTAGCTATAATGTCATTTTTCTTCTTCTGTGTAACACAAAAACAGATAATTTTCTGAATATCCAACAACACAATTGTTTACTGTGAACGTGGCTAAAGTGTTAAGGGTCTGACATTTTTTGGGAACAACCCTACCAGATATTCATAACATTATCCAATTCTGCATTCAAAAGAGGAAAAACAGTCTTTCAGGTTTCAAACAACATGCATGAGGGCGAGAAAAGGATGAAATAATTCACTATTCATTTAAATCTGCCTGCCAAGACAGTATGTCCAAAATCCAATAGATTGTGTGCATAGTATTATCTTATTATGGACATAACTTGTTTATCAGTACAGTAAATGTAAACAGTAAGATATTGTACTGACTGCTGAGCTATACTGCCATCTTCTGGTTGGTTAGATACTGTAAAAAAAAGGATTCATAAACTAAACATCTGCTCTCTGCCAACAATTCACCTCATAAATCACATATAAAAACATACAATTATTCCAAGTAAACATAACTCTTCCTTCCAATCTGCTAGTACTTAGACAATGTATTTGCATAAGTTATGAGTTTATAAAGCCAATATAAAAATGTGAAATGAACAAGCACTTTGTATTTTAGTTAGATACAGGTTCAAGAACCTTAAATCGGCCCTTAATCCAACTACAATACAATTCAAGTGCAATAATGTGATAATGCATCCTCTATGTTTTTGTCATTTTTCCGACTGTGGTATTCAATGGTGGCCAAGATTTGGATCAACTCAAGGGTGAGTAAAAGATGACAGAATTCAAATTTTTGGCTGAACTGTCCCTTTAATAGCGAATATTAATTCAGTATGTGTTTTAATACAGTCTTCAACCCACACAAGAAAAACTATTACAAATGTAACAATTATTTTCAAAGATGTCAAAGAGCACGCAACACATAGCTTCTGTCAATCTCAAAGTAACCTTGAGTACCTTAAGTAGTATTTCATACTTCGTATCTTCGAAGAGTCTTCAGTTTGATCACATTTATAAAAAATGTATCCCTGCATAACTGTTAATTCACTATACATTTAGTCATTTAGCAGACGCTTTTATCCAAAGCGACTTACAAAGAGTTCTGGGAGCAAGCGATATGTCATACAGGAGCAATAATACAATAGGTGCTAATACAAAGTTACTAGTTTATACTACAAGTTCGTGTTATGGGCCTTATGCACATACGCACCGTTTCCCAACAAAACACAGACATATGCGTTCATGTCTGGCATCTTTTAGCTCTTTTATCTATCAATTTCAAACGATCTCCAAATCCACATTTATTTCCACCGTTTATATAACATTTCTTATCAAAATGCAGTGAACAAACAAACACAGCTGAACTTCGGTTGATGTGTGCGCATGCACCTTCTCCCGCTCTCCCTGGTTGACGCATGGGCATGCTCTTTCATCTCACTCTGACGGGTTAATGCTTGGGGGTGCTTTCCCAGAAGATTTTTCCAATAAGGGACTACCACCGCGTCTACACCGGACGCGTATGGCGCGACACGACAAAAGAAATTAGAAACACATCAGACCACTGCATGTGGGGCGGCGCAACAAACCGACAAAGTACAAGCAGGTCGGTGTCCGTTGTAGACGCAGTGTAAGAAAAGTTGTTACGTAAAACTTTCCTAAACCGATTCGAACACCGAACTACTACATCATACGTCCAACTTTTTTGACAAGTTGACCATGTTAAGCATGAGAAAGCACGTTGTCAACAGCGTGGCACCTCCCCTTTAAAATAAAATCATATGTCAGAATCTTGATTTGTATATTGTATTTGGATTAAGGATTGATTTTAGCTTCCTGAACTTGTATCGAACTAAAATACTAAGCACTTGTTTATAAAGGCCTCACAGACATTTTGTATAGCTTGAGCATCCGAATCTGCTTTTTTTCTCACCTGCAAGGGGAATTTTGGGATCCTGAGGAAGTTTTCCTGGGTCAGCGGTGGAAGCCCTGAGCAGTGCAGAGACACACAGCAGCGATGCAAGATAGTAACCTGAGGAGAGAAGAACAAACAGTATGTTTTGAACTGTAATAATATTTCTCAAACATTCTGGTTTAGAGTATCTCAAATCCCCCTGGTAATACAATATTACAAAACATACAAACTTCCTTCAAACTTTAAGACAGATAGCATGCAAATTTTGAAACATGGTTCACATTTTACTTGCAAAACAGACAGAAAAGACATGTGTTGGCATGTACTGACTGTAATGAGTGTCATGACAACCAAAAAGTAGCTTTGAATAACACCATTGTATAGTTTCTGTTATGGTTCAAAGACCACAACATTTGTAATACTTAAGGAAGTGAAAAAAGTATACAAAACCTGTCCTGCAACTCTTATCTACTAACTACATTACGGTGTACTGCTTTAAACAAGGAGGAATCCAGGTTTTAACTGACTCACACAAAGCCTTAGGTGTTGCACAAACCAGATTCTAGAAGAGCAAGGCTTCGGTTTAACTATTCTCCTCTGGCTACTTATTACAATGTGATAGGACCTGTTATCAGAGGAACATGGTCAAAGTCCTTTGTCTATAGTAACTTACAGACCACCGTTGCAGCAGGTATGTGTCCCTCTGCATAGTGTGGAAACAGCACCAGCTTGGGAATGAGGAGGGTGTTGTAGAACCAGATGAACAGCACCGTGCCTATGCAGAACCAGCCCATAGGGTCCACCACGAAATGCAATCGCAGCTTCATCTTTCCGGATAGTGTATGTGGCAGGACAACTGAAGCAGCTCCTAGTCACAGACAAAATGTAGATGTCAGATCAACTGTGGCCAGAATAACCATTTAATATGGAACATGTTGATTTGTTTGAGGCCAAAACAGGATATTATAAAATAAATCGCTTCTCTTCACCTTTCACACTTCAAAATGAGTGTCAGTGGAAATCCTTAACATATCGCAGATTACAAAATACCCGTAGATTGATAAATACATAAAAATACATCAATGCAAAGGCTTTAGATTAGATTCCCATAGAACACACATACTGACAATAATGTGTACCTAGAATTCACTGCAAGAGGCTTTGGGGAAAAAACATCTACCAAATGCATACATTTAAATGTCAAATAATGTAAATTAAATCAGAGTACAGAAAAGTCCAAAACAAAAACATTTAAACTACTATTATCTATATTAACAACAACAACAACGCAATATTTAAGCATTAGACATCAATAATCAAAGGAGCAAATTTGTAACATTGACATTGTTTATGTCGACACCAGCTTGTTGTTAACATCGATACCAGCTTGACTCCACGACGTTGTTAAAGGGCACGGGTACTGAATCATATAGGCCTACTGAGTATTTTTTACGATTTATTATTGACATTTTTAGTGTAGGGCCTTTTGTACAGTAGTACCAACTAAAAGTTCAGCTACAGGGGATTTTTAAAGAGGAAGTATGAATGAGGCAGGTGGATTAACCAGCGAGAATTGTACCTCTTTAATGTCTTTAGTCCACAGTAAGCACAACCACGGTCATCTTTGCCATGCCAACCTGAAACACAAATATATGATAGTTTCACATTCATGAAAACCCAATAACAAACAATAAACCGTTCCATCCATTATATGCAGCTGTTGTTTTTGGTTATTATTAAGACTGAGATGGTAGGATGGAAAACTAAACAAAAATGTAACTTCTCACCATTTAAAGCTAATATGCACTTTATGCAGTCTTTAGGCGTGTCTTCAAAAAAATGCAACGCAATGATGATTGATGATGTCACATAAGAGAAACCGTCCTAGTTGACTAAAG
Source organism: Barbatula barbatula (assembly GCF_947034865.1). Taxonomy (NCBI): domain Eukaryota; kingdom Metazoa; phylum Chordata; class Actinopteri; order Cypriniformes; family Nemacheilidae; genus Barbatula; species Barbatula barbatula. The sequence continues at coordinate 8,278,358 of NC_136766.1, forward strand.
CCTAGCTGCTTTGTTCAGGTTCACACCCATGTCATTTAGATCTTGCGAAATATTGACGCATTTTAAGTAAATAACCTTGTTAATATGCATAAAACACAGCATGATCGCGTTGTTGTATCAGTAAACTGCTGTGATTCCATCTTCAACCCGTGTTTTCATAACGAAGACAGCATGACAGTTTTCTTGATCTTTTAATAACGGCCACAGTTTAAAAACAACACAATTTATTTAATAAACAATGGCGGATATTAAAACAAATCACATTTCTGTCAATGACTTGACGTTCATTGTAAATTGTAAACAGGCACTGTGATGCCCATGAGGATGATGATGATGATACACAAACCTAACGTTACCTGGACAACATCTAAAGAATCTCGAAATATAATCACGTGGCGTGAAAATGCGTGTGAAATCAACTTAAATCATATTTACCGGTGTCCTTGGTATTAGCGCAGTTATGTGTTGAGGGTTTGGCGGTGGTTTTGTAAAGATTACAAGATATCAGCTCTTCCTGTGATTGTACGGAAGCCGCAGCATGCGAACTGGGAAACACGTGCACGTGCGTGCGGTTTGTGTGTGAGAAAATCTGACAGTCCACAAATACAAGTACACGCTTTATTTTCTAGCTGAATACTTCCAATGATTTTTGATCTCGTTTTATATGATTTTTATCCCCCAATTATGCCATCGGAAAAAAACATCACAGAAATTCCTAACGATTTGATGGTTTATGATGGGAATTGTATTGGTGTTAATGGAAACTATAATGGACTCATTTAGTTATGTGGTAGAGTGTTATTTGTGGATAAAACCATATAAACACCATTCAATTCTATTGGAATGAGGTCCAAAAAAACTACATAAAATTATTTGTCAACGGATGGTTCATTATAGTTTCTGTAACAGAAACCATTGGATTTTATTTCAACGGGGATATTGAGTTGACATTTATTTATTTGGATTACCTATATTTTGGGCTTTCTACATGTTATGTTGGATATAACAAACATAATTAGTTCGTTGAATTCTGTGACTTTAATTTTGAAATATTCCCACACGCACAGTTGTACCTTCGGTAGCTTGAAGTGGCGGCTGCTACTAGTTTTATTATGGACTAGTAATGTTTAGATCATTGGTGCAAGATTAAGAGTTTGACAACAACCATGAATCCTCGTGTTAAAGGCATTGATGAGGACTGTAGGATATTAGCGGTGTCGAAGTGCCTGGAAGATGCGCTGGAAGCGGCTCTGCGCCGAGCGCTTGAGCTCGCGCTGAAGATCGCAATGACTGAAGTTAGCAGACTGACGGAACAGGCGCTGCGAGATGTCAGGGATCAGATACACGAAATGCTGCAAGAGAACATCACCTTTAAACAACGACCGCAGCACATCCATGTTGAACATGACAACCCAAAACTCGCAAACCAGAGCAGGATTAAAGACAATCTCGATGCGGGGAGCGCGCGTGAAACGCGTGAGTCTGTCTGATGGTGTCGATGATGCAAATTTGAACAGTGAAATAAATTAATCTTCTTATGGACGTTTCATATTAATGCATAGTTAAAAAAGCAGAGGTGTACACTTCCTTGAGTGAAAGTACAGACACTGCTGGTCAAATATTACTCCACTACAAGTAAAAGTTGCAAAGACTTAAGTAAAAGTACAGAAGTACGTGCTTTTAAAAGTACTCAAGTATTAAAAGTAAGTTTCCTTTATGTCAGCGGTGTATTGTTTTATTGTTGTACACCGTATGCATCTGAAGCAACCCACTGAATACACTGAGCTTATAGTATCAGTCGTATTAAATAAGTAGTTCACTTCAAACCCCCATCGACTTTTCATACTAGTTCAGAAAAACTGAAATACTTGGCAACAACACTGGCCTTTGGCAGAATATAGTGAAGTAAAAAGTATGATGTTTGTCTTTCAAATGTAGTGCAATTAAAGTGCAAGTGCTCAAAAATTGTACTTCAGTACAGTACAATCTACTTTGTTACCGTCCACCTCTGAAAAAAAGTTATGATAACCCTCTGGGACAGATGTTTCTCAATTACTATTTTGCCTTGATGAATTCTTTGTATTCATAGTTGAATTGTCTGTTTTGATGTGATGTTTTACAGAGGAAGACCCAGAACAGAAGTTTAAGACAGATAACGCACAACACACAGATAACACACAACACGTAGACCCCAGTGATCAGGACCCTTCATCTTCTGAGCTTGTGTTTGAACAGGTTAAGGTGGAAAATGAAAAGCCCGAACCAGAGGATCGAGGAGCCAGCATTGGTAGTGGTTGGTTAAATAAATAAATAAAAACATTGCAATATGATGTCATTATTTGTGTTGTTTTCTCTGCCTTGATGTACTGCTACTGTTTTTTCTATATTTCATGCATATTTCTTTAGATACTTCAGAAATCAGTTGGTCATCCAGTGGCTGTATATCTTCATTCTCTACCCCACTTGATGGCCTCAACCAATCAGCAGACAAGACTTCCCTCACCCAGCTGACTCAAAACTGTAGGGAAGTGAGAACAAATGTCCAGTCCAGTCTATATGTTTGTAAATTCTGTGGTAATGCATTTCATAGTGAAAGCGATCGGCGTAATCATCACGTGCAGTATCACAAGACTGTATTAAAGGGGAATGGTGTAAATGCAACCAAGTTGAAGAAGAAGCGTTTCCCATCTGGCTGCAGCCCGTTTCACTGCACTGTTTGCAACAAGCGCTTTAAACGCCTGGAGAACTTGAAGACTCACTTGCGGATACACACTGGTGAGCGTCCGTACCTCTGTTCAGTTTGTGGGGTACGATTTCGCCATGCTGGGGTGCTAAAAAGGCATTTCCGCATTCACACTGGGGAAAAACCTTACATATGTTCAGAGTGTGGAAAGAATTTTCGAAACTGTGGAAGTCTGCGCTTCCACCAGAAATCACACAGTCCAGTGAATTCTTTGAGGAAATGATGAAATATTGGAGGGGAACATTTACACACAGACACTTTAACCTAAAGAGTTTTGCTGATTAAAAAAAAGAGTTTAATTTATATATTTATTTTACAAATGTCTTGAAGAATTCTTTTTCAGATTTAACAATTTTCTGTTCAAAAGTAAATAAATACTAAAGGATTCATTGACTGGTTTGCATTTTTCTTAACTAGCGTTCCTAAACGTTAATGCTTTCATTTCGTATAGGGTCCCAAATGATTTGCTATTTTTGTCAAATATATAATTTATGTAGAAAGCTTGTTAAGTTTAGTGACTTTAATTTTGAAGGGTTTCCGGTTCCTGGATTCACTGCTGTGCCTTCTGTAATCCAAAATACGCTGCAAATACTATTAAAATGGGCCATTAACCTTCAGATATTTTGCATCAGATAAAATACTATTTTAATACGATGAGTCCTCGTCCAAACGGTATTAAGGAGAATGAAATCATATCAGCGGTGTCAACGTGTCTGGAGAATGCGCTGGAAGCGGCTCTCCGCGGCGCGTTCGAGGTCGCCCTGGAGACCGCACTGAAGGAAGTCAGTAGATTAACAGGTCTGGCGATGCGAGAAATTCAAGATCAGATACATGAATCCCAGCAAGAGAACCTCATCAGCCTCAAACTACGACCACGGCAGATCTATTCTGACCAAACCAACGCAAAACAACTCAGTGCTGCTAATCCAAGGCGGAGCAAGATCGGATGTGACAATCTGGATGAAAACACACCGATAAATGATCGTGTAAAGGTGTCAGAGAATGCAGATGAATGTGTGGAAAAAACCTTTTACGAAATAGGCGATGACGGTCGTTCACGCTCACACGAAACTTGCACATCAGCCATAAATGGTGAGGTTTCCTCTTGACGTATATCTTTTTGTGTTTTTACACTACAACAGTTATTAGTAAAATTATGCGTTTGTCTTAAAAAAATGACGAGCTGTCATTATATTATTTTCTGTTATTTCATGTCAAATTGATTGGACTTGTGTCTTTACAGAAAACGATACCTCAGATCACATACAACAGGTATGGCCAAGTGATCAGGACCCCTCATCATTTCAGCCAAAGTTTGAGCAGGTTAAGGTGAAGAATGAAAAGTCAGAACCAGACTTGGACGGCAGTTCTGGATGTGATTTTGATGCTAGACCAGACTGTAGTTTGGACCAAAGATCTAATGAGGAGTTTGAGCTGGACGGAATAGCTTTGGCCATTGGTAATGGTTTAAACTATAGCCACCGTCTGAAAATATTGTCTTTGTATTGGTTTCCTGGGACAGATGTACTGATATTTATTTGTATTTGTTTTGTTTTTATATTTCATTAATACATCTTAGGTACCTCAGAAATCCTTGTGCCACCAAGTGGCTGTGTATCTTCTTTGCCCACTCCATTTAATGGACTCTATCAAACAGCAGACAAGACTTCCCTCACCTGGCCACCCCAAAATTGTCGACACGAAGTGAGGAAAAATGGGCAATCCAAGCTGTATGTTTGTCAATTCTGTGGTCATTCATTTCATAGTGAAACTGATCAGCGAAATCATCACATTCAGTATCACAAGCCTGAAAAGAGAGTAGGGAAAGGGGACAATGCAACCAGGCCAATAAAACGGCAACTTTTTCCTCCTGGCTGCAGCCCGTATCACTGTGACGTGTGCAACAAGGACTTCAATCGCCTGGAGAACTTAAAGACTCATTTGCGAATACACACTGGTGAGCGTCCGTACTCCTGTTCAGTTTGTGGGGTACGGTTTCGCCACAGAGGGGCACTGACACGACATTTCCGCATTCACACTGGGGAAAAACCGTATGTATGTTCAGAGTGTGGAAAGAGTTTTAGAAACTGTGGGGGTCTACGCCTCCACCAGAAATCACACAGTCAAGTGCATTCCTTGAGTAATTGATGCTGCAGAGTGTGTATATAATAGATATTTTGCCTTTACCCAAAGGGAATTATAAGTGAACAGCAAACCGCTTTCCCAACATTCATATTATCTTTGTGGTTAAGTTGATCGTGTGTTAAAAAATTGAAATTAATAACCTAAGATTTGAAGCATGGCAGAGATGACATGAATTTAACATCAGTTTTAATAAGAGATATGCATTCAGTTTGTGCCTTTAACCCAGTGTCATTAACCTTTGTGGCACATGCAATCATGTTTATGGTCCATAACACAGATCTGATCATGCTTTAAAATAGCTGTGATTCATAAATAAGAAATTGTGAAGTGACCGCTACAAAGCTAGGCTTTGCAACAAAAATGGAAATGTACTGTTGTATTTTGATTTCAACCTGACGTGATCTGAAATAAATAATATAAATTTTAAAAGCTACAAGAACCATGTTTTCCACATCAGTATTGTGAGGAATGTTACTAAGAATTGAGAAGAACAAACCATTGTTTCACATTGGAGATAATGGAATTATTTTGCATTGGCTCCTAATAAACTGTGTTTATGGAGATATGCTTTGGTTCCTATCCCAACTATATGAAATACAGACTGCATCTATGATGTTGGACAGGGAATGAAAGTTCAAGCTAACAGATCTAGACAATGTGTACCTGCTTTGACTCTGCCATGCATTTGAATTGTCTCTATGAAAAAGATGTAGGGTTAGCAAAAGGTCTGTGCTTTTATTATGAAAAGAACATCCAGCTAAAAGTGTATGTCTGGATTATTTCTGCAAACTAGAAGGTTTCTTTGGATATACACAAGGGGTGCTCCATACAATGTTAGTGGCTATCAGTGTTCCGTGGACAAAAGACAGTGAAATCAATAAAACTGTTTGTTATGAAAGCATGTCCAGCTGTGGGGGACATTTCTAGGGTTCCATAATTGCATTCACATCCATGATTGTTTATTATACATAATGCAGCTCATATTTAGTGAACATTGTCTTGAAAGACAAACCCACTCACGCTGACAAACATTGGATGGTTCATCCTTTTTTGTGGGCTACTTTTTAGCGCCTTGCATCTAAATAGCTTTTCTCTGCTTTTACAAACACAGCATGGCGTTTAGCATTAAAATAATGATTTCACTCTAATATTACTATAACACACAACCGAGGACAGTTTGTGTATGAAAGAGAGAGCACTGAAAGCCTGCTGGTGGGCTGCTGTCTTTATTTCAGACAGCAGGGGGGCTTTCTGCACATTACATTCAGCCTTAGTAGGCATTTCACCTGCTTTTAGGGTACTGAAATTAATGTTTGATATTGCAGAGCTACGGTTATTCGTAACTGTTTAAAGGATGAATGGGATATTTAAGATGAAGGTCATGTATACAAGATTGCAGTCTTACAGCATAGTATTATTCAGTTTAGGGACAGTAGACAGAAGATCTCAAAACACCAAGCTGCCCTATTAATTTAGTCCATAAAGGTTTATTGTCTGAATACGGAGATGTTTTCCATAAGTGACAGTAAAACTTAAACACAGTTACTTTATAAATACAAAGCATCTGATTTATATTACATTGTTGTGATTATACTTTGGCAAAAAAGATGAAAATATCCACCCACTAATAATAGAGGAATTCACTTGCTGTGTACCACTTGGTGGCGGCTTTAATGAGTTGTGTGTCACTGTGCTTTCTGTTTCTCCCACTGCTCTGGCGTCAACGTTTTCTGCTCGAACGCATGGATCTCTTTCAGCTCCTCAGCAAGGCAATTATTCACCATCCTAAACAACAATCAGATAAACAAGTAGAGACCTTTATAAAAACAGTGCTTTAGGTCGTGGAGTCTATTGATCCCAGCATGCCTGTTTTTCACAGCATGCCCCCACAGCTCAATGGCCCTGTACAAGATGTAGATCATTCTTCTGCACATCTGCATCTATGCTGACACTCTGTTAGCCAGCTGGGATGCGTATCAGCTGCACAGGAAGACTCTCCACAGCATTATTTGATTTACGTTTACATGTAGCCATTTACATTTATTTTCCCTTCCATCTTTTGGTGTTCAGCCTGATATAGAATCCATGACAATTTATTCTAATATGAATTACTGCCCGCTTGTGGCATTACAATAAAATATATGGGTTTGAGATATCATAGACAATCCACATACTTGTGTCACTGAGAAACCTTTTAGCCCTTACATGTACCATGGCTCTTCCATGCTGCCACATACTTAGAAATTCAAATTCCCAATTTTCAGTCAATTTGCTACTTTGCATCTATTTAACAACAATAAAATGATAAATTAATCATTTTATCAAAATATTAAAGTAATAACAACAAGTAAAATACTTGGTAGACCACAATGTAACATAGCATAACTTTTTTGGGATTTAATTTAGAAAAATGCAAATGATCCACACTTATCTCACCTGTGCCTCTGCAACAGAGCTTTTCCTTCAAATTGGGGAGAAACTACAAGAACTTTAAAACTGGCAGCACATCGATTTGGAGACGTGTCTTCTACGTCCTGCAAAGAGAAGCGCAAGTGATCACAATATAACACTAAATGAAAATGAGTTCCGCTGAATTTTCAGACACCGAACTCAGTTATTTTTGTTCTCGCCTTATCTCGATATACAACTATTACATACCACGTGTATCGCACCAATCTCCGCTGTCAGTTTCTCGCGGATCAGATCTGGAGTGACTGACATATCTCTCGAGGTAAAGTACAGCTGGGACAAATGTGTTTTAATAAACAACGGGATGAAGAAGATGACACAGAACACTTGCTGTCTTAATTATCATGTAACTACCGGTATGCTTTGAAGAGGAGGGGTTTGGAAATAAAAGCACCCAATTGGGCTTGAAACATCAAACAAGCCGCACCTCTTAAACGCACTGGTGGCCTGAAATCAGACCAATCGTAGCATAGAATGTGAGGTCCTAGATTTCTTTGGCGCTTGCTTGATTCGCCAGATAGAAAAGTCAGTGGTAAAAAGATAAAAACGCTCTAAAATAATCGTTGGCTTCTTAATTATTTTTATTAAACTAACATATATTTAACTCATTGCTATAACTGATATCTATAAAAACTCAATTCCTTTATCTTTTATAGTATGTTTGCTCAGGCGATATCCGGACATCTTTTACGTGCTAGTTTGAAGCGAGAGGGCTTACAGTACGAAAACAAATGTTTTGAGTTCAGTTTACAAAATTAAACAGCGTTTCCTCAACACTTTACATATTTCATTAAACCTGTGGGTAGTTAGATTATGCAATACTATGGTCACATTGCTTTAAATGCTGATGTTTAAAGGTGCAGAACATACTATAATAAATCTTCTACACGCCATCTATATTCATACTTCTCTAAAACAGGTTCAGTATCTGTCGTTATTACTATGGTGGTGGAGGTGGAGAGTTTCTACGGAGTGTATATGTTGTATTGTTCTAACCCTAAATTTAAGGGTCGAATATATATCGGCTTTACTGTGAACCCAGAGCGCCGAATCGGTCAACATAACGCCGGGCGACACAAAGGGGGAGCGAAGAGAACCAGTGGCAGAGGACCATGGTAAGATGTCGGCCAAAGATTTGACATGGTGTTAACATGATACACTGTTAATTCATTTAATGCTTCTTTTAAAGGGAAATGGTGCTTATTATTCACGGCTTTCCGTCTGATATTGCAGCCCTTCGGGTAAATATGTTTTTTGTTGTATTTTGTTATTTCTGGTTGTGCAAAAGAATATTGGTGCATAAATGCTGTATTGTTTATGTTAACTAATGTAACCTAATTTTGAAGTGTTAACAAAGTAATTTCAGCCATTGACATTTATTTGTCTGTCCTACTCTAGTTTGAGTGGGCATGGCAGCATCCGCACATCTCTCGTCGACTGTCCCATGTTACCCGACGCACCCGTAAAGAGTCGAGTTTGCAGTTCCACTGGCGTGTAGTGTCAAACATGTTACGGGCTGCACCATGGTGTCGACTCCCACTCACTGTGCGCTGGCTGAAGCAGGAGTACCGTATGGACTTTGCTCCTGAGCTGCAGCCACCTCTGCACATCCCTCTAACTTATGGCTGTGTTCGTGCTAAGAGGAAACCACAGCAAGAGTGCGAGGAGCAAGAGGAGAGACGGATGGAGTGGTGTGCGCTTTGCAGAGAGCTTGTGAAGGTTGGTGACACTCTGGTGTTAAAGAAGACTAGCTCAATCCTGATCCCAATAAGACTGGCTTTTTTATGATTTCAGGCTGCAGACAGGCTGTCTTGTTTTCACCCTTCCTGTCAGATGGTTTGCCATTTGATCTGCCTGGCCCGACATTTTTTGAAGTCAGACCCTTCTCATCTAATTCCTGTGGAGGGAGAGTGTCCCGGCTGCAGTCACTCTGTGCTTTGGGGGAGTTTGATTCGCCACAAAAACAGCTGTTATGGTGATTTAGAAGAAATAACCTCATCTTCATCTCAGGTACATGATGTCTCTTGCTTAAAATAGATTTTAAGTTTTTCCAAAAAATATCAGTTATATCATGGAAATCCACTTTGATTATTTTATATAACATTATAGCAAGAGAAATGTTGAAATATGTTCTTTGTTTCTATTCTTTTAATAGAGTCATTGGACCGATGGACTACAGTTATGAGGACACAGCTGTTGTTATCACTTCAAGAAGTTTTAATGAGACTGAGATGTCTAGACGTTTTTAGGAAATGATGAGAGATTGAGCGTTTAACTCAAGTCTCCCTTGCCTTTAGCTATGATCATAAAGCTGAAAAGGGTCTTCACATCACAATTTATACTATGAAAAACATTTTAAACGTTTGTATGTAAATCAAGTATGGTGATATGTTTTGTACAATAAATCATGGTATTTTTATAGTTTATTAGTTACAAATGTTATTTATTTTACAGTTTTCCTATTCTATGTGTTGGGTTGTTACCTCATGGTCAGGGTAATTCAATTCGTTTTTAATTTATGTCAGTTATAAAATAGCATATTAAAACTAATAAAATATGTCATGCACAATACATAATTAAAAAGAATTGGGAAAAAAGTTAAGCATGAACTCACAATACTTAGTCAAATATATGCAACAGGTCTATATATTCCTGTTTACGGATAGATATTGTAAATATTGTTCCTCATTTCCATACTCTTATCACTGAGCATCTGCATGTCTCTCCACCGTAATTACCGGCTGAAAGAAAATAAACAGAGTGACTGAGTTATTATCCCCATAAGCTGTAGTTTGAGCATGCACTTAACAGACTAGATGAGAGTGAGCAGCACTCAATGACCTTACAGCAGTATGCAGCCAAAATGACAGAAAGCGCCTGCACTGCCATCACAAGCTTCTGCAATAACAGCATTTGTCCAAACCTTTCTTGTGGGTAAAAACTATAAAATAACCCAAACAATGCAACCAGCAAAGTATGTATCCATTTGCAAAAACGTCCGAAGTGACCTGTAGTATATTTGAAACACTTTATGAGGCATTACAGTCTGTGTGATGTGGGATGGAGGCTGGCATCACTTAAAAGTGGCACTGTTATTTGTGCCGGCGTTTAAAGCCAGGGATGTATTGAAGGACCCAAGACAGCAGAACTGTTGACCTTTTTAACAGGAATAGATGTAAACATGTTGAATTAAATCAACCAATAACAATAAAATCTGTAACAAGATATTGCTTTTACATTACAAGTGTTTGGTATTCATTTCTCTTGAGTAAATTGGGTAATTGATGCGAATTCGCATTATAATGGCAATCACTGTGTCACCACTTGCATTCAAAAGACAAGCCTTTATCTGAAACAATAATAAGATCCATCTAAAATATATGCAGATCAATTTCCAATTATTTAGTCTGAAAGAATAAAAATGGAAATAAAGAAGTATAAATAGTACATCCAAATCTATGTGCACATTTTAGGATTTTGTCCTCAAAATTTACAGCTGCAGGGTCTATATTCTGTGCAGCTAATCCAAGACTTCCAGCAATAATCGCCCATGATAGTGGATTCAGTGGTGGGTTATTTCCAACATAAATCTTTTTCTTTGGATTCTATTTGAAGCACATTCTAGAATAATGAAAAATATAGCCTTCACGAAAATATGTAATGTTTTAGAAGAATACTTCCTAAACTGCAGTGGATCTGTACTATCGCACGCAATTTTCTTGACTAAAATTAGAGCAGTAATTTCTTTATTCTGTATACATTATGGGTTCGCTGAAGTTTTTGCTATGTTTTTAAGAGGCCGTGACACCTATATATTAAATAGAAATGTAGAAAAACAATCATAAAACCAAATCAAATGTTATCTATGTAATCTTTTGTAACGAGATGGGCACAGCCTCGGCGTCTCCTGTTGCGTCGCGCAACAACAACGATTTGCGTCATCTGTAATAAATGAAACGTGTACTCGAAAGTTGATCTATAAAGTAATATGAACGTCAGGAAAACACACCCCTAATATTCTGGGCTCTTCCTCTAATTATTTGAGTTCTGAAAGCTTAAATTTGCACGAAATCTCGATTTGTACGTCTCTGTTATGTGACGTACAATTCATGGCTGACCAAAGTAGGCCTACACTTCCATCAATCTGACAAAAAAAATCTCTAAATATCTCTGATTTGACTTGCCTGGCATCGTGCTGCTGACCCACTAGTCATCGAACGAATATTTTAGAAAAGTACGTCAGATGCATAAAATGACTCCTTGACCTGAACTTCCGTGATTTGTCTCTGTTTTGAACACGTGTTCCGCCCCGTTATAAACCCGAATAACAGCAGTGAAGGATGCGAGGAACATAAATCGGACAAATCTCATATAAGCATCTCGGAGAGCTTGTGCGACGGGAATTATTACAGATGATTTGATATGTGATCCTTTCATGGAATATATGCAATTTCGTGCTGTAACTGTATTGTTTACAATGTTTTTGTTTACATTCCCCAAGGCCTTTAAATGTCTAAACAAAATAAATACTCTTGTTTTGAGAGGTAGTTTTTATTCAATTTTATTCCAAAGAGCATCATCACACAAACATCCATTCACATACAAACTCCTCCAATAAAGGTTTCAAAACAAAAATGTACATTTATCTCATCATATATAAATTATAAAAATAGAAACTCAGAATACAACATATCTGTACATCAATTAACATATTTCATTGTTAAAAAACAAAACAAAGAAGACCATGTATCACTAAATGATTTGTTATTTCTGGACAAGAACTTGCTAAAAACGGATAGATTCAGAGGGTGGGGGTCTGCCAACAATTGCCACGAAGAGTGGACCAGAAATACGATTTTTGAGTTTTAAAAGTGTGAATAGATAGAAAGATACTTGTCCAGAAGAAATGAAATATATTATACATAATTCAGGGGTTACCTTCATATCGACATAATGTTACAAAATATTTTATTATAAAAAAGATTTACAAAATAAATAAATAGAGAGAGTAAGACAGATCCATATTTGTGTGTCAATGGCAGAAAATGGCAACATCAAGGATGAAGAATAACCGTTTATCACAGGTTAGGAAGACTCCCTCTAGTGGTGAAAACCAAAGAGAGAATAAACAAAATGTAAAGATCTTTCTCCCATTTTCTTGTATATTCAGAGATATTTACATTCTCCTGAAACAAACATCATTATGGCTACATAAATATAACACTCGTGTATTTGGAGTGCTTACATTACTCTGCAGCCCGATTATAACTACACATGTCTGGCTCTGTCCTGTGAGCTAAATGTCTCATGCACTTTATTGGGGATACATATACCTTCAAATAGGCACATTTTCTGTCCTTAAAGGGAAACTATAAACAATCACTGATTTCCTTCACTTTCTTCATTTGTATTTACGCATTCGTGCTACATGTCCATCATTTTGTGGTCCTTGTTGTCTTCATTAAACTGTGCAGATTTTTATACATGCTACATTTGGTTCAGAATGGACACCTCAAAACATTCCCAGCCTTATTTCCAACACGCATAACTGTGGCTGAATCATATGGCAATGACAAGTCCAATTCACCATCTACCGTCAGGACTGACGTGGACTCACATACAAGGAGAAGTTTCTCTTTTCCTCTTAATGTTTTCTATTCAGTCGTGCCCTTCCGGTCAGACATCTGAAAGAGGCCGACAAGTTACTGTTTTCATATTGCACGGAGTGACCTGGAAGCCTTACAAACGCCACAGTACACGACAGAAACAGTACTCAGATTACCACTTGGTCAGTAAAGCAAGAAGGTAATCATGTTTCTATCATCCGTCATGAATAGATTATCTTCTCCTGACAAGCATCACACAGTGGTTTCGTACTAAAAAGCCCTTCATATGCTATTAAATCTGGCTGTGTAGAATGGGCAAATGTTATACGGCTCTGTGCTTCTCTGATATACAGACGTATAAAGGTCATTTCCCCTTTGAAAGAGTTGTGGAACAGAAAACCGACCAGAGCGTACTGAACTACACACAGACTGTGTGTGCGTGTGTGTGTGGCTTTGAGGACGACGTGTCAAAGTGCTGATAGCTGGCTATAAAAAACCCTTGCTCTTTATCTTACCATCGACCTGATCCAACACATGTTGAAACCAAAGAATACACACAGAACTACACACAGCACTAAATGCACACTGAAGTGAATGGACTAGATGACAACGTAATAGAGTACAATAGTAGAGGAACTTCTAGCACACATTTTTTGTGTGGGCACATGATTGTGTGTGTGCTTCTTTGTGTGACCGCTTGCGTTTCTTATATATTTGGAATGTATGTTGTCAGTTTCTCTGATTGTCTGCTTCCTCCTGCTCCAGCACGTCCACACTTGGAAAACACAAAAAATTGTGTTGTCTGTGTTTGTCATCATGCATACTCTGCTTTTTACAGAAAAAAGGAGTGCCGGTCTTCAGATAGAGCTCTCCTCACATTGTGCCAGCGGTGCTCCTCTTAGACAAGGCAGCTTGGAAAACTCCTCCTCCATCTCACTGAGCACATCCCCAAGCCCCTCCTCTTCTCCATCTGGCCCCGCCCTTTCTCTACCATCCAGTTCCTCTGCCAGGTTAACAGCTGACTCATGCAGTTTCGGTCCACCTGAGTTGGTATAAATATGCCTTCCATTAAGACCGCCCGAATGCATGCCGTGTCCGTTCAGAGTTCCGTTCCTTTTCTCTGTTAATGGCATGGCTTCCGACAGGAAACTGGCACTGCTTGGAGACTGGGGAGTGTCTGTGGAAGGGAGCAAGTCCCGCCCCTTTTCTAACGTGGAGGATGAGTGCCCGCCACCCCGCATACCGCCTTGCCGTTTGTAAATCAAAAATAAACAGATGACACCGATAATAAAACCAACCACGAGAAATATGATGTGCGAGGCCAAGAAGTGACGGCTACTAGCGGCGGCCACGTTCCCCTCCATGCTGGGGTTGTTGAGGGTGAGCTGGTACTCGGCTTTGCGACAGGGCGGCTGATCTCTGCCAACTTCGTCGCACAAACAGACGTAGTTGCCTAGGCTCTCCTGTGTGACCTCAACCTCCAAGTCATAGTTGTGGCGGCGGGTTTGGCTGAAGGGAGGAGAGACCCAGTGGCAGGGACGAGGGGAGAGTTGCACGCAAGAAAGCAAAACCCGCAGACCCTCTTCGACGCGCATTTCAGTCACTGGTGGGGAGCAAAGACCTACAGAACGTGAGAGAGTTTAAAAAAACACGAATACCAATAAAACAAGCTTGGTATTTCAGTAACATTTAGCAGACACTTTGGAAAAATAGCAAAAATGCACAATTTAGCCAATTGTTTAATATTTGCGTTAAGTAGTATATCATTGGTTCTGTCAGACCTACCTTCACCTTTGTTGCATTGGCTGACCAAATCTTCCTCTTTACCATGCCTGAAACACAAATGCAACAAAAATTTATTTGTTTGTTTTTGTAATGTAATTATAGTATAAATTTGGGCAAATTTGTTACTAGTTTTTGTCATTTTACATGAGGAGTTTATTTTTTATTTCCAGCGAACAAATGTTGTGCCTCATCAAGTTTACTGCTAAGGCAGCATTTCGAATTTGTTGTTTATTTTAAGTTTTCTAAATAACATTTAAAGTGATAGTTGACCCAAAAATTACAATTCTGTAATCATTAACTCAACCTCTTCTCGTTTCAAACCTCTATGACTTTCTTTCTTTCACAAAAAACAAAAGAAGATTTTTGTTTTGAAGACTGTTGTTAACCGGCACCCATTCACTTGGTTTTGTGTCCATACAATAGAAAGGAATGGGTGTCGGCACTGTTCCGTTACCAACATTCTTTAAAATATCTTCTTTTGTCTTCTGCGGAATAAAGTCATACAGGTTTGAAATGGCTGAGGCTGAGCCTATATTTTAAGCCTATATTTTATTAGATTTCAATTAACCAATGTTTTAAAAGTTAACAATAATAACCCTGAAACAGACACAAATAACATGAATGTTTTGACTGTAAGGAAGCAAGAAAAATAGATTTTACTCTCATGGGTTGTGTATGTGAGAGAGTGTGAATTACTTTGCCATATCACAAGCTTGCTTTTTATGACTCCACACACAGCCGAGGCCCCGGGCACGCGCACACACCTCACAAGAAGTGTGCACAGAACATCCCCCTATGGGTAACTTCACCAGAGAGAGAGGGGAACCAACCAGAGCCTCGTTCTACAACAGTTAAGCATTCGATATTTATTCATTTTTAGGGAGATGTACAGTAATGCTTTCTACCACAAATTAAAAGCAGAAGCAGATTACAATATAACATTTAATAAAACTAGATATGCGTGTTAGGTGCTTGATTACCTTGTATAGCAATATGTTATTCACTGGCTCTTGTGCAGAAAACAGGGTGACTTCTTCGATCAGAGTTGCATTCGGGCCGACCACGGCAACTGTGTGTAGCTCTCCTCGATCTATAATACACACACACATACACACGTGTACAGTACATTACCCAGATGAAGACATTTCAATTCAATCTCAGATGAACATAATCACACAATTTAATATATTGTGTTTTTTGCATCTATTTACACAAAACACTTACCCGTTCCAAGATGCAAAACAGTGGCCGTTTGTTCCTTACGACCGCTGGGGGCTTTTGTCAAGGTAACAGCAAGTTTGGTGTATGTGATGCCTTTCCTGATCATAAGCGGTGCGGTCACCACATTGTTCTCCATGAGAGGATGATCCCGCATGTACGTCAGCACTTTATCAGGCAGCTTCAGGCTGGACTCAAAGCCCTGTTCCCTCAGAGCACTGTTCAAGCACTGACACAGAAGGCACATCATTAACAAAATCCAAAGTGAAGATTAAAAGCCAGACATTAGTGATGGTGAGTAGAACAGACGCTTCTTATGGGTTCATACAGGTACAATGTTGTCTGGTAAAACTACAAGCAACTCTCCACTTTGCCTATACAGTACTGCACCTTGTAATATCGCTGTGTAAACTAGTACCATAAAGTGAAGTATTAGTACAGTAAAGTATATATTTAGTGTATTATAATATTACTGCAGTATAGTATAGAACAGTGGTTCTCAAACTTTTTCTATGTAAGGTCCCTTGTGTGGGGCGCATTGCTTTGAGCCCCCCCAAATAAAGACTTATGATCTTAAACTTTGGTTTTTATAAAATGCTGAAACATCAATTATTTTGGTTGGTGGTATTATTTTTTCTGATTGCACAAAATTTATGATAAACATTTCTATACTTCATAAAATGGCACAAAAACTGTGCCCCCCCTGAATCCATCTTGGGGGCCCCCAGTTTGAGAACGACTGGTAAAGAATGATATATAGAATATATATGGAATAGTATAGAATTAGTACATTATAGCATGGAATAGTGTAGAATTATTACAGTATAGTATACAATTAGTTTTTTACATTAGAAAAATATAACTGCAGTATAGTATATAATAACATATAGAATCATATAAAATTATAAAGTATATACAGATATATATATGGAATAATATAGAATTTGTACAGTATAGTATAGTATTACAGTCTTAGTATAGGATATAATTAAAACAGTATTAGCATATATTACTACTGCAGTTTAGTATAGAATAATATACAGATATATATGTTATTACATACATTCATACATATATACTATATGTATGTGTATATATAGATGTGTTATGTAGTAGTATAGTTAAGCATTAGTATATTATAATATCAATACAGTGCAGTATAGAATTAGTTTAAAACAGTCTAGCGCAGTGTAGTACCATATAGTATTATTACAGTATAGTCTAGAATAGCATACTAAAATACATGAAAATAAAGTACAGTAAACTAAGGTACAGTACATATTAAAAGTTGATCTACGCCACGGCACAGAACAGGTTACAGTAAATATTATATATTATTATGTATTGTAATATAGCATTATTGTAATATATAGTTTTCTATTATGTAATACTGTATCGTATGATCCAAAGCATCTTTTTGAACTGTATTATTGAGAAATGTGTAGTAGTGAGGGTGTAGCTATATACCTGTCCCGGTCGTGGTGTTGGTACTGGCTCCGGGTTAATAAAGTTCTCACAGCTCTTCTTTAGCTCTTTAAAGGGGCCATTCAAAACCTTCGTGATCTCCTCCAGACTGTACACACACACCGCAGAAAGCTCCTCGCGCTCCCTGCACATCAACACAACACAAAGATCAGGTGGTCAGGCACAAAATCAATCGCGGAGCAATGAAAAGCAAAGCAAACAAAACACTCAGAGATGAGATCATTCCAGATATTCAGAGAAGGTGAGAGGGAACAATGTACCATTGCGAGGTGAATATGCCATAGAAGTGTGTGCTGTTGGGGACTCCGGGCTGGTGCTCTACAGTAAAGACATCTGTCAGAACGTTAAAACGCTGTCCACTGCCTTCACATACCAGCTGGGCCTTCAGAAATGTCGTCCACCTCCTCTGCAGAGTCTTCATACCACCTACATCAGACTGGTAGACAGTGAGTGAGATAAAACATACAAATATGAGGAAAATATATATATATCATTATTGATTTAATACTAAAGTAAACGAATGCTGAGGAAAACAGACTGGATTAGTACCTTGCAGACTCTTGCCACCCTGGGCACTTTGACTTTGGTGTAGAAGTCGTATTCTTTAGCAACTTCAGTGAAGAAGAAGTAAATTTTGTCATCCTCACCGGTAGGGTTATTCTTCTCATCCTCTTGGATGAAGGCAGAACTGACAAACTCTGGATCTGTGTAAAGAAATAGGCAGGGGCCATGAAATTCCAGTAAAATAAATGGAAAGGAAACTTTACATTTGGTGGATGTGTACTAATGAAAAAGATTGATTTGCTTTGAACATAGAACAATAGCGTGTAGTTGTGGGGAGTGTTTTACCACTAAGCCAGCTGATGGATTGCTCGGTCCGGATGCGTTCCTGCTCGATGCCCATTGCCCTGGAAATATCGTACATTGTGCCAAGGAAGTTAATACTGGCGGCAGTGTAAAGAATTCCCCCTAAAAGAAAAGAGCGTTAGAGAGTTATCAAATACGATACTTAGGTTACATTTGTAACTCATTCTGTCATTTATTTCAAATAAATCTTATATTAAATATTTGCTGCAATAGGGAAAAAACACACAATTCAATTGATCTGTTAGTAGCAATAATTAGTAGCAATAACAAGATCTGATCAATATATTAACAAGACAGCAGTTAGTAGAATAATTTTTGGTATACCACACCTGCCATGACGGCAGTGTAATGCTGGCGAGGTTGGAAGGGGCACTTCCCTTTCCCCGTCTCCATCTTCACATTGCCATCCTCGTGCTTCTCCAGTGAGAACGAAGAGATGTTCTACGCACGGTCACAAACATAGACAAGTGTCATAAATATGTGTCCCTAAATACATTAGAAACTGGTCAAATGTGTCTTCATATGTACGAATGTTTGCTTCACACATGCGCTTACAATGAAGGCACACTGAGGATCGAAGGCAAAGGTCCCACAAGCATATATTCGTCCATCTCCCAAAAACTCTAGCAGACGGACGTAGTTCCTGCAATCGCCCTGTGAGGGGCAGCAGAGTAAAGAACAAGCTCAGAAACGGTGCACAAAGTGCAAATCATGCTCATCATCAGACCTTTTGTTTGTTTTCTGTAGTTGTACCTGAAAATGTACAGAAGAGCTACGATGACACTTCTAAAATACAGTTGCAAAAGAAAATCATAACTGTTTTTATTTCAATAGCTTTATCATGTTTGGCACATAAAAGAAAATGCTTCCAGACTCAAGAAGAAAGAACATCTTGGTTAACCACAGTACAGTTTATGCCTAAACCATCTTGTTTTTGCATTTTGCTGGTGTATCATGAATCGTTTTACCGTTTACTTGTTTTTTAGTCTATTAAAAACTCTGTGTAAATGTATAAGACAGCCCAAGGAAGGTTAAATAACATTCTGAGCAGCTTCTGTCTCCAGCACAATGCTTTTTACAGCCTGTATGGATGTTTAAAGGGTGACTTTGTGTATTGCTGTATCTATGACAGTGATGGGTAACCTGAGCTATGTTTGAGACCCCCAGACGTTTTCATACTGTGAGACCTCCATACCCCTATACTGTATCAGGCATAGTAAATCAATCGTGATGGACATTTCACAGATTTCCGGCATAACTGCAAGGTTGACATTTTGATTGAGAACCCAGCTTGAATATGTTTTACTGAAAAACATTACATTTCTGGATAAATACAACATGAACACATCAATAAAGACGAATAAGAGACTCCTCTGTGTTTCTTCTGTTTGTGTGCAGGAGAAGAGAAAATGTGTATTTCAATGAACAGCAACATATCTGTGGGGTCAATTATCTTACACCTTCCGATCTTTCTCTTTAGCGTCAATTTCTTCTCCATTCTATTACTACATACCTATTGTTTGCCTAATCACGCCCTTTCTGACCCTCCCCCACTGAGGTCTCAGCCCACTTGTCAATCATCCACAGGTCCCTCCCCCAACATGCAGTGAACGCTAACCACAGATAAGTGAGCTCGTTAACTATCTGTTTCATTCACATTAGTCCCATCCTCAGCAGAGAGAAAAACTGAGAGTCTTGAAACATAAGTATTGCTACTATCTTTAAAAAATGCCTTAAAAAATACAAGTGACTTCATTCAGATTCAAACATAATTTGCTACCTTTTCGCATAATGTTTGTAATTTTTTGCTATTAAGTTAATAACATCACCACACCAACATCTTCAGGCAAACACGCTCACCTCGGTTTTTCCCTTAGCAACACACGATCTCCTCTTCTCTTCTGCAACACTCCACTCAATCTACATAGATAGCGGGAGAGAGAGAGAGAGAAAGAGAGAGAAAGATAAGTACTTCAGATTCCATGCTTGTTAAAAAGAAAACTGTGTCAGGCCTGGATATTTAAAGATTGTTTGGCCTGTAGATACAGTGTGAACAACAACATAAAAATGTGCAAAACATCCCTCATCGTTTTGTCATTCAATGGTCAAATGCATCCATCCATTCTGCCAAAATGTATTGTATAATTGAATAACATACGTTTTTGGAGGATCTATTGACAGAAATGCAATATATTATACATAACTATGTCTTCAGAGGTGTATAAAGACCTTAAAAAATGAAGCGTTTTGTTTTTCTTACTGTAGAATGGGCTATTTACATACACCGTGGGTGCCCTTACGTGGAATTCGCAATGTTGTTTCTACAGTAGCCCTAATCTGACAAACTGCTCTACAGAGTTTTGTAAATATGTTATTTATTTCGGCAAAGAAGTGAAAACGTGACGACATCTTAGTCCTGTGTCAGCCGCAGTAGGGAAGGGGTGAAGTGAGCCGTTGGTTTTTATTCGCATCCTCACCACAAGATGCCACTAAATTTAGTACACTGGACCTTTAAACCAACAGCAAAAATTGAATTCTTCATTTAAATTCAATATTATTCCCTTATGGCTTGAAAACATTTTAAATATGTTTAAAATCTAAAAATAATGTTATATAACGTTACATTTACATTGATTCATTTGGCAGACGCTTTTATCCAAAGCGACATACAATTAGGAGAGCAAATAAACATTTTGTCAACACGCTAAACATAATCATTACTTAACAAGGGGTTTGCAAGCGATTTGGTGCCTCGCTGTGATGGAACAACCAGGCGTCGCTCATTTTCAGACCGAATGAAGGGAGAGGATGTACACCTGGAGCAGT
This sequence comes from Barbatula barbatula, assembly GCF_947034865.1. Taxonomy (NCBI): domain Eukaryota; kingdom Metazoa; phylum Chordata; class Actinopteri; order Cypriniformes; family Nemacheilidae; genus Barbatula; species Barbatula barbatula. The sequence goes on from NC_136766.1 coordinate 8,299,502, forward strand.
GAGGCAAAGGGGCGAATTTGCCGTTACCGTTCTGAAGGCCAGTGTCAGCGTTTTAACTGCAACTGGCAGCCAGTGAAGTGAAATCTGGAGGGGGATTTGAATTAAAATTCAAATCTCAAAAATGTAGAAACTCTATGCATAGGGCCGTTCATATCAGCACAGGAAATGAGGTCAAGATATCAATGCAATGATCTCAGCACAGTAGCTCTCTTTAAACTTCTATCTAGCATTACATGACACATAACTGAGTAATTTGGCTTCTAGACAATGAGCAAAGTGCAGATCGAGGAAGGGGCAAGAATGTTCTGGGCTCTGACAAACGTGCGATGTGCTTAGGGGCAAATGGACGTGACGCCACATTAGAGAGTGTGATACATTTTGAGCCTGATAAGAGCAGACAGCGAGCTGCTGGGTGAAATGGGAGGGCCGCTGGGACGGGTTTATTTAGTTAGCGAACTGCACTAGCGACCAGGAATGAGATCATCTTCTTAGCTTGATGAAAAGCAGTGTGTTCAATCTTATTAGGCTGTCTATTATGAGGACTCTGTGTGCGTGTGTGCTTGATGCTGTAACACGGCACAAACCTCTTTTATTGAATTGGAATGACTTAGGTGAATTTAGCTTTCCACTTTTTGTTAATTATTTTCTATTGATTATAGCAAATACTGTTTCTCTCCAATGGGTGTATATACAATAAAGAATAATGAAAACCAGAAGCTGTTCACAGCTCAAGGGAAACGAGAGCTCACCTTCATCCTCTTTGATAGATTGGCAGTATCCACGGAGAAGACAGCATCCCGTGCTCCCAGGTACAGAATCCCAGACGAACGATCCAGCAGGAAGGTGCTGAAGTTATACACGCCCCCAAATTCACGAGAACCCAGCTTAGACATGTCCACTGGGGGAATAAAAGAAGATTTGATTTTATCTAACCGATTAAAAGACAGCATCACTGAAAATCCAAGAAACACACAAATTCAATATAAAATTCATATATACTTGCATTCACACAGAGTATTAGTAATTCTGATCATTAAATATATTCAGATACGTGTAATGGTGTTGATGCTATAAAATTTTGAAAGCATTTAAGATGTGCTGTAGCTCACATGCCTGGGGCAAATTTAATAAACCATCTGAGCTTAGTAGTTCTTTTTCATTTAAATTGTAAATATCACTTTAATCATAAATAAGATCAAATCTTTAAAAGAGATATATTTACATTTACAAAGAAAGATTCGCTTATAGGAAAAGAGACAAATCATGAGTAGGAGGGCGATGTGGGGAAAAAGGACAGACCACATTCATATATAAGGTGATGTAAGTGTCAGTGGAAAGTAACACTAAAACCGACACTAAAAAAAAGTGTCTTACAGGACACAAAAAATGTTCAGTCGGTGTGTTCATACAACACACAGACACACTATTTTCTAAATAAATGCTGCCCCTTAGCCGTTCAGACTGTCCCCCCTGTTCAATGTTTGTCATGAGGACATTAGATGGTGACTGTCTGTGATCAGTGGCCCTGTGACCTTCATGACTTCTGCACTTATTAGTGTGCATGCATGCATGGAAGTGTTTGCCAGTTCGTGCTTGTTTGTACTGACTGTGCCGACTGGGACCGAGCACCCGTGATCAGATTGATTTATTCTAGGTAATCTCTTTCCACCTATTCACCCCTATAGTTACTCAACTTCAGAGATCTCGAAGGCCACAATCAAAACATAACTGTAGCCGAGGTGATAACAACAAACAAGCATGCCTGCTTACATCCGTCAAGAGATATGTCTCATGCGTCATTACACATCAAAAATAGAGCACACACATTTGTTTGTATTCTCTTATGACCAAGGTTTATATATCCTTCATCTTGTAATGTAATGACCTTTGGAAACCAAACAAAACCTGTGTGAATTTCTTTGTTCTGGTGAACACACAGGACGATATCTGGAAGATTGCCGAATCTCATCCCCCATTGACTCCCATAGTATTTTCTTCCCTACCATGGTTGTAAATGGTGGATGTGATCTGACATTCTTCCTGATTTCTTCCTGTGTGCTCGGCAAAACAAATAAATGTATACTTGTTTGGAACAATCTAAGGGTAATCTAAGAATAAATGATGACAGAATTCTACTGTAGATAAATGTAAGCACATGTCGGCACATGGTCTTCTAAATGGGTGTTCATTTGAAACGCAAACAACAAATTTGAAACATTTTAGCGCTTTGTACATTTCTAAGCATCTGCAGTCTGCAGGAACCACTGCATGCATTCACTATAAAGGTAGCACATCACAAGCTGTATGCATACCATGCATACACTTAAAACACAATCTGATGACATCACAAGAATGCCTCAATATTTTTCTTCAGTCACCAAACCTGCTTTTCTGACTCGGCACAAGCTAACACACACAGTTTGACAGGTTGTTTGTTTACTTTTAAATAAGTGGAAAGTCATTTGAGTCTCTGCTTGTCTGGGTGCCAAAGACAGACAAGCAAATCTGAGCTGGGGTGGCACAACATTTACGAGAATTTCACAACTCTTCTTGCTCTCCTCTTTCACCAAGTTTCCTATCATCCTTCTTTATTGTAAAAAAAGTATATATGCACACCTGTAATGGCACATTATTTGAAATAATTGTACTCTTATTTTATACTCTTATTATACTCTCTCTATTTCTCTCCCCATCTACTTCCTGCTCAATCTGTGCCTTACAACCTGCCAAAAAGCCCCACCCATTACTGATTGTCACTTCCAATAAGAGACAAGCAAAAGATAGAAATACTAGATGAAAACAGATGGAGACATTTGCTTCAGGCAAGGTCCTGCCTATATGTCCTCATGTCACACTACTTCCTGTCCCTCTAGGTTCTACCAGAAATGTGGTGTTGGTTCTTCGAGACCATCTGCCCCCCGATCCCCCAAACCAAATGCCAATCCCCAAACTGTGCGTTTGACCGCTCACCTGATGGATGTGTGTGTGTGTGAATGAGGGAGACAGAAAATAAGCATTAGATTGGAGCTGATGCAATATAAAAAATGTCCAAAATCCTGCCGCATTTACAGTATGCATTTAAATGGTAAAATGTCACACTGCGATGTGCTATCATAGGCTGAAAGAGGAGCCAACACCAACCTTTACCCATGAATCATTCATCCAGCCTCAGGACATTAATCATGAATGAAGAGCCAGAGTTGGGGGGATGCATTCTTCATAGCTCTCCTTAAATAACCAAAAATGTTCTCCTTATCTTTCTTATCCTCTGTCTGCTCTACCGTGAACACACAATGTGTTAAGTCGGCTACAACAGATTCTACGGCTTTTTTAAATAATTTACAGTAAAGCTGAAGCTGTCAGTCACAGAGAAACACAACCACATTAATTGTTTTTATTTGTAAACATTCAGGTTACTGAATTAAATAATAAAAATAAATAATGAATTATAATAAACCATCTTTAAATGTAAGAATTCGCCACATTTTTACTACCAACAAAAATAAAAAATAGAAATTAAAACTATTATGTCGACGACCAGGAAAATGATTGCTCTAAGGCAGGGCTAGTCAACTGGTGGCCCGCGGGCCAAATGCGGCTGCCAATCATCTTTACCTGGCCCGCCTTCACATTTCAAATAAAACCTCAAAGAGCGGTGGCTTTAAGAAAGGCTAACCCTGAGACGCCTCATCTTTGAACTCCAAAATGCTGCTACATTCAATACAAAAGTAATATTCATAACAATACTGACGTCTAATAAAGTGATTTGATTGGTCTGTCTAGAAAACGTATCTCATTTGCAACGTTATAATCGGCCATCCACAGCCACGAGCATTCAGTTTGCGCACACGATAGGTTGCGTTCTAAAACGCATCTTGTGCCATTGAAAATTACTGCAGGAAGGGTACACTATGTGAACGGTTGTCTCAGCATTCAGTACCTATGTATGCAAAATTTACTAAAATTTTCAGTCACACTTCAACCTTGTGACTCATCCAAAATGATAATTCCTACTGTGGTTTTCCCACTGGGAATTTTCCAAGCCTTATCTGCTGTCTCGAGAGAAACAGATAAAACGCTGAATCCATGATTTATGATTTATTCCACAGAATCACTTCATGGTTCCTTGTGTAGACAGTATTACAGCTGACTTACTGAATTAATAAAGCCAGAGCGTCTGTGAGAAAAGAGTAAGATAGAGGATAGCAGGAAGGAGTATCTGTGGAAAGCACATGCAATAAATGTAACCTCAAGCATTTAATACGCCATAAAGATGTGCGGCGTGATTCATTTTCAGATGACGAGGACACCAGACGTGACTCTAAATGATGTAATAGTGGATCATACCTCACCTTATTCATAAATAAAACCTTAACAACAGAGATTAGCTCATCTTTTAAAATATTGAGAAGGTGAAAGGAGACGCTACTGCACTTAACAAACTAGTCAATGTTTAACTGCGAAAAAGTTGTATAAATAAATTTTATTTATAAAAACATAACACTACATCATGTAAGGTCTTTATGCACCTCTGAAGACAAAGGTACGTATATTATATTGCATTTCTGTCAATAGATCCTCCAAGAAAATTCAAATTGGACCTTTAACCACATCAGAACCGAATGAAGATGCTTCATCGGTTTCTTACAGAAAAGGACAAACGTGTCAAATGATTAAAGTAAAATGGAGGCTTAAAGCTTTGCTGCTCTGCATATGGCCTTTAAGATATTAAGTAACGTCACTGTATAACAATCCAGAGAGGGGCATATTTGGTTACATCACAGATCATCATTGTCTTAAAAAATCATTTAGACAAAGTCTTACATTTCATAGACAAAACGCAACAACACTAGTGTGTCACAGGTAATCTTTTAAATTCATTGACTCAAGTAACCAACAAACAAATGTCATTCTTTTTCCTTGAGTTAAAGAGTGATTCCCACAGCTCTCAGTGGCTTGGTGGAAGTTTCTTACACCGCATCCTAACCAAACATGATGCGACGCTGTGATATGCGATTAAAGGTATCCTTTCCATGTTGAGAGCTCCGCCCACACAACGATCTCATTCGATATAAGTTCTGCACCTCATGAATATTTATCACCAAACATGGATGATGACAGGCTATGTAGATTTGATTACATACGTTTAGTCTCTGAAATTCTAGCGTTGGCACAACTGAGGTCATGAGAACAGTACGCATCTCTCTTCACGTGTCTCTTCAGCTGCAGCGAGAGAGGGTACGTGGACAGAGAAGAACTGTTCTGATTGGCTGTGTTTTGTGATTGATTGTCACGACCCACCCTTTTTTTCGCGTTCGGTATGGACAAACAAATTGCTTATGGCAGGAATCTCATCGCGTCACGTTTGGTTAGGACATGGAGTTAGGCTGAGGCTTTGTCTAGGTGTCCAACTTGCTCATCCACCGAATGTGATAGTTGGTGACAAGTTCTGTGGGAGCGGTCTGGTCGTGGCGTATAGTAGTCTATATGTTGATTCACTTAAATTTCACCAACGGACTTTATCAATACATGTCTGTGGCATTTCTTCATGACAACTTGTGTTATATTTCCTTCTCGAACCTATCAGATATTAATGTTAACCAACAAAGCAGCAACTATTACCAATTGCAAAATGCATACTATGATCTATCACTGTAAGTTCTGTCTTTATAAATTTATCAGTCTCCATTCTCGCTATACAGTTTGTCAAGTGTGAGGCAGTCATGACATGGACCCTTACATTTCTCCAAACTTGTCCACACGTTCAAGGATCTGTTTGACATAATGCATAATGACAGCCAGGCTGGAGGCTTGACTGTAGACAACATCAGGAATAACTTAAAGTGACTGCAGTGTCGGAAGCGTGGTGAGTTTGCTTATAACACCAATATTTAGCAGCTCCGCAGAATGAATTTCTCTGGCTCTTAACAAAAACAGGACGTAAAATGTCAACAGTCCATTTACCCCTAAGAGTCTGTGATAAATAGATATGCTCAACATCTGTTCACCACAGAAACAACTTGAAATGAACAGCTGCGATCTGGAGTTTAAACTCACAATGGGTTTAATTAGTTTGCACTCTGAATAATCTGTGTAACACTGATCTGATGTTGTCTATAGAGAACACAGCTGTAGTCTCATGTGTTCATACTGCAAGTGTCTTCTTTCATTCACTTCCTTCCACAAGCCTACATATGCACTTCGACATTCTTTCGAACCATAGAGGTTTACTTTGTACATTTGAAAAACCTGCCTGTCCCCCCCCCCACACACACACACACAAATATTCTCAATAGCTGATTCTCATAGATGTGTTCCAGCTGCACAGACAGTGTGTATGTGCGTGTGTGTTGCAAGTTACAATAGCTGGCTCGGCAGACTATAGAGCTTGGATTATAGATGCCGGTTTATTCTAGTCTAGTTTTAATCACTAGTTTCTTTTAGACGTGCACTGTTTAAACTAAACTAAAATATAACACATTATTCCGCATCTTTGTGAACCATTTCATTTACTTGAGCCATTCAAATTATTCATGATTTAAAGGGATAGTTCCCTTCAAAATGAAAAATATTTCATCATTTTCCCACTCTCATGTCTTTCCAAACCCGTATGACTATATTCTGCTGAACACAAAAGAAGATATTTTGTAGAACATTGGCCCCCGTTGACTTCCATTGCATGGACATAAACCACTAAGTCTGTTGTTTCACAGAAGAAAGATTCATACAGAATTTGAACTACAAGAGGCTAAATAAACAATGACACAATGACATACGTTTTATTTTGGAGTGACCTACTGTTTTAACTCATTTCTGGGAACTCGCAGACTCATACACAAACACTAGTAAGGTAGCACAAAGTATTTCCACTGTCAGTATGCACAAAGTTAGCCTGTATCATATCACTCATATACATATTCTAACAGATGTGTGTACTTGACAGACTGATTTCATACTGTATACGAAAGACTTTAATCTTTCGATATGCGTGTGTACCGTGTATGCTTGATGTGTGTGTCTGTCTGTTTGCAATCAACTAACCGGCCACATTGTTATAATGAAATGCATTGAGCATCTGGTGATTGATGACAGGTCAGACACTAAACAACATCCTGTTCACAACAGAGTGGGTGCACATGACAGCGTCAGAGAATAGCAACCCATGTATCCATGTCATACAAGTCCTCAAAAGGTTACATTGTCTCCCAGTGATCCTTCTATTCTTTAAATGCTTCCGTTGGACTGGTTATTTTTAAGATTCCATTCATCACTGTATTTTTTGTGTAGTTTGTATCACTTTTGTCATTCAAAGTGATGTCTAGTAAGGGCAGGAACAGTCTGTTCTTTCCACAGATTTAAAACTCTCCATAAAAAATATGCAAGAATACTAGATTGAAATCATATTAAAGTTCACCCAAAAATGAAAATTCTGTCATGATTTACTCATCCTCTTATCATTTCAAACCTGTATGACTTTCTATCTTCTGCAGAGCACAAAAGATGATATGTTGAAGCATGTTTTTAACCGGCACCTATTCACTCGCATTGGTTTTGTGTCCATACAATAGAAGTGAGTAGGAGCCGGCACTGTTTGGTTACCTACTTTCTTAAGAATATCTTCTTTTGTGTTCTGTGCAGTTATACAGGTTTAAAATGACGAGATCGTGAGTAAATCGTTTCATGCCCACTTTAAGGTCCATAAGAACCCAACAAACATTTACAAAAAACACGCCAAAAACATGCCTTCTCCAAATCCACAAAAAAAATTGGGAGAAGGCATTCGACTGTGTCCCTCGTGGCATCCTGTGGAGGGTGCTTCGGGAGTATGGGGTTTGTGGTCCTTTGCTAAGGGCTGTCAGGCATTGCCGGCAGTAAGTCGGACTTGTTCCCAGTGCATGTCGGACTCCGGCAGGGCTGCCCTTTGTCACCGGTTCTGTTCGTAATTTTTATGGACAGAATTTCTAGGCGCAGCCAGGGGCCGGAGGGTGTCAGGTTTGGGGACGACACGATCTCGTCTCTGCTATTTGCGGATGATGTTGTCCTGTTGGCCCCTTCAAGCCAGGACCTTCAGCATGCACTGGGACGGTTTACAGCAGAGTGTGAAGCAGCTGGAATGAAAATCAGTACCTCCAAATCCGAGGCCATGGTCCTCAGTCGGAAAAGGGTGGCTTGCCCACTCCAGGTTGGTGGAGAGTTCCTTCCTCAAGTGGAGGAGTTTAAGTATCTCGGGGTCTTGTTCACGAGTGAGGGAAGGATGGAACGGGAGATTGACAGACGGATCGGTGCAGCTTCTGCAGTAATGCGGTCGATGTACCGGTCCGTCGTGGTGAAGAAAGAGCTGAGCCGCAAGGCGAAGCTCTCAATTTACCGGTCAATCTACGTTCCTACTCTCACCTATGGTCATGAGCTTTGGGTCATGACCGAAAGGATAAGATCCCGGATACAGGCGGCTGAAATGAGCTTCCTCCGCAGGGTGGCTGGGCGATCCCTTAGAGATAGGGTGAGAAGCTCGGTCACCCGGGAGGATCTCGGAGTAGAGCCGCTGCTCCTTCACATCGAGAGGGGTCAGCTGAGGTGGCTTGGGCATCTGTTACGGATGCCTATTGGACGCCTTCCCAGGAAGGTGCTCCGGGCCCGTCCGACCGGGAGGAGACCCCGGGGAAGACCTAGGACACGCTGGTGGGACTATGTCTCCCGGCTGGCCTGGGAACGCCTCGGTGTCCCCCCGGAAGAGCTGGAGGAAGTGTCTAGGGTGAGGGATGTCTGGGCATCTCTGCTTAGACTGCTGCCCCCGCGACCCGGCCCCGGATAAGCGGTAGAAAATGGATGGATGGACGCCAAAAACATTTGAACGTCGTTTCTTACCTTAAAACCGAAAGTAAATGGCTTTTCCTCACGAAATGGTCAACATTCTGTAAAAATGTGCTAATACAATATTACAAATTCACATTTCATGTCCAGTTTTCTTTCTCATGTGGCAAGTAGGCGTGTAATAAGCAGGATGATGTACAAGCAGCCGGCTGTATTTGCTAAATAAGTCGCTTCATTGTGATATACAGTCGGGGCTTATTTCTGCAATAACAACTAGCTGACTGTACATTATCCCTGACATAATCAATGCACAGAAGACTCAAAAGCCTCAATGCCTTAGCTACAAGCAAACCCTCCTCTTGCACGTGCCCTTAACAGCTTCTTCAGAGAACTGAGATTACCATGCTTTAGACAAAGTGAGAAACAGGACGAGAGAAAAAGGAAAAGCTGGGAAACAGGCGGATGAGAAACACAGCAGCATCCTGAGCAGGAAGGTTTTTCACTGGTCTGCTCTAGGAGATATGATGAGGGCGTGTTGTCATCACTAATCGCACTTGCCCCAAATACACTGCTGCTCAAGAGGATTACGAAGAAGAGTGGGACCAAAGCTCAACAACTTAAACTCTCGAACAGTACAACTCAGCAGGAAAATCAGAAAAACTGTGTAAATGTGTGGGAGGCAGTAAGAACTGGATTATCTTTGTAGACCATCAGTTTTTTCATAGATTAGAGGTCTTGGGGGAGAAAGTAATTGAACTGCACCTTCTGAGACAATGTTTTAGCACCCAATTTACAGGACTGAGCAAAACTGCTTCAGACTATATTCTGGCATACATTACTGGGATTAACACTCCAGCACTGCAGGCCAGACACCTGAATTGGCTGATAAACGCGACTCATTTGACTGCATGCCTGGTTGCAATGCCTTTCTCCATGAATAAATGAGTTTCTGCAGCCATCAGGACTAGAACATGTTACTTGTTGGTATTTACAATGGTAAACGTGAAAAGAACAGTTTTGTTGTGATGCATTGTTACTATGATAAATATCGCATGCAAATGTTCATTACATTTATTCAGATTTGTGTCCCCGTGTTATCCATGTAGGCTTTAATGTTTGTTACAAAAATCAAGTTAATGCTTGTGCCCTGTGTGTTAATTGAAATACGAAGGTATCACATACTAATTAAGAGTGAAAAAGATTAGAATGCACCATCCGTGTAAACCTGTCATAATCTTGAGACATATCCAACAAAAACAGGCTAAATTTTACTCTTTGGGACCAATAAGAAGCACTTTGTGTCAGTAGGTCATCAAAGCATCTCTTTTCAACTTTAAACTGTGCTAAGGCTTTTATAATCTCACCTAATACCCTGCGCACCCAATCCACAGCCTTCAGCTAGTCTTGGACATGTGTGTCTGCCCGTCTGTCTGCGTATCTATTTATCCCCAGATCTATTTTCTGTTAAATACAGATGGCAGAGTGGAACGACGGTTGATTTTCAGGGGGAAAAACATAATATAATCACACACCAGATGGAGAAGTCCAAGCATGTCAATTTGAGTCTCGTCTTCCCATTGGGTTGAGTTCAGGGTTCAAAGGGCTGTTGCCATGAGATCAACTTTCCTGGTTCTAATGATCAGCGTAAACACTTACTGCATCAGTCTGATGGAAGTGACTAAACATTTAGATTCATGCTCACTGACGGTTCTTAAACACTGATTTAATTTCATACACTTAGCAGCTAATGCTATTTTTACACAGACCACCAGTTAGAAGTTTGAGCACACCTGGTACTTATTCTTTGTACAGTATAGAGCAAAAATAGAACAGTGAAAATTATGTAGCGACCAAACATCTTATCTTACCATTTACATTTGTCTGGATTTAAGCATTTAAGTTTACACCTTTTAGATGTAGATTTCCAAAATCATTAAAACATTTGGTCGAATGTGTCTTATTTTTCTGTAGATATGCAAGAGGCAAGTATATTGATATTTGGACATAACATGACACAAATTGCATCTTGACACAACATATTTCTTAATACACACACGGTGCATCCTTATACACTTCTATGGAAATGTTATAGGAGTGTATCAATACACTCCCAATACAATATGATACTGACAACACAAACAATACGGAGTTCACGATTACGATAGTATCACATATTTTAAACATAAATAAACTAGGGTATTTGTCAATTTAGCAAACCGTATGTGTCCTATGGTGTGACTGCAAACATTTAGAAAAAGTAACATTTTATTGATGCATTGACAACATACAAGGTATAACCTCCCGTATTTAAATGAATAAAACTGAATTTTAACAACAGCTAAATTAAAAGACAGAATTTCTTGAAGCAGTAAAAGCACAAAATTAAATATGATAAACTGATATTATTACACCCCTAACTTGAAACTGTTGGAGCACCATTTGTAATTTGGCATACTAATGTTTATATTATGTATATTATGCGAATTGCAATGCAGCAGAGAGAGACGGAGTAAGAGAACCGCATATCAATAAGGGCTTTAGTTTAGACTTCTTTGGCACGTACAGACATTCTGCATATTTCTGCCACAAGGCTGCCATGGGACAGTCAGTCATAATATCAAATGTGCGTCACCCACAGAGTAGTGAACATCTAAAAAATAGCTTTTCTGAGCCTCATTGTTTAAAATCACTATGGGCCATTTGCGGCGCATAATCTCTTATGGAGTCTCAAAAACAGGCTTTCATCCTGCAGCTCTCATATGTCAAGATCTCACGCGAGCAAGCCGAGAGTGCTGGCTCAATTCTAAAGAGAGCTATCTTTCTATAGTAAGCTATCGTATTCTTAAGTGCTGCAAATGAAATGATTTGGTGATTTATTTTGATTTAATAAAGAACATTTTACTTGCATATTTATATTATAAAAACAAATGCATAGTACAATGCAATGTAAGTCGCTTTGGATAAAAGCGTCTGCCAAATGCATAAATGTAAATGTTAAGATTATTACTATTTTAGTAAAAATTTTAATTTGAACTTGAATATGAACTAGCGTAGACTACAGAGGTCTCTGCAAAACCTGATGATTTAGTGTAATGCCAGCATGACTTGCAAATGTTTAAACAGCTCTTGAGTGAGATCTTGTGCACTACAAGAGCACCAACTAAATCTGACCTTTAGTATGTAGCATGTGTAGCACGAAGGTAAATGTCAAAGATTTGCTAGCATATATATATTGTGCAGATAACTAAATGTTTTTTTTTTCATTTTACGTCATGTGGTCGCAACCAACAAAACATTCAAATTTTTTCATCACCAACCGCCAACTACTTTACGTCATTGATTCAACCTAAGGGTCAACCCATATTAACATGAGGAAAAACACAAGTACCATTGGATTTTCTAATCATTTCCTCCATCAGTGTTAAATATTAATCTGTACTTTATGTGTCCTGTCCGCCATCTTATGCATGCACGCAGACACACACTAGATATCAGCAGATGGTCCAGTGATGACTCAGTTTCTCTCTTCTCCCTTACCCAAAACTCTCTCTCTCTCTCTCTCTCTCTCTCTCTCTCTCTCTCACCATGTCTTCTTGCCTCCCTCTGTGTTCACTCTTTGGATGACATACTGAAAGTCACTTGGCTTAAACCGGATTCGTACTTCCTGATACTAATCTGCTCTACTTGGCTCAAAAGTAAACTTTAAAAAACCCTCTTTCTCTCATCAACCTCCGCCTCTCTGTTCTGTCTTGTCTAATCATTTACTCATTAATCATTGACCAGATAACCTCTGACCTCTCTTTATTGAATTAGGCAGATGATGTGTGGGTGTGCTAACTTTACTAAACGGACCAGGGGCTCATGGGGCCGGGCACATCTACCAAATTCTCAAAAACACAACAAAGACTGAATCTACACAGCAAAGCCCTTGCAGCATGGATCTGAGTGCTACAGTAGAGGATATAGCAGACTCTCATGATCTGGCACACTTTGAAGTGACTGCATCGCCAAGAGAGAGAGAGAACAAGCTGTGCTTGTTAGGAGTAATGACAAAGGCCCACACTGGAGTAGACTTCACAACAGACTATTGCTTAACAGCTCATGTGGCAAAGTATGGACCCAAAGGATCACTATGGCTGAGACGCCATTAGGAAAGATAAGAGACACATGATTTAGTGTTTTTTCACTCCACACAAAAAATGAAAAGTGAAATGTGACATTTATGTATAGTTAAAGCAACACTTTGTACTCTTAACTCATAACTGGACAAATTCTACTGCCGCTGCAACCTGAACAGCCTCATGCGTATAGCGGCTACAACCCCACTCTGTACGTTCTGTGTTCGGGTCTGTAAACACAGCCACACCCATCCCCTGCCTGAGGAAAAGTGTGAACTTTGACAACACCGTGCTTAATCATTAAAGATGTTTTTTTACCATTTCCTGAAAAACAGCAAATTGAGGCACCCGAGGTTTCTGAAGGACAGTAAACATATTCTACTGAGTGGCTTGAATGAATTAAGAGACACACTTAACACTTAAAGTGCGTTCATATTAGTAGTTCGGTTCTTTTGGTCCGGACCAAAACATAAAAAAATATATTTAGTCCTGGTATGTCAACAGTGAACCTATAGATATCGAACCTAACAGCTTACGTGTAAGTCTCAACTTGATTAGACGGCTTCTATGTTAAAACGTAACATATAAACCGGACATCAAAAACAATGCTGTGTGCTGGGTTATACATGCTCAGTGTATGCCTGCGCATATGAGGGTATTTTTAACAAGCCGGGAACCCATGAGGTGTTTAAAGCAGATAAAACTGTCCCAGGAATTCCTCCGTTACATGCGCAAGCACAGATCTAATAAACACGCCTTTTATATTCCCAATCACTTGACTTCCGGGCCGTATATTGTTATCGCTTTTTGCATTCATATTTCACTCGAGCGAGAGTTCGTTTTGAAAGTGCGCATAGACCCATCTTTTCAGGGGTCTCGGCCCGCTTGTTTGTTGCCCACCAGGGTTCGGGTGGCAGGGTTCACACTTACACATATAAACTGCACTGACAGAGCAATCACAACAGACTTTGTTTTAATCGAACCAAACACGGCATATGTGAACACAGCCTTGCATCTACATTTACTGAATTTGCTAGGCTCATTCTCTCTCCCAAACATACAGACACACACAAACATACACAAATGTAATGTTAGCTTACCTGCAGAGTTAACGTCCATGAAGACACATGGGGAAAAAAGAGAAAATGGACATTAGTAAACTGAACAGGTTGTGTTTTCATGCTCTAAATTGCTGCACAACAAGTCACTGTAATGTAGGCTTTCATTGAAAATATTGGAGTTAGCTATAACATTCCAGTTGTTTTCCCTATAGCAATGGACTCAAATGTAGACTTTTATCCAAATCTTTTGCTGAAGAAACCACAGTATTTTACAGTGCAGCACAGACTTAATAAACATAGCAATTATTGTGTCATTTTTCTCTTAAAGATTTTAGACGAACATCTGAGATTCAAAACATTCATACGGTGAAGAATGGAGACTATGAAAACACATGGGAAAAGGTACTGCCGGTCATTCGTGTATCTCAAGGAAATTTTGGGATGACCGAGTTTGCAATAATATTATGCTGATATGTGGGCCTATTATATAAAAAATGTATTCAGCAAAGTCAGTGAAACATAAATTTTCCACCTGTGGCAAACCGACACGTCTGGAGACCTCGAGCCGGGACATAACAATGTCACACTACACTGATAACCCGAAAAGTCAGATATAACAGCTTCTCTGCTTCTGTTTCACTCTAATAGACATAAAACCCCATTTAACACATGCATTAACATCAAACTATCAAATAAGCCACTGTTCAGACTGTAAACACACCCACCATACAGACAGACACATGAGAAGGATTATGATTCAAATAAATCTTTAAGTCACATCTGCGATTAATTTCTTCTGGTCTGCTTCTGTGTGGTACAAAACATCTTTGAAGCACATGCCATGTTCTCCAGAAGTTCTGGGTTTAGTACGGCCACAAAGAAGCCAGTCAGAGCAGCTCTGGAAGACAACAACAGCCCTGATGGACGAAACTACAACACATGTCTGACTATATATGTGGCAGCTATTTTAAAACAAAAGTGAAGTGTTGCTGAGTGTGCGCTTGAAGAGAGAGTCTTTAGGAGCACTTAGACGCACTCAGGACAGAAAGACATTTCTGTAGAATGCAGATTTATCAATACACAGAAGCGCACACACGCACCACTTCCAAAGAAGCCAGCAAAGTTGCTCAATGTTCTTCATCTCATAAAGAATGGCGGATAGGGTAACAGAGCCCCTCTGTCCATCCCAGTGTGTGTGACCCATGGGAAGAGAGACAGCCCGGCCATTAAGTAAAATTTTCCAGGGATTTCACGGATCTTCTGTTTAATACGTCCGTATTGAGCTACATATCAACCAGAGCAAACTGACAAATGTGTAAGTGCATGTGTGTGTCCAACAAAGCACTTTTCATTTTGTCTCACATTGTAAAACTCGACTTCTATATTAACCTCATATAAGCGATGATGTGTCCCCATTCACCGTCAAATACACACTCGTTCATATCATCGTCGCTCAAAACACAAGACTGTGTCTCGTCTGCTGAGCACAGTAGCCCCGGGCCAAAGGGTTAATTTACTGCATCTGCTATATGTATCTATGCATTAAAATGCAAGAGGTTCAAGCAGAAGATGACCATTAACATCATGTCTGTTTGAGGCCGGTGATACATTTTCAGCATCAAACTAAATCTTAGAGCAAGTAGATTTTAAAATGTTAAAGACTTTAGGAAGTCTGCCTACAAATGGCTTGCTTTTGAAGTCATCCTGACATTGTACAAGATACCCTTAAAGGGATAGTTCACCCAAGAGTAAAAATGCCGTGATCACCTATTCACCCTCATGTCAAAATGTGTGGAACAGAAAAATAAGATATTTTGAGAAATGTCTCAGTGGGTTGTGTGTCTATACAATGGAAGTCTATGGTGCTCCAATGTTATTGAGGTACATACGTTCTTCAAAATATCTTCTTTTGTGTTCTGCAGAAGAAAGAGTCATTACTAAACATAGTAAAAGGAACCAAACCACTGCTTTGACTATTCACCACTAAAATGAAATGTTAACTTCTTATGTCCGTTTCTCTGTTCCTCGTTGGTTTTGTAAACCATCTGTTTGACTCATCTGCTATCTTCCACCTATTTACTTCTGCTGTTTAGCATAGAACCTCATAATTTCAGTGTTGTTTACAACTGGCACGTCCTTCCATCCACATTTCTCTTTTCCGCCACTTCTCCCTCTTCTGGGTTCACACAAATCTGAGTGCCTCTATTATCCCTGTCCTATACCATGCCAGCGGGAAGCCTCTCATGGGAATCTCGTCCCTGTCTCTCATTAGAGTTTCACACTCCGGGACAAAAAACTGGAGGACATTAGTGAGCTTTGCAGGACTTCGCGGCTGCCCACAAACAAAATGCAGAAATTGCGAGGAAAAACTTTTGTGTTCTAGCTCCACAGGAGGCCGAATTCGAGCCAGGCCTTTAGGAGAACAGCTTGGTAGAGAAGTCAAGCGTGGATGAAGAAAAGAAAAATAAAGAAAGTTGGAAGCAGTGACTTTTGAAAGAAAGATACAGGAACAATAGCAAGAGAGTGATGCTTTCTTACTAAACACCACATTTTTGTTGTTTTACTCGGTTGGTTAGAAAGAATCCCTAAAAATGTTATTGCTTGAACTGTTACTTTTTGAGACTTAATGGAGTGCTAAGATGGTTCATGTATCAAATTTGTCACTTTGGATATCCAAAAACAGCCCCACAAAGGCCATCGTTGATATAATTTTTTCTTGAAAGAATAATAAGAGTTTTTGACTTTTGATAGCAGACTCTTGAAGTGTAGACACTCTAGAAATCTAATTTAATACCCTATGACACATGAGATAAAGTTTCCATTCGCTCTCCATTTAAAAATCATTAAATACAAAAAAAGACTAAATATTTCATGCTTCTTTACATATAATATTCCCATTAAATAACATTGAAACCCTTAATATAAAATATAAACAAAACATCCTATTTCTTATCTCAAAATACAATCTCTTTACCTCTATTATTTGTCTGTTCTCTGACAAAATAGAAGGCAGGAGACAATGTTATGCATATCAGCACTGTTAGTACAGTTTCCAATGTAGGACAAACTAAATAAACAAATATAAAAGGTCGTGGAAAAAAACGAAGGCAATGGAGAATCAACCTTAAAAGCCACATGAGACAGTTTATGATGGAATGCAAACAAGCCATCAGCAGGTGTAAAACGTCTTTTTCTCCAGCTGAGCAGACTCAGTTCACTGGACACAAAAAATACAAAGCGACCCAAAGTAAAGAGATAAAATAATAAACAAGGCCAAACATTAAAGAAGATGACAGTTTTTACAGACTGAACAATACTGAATACATGATGCTTCTGCACATAATACTACTATGTGTTTAGTATGTTATAAAAAGCTTGCTTTCTAAGGCGTAGAGCTCTATACATCTTACAATACTGTAAAAAATGCTATCTGAAGCTCACAACAACATCACAATGAACTAGGAACTGTGATCAGCTGATGTCCGACGGTCATGAGCCGCCGCATGAGAAAAGAGTTGATACCACATGATGCTAAACATCAGGGGGCGGCAGTTTTTTTTCTCAAGGAGGTTAAAACACAAAAGTCTTTGTGCGAGAGGGATCACAGGTGCGGAGCATGCACGATAACAACACCACACACACACAGCGCAGCCTCAAAAAGACACTGAATCGGTCTTGTCTTCAGATACTGCTTCAAGGGCCAGTGTGTCCTTCCATTCTTGATTCTGTCTCTACGCATAAACACACACACGTCATCTAACCCTCCTAATACTGATTTCCAGACACCCAAACATCTTCATCCTTCACTGAGACTTACAGAGAAATAGAAGCCTATGATAAGGATAAAGAACCTCAGAATGGTTAGAGATAGCGAGATTCTCATTTACTCACTATATACATATGAGTGTGCTTATTGGTTACAAGCTCTACACACAGTAGGTCAAACTGTAGCTTTCTCATAAAAAACACATTCATTTTTTGTCTCCATAGTTCAAACGCTTTTTGGAAACGTTCATTGATAGTCAACAAAACTCTCTTTCACAGTGCACTGCCCATTACAATCAGACCAAGTCACAGATTTCAAGGCGGATACAGTACATTAGATGGCTCAGTGCCATAAAAACATCTTCAATGAATAATTCCTGCTTTTCCTGTCTCATCAAAGAGAATCAAAGCAGGGAACATAATGGTGACGGGAGAGAGAGAGAAAGAAAGAAAGAAAGAAAAGCGAGCGAGCGAGCGAGATTTAACAAAACTTCTCTTAAAAACCACAGACAGCATAGCTGACTCATCTACTGAACAGATTAATTCTCACAGTTAATATGTGCCAAATTATTTTTTTACAGTAACAGAGCCTTCTAATATATCAAAGAATAACTCAAATGCTTTTCCTATCCAGCAGTTCCTCCACAGGGCAATCGTTTATCAAAGTCGGCCCGTGCCCATATCAACTTTATGATCTTTGACACGGCAAACTTCCATTTGTGATTACCCAAGCAGAAAATCCAATAACTTAATCTAAGAATGTCATATTTTTGCCGCGTCTCGAACCCAAAAGTACCATCAATTTAGACCTTAAAAAACAAAACTCACGCATAAAAAGCGTGCGACCCTGTCGCATTGGCTGCAAAAATGTAAACTTGCATGCAACGTACCTAAATATGCGAAAGTCCGTTTACAATGACTAATCCTTTCAAATAAAGAACAGAGAGAGACTATATTTGATGTGTTTCTGATAAAGGGTGGACTATCTCTTATATGTGAAAATGGCAGCGCCAACAAACATCCTTTGTTGCTTTCTCATAACTTTATGTATTGTTATGCACTATTACATAAAGATCAAGGATTCAACCTCTCGTCTTTGGTAGAGAAACATAAAGGCACGTGTGTGTGTGTGTTGCACTGAACTAATGGATGAAAAAACAACGTGCAGGTATGGAGGGGTCTGTGTGCTCTAAACCTGCATTTACACGTGTTTTCTACCTCAGCCTGTTTGATAGGAAGCTTTTCTCCTTCCTGTTATTGTGATATTTGACTGTCAACTTTAGGTTTACCTGGCCTCAGGCAATGACAGTAAACACATACTGTATATGCGCACATTCACACCCAAACAAAATGCATGCTTTGGTCGAGTGCTTTCATTAAAATCACTCTATTGGTAAATTTTTCGGGTATTCCAAGGCATTCACAAAAGTGCTATAGGAGGAAGAAACCAGAGATGTGGTGGGTGCCGTGCCAAACCTTCTACCCCCAGCCAAACATGAGAGACCGATTTAAGTGAAGGGACAGGAGTCATAGTTCAAAGAGACATGCATACTTACAGACCTCAGAAAGGAAAAAAATAAAGACAACAAGAGGTTATAAAAGTATTTAAAAGAATATATTCAGGCCCAGCTCAAAACTGCATTAATCCAAGCCTTTGATGAAACTTTTGAAATAGCCGATTCTACATTGGCATATGGGCTAATACAGTCACTTTTTTAATAAAGCTAATTTTATTACACGCCTTAATGAAACAAGAGCTCCAGTGATTCTAAGTAATTTACTTTTGATTGGTCAAAACAACACAGTACTAGAATTTATAGGATGTGAGTATTGCCAAAGCTACATGTGTAACTTCATTCTAAAACAAATGGAAAATTGGATGAAGGGGTTCTTGTTTTTTCTCCCTTTAATGTCAGATTTTTTATGAACTTGCAGTTTAAAAATGACTACATAAAATCACACTACAAAGACCTCAGAGTTTATCTATGTGAGGCGTTTGTAAAGAAAAGGCGCTGTTGGAAATGACAGTTCAGCTTCATTGTTAGTGTAGGTCAGTTCTAAAATAAACAAAAGCCAACAAACCACAAAAAAAAAATCACACCACTGCTGCGACATAATTAAGCAATTTGTATCCATAACATTCTGCAACACTTATTAAAATGCTCCTTTAAACAAAGAGAGTGGTGGAGAGCAAGAGAACTAGCGCTAAAACAAGTGAGGAAACGATTAATAATGAAAAAAGACATGTGGTTCATTTCTAAACAGATGAATCATCTCAGGTTCACAAAACGCTGATGATGTAGGTGATAATGACAAGTTTTATCTAAATAAAAAGGACAAATTGACCTCAACATGGTTCAGTATGAGCAGATAAGTTAATCTGAGATCAGATAACACAAAAGCACTTAAAAGTTTACCACAATGGCTGTCACAAGAGAAACCAAGATCAGCGAACATTGAGAGCAAGAACATCTTAAACGTCCTTCTAATGCACGCAAATGGCTGATGTCCAAAATTTTCAGGCACAACCTTCTAAACATGAAGCAGACAAGTGTCTGGAACGATAACGGTTCCAAATGTAATGGCTTGGCTTTATCACCCTGCCTAAGTAAATACTTTATCAGTTTACAGGAAACGGCATGCTCCACTTTAACAAGAGCTGAGATTAAAAACAGCCTGCCTTTGCGGCTCTAGCGATAGAACCATGAAACCACCAAGGTTGACGGAAGCAAACGCGACAGTGAAATAAGTTAAGCAAAGAATATCAAACTATATAACCCATGTAAGAGCACTGATGGAATGGTGACAAGACACTTAAAGGCGGGTGTCCGATTTCTCTTAGCCGTTGTTGATGTTCCAATCACCAAAACAAACACACCCCCACCCCCATCTTTCGCTTCCGTAAGCGTTTGGCTCGACTAATGTCCTTCCAGTACACCGTGCACCTTACTGCTGATTGGTTATAAGGTTGTTCTGGTACTCGCCCGACTTTGTCTAAACAAGCGTTATTCGGATATCAGACACCACACCTTTAATGGCGGAAAATTGGAATTGGAAAGTGTACAGTATAATATACAGCATATACAGTATTAAGTCACATTAGCAGTAAAAGAAGACTACCCGTTCCTCATTGAAACACACACTGTAAACTAAGAAACTAGAGAGAGAGGGGATGGGTGTTTTCTGGAACCCATCCCATCGGTCAATAAAGCTTTCCCTCCACTTAAGACCTCTGATCACATGACTCACTATTGTAGAGCATCCATCTGAAAAAACTGAGGAATAGAGAGAAACAGACAAACTGAAAAAGATAGAGCAGAAGAGAGAGGAAGAGCAAGACAGAAAGCAAGGTTATTTGGAAGGTAATTAACATAAATGAATGTACAAACCGGTCAAAGGTCCAAAAGCACCGTAAAATGTTAAGTTCTAAATATCGTTCTAACATCCATACAACATTTTGAAATATTTTTTAGGGAATAAAGGTTTAAATAAGCATATTTGAATAAGCAATCTGATGTGCATTCAAATATTATGTCCATCAAAGATCTCAAAACTAAATCATTTCAGATCTATGTGTGCGTGTCCCTTATTGCAGAACTCTATGGTAGTGTTATGGATGTGTGTCTTTAAAAACAAAGTTCCATTGCCCAAAACCAACAGTGAACTGAACAAGTGTCAAGCGGGCAAAGAGCCAACGCAACCACCATTTCCATCCTTACAGAGTGGGAGATCTGAGCAGGCCTGGGGCAATGACATGACTCCATGACTGCAGTTACCCCCACCCTTCTCAAACACAATTCATTACTCTCACAATCCATTAAACTACATAAAGACAGACACACCCACTCAAAACATGGATTTCCACACACGCATGCAGTGATGTTTCCCAGCCCATCCTGTTATCAATCATATAGAGCCATTATCCCATCACACGTACATATAGGCATATATGCAAAATGCTGACAAAGCTCAACCTAAACCACTTCCAGTAGATGTTCAATGATTGAACACCAATCCTTCAGAAAAGTACTTTCACTTACACCCTCTGGCCCGCCCTAGGCCAAATGCATCCCGGCTACCATGTATGCCCAGTCATTAGGCTTTCTGACCGAAGCCAATGAGCCATTTGCCTGCAGCAAAATGAGAAAAGAAAAGAGGTACCTCCTGACTCGAAACCACATTTGCTAGTGGAGGCACTTCACAATGCATCAGCTAAAAGCCCTAAATGGCCATACGACCCAATAATATCTACAAAACATCAGCACTGTTCAGATAGTAGTCCTAAACCCCCTGAGGAGAGTTTGTTTTATTCTGAACAGTGGGTTCCCTCTGATATTTGGATGGGTTTCTGGAATAACAGGTTTTTTTACATTTCCTGAAAAGGCTGTAATGTTTTTTATTTGTTGCTCAAATTACAAGAGTAAAATGTTCAGAACTGTCTGCTTTCCTACATTCTTGAAAATATCTTCTTGGTAGTCCTACTATGGTAGTCAATGGTGGCCAATACCTGTTTGGTTACAAGCATTCTTCCAATCTTCTTTCTCTGTGTTCATCAGAACAAAGACATTTATACAGGTTTGAACAACTTGAGGGTGAGCAAATGGTGACAACAGTTTCATTTTTGGATGAACTGTCCCTTTAAAGTTCCCAGGTTTTTAAGTTTCAAAATACATGACTGAGGCAGATAAAACACTGCTGTCTGCATGACCGTACAACCAAAACCAAATGTTTCAAAACACACCCCTCCCCATATCGACTGGAAACATGAAGTCTCACCCTAAACTCACATCACTGGTTGAGGCTTCACAGCTTGAAAGGTTGAGAGGTCAGAACACTCAAGCAGGCAAACAGACACAGAACGTTTTTGATACTGTAGCATCATAGTTCAGTTCAGTCTAAACGATTAACCTATAGTTTTTAGCATCAAGCATATAATACTAAAAGCTGATGTCTGACTTTTAAGGCTAAAGTTTCTATAGCATATGTGTCACATCCCCTTTTCCATTATCAGTAGGAGTGGTCACATGTAAAAGGGTTTCCTCTTGCTCTGTGCACAACCACACAAAAGGTTAAAAGTAATTTCCCTCTTTGCCGTATCTCCAATGGCATCAGCTCAACTTGGTGGTGGGATGGGAAGCCGGGGGGCGTGGCTTCTTCCTTCCTGGCTGGCTGTCCAGCACAATGGCAGGGTTTCCCATATACAACAACACTGCCGGAGCACCGCTGGAAACTGCCGCGCACAAATGAGGATAGAGGATTAACAGGAAGGTTTGGGTGAGATGTGGAACTGTCTGTGTGTGTTTGTGTGTGTGTGTGCATACGTGTCAATGACTACATCGATATGTCACTTTCAAAACATGTGACAATTCTGTCACACACATTCTCTCCCCAACATAAACACTTTCATGCTGCCCATCATGCTAATCCCGTACATTTTTTTTATATTTCATAAATAAATGCATAATTCAATCAAATAAAAATTCACACAGGTGTACTTGTTTATTTTTTGCAACAATTTTAAAGTAACACAGCCATTACTTTTCCACTCATTTGGATGAGATATAAAATGTAATGCAGCCAGAGAATATAAACCCCGACAGTGTGATCAGTATACATCGCAAAAAGCTGAGGGTCTTCTTGTATCAGACTGAAGGGGTTTATTCCTCAATAACAACAGTCACCTTAATTCACTGATCCGATATAGGGATACATATCCGACGGTTTACTTTCACTTAAAACATAAACTGGCGTCTGTGCGCGCACTGAGTGAGAAATCGATAGAAAGAGTTTCATGGAAAAGCATTTTAAAACGCATAAAAATAATCATCTTTGGTTTTGACAAACAACAGCAATCACTGTTAAA
This sequence comes from Barbatula barbatula, assembly GCF_947034865.1. Taxonomy (NCBI): domain Eukaryota; kingdom Metazoa; phylum Chordata; class Actinopteri; order Cypriniformes; family Nemacheilidae; genus Barbatula; species Barbatula barbatula. The sequence goes on from NC_136766.1 coordinate 8,323,120, forward strand.
AAGATTTGTGAGGACATGCGTTGCATGTGAGGACAGGTGCACACAGCCAAGACTCAGGCTGCTGCGTTAATGCTTTCGAAACACTCTCTTGCAGTAGTTTGATGTTATGTGTGTCGAAGTTGGAGGCACGTCACAGTTATGGAGGCCTCACTTCCAAGCCTGAGGCCCTAGACAACTGCCTGTTCTGCCTATAGGTAGCGCCGGCCCTGCCCGCAGGTGTAGTTCATCACATCACCCCAGATACATTTAAATAGTGTGACAGTATGAGTCTCTCTAAGCTTGCTCTTTATAAAATGAATCAGTTTATTATAGGTACAAATTACGGTATGAGCAAAAGCTTAACATTAGCACATTAATGACCCAATTAACCACAATAAAAATAACTGCCTCATTTTCTATTATATATAATAGAAATAATAGTTGTATTCATAATTTTCCAAATACATACATGGTTCAACTAGATAGACTAATGGACTTGTCACACATTTTACAAAAGCGCAAGTGCAATAGCCGAGCGCCGACGCATACAAACACAAACACATAAACGTGATCAGAGCTTCATTTCCCGGTGTCAAGTCGACCCATAAGACCTGTCAAACAGGTTCAGTCTTATTCATCTGCATGCTATCCATGCTTTATTTTTAAAAGAAAAGAACCACCCCCGGAAGCCACAGATGACCTCCATTCCCTGAGCATTACACATCAGACCTGTCAGACCGGTTTTCTCACTTTACATGTATTCCCCTCAATATTAAAATACACACTCACACAGGGATGACCAGCGAGTCTGTGTGGGTGTACTGAGCCTACGTGTACGTTGGATTCTCTCTGTGCCTTTTTTTCTTGATGGGGTGATGATGACATTGTGTGTTAAGGGGGCAGGTGCACAAACAAAACCATCCACCCATGAGTGTGTGTGTGTGAGCATAACATAACAATGTAATCCAGGCTGACTATGAATAGGATGTGAAAACACAACTTGGAAAGAAATGTTTTGAGATAGAACGAAGACATCATAGACATAGTATAATCACAGTATGATCTGTAATTCCTTGATTTTTGGATACGCAACACATCCGCAGTTTGTGTCACCGGCTGATAAAGATTTAAAAAAATTGTTTTGCCAGTACGCCCAACAAGGGTTGTTTTGAACCTATCAGCAGAGATATCACATGACATTCCCATGTAAATACACACCTGTACTTTAGCTTCTCAGATAGTCGTCATTTGTGCTTTGACACACAAACACATGAAGAGGTTTGATAGTAACCACTGCCAACATAAAATGATTTTATGTATAAATTAATTTACAATGAATTTGGCCACTGCACCGCTAGATCAGATCGTCCATTTAGTAAGAAGTGAGAGGGGGTCTGGATTTAAATTATTATTTTAATATAAACCAGTTATAAAGGCTAGAGAGATACTGGATCCTCCCTTGCTTTTTATTCATATTGAACTGGTCGTAATACCGCAGGTGGTTATTAATGCCAGCCCACCACAAATGTTCCTGTGAGTTTGTGTATGAATAAAACAACAATCATTCACGTATAATTCTATTTCTCTCTATTCAATTTTGAAAAACATTTTGTCCATTAAAGCATCTTGTTGTTTGGAATTCAGGATTACATCTTACTAATACATAACTTATTTTTATTACAGTAGGTTGTCCAAGAAAAAACAGTCTGTGTCCAAGATCCTATTGAATACCACACGTCCCCTGTATACCACACAATTTAAGGTTTCTTGTCACTCGATTTTTCATCAGACTCCTATGTTTACCCATATCTGAGGGTCTATAGACCCCCTTTCTCATTATTTGATGTACAGTAATCCTGTAGTTTGGTACCTAATCTTCTTTGACTCCCCAAACTACTTAATGACCCGTTCTTACATTAATCCCTCAACCCTTAATTACTTGAGTCTTCTACTGTAAATAGTGCACATGCGGTGGGATGTTGGTGGTCTTAAAGCCTCTGCCCTCCACAGACACGTGAGAATGCTGAGGGATTCTGTGTGTTGCAGAAACAGTGAGGCAAGAGCCAGGATTATTCAAGCACCAGTGGAAGATGAACAGACTCTCGGAAACAACAGACCTGTAACTCTACAAGATGCAATTTAATTTTACAGAAAAAGAAAGTGTATTACGATGAAGTGTGTAAAATGTTGTAAAACAGTGTTTCAGAACTATATTGTGTGTAGACCAGTTCACACCCAGAGCAGACTGCATCTTTTTTATGACAGTATTAATGACAATGAGGTCATAGCTTGTTTAACGTGTGTTGTCTGCAAGAGGGTGTGCATGATTCGTGGATTGAGTTTCACATTTATTGAATTTCTTCTACATGTGTAATATAAGGGTATGACTTCATGTATTTTTGTGTCAAATGAGCCTATTGTTCGACAAATTTGTTTTAATGGCCGATGCAAATATCTGACAGATATAATTAATTAAATCATTATGAAGGAGGAAAAAAAAAAAGATTTAAACAATATTGACTATTAATATTGTCATTTGGAAATGTTTGTTATCCATTTGCAGGGTTTTTTGTAGATCATAAAAATGACACAAAGATTTTTCTAAGTCGGTCAAAATGATGTTGAAAATCTTAATGGGATAGTTTACCCAAAAAGCTAAATTTCTGTCATGAATTACTCACTCTCTAGTTGTTCCAAACCTGTATAAATGTGTTTGGTTAAACACAGAGAAAGGTATTTGGACACCATTGTCCTTCGTCACCATTGACTTCCATAGTCGGAAAAATTGTCCCAGAACGGTTTGCTTTCCTACATTCTCCAACAGAACCAAAAAATTATAAAGTCATTTTACTACTATGGTAGTCAATGGGGTCCAAGATCTGTTTGGTTAAAAGCATTCTTCCAAATATCTTTCTCTGTGTTCATCAGGACAAAAAATCTACACAGATTTGGAACAACTGGAAGGTACGATTATCAACCACATTTTGAGTTAAACTTTTGTTAACTCGAAGGTAAGTAAATGATGACAGAATTTAAGTTATGTGCTGAACTATCCCTTTAAATTGCCTAAACAATCAGTCAAGGCTAAACTGTATGTGTAATGTGATTTAAAAATAATGTACTGTGCCCATTACTGCATGTGTTGATTTACTCAGCAGCAGTCATTTTTATCCTTTATCCATATTTATTCATGTTTTATCCTTAACACACACTTACACTCACATAAAGGATTATTAGGAACACCTGTTCAATTTCTCATTAATGCAATTATCTAATCAACCAATCACATGGCAGTTGCTTCAATTCATTTAGGGGTGTGGTCCTGGTCAAGACAATCTCCTGAACTCCAAACTGAATGTCAGAATGGGAAAGAAATGTTATTTAAGCCATTTTGAGCGTGGAATGGTTGTTGGTGCCAGACGGGCCTGTCGGAGTACTTCAAAATCTGCTCGGTTACTGGGATTTTCACGCACAACCATTTCTAGGGTTTACAAAGAATGGTGTGAAAAGGGAAAAACATCCAGTATGCGGCAGTCCTGTGGGCGAAAATGCCTTATTGATGCTAGAGGTCAGAGGAGAATGGGCCGACTGATTCAAGCTGATAGAAGAGCAACTTTGACTGAAATATCCACTCGTTACAACCGGGGTATGCAGCAAAGCATTTGTGAAGCCACAACACGCACAACCTTGAGGCGGATGGGCTACAACAGCAGAAGACCCCACCGGGTACCACTCATCTCCACTATAATTAGAAAAAAAGAGGCTACAATTTGCACAAGCTCACCAAAATCTGACAGTTGAAGACTGGAATTTCTGTTGAGACATTCAGATGGTAGAGTCAGAATTTGGCGTAAACAGAATGAGAACATGGATCCATCATGCCTTGTTACCACTGTGCAGGCTGGTGGTGGTGGTGGTGTAATGGTGTGGGGGATGCTTTCTTGGCACACTTTAGGCCCCTTAGTGCCAATTGGGCATCTTTTAAATGCCACGGCCTACCTGAGCATTGTTTCTGACCATGTCCATCCCTTTATCATCACCATATACCCATCCTCTGATGGCTACTTCCAGCAGGATAATGCACCATGTCACAAAGCTTGCAACATTTCAAATTGGTTTCTTGAACATGACAATGAGTTCACTGTACTAAAATGGCCCCCGCAGTCACCAGATCTCAACCCAATAGAGCATCTTTGGGATGTGGTGGGACGGGATCTTCGTGCCCTGGATGTGCATCCCACAAATCTCCATCAACTGCAAGATGCTATCCTGTCAATATGGGCCAACATTTCTAAAGAATGCTTTCAGCACCTTGTTGTATCAATGCCACGTAGAATTAAGGCAGTTCTGAAGGCGAAAGGGGGTCAAACACAGTATTAGTATGGTGTTCCTAATAATCCTTTAGGTGAGTGTATATCGCCAAGCCAAACCCACTCCGACTAATAAAAATGGTACACAAACTGGTATTGTTTACAGGTCACAATAATCCATATTGCACACTTTAATCCCAGCAACACAAGCTCTTTTTCAAATTACACTGCAGAGATGGTGTATAATAGAAACAGTTTAAAAATATTTGCTCATGAGGCTCAGTGCAGAGTTTGTTTAGTCACACTTTCATTCATTATTAATGATTATCTAAATGAAGGAGTGCCTGGAATTCGGTTTAGATCCTGCTTTCATTCTGCGCTTTACTCTCTGTGTGTTTCTCACTCCAAAACCCCTTGAGAGAGTAGATCGCTTTGCATTAGTATGTGTCTCTCTGTAGCCGTGGAGAATGAATAGATTCAGACGCTTTCAGTGTTACAGACAGACACACGGCTCATTTAAAAGTAGAAGAGTAGAGGAACATTTATCAGCCCTGCACTGACTTTCCCAGTGAGTGTCCTTGACCAAAACAATGGTGCACAATTGACAGCACAAATATATTTTAGATAAACCCATTAACCACGGATGAACATGAGATCTCTCTCTTTTCCTCTTTCTCTTTCAGTACGGTATGACTTCATTTTGCATTTTACCTTCACATGCCATTGCCGCAGTTTATGAGTGTGTGTCATATATACATTATGTGATTAACAAATAAACTCCTTTCACACACCCTTTAAACACCAGGAAATATATATGCACATGTACAGGAACACCTATAAATGGCATCTTGTCTTTTAACAATGATAGAAAACATCTTGAGGCCCAGTTTTGATTAAATGCATTCATGATGCATCATGATCCATTCAAGTTGTTAATAGTCCATTCAAGTTAATAAATGACATAAATGTCTCAACTTGATTTTTTAAAATCCTTATAACACAATTTTAACTCTGTTGTTTAAATGCACAGCTAGTGTGTTATAGAATTCTCAATAAAGGGGCTTGAAACGAACACAGATAAAACATTATTTGTGAAATTAAATTAGTATAATTGTTGATTCAAATCCTTATAGTTTTTTAGTATTCTTTAAATAGTCCCAGTTTAAATTGTTACTTTTCAATTGTTGTTCCTTTTGTCCACTTATGAAAACATTATGTACTACTTTCAGATTCTATATTAATAACACAAATCTCAGCTGACTGTCACTAAGCATGGATGCCTTGTAACTATGGACACATTGAGCTCCTTACACAGAGAAGCCTTAAGACTACTATCAGCGAGAGAGAGAGAGAGAGAGAGAGAGAGAGAGAGAGAGAGAGAGAGAGAGAGAGGGATGATGTACAACAGCTGTATGCATCCACAGTCTTAAGCCCTATGAAACTGTACATATAAAACAAACACTCTTGTCTGGATTGAATCATTCATAACAGATTCATCTTTAAATACTATACATGGTTAAAATAATGTAGATAATCAAATATTATAAATACTACGTACATAAATATGTCATTTAGCTGGTAAAAATGTAACTGCATTGCTTAACTTAATGTCATAACAGAAGATATGATCGAATTTTTGCATGGCTTATTTCAGATCGACATTGTTGTACTGTACGTCACTGCTTTAGCTCAGAGTGAAAAGTGTTTAGCTAATGTATACCGAGTAATACCCACCAATCCAATACATAAATTCAATGTATCTAACCTTTGGACTGCTACAGTATTATGCATGCCTGCTGTGTATCTGTAAATTGATCTGCCACATATTTATAAATGTATGTGATCTACCTCTGTGTGCATATGACATGTTCGGCTTACAGGCCATTAGCATGTGGTTTCATTTTTATTGACCAAATGTAACTTTGTATCAGTTAAAGTCAAAGCACTGTGATGATGTTAGAGGGGAAGGTCACTTGCTTCACTATTAGGCAACACTAGGAGTTTACTCTCACTTAAGAAACCATGAATATTCATAAGCATTAATAGCACTGAAGTGATGGAGATGGCATTTTGAGTACTGCAAATCACTTTGAAGGATTTCATGCTTTCAAAGTCTAACATTTAGGTCGATAATGAAACTAATGAATGCAATTGCATGCATGTGATCAATGGAAATGCAGTAGTAATTTACTTTCTATCTTTTTCTTTAAACACAATTTTGTTTCTCTATTCACAGTTTTGTTTATGCAGAAATGAACATCATAATTTGGCTAATGAGTTCAAGATATCGCATTATGTGGGTTGGTTAACAAAACAACAGACCTATATTATCAGATCAGATTACAGCGCTTGCCAAAAATGTTAAATGTTTTCCTTTGTCTCAGTCTAATTGTATTTTATGGTAGTTTTTAATACTTAACTGAGTCAACGTGTTGTGTACCAAAGTTGACTCAATTTTATGATTTTAAAGCTTTAATGTGATGGGTGTGTCCTGCATTGTTCTTACATTATATGGAGACACCGAAATAACTACACAGCTCATAAACAGTGAGTAAGCTCTAAAGCGTTTGACAACTTCCTTTGTAAAACTACAGACTGTATTTCCTGTCTTCGAAAGGCAGGATGAGTTGGATGTGTGCCTCTGTGTACCTTCAGAGTTGTTTCCATCTCATCCTAGTGTGAACTAATGTTTTCAAACTAAAGAAAATGACAAGATCTTCAACCTGATATCCAAATCTAATGTTCACTCAATGACTAACACAGCATGAAACGCTCTACCGATGAAGCATCAAAGGACAGGCAAACACAGGTAGAAGGAAGCGTGCAACAGGTGGTTTATGGGGCACAGCTCAATAATAAAGCTTTTTATAGTAAAAAGACAACCAATCTGAAGTTGAGATGAATCAGTAAGAGCTTCTCCAAACCATCCCCAGGAGGAAAGCAATGCATTATTTAGTGACCTACAGCACATGCTGACTGAGACATTTGAATGTTGTGTATTAACATAATCCAGATGCGAAGACACACCTACACAAACAAACCAAATCTTCTTTGTGGTGTACTGCTCGATTTGACACCCAATCCACCCAAACCGACTCAAATGAAAATTACACCCTTAACCACAAATATTGAGCTCAAGTGAACCTTAGAAAAACTGAATGATTAAATTACTACTTTTTTCATTAAATTAAGGCCAACTTCACAATACATTTTACACTTGCAGTAATGCTAGGAATATGCTGATTTCGAATACACTGGCTTGGGTAAAAGTGACGCTCTCCAGAAGTGTACTCTAATGAGGGCATTCATTTACGCAGAAGAGATTCATAGACAAAAATTGGAAATACACAATTTACTGATTTCATCCTGATGCAGTGAAGACCGACCCTAAAAATGAATCATGAATATTTCTGTCAAGCACTACATCAGAACTAAATCAGTGGGCACCTTTAATGTATCCAGACGTTTTACTGTGGTTGTTCTGTTAATTGTATTTTACAGTATTTATGGTTTAGTGAGTCCAGACGTTTTATTCTCAACGGTAATTCTCATTAAATTCTCATTACTGTAATTTCTTTCTTAATTGTCATAAAAAACAGTCACGATGAAAACAAACTCGATTTTAATAGCCTTCATTTTCAAAGGGCAAACACATTTTAATTTTTGTTTTGGTGAAATATTCCAAGACATATCATGGAGATAATATTCATCTGCCTTCATGACACAACTAAACGTTATTAGACAAAGATTGTGTGCGTGCATGTGCAAGCTAATGAAATCCTATTAGTGGCTGACACACAAATACTTGCACCCCACACTATTACTTCTAGTCACATTCAGACTGCTACATTTATCTGCCTCATCCTTCCATTACCCTGTCTTTCTACTTTAACTTTGCTCTCTCTCCCTCTATCTCTCTCTCGCTCTCTCTCTCATGCTATCACAAAGCTTTCAGCGGGGTTAATATTTCCCCTCAGTAAAGTATTAGATCAAAGGCTGTGTGCTTTCAGAATTTCAGCCTCTTTTCAGGCTACTCTGCACCATGATTCGAAAGCCCTTTTTTGTTACTATAACACAACACTTGAATTATCATAATGGAACAAAGCAATAATGATTTCTTACCCAGTGAGATCAAGAAACACAAACGCACACATAGACACGGCTTCCTGTAGCACTCTTCACTGCCCTGCTTGGCTACAACCCAGATAATTTCAATTTGTGTAACACTCCCTCAAGAGAGACATGCATCAAAATAATTTCTTTGTCTGGGATTTATTCTGGTCTGTCAAAAGAGATGCATGAAGCTCAACCTTTTAGTTTGATGAGAGACACAGGGACACAGGGCAGCATCTGTTGCACAGCTCCTTAAGTACATGCAGAAAATCATTCAGCATCTTTTTCTCATTTACCCATTTATATTATAGCCTGCATCTGGACTTCCCAGCATCCACCTCTTTCCATATGGCCATGAACTTAAAAGGCTTTTTCTTTTTATACCAATCTGAAATCAGATAGCTAATGTTTAAGATCAGGCTCAGAAGTTGGGGGATACCGATCCTAACACAGTGCCAAACATCTATAACAAGACAGGTCGGGATAAACCTCTCCTTGACAACTTAACCTACATAAGTATTTCACAAGCCATCCTGTTTTAATTACCACCTCCAGTGCCCAATTACAGGCCAGCAATAAAGAAAGGGATGAAAGCGAGAAGGGTCCTAACAAGGCTTGATTTTTACATCCTCTGCCTTCCGCCCCGTGTATGCACACAGCAAAATCGCTGACTTCCATTAGTCAGGACTTTTCTGATTTAAACAAGGAGGGTCACATGCATGTTTGTCTGTGTGTGTGTGTGTGTGCATGCATGTAGAAAGAACTCCAGTCTTCCTTTGTTCTCTCAAGGCTGCATCCTGCCATTAAGGTTTGAATGGATTGCTGGGTTTCCTTGCTGGCAAAGTCAAGCTTGGAGCGGACCCCAAAAACAAATAGAGCCTGGCAGCCACAAATACGGGGTGGGGTACGACATAGAGAGAGAGAGAGAGAGAGAGAGAGAGAGAGAGAGAGAGAGAGAGAGAGAGAGAGAGAGAGAGAGAGAGAGAGAGAGAGAGAGAGAGAGAGAGAGAGAGAGAGAGAGAGAGGATGAAATAGAAATGAACGCTGATCAATCAAACTACAAGTGAGACAGTGAAAGAAAGAGTATTGAGCTACATTAACCAGAATATTGCATTAAATCCGCAATAGTGTTTGGGTGGATGTTAATGCATTGTTGTTAGTATAGACCATTTCAGATGATGTAAACAACGCTGGTCCAGATAAAACTTCCTGTTTCAGTTTAACAACTATGGTTGTCAATGGTGGCCAACAACTGTTTGGTTACAAGAATTCTTCCAAATATCTTTCTCTGTGTTCATCCGAGTTTTGGGGGGAAACCGGCACTGTAAAGTTTGAGCAATATTAATAGTGATGCTTCACTCAAGAATGAAAATTCTGTCATCATTTACTCACCCTCTTGTCATTTCAAACCTGTATGACTTTCTTTCTTCTGCAGAACACAAAAGAAGATCTTTTGAAGAAAGTTTGTAACCATACATCACTGGCCCATCACTTCTATTGTATGGACACAGATCTACTGCAAGTCAATGGGGACCAGTTTTTTCAAAATATCTTATTTTGTGATTTGTGGAAGAGCGAAAGTCATACAGGTTGGAAATGACAAGAGGGTGATTAAACGATGACAGAATTTTTATTTTTTAGGTGAACTATTACTTTAACACTACTAAGAACATCAAACACATCAAACCCAAGTCTCTATATCCAAAAGATTCAGTAATATCTAAGAACAGGTCACATATTCCTCCAACTCTGTTATCATGTCCTATCTTTCCCTCAGATCAATACTTTCCAATCAGTGCAGAGCTCAGCAGCTCTAGAGTTCGGTCTCCTCCCACAGGGCCTCATTAATCAATCAAGGCGCCTTGTCACATATTCATGAGCTGAGTCAGTGATTGGCCAATGAGAGCAGAGACACAAATGTGCTCCATTGTGAGCTATGGCCACTGCATCGCTGTGCGGGTGCAATGTGTGACATCCATTCTAGTTTTTTCAAACACAGGACAATGTAAAGAAATAATGCGAAACCCACATCTCAGTGAATACAAACTGGGAATACAGTACACACATGGACCAGACAGATCCAGGCTTATAAAAACAGATAGACACTCATTAAAATAAGCACATGAGACATTTAATGAAACACAGAGAGCCGCCTTCTACCCTGCAGTGTGAGTTTTATTGAGGGTGAAGTAGTCTGTACTCAGCTCTTCTGGTAAAGGTTGTCACAGTAGGGACCGTTACACCTCCCCCAGAGGGAGCACACACACACTGTATTTATGACACTTCAGCACGGAAACAGGTAGTTATATCTCCAGGTGTGGTATACAGTAGCTTAAAGGTTTGGCAGTATAAACAGCCAGCAGCCGGTGTATTGCAACCTTGAGCTATTTAATTTTTTGGTTTCTAAAGTTTAAAAAGCTTTACACTGTACAATTTATTAGGAAGTCGTTTTGTTCAAACGCTCAAAATGTCCATAGTTTCGGACACTAGGACATATGAAGAGTTTGGTTCCAAAATTAAATATTTTTTCGAAAATCATGTTTTTCATTGCACATTCAAATGAATATCAATCAAACTGCATTTGGTTTGCTTTGATTTAAGCCATATTGACTTGAACAATACAGCTAACTAACACAATAAAACAATGATAACATAATAAAGTTGTAAATGTTTTTTGAGTTAACTCTTTTTGGAACCAAACTCTTTATATGCATTAACATCTGTTTAAGATATCAAGCACAATTTAACTTTCCTATCCTGTCATTATTAGTCTCTCTTAATAAATCTGATCATTTAGTCATTTAGCAGACAATTTTATCCAAAGCGACTTACAAAGTAAGAGAAAACAATACTAGCAATTTGTGCAACAAAATAATAACAATGCATAGGTGCAGTAAAAATGGTCTAGCGCACCACAGTACCAGAAGCTAAGAAATGTTTTGGGGGGGATAGGAAAGTAGATAAGAAGTAGAAGACTGTACTAATGGGTCAGATGTTGACGGAAGAGATGTGTTTTTATGGCTAATCCTTATAAACAGACGAAAGTTATGATGTCATCATGAGCATTTAGGGTCAGTTTACCCCAAAATAAAAATTCTGTATCATTTATTCACCATCATGCCATTTAAAACTTAATAAATATTACTTTTTCTTCTGTACACAGCAGAAGATATTCTGAGAATTGTTTTTGTCAGTACAAGTCAATGGGGACCAATGTTGCTTGTTTACCAACATTCTTCAAAATATCTTCTTTTGTGTTCTGCAGAAGAATGTCAAGCTTGGATTAACACGAGAGCGAGAAAATTGAGAAAATTTGGGGTGAACTGTTCCATTATACTGACAAGTCAGTCTAATGCAATACTGTCCATTTCATCTCTTTTAGAGAATTGTGGCAACAGGTTGGATATCTGTGCTATACGGAGCAGAGGTAAGCGCTGAAAACATCAAGAGCGTCAAGAGACAAAGAGAGCCCAAGGTCTCCTGCTACTACTCAACAGGCTTTTGTGACAAAATAAAATGTATCTGATTGTTATACTTCAGTGCAAAGGGAATGGAAATACTGTATAATGGCATGTATTGCATGGGTGTGAGGGTGTGTGTGTAGTTTGTGTGTTATGTATTTGCTTGAGAGAAAGGTCCATGACAGAAACATAACAATAGCTTGAATTTACATGGAAAAACACTACTACGTTTACATGGCTGGAACAAACTAAGAAATTGAGGGGTAAAGAAGAGAAAAAAGTTTAAGTAAAGGTAATGTTGTCAAATTGGACTAGACAACCTTTTCACTAAATCAGATTGACCTTAGACATTTGACCTCAGCTGTCTGCCACACTGAGCTTACCCTTAATGTCTGAAAGGACCTTCATCAGACCTTGTGTACTGCTACCTTGCTGTTTTCTTTATTAAATAAAACATTTTCAACATTTTAGTACACTATATCCTAGAGAAAAATAGACAATCAACACAACACATTTTAGACTATTTCTAAATCAAAACAGGAGAATTACAAAGACAATCCCTCCATTGTCAGAAATATCCAAAACGTTTACATCCACAATTTATGTTAACAAAATGGGACCATACACAAGTCAAACTATCTGGTTTCTTTATGAGAGAGACTTAGCAAAAGGTCAGGAATTTGGCTAAATGTCTCGGCATATACAGCACACAAAAACTCCACTTCAAATCACTCCCATCACAAACGCTTCACAGAGAATTAAAGCGTTGTACCACAAAATTAATCCAGCTACCGTTAGATTGCTTACGCTAGCTATGACATTTACCACAAAAAAATCCAATGTCTCTTTGTTTGGAATGATGTGAAGTTTTCTGCTCATGCATGAGAGCCCATACGCTGTAGGAGTACGCATTGAAAAGAATGCAGAAGTCATGACCATGTGTAGGTGGTGGTGAGATTTTTGAGAACAGGGCACGGGACTCACCTAAAGCGCTTTACTAATATACTTTAAAGACAGTCACAGCATGGATCTGCTCATTGAGCTACAAATAAAAAAATATTGCATAAATACCCTATCTTATGACTGTCTAAGGATTGTTTTCTAAACATAGCAGTTGGGAAGGTCTTAATTCACGCTTCACATTAATGTCTGAAAGGTGCACTGTGATTTAGCTACTAATCGGTTTCATGTGAGAGGCATTAGACACACAAGTGCACCCATATGAGCCAAAGGATTTTTTCTCCATACACCCCGGGCTGGCGGGTCACTCCAACATGGATGAGCTACACTGGAGTATACCATTTTTGATTCAAAGGATGGTCATAGTGTTGCAAACTGTCTCAGCGGTAACCAGGACATAAGGAAGTGCAGTGTGCTAGTAAAATAAAGATGGATTACATTTATTCTGACTGCGTGTTACATTTTAGGAGAGAAGGACTGGTGTGTATAGTGCTTCAAAGATGGAAAGTAAAGCGAGCTTCATCGTTCTTGCCCACGGAGTAACATTTCGTGTACTTTCAGCACCATCGACTACCGGGAAAGCAGTTTGTCCCAAACTGTCATCTTTCGTTTTACGGTAGTCTGCATATAAATGCGCATAAAAAGTGCAATTTTGAAAGTAGCTGAGGGGCGAATTGAACAGCTGAGAAAGTGAGAGAGTTTCGGCTGAACTGCAAGAGGACGCTAGTGAACACATCCCAATGCAACGCCCCATCATTTACATTTACAAATACAGACAAACAAGGCTGGAGAACACATGTAACTCACGCAAAAAGGCGATTCCCGGAGATCTCACATAGGTATTTCTCAAATCTAATCTTATTAGAGGAAATATTAAGCAGATATAAATTGTAGAAGTGATCAAGTGTATATGCAATACAGTAATTCGCACACAGAGATGCAGAAGCGATTTTCATAAGATGCTGCTATAAGAATACACAAACAAACAGCTTTAATATATAGCAGAATTGGAAAACACGTCGGCGGCGGTGCTGTTTTTCCTATGGTGAATCATTTACATAGCTTGAAAACGTGAGCGCGCACAGGTGGTCACCTGTCTCGCGCGTGAGTTACCAGACTTTCTTTACTTCGGTAAACGTCAAAAGAAACGCTTCAAATGATACTTCATTATGTGTTTGTTAAAACAGCTCACTCGCGTTTTATTTCGAGGTTTACTTCCTACATGTTGACAAACAACTCACCTTCATGCTTGTCGATGGTCGCGCTCCGGGACACGACGGCTGAACCCATCAACAGACTTAAAACAAGAAGATCGGTAACCGACTTCATGATCCGACAATCCGAACCGCACTTCTATTAGTTCGGAGGGAATCCTCAATGTCCGGTCTCAGCTCCAGGTCATTATACAAAAAAGGTTGTAGATTTTGAATACGCAGGATAGATATATAACAACCGCGACTGGTATAAATATAGTGTATTGTTTTACTTCATTTTATGTCAGCATATTCTTGCAGTACGCGTTAGAATAGAAATCAAACGTCAGCACGTATACGGTGTCCTTTTTCTTATTATAGCAAAGCCGACCCCGGAACACAATCTAGCTCATCTCACAAAACAGGTGTAAACCAATTCCGCTGGCGTCCGAGAAAAATGGTAAACTTTTCCGAAGTTGAATCCAATGTGCGATACATTCAGAACCGTAAAGCGCGTGCGGCTCCGCTTTCAAAACCCTGCAGTCCGTGCACTGGCTGAGCCCAATTTCAATGGTCCCACATAACCACCGAATATTACCGTCCGACCAAACAATAACGGAATATATCCCATGTAGAATTTCAGATATAGTGAAGGTGGAAATTGAGCAGCGTAGGACAGAAAACCAAAGGCGTGTATTTCCTTCATATAGCATCGGCAATCTCCAACAGCCGATACGGCGCTGACGCTACTCAAATATAAAGCCCCGCCCCGTTTTCAACGTCACAAGACAGGTACGCGCTTCGAGTCCTTAGATCAACTTACTTGATAATTATAATATTTAGATTCTCATTCTGCAATGTGTGATTCGTTCGCCTTTATGTTTTTATTGATACATTCAAACTAAAAAAATATTAATAGTGAAAATAAAATCTGTCTCAAATATGGTACTATTAGCTGTCGTTCATTTGTGCATTTAGATAAGATTGATGTTAGTCGTCGTTGCGACGGGACTGTGTATGATAAATGAGAGGGTCTCATAGAGGGAGGGATAAATCCACTCTTATAAGCACCGGGGAGGGCGGATTTGCGCAGTTCACGACCCGCTGTCCATCTGCCTCTCTGTAATCCGGGCGAGAACAACGACATCTGAGGGGTTCAACCACTCGCTGGATTTCACGGGGCAGAAGTACAAAGGCCAGCAGGTTCAAAGGTGACAGAGGAACGAGTTGTGGGGCTGAAGGAATTATTCAAGAAATATACAAAAACGTCCGAGTTAAACCTGGATTGTTTTAACAAAAATCACAGCATTAGGAATCAATGTTGACAGATGACGCCCTCCTCTGGACAGGTGCATCCGGTTTAATTCAAACAAGAAAGTGCACCACCAGTGATGATCATAAAACAGTCATTATAGTAATTCCAAGGTTTAATATCTTTAGCTGCATAAATCAATAGGTACAACTAATAATCGAGTGTCACCTGGCCAAGTGGATTCTGCCCTTATTATGTCCTTCTTAACCTCTCAACTAACTAGACATGAGTTGCACTCAACCTATACTGAACCCCAGAAACGAACACTTCTTTTATGAGGACAAAAGGACAGAAGAAAGCATAGGTGAATTCCTAGAGGCCCAAACGGAGCTGTGTGCTTTTAAAAACTGTCCTCATGTCAGCTTCCCATGCCAAAATAGGCCCACATCATTTCAGACTCCACAGAAAAACCGATCTCTGATCTGCTCTTTAACGTCTATCTCCCCCAAAGGGCATCATTTATAGAAAGACCAATCAGCTGTGGCATGCTGAGAAAGCCGTAAAGGGATTGTCATGGAACTTATCTGGTGGAGGACATTGTTATTCTTCCCCTGATCTGAGAGACTTACACAGTGTGAGGCCTGAACCCTTGAAGTGAGGTCTCGATGTCCCCTGAGCAGAGAAAAAGAAGCGGTGCAGTGTACATTGAGACCCCTACAGAGACGCCTTTTCGGGGTATTTCTAAAGGCTCACATCCACAATGTAATATCTTAATGGAGGAAGTATAAGATGTGTGTGCGTGTATGTGTGTGCGACCCAGGAATAATCATAATTTTGATTTATTAAACAAATTTGATGGTAAATATATATTAACTATTGAATTAATGCACATATTAATATAGCTTTATCGGATCAAATTAATTGCTAGGTCATCATTTAGATAGAAACTCACTTACAACCTCTTTATTTGTGTGTAAGAGTATTTTGTCAGCCAGACTCAGAGGTGACCTTGCAGGAGAACAGCAACAGACAGTATCCCAGTATGATTGGATTATATGGTTGTCTGGATAGGAATGCTCTAGTCACAATAATCCTTAATGTAAATATATGAGTGAATTTGCGATTGTGTCTGCATATAAACAAAATACAACGCTAGAATGTAATTGTGTTAGTTTACGGAGTCAAATATCATGTTTGCTGGGTGATAACAGCATGAAAAAATAAAACTGTACAAATATGTAAACAAGAATGAAACTAATAAGAACAAAAAAGGGGGGGAAATATGTTTACATTATATCTATGCATTTGGCAGACACTTTTATCCAAAGTCAAAATAGCTTTTATCTGTGTTTCTGTTCTCTGGCAGTTAAACCCCATGACCTTTGCGCTGCTAATGCAACGGTCCACCAATTTTGCTACAGGAACACTATTGACCTATAGGAACACTGTAGCAGTGTTACGCAGCAATGTGATCAGAAGTGATCACTTTAAACTGTCAAATGCAAATAATTTTATTAATTCTCATAAAACTATACAAAAGATAGAATTGTAACCAAAAGACGTTCAAGATGCATTGGAAGGCAAAAGCCAACCCAACATGCACCAGGTCATATTAAACCGACAGCTATTTATTCACAAAGATATGCAGAGGTTCATGGGTAGTTTACAAATATACATACACATGTTCATGGTGTGACAACAAAAATGTAGAAAACAAACACATTTACGGTTTATCTGTCCAAACACAAACTAAATGCACAAAGCAAGACCAAATCGATATAAATTAGCAAAATATCAGCAGCTATGGAAACAGGAGCACAACAGGACACCATAAATTTGTCAACAACAGAATTTTTCATACACCGACAATAATGGGCGAACATTTCCCAGCTGAATAATTTTCCATTACATCAGTGTGTATTCCAGTTTATTGTGACCAGTCCTCCCCCTCCCCCAAACCTTTGCCTCTCACCTCCAATAACTCCTCACCTTCCTCCACCTCATTACTCCAGCACTGTTCATTGACTGGCTGGAGGAGCGTGTTGAGTCACCATACGCGAAACTGCAGGTCATTAAGCAATTCTGCCATTCAGCATTTGGTCTTCTCCACCCGAATAACAACAGTCTAACTCGTACGTTAAGATCAGGCAACTGGACCAACAGGACACAGGTGAAGTGATAACATCTCGAGATATCTGTTTACTATCTCTGGTCAACAATCTTAATCTGGTCAGTGGTCCTTGGGCAGACCGACACGTCGGTTGACTTTTAGCTCTGTGCTGGTGCTTCATTGAGGGGGATGGTGAGGGTGTTACATATACTAGGGATGTTTTCCATCCCCCCATCTTTGGGCAGAAATGTAATCATCAAGAATGTCAAGAAAGAAGAGATTCGATGCTGTTCAATATGGGAGTGTGGGGTGTAAATATTTCCAATATTATAGATCCAATTTTGTAAAGATTATTTATTAAGGGATTCGATCATTGAAATGTATTTCTGAGCATGATCTGCATAGGAATTCATTAAATGCGGAAGACAAAGAAAATGTACATTGTGGTGTTATCATTTTCCTTAATCCATAAGTGGAAAATGCTTTAGCGAATGTACTTGGGCTACACGTAAATTGGATTAAGTGGAATTGAAGTTTAAATTGATTTTGGTGGGTTTTGTTGTGGAGGAGTAAAGTTTACAGATGTCTTCTGAACAGCCATATGAATGGCTCAAACCATGCTCTGGTTTGCTATCCATCTCCGAAGCCTCTAGAAATTCATCCATACTCAAGTCTGACAGCAGATTGATTTCTGATCTGTAAAACTCATTAATGCACAAGGCTAGAAGCAATAGTCGTAATCGATTAATAAAGGAGCAGTTCACTTTAAAATAAGCATTCATTGATCTTTCCACAGTAGGAATAAAATGACTAGGGAAAGTCAATGGAGGCTTATTTTAAAGTTAACTACTGCTTAAATAAAACAAGATTTGTCAATCAACAAATATCTTATTTGTTGACGGATTGATACTACACAAAAAATAATGAAATAAGCCTACAAACTATTTAAAATGATCTACAGATTTTGTCCTTGTCCTGTATGGACACAATAATAGTGAGACATTTATTTTCTTTTGTGCTCTTCGAGTCATATACTATACTTCTATATTTGTTGATGGCGAATAAATGATGACAGCATTTTTATTTTTGCTCTATCCCTTCAAGGACATAAGAAAAATAAATGGAAGTTTTCACCCAATGCATATTCATTCGTTGGATGATATTAATCCAGAATTCAGCAGAAACAGATAGCGTATGCTTTCAACCCGAAGTCAACCTAATCCGGGTTGCTGAAAAAAGAGAACCTTGGGCTAGCTACACCCACACACATATGAAAACAATGAAAATGTCAAACCATTCTGCGCCATTACTGCTTTAAAACCTATAATACTGTTTTAATATAGTTAGCCTACTGCAGTATGCACTAGGACGAAGAAGGCTCTATTTGATTTAATAAGCACCTTATGAAAGAGCCATTTGCACAATTATATAGACAAACTCACCATTAACATTAATTAGCCTATTGCTCGGACAGGTAGATCTGCACACCCCTTAAAATGAACACACATACACACATGTACTCATTTCCATTTGCTTTTACACAATGAATATAATGTATATGCTCCCCCCTTTCCCTCCACATGCATGTGTGTGCACTCACAAATTTCAACCCATTTACTAATTCAATTAGATTATAATGGAGCAGAGAAAAAAGGATAAAAGCCTGGGTGAGACCTCTGAGACAATGAAAGTGAGGTTGTGATGGAGTAAAAGAGCAAAAACAAAGAGAAAGCTAAAAGAAAACTGAAATTTTAAGACTGTGGGTTGCAAATTATATTCCACTGCTTTCACTGGATGAGTTTATGAAATGTTCAAATGTCTTGATTAAATGAAAAAGGTCAAGGATGATTATGCCAGCATTATTTATATCATGGTTCGTCTGAATATAAAGGATTCTTTGCTGATTCCATTATACACCATCAAATTCATCAAGATGTTTATTTCTTTATTTCAGAATACAGACCCTCACAGTAGGGGGTTAGATAAGGGGATTGTTCTAATCTCATGCATCAACTGCTGCGCAAAATATCAAATCATCCACCAACAAATCACTGTCTTGATTATTACTGAGCAAACATCAGGGTCTAACAGATCTCTAGGGAGCTAATAAACATGCCCTTTAGTAAACAAGGATGAATATTCATGACTAATCTGCATACCTTAAAGATAGAACATTGGCCTACAATAATTAAAGGGAGGATGGAAATGTTGTGCTTTTATGTCAGATCTGGGTCATTGGAAATACAATGCTAAAAGATTTTCGCATAAACTTTAGGTAAAACTTTGCAGAATTAGAACTGCTGAGGGATGAACCCATTGAATATATAAATGTGAACTGATTAGCTCTAAAATAACTAGGTCTTAGGAATCATTATACTCTATAAAGAATATATATGAGCAGGCTGTGTGCATATATTAAAGATGTCAATCATTGGGTTTACCATAGACTCTACAATGAGTCATTATTACTAATTCACCATGAAAGACCGATGGAGAAATCCAACAGAGGGCAAATCTTATGCTTTCGGTTTACACCCCCACTAATTAAGAAATGAATATGCATGAGGTTAAAAAGCAAGAGATGCCAAAGAGAAGGGTGGATATCTGTTTTTGGAAATTTTGCCTTTACTTTTTAAAGCCTTCATAAAGAGAATCAAGGTCATGAGTCTCTTAAAGTTGCCTCGACTACAGCAATATGATCTTTATGAAGCAAGAGCAAGCATGACATGTTTGGAATATACATATTAAAATAGAAAAATGTTTTGTTATTGAAAATAAATAAAACATTTTGCATAGAAAAGGATTTGGGCAGATGGCTGCTTTTGGAATCATGTTTCCACAAATACACTCTTCCGAATGCTGTACACACATGATAAACCGCTCAGAAAAAAAACTTTTCCTGGAATGCTTTTGGTTATGTTTCTCTCTGATTACAGGTCATGTAGAGCCAAATTAACTAGGACAAACTCAGAAAGGTTCTGCAATTCTCATGCAATAAACTACTGGTTTATGCATGATTTAATGTCAAATCGTGTATGGTGGATGATTATAGAATATGATGTACTTGAGGCTTTGCCACAAGGATCATGAAGGAACCCTATTCCAAAAAAAGGGATTATGTAGGGAAGTTTCTTAATTATTACACACTCAGAGTAAAACATTCGTGGACGGATAAGCTCGATGTCATAGACCACGAGCATGCCACAAAAATGCTTATATATTTAAAATCTTCACTATTTGTGTGCATCACTGAGACAGCATTTTACAATCAAACACACTCAATCGCCTTCTTCATCAGTCTTATAGCAAAACAATTAGTACAAAACAACAAAACACATACGGTATGGTGCTCCTGCTAAAGGCACATCACACAGAGGCAGTGAAATCACAGAAACACTAACTGGCCCACATCCTTGTCATCTTTAGCCATTAACAACGTCCATTCCATACTTTGGGAAAGTAGTGGATGTGAAAGGGAGAAGGAAGCATAAGACAAAGAGTCACAAACTCTTCTCTACATGCCTGCAAATAAATGAAATAATAATATTTGCCCAGAGAGCCGAAATTGAGTTAATTTGATTTACATAAAGTTTAAATAATTTGGCGACAGAAGTGAGTTCCTGTAAGCCTTTTAGAGACCAGTTTTCCAATTAAAAAGCTAATTCATAAAGAAATAATACAAATTAATCATCTAAAAAAAGCAGATGTAGACGAAGTGGCTCAAGTTTAGTTGTAAATTAACTAACATAAAAATAAGTTTTGGAATTAATATGATAAAATATATAAGATATTAAAATCCACTGTCACATCCACCACTTCCCAAAGACTGCAATCAATTTAGTTTTTGTTGAAAACTGGAATCTTGGTTGCCATGGCACACAGTAAATGGTAAGCCTAACCAGGGGGGTTTGGCCTTGACCATTTTATAATAGGAGTTTTAGGACCCTGAAGCCAACAGCACTCCATCCATCTGCCACCATGTTGGCTCAAAGCCAATGTTGCAGTCCACCCCCTGCAGATCCAAGATGGCGGAATCAAACAAACGTCAATGCAAATACTCAGGTGGGGGCATCAGGTGTTGCGTAAATGTGGCATCATACCGAGATTGTCTGGCTGTGAGAGGGGCTGGGAAAACAAGCTACCACTCAGTATGACGGACAGACTGCATTAGTTTGGATCACATGTGGTAGCTTCTGATGTATTGAATCTGAAGGGAATATTTTTGGAAATGGTGACCTTAAGACATATGTTCTTAGCCGTGACAGATCACATGCAAGAATTCAAATTGGTAGGGCATTGTGCTTGCAACACAAAGTTTGTCGGTTTTATTGTGTACCTTGAATATTACATTTATGCATTTTGGAGACGCTTTTATCCAAAGCGACTTACATTGCATTATTCAATACATTTGTACAAATGTTTGATAAAAATGCCTGCAAAATGCATAACTGGTGAATTGTTATCTAATCTGGTTACAAGATAAGAAAGTATACGAAAAAGCAATTACTCATCTATTTTATGATCTTCAACATGTTAGTGCAGCTTCTAACTGTAAAATGTGCAGTATTCAAAGTGATTTACAGAAAGGCAACTAAAACCAGGCTTAGATGTGTGTGTTCTAATAATATACCTTCAGTTCAAGATCTAAAGTAATTTCCCACAGTATATGTTTACATACAAATAAGAATCTGACAAGTCTCCTCTCCCGTCAACTTGACCTCATTTTTGTCTTTGTTCTTCTTTGTTCAGATCAGAGCAAAGCACCGTGGGAGAGTACAACAGCGAGAGGCTATGATGAGTACATGACATCCTTCTACTGGCACATAAGAGAAGAATAAAATATCCCTTTGGTTTTTCTCTCACACTTTATATTTAGATCCATATGCCAGGTAAATGAGGTTTCATGCCCCTATGCATACTAAAGAATTAATATACAGTGAAATGAACCATTGAGTGCAAAAAGATTAACATTTTAAACATATTGAATTATACTGAAGAACTGAAATGTTCTTTTTTTTATGTAAACAAAGAACGAAATGACCTGACAACAAAGTTCATAGCATTGACTAAGCTTTTAATATTGACAGAGATTAGACAAGCAGACTTTCTACATTAAATCTGGTAAAAGTGTCTTGCTGGTAATCACATAGCTTTAACTAAAATAGTTTTTTTCACTAATCCCTACTAAAATCAATTAGATTAAGATATCACTGGATGAATTAAAAATAAAATAAAACCTCACATAAATTGGGTCGTCTGACTGACAATCACTATGACAAGTGTCATTGAACAAAATAAAAATGAAATTGGCATCAACAAACTTTGTATGATTTTGTAAGTTTTTCTTATCCATATGCCAAATATAGGTACGCTTTTAAAAGTGTAACATTTCAATCAATCTGAAGTCATTCAGAAATAACTATTTGAGCATGTATGCTAAAATCTATATGCGTGCAGGTGTACCAGCATCCTATGAAGAGGACACTCAGTGTTTAACAGATGTCAAACGTAATACAAGACAATAGACAAGACAGAAAAACAGTCTGGGTCATGTAACATCCAGACACGAGTGATCAGTCTATGTTGAATAACAGCGAGTAAATCCTGGATTATTCAGACATAACAATTTGAGCATGTATGCTAAAATCTATATGCGTGCAGGTGTACCAGCATCCTATGAAGAGGACACTCAGTTTTTAACAGATGTCAAACGTAATACAAGACAATAGACAAGACAGAAAAACAGTCTGGGTCATGTAATATCCAGACACGAGTAAATCCTGGATTATAATTTAAAACTAGATTAAGAAATTAAACGTGGGTCACTCACATACAGTAAAACTCAACCATTTGGTTATATATGTCTGAAAAAACCAAACAAAACACAACAAATACATTTTATGTCCATCTTTATCTTTTAAAATCACACAGTTCTCCAATTCCCTGACATAAATGAAACCTGAAAAGGGCTACTATCATAAAATAAAAAACCTGTTGGCATTTCCTCATTCAGACATCCTGAAATGTGTTAGAGTTGGGCTTCACTGCTAGAGGTAGGAAAAAGCCCTTGTGGAATATTGAGTGACCTATTCAAACAATTGATGTTAGGCAGGCCAGATCCATAATTTGGGCAAAAAGCTAAATATGATTCAGAAAGAGAATTATTATATATTTTTTTATGTTTGGTCTATTACAAGAAACCTTGCTTTTTAGCAAATACGCTAGCAGCCAGTTGGAATTCAAAAATATATATATTTTAAATTATTTAAGATCTAATTACAGTACTGTGCAAGTCTTTTAAAATATTTGTTGCTATTGTAATGATCAAATGTTATTTTTGTCCTACAACAGATGGCATGGCACACACAGATATCTGATCTCACCATCAAGTCAGTTTTAAATTACACGAAGAGACAGATAAAGCTGAGACTGCCTAAATCCATAGAACTGTGACAGCGTCTTATGCAGACTCTACTCTGCATAAGAGCTGCAGTTGTGTTGCCTTTAACGGAATAGTTCAACCTTAAATATCTCATTGTTTATTCACGCAAGTTTCATTTAAAAAAAGAAAGTTTAATACAGGTTTTATGTGCAATACAAAAGATATACTGAGAAATGTCTCATGCTGCGTTCAGATCTTTGTCGCTGCAAGTCGCCAGGGTTTGGCGGTTAAGTCGCTAATGGGCGTTCCCACTAGTGGTTGCTTGAGTGAAGACATCCACTGATTAAGTTAGCTCTACCATTTTCCTATTGGCTGTCGCTCTTATAAATTGCTCTTCATTTGCATGAAGTTGAAGATTAAAGAACTCTGTAGAGTCGCTAGACACGCCCCATCTGATCCCCAACGGTTGCTACTGCTCATGTCGCTGGAAGTCGCCAGCTCTCCATCGAAATTAATAAGATCATGTCGCTTGTAATGTGAACGAGGGGTCGGTGGTTTTGTGTTCACACAATGTAAGTCAATGGGGGTAAATATTGTTCGGTTCCCAACATTCTTCAAAAATATCATCATTGGTGTTCTGCAAGTAATGACATGATAGTGAGTAAATGATGGCAGAATTGTTTTTTCTTTTAATGTTTGGGTGAACTATCCTTTTATGGGATTTAAAAATTCTAAATGCTGTGTCAAAGATGGAATTTGCTTTTATCGGAGGAAGGTAATGCGATTTGAGGTGAGATCATCATTAAGTTAAGTGATTTGTTGTCTCCAAACAGCCTGGGAACAGGAAGTGATGCCAAAGTACTGGATGTGTACCACACACATTATGGGATTAGAAAAGCACGCGAACATTTCCATCTAAACTCCCTTAAAATAAACACACATATGGAACACTCAGATAAAAATAACACGCGTTAAGCTGCATCATTCTGTGCAGGGATGTTACATAAAAATTAGTAGGACAACACAGGAATGACAGGCATTAGAAAATCATTAAAGATCAATGAGCATGGTGTTGCCAAGCAATGCTGTTTATATCAATATGAGTGGGTTCAGTTTTTCCTACAGTAGGGGACAGAAAGTTAAATGTTGTTCATTGAATCTGAATTTGGGGTCGAAAAACTAATTTTGTTTAGTTCAGTATCAAATCATAAGAGGTAAATGGAAAGTCCCTGGCTGGTATGTTGCTCATCATAATGAAATCAATGAGGCCGATACAGATTCCAGCAGACAGCCTTAAATTAAATTTTAAATATAAAATGCTCTCAGTGTGATACTTTGGATCCTTATGATAAATATGATTCCTTATTTTTACTCCCATGCCTGACAAGATCACAAAAGCATTGTGATGAAAACAACATTTTTGTAAATGGGAAATTCCGCTGGGTTTTATATCAAAAAGATGTTGATGTAATTCTTCCCTTCATTTCATTGATGTGAACATGTTTTTACTTTTATGAAACTTAATGAAAACTGAGAGGCTGAAAGAATGGAAAGACATCTATGATCGAATCGCTATACAGAAAGTAAGCGGGAATCTAAAAAAACTTTGCTGTAGAGAAGAAATAATTGAACCACCCATGGAGGCATAATAATGGAAATCTTTTCCTCGCTCTTTGCCTGGTTATCAAAAGCATTCCCACTCTTCTGTAACTCAGAATGGGAGGGCACAGAGAAGTGCAGCACTTTTTCCTTGAAAAGGTGACCTTCTCTATCTGATGGAGACACAATGGCGCTCTCCCTCTTTCTTCCTCTCTCTCTTTCCGTACAATAGGATTAATGGCCTGATTTCTATTTCCCTTCTTTTACTCGTCCAAGTGGGGAGGTAACTAATCCACTTACTCAACGCTGAGTAAATGGCATGTCTATCAGGACCCTTAAACAGAGCCCTAGGCTTTTAATTGGCGCAGAGAGATTCTGATACAGCATCTGCTTTGTCACCATCTGCTACAGCCCATCGACATAACCCAGAGCTCTGTGACCAAACCAACTTGAACTTCTATCTGTTCAGAGTATTCACAGACATGGGAAGGAAAATTTAAGTAAGATCTCTTTATAATCTCAATTGTTTCTTCGAGAAAGCAATTAGATACAATTAAAGAGAAAAAATTGACACTTCATTAGGCTTCCCTCGTCTGTTCTGCTGATAAACAAACCTGATGTCTTCTTTAAGGTTTTTAAAAAGATCTCACAATGCAGTAAACTAAGCGAATCCCAAGAAAACATTTCTAATAAAAATCTTTCTACTAAATTTTCCGAGCTATGCTTTCCTCACTACTAATATAGTTCCATACACTTACAGTGTGCCAACATTAAGGCCTCTTTCCTGATTACAGTTTTTTTAGAGCAAATTTAGATGAAACATACCTAAGTTAATAGGAAACCACAATGAAAAACTACGAAAGACCAACATTTAAGCAATAACATTTTCCCCTGGGCTTTTAAATGTGTGATATAAATTAGGCCAAACTGCAAGTGAACCACAACAAACAATACAAACGGAGATGACAAACATTTTTTTTTGTTCTGGCACAAGGTGCTCTTGTGAAACGGTCAATGGTAACACGCCAAGCCTTCAGGGACACCTGAAACAATCAAACAAGACGATAATGCCAATGACATTCACACAGTATAGCTTAAGCGCTGCTGTGATCCACTGAATAAAGTCACGTCACAGACCGTGGCTCTCAGCCAACTGCTCTTCGAGATGCAAGCGATGCAATGCCCCCTTGCTGTTTCTGGGACAGAATAAATTACATTTTATCCAAACCTCCTTCTGTTTGTCTTTTCTTGTTCTATTTATACATAGACAGTATGTATGTTGAATAGATGCAAAATGATATTTTTTAAATATTTTTAATAGTGTAAGTGGTGAGTTTGGATTATTGTTCATGGGAATACAGTAAGTGTCCGCACTCTGTCTCACTTTCGGTTTTCTCATAAAAAGAGTTCTATCATAATTGTCACTCCGCTTTAATGCGAGAGTGCAACATGATTAATTGATGTGGCACTGGGTTTCGCATGGGACATATTAAGCCTGTCTATGTGCGAGTCTGAGCGACACTGAGAAAGAGAGACAGAGTGAGAGAGAAAGAAAGAAAATGAGAAGAGAGGTTCTGCACCCTGTGACCCTCAGGGTAAAGCTTAAATGATTGCATGGGTCTTGGCATTATAAATGCTTACACAGACAACTTTTTCATCATACTGGTGGCAAGAGTAGAGAAAAATAACACATCCTTTAACCCATTTGGGATGCTATTTAAAAAAGCCTTGGGATAGTACAATAGAGATCAGATGACAGAATTTTGTCCATTATACTTTGACTGAGATAAACTATTAGTATTTTACACAATAAAAACAAAAAGGTAAGAAATAAATATTGGTTTATTGACTAAAGCTCCTGACCATCACTATATCACAAGATACAATCCAACCACCTACAGTACCAGGCAACACAACCTCACAGGTTATCTAACCATTCAATGTAGGGCTGGACAATTAATCGAAAAACTAATCAGGATTAACATTTTCGGGTGAAACATTTACATTATCGGCAAAAGCCTCAATTACAGCTGTCCATTTGTGCTCATTTCTGTGTGTATCGGCAGTGTGTTCGGGCACAGACTACATTGGTTAACATGTCCTTTAACAATTTGTTTTGGAATTTTTACTAAAACATAACTCCCATAGTTATTTACATTATATTATTTAGTTTGGGATAAATAATATAGCATGCAGCTGTTTCACGGAAAGTTATAAAACATTTCAAAGCTTCAAAGTAAAATCTATTAATCAACAATAATAATCGGAATTACAATATTAAGGTGAATAATCGACAATTATGTTTTTTTCATAAACGTGCAGCCCTAATTCAGAGACAGCTATGACACAGCATGGCAGACCAGATCCACATGACTCAAAACACTGGCGATTAAGCAAAGCATCTTATACCTTATTTTACTTTGAATATTATGCTTTTTGTGCGTAAAATAACATGTTCACTCTCAAACCAGGCCAGGCCTCTGAAAATATGAAATATATAGCAGGAAAAACTGACAGGGCCTTACAGAGTGACATCCCAGTGAGAATTACAAGATGAAGGGGACAGAGAGGACGCTTGACTCTCTCCCTCATCTGTGCAGTCAAGCCTGACCAGACAAGTCCACAGTCCCAGCATGCATCACTCTGAAACAACCATAAGGCCTCACAGCTTGCGCGCAGAATGGTGCGATACGACACTGCATTAGAATGCTTAGTACCAGTTGGCAGTGTCTCTCCTGCCATTTCATTTTTGAGAGTGCACATGACAGAAGTGAGGGCATAACTTTTAAAGTGCATTATTCAGGCTTTCAAATAGATGGCTTACACATAAATTTAACATAATTGTTCACCCCTCGTGTTGTTTTAAACCTGTCTGACTCTTTGCGGCACAAAATAAAACATTAGGCAGAACGTAACTGACAGCTTCAGCCACTATCTACTTTCATTGTATGACAAAAGTGCAGCATCAACAAAAGAACATACAGGTCAGGAACAACAGAGGGTATAAACAATAACAGAACTTTCCTTTTTGGGTGAGCTACTCTTTTAAGCTTACTTCCATGAAAAAAATCTTAGCTCGCCAGGTGACTATTTTCTTTTCCAGGTCACCATCAAGGCTTATCTGTTTTCTATGGAAATAGCTGAACCGCAGGCCCACAGATCATTTACAGTAGGCCTCCTTGTGTATCTGTTTTGACAGATAGCACAAAAAGCCATGTTTAAATAGGTGTTCCTGTGAAATTAATTGGAAAGAGATTAGACACCATATCTATCTGATATGACGTAACACAATGAACGTGCGTGCGTACACCTGCGACGCCACACGCTGGTTAAAAATATATATTTAAAAAACCCAATTCACTGTTCATTTAATGCGAAATTGATCAAAAGCGTGTGTAACAATAAATAAATCCTCGGGTATGTTTATGTTTCAATGCAAGATTCTTCGACTTAAATTAAATTGTAGTATAACCATTAAAACAGTATGGTTTTGTCCAAAATGTTATATTGGGCCTATACATTATTTTATAGAATCCCCTACTTTTGTCAGGGGAAAGCTGTTATGCTGTATATACATTTCTTATTATTTTATGGTATGAAAATATAAGTAATTTGACATGCTGTCAGAATTCAATTAATACTTTTTTATCACTGCTTTTAAAATCAATTTCAAAATCAATGTAATTTACAATAAATGTTTGGGTTCATTTAATAATTTATATGTATTGCGTATGTATCAGAATTAGAACGTCATGCAAGAATTTATAGCAGCTAAATAAGTAGCCTACATTAAGCCGCTATTGGTTTCTTTTTGTTTTACCAGATTGAGAGGTCTTAGAAGGTTTTACGTCCTGTTCCTGTTCTTCCAGACCTCTGGCCACACGCCATCACTACCTGCTTCCTGTATGCTAACAACAGGAGACATTACTGAGGAAACCAACCATTACAGTTCAAGAAATACAGGGTGAGGAAGAGAGAAAGAGAGTGAGTAAGTGAGCGAGCGAGCGAACAACGGAGAGAAATGCCATTTAGCCTTTGGGAAAAAATACTAAGTGCATACTGTATGAAAGTCATTTCGAGTTTCTGAACGCATTGACTATCTGCATAATGTTCTTTTCCAATATGCTCTGTATTGTGTTTTGTACCCGGAGTGCATTCAACACATCGTGGCCTGTTTCAGTACAGTAATTAGTCATTAGCCATGCCCTGCTGCTCTCATTCTCCATACTTCAATCAGGAACACAGTTGGAACAAACGAAGGACTTCACAGGTCAGGTTCCTCAATCAACATTGTCTTATCTTCTCTCAAGACAAGCAGGTAGACTCCTCAGGGGACACGACAGATAAGGCTGTTGAATTACAGAGAACAGTACAGAGAACATCAACATGTTTTGCACAGTGATTCAACAGTTTAATTCGAAACCCACTGCTTTGGGATGTCTGCTTTCAACCAAAGCGAATGAAATTTAAAGATAAGTCAAATACATAAACCACTGAACCAAAGGCACTATTCAATTTTGACTGAAAAACATGAGAAATAATCAAAACAAACCGTCAGACTTTTTCCTGTGTCCGTCCGGTCGTTTCCTGTCCAACATGGAATTTTGTTCCATGTTGTGACAGGTTTTGGGGCACGGTGGGCAGTCACCATGACGGCTTTATGAAAAAAGGTTTGGAAAAAACTAAATCAAACAAACCCATGCGATGATAAAATTCAAAGGCAACACATGACACTGAGATCAAACAAAGAGTGTTACAATAAAATATTTTGAGACTGATGTTGTGATGTTTGACGTGTGCACTGTAGTCTGTATATTCTGGATCAAGAAAAGAGATTCGTGATTCTACATTGTGAAAATTCCGTTATCAAAATCTAGAAATGTACTGTAAAATATATCAACTTCAGTGTAAGCAAAATTACAGTTGCTCTGACTAAATTAAACACTCTTTGTAGAAGAGACTTTCTTTATCCTGAGTGAGAAAAATAAAGTCTTCCTGGTTTACCACCTTTCCTCTCCTTTATTCCTATTCCATCTGTGAGAAGATTACGACTCAAATCCAGCCCCCTCAAATTTATATTTCATGCGAGACTTTTCAAAAGCTCTATTTGAGAGGACCATTTCCATGACAACAGGACTGGATTTGGTTTAAAAAAAATACTTGCACCGATTGCAATTGTGAAGACCCTTGATTCTCAAAGGTACTTGTAGATTTCCGAGGCGAGAGTGCAGAGGGCGACTCAAAAAAGGACAAAGGAAAACTAGAGCGTGGAAAATTCATGTCAATTTTCGGATAGAATTTGGGCAATGTATTTGTCTTTGTTAAACACAGTTCTCATCTAGGCCATCTATTTAAAGACAGAGTTTTGGACTTGGAAAAATCCTATTCAGTGGAAGAGGTGTGAAGATTTTCTGTTTTCCATTAAGTTCTGCCTTCCCACCTCCATTCTCAAACGACATAAAAAGGCAGCATGCGATAAACTCATGAATAGGATAATGAGGGAACCCCTTAAGCTTGCTATTTAATTGGCATTCCTGCAAGCACTACCGTTCATTCTGTACAGAGCCATTCAATGCTTCAATGTAACTGTCAAACATATATTTGTAAATGTAACCTGTATCTACAGTCTGTATTCCATGTCATCAGAGCAAAGAAAGAAAGTGAAGTAACTCTGCCTCATACAGTATGTTAGGATTATTATTACACATATACTGTAAATAATTATTTCTGAGAATGACCTGTGATTGCAAAATATGTCACTTTGGTAAATAATGTAAATTCACCCACAGACATTTGTCCCCAGACATAATCTCATGACTCGTCTTTGGAAAGACCTTGACCTAACAAATTGCAATATTGCAATCACACGGAAAGCATAAACTGAAAAGAAGAGGTCGAAGAACAGTAAATCATACACTGAAGGGTCAATAAGTACATGATTGAATGTGGGGATGGGATCCTGGGATATAAGTTACTGCCTTTCATGATTTCATAGCTGAATGTTTTACTTTTATGTCACATTCATAGTATTTTTTGCCTGCTTTGTAATGAACCCAGGGTCAAACATCCCTGCAAAACGAAATACAAAAACGCTGGGCTGGAGGCAGTCAAAAAAACCTTCAATAAATTGAGATTACGTTAACATTGAACTAGAAGACATGGATAAATCCACAGAATCAAACAGTATTTGTTCTCCATGTGCATCGCCATTAGAACAAGAAGTGTTCATCTAATCACTGATTCACAGGCACAAGAATGCTATATACTGTAAATAGTGGTTTTGTTCATGACTGAACAGATTTTAGATTAAGAGGCTTAGGGGTACCGAGAAAGAGCTAATCAAACTCACAGAATGTGAAAATGGAAAAGGAAATGCAAAATAGGTCATGCTAAATAATACAGATTCCTCAGAATATTAATGCATAAAATTAAACCCATAATAAACTGAATAATAGCATCTGAGCACAATTTTGAATAAATATGTAGAAATTCCCTGTCACAGTGACAGAGTAGGCCCCAGATTGACATACATTTAAACAAACTCCATGAACCATAAGTGTTTTATGGTTTGTGTTCCTGTTTCCTTCTTAACTTGTAGACACTGTTTTGAGATTAAACATCCCCAAGCATTCCGGAGCTTGGATTTCTGTTCTGCCAATTTCGTCAGGCAGCGTCACTACTGGGATTGAAGCCTTCTGCCTGCTCCCCTTATCTTCAAGAAACAGATGTGGAAGCTTTACGCTGATTCCTGCATATACCGGAGAGGTGATGCGTCTTCATGTGTCAGGTCTGATTTCACAACACAGCCTTCAGCAAAAGCCTCTTAAGACCCCAGTAAGTGAGTCTGCAACAGTGCCATTGCTTAAATCGTTTTATTCATGCAGGAAACTGAAAAGCTCAGATTTTATTTCACAAGCTGTAAAACTGCACCTGGGAACAATTAAGCAAAATCTAGGTGACCACCTAAGACCAGAAAAAATCTAAAGAAATGCATCCAATGGTTGTTAAACTGGATGTATAAAGTAATACAGAAAGTTATTTGCCCGTAACGTATTGTTTTGTATTATATTAACTTAATGAAGCAATACAGAAAGTTCTTTGCCCGTCAGTATAATGTATTGAATTATAGCCCATTCACCTGTTTGTGGCTTGTGTCTGTCACGTGCAATTTCCTTTAGATCACGTGAACTGTGAAAACGTCTCGGTTACGTCTGTAACCTCGGTTCCCTGATGGAGGGAACGAGACGTTGTGAGAGACTGACTGGGGGTTTGATCTTGAGAACCTACCTTCTCCGAGATAATTAATTAATAAAACGCCAATGGGCTTGGCGAATGGCACGCGCACGCCAGTCTCCGCCCCGTGCATACGGGTATAAAGGAAGATGGCGGCGGTCATTCACTCACCCTTTGTACTGAGGAACCTGAGAGGGCACTCCCGTTCACTGCAGTGATTCGGTGCAGCGTTGTGGCATGAAGTCACAACGTCTCGTTCCCTCCATCAGGGAACCGAGGTTACAGACGTAACCGAGACGTTCCCCTTCAGTCGGTCTCTCGACGTTGTGAGAGACTGACTGGGGATCAATCTTAAACGCCACAGCGCTTGCACCGATATCACGACCTCTAGCGGAGCGACCCTGACTGGGCTAGCGAGTCCCAGAGTGCTACCGCGAGACGTAATCTTCCAGTCATATAGTATTGGTCATACCGAGAAGCCTCTACTGACGGCCTCACGGACAGTGGCGTACGCCTCTAGTAGCGAGGAGCTGTCCGGAGCCGAACACTGGGGAAACACTGCTCTCCTCTTAGAAGAGTGTGCTACGGAGGCCACATCCTACCCGGAGGGGAGGTACATGTGGAGACATGACATGGTCTCCCCGGCGGGGAGAACAACATGCGGAACGGTGTTAGCCCGAATAGGGGGACAATCCAGGTGGGATTACCACCGGCGGGGAGGTCACAGATTCACCAATCGGGAAATCCTGAGTGAGGAATTCAACACACGGGACGACCCAAAGGGGAGTCACTACGTATGGGGCACTAGTCCTAATACAGGGGTCTGCCTGAGCAGGGATGACTCTACCTGTAACGGACCTGGTTCTAACAGACGGCTCCGCCCAGTCTGTTACCAAGTGCAATGCTTAGTGATGGATGGAATGCCTATACTTCGCCCGAGAGGGGAAAGTAGGTAGGCTACAATAGCGCACTAGTCTCACCTGGTGAGGGGAGAAGGCGCTTTCGCAGGCGTACGCCCAAACCAGGAGCCCACCCTAAACGTTGGCGGCGTTTAAGGGATGTGCTGCAACTGGTTCCACGTGGCGATTGTAAAATCTCGTGAAGGTACTGGGCGTAGCCCAACCCGCAGTTCTACAAATGTCTGCCAGAGAGGCGCCCTGTGCCAGTGCCCACGAGTGGAGTGGGCTCTCACTGCCAGCGGGCACGGCGATCCTGGGATTGGTACCCAGTGCGCCACTTCTGTTTGGAGACAGCCCCCCCCGGGTGCCGTCTCCCAGAACAGACAAAGAGCTGCTCAGAGCTTCTGAGGCTCTGTGTGCGGTCCAGACCGAGGCGCAGCGCGCGTACTGGACACAACACATAGAAAGGTTGGGTCTTCCTCTCCGGAGGGGAGCGCCTGCAGGTTCACCACCTGGTCCCGGAAGGGAGTAGTGGGAAGCTTGGGCACGTCGTCGGGATAGGATCTCAGGACCACGTGAGAATTACCGATCCCGAGTTCCAGGCACCTTTGGGACACAGAGAATGCCTGTAGGTCCCCCACCCTCTTGATGGAGGTGAGCGCCACAAAGAGTGCATCTTTCATCCGACTGAGGAAGATTGGCAATACTTAGGGGCTCACCAGGGCCGTACCAAGGCCCTGTAGGACCACATTAGGGTCCCAAGAGGGTACGGAGCGCGGCCAGGGTGGACACACCCCTCTCGCGCTCCTGAGGAACCTGGTGACCAGGTTGTGCTGACGGGGATACTTACCTGCGGGTCAGCACTGATCCGATCAGGCAACTCCGCGGGTTCTCCTCCCGGGGAGAACACCAGGACAATTGGCCACTTATAAGCGTATGACCGCCTAGAGGCGGGGCTCTAGCCTGTAAGACAGTCTCCCGGACCGCTAACGGGCAAGCCCTCGTCCCGTCCAGGGGCCAGGCATGGAGGTTCCAGAGGCCTGCGTTGGGGTGCCACAACGTGCCCTTCCCCTGCAACGGAAGGTCCTTCGTCAGGGGAATGGGCCAGGGGGGGCTGTCGTCAGATCTACCAGATCCGAGAGCCAGGTCTGGTTGGGCCAGTATGGCACCACTCACCAGAACATGATGCCCCTTTCTCTGACCTTGCACAGGACCTGTGCAAGGAGGCTCACTGGGGGGAAGGCGTACTTCCGCTTGTCCCGCGGCCAGCTGTGTGCTAGGGCATCCGTGCCGAGGGGACCCTCGGTCTGGGAATACCATAGCGGGTAATGGGTGGAGTCCGGGGAGGCAACAGGTCCACCTGTGCCTGCCGAACCGCTTCCCACATGAGCCGGGCTGCACGGGGATGGAGTCGCCACTCTCCGTGGGGAGTACACTGTCGAGAGAGCGCATCGGCTGTCTGGTTCAGGTTGCCCAGAAGAAACGTGGCCCGCAGGGATTCACCTGCTGACTCCCAAGGAGGAGGCGTCGGGCGAGTTGTGATAACTGCGGTGAGCGTATGCCGCCTTGCGATTGATGTACGCTACGGCAGTCGTGCTGTCCAACCGGACTAGCACGTGTTTGTCCTGCACGAGGGGCTGGAGCCTCCTCAGTGCCAGAAGGACTGCCAACAACTCTAGGCAGTTGATATGCCAACGCAGTCGGGGACCTGTCCACCGACCCGATACTGCGTGCCCACTTGCACACCGCACCCCACCCTTGCAGGGAGGCGTCTGTCGTTCCCACGACACGCCTCGAAACCTGTCCGAGCGGGACCCCCGCTCGGAGAAAAGGTCAAGTCTGACCAGGGTAAGACAGTGCGAAGGCACTGAGGCGTTACCGTAATCCGCCTGGTGCCGGCGTGCCACGCCGTCCAGGGAACCCGACTCTGTAGCCAGTGCTGAAGCGGCCGCATGTGCATCAAGCCGAGAGGGTTTACCCCCGTCGAGGACGGCATGTGCCCCAGGAGCCTCTGAAAATTCTTCAGCGGCGTCGAGGGATTCTGACTGATCAACCTCAGACAACGCAGCACTGACTGTGCACGCTCGTTGGTGAGACGTGCTGACATACGGACAGAGTCTAGTTCCATACCGAGGTAAGAGGTGCTCTGCGCGGGGGAGAGCTTGCTCTTCTCCTGGTTGACCCGGAGGCCTAGACGGTCTAGGTGCCGAAGCACAAGGTCCCTGTGCGTGCACAACACATCTCGCGAGTGTGCCAAGATAAGCCAGTCGTCAAGATAGTTTAGCACTCGCACGCCTTGCTCCCTGACAGGAGCTAAGGCAGCCTCCACGTGTTTGAAAAAACACGTGGAGACAGGGCCAGACCGAATGGCAGGACCCTGTACTGATACGCCCTTCCCTCGAACGCGAACCGTAGAAACGGCCGGTGTCGGGGGAGAATAGAGACGTGAAAGTACCCGTCCTTCAGGTCGATCGCCACGAACCAATCCTGGTGACGTACCGAGCCCAGGATGCGCCTCTGCGTCAGCACTCTGAACGGCAGCTTGTGCAGGTGCTTGTTCAGGTGCCGCAGATCCAAAAAATGGGCCGCAGCCCCCCGCCCTTTTTATGGGCACGATGAAGTACTGGCTGTAAAACCCGGACGACATCTCGGTTATAGGGACGGGTTCGACCGTACCCTTCGCCAGAAGGGCGGCGACCTCCTGCCGAAGTACGGAAGCATTCTCTCCTCGCCCCGAGGTGTACAGAATGCCACGAAACTTGGGGGGGCGCCTGGCGAATTGGATCGAGTAACCGAGACGGACCGTCCTCTCTATCCAGTGTGACGGGCTGGTGCGCTACCAAGCGCCCAAGAACCGTGACAACGGGACCAGAGGGACAATCTGCCTCACCGTGCCGGGGGAGGCTGGTTCGGTGGCTGACAGTACGGTCACCTCGCACAGGGGGGACCCCCAGGGAGGTTGACGGCTCTGTATGTTTACCTGCTTCAGGCGGCCCGACGCAATGTCCGGAGGAGATTGCGGTCGGCGGCCCGATCCATCCCATACACCGTCTGGACGAGAGTGTTGTGGAGGAAAACCCAGGGGAGATTTGTCTCTTTGTGAGTATGTGGGCGCCGGACCCTGAAAAGGGCCCAGACTCGATGGAACGCGGCAGGCAGCGTCCTTTTCCGATCCGGCATTGGAAAGGCCGGGATTCGGGCCCAGTAAAATCTCCCCCTGGTTCGTCCCGTCAGGGCCGCTTTAAAGAACCTCTTGGCGGGCTGCTGACGGGGAACAGATGCCCTCTTCCGCGGGGGTCCACCTCTGGTGGGTCGTCCTCTGGGAGGTTCCTTAACCGGAGGGCCGCCGCGGGAGGGCAGGGCTGCTGGGAACCAGACTGTGCCCGAGACCATGCCGACCTGTTGGCGGGCACGTTGGCGCGTGGCAGGATCTGTTCGATCGCCTCAGTCTGCCAGACCGCGGAGAACTGCCGTCCTCCACGGTATCACCAAGCAGCCCTGCTTGCGAGATGGGCGCATCCAGAACCGACGTTCTGGGCGCCGCTCACCTGCGCAAGACTAAGCCACAGATGCCTCTCTTGGACCACCATTGTGGACATCGACCGACCCAGTGCACGTGCCGTGGCCTTCGTCGCTCGTAGCGCGCGGTCTGTGGCAGTACGTAGCTCTCATACGAGTTGGGTCGAACTTCCCGCCGTCCAAATCCTTCAGGACTTACCTGAAAAACCCGGAGGACCGCCATGGCGTGGAGAGCGGAGGCGGTTCGTCCAGCAGCACTGCAAGTCTTCGACGAGTGTCGAAGAGCTTACGTGCTCTGGACGGGAGTCTAGGTCGAGCCCCCCCAAGTGGCAGCTGTCTGCGGGCACAAGTGGCCCGCGACTGCACGCTCCACGCGGGGAACGTCAACATAGACTCTAGCCGCCCCACCAACCAGGGAAGTCACAGCCACAGAGCCCTCCGGCCTGAAACGCGCCAAAAGGAGCGCATTCCAGGACTTGGCGAGCTCGTCATGCACCTCCGGGAAAAATGGTAACGGAGCGGGGCGTGGCTTTTGACCACGCCCCCGAAACCGCGCATCTAGCCGCGAGCGTTCCGGCGAGGATGTTGTTACACCCTGCAACCCGATGCACGCGGCTGCCCGGGAAAGCATGGCCGACATCTTAGCCTGAGTCTCCTCCGGAGCTCTCTTCCGCATCCGATGCCAGCAGGCAGCTGTCCGACGCAGCGACAGAGATAGCGTCATCATCCGTGTGCGAAGTCTTACCACTATGAGACGGCCGTCTGCCGCTCGTAGGGGACGAACCAGGTGAGCGTGAAGAGGTATAGATGGTCCGCGAGCGAGAAGCTGACGGAGCGACATCTATCGCGTCCCTAAATCACCCCCGCCGCTCGCCAAAGCGGTCAACCTCGCCGAAACGGCAGTTGAACACGCCTGGGAAACAGACGGGGTGGTGGCAGCGCTCGAAAGAACGTAGCCAACCGTGACCGCAACACCCTGATTGCTATGTCCGCACACACGGGACATTGCATCAGTGAAAACCTGCCTCAGCATGCTTGAGCCCCAAGCAAGTGACACAGGAATCATGGCCGTCAGACTCCGGGATGAGTCTGTCGCACCCAAGGATACAGCTACGAAAAATGCTCGTAGCCGGAGGGACTTACCTCTTAAGGTCTGTAGCCTTCTGCCGAAACGCCCAGGGGAAGTCCACCGAAAGGAGAAGTCCGCTGCTACGCGTCATAAATCCAGCAGGTTTTTCTCGAAGTCGAGTATCGCGTGTAGCATCAGCAAACACACAGGTTCCGAAGAACAAAGGATGAGTGAAT
Organism: Barbatula barbatula; assembly: GCF_947034865.1. NCBI lineage: Eukaryota > Metazoa > Chordata > Actinopteri > Cypriniformes > Nemacheilidae > Barbatula > Barbatula barbatula. The sequence continues at coordinate 8,361,435 of NC_136766.1, forward strand.
GACCGCCGCCATCTTCCTTTATACCCGTATGCACGGGGCGGAGACTGGCGTGCGCGTGCCATTCGCCAAGCCCATTGGCGTTTTATTAATTAATTATCTCGGAGAAGGTAGGTTCTCAAGATCAAACCCCCAGTCAGTCTCTCACAACGTCGAGAGACCGACTGAAGGGGAACGGACATTTAAGATGTGATGTAGTGAGTCTTTTGGTTACTCTTCTTTCTGTTAAAACATCACATAAAGTATTAATACAACGCCTTTGAAGACACTTTCACAACACGAATCAGCAACAACTATTGTAAGTATACAGGTAACGTTCAATGATAGCCCAGATTTCGCTTAACACTAGTGAAGACCGGGAACTATTTATTCAATACTCTAAATATACGGATATTTACATTAAACTAATATCCGTCATGTGATATCTACACAGTACTTGAATTTCAACGAAAAGAAATTAACGCGTAGATGACAGAGCGCTTTTGCGCATGCGTGTCTCTCGAGTGACGTCTGCTACCGGGCCGCACGTCACGATAACGAATACTCCTGAAGAGACACCTGCCGTCTTCTCTGGTCCTCGTTCTTCCTTAGCTTTCTAACCAGCAGCACGATCGTCTGCTCGTCCCAGGACAGCTAGTCTGTGGAGCGGACAAAGTGTCTTTTGTCGCCTGTGTCGTGCTTGAAACGGAGGGAAAGCCCGAGGCGCAGCATTAGTGCGCTCAAAGAGCTCTCTTGTCAAGTGGGATTGCATTGATGAGTACTTAGATTGCAAAGAACCGATGCCTTATTTAACCAATTTGCCCCATCTGCCCTGGTATGGCCAACAATATCACCCTTTGTGTTTTACAGCTTAAAGGAAAGAACGTACAGAGGCTGCCCGATCTTTATGCTTTTCTCAGAAGAGCATTTTATGACACCACCGGTGTCTCGCGGAAGCTGCTGATGTGAAATTGCGCGTATTGTGTTCTGTTTTTGCTGTAGTATACATACTGTCAGTCAGGTGTTAGACACATTCATTTTTACCCATATGATGTCTCTGATTTTGAAATTCAAGTGGGCTTAATTTTTCCTCTTTTGATGAAAGATAGACATTTCATGAGAACATGACACACCTACCAAACATCAGTGCTGACAACTGACCTGAAAAATGTGTAAATTAAGAGTGATAATTGTAATTTTCCTGTACATCTTGCCAGTGTAACTGCATCCACATTAATGTATTCCTCTCTGTGCGTAGAAGAACCATGAGTGTGAGAAACAGATCCTGCTCTTCCTCCATCCTTCAAGCATGCAGTTCATCCTTTCGCAGACAGCCATCCCGTGTGTTGATAGTGGATGCATCGCCCCCCTGGTGGTCAGAAATATGCTCTGTTCTGTGTCAGGCCTTGGAAAACTTCTTTTTCCTCGCCAGCAGTCTGGCAGGGCCTGTCCGCCTGCCTCTGCTCAGCATCTCTGCCATCAGCGCACAGCTAGAGTGCCTTCTACCCTTTGTGGTAAGGATAGGCATAATTTAATAGGACACACGACTACATACCTCTCAATAAATCATCTTCCATTCACTTATTTCTTCCCTAATCGCTTTTGCTTCTGCAGCAAGTGAAAGGGAATTTGACACGTCTACTGTGCTGTGTGGAGGAGCTGCGTTCTCTGCCTCAGGAGGGCTGTATTCAGCAGCGGGGGGCACTCCTTAAACAGGCAGTACTGGACAGCCTGCAGCAGTTTAAACAATACATGTGTCATACAGCTCTTGGGGACATAAACAGCAACTGTGTGGAGGTGACAGCTTGGATCTCTAATACCGCAAGAAAATCTGAGGCCTATTGAAGAGATCTCTAAATCCTTAAATTCCTTTATGATAATCCGCCTTGTTATTTAAAGAGGACCTGACCTGTACTGTTTTTTTTTAATCAATAGTCTTTTGATATGAGCATTTGCCCCCGGCTTCGTTTTAGAGCTTGATGCTTTCTTTAAATATCACATCACAAGCAAAACGTATTGTCTTTTCACCGCACAGGCAGATTTCCTATACCATTGAATTCAAAGATAGTTTAACCTCCACTATCGGCACTAAATGGAGATGTTGGCGCACTAGCAGAAACCACATGGCCCTAAGCAGCCACTATTCTCTCAGCAGGCTTCATTTAAACCTAGCACTAATGTCCCCCCCACAGGAAGCAGAGCAGAGGACAAGTGCATTTAATCAGATTATACAGAATATTCTTTGTGCCCTAAATGGGATTATATGATGCATACGGGCTCATTCTCTTTGCACTTTGCAGTGAGAATACAACAGAGCTTTTGTCATTATACCAAAGATGTCTATTATATTATCCCCTGTCTTTGATTTCTACATGATCTGTTGGCTATTTGAACAATTTTAACATTTTATGAAATATTTTTGTGGTTGAGGGGATGGCTTTGATGGCTATCTTTATCATTACTTTAGTTCTGCTCATCTGCTGTGTCTTATTCTTCATTCAATGAATATTCAGAGAGATGTTCTCTGTAGTTTGTGAGGAACATTTTACTCATACTTTGAGTTGGAATGCATTTCAACATGAGAGACAGCAAATGACCTTCAGCAGCTTTCATCTTTGCAGTCGTAAACCAGAACCATTACAGGACATTTGGTTTTGTAGGCTTATGGGTACATTGTGCAAGTATTGTTTGGAAATGTTACTCTGAATAACCGCTGTGATTTACTGAAAACCAAATCAAGCGTATTTTCTCGGAAACCACAATTTCCGTTGCTAATCGTATTTTAAATCCATCTAGAGTACACAATGTTGATGTATTGTACACACACATGCCTGTTTAGCCGTTGTTTAAACCGCACTGCATGCTTTAGTAATCACTAATATTGATGCATTTTTGTTTTATAAGGTGACTGTATTGACCTGTCAATCAGGTCACATGGTCCTGAGACAGCTCGAGAAGGATCTCAAAAGCTCTGATCTGATGAGTCTACGCAGACTTGTGGTTATTCATATAAGCCTACAGCAGAACCTCTCAGACCAATCCCCAGTATGTAGCCTAGAGACGCCATCATCAGACGACCACAATGACCATGAAGGTAACGAAACTCATGTAGTTAAAATTAGAAAGGGTAGTCACTGTTATTTAGAAATCAAGGTATGACCGATGGTGATGAGTTGAGGGCAGTATCTGAATTACATTATTTTATATTTATACATGTATGTACTGGATGTAAGTTTACTAGAAAGGGATGCCATGCCTTCAAAATTTATGGGAACCACTGATTTAGCCTGACATATTGCACGTTTATTACTGTTCCAAAGATTTTGGGTTGCTTAAAAATAAAAATTTCAAGCTGTAATTGCAACATAGTGCCATACCGTGAAACTGTGATATTTTTGCTCAAGGTTATCAAACCGTCAAAATCTCATACCGGCCCATGCCTAGTCTGTAGTTTTCAGCGTCTTGTAGACTTTTAGTTTCATTTAATGTCTTTGAAAGTGTGGATGGCAGAAACACCACACTAAGTTATTGACTGTCAGCTGTGAGGAATGTAAGAATGTTAATTGGAAATTGTGGCTTGTGAGAAGTAGCTTTGGAACGCCTGTTGGAGTTAAACGTCTCCGTGTTTTTTCCTTTCTGCGTGTTTATCATGATGCTTTAAGCATGTGGAATGAGTGGGCAGCTCTTTTGCTTTCTATTGCTAGATCAAACCTGCTGGGTGTCCCACCTTCATGAACCCAAAGTTGTATAATTTCTGAGGAAGAGGAAAACACTCCAGCTTTGTAATAAACCACAACAGTTCCTTTCAATCAAATGAAAACTAATTATAAAATGAAACAGCGCAGTTAACATTAGATACTTTAAGAGCAAAGTGACAGTAAATCCTATTCTAATTCATATTGAATTAGCAGTTATGTAAACTGAACTGCTGTACAGTCGCAGACGCATCGCTAACCATCAGATTGTAATGAATAGCAGCATGTCTAGTAAAGGGAAGTTTGAGGTCATGTAGTCCATTGTGTAAGACTGGATCAAGTCCGTACCAGCTTTATTATTGATTGTTCTCATGGGAGTGGCTAATGGCGTAATAGCCTTATGTCAGTCGACCGAACACAAACACCGTAACACACAACTAGCTTAGTTTTGACCCTGACTTCTTCACACTGTCCCACAGTTTCAGGTGTGAGCAGCTAGACTGACACTGAGGTCTCGCATCCCTCCCTCTCTGACATCCTGTTTTTAACTTCCAGCAGACAAACTTTGCTTAGGAGGAGCTCACAATCAGCATATTAACTGAGGAAGGAAATAAGACTGTAGAGTTGGGCTGTGTGAGAGAGTTTGTATGTATAATGTATGAAAGAGTAAGTTTATTTGGCTGAACTGATTTTCAGTTTCTGGGGCAGGTTCTGTGAGCAGTGCTTAGTAGAGCCTATATAGACCACTTCATTCCTGTTATACTGTATTAAAATTGGAATTGATTTGAATATTTGCCATTTTGTCAATACACAATAGTGACAGTAAATGGACATAACAGTCAGCAGTCATTCATTTTTTCATTTTCATAAGAATGGGCAGTTTGGGGCAACATAAGCAAAACTTGGCTATTGCAAACCAATTGTTAAAATTTGAAATATCCTTTAACTTGTCTATGCAGTTTTATTGTTAGAAATATTTGTGGGATGGATAACCTTGTATAAATTGATCATTCAGCATGTTTATGGGTCAGGTTTGCCTACTTTGTTGGAACCAAACATATTACAAAGTTTGTCAAATCTGAGGTCATTTTGTTGTGGCCAGTGAGTGATCCCTACAAGAAAAATACATCTACAAACTAATTCCTCCTAGATATGGAAACGGTTAGGATTACCAAAATAATATTTAGATTGAAACAGTTGTTGCTATATGTTATATGTTAGTCTTACAAGTAGTTCAGGTTCAGTACTTCAGCCCTATTTTAGGACGCTGTGCTGGAAAACTGTGGGTTTTGTTGGTGTTATTATGATGAAAGCTCTTGTAATCATAGACTCTTGGCAGTATGTGGTCGAACTCTATGATCATAACGTTAAAGTTTGTTTGTTCAGTGAAGAAACCACTGAATACTTGACCTTTGCCTTCCAGATGGCTTGCACGGCAGTTTAAGTGAATCATTTGCACACAAAAAAGCCAATTTAATGCATGATTAAATGTGCAGGAAGAAGTCTGTAGGTAAAATAAATGTATTCAGGAACATCATCCCAAATGTTACCGCCTCTTTCATTATGGATATTTGTTTTAAGAAAAATGCTCCATCTTTCCGTGGCTAAAAAAGCCCTCTTTGTCTCTACATGTCATTCTCAACATCTCCATCATTTTGCACTTTTTCTTATATTCATGGCCTTTTACCGCTCACGCTTGTGGCTTATTTAGCTGTGTGGTTTGGGAGAATCATGGGAGCAGAAGAGTCCTGTTGTACCACCCATGCCTCTCAATATCCATCTCACCCTCCTTTAGGCCTGTAGTGTTGCCATGGTAATTGCATGGCGTGATTAGGGTAACATGCTGATGTGAAAAGCAGGACCTATGTTAATGTCACTTAGGCTGTTGTTTGTTAAGATAAAGTGCGAGTGGGTGTGAGCTCGTGAAATTTTGGTGATATGTTGGCAGTCGTTAGGTAGCTTTCAGCAAAATAGGTCTTTACCGTCATGCTGCTGCCGGCCATAACAACAGACAGAATGATGGGCTGTTTTTCGTTGTAAATTGTGCTGAAAGGCTGCGCGCTCTGTGTTCGTACACAAACCATCTGTTGCTATTACTCTGAAAATGACAAGTTTTCTCATTCTCGGTTTTAAGCTGTGCATTTTAAATTATGGCAAGTCATTCACCGCAGTGCAGCCAAATAATCATAAACTAAAAATGTTTATGCATTGCTCGATACTTTCTGTTTTAACTGGCAGCGTTTCCCCTAGGGTTATTTTCACAGCGGTGTTGTTGTGGGAGTGTAGATAGATAGTAGATAGGTTGTTTCTGTTGGCCTTGTCACATAGGTTTATTTTCCTGCAGTTTTGACACTTGATTGGTTCTGGAAGCCAATATACTGTAGCTGTAATAATAGTCAAATAATGAAAATCAGAAAAATGCTAAAAATTACCTGCATTGCCACATCTATTTATTTAAGAATGTGTTTTCAAATTTACTTTTTTTTTTAACATAAATTTGTTAATGCAAAACCTGCATTTATAATTTATTGCGTGAACTCTTAAATATGTATGCTAGAGTTCAGAGGTCACGGTTGCGTCAGAAATCGTCCTGTCAATGAATGGGCAAAGTTCAAAAGGTTTTTCTTTGTAAGTCGCTTTGGAAAAAAAGCGTTTGCTAAATGTAAATGTTTATTTAACAATAAGCTATTATAAACTACAGCAGTAGTATAAAAACATCATGGTTAATAATAAAAACCATTTTGGTTCATATTTGCATCATTTGGGGGGGAATATATTTTTGTGTATTTTGTGGAATACTTTTAAGCAGTTACATTCTATAGTGGACTGTATTAGGCTGAACATTTTTTTTTCTTTTTCACCCCCAAATTCTGCTTCAACATCTGGCTCATTTAATTTTTAGTCCATTTGAGAATGTTGTAAATTATTATTTATTGATACTAAAATTAAGTGAAGTTATATCTAATAGTATAGTATAAAAAAGTATTTCTCATAAACCTCCACACAAACTTCCACTAAAGGCGTTTTAAACCCTTTTCTAAAAGAACCTAGTTCCAGAACTTGAATAAAGTCAAATTAAATCAATCCAGAGGTGCTGGATGTTGTTTGTTTTGGCGTTCAGGGTATGATTTTAGATACAATGTAGGCCTACTTGTTTGATAATGTAGATATTGAAGCGTTTCTATAATACTAAATCCTCATCCGGTTTCTTTCGCTGTTAGTGTCTAGCAGTCTTTAGTGATCTTTAACAATCTTGCTGAGTCAGCAGTATTTTGCTTCTTTATTGCTCCAGGCTAAAGTGTACCCATTCGTCACAATTACACATATCTCAATGTGAGCCTTTCCTTATAAACTGCGGTCCTACAGGACATTATCTCTGCAAATTGCTACAAACTAACTAGCCTCTGCAGTGGGTAACAAAACCGAACAATGAGGTGACAAAAATCAGAAATCTAAAATCTTTTAATGTTCTAACCAGTTGTCAAACACTTTCTGTTTAAAGGAATTGTGCAGACCAAAATGTCTCATCTTAGCCTCATGCATCCCAGGTCTGCATTACTTTTTTCTTCAGCTTTTCCCAAACCAAATAAAAGCTTTTTGTGTTTGCAAAACCTGCATTTATAATTTCTTGCGTGAACTCTTCAAAATGGATTCCAGAGGTCATAGGTCACGGTTGCGTCAGAAATAGACTCGTCAATGCATGGGCAAAGTTCAAAAGTTTTTCTTGCATATAATGCCATAATTACATATTAATTGTGTAGATCACTAATGATGGATGTATCTAACTTTTATAGTGACAGTAAACGGGACAAACATCATATCTATCAAAAACATAAACACTCTCTCTTTGAGTGAATGCAATTCGCGTTATGACTTTACAACATACACATTGTTTTTATACTTGACACGTGAAGTGCATTCACTTATAGAGAGCATGTTTTTAGTTTTTATAGGCATGCATTTATCATGTGAACGTTGCATTCACTCAGAAAACAGCATCCACAGTTGTTTTTACAAATAACGTGTTTGTCTTATATACTGTCACTTATACAAAACAATGTATTTGGTTTTTTAAGATGAGACCGTGTTTCTCATTCGCTTAATTACCATTCTCTTCACACAGCCCTGTTCTTACTGCTGGAAAGGGGGCGGAGACCAGCATCTCATTTGCATTTAAAGAGACACACGCCAAAACAGCCAGTTTTTCCTCACGGGCAAAAATGGACATGTAGGGCACAGTATTATTCAAGAACTGAAACTTCATAGAGACATTCTGTGGACTCCTTAGATTGATATTACATGTTGTATAAGGGCTACATTTGGGGGCCTTTAAGGGCAGGATCTTTGCTTTTATGACTACATATAACTTAATGAAGCAGAGTGTAGTGGTCGGAAAAGCAACCAAGTATACTTTTAAATTTGAATCTTCATGTAATCCTGATCATTTCAGTAGCTGAGGTCGCATGTGCATATGTTGTTTGTTTGGATGTATATAAATAATGCTGTCTAAATCAGTGAATATTGTGAGCTTGACTTTGGCTCGAAAACGTCTTTTGCCGAAAGGGAATCTGCAAAACAAAGCATATCCATAACTTCCATTTATCCTTGCAAGGTAGCATGACAGATTAACTATGAGTCATCAGAAGCAGTCAGAGGATGCAGACATTCATCTGGCTCTTCAGATAGATCATAGAGAATCAGTGTCCTCTGCCCACATGCCAAAACATCATCGGAAAAGAAACAAAAATTCACGCTTAAAGTTTGCACATATACGTGTCCAAAACAGATATTGGAATGTTATATATATATTCACATAAATAAACTTATTTTTAAATGTATACATGATAATGAAACATGATGACATTCGAACTCTGACAAATTGCGACTCTTACCTTTTTTCGTTATGTACTATGATTATGCATTATTTTGAAAAGCAGCACAGGGATCTCTGATATAAAAATGTTGTGTCTTTGTTGCTTTCTCTGTGATTCCGTGTCCCTTTCTGAACTGGTAAAAATGTTGCTCTTTGAAATGAGATTATGGATGAGTGTAGGAGTTTGTGGTAATGAGTGTGTGCATGGGAGTGTCTGGCTGGCACGGTGGTCTGCCCTCACATCATTTCATCATTTAGCATTCATTTCCCACGAGAACGTGACTGCCGCTGTGATTCTGCTTGTAGAGGATTTAGACGTAAAATCTTCTCCTTTTCTCTTTCTGTTCTTTTGATCTTGGTCTCTCTCAATCAGTCTCTTAAACATAAGTGTGTCGAACTTACCTGTTTAAGCGATGAAAGAACAAGTCGTTTTTATCCAACTCTGCTTGTTGACTTTGCTGTGTGGTATGTCTGTTCTCGTATGTGACAACTACATGAATATCTGATTATAGTATGCAGACAAAGCTTTAAAAAACTGTGAAGACTATCTTGGTATAAGCACTTGTTGTATTATTGCCTTTTTATGACAAATCTCTTTGTTTCCTAATTTTCTCTTCATTAAATGTACTAAATTTAAATTACTACTATGTCATTATCTGAACGGGCTTCCACTTTGCATCTATTATTGTGGTGCCATTCAAGATTTACTTCCCTAAACTCCACATAAACCTTTTTTTGTCCAGTAGGTATATTTCTTGTGTAAGAGTGATACTGGGAGGATTTTGAGGGGTCATGTGAATGTGACATTTCAAATTGGTATATTGTAGAATTTGACCAGGCTTTTCTCCACATTGGGCTCTCGGATGTTTTGACTTGATTTTCCATTTTGTTCTTTTCCACATGCTAAGCTGGAAGAATCTCCATCCTGTACAGAAGCTGAACTCAGCAGTCTGTATTTCAGGAAACTTCTCTCATTGCTTACAGTGTAAGGTCAGCCGTTCACAGCTGGTATCATGAAAGTATTGTGTGTGTACAGGTGATCATCAGTCATCACCTTTTAATAATTGTTTTGTACATGCATGCGTGGCAATTTCCAGTCTTTATTCTTTTGTTTTCAGCCTTTTCATAAAATGAATGAATGGTAATTAAATACATTGACTAGCAAGATTGTGATCATGGATTCAGAGTGATATCTGCTGATCCCGTTACCGATTATGAAGATAACATTTATATTTTTCTGAATGTTATTAATTAAAATAATGATGCTGAACGTCAAACTTGTGATGTTTCTTAACATCTCTATAGAGCACAAATTCATTGCATTTTCCAACCGCTATTGATTGACAGGATATATCGGCCCTGATCATCGGCTGTTTTTAAAGTCGGCATGCAATTAAAAATGGCAATTCAATTTGATTCAATTCAACATTTGATTTACACAATGTTGCAGTATTCTTTATAAATGATTTATCCGTGCATAATATTACTTATTAAAAATTGATTTGCACTTGTAATCTTTAATCAAAAACGTTACCCCGTTACCTCTTTTCACTAATGGTCACGAGGAATGGCTCGAGGGCGGGGCTCCAATGAGTGACTCCATTTTGTTGGAAACACCCAACTTGTAATGATCCAACAGTACTCCATGAAAAATATCAAGTCCCGCCCTAATTTTTTCCCTAATTTCAGAAGTTGTTTCACTCGGATATACGTCATGATACGGAAGAAAAAATACCGATACCGATAATTGTCAGGATATATCGGTGAAAAAGGTTTGTTTAGTTACCACAAAGGCTTATTTGCATTCAGGGGCGGACTAACCATCTGGCATATCGGGTGTTTTCCCGATATGCCTCTATCGTTTGGGGCCGGTAAATGGAAACTTTGGCCGTTCGGATGAACGTATTATAAATGCGAATGCACGCAACCGCGAATGCAATAGAAGCTTATGCGCGCAATCCAGGGCCGCTTTCTCTTCCCAGTCCAGCCCTGTTTGCATTTATGACTTTAACCTTAGTTGAAGTTTGATGCTTGTCAAACTTGCCATGTTTTAATGCACTTTGTTGAAAAAAATGATCAGTTACACTCAGGAGTTTTAATCAGGATTAGTGGACCGATGAATGGCACAGAGGAGCAATGTCAAGTGCAGGCCACTGCCTGTCTGATCACTATCATTACTAAAAGCTATTAGCAAGGTCCATCCATCAACATTGGAATATGGTTGTTTCACCGTCTGTGCAAATGGAAGGAAGTTGATTTAATTGTATGGAGAACATCCCGCCCAAATGGTATGCATTCAATTCAAATCTTTATATTGAAATCAGACATTTTGCTAAATAAACTTTGCGAAGGCCTCAGACACTTTTCTAATTCTGAAACAGACATGCTTGAGGCTCTGACACTGCCATGCTAATGAGATCATTAGCACGGCACGGTCGACACCCCAGGTTGTCTACAAAAGAAAACAGTTTGTTAAGGCCACTCAAATATTATGAGGCCGTAGGTTAATGTCTTCATTTCGGGTTACGGCTGCGCACAAGTTCGCACAGCGGTTTTGTTTCATGCAGAACTTTTGTGTCGTTTTATCCAATAAAGAGACAAATGGGCCCCACAGCGTCCCCTAGAACAAATGAAAGGCACAGCAGGACTGGTCATGTAGGAGTCGACACATTTATAGTTTATAGACTATAAAAATAGCGCATTACTTCACTAGATTTCAGATATGGACAAAAGGGGAGAGCCACTTGAAGGTATATTTTACCCCAACATGTAAGTAAACGGTGACTCAATCACAAATACATTTAACCTATATGGAAGAAAACAGTTCGGAGTATGAGGGTAAAACAACTATGTTCGGCGACAGAAGTGCCATAATGAGATGTAGTCTATGTGTCAAAATGAAGCGATACGGGGGTTGACAATGTGTGTCAGTGTTATTTGCCTTTTATCACACTTTGTCTTTTTCTCACTCTCTCCCATCTGGGCCACATTTACTGGCTCGCAGCATTGGTACTGGGCACACTGTGGCTTTAGTTTAAAAGATTGCTAAACTCGTCCACACTTCATTTGTGCGCTTGAATCGGAGACACAGTAGACATTGATTAAAATGTTGCCTAGTGATAAGCAATTACTCTTTATAAATTGCATCTAACTTTAGCGATTTGACCAGGATTTAAGTTCAACCTTTAAAACAAAGAAGTATCTTTGCAGAACGTATGCTGACACTATAAGTGTACTATACGGTGGTGTCGATGTTTACTACATTGATCTGAAATGTAGATGGGATATGGAAGATGTGTTCTCCTTTAACAACCACAAAAAGCAATTTTCACACACTGCAGTATTGTGTTGTGTCTGTCTCAGAATGCCCTAGATGCTTTCCCATCCTAATTCCCACGACAGAGATTGTCATGGTTGAGATGGATTTGAATGTTTTCCTTCTCTTACTGTAGCTGTCAGGCTTTTTGGTAATGAAAGATTAAAGATGTATTGTGTAACCCCCATTACCCTCTTAAGGCCCCGTAGAGTTCTGAAGAAACATGAATAATTAAAAAAGGACAACATTTGCACACATAGGTTTCATTTTCCACTTGAACTCTTGCTGTGTATATAAACATTTGATCGAGTGGTATACAGTCCGTTATTAAAGTCTATAAAGAATATAATTCACTTGATCATTATGAATGATGATTGTTATTCTTTATAAGTAATTGTTTTATATGACACATTCCATATACTAGGAAAACTGGTTTACACACGTCATATTTAAACTACTCTGAGCCATAATGGCAAAATGTATATAAACATTAGCTCAATTAAATATCACAAGCACATTCACATTTTGACACTTAAGGATTTAAGAAAGTTACTCTTTTATCGGGTTACAGCAGCCTCTGCTGGTGATTTCCGAGTACTGCAACTTTTTCTGGCAGGAAATCACAACAACAGTGCAACATTGTTCAGCCTCAATCAGCCGTATCTCCAGGAAGTGGACACACATTTGCAAATACTATGTATCCCTAGCAACATAAAGCACGCTAGATGCAGACACAGAATAACTTGAGCTAAATGGTGTTATGTGGTTTGAGGCTCGCAGCCTTTATATTATGAATCCTATTAAGCAATAGGCCACCACCATGTTGTTGCTTGATTCAGAGAAAATAGGAGCGGGAAACCATTTCAGCAAAGTTCATTTTTTGTGTATTTTAATGTGTCATGTCACGTGTTTTCTTTCGTTCCATAGAGAGCCTGATGTTGGGCACAGAGATGGACCTGCAGCAGGTGGAGGGCACAGTTCTGGCTGTGGAAAATGCTTTGAAGATGTGGCTGCATGAACAAGGTGGAGACCGGGAGCACCTCCACCTGTTGTTACCCCCCTCTCTAAAAGTACAAGGTTCTGCAACCAACCCTGCCAACAACAAACCGAGCCCTGGTATGCAAACACATGCATACAGTATATACTGAGAACTTGTGGGCTGATCACAATTTTCAGTGAAATATTAACTTCAACTCTTTCTGTACACGTCTCCATAATAAATATTTTAGTGATGCTTATGTTAACGCAATTAAATCATTGCGATGATAATTTTTTTCTCATGTTTACGCCTCTCTCTGCAGTCTGTTTAAAGTGTGACATGCAGGAGAGGCTTCTAAGCCCAGTTCTGTTTCCCAGCACTGCTGACCTTGGAGTGAAAACAGAAAGCATGCAAGATTTCCGAGCTCCAAATAAGACCAACCAGAATCTTTCAACAAAACGTCTACAAGTTGTCAAGTAAGGTCACACCTTTAGTCAGGTTTTGCTTACATGCCATCAAATAAGAATATTAGACCAAAGCATGTAAGTTGCAAAGAAGGAACAATTTGGGGACTTAGTTGGGGAATAGTTCCCAAAATTAAATTTTATCCCTTGAGCCCCGTTCAATAACATTGCAAAGCTAGGAAAAGCCAGGATATCCATAACCCCTAATATGATGAAATAAAGCCACATACACATGGAATGGCATGAGGGTGAGTAAATTATGAGATATTCCCAATTACAAAAACGTGATCTGTGTTTAAATGCATTTGTGGAGGTATGCGCATATATTCTATATACAGTATATGAATAAAGAAGATTAAAAACAAACAATAATACTTTTGAAAACTGATTGCAATGTTGTGTTTGTAAAGTCCACAGTGCTATAAGGTTCAGACATTCAATTACAGTATCAGGAATACATGGTTAATCTTTGCGACATGAAAACATGTGACTTTTTACCAAATGTAAAAGCAAGCTGAAAAGAAAAAGTGAGACGCTTGTAGTAAAATAGGATATGCAAGTCAATAAGACAGTCGTGTTTTCATCTTTCAAACAGAGAGCTCTATGTTTGAGGCCTCTCTTTCAGACAGAGCACAGTCAGACATTGTATTCCTCTTTGAGTATTTTGCATATGATTTGCATGCTCATGAGGCAATGTGATACAGTACAATTATTCTATACCACTTTTCCTTACCCAGTCATTATGGGCCAATTTGAAATGCACTTCTCACGCGCCAATGTTTTTCTTTTTACCGGTCTGACTTAATCACATTTTTATGACTTAAGAATTTCATAATAATAATTAATTATTATTAATTGTAATTTTTGAGTCAGCCCACATATGGTTTTAAATGTTGTACAAACACCAGTCACATTTAAACCTACAGATCTAGATGAAGATCTAGCTATGTGAGCTGAAAGTTGTTTACTGTTTGTGTGTCACGCAGAGTTCTTCATGCCGATGGAGTGTGTCAGTCTGTGCTGTATGGACTGCCTCTTGTTATCAGACCAACATCCTGCTGGCAGCTGGACTGGGATGAGATTGAATCAAACCACCAGATGTTTCATGCTCTCTGCCGCACACTTGAAGTCAGTGACTGACTGCCTTTCTGTGTTCTGTTATGATCTGATGAACTGCTGTATGAGTTTCTGGAGGATAGCTGATGTTGTTTTAAGAGATTCAAGATTTATAGTCACACAAAGTACAACTTGTAGTGAAATGTAAAGCTTCTTATATTCTCTCCAGAAGTATTTAAATAATAAGATAAACGTAGTAGGTAAAATAAAAATTGTGCATCATAAGTTCAACAAGAAAATTGGCAGTGAAAGGGATATTTTTATGACATTCACTTAACATTTAAATGTGTGTTTGACAGACACGTGATTGGTTCCTGTTGGTGCGTTCAGAGTCGAGCTCAGGTTCCGGTTCTGGTGTATTCTCCTACTACATACTTCAGTCCACGGATTCACTCTCTCTCCTTTTGAAACCGGTGTTGACACGAGAACTTATGCTTCCCTGCACTTTACTTCCTTCAACGGAGGAACCTCCACTCCATGCACTTGCCACTATGGAGGTACCGTTACATAACCACATATGTGCAGCACATGTCCCTGATCTAACAGACTCCAAAGAGCCTTTAAAGACCTGGAAATGGCATGCAAACAACAGACGTCTGGTATTTAACTGGTTACATCACTGCTGTGATATTTTTGTAATGATGTAATTTAAAGCACTAAGGTTTACTTGTGATCACTGTGTCCAGAGCTCCCTGGAGCAGCTTGAGAGGGACCCTGTCTTTAACCCCCTCTGCCTGGACACCAACCTTTACCTGCATCTGCGAATGAGAGGCATGCTGACCCGATCATCACAACCAGCTGGAGCACACAGTCAGGGTCGTGGCCATCGCAGAGATGCCAGTCGGCCACCAGAGGGCTCTACACAGCGCCAGGTAAGAGCAGGGGACAAAATGTCTAAGTTACAGTTGAACAACATTTCATTGATCGTAAGAATTTAAGAATTCAAAGATCGAAGAAATGTTTTTGACATTTTATTGCAGGTAAATGTTACACTGGATTCATGTGGTCCGTTATGGTCTGCATTATCAGTATTATGAATATTAATGTAGTGTGTAGTAGAAGAACTTGTTTATCAAATCTATATTTTCATAATGGTGGTGACATGAATATTGTGTCTGTAATTGTGGGTCAGCATGTCCTATTAGATAAAATGTTAGATGCAAAGTCGGGCATCAACAAGTTAAAGGACATTTTAGTTGAGTTTGAATGTGACGCGAGTCATTTCTGAAAACCAACTAAAATGCAAATAAAATACTTCCTTTCTATTAACTTTCTGTCTGCAAAGGCAGATTTAAGAAATTGTGTGTGTATGTAAGATTAAAACATGGAAGTTATTGCCCCAGAGAGCAAGAATGAAACCAGGCACTGGCCTACTATTTAAACACCCACACAAGGGGAAGGCGAAAGGGAGAATGAGAGAGATAATGACATGCGGTGGGTTGATTTTGCAACTGTTCACAATCATTTCGATTTACATTTTGACATTAACGCGTTTGGCAGACGCTTTTATCCAAAGCGACTTCGGTCACACTTTTTTTACGGTGCCCTTGTTTGACATGTTACATGTATTAACTACTATAAATGATGTATAGTTACGTGTAACTCACCCTAAACCAAATCTACACCGTAACAATAAATAAAGTGTAACTGTGACATACATCCTGGGTTCGAACCCATGACCTTGGCGTTATAAGTGCTATGCTCTAACCACCAAGCTACAGGAAAGTGTTGAGACTCATGACTGGTTTCTATTTTTCCGACCACGGACACGTTTAAATGTCACGCGCATTAATAGGTTACAGATAAAATGCAAATTTAACAGCTCAAATTAGACAAGAGGATATATCATGTTTGTTAAAAAGTTAGTGATAGCATGTCTGTTCCTTTAGTTGATAGAGAACATGACTACCTCAAAAATAAAAAGGCGCTAAACACGTACTGTTTGAAAAGAACATTAGCTTAAAGGGGGTATTTTAAAGCTCCATGCTTCTTTGGAGAAGAGTTAGAAGTCCCTTAAAATTAAATTGTGTCTAAAAAGGATGGTTTTGAACGTGTGACCATTGTAGATCAACTGGCAGGTCACAGTGGTACTTATGACTTGTAGGAGGAGCAAAATGAAGTCATTTTCCATCCAAACAGAATTCAAAATCTCATTTGCTTGGGTTGAGTCTTCAATACGGTTTTCATGGAAATAATGTGTGATAGTGCCAGAGCCGTCCTTGTTTTGCTCTTGTACTTTTCAACTTTTCTTTCGCCTCTTTTTTTCCTTTTGATCACTAGGCTCGACAGCCTCAGAGTCATGTGCGGGCCACGGTGGTCCCTCTCTCCTCCACTCCTCCGAACAAGATACCCCGCCCCTCGCTCACCCTCAGCCACTCCCGACCCCGTAGCTCCGCTCAATCTTTCCAAGACTATGAAGAGGAAGATCTTCTGATGGTCCAGAGAAAGTAATGAGAAAGTGAGAGGGGTCAAAATTCTTCAACTGTGAGAGTAAATTACACATTAACACTACACTGATAATCGCTGTGCACAACCAGAAACTCAGAGCAATCATTTCTGAACTACCCGAGACAGGATGTTATGTACTTGCACATGACCGGATATCCACTATTATATGTACATATATGGAGTTGACCTTACATGTGTTAGCTATATTCAAAGGGCACATATTATGTTGGGGTTATATACTAAAACAACATCACTAAATTGAAATACTGTATGCCGTGTAGAGCCCTGTTTAGCTGTGGCAATTTGCATCAAAAGATAACAAGCCTGTTTTAAAACAGACACAACTGCAGCTAGCTGCAAAGAAAACGTTGCAATGCTACAAGATAACATGACAGCATTACACACATTCTTTGATAATACTTTTTTAAATAATTGAGGTGTGCAACAGTTCACTGCATCTCCGTTTGTCCTCTCGCATCTGAAAAACATTAGCGCGCAGATCAAACATGCTTATTCATAAAAAAACCACAGCAACTTTGAGACGTGCATTGCAAAACCATCCCCCATATTCAAACACCCAGAATGCATCAAATCTGTTGAGCTACCCAAATTCTGGTCATTTAAACATCTTTTACGTGATTTTATTCTTGGTTGAGTAATTAAAGTAACCGTTGGGCCGCGCGATTTAACAAAGGCTGCACCGCAACTGGAAGAACATCGCTGTGAACTGCTGAAGCTGCTGAAAAGAAATAATTCAACATAAAACCACCAAAAGACCAGAGAGGCTGTTTTGAGCACTGCGCTCTCTGTGCAAATGTTAGAGCTGGAGGACTCCGTCGAGATTTGGGGAGGATGAGGGAAGTAAAGTAGAGCCATTGTCTTCCTTTATGGAAGCCTCTACTACAGCCCCTCTGGAGACGTACACAGCAGAGTAAGAATTCAGGGGCTTCAATGAGCTACAGAGAACCGAAAGAGAGGAGAAATGAAAAGGAGGTCGCTCGGGGTAGCCCCGCGACCCTGCGGAACAAGGTTCAGCTCTGGAGATGCTGGTTTAGGGCGAGTTGTGAGAGCTGAGAGAAATGATTCTGAAACCAGACTGAGGTCATAGCTATAATGTTACTCAATGGGGCTCTCTTACTGAAGCTCATCAGTATTGCCTCATTAAGCTCTCCACCATTCCACCCACCTGGCACTGCCTACGCCTTGCTTTATGACATCATTTTGAGGTTTGGCATTGTGCAACTAGACAGAAAGCAGACGTCAGATCTTGTATCGCGTCTATCATATTTTACGTTCGCAGTTCCCTTACTTGCGTTTTAGTAGTTTAAGTGGGGTTTTATTGTTCTTCAAATGTCTTTCTAACTCTGGCCAACTAATGTCTTAAGCATGTGTTGTCTTAGGGGCCAGGGGTTTATAATAACTACAGCATTCCTGTTAAGTCCTACTTTATAAACTATTCAATGAAAGGGACATTTTTGTACACAATGTTATTGCAAATGCAGCATTTGGTGTTTATGTATGTTTGGATACTTTTATTCATTTCCGTGGTTCGTTTATGTTGTTTGATGCTTTACTGTTGTCCTTTTCAATGGAAAAAAAACGAATCAAATAAACAGGCCTAATCAATTTTATGTGTCAAAATCTATCAGATTTTTGGGGGCTGCATAAAACTTTGGCCGATCTGTATTTTGCATGGTTTAATACTGTACTATTTTACAATATTTAATACTTACTATGTATAATGAACATATAATCATATCCCTGCTATCCTTCTGAAACCTTGTATCTCCATAATGATAATTTTATATGATGATCACTATCATAATATATATATTCCGAAGGTTTAGGCTGCACTAGTTACATTAACCACAACCAGGAACACTTCAAATAACAGCTGAAGCTTTTGTTGCATCAAAGAGTGCAGAACAGTATTTTATTCTCAGCCAGTTACTAGAGCGGGCAGGAAGCAGTGCATTCCTAGACCTGACAAATGCTGTGATGATAGAGCTGGACAAAGGACGTGGCGACTCTACAAAATTATTAATGATATTCTTAAATGTAATTTTTTTTATTTGGCCTTGTTGTGCAAGTACCGTCGAGCTTGTGCAGAGGCTGCAGCTTTTGCCAGAGGGGGAACCGGAATCCCCTGGTTAGGCCTGGTCTCCCTCTGGGGTTTTTTTCTGCTCCAATGGAGTTTTGGGTTCCTCGCCATCGTTTGCATACTGTTTTGCACTGTTTGCCTGGCCAGGGGGGTGCTAGAATTTTATAGTTTTAATTAACACTGCATATAGAAACGTATAGTCTGTCTGATATTGGACCTGTGTTTTGACTTGCATAATAGTCATATGTTTTGCTAATAGTCAATGTTTTCTTATACAGCTGCTTTGTAACAATGAAAATTGTAAAAAGCGCTTTATAAATAAAGCTCACTTGACATTATTATTAGTCACGCTTTGTTTGTCACAGGGTTATGCAAAAATCTAAATGAAACATTTTGGGAGCAGCAATGACTGTGTCTTTTCACGAGTATTTTGGCTGGACGTGACCTGTCCTAAATGTTTTTGGATGTGCACATTTTATGAAGTTGCACTGTTTTGCAAAAATCTAACCATAAGAATTATTAAAACGTCCTTTTTTGACAGTACAGTATTTAATGATTTTAAACGTAAAATTTTTTTACGTTTTTTTTTTTAAACGTAAGAGTTTTTCCCATTTCCTGAAAATCAGCGACTTTGGACATCCAGGTTTCAGAAAGACACTGATGATAATGACATTTTACAGTGATAACTATGAATTTATTTACAGTAACAATTATCGTTGTCAGATGTTGTATATTTAATTCATTGGCAAAACTAATTCTGTACAGGAATAATGGCGGTTTAAGATATTAAGATTCATTTGGTTGAACTTTGTTAGTAAGAAATTTCAAGGAACTTGTGCACTTCCCCATCATTTGCCTCATACTTGAGAACTACAGCTTAGTTCTGTTTTCCGTTTGGTTATCCAAGCGTTGAGTGGCCAGCAGAACAAAAACAAATGGAACATTCTCGAAAACAGGAACTAGCATGTAAAGTCCATCCAAACTGAAGCGCTGTGCACCTTTAAAGGCACATGATGTTAAAAGTGAAACTTCGATAACGTGAACTCTTTAACACACACTGTTTAAAGCTTCCACCAAAATTCATGTTCAGTATGATGAAACAAGTATAAACTCTCACGTCTTTTCAAACCTGTATGCAAAACACAGAAGATATTTTATAGAACATTTGTGAGCAAATAACATGGACCACTGAGACATTTGTCTAAATATCTCCTTTTATGTTCCTCAGAAGAATGAATCATATTAAGATTTTGAATGATATGAGGGTGAATAAATGAACTTGAAATTTGAGGTAAATCTCTTTAAGAGCACACCGACATTATAGAGCAAATGTGATGAATAGATCAGATGGAAGAAAAGACTGAGGGAGACTAAGTAAGAGGACAAAAGGAAATGAGCGAGAGGGCCAGTGAGAAGAAACAGGACAGGGAACAGTCTGTACCTTTAAACATTGCCAGCCAGACACACATCAACTCAGCCAACATTCAACTCGCACTTTATGTAAGGCCCCTATTTCACACAGCTGGTTAATATTCACTGTGCATCAGGATTATCCCTCAGTTGTCGAACTCTGTTCAAGATGACAGAGCTCAAGATGAATAAGCCATAGAGGGTGAAGGACAGGGCATTCTGGGTGATTTCATGGCCCCGTAGTGACTCAAGAGACACAAACCAAATCCAGATTTTCATTGGGAGTGCAATTCCTCGTACAGTTTTGCAAGAGGAAAAATTGTGGAGTATGGGGACTCTTTTACTATAATATTTTATTATCGTCTTGTTGAACAACAGCACAGCTGCTGACTCTCTCTCTCTCCCCCACACACGCACACACAAACAAACTAAAACTTTTGCTACAATCTCCATGCAAAACAATTCACCTTTTTTGTCTTTACATGTCAACCAAATCAGATCAGTCAGAAAACATTTACACTTTAACACTAAACTCTCTTGCATGTTGGGATTATGATTTACGACAAGTGCTTCATAATCTTTGACAGTTTCTTACGCAAGTCACAGACTCCGATATACAAAATTTGTGCGAGAAGTGCAAAATTGTGGCATATTCCAGTTCAAGCCATTTCAGAGGGCAACGTCTGTAGTTCCACAGCCTACCATAATGGCAAAGTTCATTGTTGTTTCTCATAGTGGTATTAGCTACACTTAATGACTGAATGACCCATGTAATGTTCAGGTACACCATTGTCACTCACATTTTCCAATTGAAGCCGTCATTGAGTGTTCCCTTAAAAAAAACATTGACATTAATAAAAAGAAGCCGCGGTCAAATGTCACCCAGGTTGTCGTAGATAATGTCTGGAGTTTGCATTGCTGGATGCCAAGCATTCGCTGGGGGCCTGTGTCTAGATACTTTACTGTACAGCTCCGCTTTGGGACAAGCCCTTTCCGCACCACCACCTCTTCTAACAGCTCCGCCTTCCCTTCTGTCGTTGCTGTTGCTGCTATTATTATTATTCAGGTTTGCATTGCTCTTATTTTGAGTCACTAAAGTAGGGTCTTTTTTAGCCAGTGCTGTTTTGCCCGGCTTTGGTGCCGTTACAGGTTTGGGGCCTTTTGATCTGGGCACAGGCAACGGTTGCTGAGACTTTCCAAAAGGAAGGTTGGTATCATCCGTATTGGGAATGTAAGGTACCTCGTGGCCTTGAGGCTCCTCCGCTTCTCTAGTTCTCCAAGCGTGTGTTTCCAACCGTGCTTCATCGTATATCGTGGAACTAAGCTGTGCAGGTCCTGCCCGTCCCTCTGGTTCATCGTAGATGTGTTCTTTAGGGCCTCCATCTGCAGGATGCCTGCTTCGGCTGTCAATTCCCAACGCTGTGGTTCTCTGCACCAAATCCAGACTGATATGATCGTAGATGTCCGTGTAGGAAGGCTGTGGGTGCCGGCCACCCCCCTCATCTCCAGGTGGCCTGAGGCGTAGGCAGGCAGTGGGCATGACAGTTTTGATGCTATCCACTGGATCAGAATACAGAGAGTCTCCTATACTAGGTGGCGCACGAACGGAGTCAGCAGGCTCGGAGTATAGGCTCCCCTGGTCGCCTAGCAGCTGTCCACTTTTGGTCCCACGAGGCATGGGAGATCGCGGCAGTGGCTCAACTGGAGGTGGTGGCTCTGGAAGGCTCCGTCCCTTTAAGTTTTTCCCATCATTATCCCTTCTACTGAAGATGCCGTCTGCAGATCCAGGCTTGCTTCCGCCTGAATCTCCGTCTGGTTCACGACTGGTTGCATCTGCGATGGCAGCACGAATCTGCTGGAGAGTTGGGCAGTCAGAGTCTAATGATGGACAGCTTTGGTGTCTTTCTTCCGCTTGGGCTTTCTGCTCCCGAATGGCATTCTCAATGATGTGGAATAGGTCATTCCCCTGCTTTGTCTCAAAGGTAAAGTTTCCTGGACCAGATTCACAGCGTCGTCCGGCCTCAAAAGAGAACATAACCTGTGGAACACATTAATAATAATATTTTACTGTTTCCTTAAATTATCCCTGATTTAATTTAATAGTCTTATTACTTAACACTAGGGCTGTTACAATCTCAGATTTTCACCACAGGTGAATTCCCAATAAAGATATGATTGTGATATCTAGTGAAATTGAATAAATAATTATATCAGACAAATTCATCTTATTTTGTTTCATTTGCGTTTCCCCTCTATTTTTTGCCAAATGCATCACACTCAAGTCGAGTGTAGAGAGGCAGAGAGAGAGAGTTTGTAACCCCAAAATAGCCCAGCGTTGGGTCAAAAAAAATAAACCAAGCACACTTAAACAACCTTTACAAACCATCATAACCCTAACTCAAATGTCATTCGGCGCATTAGTCCTGCCTTCCACCCACCCGTAAGGGAGAGAGGAAGGCCAACTTCCTGTCAGAAGTCGGTTTCTATGGTAACGACAGGAAGCAGAGTTGGAAACAAGTGGTCTAAGTTCCTGCCTTACATGTCATGTGTAATATGTGGCCAGCTGTCTGCTACAATGATTGGTTAATGCAAACAGCCATTAGATTATTTTAGGCACAAACAGTCTGCATGTTAATGTGTGCGTGAGCTACATACAAAGTCACGGCCGAAGACATTAAACAACCAACATTGACGATGTATCACTCATTCACCTACAGTGGAGATTAAACAGATTTAAGAAATAAAATGAACTCACCCGATCTCTTCCATAGCGACGGAGAAGCTTGTAGGGCCATACCAGTAAATCCTTTTTAGTCTGGGGCTCCTTCAGGATAAGATTGTCTAGATTCGCTCTAAGCCAGTAGTTACCAGAGAGACCGCAGCGTTCTGATGCTTCCGTTCGCTGGACGCTCACCCAAAATTCATTAACTGCAAAATATAGGACACATTCAAGTTGAAATGCTGCAAGTTTGCATAACAGCAAGCTTATCAGTGACTGAAATAGCCGTTTGAAAAATATATATTGTAAACATATGAAAATTTCCCAGTTAGGCACAACTAACTCAAAAGTAAAGTAAAACTGGAAGTTCTGTAAATCTCAGGAAATTAGCCAACACTGGCCTTTTTCATATCACATAAGGACAACTTACAATATGCAGTAAAAGAACAACCAGGATGTTTCTCATTTGAAGCTACAGTATTCCCTGCTTATCAGAGACTACCGACAGTGATGAGCGATTCGACTACTTTCCTTTCAAAGAGTCTCACTAAAGGCTGCCGTGCCCCCAGAATCGAATCCGGTCTATCTCTGCATTGGCTTTCGACCCAAATCCCGACAATGACCCAAAAATGTTATACTTTGTTCTGTTACCCGCCGCTGTGCTTTCATGCAAGAAAATGTATATGCTGTAGATATTTGAATCAGATGCCAAAGCTTTTGTAAATGTCACCTCCCAACCTCTAAGGAAGTCAGCATTGCCCTTACTAAAAACAGAAGTGATCAGAAACTGTTTCTTAAGAAACACCCGAGAATGCATATCAGGATCAATACACTGTTGCGCCTTGAATGTTTGTCTCTCATTGCACTGGATGAAGTAAGTGTCAGCCATGAAAGAGGGGTTAAAGGAAATGCCTGAGATACTGCTCTACTTTCTGTCCTCCATTTCACTTGTTAGCCTCTTTGTGTGACTGTTCATTTGAAAACGAATGGAAACAAACAACTATCTATCTTGAAACATCTTTCCCTTAACAAATCAAGTATTTACAAGTTAAATGGGTAACATAAGGAATTTGCATCCAGTCCATTTGCATCTAACAGGATGATGTCAATAGACTTTTCAGTCAGACACATGGACAGCATGCGAACGTATCAAGCAAGCGAACGTTCTGAACAACATATATAAACTGACAGTGGAAGTGACATCGCACAGCCTAAACTTTCAGGACTCATTACCTAATATGGAAAACACCAGCACAGCTGTTTGGTGTTGCACATGAGCTGGTGCATTGTGTTGTCGTATTTGCCTTGTCAAACAAAATTACTGGCGATACGTTTATTAAAGGACTAAGGGAGATTGCATGATTAAGAAGGAAAATATAAGTGACTCATATTTATGAAACAAGGAAAATCGCAATGGCATGAGATTGAAGGAAAAATGTAATGGAAAAGCAGCTGGCCTTACATCCTTTAAACAAAAATTTAACCAGTTGTTTGAAAAGACCTTAAGGATGAGTAAATGCTGTACACTTTGCGACGTGTCCCTTCTTACCTTCTTCTCTGGAGTAATAGATGAGATTCTCTGCCATCTGAAGCTCTTTCTGTCCGTTTGAGTCCGAACTACCAAGAGAAAAACTCCCTCCCTTAGGCGAGAGAGAGAGAAGGTGAGATACAAACAGAAATGTCTTAGTATAGAGAGCACCTGCTGTAAAGCATCTTTTAAAAATCCTAATACCTGTGTGTCTGCCATGTTTTATAAATACTAAAGTTTTATTTCCTTAAATGCTTTAACACTTGTGAGTTTATTCGTTACATCGAAGGAACATCAAATCCTTGACACGTAGGTTTATGTAAAACTTGAAATATTGTCATTTTCATCATTGTTACGATGAAAGATGCTAAAGGGGTTTGAAAGGCTGTATTTTATGAAGAAACTGTAAAGATATTTTTTCAATATTTTCTTGACAATTAAGCACATTTTTACTTCAAATTCTCATAACTAAAATAAAAAACTATAGTTTTTTATGTTATACAGTTATGATTATAACTTTTTGTTAATAAAATCCACAAATATTAAATATAGTACAACACAGCATTCTATGATACATACAGTATTTCTAAGAAAAATAAAACTAATAAATAATATTGTCACTGTCCTTCCAAAACATCGGATGTCCAAATTTGCTCTTTCAGCAAATGGAGAAACTAAAGATAATGGAGAAATTAAATACTGTGTTGTCAAAGTTGATAAGCACTTTTTATTACTCTGCGGTTATTAGATATTTCAAAACACAGTGACAAATATAAAGGCTGACTAATAAGATTGATTTGTGGCTAAATCTAAAAATTGCAAAATATTGAGTAACAGGATTTCAGAAGGACATCAGCGATATGCATCTTTGCTTCATTAATGCAATCATTTTAAGTTTCCATGTCTTACCTGAAAAGCAATCTCACACATCTTCTCCACCCACTCATTGGTAACGTATTTGTTTGCTGCGAAGACATACGTCTTGTCATTGGTCTCAACGCAGAAAGCGGCCATGTTTTCTTTAGGGCAGGTTTCGGTGACAGCAGGCAGAATGCTGATGCATTCTGAGAGACGAATGATCTTCTTGTCCATTTTCTTAGTGCAAGGTTTATCGGTAGCACTACCCGAACAATCATAAAACTCAAGCCGTGCAATGCCGTTTTGACTTGCTGGGTACAACACAAACCAGTTCTTCTTCCATTTCTAAAGAGAGAGAGATAGAGGACTTACTGTATGACCAGAAAGAGTTTTAAGTCCGCATTACTCTAAACACATATATATAAACATATATTACACACGTGTATATATACACGGTTTATACTGTATAATGAAATGATGCAGATAAATATTGGAAACGTCATAAAGATTTGAAATTACATTTTCGAGTGAACTATCACTTTAACATTATATTGATATCTTACATTTGTTTCTTGTAGTCTGAAAATAAATGATTGTGAATATGTTTTAACATTAATATTCGTGTGCAACTAAATTGATCGTTTACCCAAAAATGAAACTTCTGTCATCATTTACTCATCCTCTTGTCATTTCAAACCTCTATGACTTTCTTTCTTCTGCAGAACACAAAAGAAGATTATCTGAAGAATGTTGTTAACTGGCCCCCATTTACTTGCATTGGTTTTGAGTCCATACGATAGAAGTGAATGGGGGCCAGTGCTGTTCGGTTACCAACTTTCTTCAAAATATCCTCTTTTGGGTTCTGCAGAAGAAAGAAGGTCATACAGGTTAGAAATGACAAGAGGGTGAGTAAATGATGACAACAAGAGGAACACGATAATGGCGGTGTCAGTAAAAATAACTATCAAGCCCCTTCCTCCAGATGTACAACAAAGACGAGATTCTGGACCAAACAAAAGATGTTTACGTGGGTGAGACAGTGGGAGTGAGATTCAGTTCCTCACTCTGCAGCGCAACAAGAAAAATGATTTCCTTCCTTAAAAAAGGCACTTGGGGATGATTTGCTGATTAACATGCTTCATCCATCCAAACTGATCTACTATTGTGTACAGATGTTCAATAGCTTGTATTCATCTATGTGGTCCACACAGGCCCATGGCCGGTACAATGCATATACAGAAGAAAAGCCAAAGCAGTATGTTGAATTACAATACATTGGTGACATTATAGAGGTAGTTCAATCTAAAATTGTAAATTGTGTCATAATTTATAAACCCCACATTGTTTAACAATCTTCTTTTGTGTGTGAACATCACACACACCATGACATGTAGGAAGAGTCTGCACCACAAAAAAAATATTATCTGTTACTTTGGCGGTCTTGGTTGTAAATTTTCCACCATACGCTATTTTTATCCATCGGTAAAATATTTTAACAATTGCTATTTATAACTTTACATACAGGAAGTTCCGTGGCAAGAACCATTTGAGTTTTATCTGTGGTGGTTTGGCTTTTTCTTTACATTCTGCTCTCACAATGCGAGTACAATGCAATCTGATCATCCAATTTATGAATTATTACGAGATTACACTTGGACTTGTCTCTCTCCTGGTATTAAAGTGTATATTTAAATAGTATATATATTATATTCATTATACTGTGATAGATCAGATATGTCATTTTTTATCTGTCATCATAATTGCTTGGTCTGAGAGGTTTCTCTTATCAAATCATTTCTGACAAGGAAACGTTAGCTTCAAAAAACAATGCGTGTCAATCAAATGTATCTGATGTTGCATGTCAACTTAAAATGGTACATCTTTAATTAAAGTTATCATAGTTGTTCATTGTTCAAGTCAATGTAGGACTCCTAATTATGGTATATTTTAAGTAGTCCCATCACAAGCTTATTCCAGAGGGATGGAGCTATTAATGTATAGCTAGTGTCACAGTAAGATTTAAATAATTTATACATTTTAAACTGTTCAACCTTTTCATAAAAAAATCCCAAACACCTACGTCAAACTGCCAATGAACCCTTCAGCCCATTTTATGGTTTTATTTATTTATACACATATTTGTCTGGAAGATTCAACAAAACCCACCCTAGTACATATGTCTGGTGTCAAGTTCTGACATTTTCTGCACAAAGTGTGAGCATTTAATAACACTGCTCTTAAACCCAGCAGAATATTGATCTCACTAAACTTTTAAATACAGTGAGTATGTATATCTATATATATTGAATGTTGCTCGTCTCCTTAATAGCGCCGGGGGCCACAGAGAAAGAACAGTTCGTCCCTCTGTTGACTTACATATGCATGCATTACAAAACATATAGTGTTTAAGGAAGAGAAAATAACTTCTAGTGACTGTATAAAATCAGAATAGTCTGGTTCAAACTATAATTTGTCAATTCAAAGAAGCGTTAGAAAGTCAAGTCAAGTTAACTTTATTTATACAACAATTTTCATTGTTACAAAGCAGCTGTACATGAAACACATCGACTATTAGCAAAACATTTAAAGTGATACAAGTAAAAACAAAGAAGGTGAAAACACAGACACACCCACATACAAAACACTCCACACAAACAATATGCACACGTACTAACACACACGTACAGTGTTTATCACTGAGAATCCCACATTTAAGATAAAGGAGAGAGAAACACAGGTCAAATATTAAACAGACTATAAATTCCTATATGCAATATTAATTAAGTAAAAATTAAAAATTAAAAAAGTAAAAACATAAAAAAGAAAGTAAAAACTCAAACTTGGTGCATACAGTATATTTAAAGTAAGTATGATTCTGAAGCACCTTTAGTTTTACAATTATGGCAAGACACAAATGCTAAACAGAACATAGCGCTAGGAGAGGATCACTTATTTGTCAAAGTGTGACATTTCTATGCATTTTATGAGTGTGTTCATGTCAGTTTCATTTGAAATACTTTAGTTACACTTGAGAGGTGTGTCTACAGATGTTTGCTGAACACAATACATCCATTAGTCACAGCTAAGGTTCAGGTGTAGTAAATGTAGGAGCAAAGGCCATTGTGGGCCAGGCTGGATCACTCCACTCACCTATACAAACGGAAACTGAACTTGGCAGGGATCGAGTTTGTCACATTTCATGAACTTGGCCAAATCATCACCAAAATCATACTGTACAGTATGTAGGATGGTTTTATCTTAATCACACAAAATCAAAATTTTCACCGGCTGTCACATTTTGGACACTTCAAAAGTCACATCTAATGAATAAACTCAACTAACACCGAATTCCAGAAAGAGTGAACCTGTGCCGTTCTTGTCACCTTTAACGCCAGTGTTATTATTTACCCGCCCTCGTGTCGATCAAACCCCCTATGGCTTTGTTCTTTAAGACCGAAACACAGACCATTTTATTGTTGCTTTTTCTGTTTACAATGGGAGTGGATAATTCTGACCACCTCTTCTCAACCTTTAAAAGGATGCAAAAGCTTTATAAGCTAAATCCATGCAACTCACGCCAAACATTCCAAGTGTCCCGGACGGAGGAATAGAATAGACACATAAACTTGATCTATTTAAAATGTATCTATTATTTGACGACAAATCAGTTTCTCTCCTCTCAATTCTTTTTTTTCCACACAAATAAGCCACATCAGTGAGGTTCAGGTCCTCTGAAGGCCACCGAATAAAACACAAAGTGCAGCCAAAGGCTGATTTTATGATGCCAGGGATTGTAACTAATGACTTAAGCTCCATGCTTGCTAAAAATACTGCACGCACAGATGTACTCGTTTCTTTTTTTGTACGTTATGTCGACTGTACCCACTCCTATACCTTCTGCTTTCTTTGTATATGTGTACACTGTACAGCAAGATTATTTTGATAATACTGGACCATACGTTTTCTAGCCGACAAGGTGCTTTTGTGTTGCACTCCATTTTATTGTAGAAAAATCCTTTATGTCGTTGGATCTGAATGACTAACAGAAGGCTTCTGAACTCCAAATTGTCCGATTTGGATTTCTGCAGTTGCCCGGGGCTGAAGAAATGAAGCTGCCCTCCTATTTTGCCTACTTCCACAGCACAAAGACGTTTCACAGACAAACTGAGGAAGTGAATAACGAATTAATGACAAACTCTAGCTCCACAGTTAAAAGAGAAACACGCTATTTTAATCCCACAAACGGCTGAAAGAAGACATGTGACTCATATCAGGAGAATGATGAAAATAAATGCCTTGCTTATTAAATCACACAGAAAACAAATAGACGCACTTGTGTTCAAGTATCTGTGATGTAGCATTTTCCACCGCACGTGGACAGTTATGAGAGTGGAAAATATTTGTAGAGACACAGCTGACTATGTGCATGAATAAACGAAGACGAAACCGGTGAATATTCAAGCTTTAGACACGTAGTTGCCCGAAAAGGTTAAAATCGAATGATGTGTGTGTGCTGACTGAATCTAGCTGATGCTATTCATGTGACAGGAGAGTCGCCCCTCACAGCGCAGAGCTTATCGGGGGTGTTTGCGTCGAATTCTTTTATTTTAAAAAGATTAATCGTAATAAAAAATGATTTGCATGCCTTCTTTTTATTTAGTTTTTGTCACCTCGTTGCATTTCACTGATGCCAGGGTGCGCGTGCAGCGCGCATCATTTTAAACCAAACAACTTACTCAAGTCTTACCTTCCCAAACTTCAGATGCTGGACGTACAGTTGTCCCTCCTTGACGTGCGTGTCCATGTCTTAAAACGCTGCCCCGCTCCAGAACGACACAAACGACAAATGTGTTATTTTCAAGATTTTTTTCAGATTTCCTACCGCACGAACTTCCGCTTGCCAAACTTTTGCTTCAAGCGCGTGTCGACGGGAATTCATTAAGATCGGCCTGCGCGTCAAACGCGGTTTAGTGGAAACGCGAGATTAAACAGGAGCGTGTTTGCATACCGATGGTCCTGAAGCTTGAAACACAACGGCGTGCGATCTGTCTCTGCTCGCGTTAGAGGAGGCGCGCTCACTCACAGCGTGTTTCTCTTTCCTCCCACCTACTCCCTCAATGCATGACGCTCGACATACAGCACACTGCCTCTTACTTATGTACTTATGCATTTATATTATAGTCTGTGAAAGAATTTTAACATATGGAAAGGGTTTTAGTTTAGTTGGTTGATGTTATGCATTTATGACATTATGCGTATTTGAGTGTTTATTCAAACTACAATAACAAGGTTCGCGATCTAGTGAGACATTTTGACTCACATTCGTCTTTTTATTTTTGGAGGGGGATGTAGTGTTTGGTCTTGGATTTGATCTGTCCTTCGTAGGACTGCCTATTTTGTTCAGACACATGTGCACATTGCAGATCCACCAGGTTTTTAACTCTTAATGGTGCATAGAAACAAAAACTAAATACACAATGTCTGTTTTGACCCTTTTTATATATTGAGTTATGCAAGCTTATAGGAGGATTGGCTTAAGGTAACGTGTTCCAATGGTTTACTTCACTTTGAGTCTTTGGGTGACAGTGTATTTTCATATTTAGACTGATATGGAACCTTGAGTGACAGTCACATGCAAACACAGCTCAAATGTCTATTTTGGTGTCTGAATAAAAACGACCATCAGTCTGAATTTCAAGATATTTCCCATGACCCCAACTTTGTGTCTACGTTGTAATGTATTTATTTAAAACCAGCTATAGCTTCCTGGAGACTTATAACTAGTTCTAGTTCTGCGGTCTGTTGCTGCTGAACTATATGGTTATTGAGTGTGGTCGGAAAGTGAACTCATAATCAACATACATGTTTGATATAGTATAATTATGGCTATAACTAAATAAAAACACAATTGCGAATGTGAATATTAACATGAATGTGATCTAATTATAGTATGATACCATTTGTGGAACCCTTGTCTCGCCCTCTCATCACAAGTGATGGCTGTCATATCAGACTTGAAGAAGACAAGAGAAGAAAATCTTGACTTGTTGTGCATGTCATCAACTATTGATGTAAAATTATTTCATCTCCACCAGTAAGTGAGACAGTTTGTGGGTCTGCAAAAGGGTGAATCACAAATTCAGTGGGAGGCAAGGAAGTTAACACAATCACTGCTTGACTTAAGCGCGTCCGTTTAATGTCAACCTGACCTTCACATTGACTTTCAATACTAGTTCTAGTATCTAGTGTAGTTCTACTATTGTATATATAGTTAATTTAAATCTCAGTATTGAAAATGTATATTTTAAGTATATTTTTGTAGTTGTGTGTTCTGTGGAGTCAGAAAGTTTGGTTGAATTGTATATATATTTTTTTCTGTTGAATAGTTTATTACAAAAACGTAAGTGATTGTACTTTATATGAACTTGACGGTAGGCCTATTTGTTTTGCAATACTGCCATCTATTGGCAAGAGTGTTTATAACCGAAATCTTAGCACTTTTCCAAATTAAAATGTGTTTAAATTATATTTTCTATTTAAAAGATATATTTATCTATATTTATACTGTTTAAAGCGTATTCAACACAACCATGGCCGGAAATACGCATGAACTGAATAAAAGCATAAACAAGAAAGAATATCTTATCTTTTCATAAATAACTCAAGGATAAAAACGGGTGTGGATCGGGATTTTATGTTGATTTCAGGTAATAAAAAAAAGATTGTTGATGTCTGTCAAAGTCCAAATTTTATGACGACGAAAGACTAACCAGCTGACGGCTAGGATGAGTCATGTGACCGAAGAGGAAACGGCGGAAGAGATGAGCGCTGTGTACGGCGGTGTGGAGGGGTGAGTTTCTAACAAAAGTCACTATTATTTCAACAAACTCGATCAGTTTTGAAAACATTTTCGTCCGAGTCGTTTTAAACAAACCTTATTCAGATAGCACGCGATCGGTGTTCTTTCAGCCGATGTTTTCGGGAAGTGCAACCTCCATTCACTTTCATTGAGAATTTTGCATCTCCAGAGAAAGGAATTGTGACACTATTTGTTTTTTCTCGACATTATCGATAGTGGTGGGACGCACTCTAAAGCAGTTCTGCTTTCTGCTGATGGACACATCCTTGCTGAAACAGATGGACCATGCACCAATCACTGGGTGAGAGTCAGCATCCTTAACTAACCCAAAACCTCAGTATTGACTGAAGTCATATAGCTTGGAGTCTTCTGTTGTGTTAGTTTGTCTCCTGTGCGTTCCTGTTTGTAGTTGGTTGGTGTCGATAACTGCATCAATGGTATCAACGATATGGTCCAGAGAGCTAAAATCAAGGCTGGGCTGGACCCAAACGCTCCACTTTGTTCATTGGTAAGTTGATGCGTTCATGCACATTACATTTCACCTACATTGGGCTGTAAGTACGTCGACATTGTGTGTTTGTGTTCACAGGGAATGTCTTTGAGTGGCGGAGAGCAGAAGGCTGCTATACAGAAGCTTATCGATGATATGAAGGAAAGACATCCCAACCTGAGTCAAAGTTTTTTTATTACCACTGATGCCATTGGTGCCGTGGCAACTGCCAGTGATCATGGTACTGTATTGTTTGTCAACAAATGCAATGGAAGAAGCCAATGGATGTGATAAGCGATTTCTCTTTTTCACTCTGTAGGTGGTATAGTGGTCATCTCAGGCACTGGTTCCAACTGTAAACTGGTGAATCCTGATGGCACACATGTTGGCTGTGGTGGCTGGGGTCACATGATGGGAGATGAGGGTTCAGGTAACATATGACAGAAACCTAATAGGCTTGTTCGACTTGATGACATCAAAGTACAGCGAGAGCTATTCGAAAGCATACTTTTTATGGTTTTTCGATTCGCTCTCACGGTGCCACATCAAGTCGAACTGTAACGAGTTATGGGGCTGTTGCAACACACAGCATTTTAATCTTATCTCATCTTAGACATTTATCATATGAATCTTTGGCTCTGTGAGCACTAATGGTGTCACAATTTGCATACCATCTCTCCTAAATAGCATAAAAATTCAGAATTATTGTGTTCCAAAATGTATTCTTTTGAGTACCCGCATAATATTCTGCACACATAATATTGCATCAAAAAGAGTTTATAATATTGCTCAATACAGCTTTGAAAGAAAAGCCCGTATTGTATATTATATACTACATTCCAAAAGACTCAGTCTTTTTGTAAGCAGAAGTTTGTTTGTAAGCAACAAAAAGCAACACACTGATGTAGTTAATACATTTTTAAATGTTCATTTATAAAATATTTTTAAAGACATTTCAAACATTTTAAAGATGAGGTGTAAACAAGGCATTCTTTTCTCTAGCATACTGGATTTCTCACCTTGCGGTTAAAACTGTTTTTGATGCCAAAGATAACCTTGTCACACCCCCTCATGATGTCACCTTTGTTAAGAAGGCCATGGAAGAATACTTCCAGGTTACAATGCACTTTCTCAGTTCATTTGATTCATTTATTATTTTATCTTAATGTTTTATTTGTGTTAGTGGAGTTAAATTTTCAGTGTGTTCATTCATAGGTGTCTGATCTTATGGGGATGCTACCTCATTTTTACAGAAACTTTCAGAAGTCGCACTTTGCCGGGTTCTGTAAGAAACTAGCTGAAGGTATGTAGAACGCTGTGAGATTGTGTGTGTGCGCATTACACTTCACGTTCTTCACTGTTTTAGTGTTTATGTGTGCATCAGGTGCTAATGCTGGGGATGCGTTGTGCAAACACATGTTTACCGAGGCTGGAAAAGCCCTTGCGCAGCACATTGTTGCTGTTTTACCTAAAGTGCATCAGGTAAAAAAACAAGCATACACATTTCCAATTCTTATTTTATTCCCATATCATAATAATTTCTTCCTATTGCTTCTTGTTTATCCAGGATATGCTCTCAGGTGAGCTTGGATTGCCTATCCTGTGTGTCGGTTCTGTGTGGCGCAGCTGGGAGCTCATGATGTCTGGTACGTAACATAATTCTTAAGTCTTTAATCTCACACGCGTTAAAATAAAAGACACGCTTCCTACACAAGGTCTTGCTTGTAGAAGACCAATTTAGTATTGTTTTGACATCCAACTTCCTTAGCCACGTAATATTACTCGATCATCAGGGCCATTAAAGACCAACTTGTTAAAACCACTTTGATGAAGCATAGATTGTGGTGTAAATGTGGTCTTCTGTGCTGCAGGTTTCACTCAGGTCATCTCACAGGCTCAGTCTAATGGGTACAGCCACTTGTGTAAGTACAGCCTACTAATTTTACGCCAGTCTTCTGCTCTGGGAGGAGCCAAACTGGGGGCGCAGAACGCTGGCGCCACCCTCCAGCTAGACTACTCCACCAATGTCAATGTGTTTTTTAGCCATACCTTTCCAAATCAGTGACCGGATGAAAAAGGCCTGAGGTCAGAGGTGACACTAAATTCTTGTTTTAATAAAACACCCAAGTGAGAGCTATGATTTTTAGTGATGGGCACAGGTGTTTTCAAACATTCCTCTTGGGAGTGCTGTTTCAAAAAGGACATGCTGTATCTTTTTAATAATGTTGTCCTTATTAAAATAAATTAAAAAATACATCAAACAAAGCATTCGATGTTATTTTTCAAAATATTTTTTTGTTATTTCAGCTAATTTGGTGATCATGGTTTAACTTTGTTTAGATTTTTGTTAAAGCATTTGCATGACTAAATAAAATCTGAAAAGATTTTGAAGTTTCTGTGTGGACATGATTTAGTTTAGATTTTAGTTTACACCTGCAATTGTTTGATTGTTGTTTCTGTACATTAGACTGGAATTGACTCATTGAAAAATTGCATTACATTGAACAGGGAAGTGTGAAAGTATAAAGGCAGTTGTCTCAGTCAGTCCAAACCCATCACTTGCCCACATCCTGCATGTGACCTTAAAACACCTGCAATAGACCCGTCTTTATAACTACAACAAGTATCGACAGCAGGACTGTATTTATTATCACGTATAATTTCCTGATCCATTTAAAATTCGACAAAAAAGCCAGCAAGTCCAGGAAAGTTTGAATAATAATAATTGATTTATATTTTTCTTTCAGATTTTTTAGGCGAGCTGGCCCTTCTACAATACACAGAGAACTTTTAAAGTAATTAACATAACTGATGAGAGCCAATAATCTGTGATTATCATGAGATCAGTGGGATGCCAATGTACTAGAGGCCCAGAATAACAGGATGCGTCAGAACTGCATTAGGACAGGAACAGCAAACAAGTATAAACTACTAAGTTATGGATCTATAGGCAAACATTTTTCTTTTATGGCATCATCAAGCACCTTTTTAAGAGAGTTGAAAAGATCAAGTGCTTAGGAGTGAATCTTTTAATCAACCTCTTTTTCATGTATGGTGTAATTAAAAAATAAAAACGTATCCTAGATCTCTGGAAAATGTACTGTTTATTTAACCTACTGTACAGAGAACATAGGTGAGCAACCTCTTGAGGTGCCTAGTGTGCATAACCTCGGTCTGTCTTATAATGCCACAGGCTCCGAAATAACAAAACAGTGTGAACATGAGAGTATGCAAAAAAAGATCCGTGCCAATGCATAAAACAAATTCGATTGGATTCAAGCATCAACCACGTACTGTGTGTCCTTATTCTTCTCACTAGCGGGAGCAGACATAAGTGCAACTAAAAACATGTGTAGAAGTGTCCTGTTTTTCGACATTTCTGCATCTTCATGCATACCCCTGGGGCTATATTAGAGAAACATCCCAACTTAGAATCCTGTCAAACTTCTTTGGTAACAAGTGATTTCAGTATAGAACCCACTGAGCTTGTCAAATCCTAATATAGGACTCGGGTCATAGAGTTTCTGCAATATAGCTTTAAAAGCTCATTGCTGTTAGGTTTGCTACCAACAAGCAACTCATTTCAATCCATTATAGCTGTCAATCATTTCTTTTCAAATTCAATTTAAGATAAAGGAAAAATGGCAGAGATAATAACTGACTGGTTACTAAAGAGGCTTTATTTATATTATATTTTCATTTACTATAAAATGTACGCACATCTAAGGGCATTTGTAAGGATAATTCACCCAAAAATAAACATTCTGTCATTTACTTACCCTCTGGTCATTTTAAATCTGTAGGACTTTCCTTCCTTTGCAAAACACAAAAGATTATATTTTGAAGAATGTCGGTCACCGAACCACAGCGGTTCCCTTTGACTTGCATTGGTTTTGTGTCTATTCAATAAAAGCGATTGGTTACTGCCATTCTTCGGTTACCAACGTGCTTTAAAAATATATATTTGGGGTTCTGCAGAAGAAAGAAAGGCACAAAGGTAAAAATGACAGACGTTTCATTTTTGGGACACCTGCCACTTTAAGATCTGAATCAATTTGTGGAGTCAAAACAAAAATGAGTATGAACTAAATCTTTATTTGCCTTTCCCCCCCTCCATTTTTAAATGAAATTCAGTCCTGCATGTAACGATTTCAATTCAAAATAAAACAAATTGAATTCATGTGAATTCCCCTTTCCTCAGTATCCCACACAAGAGAGGCCCGCCCACAGCCACTTCAATCAATTATGGCCACACCTCTTGAGACCAAGAAATGTGAACATAAGATATCAAATCTCCCTCTAAAAAAAGACCAATAAAAAATACTAAACAAAATGGGAAGGAACGCAAAGACCTGATCAGGCACACACTGAGAAACAAGCTGACAAAAACAACCCTTTCAGTAAGGGTAGAGGAAAATAAACAGCTTTGCAATGATACCAGCTTGTGATAGCACCTCCTAGAGGCAGTGTTTCAACTTAATACCCTTGGTTTGTACACAACAGAAATATAAAGCTTATAGACAATCACCCGTCACTGCCCTCCCACCCGATACATTATCCACATTTGTACTCCCGCCCCTTCAACAGTGTGTAAAGAGTGCATTTATGTGACCACTAAATATGGCCACAACAGTCTCTGAGTATATGGTCAAATGTATGCGGTTGCGAGGGTGAAGAATGATGCAGATGAGAATAGTGATCCTCAGTATTTCACCCCTGGCACAAACTCCTTGGCCTCCGGGTTCAAGATACTCTTCCCCTGAAACAAAGAAAAATCAGTGTGAGCTATTGAACATGTAACATCACAAAACTTCTATTAAGAGTTCAGCAGAATAAAAATGAGTATATAAGTGGACTTTAAGATGTTGGTTGAACTCAAGGGGAATAATTTATGGGGAAAACTCAAAGCCGTAAGATCCAATTTAATTTCATTGCATTTCGATTTAAAGCTTACTAAGATTTCCTCTGCATTGCCGTTGCTGACAGAAAGTCCATTGAGCTGTTGTTGTATTTGTCCCACAGAGGGAAGGTCCCTTTCAGGAATAAACCAATCTTGATCTTCCTCATCCAACATCTCCTGGAAACAGCGCTCCAAAAACTCTTGTTCAAGCAATTCCTCCTCCACCTGCAGGAAAAGCAATAGAGTTCACTTCCAGAAAATTTTTTAAACACATGTGTCTAGATTAAGAAGGTGCCATACTGAACTATACAGTACATTCGTAACTGTTGTGTATTAACCGTATGCCACAAAAATGTTTCAACTGTGATTGCAGCCAAAGTCAAATCAGACAACAATTCTTTGGTAGAAAAGTGTTGAAACGTGGGTGCGGTGTGTGAAAGTGTTAATTAGGTTTTGCCCGAGAAAAAAAAGACTTGTTTACAATCCTAAGCCATAAAATAACTAACACACACCTTTGTCAAAGGTATGAAACCCAACTTGATCAACTGCTGACTTTCAGTGTGTTTGGTAGACGGTGTGGCGGCTGGTAATTTTACAAATTAAATGGGCTGTACCTGTCGGTTGTACTCCTCTTCATTCTCCATCCACATATATTCTGCAAAAGGGTTGGATTCGTTTTCTGTGTGCCCATTGGCTACAGAGTCCTTTCCCTCGGTTCCTGGAGCCCCACCCACCGGCATCTTCCCTAGGTCAGGTCCATTCATTTCTGTTGGCTCTAAGAAAAAAGGATATACACATATTCATTTTTGTGCACACGGTCATACACAGATAATCTGTTTGTTTATTTGTACTATAAGCAGGGGTTAAATCGAGATTGTTATGTGCCGGGGCTCTGGGGGATTTTGAGGGGTGTGTTTACGAAGCTTATAATCTTGTTAATTGACAAACTGAAAAATATAAATTGCAAGAGCCATAAAATCAAATGATCTGATCAAACTCATTCTGTATGCCAGCAACTCACAAAACTCCATGTAAGAAAAATATATTTCTGTAGGCCTGTGCCCTTTCCTTGTGGACACCGTACAAAATGTCCCTTAGTCCAAATAAAGAGAAAATTACGTTGTTTTTTTTGGCTCCTTTTTTCAAACAGAGAATTGTGTTTTTCCCTTCAGAGCTTACACATCAAGAGCTTTACTCTTCGAAGCGATACGGTTTTTTATGACTGCAGGTTGGGTTACTACGTTGCATATAGATCCGTGTATGCACTGACAAAAAAGGTAAATTACACCAGATGAGCCTCACACAAACTGGGAGCAGAGCGAGACGGTCAGGCTATGTGCCGGGGCTCCGTCCCAGATGGCCCCGGCCCAATTTAACCCCTGCACATAAGTAGGGATGCTCCGATCCGATATTCGTATCGGGTATCGGCGTCGATACGTAATAAAATTCTAGATCGGGTATCGGTGCAATTTGTCACCGATACCCGATCTGACATAAAATTTGTGCTAGACGATGTAAAAGTTCATGGAGACACCGGCGCTTAAACTCTCTCGTGGGCGGCTGCGCATTGCGCAACGTGCGACATCATACGCTAGCAACGTGTGACATCATACGCTAGCAACGTGCGACATCATACGCTAGCAACGTGCTCTGTACGTAGTGCACGTGAACATATAGCAGCGAACAGCATGGAGCGAGCCAAAATATCTGTCATTTGGAGTTATTTTACAACAGCTACGCCAATAAGTTCCACCGCTTTCATTGTTATGGATGGGCAACCGCTGTCCGTCGTTGCGAATAATGGCTTCAGACTCCTTATAAACCACCTGGAGCCGCAGTACGACACGCCGAAGCGTAAATATTTAACTCTACCTTGAACTGTACCGAAAAGTCAAAAAGCAAACACATATCCGAAAAAATTAAAGATGTCAATGCGGTGAGTTTTACAACAGATATCTGGAGCTGCGACGTGTCGCTTTTAAGTTTAACCGCACACTGGTTGGATGAGAATTTTGTGCCACAAAATGCCACGTTAAATGCAACAAACATGTGCAGTTTTACTCAGCTAGGGAAGCTAGTGTTTTATTCATCTGTTTCTGTGTTGGATGTTAAATTTTATTTTCACTAAACTTTAGTTTAGTTAAGTGGACTTTGCTTTAGTGACTAAAGCATTAAAAAGATCTGATTCATGTTACTTTGAATATCTAAAGCAGTAAAGCTATTACTTTTTTGCTCAATTTCAGCAGCTTTTTTTTTGCGAATTGATTTTTTAATTATTTTGCACTTTCTTAAAAATTATTAAGAGATTTTGTTTCCATTTATTTATACCCGTTTATCAAGCTAGTGAAGCTGTTGTTATATTCAGCTGCTTAATTTGCACTTTAATTTTGAATGTCTTTTGTCCAAAGATAGTGAACACTTTTGTTTTATTTTTCATTTGTTTTGCACCGGTGCTGGTTTAATAAACTATTTACTAAATTTGTGAATCATTAGTTTGTTATTTTGTTTTACGGGGTCAGGAAATTTATGTTAAGTCGAGCCTGATGTCTTGCACAGCAATGCACATAGTTTATTAAGTAATTGTGCACTTTAAAAATTTTACCTTAGTATCGGATCGGTACTCGGTATCGGCCGATACTGAATCTCAGGTATCGGAATCGGTATCGGAAGCAAAAAAGGTGGATCGGAGCATCCCTACACATAAGTGCTCATCTGTGATGACATGTGA
The DNA here is from genome assembly GCF_947034865.1 of Barbatula barbatula. Taxonomy (NCBI): domain Eukaryota; kingdom Metazoa; phylum Chordata; class Actinopteri; order Cypriniformes; family Nemacheilidae; genus Barbatula; species Barbatula barbatula. Next base: position 8,401,895 of record NC_136766.1, read on the forward strand.
AAAGGCAAGGAGACGACTAGGGGGAGGGGAAAGGGATTCAAACTCACACATTGACGACTGGTGTTATGCCTAGTGTTTCAATTGGCAAGGCTATATAAATTAATGTTGCAATCCGTTCCTGAAATATAACCCAGTATATCTTAATATGTGTAACAAGAACCTGTTTTGGTTCATGATAGGGTTGTGCAATTATCGAAAATTTATCGTAATTGTAAATTTTAGCCATCATCAGTTAGAAAAACAATATAATTGAGATAAACGATTATTGTGCCGCATACCATTTTGCAAGGATCCACCCTTGTAGTATAAATCCACAGCGCACACCTTTCCTTTACAATGGTTCAGCAGTGCTATTTCTTTACATTTATTTTTTTTAGTAAAATTCAAAAAGTTCAAAAGCACAGTTTTTTATTTCCTATGTTGTTTCAAAGGTTAATAAGTAATCGTGACCTCAATATTGGCCAAAATAATTGTGATTATGATTTGTGTCGTAATCGAGCAGCCACAGCGCATGACCTACACGTAGTCAGGCTACAGGGTATTTATGCATTTGACTAAATAGTGTGGAGCATGTTTTGTCTAACAGATCCACGGATAAAAATGTTTGTGCAAAAGTTTGACTCGGAAGACACAAGATTAAAGTTAGAAGTTTGGTAAAGATTATGAACCACGATTTAATTTTATGATCAACGATTTCAATATAAATATATATTTATTGCAAATATGCATACACATTTTTATAGACAATACACAAAAACATCCATCACCACAAAGTCTTGAAAATGATAAGATCAACAAACTAATCCCTAGCATAGTCCCGACAACTACTGTTACACACTCCAAACTAAGGTTAAGTGTAATATTCGTACTTGCCCTCATTTTAAAATATGGGACAAGCATGGCCGACTTATCAAAGCATTTCAAAACGTACTCGAGTCGGATCATAGTCCACAAAACTACAATGTCCTACTATAAAATCATTTCATGGCCCCACTGTAAAGCAATATACTATATATTAGGGTCTACAAAATAACAACTAGTGTCGAAAACATCTACCAGGACCGACTTAATACATTAATGCAATAAATAACTAGTCTATATAAAGTCTACTCTATATTCACACAACCAAACAAAAACAGATAAATGTCATAAACATCATAAAACAAGTCTTAGACGTTAAGAAGTTGATAACAATATAGTAGTGGTGGTAAGACATATGCGCTTATGTGCAGCATGTCAGACTGCAGGAACACACAGAGCTTATGCAACGACATAAACCCGTTTGACTACGTCACTGCATGCATGCGTTTAAACAAACAGAACTAAAACAACAACACAAAAATAAACAAAATAAAAGCAGACACACAGTTGCCTCTCTTTGTGTGTATTTCAGACAAAACCTACAGAGCACTGCCAATGCACATAAAAGCCTTCGTTTAATGTACGAAACTAAACACACTGTCCTGCAATGCACCGCGAGGAGACATGTCCGAACATAACCACTTTAAACCAATTGTGTAAATCTACTTTTGCAGTATTACACAGAGCCGAGAAACTTAAAGGGACAAGCAAACGTCTAAACAACGCGAGTTCACCTCCGTGCATTGAGAAATGCAATGACAACCTTTGCATTTGATGGTCGTGATCAGTTCAAGTGGGCCTCAAACACCCGTGACGTGACATCCGAGTTATCGGATCATCCACAACTCAACTTCACGAGAGAAGGGAACCTAACGCCCGCTAAACAAACACAAGTGACGTTAAACACTTTCTTTAAATCCGCAAGACCCCGTTTGCACGGCCATTTTTGTTGCCGTCTTCGCCGCGTTTTGGACAGATTAGATGACAGAGACGCACGCAGTCAAGTCCGGTCGAGGCGTGCATACACAAACACACGAGGCAGAAACGCATTCAAAACATCGTAACGTTACCTGGCATCGCTGCTGCTTGCGTTGCGATATCCGTCAGATCTCACGGAGAGTTTAAGAAAACACTGCGCGGAACGAGTAATCTTTCATTTGCAAGGTAACGTTAGCTGAGCGAAGATGAGATGGCTGACTGCCATTAGAAAAACACATTACGAGCGAGATGGTCATGTGGTTCCTGTTTAAGCAAACATGCATCCACCCCCTCCCTCTCTCCCCCTTTCTCTAACACATGCATATGCAAACGGCACATTTCTATTTACTTAAACAAAACGATTGTTAAGGAATTTTAGGCTCGTAGTAATACTACAATGTGTTGTTGTTTAAAAAAATACTATTAGATTCGCAATATAAACACATGCTTATGAATGTCAAGCAGCAAACATGTCAAAGTTTGTAACATTAAACATTTACTACTTTGTAAGGTAATAAAATAGAAAAATTGAACAACACATGTGCTCGATTTAAAAAGAATTTGCTTTATGTTATCCCCACTTACTTTCAATGTATTCCTCCGGTGGTCGAGAGGGAGGGTAAACCTTAAAACTGTTAACCTTAACCCGAACCAACGGGAATATTTATATGGACAATGTGTGCAGAAAACACGTCTCCAGCTCCTCCAGTATTTTGACTTTTAAAAACTACAAGGTCCGCTGAAGAAGTCGAGATGAAAGACGCGAGTCGCTTGTCTCGATGTTTTCAGTGTGCTGCGTAAATCACCAAATGTGCTCGTCACGTGACTACAGCTGACCCACTCTCATACTTTATTGATTGGTATGTTTGTTTTTGCATTTTATAAAATCACGTTTTTGAAAACTGCAATGACACACGGGAGTCTCGTTGTAATCCTCCCGATGACAATAATGGTGGGAGAATGTTTATTAACTTCTCGGGATGATATCGATAGTTCAGTTTGATGTGAAGTTGTCGGTTCGGTTGAATGTAACGTTGTGTATTTATGTGCATGCATGCAGATATTTGACATCTTACGCGAGAGAGATTATTGATAATATTTGTTAGGTTTGTTGTTCATGCTTTAACTTGGGCAATGTGCGTGTGTGTAACACGAACACAATTTAGATAACGTTACCTGTTTTTCTACGCACGAGACAAATGAGGGTGAGCTTGTGCCTCACAGAGCCACCGAAACTTCCGGGACTTTTCTTTTACAAGTGGATAAAGGCACTAAAATGTATGTTTTAATAAATTATTATTTGTTTAAAAACATGAAATGAAAATATATATTTAATGTACGAAATAATGTATTTGACTGTCCGAGGTCTTTCTTTTGTGGGAAATGTATTGTCTGGCTTTACCGAAAATCGATTAAATAACATAAATAGTGTATTTAATCAGGTTATTTAAACTTTTAAGGCTGTACATTAGCATTACCAGAGATTATTTGAATAGGAAAGCCATCTATCTTTAAATATTTGTGAACTTCACAAAGTATGTTTTTGCTATGTTTATAACTGCATATAAATGTATTATAAATTGTAATACTATTTTAATAAACTCTTTTTCTTGTGTATAGTTTTTCCCCTTTTTGTTTACTTATTACATTTACGAAGGTGTGTGTTACCTGAATAAAAGGGAAAAATGATAGGGCCAAATAATATATTTATTTTGGTGTCCAGCAGGTGGTATAAAAGAGCTGTTAATGGCTACAAATGAACATTTCAAGAATTAAACGTCAGCCAAACCTTTCACACTACTACACTTTTCATCTAGAGATTCTGTTTCGGTCTGAACCACAGTCTCAAATAGGCCAGAGGTCCAGATTTCTAGTGTCTTAATAGACTTAATATACTGTAAGTGTCCCACTGAATACAGGAATTTGAATGTCATTAAGTTGGGCCCAGCTTTTCCTCAAATACAGACAACAGTCACAGGAAGACATGGGTGGGTGTACCCTCATATGCTCATAGTGCGCACGCACACACACATATGCACGCATGACACGTGCATGCATGTTATCACAGAGCTGGTGAAAAAAATATAAATTATGAATGGCTTTAAATAGCAAAGCAGAGAGAACTCTATTGGTTACCTTAATAAGAGAGATCTGCTGGTGGAGTAAGTAAAATTTGTATCGCTTAAGGCCGACACGTAACATGGTAATGGGAAGCTCTTTTGAAAGCGGAAGGGTGGTGTCAACAAGGGGAAGTTTAAGGGTGTGTTTGTGATCAGCGCCAAAGCACTTCCTGGTTCAGTGTGCAGCACGACTAACTTAGTTGTAGGGTTGTTCACTTCCTGTCAACTCGGTTTCTTCCTGTCTGACAAAAAAAAGCATTGGGTTTGTACTTATAGACTGTCCAGAATACAACAAAATTGGTGGGTTGAGAGCTGCAGAAGCATGCTTATTCAAACTGTTCCTAAGTATTTTTTTATCCTCATGTCGTTCAAAATCTGAATTTGACTTTATATGACTTGTATGTTTTCATACAGCTGAAGTCAATGGGTTCCAATGGTGTTGGGCTTCCAACGTACTCTGCAGAAGAAAATGACATGACAATGAGTAAATTATGAAGATATTTTAGTTTTTTGCGAACTTGCCCCTTAAGCCTGATATATTTGGTTGGCACCTTCTAAGGAAAATATTTTTATTTAATAACTAAGTAGCTTTATTATTGTATTTAGTTTTTTTCCATATTTGGACAGTCAGGTTGCAACTTCTGTGTCATATTTTGAAAACAGAAAATGTGTCTTTGTCATCTTTCTTTAACACCAAGTGCATCGGAAACAAATCCCTTTAACCCGTAAAAAAAGTGCATGACACTGTGGATATTCTGAATGAGTCCATGAACATAAGGTGAAATATGGAATATATGGAAAGTCTATTCAGTTTAAAGTGGCAGAAAGGACAAAAGAAAGTGAAGTGAACAAAACTGTTGGGCCTTTTTATGACTTTGAGACTAGCCCTTAAGGCTCAGCGAGAGTAATGGATAGAGAGCAATCGAGAGTATCTGCATTTGCACAATCCTCAGACCTCTAACCACAAGCATTAAAACTCAAGAAATTTGTCATGTAATCTGTGCCACAGACATGAGGGATATGTTGAAGTGCTAAGCGATCAGTTCAATTATTTCAGATAATAAAATGGGCCATTCAAAAAGACCATTAAAGGAGAAACTCAAGTCCCATACTGGGATATAGCGATATAATTGAAAGTTTAAAGCTCTTACCTTACAGGAAAAGTTCACCTTCAAAACGAAAATCCTGTCATCCTGTTGTCATTTTAAACCTGTGGGATTTTCTTTCTTCTGCAAAACACAAAATAAGGTATTTTGAAAATGTTGATAACCAAAAACGCAGGTCCCCATTGACTTCTAATGTACAGACACAAAACCAATGCAAGGCAAAGGAAACCAACAGTTTTCTGTTACCAACATTTTTCAAAATATATTCCTGATGATGAAAAAAGTCATAGAGGTTTGGAATGACAAGAGGCGTTTAAATAATGGCAGCAATTTCATTTTGAAGGTGAACTATGCCTTTTACAACAGCATAGCAACATTGAATAACAGCAACAAACTGTTATTCCTCTACACTTTTTTTGTGCATTTGTATGCAAGTATAACTATTTGTGGGAGTTAATGGAAGTTTTGTTAGAAACAAAGATTTAATTAAAAGAGAATGCAGGAAGAAAAGAAAAAATATTGAGCTAGAAGAGAAGTGAGAAGGAAGAAAGAGTTGGATGCAGGGGGTGGGATGAAGGAAAAGAGGTTGAACAGGAGACGGGGGCCGGGGGGGTCAGTTGACTTAATCAGAACACACTGCCATTCTAAACTCTCTCTCTCTCTCTCTCTCTCTCTCTCTCTCTCTCTCTCTCTCTCTCTCTCTCTCTCTCTCTCTCTCTCTCTCTCCCTCTCCCTCTCTCCCTCCGCAACCAACACACACCAATACATGGTCATTGAATCTGTTTCATTAAGTCAGAGGGCTCCCTTCATCGGTTCATTACATAAACCTGCACTTCCAGCCCCTGTGCATGTGCACGACTGCCTCTCTCAACCGTTCCTGTCTAACTTTCCAAAGGAGACGAGGGATTGACTGCTTGGTAAAGGACACATAGAAATTGAAGGGAATATCCCTTTGATCAGAGACACTTTGGATCGATCCTTCAGGACTTTTCTTGGCGGAGACTTCTAGGCAACGGCATCATTACAATCTGTGTTTACTGCACCGGTTGGATCTGATTTTCCTTTTGGGACTGTGGACTTTGATCAGCGAATAAACAACCCTGAACATTAAAACATTGTTTCCTGTTTAAACGGGTGAGTTAACAAGTCACAGTGCATATTAAAAGGATCAGGTGTAGTGATTTGTCTTTTGTGCTATATTGATTGACAGGGATGATATTGACGGAGCATCGCAAGGTGTTGGTAACCTGTGTGGCACACAAAGTACGATTGCTGAACTTATAATGAGTCTTTAGTCATTCTCTAAAATATCTAGAATGTCTAGAAGACTTGCTTTTCAGATATATTTCATGTTGGATCCAGGAATTACTGCGGATCAGCCCACTTTAAAATACACACACACCCAAGTGTTTTTATAATCTCAAACAACTGCTTTAACAGTAATGACTGTGGATGATCCCAATGGTTTCATATTTTTTACATCCTTTAATTAAAAAAAGTTATATTTTGTATAGTTAAGTATTTCGAAACATTTCTGCATAGATAAAAAATTGTGCACTACAGTTAAACTGGAATACAGTGTGCACTAAAACTGGATAAAATTGATCTAAATCAACTGAAATGAAACAACCCAATTTGTTTGTCTTACTGAAAGAGATGGATCTTTATATGTGTATGAGTATTCAAACAGTGTGGAAAAGCATTTCGATAGCGTACGCTAAATGTTCTTTGTTTCCGAAAATTTTGCAAGTCGCTAAGAGCCAAATGTGGTATTTTGTTCTCCATCGCACTAGCACAAATACAGTATAAGCATCTGGAGAATATATTTCAGTCCGATCCATTTACTAAACAAGCATTGTGGGAGGCCCCAAGTCACCCCCTCTCTCTCCCCCTTCACAAAACTTTTTTACTGAGAAACATGCACATCAAGTGTTCCTTGTTTATATACACTGAAGTCCTGTGATGTGCTGCCTATTCCCGCTCACACATTTACAAACACAAAGAATGTTTGAAACTAACAGTGAACAAAGATGAAAATGGGACAGACTCCAAAATGTTTGAGGCAGAAGAGAAAAAGTAGGGGAAAAGAGAAAATCTGGGGGGGACACGTGAGGCTGAGTTTCAGCAGCATAAAGTAGTAATTTCCTCTATTCCTGGTATGTAGTATTTGTTTGAAATCAGACTTGTATATTGTTTCTGTTTACTCTTCAGTCTCTTTTCACATAATTTTATTCGGCACAACAGAGCCCAAGTACAGCTTGGAGAAATTTTAGCTCTAGTAAAACATGTGTTTAACGCACACCCGATTGTACACATCTTGTCAATGATGTCATGTTTTTATTGTTTCAGCTAGGTCGTCTTAATGCCATTGATCATTTATTTAGTTTTTGCTCTTCTTTTATAGATCATAGGCTGTTTTAAATTACTTCTAAAATGTTTTTTTTAGCAGGCTGTGAATGCTATCACAATGGCCACTCTCCTGCAGCTTAATGCCAGTAATCTACAAGTCGCAGGTAACATTTCATAGCATCTGAATCTATTGTATTTGAGTTCTATTCTATTCTATTCTATTCTATTCTATTCTATTCTATTCTATTCTATTCTATTCTATTCATTTTTATAATGAGACAAACATGTATTACAATCAACATCCAGCATTTACATACAAAAGCAATTTTTCAGTGGAAACAGTTAATGTAGATGAAAAGAAACATGTTGTCATCCTAACAGTGGCGAGCAGGAATTTCATTGTAATTCCTGTCTTTTCCATCAACAATACTGGACAGGGGTGTGACCCTCTCTTATCTATGCTCTGCACTCTTGAGAATATCTGTACGCTTGGATAACATTCCTGGCGTACCCTTGAGTGAATTCCACCCATGCTGGAGAGGTTTGAAGGCATGTTTAAATGACCTTGTGAGAAGTGGTCACTACATGTTGATGATGTATTCACTATGGTATTCCTTTTTATCTTGAAAAAGGTCATGCATACATTTTCCATATGAATAGTGATGTTGTTTGAATTTTGCTTCTGAAATTCTTTTCCAGTGCAGATGTGAGATGTCCACAGTATAAGTGTTTTCAATGTGTGTTATAGTTGCTAAAAGTGTTAAACTGACTGCTTATTTAATCTCAAATGTTAACTAAAGACCTCCAGAAAAAATCTTTATATGTTGTGCTGGAATCATGTTGAGGAATTTTCCATGCTTTAAATATCCCTGAAAAAAAAAACCAAGGCCATCAAAGGTTTTGGGTTATTTCACATTCACAAAGTGTGCTCTACAGTGCAGTGTTTTTCCAACCAAACCATCCAACTGCCTGGGCAACCAATAATGGAATTTGGCACAGGGCGTCCAGACCTTTTGTGGGTTGCTCACCAATGTAGGCTGTTCATCTCATTCTCTTTCAGGAGAAGATAGATCGACCTTCACATCTCCATCTGGTTCCCCTTCTTCGAGGAATGAGTGCAGTATCGCACCTTTAACTCCCTCCCCATCTCCGGTAAGGTCATGATTGCGGTCCATACATTGATGTATCTTAAATACGATAAATACCCAGACTCTACTAAGACCTGCACAAAACCAGAAGCTTAGACAGTGATTGAGGAAGGGATGTGGTATTAAATGTGTGCAATTAAGCGTCTTTACTTAGAACATAGTGTGAGGGTTTAACACAGAACTATCATTAACTAATCTTTTAGTCAAAATACTCTCCGTTCTGTGGCACGCCACAAATATTTAGCTTGAGAGCAGACTTTCTCCTGCAGGGATAAAAACTCATGAGATATGAAAAGGTGAGACACTCGTGGCTTTTTAAAAAAAAAAGCTTTATTTAAGTTTTATTGATGACATTATTAATCTTAAACTTTGTTTTACTAAAGCTTACAAAAAGGTAGTTTTAGGCTGAAAGGTCTGCATCTCTGAACTTAACACTAAGGTCAGGGAAATGATCGAGAGATATGAGAAAAGAGAAAGTCAGTTACTCTCCGTACCAGGTTATTTTTTCTTCTTTTTAAAATCCACTCATCTGATTTTTTTGCATTATTTTACTTTTTCTCTCCAGAGCACTGAAGTGAGACCACGCGTGGCCCGTCCGTTCTCTGTGGTGGTAGCTATAGATTTTGGGACCACCTCCAGTGGCTATGCCTTCAGTTTCACAGAGGATCCTGAGACCATTAACATGATGAGGTATTTGTGATATCAGCCTAACAATAGATTCTAACTTAAAATTATAATGAGAAATTATGTCCTCAAGATGCTAAGATGTATCTCTTTAAAGGGATAGTTCACCCAAAACTAAAAATGCTGTCATCATTTGCTTACCTTCGAGTTGTATACATTTATTTGTTCTGATGAACACAGAGAAAGATGTTTGTAGGATGCTCAAGACCAAACAGTTCTTGGACCCCATTGACTTAAATAGTAGGAAAAAACTATTGTTGAACACTTAAGAGGATATATATAAGGTTGTAGGACAACAATCTTTTCTGGGTCACTTTTGACTGCCATTGTAATTTGTCCTACTATGGGAGTCAATGGGGTCCAAGAACTGTTTGGTAACAAACATTCATCCAAATATCTTTCTTTGTGTACAACAGAACAAGTAAATATATACAGATTTGGAATAACTCAAGTGTGAGTATATGATGACCGAATTTGTATTTTTGGGTTAACTATCCCTTTAATGGACATTTGTCTGACAAAAGATAACTTTGACTTTGGGACATCTACTTATTTCTTCCAACAGACGATGGGAGGGAGGGGACCCTGGAGTAGCCAATCAGAAAAGTCCAACATGTCTGCTACTGACCCCTGACCTCCGGTTCCACAGTTTTGGCTTTGCAGCTCGAGACAGCTACCACGACCTCGACCCCGAAGAAGCCAAGCACTGGCTCTACTTTGACAAATTCAAAATGAAGATCCACAGCACCAGTGTAAACACAAGACTTATATTGACATTTCTAGGATTTTGATACGACTAGATTATTAATAGGAGGTTATTATTACTTAGATTTTGGATCAGTTTATCTTAGGGGCAGTAAGATATCACAACACTGTCAGAAAAGCCAGATCTACTGTTTACTTGATATAAAGCATATGGGGAGGATTTTATTTATGTGAGCAGTTTTGCTGTCATTTTTCTTGGTTTGCTGCAGGATCTCACTATGGAGACAGAGCTGGAATCTGTTAGTGGAAGAAGAGTTCAAGCCATTGAGGTGTTCGCTCATGCTTTGAGATTCTTCAGAGAACATGCTTTAAAGGTTTAGACATATTACATATACACTCAAAATAATGGACAGATACACTGATACAGTCAAAGAAACTTGATCTTACTTAGCATTGTTGTCCGCATGGGCGTTCTTTCCATTTTTTATAAAGGACATGCTGACTATTCTAACAAGATTAAACATCCTTTTGAACATTAATCTCAGTATGATATACAGAAAAATACACCGTCTCTCCTTTTATACATACAATAACACATCCACTCCTTAGACTGGTTCTGGGCCAATCATTAGTCAGTCTTGGCCGGATCCAAACCCTTCCTCTCGCTTCCTCCAGCCCCTAAAGGCTTGTGAGAAAACACCAGCATGGAGATTTCTCCCACAGCTCCGGTTATGGATCCTGTGGGTCATTAATTCGGTGCAGATTCTTAAGATACATTTTAGTGCACATAATGTGCAGGATATAAAGGATATCAATAGCTAATACCCATACAAAAATGTTATCTGCGGAATGCAGTTTAGATAAGAGGAGGAAAAATAATAAAGTGTGTGTGTTTCAGGAGGTGAAGGACCAGTCATCTTTAGTACTGGAAGGTAATGAAGTACGATGGGTCATCACAGTTCCTGCGGTGTGGAGGCAACCGGCCAAGCAGTTCATGCGAGAAGCGGCATATCTGGTAACAGCATAACTGAGCAATTTTTTGTGGATACAGAATACACTCATACTGTAAAGGATAAAGGATAGTTCACCCCAAAATGAAAATTCTTTCACTATTTACTTACCTTTATGTCATCCCTCCAAATATGTATGACTATGAGAAAAGATGATATTTTGAAGTATGTTAGTAACCAAACAACATTGGCCCCAACTGCTTCCATTGTATGGACACAACCAGTGAGACACTTTTTTATACCTTCTTTTGTGTTACACAGAAGAAAGGGTCATTTACAGGTTTTAACGAACATGAGGGTGAAAAAAGAATGACAGAATTTAGTTTGGCTCACCTATCTCTTTAATAGATCTAAACACTCCACTGAAGCATGAATACAAAACATTGACACACTTTTGCCATTATATAAGTAGGGACCTCATAGAAACATCTAACCTTAACCCAAAAAGTGTGCAAAAAATGCACACACATGTGTTCTTGCAATGGTTATAATGTCCTGAAGCCTTCCAGTGCAATTCAGGAAATCTGCACATATGAAAAGGATTGTAAACGTCATTCATTGCACAATGAAAAAGGAACGTTGAAAGATTTTTGTGCATGTGTGTAAAAGGGATTGTGTGTCAAGAAAGATCTGAACCTGATATCCATTATATCTGCGAGTGTGTGTGTGTGTGTGTGTGTGTGTGTGTGTGCATGCGTGTCTACATGTTTAGTCAGTTTGAACTGAAATGTCCCTGTATTTTATTCCAAACCAATCAACTGACCTATCAACCGTCCAGATGTATGACCAGGTCACAACTGTATTTGTCCTAGTAGCTCTGCTCTCTCTCACTTGAAGTGAGGCAGGTTGAGGATAATTTCCTCCTTTCAATGTCACAGAGGTTAAACAATGCAGGAGAGCAGCACACAAACACAGGAAAACCACGCCTGTCCCAGCCAACCACGAGAGAGAGAGAGGGAGAGAGAGAGAGAGAGAGAGAGAGAGAGAGAGAGAGAGAGAGGGAGAGAGAGAGGGAGAGAGAGAGAGAGAGAGGGAGAGGGAGAGAGAGAGAGAGAGAGAGAGAGAGAGAGGGAGAGAGAGAGGGAGAAAGAGCGAGAGCGACCCCGCCACCCCACCTCCCTCCATAACTTTACCAGACCAAGTGGAGCAGTTATATATTACTTTCCAAGATGTCATGATATCTTTTGTTGGTAACCTAGCAACGGTACATTGTATACAGTGAATTGGTATATTTCCAGAAAAGAATGTGAGTGGTGTTTCTAGGTCTGGATGTCAATGCGCTTTAATTTAAAGGGTAGTTACCGGAAATTTTTTTTTTGTCATTTCTTTTTCTTTGTTGGAACACAAAAGAAGATATTTTGAGAAATAGTTTTTGTGTCCATACAATGAAAGTCAACGGGGCCTAATACAGTATTGTTTGGTCACCGACGTTCTTTAAAATATCTTCTTTTGTGTTCTGCAGCTTTGGAATGACACAAGCATGAATTTCATTTTTGCATGAGGTCTGCCTGTTTTATATCAATCATATGAAAATCACAAGTCTAATAACTTATAACACACCTTTCCAGACACAATTGAATGTGTTTTTGTATGTTTAATAATAAGGAATTTAAATAGTCATGGTTTATGACATTTTTGTCATTGCAGGCAGGTCTGGCCACTCCAGAGACTCCCGAAGAGCTTCTCATAGCCCTCGAACCAGAGGCTGCCTCCATCTACTGCAGGAAACTTCGTCTACACCAGGTCATTGACCTCAGTCTACGGCCAATGACTAATGGTCTCGATCTGGATGGGTCCCGCCCCTTTGATTCTAGTTTCAGACAAGGTTAAAAAAACTTATTTCGGTTCATGTTTTTGGCATCACATTTTCAAAAACAATAAATGAGAACCATTTTAAAATACTAAGGAATAAAGGTTTGCTCTTCGTTCCTTGAAAAGGGAACTCTGTTTTTGTTTTGTGTGGGTATGTGTGGCTTTATGTTGTTAGATGTGGGTCAGATTGCTCCATAAGATGCAGGAGTGGGTATAAAAGCATGTGGTTTAGGTTAAGTCACGACATTTTCTTGGTTTGGGATGTTTTCTTGGTTAGGGTGTCCCTTCAGGTCACAGAGCTAAGAAAACAACCTCTTTGAAGGATGGGCACTGTTTTGGCTTTTATTACTTGTCAAAGGGAAGAATAGGGCTCTCACGTTTCACATTTTATACAAATATAATGGGGGGGAATGTAGACACTCATTATTCATTCCTGTTTTTGTACCTAAACAAAATATACGTACACACTTCTACACACGGTTCGTATTATAATTGGAACAAGGTGCTGGTGTACCATGATCTCATACTCAGGATTGTTTACATTAGTTTCCCTAGATGATTCTTTTTTTCTTTTTATTTTCACACACCGTTCTATATGGTAGTCAGATGTATCTAAAAAATATTTGAAAATTTAACTAAATTCTTTAATGGCCAATTCGAGTCTCTCATTGTGCTCCTATAGAAGAAACAGTTATTCATCATTGCTCATCATCACATGGGACTGAGTCTTTTTACTATACCCTCTCTCTCTCTCTCTCTCTCTCTCTCTCTGTTTCACACTTTAATGGGTTCCAGACTGTCCCTAAAGCACTGTAATGTTTCTGCTCTTTCAGTGTTTGGTAGAAACTGTTTAGATCCACAACAGCAAGCTTAAATCCTTACGTGTTCTCACTGACTGTACCTGAGAGGAAATGTTAAAGACCATAAAAAAGTTCCTCAAGAAATATGATAGCTTTAGGAACCCCTCAAGAAAGCAAAGATCATTCTGAGATTAGCCAGCAGGTAATTATTCACTAAAAACACTCTCTATAAAACTACAGCAGTGAAACAAGCTTATTTTATGAGGCATAAACGCAAGGCTTAACGTAAAGCATGCTTACATCCAGATCAAGTTTTACAAACAAAGCCCTTAAGTTTATGAAACCAGGCTGCTCTGTGATTGATCCAGGTACTTACAATCTCTGTATGTTTCTCTCGCTCTCCTTGACTCTCACGTGAAGGGATTTTGATGAATGCTTCCCATGTGTGAGTGATTCAGAGATTTAAGGGAGTCATTTTATGTGTTTCAGCTCGCGAACAGCTCCGGAGGGCGAGGCATAGCAGAACGTTTCTGGTGGAGAGTGGTACTGGAGAATTGTGGTCTGAGATGCAGACAGGTAAGAGTCGGGAACACATACAGTAACATGCACATACAATTTTCTCAGTGAAGTGAAACCTTTCCCGCCGCCTCTCTCTCGGTTTTTCTTTGTGTGCATATGCATGTATGTAAGATTGTTTATTTGACAATAATTACCATGCACATGTGTACAAGGATCTTCATTATGAAGAAATCAAGCCAATGTTTATATTGGCTGCAAAGGCACGTGGTTACAGTGTGTGTGTGTGTGTGTAATGCTCTCTGCTGGACTGGCACAATGACAAGGTGCAGGGTCAAAATAATCAGATCTTTAGATCCAGATGTTTCCTGGAGAGAGAGTGAGACGTGAGGCAGAATAAAGGATTAAGAGCAAGAGAGAGTTTATAGGGACCTAACTCATTCAATACTCACAACACTGATCTCATTTGGTAGATCTCTTGCTGTTCTTAATGGTGCACACATGCAATAAACGTACAAGAGAGCATTTCCTGTGATATTGTGCAGGTATTGCTGCACTGTAAACAAACAAGAAATACTTTCCTCTCCTAGGTAGTTAAGTCGTTTGGCAAGAGCCAAGCTAAACCATTCTTATCTCAAATTGTATCGTAAACGTCTATGGGATGTTTGGTAAAAGACAATCTTCCTGAACGCAACAGGTCAGAGAGAGAAGAACAGGGGCGTTATTAAAACAAGTCATGTTGTTTCTAGTAAGAATTATTTTGTGATGACAAGCACAAGCATCTGCGAAGGTGAAGATTAAATAACCACGCGTGTTTGTTGTTAAAGGCGATCGGTACATTGTGGTAGACTGTGGCGGCGGAACAGTGGATCTCACCGTGCATCAGATCGAGCAGCCGCAGGGCACTTTGAAGGAGCTATACAAAGCCTCGGGTGAGTTGAGAATCAAATTCTATTTCATCACCCTTACCTGTATAACTGCCCGTCTTCAAAATGTTTTTTAGCAATAAGTGACATTGCAAAGGAAAGCATAATACTACATTTTTTTATTTTGGTATTTTAATCAACCAATCCGATTTTAGGAATAGGTTTGTGGGGGATTTAGTCTTGGGACTTAGGTTATAAGTAATTTACTCGGAACCTTTCCGGGCACATCACATACACCCCAATGAATGAATGTAGATATGAGGCGCAGAATGTGAGGTGGCCGTAAGAATAAGGTGCAATTTTATCTCAATGCCATGTCTGTCAGGGGGTCCTTATGGAGCAGTTGGTGTGGATCTTGCTTTTGAGGCCATGTTGTGCAAGATCTTTGGGACCGACTTCATTGAGAGTTTTAAAGCGAAACGTCCAGCAGCTTGGGTGGACCTCACCATTGCATTTGAAGCACGCAAGCGCACTGCAGCTCCTGGCCGGGCCAACTCCTTAAACATCTTGCTACCCTTCTCCTTTATTGACTTTTATAAACGACAGCGGGGGCAGAGTGTGGAGACCGCCCTGCGCAAAAGCAAGTATGGCTCACTCGCCGATTACTTCATTATGGCAAAGCTGAAAGACATCTTTTTGAAAAAGAACGTGTCTAACATTGTATCTTTCTGTCAGTATGAATTTTATAAAGTGGTCATCTCAAGGTATGCTGAGACTGTCAGCAGAGGCTATGAATGAACTCTTTCAGCCGACCATCAACAATATCATCAAACATATTGGTAAGATTGTTAACATTAATATAAAGCCAAGGATTGTAGATTAATATTCTGACATTTTATCGATTTCTCATCTTGACAGAGGACCTGATGCAGAAGGAAGAGGTTAAAGGCGTGCGCTTTCTCTTCTTGGTTGGCGGATTCGCAGAGTCGCCCATGCTTCAGCGAGCGGCCCAGAATGCACTGGGGCGAACATGTCGCATCATTATTCCACACGATGTGGGTCTAACCATCCTGAAAGGTGCCGTCTTGTTTGGTCTAGACCCCACAGTAGTCCGCGTACGCCGTTGTCCGTTAACTTACGGCGTTGGGGTTTTAAACCGTTTCGTGGTAGGCCGACACCCTCGTGATAAGCTACTCATCAAAGATGGCCGAGAATGGTGCACTGACATCCTAGACCGCTTCGTGAGCGTCGACCAATCTGTGGCTTTGGGTGAGGTGGTGAGGCGGAGCTACACTCCAGCAAGAGTTGGACAGAGGAAGATTATCATCAACATCTACTGCAGCGACACTGATGATGTAATCTACATTACTGACCCTGGGGTGAGGAAGTGTGGTGCCATAACTCTAGATCTGCTCGAGGGGGCAACAGCAGCTTGCGCTGGTGATAGTGAACGCAGAGAGATTCGTGCCACCATGCAGTTTGGAGATACGGAAATCAAAGTGACAGCTGTTGATGTGGCCACTGGGCGACTGGTGAGGGCATCAATTGACTTTCTATCCAATTGAACCTGTTGAGCTGTTTGTGGAGAACTGTGTAAAAGGACATTAAATATCACATTCGACTCATTAACTGGAAGGTTACTGGAATTTCCTATTATTTTTAAGGAAGGTGCCAACTTTCTCCGTGAGAACTGTCTTTGTATTAAATTGCTTTGGATAAGAGTAAAAATTACTAGTAGTGCATGTTATAGGTAAAATGCCTGAAGGGATATTGACAATGCATTTTATTTATATACAATGTCCATGTCTGTGCTTTCAATTGCTACAAACAAACATGTGTGTGTGTAATTGAACAGATACATCCAAACTTCTAAAAAGGCTCAAATAAGCGAGTCATAAAGCTCTTTTTAAGCGGAGCAGTTCTAACAAACTCAACCCACAAAACCTGCTTCATAACTATAAGGTCCTAATGTTACATCAAGAAGTCTCCACCTAAAAGGTTTCACAGATCAAAGGCGTATATAACCTTTTTCTTAAGAGTTAGAGATCGCGTTTCGTTTGTTTGTAGACACTGAGTGAAAATTTACTAGTTTCCAACTTTATACATGTTAAGGTATTTAAACAAATTTCTTTAATAAAGCCACCTAACTTTTATTTTTGTAAACATATTATATTACTGATTTATCTATAAAGGATGGGAAGGTTTTTATGCCACCTTGTGGTAAATTAAGAAGTGATCCCTTGGAATAGAACTTAAAGATGTTGGTGAACAGAAAAAACATTTGATTAACTTTCCTATTTTCTACATAGGTACATGACAAATATTTACATGGTGAAATGTTCTGTAAAATTGTCAAGTTGTTTTTAATTGTGGTTTTACCGGATACACGTCAGTTTTATCCGTTTTAGTTTGTTCGTTGATTTTTTCCCACATTTACATTCACCAGTTAACTCTACCTCCTAAAACTTAACTTATTTTGGGTCTAAATTGTCTGTCTGTTGTCAATCTTTTATATCCATTTTCACATATTCTTTACATTTGACCCAACTTTTCATTTTGAAGTAATGCAAGTCGACTTTTCACCGATCCAGGAGGCCGGAAAACCAAAGAATGTGATGTAAAAATTGCAAGTCATTCCATTATTTTTTTAGCATTAGGGAAAGGGTAAATTACTTCGTAATCAGATAACCTCAAAGCTTTCTCAAAATATTGTATAACGGCACTGTTTGTATACCAATCCATGTAGCTGAAAAATAAAGTTATTTTCCTTTAACCATTTTTTTACCCTAAGCAAGGTATGCAGTCATAAATATTAACTTGCAAAGTTAGAAAAAAGTGAACACAAGATTGAGAAGCAAAAGTATTGGTTTTAATGGTCCAATAAATAGTTCCACCAAATAATCAACACAGGAACATATCAGAGCAGACTGCCTGCGTATCAGTGCTTATACAGATCTACAAACCCATCATACTTTATGCATGTAAGGTTTGTGTGTGTTCTCGGACTATCACAAAACAACATTGATCTCCAACTTTCCAACGGATGATCCCTTTTATTCTGCTTTAGCCATTTTAAATCACACAGAAATGTTTGAATAACAACAGGTCAATGAAACAAATCAAGGCTTTTACGAGCCAGCAGTTATTTAGATCTTAAAGTTCAGAGGCTCTGCCCAAGACACTGTTGGAGATGGGTGTGGCTTAGTGGGCATGTGGGGGTCTACCACGCCCTCTGCCTCTTCCAGCAGGTGCATCGCCAGAAGAGCGAGGGTTCTTGATGGTCTCATCCACTGAGAGAATGAGACATGCCGCCTCAGACGCAGCGGTCAGGGCATTGATACGAACAATAGAGGGCTCCCATACACATGCATGGAAGTTATCTGCGATGTCTTCATTGTTCACATCCACTCCATACCACATACCACCCTGAGAGATGAATATGAAGAAATTTATGCATTCGTAATACAGTGTATAATTTTATCTTGATTTGATCTATTAAACAAATATGAAAATGCAAGTCTTGAAAACACACCCCCTTCCAGGACAGGTATAATTTATATATTTATACGTTTTTTTGACTTCCCAAAAACCGGCCAGGTTGTGTGTACATGTACCTGTGCATGCTTGGCCCTCAGCTTGTTTAAGATATTGGTAGCATCAAAGCCGGCGTTGTCACACAGCTGTCTGGGAATAATTTCAAGAGCTTTGGCGTAGGCGCCGATCAGCAGCTGCTGCTTCCCTGGAATTGTTCTGGAATAATCCCTCAGATATTTTGACAGCTCCATCTCTATAGCGCCACCTCCAGCCACAATTGAGTCATTCTGTGGAATTGGGAGAAAAAAAGGCAACAATGTGACATTAGTTTAACACTTAACCTAAACACAAAAAAGCGTTACGCAAATAGTGAAAAGTTCATCCACCTTAATAGCTCTGCGTACAATCATGATGCCGTCATGCAGCGAGCGCTCCGTCTCCTCCATGAACTGCTCGGCTCCGCCTCTGAGGAGGATGGTGCAAGTCTTTGCCTTCGGACAGCCTTTGAAGAAGTTGTATCTAGAAGACACAAACACATTCAGAGTTTAAAGGAAGATTTCTGGGTTTGATTGCTCTATTGCCTAGAAAGGTAAAAGAAAACAATACCTCTCTCCTCCAACCTGCACTTCTTCAAACAGCTCGCACTGTCCCAGTACATCATCAGTCATGGCATTAACACTGGTCTGAATAGAGCCTCCGCATGCCTAGACGACACATTACAGATGCTTAGCACATATACTCCACGAAGTCAACATCATATAACTATCGAACGTGTGTGAGGGGAAATACATCATCCAATAATGTAACATGACTTAATTGCTATCACATTTAGAAAGACATGGCAAAGACAAGACAAACGGTTGGTCTAAAAAAGAAACATACCATCATAGTTCTCTTGAGGTCTTCCTCCACAACACGGCCTGCGCAGAAAAGATCTCTGTCTGCAAAATATTGTGTGGCCACGTCTCCAATGGGCAGCTTGGACAGCACAACTTTAGCCCCAGATTTGTGGATCTTCTCCAGCTTATCATACAAGATGTTCCATTCAGCATCTACAATGGCCTGATAGTCCTAAAAACAGCCACACAAACAAGACCCTGATTTATGCAACACGTTAAGGTTTACAGCTAAAGGAATCTCAAGCATTTAGTGCAGTTTCAATTGCAACAAGCCATCCTGATCTCTAACTTGCATTATTGAAGATTAGAAACAGTGGTACGGACCTCCACGTTGTTGACACGGACTTCTGCGTTGTCCTTCTCAGCCTTTAACTCCAGCTCAACGTTGAGCAGGGCAATCTTTGGGTTCACATAGCTCTTGGGCTGCATCTCAAATCCGGCATAAGAGAAGGTCTTTTTGAATGCCACTCCAGCCACAAGTTGAGAGTCCTGAGAAGTCAAAAATGGAAAGAATTCAGTGTTGGAAAGCAAATCTGATTTGTGTGCAGTGTGAACAAATCCAAGCTACAAATGCCTAAACCCGCTTCTCACCTCAAGAGCTCCACCCTGCACTTTCTTCACTCCAATCATCTTCAGAGGCAGCAGTTCATCCAGCATCATAACTGCATCCACCACCATCTTGGAGAAGAATTCCTTCTGGCCGGCAATCAGCTTTGAGTTCAGAGCTGTAGCAGCACACTTCTCCAACAACCTTCTCTGCTCACTGGGGTGACAACGGTGGACGTATGATTACATCTGTGATTTTAAAAGATATTAATACGAGCTTATGTAATAGTATACAAGGTGTGGACTTACTAAGCGTCATCCTTTTTGATTGCAACAGCAATTTCTTTGATCTTTTCGACAGCGAGCAGGGTAGCGATGCGGAACGCTCTGATGATGGTCTGGGGGTGAAGCCCCTCCTCCACGTATGGTTTCAACTGCTTCAAAAACTCAGCGGCAAGCAAAGTCACAGAGGTGGTTCCATCGCCAACCTAAAAACACACACACAATGAAGTTCAAGAATTGCTCTCTCGATTTGTTTTAGACAACTTAATGTAAAGTATAATATAAACAGACTAGTTCCCCCAAGGATAGAAATCACCAAATAGCTAAATAAATAATATAAGTATTTGTATCTTGTGTGTTTACTGTTTGCTATAGGTCTCCATTTGAGAGATTTTATGAACCATAATGTTTTTATCCACATGTAGCACTAACATTTTTGACCAGCATATAAACATTTGTGACCCCGTGAAATCCCAGGCTAAAGTCTCTTAATCTAATGAATTATTAGATAACAAGCATCAAAGATGAATTTCTTTAAAAGAAAATATGAAGACGGGACATCTTGGAACTTTAATTGAATACCCCTGTACTATAACCATGTTTGGCTGAAGATGGCGCGGGATGAGTTCATTATTTACATTTAGCGGAGGCTTTTATGTAAAGCTACTTCAACAGAGTTCAGGTAGCAATAATACAATAGGTGCTAATACCAAGATACAAGTTTCAACAAAAGCTAGAACGCCACCTGTTGAGAGAAAGAGAGGGTTTTTTTCTCTCATTTGTGTGTCAAGTATTCACAGAAGACATATGGGTATATAATAGTGACGGGTCAACGATCCCTTTAAAGATGTTAAAAGATGTTACCTCTGCATCTTGAGACCGGGCAATGTCCACCAAAGTCTTGGCCGCAGGGTGTACAACATCCAAAAGCTTCAAAATAGTGGCTCCGTCATTGGAAATAGTGGCTTTGCCTGGAGGATCACATCACCAAATTTGAATCTCAGCAAGAAAAACTTCATTAGCTTGACTATTTTGACACCAAGCAAAGAACAACTTCCGCTTTACTGTGTGCAATGCAAGCTTACCTCTGTTATCCACCACAAGTTTGTCCATGCCACGGGGGCCGAGGGTGGTCCGCACAGCCTCTGCCACAACCTGGCAGGCATTGATGTTACTGACAAGCTGCGGGACCCCTTGTGAGGTGTCTGTGCCCTCCTTCAGGAGGATGACTGGTGTGGGCTGAGCGGAGATGTTCGGAAATTAGTGCTTCATAATAATTCATTATTTCAATAGAGAGAAATCAATACTGACAGTAGCTTTCTGGTGCTGTGTTTATGCAGACAACACGGCATTCATTTGAACAAAGACCTCACTAATGTTAATCGCATTAACGCCTGTTCTATTTAAGTTTGCTGTTGACAAACATCACTATCAGTGTTGGGAAGTAAAAACACTTTAACCACACTGAAAAGTGAATATTGTTTATCCTAGAGACGAACAACAATAAAGGGTGTTAACCGGTCCTTAAAGATGCTAACTCCGGCCTTAGCATCATTTACCGACTACCCCGATTGAACGAAGCAAGAGAGCCAAACATGCACACATGACGAAAAAGATCATTTTGATATGTTACTGCAGATCTCAAACGCACCAAGTGAGTCAGTAAAATGAATTATTAGCCTCCGTGCTAACTAGCATTATTCTACATTTTTAGGAGCCGCATTTTATTTACAAGGGAAATAATCTCACAGGCGTGTCGACTGTGTTTTATGCATTTTG
Source organism: Barbatula barbatula (assembly GCF_947034865.1). Classification (NCBI taxonomy): domain Eukaryota; kingdom Metazoa; phylum Chordata; class Actinopteri; order Cypriniformes; family Nemacheilidae; genus Barbatula; species Barbatula barbatula. The sequence goes on from NC_136766.1 coordinate 8,423,890, forward strand.
AATGTTTATTTCACAGCATTTGTAAGACTGTTATAAAGTCAGATGGCAATGGATTTGTGATAAAACAGACACGAGAAAACACTCACCATCATGTTTGCAGGCTTGAGGAGGACCGTGCCGGGTGACGTACCCACAATGCATCTGGAACTCTCTAGAACACAAGGCGCGTCTGCTGCATAACTAATGATGGCCAGCAGAGGGCGCTCTTAGTATAGTTTTGAAGGCTATTGTTTTTTAGTCAAATGTTAGTTTGAAACTTAAATCAAATGTTATAGAATTTATGTAAAACATACTAATTAATGGATGTATAAAATATAAACCAACACTATAACAGAGTTTCTAACTAAACTAACGCTATAAGTATGTGGGATGCAGTGATTCCTATAAGTATGGGGGATGCGGTGTAAAATATACATTTTGATGCATTAAGTGCAATTCTAATCGAGTTAAAATTATGACATTTTTGATGACACCTTTTTGGCAGTATTTTTCAGATGGCAGTTTTTTTTATATGTACCTTGATTCATTCATTTTCACAATTAACCGTTTATTTGGGTGCACATATGTTATTTAGATAAATGAAAATGACTTGCAGTACACTTTAAACACCACCTCTTTTCTCTTATTCATTACTATATATCTCATCAAGACCAGATGATTCCTCCCAGCTATCCAAATTGACAGTGCATTGAAGATATAAAACATTGGATGACCTGTAATTTCCTTCTTTTAAATTCTAATAAAACAGAAATATTACTTATCGGACCAAAGACACGCAAATCGAATATTTCTGATTATAAACTGCAAGTTGGAAAAAAAAAATGGAAAAAATGCCAGACTTCTTATTTACAGTTGACCTTTTTATTGTCTGTAACATGCTTGGAAGTTTGCACAATAAACATGTTTAAAACAAAAAATAAACTGCAAGTTGAAGGATGTACTGTTACTCCAACAAATACAGTAAAAGATCTAGACGTTATATTAGACAGCAACCTGTCATTTCGAAATCACATCTCAAATGTCACAAAAACAGCCTTTTTCCACCTAAGAAATGTTGCCAAATTACGAAATATTCTGTGTGTTGCTGACGCGGAGAAGCTTATTCATGCATTTATGACCTCAAGACTTGACTACTGTAATGCGCTACTTAGTGGTTGTCCTGCATCATCAATAAACAAACTACAGTTAGTTCAGAAGGCAGCTGCCAGAGTTCTAACCACGTCCAGAAAATACGATCACATAACCCCAATTTTATCAACCCTTCACTGGCTAGAAATTAAGTATCGTATTGACTTTAAAGTTCTTTTAATCACTTATAAAGCCTTAAAGGGTTTAGCCCCTACCTACCTACCAGAGCTTCTATCACACTACAACCCATCACGCTCTCTAAGATCTCAAAACTCAGGACTTTTGATAACACCTAGAATAACTAAATCCACCAAAGGGGGTCGAGCTTTCTCATACGTAGCACCTAAACTCTGGAATAGCCTTCCTGATATTATTCGAGGATCAGACACACTCGCCCAATTTAAATCTAGATTAAAGACGCATCTTTTCAGCCAATCATTCACTTAATGCAAAATATGCAAAATAAACCACCGGGAGACTGCTGACATTAGATGTTATATAAACACCTAGTAAATAATAAGATAAACTATTCATGTACTGTGTTTTACCTTTTTTGTATTTTTCGTTTTTCCCCCTGTAACGCTGCTTTGGAACAATGCAAATTGTGAAAAGCGCTATATAAATAAAATTGAATTGAATTGAATGTTTCATATTCTTTTGGACTTTATCTTTTCATATGGTCATACGAGAAGTGGTTATATAATTTTCAGAGACTTAACATCATGTTCTGAGGCTTGGACAGGGGGGTTATTCCTTAGATCAAAACAAACAAGCAACACGTCTGTGTAAACAGTCATGACTTCACGGATAAAAATATAATATCAATTCAAATACATACAATGAAAATGTGTACACCGTCTGTTACCAGGTCTGTTTCTGTCTCCTTGCCATGCTTTACCAAATCCACACAGTCATCCTGTTCAACACAACCTGGTTTGTGCACTGTATAAAGCTCTGTATATTTAAGATGTCTATATCAGTAAGAGTACGCTTATTTATTTTTTTAAACCAGTGTAACTACAGGCTTATGCTATTGTGGTTTGCAAGTGGTTCTGGATAGCGAGGGTGGCATATGCCTCCCTCTGTGATGTGCCTGCAGTCTGTGGTTGAACTCAAGGCTCTCAGGGTTCCCTGCTTTTAGACACATGTAATTATCAGACGGTTATATATACATATGCACCCGGCCTCGCCCTTATGGAGGGTACCTTTTAACTGTGATATTTCCAGCATCTGTGGCAGTCAACCCACCCATTTGTGAGACTGTGTTGCAGCTGAAAGCCATGTTCTGCATAAAAGTGCTATACTGTATTTATACGGAAACATTTTGCATACTCTATGTATGTTTTAATCTTCGATTTGTACATTTTTTACTTGCTCGTCCAGCGTTCAACCAGGCATAGAGAGAGCTTACAACCTGGCGTGTTCCAGAGCAAAGTCTTGTCGGAAATGTTCAAGTGAAAAACTCTGAATATGATTCAAACAGTCAGTTGTTCGGGGCATGGAGCCCAAACCCTTTGAGCTATTCTGAGCCCGGCCTGACAATCTTTACAGTTTGAACTAGTTCTCAAAAGAGATCTACCACAGATTCTCATTCGGCTCTCCTCCCTGTCTATTCCTCTGTTATTTTCTAGCCTCTCTTTCCAATCATTCCTCCTTTACTGTAGACTTTAATGTGGCCATGACACTCTGTACGCATCCTCTATGTGACAGAGCTCAGGCTGTAATCACAAACACCAGTAATGAACGTTGCCGGCTTTTGCCATCTGTAATCTCTTCCCTGTATCCAGTCTATTATTCGGACCACCAAGCTCTGCTTCATGGGGAACAACATGATTTAGACTATGACAAAAATTAGGATGGGTGGAACAATAATATTAAAATAATTCTCTGAACCGGCATGTAAAGATAAAAAAGGCCATGGGATGTAATGGGAATATTCAATATTTTATTTGCAATAAGTGTTTTTCTAATCCTTACATAAGTGTTTCTACATTCCAATTAACCATGATTTAATTCCCATGCATTATTATAAACATTCTAAACAGGAAAATCTATATGACCACCAGAAGAGTTGCATGTATAGCACAAGTTCATCTATAGATTTACATAACACTTTTCAACTAAAAAGCCAATTCATTGCTAATCAATGCCATCTCACCTTCAGGTGAGGCTGGTGTTGGTCCTAGTTTTGGGACCCGTCTTTATTCTTTCTACAATCGAGTTTAAATGTGAGTGTTCAAATCAATTTTTTATTATCATTTGGACTACATTATAAAAGAATGACAGGATGTTTCTGTGTTCATTCAAACACCATCCTAAGCCAAACACACAGGAAGCAACTCGGGCAAATATCCATCTGCAATAGTCGCTGATCAACAGATCCAAGTTTCACGACGTGTGAAATAACAGCTGGAACAGAGATCAGCTAGGAATATTTTTAAACTGCACTTCAATGTTATTCAACGAGTTATTCAAGACTCTATTAGATTGCATCATGGGTATAAGTCATACATTCACATGAAAGGAAAAAACAATACGTCGGAATACACTGGGAACAACACAAACATTCATGCTTGCAAGAAAATGATTCACACTTTAATAGCTACAAGGCTTTGACTACCTGCTTGACAATTATGTGAATCAATGCATTAACTGCATGTGTGGGACCCGCCCCCTCCCTCTTTCTCGCCACACAGCAGCGCCGATGCTGATGCGAGTGGCTCTCCATCCTGACTCTCGCATCCTGAGCGACGACACCTGCTGTCATCCGCTCCTCTTCTTCTCTTCATTGAACTTTGAACCGCGCATTCATACACTATTGCATGGCATGACGTCAGTGGAGACAAGACAACATCACTCTCGTTGACAAGTCTCGTTTACCACTCACGAGACGGTATTGGCAACAATTCTACGAGGACGTGAACGCGGACGGTAGATCAGCTTGATCAGAGGGCACAGAGTTAAATTTTTCCTGACATTCCTGCCAGCTCAAGTCAGTGCAAAACGGGGTTTGACGGGATAGAGAACATTGAGAACGAAGTGGTGGATGAAGACCACGTAGAAATATTTGTCTATACACCAGCACTGGGAGAAACCTCTATTTCAAGACTTGGAGAAGACATTCAACAAGAAAACGAGTGTCATCTAAGCCCTACTTTGAAGGTCAGTTGTCAACTTAAGTCTATCAAGTAATGTTTTACATGGATCAATGGTCGTTATACATCGTTACGGGGGGCAATATGAAATTTAACTCGATTTTTGAGCACATTAGCGGTGAATTAACGACGAGCTGTCATTTATGCTGGTCATTTGCGCGCGCGCAAGACACGGCGTTGTTGTAGTTTGTAGTTCGTGTAAAACGTGCTTGCATAGACTACATGACAGACAGTGTTTGTTGAAATGTGTGACACATGTACATGACAATCTTGAGAAGAAAATAAATCTGAATGCAACTAATGAACGCATTCATCCAGCGTGCCACAGAACTTGTCCAAGGCGCGTTAGCAGCAAGTGAACGTCTTCAACCTGCGTGAGGTATGATGGTGATTAAGTTGTTTATTTGCGGTGCAGTGTTGTCACACACGCTCACCTCGTACAGAGAGCTTGTGGTTTAAAACGTGCGAATTCACTTCCACTGCTCGTTCCCGCAAGATCCGAGATATGACCGATTAACGCCATCGACAAACAACAAAACTCAAGGTGATAAACAGCACCGACCCCTTCGAGCGACCACCTGTTTCTAGCCCACACAGTGAAGGTAAGAGCTTTAGTTTATTGTAGTGTAAAACAACACTAGACGAAATGCATACGTCTCTTAGATGTCTCTACAGTTGAATATTGCTCAACAGTTCGGGCGACCTCTATGAAACGCCGTATAAACGTGCCGATAACGTGACGCATTATAATTATATAAAGGCATTTCGATTTCAAATAGGCTACTCCATGTGCTCGTTCAGCCTTGTATGTTGTAGACTCTCTTCTCTACGTAGATTATGCGCACACATTTGAACCCGTGTTACGCAGTTATGCTGGTCACGATGTAGTAGTTAGATTAACACAACCTGCGTGCAGAGCAAATCCATTTTAGATGACAGATCATAGAGGAATGGAAAAAACATGCTGGGTTTGTTTCATGTGTCATTTTTGCAAAAACCGGATTCTATGATGTGGCCCTTACTGTTAATGTATTAAGACTGAAAATAGAACATAATTGCTGTATCATTATTACAACAGTCTCACTTAAAAAAAAGTGTCATTAGTCATAGACAATCATCCAGTTATGCTAGATAAAATTACCAGTACTATACTGTCAACAATTTACAAGTAAGGTGTCTGCTTATTCACATGCTGTTTTAGTGAGCAATTATACTGCCAAATGCCTTTCTAACTACATTAGCTTTTAGTGTGAGTTCTAATGTCAAAACATTGACTGTCAAAACTAAAGCTCAGTTTATACTCGTGCGTAGGACCTACGCCGTGGCCTACGCAGAGCCACTTACCATATGCCGTAGCCTGACACGTCAAGCCCGATTGTTGCAGCTTCAGATGTTAAACACAGACGAACAAATAATTTACTTGGATAATTCATTCGGAAATGCGTTTGAGTAAACATGATGCTATCGCAGAATTTTTTTACTTGAGGGAGGGGTTCAAACAGACCAATCACAGCGCTTGCTGTTGGTGCGTTGATTCATTTTTGGAGAGGTGCGCGTCAGGTTACGGCGAGAATCATTCAGCCTGTAGAATTGGAATTTGTCTTTTCTCTGTCAAATCAATTTTAGTTTAGAATGAGAATCCCGTGGGGTTGACAAAGGGTGCAGGATATGGGTTAGCACCAGCTAAAATTTCAAGCCACAAGTCAAGTCAGCTTTATTTATATAGCGCTTTTTACAATTTTCATTGTTACGAAGCAGCTGTACAAGAAAACATTGACTATAAGGAAAACAGGTTAAAACGCAGGTCAAATATCAGACAGACTATAAAATCATATATGCAGTGTTAATGAAATAAAACTATAAAATTGTAGCTGCCCTCCCGTCCAGGCAAACAGTGCAAAACAGTATGCAAACGGTGGCGAGGAACCATCCTTTGGAGGAGAAAAATAAACCTCAGAGGGAAACCAGGCCTAACCAGGGGATTCCAGTTCCCCTCTGGCAAAAGCTCGACAGTGCTTGCACAACAAGACAAAATATACAAAAAATTGATTTAAGATTATCATTAATAATCTAATAGCGGCTGAAATTTTGTGTAGAGTCGCCACGTCCTTTGTCCAGCTCTATCAGTATTTGTCAGGACTGGGCATGGACTGAGTCCTGCCTGCTCTGGTAATCTCGGAACAATGAGACAACACTGGATGAGAGTAGAGTACTGTTCTGCACTCTTTGATGCAACAAACGCATCAGTTGATATTAAAAGTGTTCTTGGATCCGGTTGATCTAACTAGTGCAGCCTAAACCTTCTGAATATTTATATTATGATAGTATAGTGTATGCAAGATTAAAAAGATGCGTCTTAAGTCTAGATTTAAACTGACAAAGTGTGTCCAAAGTTAGGCTCTAGATAGGAAAAGGATCTGCCGCCTGCACTTGATTTTGAAATAAACCATGTCCCCCCACTACATTAGACATTCCACTTTTCATTGACCAGCAATAGCAAATAAATTTTACATATGAACATCGGCTAAAGTTTATCAATACAGTTTTTTATTTATTTGAGTGTGGGCAGGATTTATCTGGGCCTTGTCATGTTTTTTATTAATATGAAGAGTAGTGTGCCAGGAAACATGTCTTATTTGACCTCCGGGATTAGAGGTAGGAGTGAGCGAGGTCATTAAAATAGATGGGTTTAGGAAATTGAGATTTCTAAGAGGAGCTAACCTTATGAACTCACTTGTCCAAACTAACACTGTCTTTCCCTATCACCTATTTCTGCAAGGGGAGTCGGGAGGTTAGATGTGGTACCATACACTGGGGCTGTTTGAATTTTATGTTTATAATAGAAAGAGCTTATTAAATGCTTTTGTGAGGTGGTAATATTGCATTAAAATGCATTTTAAATTCGAATGTGTTCTGTTCTGTATGTGGCATATCAACAAATCTAACAAGACTAAACTACATTTAACAAACAAACTCTAATTGGATATATATAGACTCTTTTGGAGATATTTACAGTATTAGAGAATATACTAATTCTGTGTTAAGATTGGGCTTGTTTGCTGCGGTCCGAACATGAATGTGCACGGTGCATGACAGAAAGCAGAACATGGATCAATATATTGTGTTTTTATTAACACAACCACCAGTATTGGCTGGAATACACTACACAACTTTTTAAATTTGAACAGATTTACTTTTAACTAGACATTCACTTGCAGACTTTTTGAAAGTTTCAGATAGAAACACACTAACTGATCAAATCTGCAGACTGGCACAGACTTTCTGCAACAAGTCCAGACTGAAAACGTGGGGAAAATAAATCTGAGCAAAAGTCTTGTAAGTGTATTTTAGCTTAAATTTAATTTGGGTTATTTGCGCATTGCATGCAAATGGCTTTCTGCTGCTTGCAAACAGACTATTTTGAGGAAACAGAGGATTGTCATTGACATGGCGCTCTGATTCCACTCGCAACGCAGAAATACGATGCAGGCTCACTCTTGCTCAAAGCCAAGGAAAATCATCAAGACTATCATCTCTTATATGTGTTTTATTGAAGGAACTACATCCTCATCGGGTTAAACGCTTCCGAAGGTGTCTTTACTTCCTCATCAAGTATGCACTCGGGACCGTGTTGCTTTCATATTCATGCGAACCGCGCCACAGTTCGAGAGCAACCGAACTCCGACCACCTCCTTCAGGCACACGGGTGCGCTTGACATCTTTCACATTAGCAATTTTTTTCATGTGATCCGTGCCCCGTTCCAAACTTAACTTCAAGTGCCACCTAGCCCAGCAACAAGTCTAGATCAATAGTTTCAAAATAGTTTTATATAAGTACTAAAATATAATTTATTGGAGTGTACAATGTATTCCATACAGGTATGTGACCCTAAACCATAAAACCAGTCATAAGGGTAACATTTTCTATTTTTGTTGTGAGATGTATATCGTACGCGATATTATCGTGAATGTCACTCACTTTTAAAAACAAATCAAAAATCCGCATTCACTGTCCACGAATTCACTGCGAGCTGTGTAGTCACATACTGTGCCTTCTGCGCGTGATCAATCAGAGGGTGACATATCATGGAATCCATGCAGTCTTTATGACAGAAGTTAAAGATGAGCAAGATAACAGGGAGAGAAAATATTCAAACACCAACAACCTGGCAACCCACGCTAGATTTAATTGCCAGATGTGGGTCGACATCATTATCAGGGAGGTGGTTTGGTTTTGAAAGGGCAGACGTTATTCAAAAAATACCAACCTGCAAACTTTGCCGAAAGTCTGTAAACGTCAAAAGCAGCTTGACAACAAATCTTAGTCACCATCTTCGAGCCAAGAGTACGACGAATATGAAAATCAGCGGGAATCAACTAATAACGACCAGTCTGCAGCAGATAGGGTAAAAGCAAAAAAACACACGCAGCAAACATTGGGGGAATCATTTTTTGCAAATTGTTGAAAACCGTTACATTTTCTCTCGTATCTTTGTGCATTTGTACAGTGCTACTGTTCGCACTGTATTTTATTTGAGTTTTTTGACAAATTTTACAGAACTTGAAGAGAGTCATTTGTTTATAATTCAAACATTGAAAATATTTTGACATTACAATTTTAATCGAGCATTGTTTTGTAATTTCTTTTTGTTATTTAAAATAATAAACCTCAAGACCTCTCTTCAATTTATTGTTTTCGTTATTATTATTAATCAATCCATTTTCAGTACAGTATGACACTTGGAAAAATTGACACTTGGATGAAATTAAAATATCGTTTGGTTATCGCGTTATCGGCAAAATCCCAGAACACATAGAAATAATTTGCCAATATCGCCCGTACTTTGACTTGGTACAACTTAATATTGATCACTCACTAATGTTGATAAGATAGATTGATACGTTTATCTGGGCATCACCTGATCCTTCAAACAGCAAATCAGGTTGTAGCTAAAAATGTGTTTTTAAGCAATAGGAATAGCAATAGCATGCATTTTTTATATTGCCGCAATTTTTGTAAGAAAATGGTCTGTGTGTGACTAACCTGGAACATTATTGCATGAGAAATAAAGAAAAACAAAGAAGAAAACACATAGACTCTATGAAAGCAGTAATTGCATCTGCTGATTGTAATGGTCACAGATTAAGCATCACAAATCGCTAACCAACACTTTTGATCAAGCTTTCATTTTAAAACCAAGATCTCCCATCTGTCAGTCTCATAACCACATATACCGACTACTCTTATAGTTAAAATAATTGCACTACGTTGGATAGCTCACATACTGTACATGTCAATGTACGTTTTTACATGGGAAATATGTTAGTTGAGTGTTGCATACTGTCTATCTGCAAAATGTTCACAAAATATTCCCGGACGGATATCGTTTAGTAGTGGGTTGCCGACACTGTAAAAATGAATAAACTTTTAAATCATCTTGATTTATTAATATTTAGTAGTTAGGTGAGTGAGAGGTTCTGGAAGATTACCTAGGAATGTCAGCACGGCCTATTTCATATTTATGAGGTAAACCATCACTGTGCAGCAACGTCACACACAGTCCACAGCAGCCACGTCTTCTATTATTTAATTAGAATATAAATAAGATTTTTATCAGATGTTTATCTTGGCATAAGTCTGAAATATGTTGAAGTACTACATTCTAAAAATTGTTGTGTTAAAACAACACATTTTGGACACAACATATTTGTGCTATTTCTTGGGACAACATATTTAGTTACTTTTAACACAACTTGTGTTGTCCCCTTCTTTTATTCCACACAAAATCAACACAAAATGTGGTAAAACAACACATCATGTGTTAAATAGTATAACAAAAACAAAATGTTAATATCAAAGGTCCAGTGTATGGAATAGTGGCATCTAGCTTTTTAAGCACTACGGTGACTGACACGGGACTAAGATGTCGTCACGTTTTAATTTTTTTGCTGAAGGAGTTAACGTATTTACGAAACGTGGTTTGTAGAGCAGTTTGCCCGTTTAGGGCTACTGTAGAAACATAATGGCGAATTCAATGTAAAGGGAGCCAGAAAAATAATGGCTCATTCTAAGCCACACATAACATAACGTTACGTATGGTCTTTATACACCTCTAAAGACAGTTTGGTATATTATATTGCATTTCTGTCAATAGATCCTCCAAACAATTACACATTGAATCTTTAAACACATCCTAAGAGTGTAGCTGGCAACAAAAAGGATTAATAAGCACATTCTGATTACAACATGTTTTCACATACGCAAACACGTGCTGAAATACATAATATATTTGAATCATGAGACGGTAAATGAAAAAGCTATTAACAAAATCTAAAAATAGTCATAAGCTCATTCAGAAACCAGCGGGGAAGGAAAGAGAAGAAGTCTCAGTTTGAACACACTGTCATTACAGATTAACTTTTAAAGCTTTTCAAAGTTTATCTCTCCTCCAAAAAAACCTCAGAGCTCTGTAAAATAATATAGCTGGAATTGTCTTCACTGTTGGATGGATCCTAAGGTTCCTGCAGCACTGAGGCACAGCAACCCCTCGCCATGCTGAGCATCGTCAGCCACACAGCCAGTGTGACATTAGCAAACAGTAGGAGGACAAACGTCACTCATACATACACACACATATTCACACACGGATTGGAAAGTGGAACCAAACCACGAGCGATTTGAATCCTTGCGTTTTCACATGGTTGACTGCACAGATTGTGTAAAAAAAAAGATAATGTCCTCAAGTGTACAAAGGCTACGAGACCCTTCAGATGACCTGCAATGCCTTCAATAGACACCTCCACAACTCCCTTTATAAAGATTGCATATTGCTTATTTTTCTATGTAGCGACCCTGTCAGCACAATTTTATTTTCCGTCTGAGTGACAGAATTTTTTTATTCATCTTTCATCACCTGGATTCAATCTAAAGGTCTTGTTTTATTATGTTGAATAAAATCTTGCAGGTGTGACAGATAGCATATGGCGGCATGAAAGTGTTTACATGAAGCAACATGAAGCAGAAAACACATCTAGATAAGCTCTACTGCTGACAAATGTTCTTAAAAAATGTCCTACTATATAATTATACTTGCACGGTCTCAGTGTTGCCGCTGTTTAAGAGTTGTCAGAGAGATGAATGTCTTCGATTCAAAACCCGTTCCTCTCAAGAGTGTGCGAGAGTGGCATCTTACATCAAGTGCCTGTGAGAGAAAGCCAAAAAAGGCATTTTAGCCTTGGTGTTTTACTGATCCCATTTTCTCACCGTCTAACATTGCCTTACAATCGATTTCTTTCTGACGGCTCTGTCTTACTCTTCTGCTTTTTTCATTTGATGTTTTTTATCAGGCTTCATAAGCTGACACGTAAGAGACCTTCTGCCCTCATCGTATAATCAGAGATCATCCTTTACTCCATTCACCCCTCCACCATCCTGTTGTATAATAACCTCCCACATGAGACGGACACAACAGATCTAAAGAGCCAAACCATCTTATTATCATATGCAAAAACTCAGTATAAAGATGCACTCAGTATTTTTTTGTTGCACAGCATACGGTAGACAATCTGGACGAGTGGCAGAATTTGCTGCATCTCATAAAAGCAATACAATCATTTTCAGTTATCAACACTTTTGTAGAAATGCTATGTAAAATCTGCAGTTGGCTATGGTTTATGTATTCCTCATCCTTACAAAAATGTGTTGCAGCAGTAAATATGTTAAATATAAAAAGAATTAGAAATTCTTTCATCTTTCGCTTTTTTCTTTCTTCAGATATATGTATTATTTTTGTTTCATGTCACATTGGGCAGAAAGTCTCATGGGAATATTTTTCCCTTTGTTAAAGTGCCCTATTATTTTTTCAGCAGCACCACAGATTGCATTTCTGCCTTTTCTTTCTCTTTCACTTCTCTTTAGTCTTTGCAGTGGTTGTTTTGATGCATTTGTTCATTACCACCATTGGTTGAGGCTTGCTAATTTGATTTCTTCGCCTCAGCATACTTGTGTACTCGTGCAAGTGTCAGTCTTGTGCATTGGGATGTCAGAGGTTATATAAATCTAGAAGCAGATCTAGCATGGTGAGTCTTGCAGTCTATATTTAAAGGGGCCATTTCAATGCTACAATCGGGTCTCTGGTGCAAATGCCACGTCAGAACTTGAAAAACTTTGTTTATGTGAGCCTATATCTGCGGTTCGAGCTGTTCACATTTCACTCCCTTCAAGACTTTCTTATTATAAATGTATTTCCCCCTCTTTATCTGAAGGTGGTGCATTGCGCCATTTTTGTTTTCGCAAGCGACGTAGGTGAATTTGTTCTGACACCTTGGCAAAAGTAAGCAAAGCATGATTACTTTTCTGTTGTTGGCTGCACAGACCAACACAACACTGTTCCCAGCCACACAGGAGAAAAGAGGGCAATGGATTTATTTTGTTTTCAATGGAAATCCTCCAGACTGAACGAGGCAAAGCTGCAGATAAAGACATTGTAAGTACCGGTATTTTTTTAAGTAAGACCTCAGGGACCAGTGGCAACTTAAAGTAGGTAAAATGTTACTGTGACACGTTTGTCCGTTCACTCATAGAAAGCAGCAACGAGCTTGTCATGTGTAACGTTATTTTCACCTAGAGAAAACACGATGTGTTTGTCTTGAGTACCTTTACTTGTAGAAAGCAGTGAAAATACGCAATTGGTTTGTCATGTGTGCTTTCGCATATAGAAAACGTGACACCTTTGTTAGGAGTCTGTCCGCTTATAGAAAACCTTGTGTTTGGTGTTTAAAAACGAGACGCATCATTTCCTATGTGAGCCTTCTTGTTTTGCCGTTGGAAGAACAGGCTCACAACCCTATCTGCGTCTTCTGCTGAATAGGGGGCGTCTATAAACTCAATTGTATTTACAAAAACACACAACAAAACAGCTCCTCACATGCAAAACTGGGCACATAGACAATGGTATAATAAAAGATCTGTGTTCTATTTTGAGCTGAAACTTCAGACACATTCTTTGGCCCACTATTTCATGAAATGGGTTAAACAGGGAGTATGCTTGCTCATGGTTTCAGATGGAAACACTTGACAAAAAATAAAAAAAGATAATTATTGGCCCTTAGGCCTATGCAATGAGACACAAAAGTCTTCTCCAAGCCTCATTAAATAGCTCATAATACCTACTTAATATTGAAGTATCACACTCGCACAGAATAAAAGCTGGAAACATGTAAAAGCTTTATGACATATCGCTTTATTGCTCCCTGAACTCTCTGTAAGTCGCTTTGGATAAAAGTGCTGTTCCAAATGTGTATACATTTCTTTGTTCTGATGAACACAGAGAAAGATATTTGGAGAAACTTATAACCAAACATATCACGACATCCATTGACTCCCAGAGTAGGAAAATGTACTTTTCTTTTTTTTGTCCTGTTGAACACAAAAGACATTTTGAAGCATGTATGACAGCAAACAGTTCTGGGGCTTTTTTGACTACCATTGTTTTTTTCCCTATTATGGGAGTCAATGGGTGTCCAGATCTGTTTGGTTATAACCATTTTTCCAAATATCGTTCTCTGTGTTTATCAGAACAAAGAAATTGATGACAGAATTTTCCTTTTTGGGTGAAGAATCACTTAAATAACATTACTGTGACATCAATAAAATAGGCCTTATCATCAATAGAAGAACATGGCAGTACCGCTGACAATAAAACCGAAGAATATCAGATTGACGAATTAGATGCTTGTGCATGTGAATGTCATGTTTATGGTGAAATGCAGCATATCAAAGAGTAAATCTGAAGTCAATCAAATCTGGAGTATCGTTGAATAAATACAGCGATTATTTACTCCCATGTGGTAACAGATCGTCCCTTTATACTCTCCCTGGAGCTGTTGGTAATGTCAGTGGGATTTGTATAAAAAAATGACTGTCTGAGAGCAGAACGTTAAGCTGTGTTGTGAAATTGATTTACTGCGTTAGGTCTCTATTTCCTTTTCAATGTGTGCACTTTTTTGTTCCGTAGAAGACTACCTGAGTTTAGGATAGGGGGTTTTCAGGGATGGAGTGAGAGAGTAATAGTTTGTATCCTCATTTGAAGGGCACTAGAAAGCCATAACCCTTACCTTACCGTAGCATATTAATCAAGAAAACAGCAAAGGCTATAAACTGCTGGCATCTCAGAGCTGTCAGACCGCCTCCAGCTGCTAATTGATGAGCTCGTATCCATGTGGAAGTTTGGCCATCAGTAATCTCTTGTGAGCCAAGACACTACGAATGCGGCGCATACACCTCATCAGTCAGAGTGCTGAAGTACTGCTGTTCAGAGGTGAGGTTTTTCTCTAAATACTTTCCAGAGTTACTTTTCCTTTTAGGAAGATTACAACGAGGCAAATGCTATGGGCATGTTTATTTTTTTCAGTTTGGCACCAATTTTCATAGCCTCTTGTTCTATTGTATTGCTATCGTCACTTTTTTACACTTTGTTTTTAGCTCACTCTCACTTCGTCATTCTTATTTAGTGGACCACTGTGTCTTTCAGTGAAAAAACCTCATTGACTTAAAGGAACAGTTCACCAAAAAATGACTACAATTGTCTTTGTTCTATTGAACACGAAAGAAGATATTTTGAAGATTGTAGGAAAGCAAACGAATCTGGGGCACTTTTGTTACAAGCATTCTTCCAAATATCTTTCTCTGGGATCATCAGAGCAAAGAAATTTATACACATTTGAAACAGCTTGAAGGCAAATGTTTAAATATTCAAAATCCACCGTAGTTTATGGTAGTAGTTGCATACTAAACTGCATTTGCCCTTCTTACACACGTAGGCCTAAGTATAACATACACAATATACATTAGCATTGTTGATATTTAGGGATGCACCGATATGTCAATTCTGTCCGATAACGATAACGGATAATCCTTTAGCATTGGAAGCCGATAACCGATATTTTGGCCGAAATACAGTATCTAAATATTCATATAAAATTCATACACCGTACAGAGTTCATGCGGGCTACCAGGTGCCCACAGGCACCACGTTGGAGACCCGTGGTCTAAGGTCTGCACTTGTATCTTATTCTGAAATGGAGATCTAGTTATAATTTCATTATAATATCGTCTACAATTCCAGTCACAAATCCCTCAGCTCTCTCATATTGATGCTGTGCGGCGAAATTTACAAGTACAATCATTAATCAATCTTGTAATATGCCTTCAGGGCTGTTCTTGCTCCTGCCATTAGTTGGACCCACAAGACTGGGACCGATCAATTCTCTTATCGGCTGTGCATGGCTCACCCAGTCGCAAGAATAATGAGCTTGCAGCTGTAGTGGCTAAAGCATTCGCTGGATGACTGATCCCAATACAATCTCTAAGATCATTTTAAAACTGTAGTGTTAAAAGTAAGCTCATTTTCATTTTTCTAGAAAACAGTCTATGATGAATGTGGAATATCAGATTCAGAATATAAATATTCAGCTAGCAAGGAAGAGACGGAAACCCAGCTGCTTGTGCTGGTATGCATACAAACAAATTTATACAATTTCTTTAAAAACACAGACATCAGCTCCATCTATCAGTTTCAAACGATCTCCAAATCCAGGTTTATATTATCCACAGTTTATATAAACTATAGGCCTCACATAAAACTGTTTATATAACATTCCCAAATATATAATATATATAATATAACATTCCCAAATCCAGTGGACAAACAAACACAGCTGAACTTCGCAAACGTAGTGCTCTCTCTCTCCTGCACACAAGTGAAAGTGACGTTTGCGCATCCTCCGTCTCCCGCTCTCCTTGAATGATGCGTGTGCATGCAGCGTGCTTTTCCGAGAGAATTGTCCAATAAGTGACTAAGAAAAGTTGTTACGAAATGTTTTTTCATGTTCGAAAAAAAACTTTCTGAAACCTATACGAATGCTGGGGTTTCCATTGACTTGCATTGGTTTTGTGCACACATACACACACTCGTATACACACACACACACACACACACACACACTCGTATGAACAAACTTCCTGCTGAGCTGCCAGATGTTTGTTTCGGTAGTACTGAACTGCCTGGTTCTACACTTGCTGTTCCTGTCCAAACAGACTCTGGATTCAGCTGCTGCTGAAGGTCACCATGTTTACTGATCTAAGATCATGAATAGAGGTCTATCTGACTGTATCTATGCTCCACAGGCCTCATCAGCATAACAAACACGGGTGTTCACATACACAAACTCATTTCCATTCACATTTTAAACTGCTATTTTGAGCTTATTTTGAGAATGAATGTCATGACCATGAAGGCATTTATCTCCTGTCCATTCTTATGTTACCGTGGTTCCCAACAATTAACCGCACACATTTACATCTAATTAACATGCATGGCCACAAGCACAGCTCAAGACCATTGGCGTTCATCATTAGCTACCAAGCATGCAATTAGTTAATTATGAAATATAATAGCCTGCCCCTTTCACAATGTCTTACTGTGAGACTGATGGGGTGAGTCCTTTATCTTCGGTTTTCGAAGGAATATGCTAGAAGATATGTAATACATTTGGTCTCTTCGCTGTTATGGATGTTTTTCTCTACACGCCATTGAGTTTGCCTACAGGAGTCAGCGGGGATCACAGTAAGAAACACTGGGTGGACCTGCGTCGGTATTAAACATTTTAGATAGCAGTGATTCATGCGTCTTGGTTCTTTTTTAGTAACAAATAATGTTATGTATGCAACACTAATGTTTTCTGTTGCCCCATGGGAATGTGAGTTTAATCCTTTAGCTTTAAAGAGACCCTGCACAGCGAGACTTTCTTTATCATGTTTGCTAAATAAAATGAAATATTGCAGAAAGTAAAGATATACGGTTTTGAATTGCCGGGGGGACATAATGCAGCTCATGGCACTAAATATGAATTCATAACAGTCAGGGTTTTGAAAGGTTTTATTACTGCTTGCTAATTCTGTAAGGACAGTCTGGTGGCATATACATTATGTATGGATCCAGGTTTAAATCCTATCCTTAACATGTAATTTAACCAAGCAAATTACAATATTGTATATTACTGCATATAAGTGCTGCAGCTTTTGATACATTATGTAAACAAGATATAAATATTATTCTCTCGTTTTTCTCAAGGTCTCACACTCCGTATAGAAAGGAACAGGTGTTGTGACTGGCCGACAGGTCTTGAATCTGAACATGAGCCAGCTGGTGTGATCCGGGTTTAGCTGACTGTTCTGTCAGAGTCTGTTCCTGGGTCGGATCATACCGTGCCAGTGTGGGACAGGTGTGGCCCCTGCAGCCTCTGACAGCGATCAAGCTTTTAAAGAAGGAGGTGGTACAGAGAAAAGATAAAATTGGCGAGGAAAATTTGGGGTTAGCAGAGAGAGTTAAGTCTAAGCCATCTTGTTGGCTAATTTTCTAAAGAGAAAATGTTCTCCCCTAGCGGTTTCTTCAAGGTCAGCCATGATGGCAGCCCTCTGAAAAACCTTCACTAAATTACAGGCTAATGAAAGTAATACTAGATGCACATCAGCTTGTAGGACTTCACCTAATAGAGATTTTCTCTACACTGCATTTTACTACTAAGATAAGAACTTTATTAATCAGTCTTCCCATGATCACTCTATTCAGTGAAGTCATAGCTGTGGCAATTTATAATCCTCAGTCATTTTTATTTCTTCAGTTTAAACCATATTTTTCTTTACTCTCTTTCCTAGGATTTGCCATTGTGAGTGGTTGTGCAGTGAAATGTTCCAATACATTATCATGTTATAAGATTTTGTTTTGGGTTTCATTTATTGGCAAACAATTGAGTATCCCTTTAGCTAAAAGTTGTGAAAGTAACAGACATTGTGCAAACTAAGATAAAGGGTAGTTCCTAATCGTATGTTGGTCTCATGGCAAGATGAATCCCTCAGACTTTAGGGAGGGTTAGGTTCTGTAAATCTTGGCTTTGTTTCTAATCCCACAGTCAGGTCATGTTGTAAGAGCCTTGCTTATAGAGGCTGTAGGTGATTTCTGCACGTGCACCTCCAGCTAAACTCTATGCTTCAGGAAGCCTTGCAGGGTTTAGTATCATATAGAACAGTCACCCTCAATTGGTGGACCACGGACTAGGTCCAGACCGCGAGACATAGCCTAATAAATACATAGAACGTTTGTCTATTGTGATTGTTTAATTAGAGCCACTCGTCTACACAACGGAGAATCACATCAGACACGCTCTCAGGAGCATTTATGTGATTGATCTTTTGCCGCAATATCATCTAATATCTTTATGTAGCGCCAAACACGCTTCATTTGAACCCTTTCTGCTCCGAGCGTGCTGCTTCTCTCCCACCAAAGACGAGCCGCATGAAGAGCAGCAAACACGTCCTTTTTTATCAGCACTATTACAGACACGCATAGCAGGTAAATGGAAACACAACAGTAAACAAAATGCAGCAAAGCATTTGTATCCGTCAGTCTGTTTACGGTTGGTGGTCCTATTTTTCTGAAGTTTAATTGCATAAAATGTATTTATTTCATATAATGCCACAAAATCTGACGCCATTTTAGGGCCCACAGTTTGAGAACCACTGCTCTAGTGGACCAATACAGTTCTTCTCTTTAGTACCCTGAATGGAATTTTATGTCTCAAAACATAACATGGTTTCCTTTGAAATCAGGTTGGAAATAAATTTTTTTTTCATACCCTCATACAATGTATTGTGGTTATGTATTGTTACACCTTTTTAGAAAGTGCCAGAAAGTGGAAAGCATTTATCTGAAAACCAAACTAATCTTTCAAGATCAAAGCACACTTTGTGGCTAATTTAGTCAGTTTTAAAAGACTGATAGACCAGTGTGAAAAAAGTCCAAAATATATAGGATTATTTGTTCGTGCAAGTAATGTTTGGGCAATCCTGTAATCCACCCTCTCTCCTTATCATTACTCTCAAACTATCCACCGCTCTCTGCTTCAGATTCAACTTTACACCGAACCACATTGGCTTTTAAAAATGGCCTGAGTACTGGACCACCCATGAGTACATACGTGGAAGAACATACGTGCAGATTCAAATCCAGGCTCTGTCTAACCAAGCATTGAAACTCTGTTAGATCGTTTTTTTGACAATGACTGGAGAAAGCCATAATCCATACTAACAAAAGACGGTAGTTTATTTAACTTTAAAGGCCCACTGAAATGCTTTGGAACGCGCAGCATAAATCCTTATGTTGAACTAATTTCTACTGAAAAATGCAGAGAGCGCGAAACATATCGAGTGACCCCGCCCCCTTTCCTTTTTAATAAAAGGAAAAAAATTGTTTTGATTTCAATGAATATTTAAGTGATATAAAGTGTACGGTGAAAATGGCAGCTTTTTTGATGATAATTTATACCGGGCCGCTAGTTTTTTTGTGTTTAACTACAACTGTCCTCGTTTTTCTGGCGATTGCAGCAGGTATGTGTGAAAATATCAGATAAGAGTCTGTAATCTGTCGATTCTGGCACTTAACAACACAGCAAGATGATATTTTAAAATCATTATGTAGCCTCCAGTTGCCCCTTCGTTTTGCCTCCAGCTATGGCTGTGACGTAATCGTGACATCGGCGCAAAAGGGGTCTATATGATTACACTAACAACAATTCCATTCATACTGTATGTGGTCTGTGGTGGTAAAAGTTTGTGTGTGGTATCAGAGAAACTACAAGGTAGGTGATTATTGATGACACAAGTAGAATCAATACTAGACCTCAGGCTTATATAAATAAAAGTAGCGTGTCGTGTTTAGATCACATTATTAACATGAAATTACAGGAGTGCACTCACAGACATGCAATGATAATATGTTTCTTTCAGCCTGAGAAATTTTATTTACATGGGGTTGTCTTTTTTTAAAAAGAAAAGATTTCAATATTTTCTGATATATCAAGGCTATATAAATCGTCTTTGGAATTTTAGGTTTTGTTGTTTGATCAAGACCATACATCCCTAAGGCTTTAATTTTCATTCGTAACATTAGAAAATATATATTTTATTTCAAACTAAAAAAACTTTAGTAAAATAAACATTTTGACAGTTATTCTAGAATGTGATGCATGTAAATTTCACGACTAACAGTTGTTTGGATTGTTTGTACTCTGTTCATTTTTTGTATTTCAAAATATTATTAACCTGTTTATTTATGATGCAGTTCTTCAGTACAGATTTTCAGGTTATCAGGAAAATTGTTGAAAAATACTTAAGTAACTTTTTTAGACGTCTCACCCTGTCAACACACATACACACACACGATTTACCAGCTAATTTCTGTGTGTTTGATGTGTAAAAGTTAGGGGAGCCTACATTTTATGTGGTTTAACACATCAAGTCTACATGCTTTCCAGTATTGTTGATGTTGAATTTGTTATGTCTGAAGTAATATTTTTTCTACCAATTTTTAGCTTTTTTATCACAAATGTATATCAGTAAATGTGTGGTGTTAAGAAGTAGAGTGAACTCTGGGTGTGTCAGTATGTTATCATGTCAGACTTTGTGTGTCAATTCAACTAGGGGGAAATGGAAAGAGGGAGCTGATGAAATGTTGATGAAGAGAAGAGTAGAAAGAGATCATTTTTAGTAGCCTTGTAATGGTCAAATGTTATAAACTTCGACCTACAGAACCTGTTCTGGGGAGTTTTATGAGTCATTCATATTCTAGTATGAGCTCGGTTCCTTTTTATATTTAAACACTTTTATATTTATATTGCACTTTATATCGTGAATAAAATATGGGAGTATTGACTGAAATGAAAATCTCCATTTCATCTCATTGATGTCTGTGAAGAATAATCGAGAGATTAAACAGATATTGTTTTTTATTCTTCTTATTGTTTTCTTTCTCTCAATGTCACTCTCTCTCTGTATTTCTATTCAGGTGGTGTGAAGTTCAAAAATTCTAGAAGGAATCATCAAAAACCACATCAATTTGCCATGCCTTTTTCCTTCAGTCCATCTCATCTGATCCTCCCCCTCCTTTTCCTCCTTTCCTTCTCAATCCTTTCTCAAGCTGAATCCCACGATGAACCCCAGTCAGCCTCCAACTGTTCCCAAAAAGAGGTTTGTGAAGACGGAGTCTTTCTGCCCGTTTGGAACCCCCAGAATCCATCAGTTGGTGACAAAGTAGCCCGCGCTATCGTGTACCTGGTGGCGCTAGTCTACATGTTCTTAGGCATGTCTATCATTGCCGACCGCTTTATGACTGCTATCGAAGTCATAACATCACAAGAAAAGGAGATCACTACAAAGAGACCCAATGGCGAAACGGTCACGACCACAGTTCGTATTTGGAACGAGACCGTCTCCAATCTAACCCTCATGGCTTTGGGTTCCTCGGCACCTGAGATTCTGCTTTCTGTCATTGAGGTCTGTGGACACAACTTTGAAGCTGGGGATCTCGGTCCTAGCACCATCGTGGGCAGTGCTGCCTTCAACATGTTTGTGATCATTGGCCTCTGCGTCTATGTGGTTCCTGACTACGAAACGCGGAAGGTCAAACATCTTCGAGTATTTTTCGTGACTGCGGCATGGAGCATGTTCGCCTACATCTGGCTCTATCTGATCCTCTCCGTGATCTCTCCCGGTGAGGTGGAAGTGTGGGAGGCGGTCGTAACGTTCCTTTTCTTTCCTCTTTGCGTGGTCCAGGCCTGGGTCGCTGACCGCCGCTTGCTCTTTTACAAGTATGTGCGCAAACGTTACCGGGCTGACAAGGGACGTGGAATCATTGTGTCTGAGGGTGGGGAGGAGATCGGGAAGGATACAGGATTCACAAAGATGGACATTTTGGAAATCGATGGAATACCAACACATCTGGATGGAATGCTGGCTGCGGAAAGTCGGTTTGGTGGACGCCACCAAGACGAGGAGGCCAGGAGAGATATGGCAAGAACACTGAAGGAGCTTAAGCAGAGGCACCCTGACAAGGACATGGAGCAGCTTATAGAAATGGCAAATTATCAGGTACAAAAACACTATACTGACTATTATGACGACAAAATTGTATAGTCACAACCAATGTTGGGTAAGTTACTCTGATAAAGCAATTAATTAGTAGTTAAAAATTACATAGTCAATAGTGTAATAAGAGTGTAATAAGTGTAATATTTCTTCAAAATGTATCCAGAATCTGCTAATTAAACCTGAAAGTTCCACTATTTTCAGGCTGATTCATTTTAAAAATAACTATCGATCTGCAACAAAACTGCAGCTAAGCTAACATTCCTCAACCTTACGTTTGCAGGTTCTCATACAGCAGCAAAAGAGCAGAGCTTTCTACCGCATTCAGGCAACGAGGATGATGATCGGTGCAGGAAACATCTTAAAGAAACATGCGGCAGATCAGGCTCGTAAGGTTGTCAGCGGCGGGGAAACGCAAGAGCAGGATTTTGAGCCTCATATTACACGAATAGAGTTTGAACCTGCTCTCTATCAGTGCTTTGAAAACTGTGGTTCTTTAAAACTCACTGTGCAGAGGCATGGAGGAGATGCTGGGTGTACTGTTAAGGTAAGTTCAAACTATGCATTAGTTGTCTGTTGTGATGTCATGAAACGGAAACTTTTACATTTTATGCAAAATCAATGTTACTCCCATAGTGATAGGAATCAAAGCAACCTCCTTGGGGGTGAATTTTATACGATCGTGCTCTCCAACATCTATCTGCTGGAAATCCTTCACCATAGTATCGTGGAGGGTCCTAATGAGTCTATGCGCTCGAAAGTCTTTATAATAATAACACGGGTCCTATCTCCTACCTGACTTTTAGCCTTCTTTTTACACTTAAAATCCACGGACCCTTTACTTTTATGTAATAAACAAGACAGTAGAAGATAATCTTTCTACTGACCCCTTGCGCTTGCTCTCTTACTTCCATCAACATGAGCAGGCACGCCCATTACTGCTGATTGGCTACAAGCTTGTTTTTGGTACTTGGCCCGACCCAGTTTTCTAAAGTCTATTTGAAAAAACGCTAACCCCGCCTTCCTAAGAAGTTCACCCAAAAATGAAATCATTTATTTGATCATTTATTATTATTATTATTATTAATTTATTAATAAAATAGAGTTCTTCCAGATCTTTATAAATTTCGTTCTGATGAACACCAAGAAAGATATTTGGAAGAATGCTTGTAACCAATTATTGACCACCATAGAAGGAAAAATTGCTTTATAAATTTCTTGGTTCTGTTGAACACGAGAAGACCTTTTGAAGAACGTAGAAAAGCAAACAGTTCTGGGCACTTTCGACTGCCATTGTCATATTTCCTACAATGGTAGTCGATGGTAACTGTGTGGTAACAAGCATTCTTCCAAATATTTTCTCGCCGTGCATCTAAATAAAATACATTTATACAGATTTGGAACAACTTGAGGGTCACTAAATGAAGACAACATTTAATTTTTGGGTGAACTGTTCCATTAACATTGTTTCTCAGATTTTGTTTTAATATCAAAGAAGACAGGTCATAAACCTTTTACTAACTTCTGAGCTTTTTAAACATTCGTCCACACACAGGTTGACTACCGCACAGAGGATGGCACAGCCAACGCCGGTTCCGACTACGAATTTGCTGAGGGCACACTGGTCTTCAAACCCAGCGAAACCCTTAAAGAGGTAACCGTTGGCATTATTGATGATGACATCTTTGAAGAGGATGAGTACTTCTATGTCCGCCTGAGCAACCCCCGCATAGTCGGGTGGGCTGATGGACATCCTAATGCTTTGGAAACCGGAGCACCGGCTCCCTTTGCAGCCCTCGGCGAAGCCCACACAGCTACAGTCACGGTCTACGATGACGACCATGCTGGAATTTTCACGTTCGAGAGCGAATTGACCCGAGTTAGTGAGAGTATCGGAATCATGCAGGTGAAGGTCCAGAGGACATCTGGAGCACGTGGTCTGGTGGCTGTACCGTACACTACGGTTGACGGGACCGCTCACGGAGGAGAGGACTATGAGGAAGTGTCTGGAAAATTGGAGTTCCAGAACGACGAGACCATGTAAGAGATTTCTGTCTTATTTATGAGTGTGATAAAAAGAGATAATGCATCTGTCTGTCAGGGTCTGTCACCGACGTTTGTGTTCAAAGATTGTCCAATTTTAATTGAAACTTCACAGAGCAAATTACAGCTTTTAGGCCTGTCGAAAAGCTGTTAGATTGCGATTTGATTGATTTGCGCATCTGTCTCGACTGATTTCGAGGCAAGAGAAACGCTACAAGGTATTCGTTTTCTTTAGGAGATGGATTTGTCAAACAAAATGTGTCATTTGTAAAAAGCCTGTCAGATAGATAGTCATGGTCTGACATTGCTTTAATCTGGACCCTGAAGAGTAAAGCATTAAGATGAAGAAGAAGTTTTGTTTTACAGTGATTTTAGGGGAGAGAAAGAAGTCAGAATTTGCATAAAGAATACTTATTTTTAAGAGTGTAATTTCTGCTCTTATGTCTTGAAACACAGTTCTCCTGCGCACTGCATTCCAACCCAAACATAATCTGTCCTGTTAACTCCAAATTTTCAATCCTTCTCTGTTTAATAACTTCCCTTTTTTCATTCATCCATCAGTACTGACTGATTTCATCACTTTGAATGTATTGCTTTTCATGCTTTGTACTGTATATTGCTACACCTCAGCCTCATAAAATATGAATGCTCATGTGCGGGGACTATGTGAAAGAGGTTTGGGTAGGTTATTATTGGTTTGGCCCGCGTGGACCTGTGCAGACCCGTGGGCTTGGCCTAGACGTATAGAGTAGGGGACGGGTGAATAGGTGACAGGACAGAGTTAATGAAATACAGAGAGGGGTCGGAAGAGGTTACTGAAGACAGAAGAGATGAGAAAAGACAAGGAGGTCTGGAGGATTTGTTTGTGCATGTCTGACTGTGTCGTTGCCTGTTACCTTAATGCATGTGATGTGATATATCGTGGACTGTGCTTTAGTGCAGCAGTGTGTGACGGAGGTCTGAAATAAGAAGGCTGGGTCCCCTCTGTTCCTTTTGTATTTTGTTAACACAATATAAATTCATATTCTATTGTCAGTTGATGTTTATAGCATGTTTCAAGGTCAATTGCAAATTTACCTCACAACATGAAATATTTTGGTATTATTTTCACCATTCACACCAGAGATCCTCTGTAGAAAATGGTTCAGCTCTAGTGCCGTTCTGTCGTATTCATGCTGATTTATTGCTCACAATCCTGAAGGATTTATGAGATACAGAGAAGCGCTCTCACTTGCGCACACTCTCATTTGAACAGTCTCTCCAGGCTGTCTCTCTGTATTATTTCTGTACTTTTCCACTCAATCTGTCTTTTAACAGGATTTTACTGCCGCTCCGCTTGCATGCGATCTATATTTCACACAGCAAATTTAATTTAATTTTCTTTTGAATCTATTACAGTCACCTTCTCTATTTTCTGATGTTTTCTTCATTCACAATATTTCTAATGACTATATTTTATTTATTTGAAATCCTTTTGTTATCCTATCATCCAAAGCTGTGAACATGGTTTTGGGAATCCTGCTGTTCCAGACTCCACAACATTTAGACTCTCTCATCTATATAAACAAGTCTATACATCTATATTCTTCTCTCCAATTCTATCTTTTTAGCTCTGAGGGTTTGTGTGAAAGAGAATCGCTTCAAATGATAACATGATATATATATATATGATATTCAAAATAAAATAACTAGGGATGCACAATAAATAATCGTTAATGTTATGGTATATGGTATTTACGAATGTGTAAATTATAGGAACAAAAGCATATTGGTTGACTTCTGTCTGAATGATTTCTATCTTGAGACCTGTCAGACTCGTGGCCATTAAGAACATTTTTCTGTGTTGCTCGGGAACTGCTATCGGGAAGAAGCCTCCAACGTTATAGAATCATCGGTTGTCTCTATCGGCCAAAATGAACATATCGGTGCATCCCTAAAAATAACAAATAAAATTTCGTTTGATTATAATAGAATTTATGCCTTTAAGTTCAAACAGTATTAAAAAATAATGATATCCAGTCATGCACACAAATCTAATAAAGACTTTTTGCATATAGACCAGTTTAATTTTTTTAATCAATACAAAAGAACTAACTAAAAACTACCTGAAACATGAAGTGTTAACCTTTAGCAAAATGGCATATAGGATCTAATATGTAATATATATAATGTATAGCTTTTTTATCAACGTGGCCTCCTGTATGTGTGTTCATTTTGTGGTTTTTCTCTATTTTATGCTGCTGTAGAGCCTCATCCTCAGTATGTCATCATGTCACTAATCTTACCAAGGGTGTACCCTGCCCTAACCTCATGCTGCAATACAGGCTCTCTATATGTAAAACCACATTACAAAAAAAACACAGAGATCTGCTAGGTTTCTGAGCATCGTTAATGTAGGATTTCGAAGGAAAAGCTGTAATTGACCTAGCCTGAAAAAACTACTAGCTACTAGTTTGCCATTTCAAAGCCTTGGAGAAAAGCACAAAACAGTATGACTTCTGTTTATTTCGTTTTCATGTGCCTATGCCTTTATGCTTATCTAATTTAATCTAACTTTAAATTTGTATTTCAGGCGAAATGTGAAGGTTGCCCCTTCCGTCATTTTGTGTTTATTTTGTGCTATTAGGATAAACAACCACACTCACAGACGCACTTGCTTTTATGCAGATATTCCCATCATGCACATACGCTATAGAGTGTTTTAATTAGAGGGCAGATGTCCAAACGGAGGGAGACTGGAGGCCAATTGTCCAAGCCATGATTAGATGCTTTACAGCTGGCTCAGTGCTCGCTCGGCTCTCAGGAGCCCCGCTGAGGGCATCAGCCTTCCCCTCAAATTCAGCCTCTTGTACTGTGCATGACAGCATCACATCCTCCACTGCATTAGGCTTATGAGTAGAGTTGGCAAAGCTTTTGAAATGTCTCTCTGTGGCTCAAACTACAATACATGATTGGACTTCTATTTAAAAATGCCTCTAAATTAAAGTGCATACTGATTTGATCCATTGTACGAGGAGTTTACTTTTAAGTGATGGTGGGACGAGAGGACCAGCCCTGTTGGCAAAGCAATGACTCCTGTGCCAATTTGTTAAATTAAAGCAAAATCTGGTTTAATCCGGTTTATGTTTAGAAGGAAACAGAATGACAAGGAATGCTGCAAGTATGAAGAGGCTTTTTTGTCTCCTTTACCTTCTTGCTGTCTTTGTTTCTCTCTCATTCATGCTATCACCGTTTAGCCTAATCTAGGTTTCCATACCAGTACCAAGGTAAAACATTTGTTCAATTCAGTTCAACTTCGATAAGTCGTACATATTTGCAATGAAATAAATGATGCAATGCATGTAGCCTTCAATCATGAACTAAAAATGCTGCACAATCTGATCAAGTTGTCTTATACAGAACACAGAAAGTTGACCAAACAGCGCCGGTGCCCATTCACTTCTATTATATGGACACAAAACCAATGCAAGTGAATGGATGCCGGTTAACAACATTCTTCCAAAAATTGTTTTGTCAAAGAAAGAATTAATCGAGGGTGAGTAAATGATGACTTCATTTTTATTTTTGGGTCACTTTTAGTGTTCATAACAGAATTGAAACCTAAAGCACAAATTTGAGATTTTGACCTGGTTCACATTCACACAACAAAAGTGTCCAAGAGTATTTCAATATTTTATCCGCACCAGTATAAACTCTGTAGGCTGTCTGTGGTATAGTATTAAGCAACCCGTCTCTTCAGTTTTCTCTGTCTATACTTTCGGTCCCCAGCAGGGCACAGCAAGGGGAATTGTTATCAGGGGAATATTTCATTACATGCTTAAAACAAAGCTTTTAGCACTAAGCATAAATTACACCCAAAGATGCAGCTAATAAGGCGACATTATTTTGCCTTCCCAGAATGCAAAGCATTGATATTCCTTGGACACCGCTTCTCTGTAGGTTCAGTGTGTAATGACACTTTTGTATTGGCTCTTTTTGAAGGTTGATTTCCTCCCAAGAGGATTTCATCCTTATTATCTATGATGTAAAATATTGTGAACTGGAGTCATATTTGCATATGTACAAAGGTACAGCACATTTACGTTGTGCATTTTATCTGTAAATGCATTCCCTGGGAATCAATTCTTAAAATGGTGTTGCTTGTGCCGTGCTCAGCTGAATGTCTTATGTCTTAAACATAGTCAGCGTTTGATGAAACCTCCCTAAAATTGTACCTTGAAACTTTTCTATGTAAGCTTACACCCCAATCTATTTCCACTTCCCCAACAATTTGCTTAAAGTGACAATGTGTGCTTGTGTTAGCTCTTCTGTGTAAGCTTCAGTATTCGTCAGTTTTTTTATGTGTTTATTGGGTGTCATCATCACCCCAAAAATTACATTTTGTAATTTCTTGGCATAATAGGAGGTCATATATTTGAATATGTGAAAGGGTGAATGTGATTTTAAGATTAATTTACTTAGATTTTGTGTGAAATGTAAGAGAACGGCTGCAGGCACCACATTTTGGCTCAGGGACCTGGATTGTTTATGACTTTAGCCAATCACGTGCTTACTATCAACGTCTGAAAGCGCTAATGGTCCTTGGGGCACATGGGTGGTAAAAGAGTTTTAACATGCACGGTAAGCTAAATAGGTAATGAAGAAATGGCAGAATAGGTGATTTATGGATGTTTAAACATACACGAGTAGACAAAAGAACTGGGAGATGTTAGACGATACGTGAGAGGTTGGACAACTAATTTGAATGTGATAAAGATGGATGAACCAAATGAAATGGTTAATGAGGAATAGGGTGGACATAATGTTGTGGCAGGTCTATCTGTGGTTTTGAAAAAAAAGAATTGTTTTTGCCCTTCATTTACTGAGGTATTGAAAGAGACAGGCCATCTGTTAGTGTTTATGTGTGTGAGAGAAACAGTTGCAGATGTGATTATGGGGTTAACAGACCTGTTAGAGCTTTTGCAGGTTAGAGTCGACAGAAAGATCTGAGAGAAAATTGTAAGGGAGAACGAAAGAAGAGGAGACTTTGAGAATACAAAAACAAAAGCTTTCTTCACAGAAAACAATATTTGAGACATTCTGTTCTCCATCTCTTTGTTTCTTTACAACTCAAATGCAGTTATGTTCTGGCAGCAATATGATATTTTTCATACGTTTAGATTATACAGCCGCGGAAATATTCAAAGACAGCTTTTCCTGAATTTACCGTTAATGTGTTCAGCTAAAATGAACACCACTAACCACTAGTATTCCTCCCAATTCTTTTTTTACTCACAGCTTTCATGTGTCTTGTCTTGCTGACAGGCTTTCATATTGCTGTTGGATGACTTTGTCACTCCTGAGGTGTGATTTTTTGTTGAAATTCAATAGACACTGGACTGGAATTGCCAAAAAGACATCTAGAAATGCTGATTAAATGAAAATCTGGAAGGGTCACTTAATGTTTTCCGCGGCTATATATTGACATTTATTAGCATAATACTCAATAGTCAAAACAATCCCCATTTTACCACCGAGAAAAGGGATTAAATTATTATCCTGTTTTTCTCAAGCACTGAACCATGCCCGTAAAATGGTAAAAAATGTAAATATATTTGGACAGAAAGTCCTTTCTCAGCAATACTGTATATATGTTTTCCACCCCATTAATCTAAACCACTGGTGGGAGCTCCATCCAGTGATAGCCTACAACATCAATTCTGTAAGTGTAAGCGGACGAATTAAAGTTTATTCTATAGTGTGGTATCGTTGTATGGTAAATAGGGTTTTGAATAATGACTGAATTTTAATCTGCCTGCTATTGGGCCTTTATGCAAAGTGCTTAATCCCAGGTTGTTCAGAGAAATTTTGTACTCTTCTACGTGTTATGTCAATTGCAAAATGTAAGTTACCAAACAGTTTATCCAAAGCGATTTACAGATGAGGAAACATTGGAAGCAATGATATGCAAAAAAATGCATAAATGCATCAAAACTAGTCCAGTAAAGCCTAGCACAGTATACAATACCATACAAAGAATGGTTGTAATCATTGTGGTAACTTTCTTCACGCCTTTCAACAAATAATCTGTTAATAATAATCAGATGGAGCAGAAACAGTGTGATGTAAAATATGTGTCTTCTAGACCTGGCAACAGGTTGTACAATCTCATCTGTCTATTCTATTGTAAGGAGGGCAGACCTCAAAATGCACAACACCCTGCCCTCTCAATAACAGTCTCAATAAGTCTTCTGCAAAACAGTCGATAAAGTCCATTGCTTTATGGCAAGCCTGTCATTATAATTATATTGCAATAGAGAGGAAATGTGAAAAAAATGAATTTGCTGTACCCTTTTCAAATCTGCCTTACCATCAGTTCTCAATCGAGCTATCCTGCACTTTCTCATTCGTCTTTAACATCCTCCTCCATCATCCTCATTCGTCTCTAAGAACTTTGATTTTTTTTGAAAACATTAAAGGTCCAGTGTATGAAATTTAGCGGCATCTAGTAGTGAGGTTGCGAATTACAACTAACGGCTTTCTCCACCCCTCCCCCTTCCTTTCTAAGCACTACGGTGGCTGACACAGCACTAATATATCGTCACGTCATCATCAAGAAATAGCTTATTCTAAGGTAATAAGAACATAACGCTTCATTATGTAAGGTCTTTGTACAGATTCTGATGTGTAGTTTTGGAAATGCACATCAAATGCTTAATCTACAGGCTAAATAGTTAGAAAATATTTCTTTAAGAACACAGTGGATGAAAATGCAGCGTTCTGATGTCCATGTAAACATAGTCAATGCCTACTACAGTACATACCCGTCATTACATTTTTTCATAATGCGTCGCGTGTGTCTGAGATGCCACAGTGCTTATTCCTTCATATTAGCCCAGCGTTCAGATTCGCTGCCCGTGCCGCCCATAAGCTGCTCATCATTGTTCTTTAATTAGAAAGCTGTTGTCGAGGGAGTGCCAGATCGAAACGCGTGCTTGCTTTTAAACAGCCAAAATTATGACTGAGCACTACACGCCTGACCTTATTTGATTGATAACCCCACCCAAGATGTGTCACCATTCATCATGAGGGAGGACAGCCAACATGCCTGTGTGTCTGTACTGCCCCAAGCTGCTCGGTTCTGCTTCCATTGTCTCTTGTGTGTGTATGTGTGTTTCGAGTAGAGAGCAGGTGGTGAAATTTGGAGAACATGAGCAGCTCATAAATGATGTGCGTCTTCGTACCGCTGCCTTGCCTGGATGCATCACGGCTATGATCTTTATAGCCGCACACCCTCGGTTGTCTCTCATACACAGTTTGTTTGGACAAACAGACAGATGCCTAAGACACTTACAAGACTGCGCTCAAGTGCATAAACAGGTCGAAGACATATCAGATTTTAGACTGAGATGGAATTACTCTTCTCTAATCAAAATTAAAGCTCAGGGCATTTATTATCTGTAGGGTGATTATATAGATTGCATTACTGGTGTTGCAATGCTCATTGAAAGGTTTTCGATTTGATGGGCATGAGATATAACATTACATAACTGCTCTGAGGATTACTTTACATGGGATGGATTATATATATTTGTTTGTGTATTCTGTGACCTCAATATCTCCAGTTTAAATACATTGGTGTGCTTATCACTTTCATTTAAAAACATGGTGCATGAACTCCTGTGTGTGTGTACAGGTTGGGGACTGAACATACATATTAAAATGCAAAAAGGTTTTTGTTTTGGCTAGGTTCAGGGGTAGAATGAGGATTAGAGAATATACAGTTTGTATGGTATTATCATTGTGTCTACGAAATGTCGTCACCATGCAGAAAAACAATGTGCAGTTTGGCTTTGTGTGTGTCACTGTCTCTTATAGTCTTTGCCCAAAGTAATTTTTTAAATTTAGGTTCATTAAAGTTCGTTTACTCACCGTCTTGTCATATGAAACCCCCCGTATGACTTTCTTTCTTCTTCAGAACACAAAAGAAGATATTTTGAAGAATGTTGGTAACCGACAAATGGTGGGACCCACTTCTATTGTATAGACACAGAACCAATGGGTACCATCATAGTTCAACATTATTCAAAATATATTATTTTGTGATCTGAAGACGAAATAAAGGTTTCCTTTGACAAGAGGTGATGATAACAGATTTTTGGGTGAACTATCCTTTATATTACTGCAGAAAATATTCATTTTAAATAAATAAAAAATACATATTGTTAACTGGCCCATTGGAAAATATCCCAGTTCCAAGAGCTTCCAGTGTCTAGACACATGGGTGGGCTCCAGGTACAAAGATTTGTCTAGAATTTGTAGTAGTATGAGAAACTGTAACAGTAATGCTTTGCTTCGCAAGCACCACTAATGAAGTCTTGAATAATGAAATGCTAACAGTAATGGAATTCATCCATCCTTCCCTCTGATCGTGTAATTATATGTTGGCGTGTAGCATTTATCTTTATTAATCAGCCTGTGTTAGTGTGTGAGTCGCATTAATGAAACCGTGTACGCGGTTGAACATTCTGAACACGTTGGTCCTCGCTTCATTTCAATTAGCACGATCCACAACCTGCTTATCATCATAAGCAAGAGCTACAGGATGTTAAATGTGGAGTTTTTATTAGACTCTGATTGAGGTGTGTGTGTGTTTGTGCAGGTGATGAGAAGGTGTTTCTCCTTGCACTCATGGAAGGTGAACACACCAATATTGAGAGCATGAAACAAAGAATCTGTGATCCTGAGTTGAGAGGAATCTCTATGCTCTCAGTGTAATTTAAGGCTTCTCTCAACATATACTGTCTTAACATACACCAAGGCGTTCTTTGCTAATGAAAACGCTGACAGAAATGAAGGTAGAGTGTTTTGAGATGTGCACTTAGATAAGGCGCTCACCAATGCTACAATTTGTAAAGCGGAGAACACACTCATCGTTTTATTGCCGACACATTCAGCTTAATGAAAGTCTCTGTAACAAATATCGTAAACTGTCACTGTCCAGCTTAAGCCGTCTGTAAAAGTGCTGATGTGTCACTGTGCTGCAATTTGTATTCAATCTGATTTCTTATTTTCGATTGTATTTTATTTACAATAGTCTACACTTTTGTGCTCCATTGCACATTGTGCTAGTTAACTTAAAGGCCCCAAATGTAGCCATTTTACAACATGTAATATAAATCTTAGGAGTCCTCAGAATGTGTATAAAAGGTTTCAGCTCAAAATACACCAAAGATCATGTATTATACTGTGTCCATTTTTGCTCGTGAGGAAAAAACGGCTGTTTTGGTGTGTGTCTCTTTAAATGCAGAAAGCGCAGGGCTGTGTGAGTCCGTGCTTCCAACAACAAAATTGAAGAGAATGGTCATTAAGCGAATGAGAAACACGGTCTCATCTTTAATAACATTAAAAGCACATTGTTTAATACACCGGACAAACTCATCATATGTTTAAAAACTGAAAACACAACCCGTTATGAATCCAGCATTTTACTAACATTCGTTTGGGAAGCATCCCGGTGTAAAGTTACTTCATCTGATGTCTTCTGCACATTCAGATGAGAAATAAAACTAATCCACAGCGTGGATTACACACACTCGCACACTCCTGAGACACAGATATGTTAAAACAACATTTAAAAGTGAATTGTCTGGATTAGGGGGGCTTTAAAGTGGCAGGATCTATTGACAGAAATGCAATATAATATACATAACTATGTCTTCAGAGGTGTATAAAGACCTTAAATAATGAAGCGTTATGTTTTATTACCTTAGAATGAGCTATTTCTATCTACACACACAGCGGAAGACATCTTAGTTCTGTGTCAGCCATCAAAGCGCTTCAAAAGGGAGTGGGGAGAGTTAGAGTGAACTATTGGTTGCAATTTGCAACCTCACCGCTAGATGCAGCTAAAATCTACACGTTGCTTCTTTAATTTATAATTTGAGGTGACGTGCATGTTTTCTATTGATCATGGCAGCAGTTATCCATCAAATGATGGAGAAAGAATTATAACAGAACACGTCAGGGCATGTGGATCTGCATTTTTAATAAGACCATTCGGTTCCATTGGTCGAAAGAGTTTTTATTGGCACTCAGCACAGGTTGTTTTGTGTCTGTTTGTAGCATTACATAATTTGCATAATTTTCTAATAACGCAACATAATGCACATAAACAAAAGTGAGAGCATTTCCCAATTCTCTTATTTTCTGTGTCCTTCCTTTACTACATTCTCTTCAGCTTTCCTTTTCCTGTGTGTGTGTGTGTGTGTGTGTGTGCGTGCGTGCGTGTGAGTCAGGCAAAAGCAATAAAACACATAGCTGACAAGATCATAATTGAACGTCTGGATTCATTTCAAGAACACACAAAAAAATCTAGTAAGAGCACAGCAAAGAAATGGAATGAAATGGAGGGCATGGAAAATTTACTAGCGGTATGAAAGGGTGACAGAAAGATGTAGAGAGAGAATGATGGCGAGAGGAAGAGCAAGTGGAGAGCTTTTCAAAGCCAGAGGGCAGGAAAACGTGTGTTTTCTCTGGAGGATTTCAGATTTCAACTCATGAATAACCCGAGGTACAGTAAAGGATGGAGAGAAACACGAGGAGAGGAAAACCACTCCGAGGAGCTGAAGGGAAAGAAGGAAGATTAACTGTGAAAGGCACTTAAGATTTAGGATTTATAAAGGAATGGAAGTGTGAATGTTTGCTTGTTCTCACAGAGGACTTAGCGTGTGTCTTTTTGTAAATCTCAACATCACCAGAAGTTTTTTTTAAATGTATTTGCTCATTTTTGTGTCTTTCTCTTGCTCTGTCTCTTTCACGGTGTGTTTCTAATATAAAATATGATGAGGGGCTATTGATTAATCCTGCTTTAATTTAAAGTATCTGTCAGTTTTAATTGAACAAAGATGAATACATTTCTCTGGTTAATGAAGTCAGCAGAAGTGACACTGTGAGGAATTACAGCCGTAATAAAAGTGAATTATAAGTCTGTGACCACTGATATAAATATACAGATACAGTGTTTTTGTGCATCACCGACTCTATATTTTCCCTTCTGTGTTTTTTCGTACCATATAGTTTAATACAGTAGTTCTCATACTGGGGACCCCAAAATGGATCCAGGGGGACGACAGATTTTGTGGCATTTTATATAATATGAAAATATATCATATATTTTATGCAACCAAACATAAAAAACAAGACCACCAAACGAAAGAATTGATGTTCCTGAATATGTTTCTGTCTTAATTAAAATGATAAATTTAAGATTAAACATTTTTATTTGGGGGGGCAATGGACTATTAACAAAGGGCGCCTTACAACGAAGTTTAAGAATCACTGGTTAAATATATATATGCTATTGGTAAGGGCCAGAAATCTTCTAGTAGGTTTTGATCAAATTACCTGGACTTCTATTCTGTGCAGCAATTTATTTATGTCATTTACTGAATTTAACCCAAAAATAGAATATAAAGGGATGGTGTACCGGACAGGGATTATCTTAAAACATGAAATGAAGTCCTTTTTAAAAGACATACACAGTTTGATTTAAAACATGTAATTGTTGAAGTGAACATTAGCTAAGATTCAAAAATGCTGTTGATGTATTATTGCTCATTGTCAGGTCATGTTAACTAAAGCTGCAGACTGGAAACCTATTTTAAGGTGTTACCAAATTTTCATATCTGAAACTAAATTCTCAAAATGTAATGTATTTGTACTGTAAAGTAATTATGTAATTGCAATTTTATAAAATGTTTATTAAACATTTTACAATGATGATTGGTTAGAGCATCTCTAAATCTGGGTGTACAAGCTCCACCCTGTCCCTTATGTGAACCTCACCTCTGAACCATGGGTACTGAATGACCACTGCTGTACATCTTTCTCAGTGATGATAGATGTTCCCACTTTGTTTTTTAATTTAAAAGCAATTTCACTAAATCCTGTACTTACAGCTTCCGCTCAATAGCATTGTTTACATTGGCACCACATATCGTCATTAATAATGTATGAATTTAGGATGCATTGGGTGTGTTATTATGTCAGTTATGTCAATTAAACAAAGATATTCGGTATTCACAGTCACTGTGTGTAAAACCGAGATTATGCAAGTGTGTTACAGAATGACATATTCTCATGTGTTAATGAGTTTGTTAAATGGGTTTATAGTATGAAATGGATTCACAGATCAAATGAATTGTATAACATGGTGTTTATAAACTATATCTGAACTTCTTTCACTGCTTATCTGTCTACAGGAAGATAATCAAGGTGAAGATTATAGATGATGAAGAGTATGAAAAGAACAAGACCTTCAGCATTGAGTTAGGAGAGCCGGTGTTACTTGAGATTGGACAAAAACATGGTAAAGTGACTTGTGAATATGTCTGTGTGAATACTTGTGCATATATGTGTATTATATACTGTACTGTAGATGTTTTCGAGATTCCCTTTAATTACAAGCAGCTTTACAGACAAGCATTGCGATATTTATGTTGCATCTAAAACTTCAAAAATAACACATCGAAGCATAAAAAAGCATAACACTTGCATTTACATTTAGTCATTTAGGAGAAGCTTTTATTTAAAGCAACACTTGGGAGTTTTTGCTACCTAAGCAGCCCTCTATCAACTGAATTCACTTGTAACTTTGGTGTGCGGGTAGGTACATAAGCCCCGCCCATCACCTGCTTTACGGCATACGTCACGTTTTACTCGTAGCCTGGGTGAAGTTAGCTAACAATGAAACGATCTAGTTCAACGCAAGTCTACAAACCATCACCATGGCAGAGCCAGCAAAAAATACACAAAGGGAAAGAGAGAGAGTGATCGGACATGAACCCGAACACGAGTCGATATCTGACGGATTTACACTTTGTTGCACGAACTGCAAGAGGCAACGGGTTGCAAAACGGATGGGGACCTTTTTCATATAAAGTATTATATGAGCTAATTAGTTATTAGGCTGTGCTTAGGTTGTTTATTGGCGCACTACCGTAACTGGTTCACAATTTATAACCGCATGGTAGGCTAGAGATAATGCCGGGTCTCAATAGGTTATGTAGCATATAGTTATAAAGGACGAATACCAAACCAAAATAAATGTTTTATGGTCAAAAGTTGCTCATTCCTTAGTTCACACACGTAGTTAAATGTTATCAGTATCTTTAGTTATTATGCTAGGCACTATTCCCGCAGCGAGTTGGATAATTTAGTGTAATTTAGTGATTGCACCGATTACACAAAGCAAAATGCCTGGTTACGAGTGTGTTTCCGAAAATATGACTACAGAAAATTATTTTTGCTGGTTATTAAACACATTAACGTCCATGCACACAGTTTATGAAGTGACATGATGTAACAGCTGTTTCTGCTTAGTCAACAAACTCACGTGTGCATGTGCTGCCCACAGGGAACCTTATTATATTATATATATACACTCACCTAAAGGATTATTAGGAACACCTGTTCAATTTCTCATTAATGCAATTATCTAATCAACCAATCACATGGCAGTTGCTTCAATGCATTTAGGGGTGTGGTCCTGGTCAAGACAATCTCCTGAACTCCAAACTGAATGTCAGAATGGGAAAGAAAGGTGATTTAAGCAATTCGAGCGTGGCATTGTTGTTGGTGCCAGACTGGCTGGTTGATGCTAGAGGTCAGAGGAGAATAGAAAAAAAGAGGCTACAATTTGCATGAGCTCACCAAAATTGGACAGTTGAAGACTGGAAAAATGTTGTCTGGTCTGATGAGTCTCGATTTCTGTTGAGACATTCAGATGGTAGAGTCAGAATTTGGCGTAAACAGAATGAGAACATGGATCCATCATGCCTTATTACCACTGTGCAGGCTGGTGGTGGTGTAATGGTGTGGGTAATGTTTTCAAGTGTCTGTCAAATGAATAAATGTAAATGCAATATGGGCCAACATTTCTAAAGAACCAACAATTTAACAAATAAGAATTGTCATTTGAATTTCGCTGCGTCTTTAAAGCCTGAGTAAATATGTAATGTTCTTTTAAGCTTAAAGACTCGATTTTATTAGAAGGAAAATATATTATCTCTGTCCGTCCTGATTGGTTAACATCCTCTGGCTTTTTAAATAAAAATTTTAATTTGATAAATCTATAAAATGTTCTTTATATCAAACCTCAGTAGTGACCAAGTCATCCAAAAGCAACGTGAAAGACTGACAGCATGACAAGACAAAACTGTGAGAAAAATTGAGGTTATCACATAATAATTTTTTGTATATAAATTATATATATACATTTTAACTAAATACATGTAATAATATTACTGTTGTAGTGCTTAAAAGTGAATATAAACGTTGTAGTTTTTGAGGTCTGAAAAAGTACAGAGCCCCTTTTCTGTCATTTTTTTGCAAATAAATGCAAATAGAAAC
The DNA here is from genome assembly GCF_947034865.1 of Barbatula barbatula. Taxonomy (NCBI): domain Eukaryota; kingdom Metazoa; phylum Chordata; class Actinopteri; order Cypriniformes; family Nemacheilidae; genus Barbatula; species Barbatula barbatula. The sequence continues at coordinate 8,462,587 of NC_136766.1, forward strand.
AATATTTTATTTGCAATTCAGGCAAAATATTGCTGGTAGTTTACAGAATAAATCAACAGAAAAATGAAAATAATTTTGAAAAGGTCTCTTACATTTTTCCGTGGCTCTATAATTTTACAGTAAAGCATTATTCACAAATACCTGCAGACTGTGAAATACATTACCTCCAGAAAGAATCGCCCGTCTCTGTGTCAGCTCAAGTTAGCAGTGTGACTGGAGGCTATCACTATTCCCTATGTTATTTATGCAGCCTTTTCCAGCAAAGACTGGAATCTCAAATGCCTTACTTCACAATTCAATTATCATAATCACATTCATAAGATTTATGGAATAAAGTATGAAGTTGAGGAAAGCGTATCTCTCCATCAAGCAATTTCGCTCGTTGCCTTTAGTCATTGTTGCAGTTTCACCGTTTCTTATTCACTCTGACCATCTTCATAATAAGGCTGGGTGATGTATTACGTATGTACATATTAGATATTATTGAAACTGTGATGAAGATACACAATTACAGAATATCATAAATATTGAATATTGCTGAAAATGAAGATTAATAGGCAATTTCACTCCTTTTTTTACGCCTCACGAGTAGCGAAAACATCTCTTGTCATTATTCATAATTATCAAAATGGACAGCAAGTGACACAATTCTAGTGCAGAAATATATATATTCAATTTGGATAACATCTCTCCAAATTCTTGTTATAATCAATATACTTTATATATGGAGTTATTTTAAGTATAATTTTAAGTGTATGACTTAATTAATAAGTAAATACCTTAATAAATGAGAAAGTGGTCCAATGTGGCCCCCTAGATGTACCTTAAGCAATAATATTATTCCAATATTGTCCATTTTTCGATAACGTGTTTCTCTTTTGGTTTATGTTTGTGTACTTTAGGAGACTCGAATGAGAATAAGCCAGATATAGGGGCGGAGGAGGAAGTGGCAAAGATGGGATGTCCCAGTCTAGGAGAACATACCAGGTTGGAGGTGGTAATTGAAGAGTCCTATGAGTTTAAGGTAAAACAGATAAATGTAAGATAAAATAAGGGATCAGAATGAAAACAAAACGCTTTATTTGGTTTGGTGTGTGTTGTAGAATACAGTGGATAAGCTCATTAAGAAGACTAACCTGGCTCTGGTTGTGGGCAGCAGTAGCTGGCGAGAGCAGTTTGTTAGTGCTGTTACTGTAAGCGCAGGTATGCAACTTCCTGCTTGTTCATCCTTACACCCCGTGCAATGTTAGATCTACACTAGAATCGTTCAAGCATGTTTTTATTTCAAGTCACGTCTGCTTCACTATGACTCATTAGGGGACGACGATGAGGAAGAGAGCGGTGAAGAGCGTCTTCCATCCTGCTTTGACTACATCATGCATTTTCTCACGGTCTTCTGGAAGGTTCTCTTTGCATTTGTGCCACCCACGGAGTACTGGAACGGATGGGCGTGCTTCATTGTGTCCATCTGTCTGATTGGCGTGTTGACAGCAATCACGGGTGATCTCGCTTCACACTTCGGCTGCACCGTTGGCCTGAAAGATTCGGTCACTGCTGTGGTGTTTGTTGCTCTCGGGACCTCTGTTCCAGGTTGGTGATAAATGTGATCAAATGCAATTACTTGTGAACATATTTTAAATAATACCAAAATAAAGTGCAAGAGTGATTGATTTTCAACAGTAACTTATGTTTATTTACAGATCTATGAGTTTTTTTTAATCCATCAAATTAATCAGACGGCTTGAAATCAATCGTTTTTTTGTCATTTTATTGTTATTAATCACAGTGCTTCATGGGATTGTATGTCATTGTTGTGAGCTGGTTTGGTTCATTTTGTATGATGATTTTCTAATTTCTGTAAAAATTGAACTCCTCTTGGCTCTTGAGGACATAAGTTTCTCTTCTCCCTTGATCTTTGCCTGCCCTTGAAGCCATTTTGAAAGGCTCGCAGATAAACTTAAAAAGGTGCCGTTTTGAATAAATTTATTAAAGATTTTATGGTTGTCTCCACGTTGGAGGGTTGCCAGGCGGTTGCTATGCAGATTCAAAGGTGTTTTGAGTGTTTTTGGTGCTCTGCTGTCTTTCACTTCAGCAATTACACAATAGCAACTCAGCAAGCCTTAAAGGAACAGTTCACCCAAAAGACATAATTTATTCCCATGGAGTTGTTTCAAATCTGTATATATTTCTTTGGTCTGATGAACACAGAGAAATATATTTGTAAGAAACCTTGTTACCAAACAGTTCTTGGCCACCATTGACTACCATTGCTTTATACATTTCTTTTTCGGTTGATCACAAAAGAAGATATTTTGAAGAATGCAGGAAAGCAAACTCTTTTTACTGGCATTGTAGTTTTTCCTACTATGGTTACAAGCATTCAGATGTCCTTAAGATGTCACAAAAAGGTGAGATTTTCACTGTGTTTATGGAACATTTTAAGTTTAAATCTTTTTTTCGTTCTTATTTTACATTAAAATGAATGCCACATTTGAGTCATTTTAAAGGCAAATAATGTAAAAAACTGAACAATCAAATCACAAAATAAAGCAGAACTTAAGTGTTTTTACATTTATTTAATATTTAATTTATAAAATCATAAATTAAAGAATATTCTTTAAAAATTTCATAGGGATCTCAAAGTGCCCAAATTTGTCCTTTAATGTAACTTTAAGGGTCCTGAGGGTCAAGTGCACCCTTTTCTCTCTACCTCTTTTTTTCTTTCTCTCATTTCCTCTTAGTTTCGTCTTGCATTTGTCCTTTTCATGACCCCCTTTGTGATACTTTACAACAGTTTAAAAATATTTTAAATGTATTTATTTCGGTCTCTCTTAAAATGTTGATTCACCTACCCAGAACAACCTAGCAACCACATAGAATTACCCTGGCAACCACTTAAACATAATGTGACTACAAGTAATAAACCTGGCAACCTCAATATTGGAAATTAAAATCACTCATTGACTCTTCATTCATGGCTACATTATATGCACATTTTTCCTTCCACAAATGCTCGGTAATAAACATCCTCTCTCTTTTTTCTCGGTCTCTCTCCTCTGTACAGACACTTTTGCCAGTAAGGTCGCTGCCATCCAAGATCAATATGCAGACGCCTCCATTGGCAACGTGACTGGGAGCAACGCTGTGAATGTTTTCCTGGGCATTGGCGTGGCGTGGACCATAGCTGCCGTATACTGGCGCACAAAGGGCAAACCGTTTCTTGTGAATCCAGGCTCTCTGGCTTTCTCGGTCACACTCTACACGGCCTTGTCTGTGGTGTGTGTCTGTGTGTTGCTGTATCGCCGGCGCCCCTCAGTGGCAGGAGGAGAACTCGGTGGTCCACGGACTTGCAAGATATTGACATCCTTACTGTTTCTTTCCTTATGGCTGATCTACATCTTGTTGGCCTCACTGGAAGCATACTGCCACATTCCTGGATTCTGAGAAAAAAAGAGTGGCATCAGCATATCAAAGCTTCTCGAAGTTTCTCTGAACGTGGCCAGTAAATGAGAGAAATACTAGTATTTATTAGATATTTATCGGTACCCTTTTAATAAGTCCGATTTTTGTAAGTTTTCATTTTTGAAAGTGCACTCAGTAAAGCTTACATTGAAGATTTACCCCAGAATAATAAAACAATATGTCAAAATGATCTCGTACTCAGATGAGACTATGTGTCTCCAGACAGCTGCCAGATCAGCCAATGCAATGCAATACAAAGCAAACATCACCGAGTGCATCTTTAGATTAGTTTGAATGCAGAATTGTACCCGTCGTTCCCTGTTTCCTTGCCTTACACTCGTACTCGTCTCTCAGTGCTGTCTTAAATCTACCAGTAACCAATGACTCCTGTCTTTTTCATATTTCCGTTTGAGCCGATCCCGAGCCTTCGTTATTGAATGAAGAGGTTTACTTTTTTAAGATTTTTTTTGTTACTGTGTGTTGGTATTACTCTCATGTAACTGTAATCATAATATTGAAAAAGATGTTTAAATGAACTGAATGACCTAACTGGAACTATATTCTTAAGAGCCAGGTGTAGCATCAAGATGGATTTACTAGTGCTCGTGGAGGAAGTAAAAGCATGTTTCACGACATAAATAAACATGACTGTTGACTGAAGCATGTCGAAGAACTCGTAACTGATATGTAATGACGTATTGTTGACGTCAACAGGATGTCAAATAACAAAAAGGAATTGAACATACACATGAACTGGAGTGATGGGGAAAACAGAGGAACACTTGGAATAATAATGAATGAAACAAAGTGATGGTGCTGAATATCATTCATAAATGTATACATTGTAAATGCGTATATAATGTGTGTGTGTGTGGGGACCACTCATGTGAGAATAAACAACTTGACTAATGTTATAATAGAACTGTCTGTATCTGTATTTTATGTTACAGTCACAGTAGATCATGAGACAAAGGGATTGTAAACTCTTGCTCCTCATTTTTCAATTATCTAGGCTGGGCATTAACTGGGAAATTATGAAGACTGTAAACAGTAAACGGTTGGTAGTTAATAGAACTTGCAGTTCCTTATACTGTTGCATAGTAGATCATCATTAAAAAGCACTTCTTGTGATAATACAGCATCAAGAGCTTAAACTGTACATTGTACATCTGTGGAAAAAAACTATAATAAATGCAGTGTAATCAAAAAATTATATATTATCTTATATGTAAATATAAATATTAGGGATGCAAGATATATCAGGCAATAATTCGTATCGGTCAATAAGAGTATTTTTAGACGTAATAGTTTAAAAACAGACAAAGATCAGGGCCAATATATCCTGTCAATCAAAAGAGGACAGGAAAATGCAATGAATTTGTTCTCTGTATATTGAAAATGTTAAAAAACATCACCAATTTGATGGTCAATATTAATAGTAATTATATGTAAGGGATAATGTACAGGACTAAGCCCCGACAGTGTGATCAGGGTCCAACGCGAAGTATCACACTGAAGGGGGTTATTTCGCAATATCAGCCGGCTGCTTGTGCATTATCCTGCTTATTACACGGCTTCTTGCCACATGTAGAAAAAAACTGGACGTGAAATGTGAATTTAGAATTTTTTTACCAAATGCACACTTTCCGCAAGGAAAAGCTGTTTACTTGCAGTTTAAGGGTAAGGAACGATGTTCAATTGTCACCAACAGGCAATTTGGTTTAATCATTTGTAAATATAATGTCATATGTGTTATTAAAAAGATATATTTATATTCAATTTGTCAAACAATTCTGACAAAAATCATTTTGAAAGCTTGTTATCCGGGATTAAGGAACCTGCAAATGTCTCAACCGGCCAATCAGAAGCAAGCATTCCAACGAGCCGTGTTATACCATCCAGTAAATTCAGCTTAATCTTCAGAATCTTTGTTTTGCAGACATCACTCGGTGGTTACATTTTGTATCTGTGCAATTCTAATAAATATAGCCTAACACACAAAAGTACTTAATTGACTTAATTTGTTGTCGAGTTATGATTTCTGTGTGTCAAGCAGTGATTCACAGTAATGAAGTGTCAGTTGTTATCTGTTGTCAGTGTTTGTAGTTACGTGACTGCAGTGTGTGGAGAGAAATGACTGAATGAAAAACACAGATTGAGTCAGATTTAGCAGTTGTGTTGATTTTTAGCTCTTTGAAGTATCTTCTGCGCTCTGTCAAGTGTTTGGAGTGAAAAGATTGCACCCAGAGTATTTTTAGTATTATCTTGTTGCTAGGCGATCCACCCGAAGAGTCATTGTCTTGTCTGGACCGGATGACGAGTGTGTGTGCATGTGGGAGTCGCCTTATGTGTTACACCCACTCAACCCAAGTCTATTTACAGATATTAAATAGCACACAACAAACCATCTCATACCAACTTAAACCTCTGAACTTACTGCAAGTTATACAGTTTTACTTAACACATAAACGCTTATTTAACATTATTGTGAAGAGTTTCCATATAATGATCATGTGCATTTACTGGTTTTATCGAAGTTATATTGTAGCATCGTGACAGCGTGATGTCATTAGGACACAAATACTAGTTCATACTAGACGAAACATGGGTGCAAGATGGAGAGAGTGCATTTAATCGGTTTACAGGGTCACTGTTTTTTTCTCTCTGTGCCAGGTTACGCTTGGAGCACATTGAATTGAAGTGCAATCCCGAATGTCATGCTGAGAAGCAGCTATCGTAATTGGATTAAGCCGAGAGAGAGAGAGAGAGAGAGAGAGAGAGAGAGAGAGAGAGAGAGAGAGAAAGAGAGAGCCTATTGAGACAATCACAAGTATAGATGATCTCAAATTAAGTGTAAAGGTTATTCGTGGCACATCAAGACATGTTCTGAGACATGGGCAAAAAGTCGAATTGACCTGTCAGTAGTTTTTCAGATAGCAGTATTTGTATTTTGAAAATAATCCGAGATTATCATTAGAATGTTTCGTTTCATTTGATTTACTCTCTGTTTTATTAAAATGACGTTTCATTATTACTCCCTACCCATCATACTAACTGTCCCCAGACACATTAGTTAAGATATTTAGATGTACCTTTTAAAAATCTGGAAAAATGAATCCAGCCTTTATTCTGAAGAAGAGATTTCCTGTGTTGCTGTAAGGTCAACATGCAGGTTTTTGCTTCATAATTGTGTTACCGACACAAAATGAGATCAATTATTTGACATATTATGGTTGAGTATGAATTGAATATGTCCCAGAAGTAGCAACATGACTACATTTCAAAAACAGCTATTTTTTTATTATATATATATATATTTTACATTTCATTAATGAATAACATGTCAATGTAATAAATTGTTTCTGTTCACCACCATAGTGATATTTCAACAGATGGAAAGTATGGTTTGAGTGTTATTGTTATTGGCATTGGCATTGAAATACAGGAGGTTGTGTGTTAACATAAATTTATACCTGGTTCAATTGCATTTTATATAATTCTTAGATGCATACAATTGTTGTAGTTTTGTCCACAGTCTGGCCACTTTCCCAGTTTTGTGATTAATTTGTTTGTTCGTGTCTGCGAACAAAAAGCTTTATACTGTACAGATGACCCAGAAGTCACACAACCACAATTGGTCAAAGAACAGTATTCAATAACTATATATTAAACCTGCCATGTAGTAATGTATTTTAATCAACAATATGTTTAGGGGGTGTATAAAGTCAGTCCTCAGTTTAACACTGGTGTCCCAGCAGAATAAATATAGGATATGATCATGTTCATGTTCCAGTTTGACAAGGATAACAGTCTTTATTGTGCAATATATTTACAGATTAAACGGAGACCTAACAAACATATCTTTAAGAGTTTTGAGTTGACAATTTATCTTACTGTCATTAGCAGTACTGTCTAATTTCTTACGAGATAATTCCACAGGACCTCAAAGAGGTTCAATGGAACAAGCAAAGATCTGGAAGGAAGAGGCGTTTTGAGAAAGCAAGAGATATGTGATGTGTATATACTTTTCTGCACACTGAGTTGATGGATGTCTGGCGTGACAGTCAGGCACCGACTGTTCCTGCCATCATGCACCTTCTCTCATGCCCCTGACCGACAGAACGAGAGCAGGAAGACGGAAATCAAAGCAGGCGCTCACAGGAGAACATGACAAAGAAGATCTGAGTTTTGCGCTTGAAATACAATTCCTGGAGATAAGAGAAGGCGAAAGAGAGAATGTGAAACATTAAGAAAATAAAAATGAATGGGAGTATAATTAAACTCTGACTTCTGGTCGGCCGTGGAGAGCTGAAAAGACTAGAAAAGTACTTAAATGGACTGGTCAGATATGGAGGGAATCGGGTTTCAAAAGTTCATAGTCAAGTCCATAAAAATAGTAATTATAGTCTAGTTCAAATTGAAGGACTATATGTTTGCACTTTAAAGTCCAAGTGAAATTAAAAATTACAATCCCTATTTTATTTCATGAAATATTTCAGCGTTAATTGTAATGGTTTACCAATGTGGCTTATTGTCTTTTTTTAAATTCATGTGCCCTCATAATCCTCAGTCAAAATCTGAAAATGCACTTCAGCCCTCTACTGACTATCCATCTCAAATGATGTCAGCGGCTTGGGCGGAGCCTCCCCTTCAACTTTCAGTCTTCTCCCAGTTGCAACAGCTGTTTTATACATCCAATGAAATCGCAGTGAAAAGAAAACAAGACATGCCCACTGTTTTTCTCATTAGAAATTCCGTTTCACTCGGAAATGCGTCCGAATACGGAAGTAATTCACATTGTCACAAATCTGCAGATCTTTCTTGAAGCTTAAAAAAGTTACTGTATAAAGCCAAGGTGTATGAATTATCCACATATCTTGTTCTTTGTTGTAAAGTATTATCTATTGGGTTCAATAATAATATCTGAAGACGTTGCATTTATTTTCAGCGTTTGTTAAATGGAAACTAGTGCATAAACTCAAAATATGTACTTTATGTCATAAGACTCGAAATAATGGAGCAGGCCACATAATTTTGTTGAAGATGCAAAATCGTAACACACTAATTATTCTGCATATTTATACACAGATGCTCCACTAATATACAGAGGTTAAAACCTTTTTACTAGGGGATTAAATAATATTTAATAGTTTCATATATCTTTTAAAATATATAGAATAATAGATTGTTAATAAACTATTTTATAGGAAATAATACATAAGACACTTATGTTCCAGTAAAAGAAAATGTATTAGTTAATATACTAAAAATAAATTGGTGTTGTAAACTAAAAGTGGTTCTTTACTCGTGATCATAGGGTGATCATAGGGGAACCAGTTTTAGTGCTATTAAGCACCATATCTTGGGGCTTCAGTGGTTCTTCAGAGTGACCGAGGTGCTATATAGCACAGTTTTAGTATAATAACCTTTTAAGTCCCTGTATGGTTCTTCGGGGGCTCTATATAGCACCAGTCATCTCAAAGAACCGCTGAAGTATCAGGATACAGTTCTATATAGCACTTAAAGTGCTGGTGACATCATCATCTAGGTTATTAGGTCCCACACATTTTTTAAACTTCAAATCATTGTTTGAAGTTTTAAAATTGATGGAATCTGTCTCCATGATGGATGTGATGATGTACTACATGTGTTAAATAATACCTTCATAAAGTCACATACTCTGCCTTCTGGACATACCTTGCGAAACTATTTCCTAATCCGAAGACATTTTCTACTCCAAAGAGAGAACTGAAAAAGAAAAGCTGAAACGAGACATTTTTGACAACGTTCTGCATTTATTGAATGTACAGTTATATTATTTATCGAATAAAAATTACATCCAGAATAATAATTTTCCCTTTAACAAGGCAGACCAGTACTTTATCTACATACAGTGTTAACAAAAGTGTTTCAGTAGGAAGGTGATAAAGAGACAGATCCAGAAAGTGTGAACAACGATGTACTAATTATGACATATGTACTTGGTTAAAGCTATAAATGAGGCAGCAGAAGTTAGCCCTTGCATATATTGTCCCTTAAAGACATATCAGTACAAACACCAATATTAGCTAGCATTAGGTTTAAGTCAGGTCCTGGATCCACGTGTACTGTATTATGGAGCAGTCTGTCATCGATCATTAGCAATAATGAGAGAAGTGCTGTGATTTGATTCACACGACTCTGATCTCCCCTGAGGATGTCTGATTGTAGACAGGAATTTGCATGCAAATGTCTTCCTGACTTCAACCCACCAACCACGAAGAACTGAATTTAAAGGACGTGATTTTCCAATGCATTTCAAAATAAAAGGTTTTAAAATCAAAATAAAAAATGTTAGCAACCTGGATTTTTGTCCCATTTCAAGACCCAAAACTGTGGGGTTTAACAGAAAATTCACTGAACATACGAAATGTTCCCATTTCAATGGCCTATAAACAAAACAACAGTGAAATTGTGACAATCCCATTTACAAAGGTGCTACAAATATCTTTGAAAATTTGTTTTAAATTAAATGGAAAATTACAGGCCATAAAGTAAAAAATGCACCATCAACAACAGATAACTCCAATTTGATATGTTCCCCGAAGCCCAAAACACAGACAAAGACAGACTTTACTCTCGCCTGCTTTAGTCAGTAGTATAATTTCTTAAACTCCTAAAAGGAATGAATTATAAGACAATTTATAAACTGGTTTCTGCTAAAATACACACAATTATATTTCCTAGTACAACGATATTGGCCAATACAGTCCTTTTCAAAGATAATGAAGTATGAAAAGAGGATATGCTTACATGCATACATCATTTATCCCTGTTCATATTGGTATAAAGCTATTGAACTGACATGCAGACAAGACATACCCATACACACAACACACATTTCCCATTGAGAAAGATGACATGGTCCATCACAGCCCTTTTGTCTTCTAAACTCAACCATTCATACAGCCAGCAAAATCACACACAAACACGCTCTCTTCCAACCGTGTACATTACACATCTCGTCTTTATATTTTCATCCATGCACTGAGAGTAGACGTCACGGCCTGCGTCCAATGTATTTGTTTGATAGTCATAAGTGCTGTAATTGATTTTATTTCTTAAAGTGCTTCGATAAAGATCATCAAGTACCAAGCACACTGTCATCTTCCTGTATTATAATAATGAAGATGATGCACACTACAGCAGACCAGCGCGCTGACGGAAGCTTTGGTGCGCGTCAAGGCAGAACGCTCAAGTGGGCGGAGCGAGTGAGCACTGTAGGCATGTCAAAATCCAGAGAGAGAAGTGTCGGAAAAAAAGAATGAAAGAGGAGAGGTTATGGACCCAGATGGTCAACCAGAGATAAATGAAAAATGATAGAATCAAATCAGATTACACAGAGAAAGTGAAATCCAACGGTCATGCTGTCTAATGGATTAAAAAAAGGCCTGGATTGCTGTGATCAGAGCTAAGCTTTACGTGTCTTCGTTCAATCTCACATTATGCTCTGCCTCGATGTATGTTATGCAACGTGTTGTGACTTGGAATCCGACTTTATGAAACAACACATCGGAAGTGTCTGTGCAGGTGTCTGTCATAAAACTGTGCCGGGACTACGGTTCAATCGGATTTAAATGTAGAAAAACGGCTTGGCATAAGGTACAAGTTTCCTAGACATCAGTGCATTTGAGAGAATTTGACGTACGGGATCACTGCCAATTACAGAGACTGGATTAGAATCGATTCGATTATCCAACCAACACTGAGGGGATAACAGGATTTATAAAGCATAATCTGGGTGATAGAGTTCAAGCGAAAGAAAAGTAGAAATGGGGCACTTAACTTGTACATAAAATAAATGACTAGGTATTCATACGTTATGAGAAATTCATTGTTGGAAGTTGGGCAAGCGACAGTCCATCTGTGCATTTTTATGTAAACACGTACCATTCGGATCAAGCAGTAGCCTGGCCTTCGCATCGCAGACCAATGTGCCATTGGCAAATTTACACTGCCACCTTCAGGGCAATTCCAAGCACTACACTTAAAGCTCTACAGTGCACAATGCAACAGAAATAAATAGAGAACCAAGTCAAAGGTGTACCGCTCCCCTCTTATTTCCACAGGTGTCCCCGTACAGGCATCAATATGTACCAGAGCCCACGTTTGTAAAGCTAGATAAAATCAATTCTAACTATTTAAAACAAGACTTTGGTTTAAAAATAAAAACGTAAAAAGTTGGTACATTTCAATTCGCAAGGTATACGCAAATGAAAAAAAAATCCATACAGCTCAAAAAAATGCGTACAACTTGTAATACTAAATCTATTCTTAGATTCCAGAGGTGAGAATTAGTGGTAAAAAACGAAGAAAAGAAAAGCATAGCATCACTAGAATACTCCTGTAGTGTCCTTGTCTGATTTGACAGGGCTTTTTGAGGTGGGCGAGTCCAGCAATGAGCTGGAGATACTGCCGATGTTGCTCCAGCTGTGATCGGGAGAGGAGAAAGGGGGTGTGCTGCAGTTAGAAGACGGGTCGGAGCTGTCATTATTGACCTGACTTAAGAGGTCTTTATATGAGCCTTTGCTCTCTAGCTCCCCCTGTAGGTACAGAGAGATTTCCTCCGGCAAGCGCTTCAGCTCTGCTTCGCAGTCGGATATCAGGCGAGCCTGGTTCTGAAGAGAAGGAATAAAACGTGTGGTTATTTGACAAGAATGATCCAGCAGGGAGAAAAACACACATCTGTTTAAAATAATGCTTTAAAAATGAATGATTGGATGTGTGTATTTACTGACCAGAGGGATCTCCTCCTCTATCTTCTGGAGGATGTCTTTGTGAAGGGCTTTCAGCGTCTCCTGACGCTTCCCTTGAGACAATTCCAGCTACCCAAAAGAGAAACGAGAAAGCGAGAGCATGTACGATAAAGATATGCGTATGACCACAACACAGCGTTATAATGCCAACGTTACAGATGCATATTCATAAGGCGGAAATTGACTTGACCCTTGGAACATTTTTGTGTACTTTGGAGATGCGACTGCTGTTTTTTATTCATGTGACTTGAATGCAGATCAGATCATTCAGACAGAAATCTAAATAACTTTGCCACACAGCTCAACTCACCAGACGGATTAAGTTGACAGACTCGCTGATGTGTTTTCTATTGATCTCACTCAAATCCTTGCTGAAAGATGTGGAATGAGAGAAAAAAGAACAAGGTTACTTTCACTGGACGTCATTGAGGTGCTGAAAGCATTCAATTCAGTTGTGAACCCTCAAAGCCCTCTGTGATTACATATTTATATTTGACTTCCAGGTTCGATGCGGACTCTAACCACGTGAGATTTCCAAGTCTCACGAGAGTAATTCAAGATCACGGAGCCGTCGTAGTTCTCCGATGTAATACGCTGCCTGCGCATGCTGCAAGAAATCGAACGTGTGCTTACGTTGAGCGCCTTCTGTTAGCATACCGCTGGCTGACATTACAGTTAGGGTGTTTTCACACTTGGGTCCTCTTTAAAAGAACCAAACTCAGACCCCTTTCAGTGGACCAAGAGTTATTTTTATGTTCACACTGTCTCCGTTACTGAAAGAGGACTCGGATCCTTTTTGTTCCACTTAAGCGGTTATGGGGACTCTTTATGTTCATACTGTTTTTTGGGGACTGATCCGTAGGAACATTTCCCATGGTTTTATTGTAGTAAATACAGTGGTATGCAAAATTCACCTCATGAATCCCTCTCAGATTCTTGACAAGAATGTTCAAGAGTCGGTCACAAAGTTAAAGTTAAAGCTACGCCGGGGTTGGATTTTTCAGCAGGACAATGATCCTAAGCACTCAAAATCCATCAAGGAATTCATGCAGAAGCACAAGTACAATGTTCTGGAATGGCCATCCCAGTCCCGAGACCTTAACATCAGTGAAAATGTATGGATTGATTTGAAGCAGGCTGTCTACGCACAAAAGCCAAGGCGTGGGCCAAAATACCACCTGCCAGACTTCAGGAACTTGTCTGTGGCTAAAGGTGGCATCTATAAGCTGTTATTGCAACAAAATGAGGCTCTACTAAATATTAAAGGAATTATTTCTTTGGGGAGCCCAAATTTATGCACATGTCTATTTTTGTTTAAATGTACATAACACCAATAAAAATGATTTCACTATTGAGATGTTTCTGTTTCCATAAGGCATAACATGTGTTAAAATGAAGTTGCTACTTCAAAAGCTCAGCAAGTGACAAACTATATTGAAGATCATGTGTATTAAAAACAGACACATATGTGCAATGAATACACATCGAGCCCTGCATTCCAGCCTGAGCCCGAAAAATAGGGCCGGGCTTCGGTACAGGTTGTTAAAACGCGAGCCGGGCATCGGGCCTTTTTCATGGTGTCATAATCAATGGACATTGTCCCCACTCCCCCGCATGGCAGTATCACTTTACTATCCAGACCAGAGCATGCATACATAGTTATGATGCATGTGTTTTGAGTTAAACAGTAGGTAAAGCGCACAATCGACAGAGTAGTGTTAAGTTTGTGATTTATATGTTTTCAACTATACAAGAGGGGTCAGCTGAGGTGGCTTGGGCATTTGTTACGGATGCCTACTGGACGCCTTCCTCGGAAGGTGTTCCAGGCCAGTCCGACCGGGAGGAGACCCCGGGGAAGACCTAGGACACGCTGGTGGGACTATGTCTCCCGGCTGGCCTGGGAACGCCTCGGTGTCCCCCCGGAAGAGCTGGAGGAAGTGTCTAGGGTGAGGGATGTCTGGGCATCTCTGCTTAGACTGCTGCCCCCGCGACCCGGCCCCGGATAAGCGGAAGAAAATGGATGGATGGATGGATGTTTTCAACTATATGCGCACGTTGCGCAGACCCAGCAGCGTATGATATTAAAGTAACACGAGAGAGCAATTAACGAATATATGCCAATCTCTGCAACAAAGATTTTTTTTTAAATAAGCAGACAAAACCAATTGGCAATATATACTCAAAACATTTCCCTAAACTGACGCAATAAAGAAACGAAGAGAAATATAATTAACCAAAACTATTTCAATGGCTGCAACAGTTTTCATTCACAACCTTTATTTAAATACGCGTTCCAGTTCAGCACCTGAACAACAAACAAAAAATACTTCACACATTTTTCTAGATTAACTTAATAAAGAAACTGAACGAAATATGAATAATTGCCATAAAAAACAACTAACTTAATGGCTGCCACAGCCTGCGTAATGCAGAGGTTTAAAAAACTGGCTGAGGCCTGTGCAGGGGTCTACACTTGTTAAAATGTGAGATGGTGTATGAATTTACGCAGCTCTCTCTATCAGTTGTAATTATGCGCTCCTCCGACGCCCTTCATTTTTTTTATAAGCAGAATTCACAAATTGAATTAGCGCTTTACATCTTTAACATTTTTGTCAGCTTTAATGAGCTGTCCAAGTTGAGCATTATGTGACAATGCATTTACATTACATTTACATTTAGGCATTTGGCAGACGCATCCAAAGCGACTTACATTGCATTATCCTATACATTTTTACATAGGTATGCGCTTTATTTACACATGTGTGCTGTACTTATGAGAAGAGAAAGAGAATAGAACAGGAACAGCAAAGCGGTTAAATTGCTATATAAATAAACTGACTTGACTTCAGTGAATACACACATTTTTAAGTACATTAACCCTCTCTCTTCTCTCAACAGGTGGTGGTCTAGCTTTAGTAACTTTGTATTAGCACCTGTTGTATTATTGCTCCTGTATGACATCACTTATTGCTCCCTGAACACTTTGTAAGTCGCTTTGGATAAAAGCGTCTGCTAAATGACTAAATGTAAATGTTAGTGTGATGGTAAAATGATATACAGACAGTAAGGTAAAAAATGTGGGGTTTTGGGGGGGGGGTGGGTTGGTTTGTAGGGTTGCGCGTGCGCAGAGGGCCAAGGCTCAAACGTCACGGTTCGCTACTCATTCAATTACTCTAGACACAAATGGTCACATTTATCTAAGTCTCTAACTTGACGGTGCATTTCACCAGACACAGTTTCCAACGACAAAAGCACAATACATATTTCCTATTCATTACAGAACAGTATCTTTAAAAATTCTGTATATTTATACATATATATCTACTTGTGTATATCATGTTGATGGGCTGTAATTTCGGTCTGTGAGTACTCTGTGGGGATGTAGTCGGAGGCTGACACCAAGCCAACCTGTGAAATGTACAGTGATGTCCTGAAACCAGCAGGCTTCTCAGCATAGTACTTAACCCAAGACAGCCACCGGGACTGTCCCTAAAATGAGTTCACTGTGAGGTGCTTTCAATAAACATCTGCTAAACAACAAAGGAAAAAGTGGTGCAGAAAATAATCTCAGCAGGTCGAGTCTGCTTTATGTCATTTAATCTCTCATCTACATGACAGCTGTTTAAAATTAGAATTTTAATAATTCAGACAAAAATACGATTCAATTCAAATGTCAATTTATGACATTTTATTCCTATCGACAGATCACGCAGAATAGATTGTAAATGTGAGAACAAGGATGGGAGAAATAAACTCACCTTTCAGCCCTATCTTTTTCTAACTTCCTGGCCTCAGAGATGCTGCTCAGCCTTTTCCGTTCCAGAATCTTCTGGAGCTCTTTCTTCTCTCTGTCAGTATGAACATTTCAACATGTGTCAAAGTATACATACACAAATTTACCCTCCAAATCGTCACAAAATCATTTCTTACTTGTCACACACGTCCTTGAGTTTCTTTATCTGGGCAGCTTGACATTCCAGGGCAATTTCCCCCAGTTTCCGACTGGCCTGAGAGAACGTATTTGCAAAATAATCAATATTTTTTTAAAGCGTGTGTAGTGTATCGTCTGTTTTAGCGATGTGTGTTTGTGGTACCTCTAACAGATGAGCGAGTTTCGTATCGGTCTCAATCTGATGTTGTGACTGTCTTAGACTGAGAAGTTTCGGCATCTGCTCTTCTTTAAACCGATCCATTTGATCCTTCTGCACAGGCTCTTCTGCTCCACTGCATTACGCAAACACTCGTATTAAAAATGGACTTAACGTGATTAACTATGAGATAACGTTTAGTTTCAGGTTTAAAGAATATTTTCCTTAGCTGTCTTTGACTATTCTGAATTACAGTCGGCACACGAGCCCAGTTTGAGTTTGCGAGGAATCAAATTTTCTCACTTTTTTTTCAGACTGGGCCGCAGACGTTTCTCCGCTTGACTCTGTTTGCTCAGTGACCTCTGTTCCTTACTGAAAGTCCACACCTGTAACACAAACACGAACAAAGAAGTTATCTGTCATACGCAGCTGAATATAACTTTGCGGTGTTGAAGTACTCGAACGATTTTGAACCTTTTTGAGATGTTTCTTTCGTAGATCCTTGAGTTCCTTGCACTGCTTCTTTATCAACTTCAGGTAGGAATTGTTCTGTTTGAGGTCATCAATAGACTGAGGTTCAATAACTGTAAAACACATGCATCATTTTACATGATTTATAACGCATCGTAGTTGTCCGTGAGGGTGACATGAGTGCTGAAGATGAGGGTATGACAATTAGACGATGGTTTGTGGATCTTACCTTTAAGAATATTGTTGACCAGATCTTCTTTGGGGGCTAAAATATATGGCACATGGACATATGGGTCAAGTAAATGGACATGACATTCAAACCAAACATCGAAACAGAACAGACGTGTGTGTGTAATATGTCACCCTGGACCACAAAACCAGTCACAAATATATTTGTAGCAATAGCAAACAATACATTGTATGGGTCATTGTGCCAAAATCATTAGGATATATTAGATCATGTTCCATGAAGATATTTTGTCAATTTCCTACCGTAAATGCAGAAAAATCGCAAACATAAATGGCCAGAAACACGCCTACAAACTTCTCTCACTGCTGCCTGCTCTTCGGGAATTACAGTTCTCACTCAAAATTGGTAGCGGTAAGCAAATACAGAGCGTTAAAACTTCAATGGCCTCCTACAGCGCCTCTGATGAACAACTTTAAAGGCATTCGATTCTGTTGGACCCTCAGATTCTCAAATAGTTGTATGTCCGCCAAATATTGTCCTATCCTAACAAACCATACATCGATGGAAAGCTTTATTCAGGTGATGTATATATCTCAATTTCGATTTGTGGTCCAGGGTCACATATGGTAAAGAACATGGAAATGAGAACATGAGGTGATCATTTTCAGAGGTGAACCGAACCTGCTGCAGGGTTCATGACATCATTCAATGGAGGAAGTATTTGAGAAGGCAGAGGACAGATAGGGTCAATGGACGTCACACAACTAGGATAACACTTTACTCGTTCCTCTGGTTTGACAGTACCATCCTGCACAGACACACATTGTTAATTACAACAATGTTATTTAATCAAACAATGGATTTATTGAACTTGCATTACAGTATATTTGTTACCAACTGAAAAATACCAGATGTGTTCACACTTCTGAAAAATGTATCGTATTTATTGGGTTCTCACTATTGTTTTTTTCTTAATGATATGACGAGTTTGCATGTTGGTCTGTCAACTATCCATGTATGGGTATGCGTTTATAAATGCAATATTAATATGCAGAGTACACAGGCATATGTTATGTAAACACAAACTTTTATTCTGGATGCGATTATTGTTTGACCTAGTTTTGTTTACTATATAATTCCCAAACTTCCATTTCTGTTGTATATTCACTGAAATAAGGCTAAAACTAAGAAATAGCAATGAATAGGCGTGAGTCTACATCTTTGACCAGGGGTGTATTGTATACTGTTAAAAACTCAAATGTGACTGACCTCCAGAAGTGCCTCAAGTTGTGCTTCCCTCTGAGCCAGCTCAGAGATATGTTTGATGGGGTTTGTCAGAGCTTCAGCGTACCCTACATGTGTACCAAAAACAAAGATGAAAGGAAAACCTATGAATTACTATCACTAATATTATTTTGGTTGAACTTTCAGGGCAATTTACTACAATAAACAAACACCGCCCTTCCCCACTCAAAAACATTTACATGTGAAACTAGTCTGCAAAATTTCCACCAGGAGGTGCAAAGGGAGAGTATGCGCCTTCAGTACTTAACCACAAATACTGTGAAACAGTGAAATTCAATATGATAAATTCGTTATTACATGACAGGAGGCAACATATTAAAGATTAAAAAAAGAGTTATTCACGTTTACAATAAATTCTATTTTTAAGCAGTGAATGAGCCAAAGTGTTTATGATCACAGAAGTTCATATAGGCCTAAAGAAAGTTGAGCTACAAAACAAAAACAGTTTCTGATATTTTGGCTGATGATGTAATATATATTCACGCATAAAGAACAGGCTAGAGTTGAAAGTTTCTTGCCTTGCGCTGCACTGAACTAATGTTTGCAGAATATCAACCAAAACATCAATGGGGGGAATTTGCATTTCAGTCAGTGAAATAAGTATTTAATACTTATTAAGTCCTGTCACTTTAAGAAAGTACTTGTAAATCAGCTTGTTATGTATATAAAATATGCCTGCCAACAGAACCAGTATCTTCCATTTCAACCTCTCCACCACCATGTTCAAGACCAAATAGGTTTCAAAGGATGTCAGGGACATGATTGTAGAGCTGCACAAGCCTTGAATAGGCTACAGACCGAAGCTTGGTGAGAAGGAGACGACTGTTGGTGTGATTATTTGGAAATAGAAGAAATACAAAATAACTATGAATTGCCCTTGGTCTGGAGCTCCCAGCAAGATTTCCCCAATGGTGTAAAGATGATCATGAGAACGGTTAAAGATCAGCCCAGAACTACACAGACGAAGCTTGTTAATGACTTCAATACAGTCTTGACCACAGTTAGGAAGCAAACCATTGGTATCACGCTATGCTACAATAGATTTAAATCCTGAAGCACCCTCAAGGTCCTCCTGCCCAAGAAGGCCCGCCTGGCTGGTCCGAAGTTTGACAATGAACATCAAAATGATTCAGAAAAGGCTTTGGAGAAAGTGCTGTGAGAACAAAAATTGCACAGTGTTGGAAACATAATGCTTTAGGGCTTTTTCTCTGCTACAGGTACAGGATGACTTCACCGCATCGATGGGGCTGAGGGACGGGCCCATGTACTGTCAAATCTTGGACGAGAACATCCTCCCGTTTATTACCAGTGAAGATGGGTCAAAGGCCTAAAACATATTGCAAAGACAACCAAAGAGTGGCTTAAGGAGAAGCACATTTAATGTTCTAGCCAGTCTCTAGTCCTAAATCTGTGAAAGAGGTTAAAACTCCAATTTGCTCCAAGGGTTTGTCCACAAAGTACAAAGTTATGTTTTGCTCGGGAATCAAATACTTATTTCCCTGACTGAAATGCAAATCAATTTATAAACTTTATATAAAAATGTTTCCCCTGTTTTTTATATTCTGTCTCTATCAGTTCAAATAAACCTACAATAAAATAGAAATAATAAATTGTGAGTTAAAACTAGCCCTTCTGCTGAGTGTGGCAATGAGCTTCAACACAGAGTCAACACACATTAAAGAAGTACCGCAGCGGAGACGACACCGGCGGAAGGATAATTCTGGTTGAGAACCTACTGTATAGCTTTTAAAAATTTGCTCTACTCATCCTCCAGCTGGTGACAACATATACTGTGTGTAGCAGGGTAAACACTGAACCACTGTCTAAAAAACTGGATTAAAATGACATATAGTATAGTATCATAGATTCTTCTCCTACGTTGGTGCTCATCGGGGATGTAGTCCATCACTTCTGTGTACACCAGGAGGGAGGGCAACATGAGCGGCTGGTTCAACTCATTCTTCAGACAAATGTAGTGATAACCTACAACACATTCACACACACAGTTGAGATAAACCAAATCATCTTCTAAACAGTATCGGACTGATAGGATGATGTGTGATAGATCTATAAACCTGGACGCAATGCAGATACTGGTAAGATCCGATGGCCGATAAACTTTCCACTTTCCTCATACACCGCTATTCTCAGGGATGCCAGGGTGGGTAACACCACCTAGAGACAGTGGTCAGCGGGATACTTTTAATTAGTAATTACAATAAAGCCTTTATGATGAGACAAACACAAATGCATTTAACAGTAATAAAATGAGTCAAGATAAAACTGTAATTGTGGACAAACTATTTCTGTCATTTGTCACCCTGTTGAACTCAAAGCGCTCGTCGTCCCACACCGGGTCCAGAGAGTTGTTGTTAGATGTTTTTGTTCGGTATTTCCTTTTAGTGTCAGTGGGAAGTCCAAACATGTCCACCTCCACATAAATGCCAACCTTCTTATCGCTCAGAAACTGACCCGAGATTATCTGTGTATGAGAGTGAGCAGATGTGGGTCTGATCTTTTACGCTACATTACACCTACAAAGTAAAAAAACAGAAGATAGCTACAGTAGTACCTCATACAATATGTTGCATTATGCACACAGTACCTTAATCTCGACCCTATTGGCTACGATCCCATCCACAATGTCCATAGTAAAGGGGTCAAAGTGTTTGTCGTTGCGTCTCATGAACTCTGGCTTAAGCAGATAGCCACAGTGCCCGTTGTATTCAAACACCCCCATGTTCAACTGCATCGCCAGGTCTGGGAAGCAAACCGAAACATGAGATTGTGAACAAAGGTGCCTTTGAAATCAAATTAATTTAATAAGTTAACTCTTGAAAAAGGAAAACCATGAAATATGACAGAAATCGAAATATCTGACCTAGAGTTTGAAAGTTTAGTGCCACCATCTGGCAGCCCATGTTCCAGAAGAGCTGAGGCATGTAGTTACTGGATTCAACTCGAGTCCCTTTGGGGTAGATTCGACTCAGCTGCTTCTTATTGTATCTGAATACACACAAGTCGCTAAGGAAGACAACAACTCAAAAACACACACATACAGCCGCGGAAAAAATTAAGAGACCATTTCTGGTTTTAGAGTTTTTCTGAATTTACTGTATATGCGTTATGTGTTTAGGTAAAATGATCATGTTTGTTTCCTTCTGTGAACTAAGAATAGTTCTCACAAATTACAAATAAAAATATTGTTTCTAATTGCATTTATTTGCAGACAGTGAAAACTGGAGAAACAGGTTCAAATAACAGCAAAAATGCTCAATTTTTTTTAAACTCAAATACTGCAAAGAAAACAATTTAATAATCAATTCTAAGCAACGTATTTGTACATACAAAATTCTAATAAGTTCTAATATGACTTTTAAGTGATAACTCCGTTTTCATGTGACTTCTCATGCTGTTAGTCTTTCACATTGCTGTTGGATGACTTTTCGTCACTCCTGAGGTTTTCAGTCAGGGAGACTGCACGGACCCTTGCTCCAACCACAATCCCCCCCAAAATAGTCTTTAATGTTACTAACTAAAACAGGCAAAAATATATATTTCTCACTGAGAAACACAAAAACAAACTTTTATAATTAGCCCGTTCTGACTGGCAATTTTGGAAATATTAGCTAAAATATTTATTAGTTTGACAGACACCTAAATAATATTAAACAAAATAGGTTGATACTAGTCTAATGTCACATAAGATGACATTAACAAATGGCACCACTTGAGTTGTTTACATTAGGTTAACACTTACTTAAAATTTTATTGTAATCAGCAATAATTCATTAAATAATAGTCGAACACAAAAAGTAAAGAATATTGTGACCTCAAGAGACTTCCATACACAGCCACTAGATGGCGCAATAATTCGCTTGTAATAAAGGTATTTGCAAACACTGTATGTTGCGGTTTAAGTTGATTTAAATGTATGCATTCAGTAGAGACTTCAACACAACATTTATACTAGACAGTGACTAGATTGGCCATTTTTTCAAGCCATTAAATCCCGTAATAGCATATCTTAGTATACATATGTTACAACAATAAAGCATATCGTATAGACGCCTCAACTCCCAGACTCTGGATTTTCTGTTACAAAACGCTGATCAGTTCCCCACTTAATAAAAATGACACCACAAGCTTTTTTGAGTACCAAAACAGCCGTGTTTGGCGTCTATTTTTCATGAACTCTCTGGAGATATAAAGATAACTCGCAAAATGATGTTCTGAATGAAGCGGTTGCTCTTCATATATAACAAGTGTGTGCATGACGTAGAGAGTGTAGAAAGGATCCTGTTGGCCAACTGTATGATGACCATGCCCACGTCCCCAACCCCGTCACAAATGAAAATAAATCGAATGTATTCAATTTACGCGGGTGATCCCAGCGAGGTCAAAAAAAGCACATCAGATTTGTGCAGAAGAATCACATCCCAGTCTTTGATTTAGTTGAAATCCAACAGACCATGGACTAGAATGGCCACAATACATCAAGAAATGCTGATTAAATATAAATGTGTGATTTTTTTTATTTTTTTCGCGTGTGTGTGTATATATACATATTAAAAAAAAATGCATTGAAGGATACTCTACAAAATCACTGGGAGAGCTCTTCATAGTTTCCAAGCCTTTGGTCTCCACAAAAGAGGACATCTCAAAATATTTATTTCTCTCTAAAAAGAGAAAGACAGATTTGTATTGTTTAATAATCAATTTACATAGTGGGGACCACAATGTATAGAAACCTGTAGACACACGCAGTATTTTTTATTTGTACTCACTCCTTGCCACTTCGAATGATTTGAATTTGACTGGTTCTATGTAGTTGACCAATGTGGACATTTCCTCTGTAGCGTTCACCTCACTGTATGCAGTACCCTGAAAGACGAGGGCACTTTAATGCCTCATCAGAGAGAGGATGAGAGAAAGGTAAGAAATCACAATGTTTACCTCATCAGTTTGTTTTTTGGGATCTTGATCTACAACCGGCTCCTCCTCCTCATCGTCACTTTCTCCATCTATCAAGTCATGAAACAATAATACACACAGAAAGACAAAAATTAATACACACCATAAATACATTCACCATAAACGTCCGTGCTGTTGCCTAGTTTGAAATCGGTCTTCACCCTGATTGGCAATCAATTTGGGGATATCCAGGTCTTTGTTCATCCTCTCTGCAAGCCTCTCGCCCCCATTGGACAGGACCTGGGCCACTTCCCCATCTGACAATGGACAATCTAAACACAAATCTCATTATGAATGGGTTTGAAATGAAATGGGCAATGAAATGAAAACGGATCACGTTTACATAAAAACCCATGAAAGGGGAAAAAAAACAGACTAAAGAGGCCAAAAACTACTTCATGCCCACAAAACGTTAAAACAAGGCTTGATAAAACATGAACTTGAAGTATGATATATAACATTTTATGTATACATATATTCATAATATACAGGTGCATCTCAATTAATTAGATTAAATAATTCTTTGTCAATCATTTCAGAAAGTAAAACCAAATATATTTTATAGATTCTAGAAATTTAGATGATTATGGTTAACAGATAATGAAACGATAGACATGCATGGTAAAGGCTACAAAACCATCTCCAAGAAGCTGGATGTTCATGTGACAACAGTTGCAAATACTATTAAGAGTGTCCTTGGAATTGTATCCAACCTCCCTGGGCGGAAAATCAACCCCAGATTGAACAGAATGATGGAAGAAGACCCACTTTAGAAAGAAAAACATAAAGCCGGACAGGAATTTGCTCAAATTCATATCGACGAGCCACGATCCTTCTGAGAGAAGGTCTTTTTTGGCAAGTCACAACAGCTCAATGTTCACAGACGAAAAAGTCGAAGAAGTGAACACCATACCTACAGTGAAACATGGAGGAGGTTTGGTTATGTTTGTGGCTGCTTTCAGCATCTGGCACAGGGTGCCTTGAGTCTGTGCAGGGCACAATGGAATCTCAAGACTATCAAGGCATTCTGGAGTGAAACCTACTGCCCAGTGTCAGAAAGATCGGTCTCAGTTGCAGGTCATGGGTCCTCCAACAGGATAATGACCCAAAACACACAGCAAAAGAACAAAACATTGGACTATTCTGAAGTGGCCTTCTATGAGTCCTGATCTGAATCCTATCGAACATCTATGGAAAGAGCTGAAACTTGCAGTTTGGAGAAGGCACCCATCAAACCTGAGACACCAGGAGCAGTTTGCTCAGGAAGAGTGGGCCAAACTACCTGTTAAAAGGTGCAGAAGTCTCTTTGAAAGCTACAGAAAATGTTTGCTTGCAGTTATTGACTCTAAAGGTCGTGCAACAAAATACTGGGTTAGGGGTCCCATAATTTTTGTCCATGACATTTTCATTTGTTTTATTATTTACATTATTATGTTGGATAAAAAAACCAAAAGCAAAGCCTGATTTCTATTAAATATGGAATGAACAATGTTTTTTTAAACAATGTTTTCAAAAATGTTCAGAGAAAAATGTGCATTCTTTGATTTTTGTGCAGGGTTATCAACAAATTTAAGCACTTCTGTATGTATATGTGTGTGTGTATGTTTGTTTGTGTATTTATATATAATAGATTTTTGTTTCCACACACCATTCAGAGGTGGGGACAGATCGTATATCACATCTTTGCGTTTGATGCTTCCTCCGTACGAGGCCCTGTTGTGATGTTTCTTCTTGTTTTTGATGAGAATCTTTCCCATCAGCTCCTGAGGGCTTGGCAGTGGTTGACCAGGAACCAGCTGCAAAAAAACAGCATTTAAAGTCTGCTAGTCTACTCACAAACCAAAGACATTATGATGTAGTTTTCTAATTTATTGCACTGTTCTCTAAAATACTTCTAACTATTAATATACTGCTATATTTGTATTGTATTGTTCTATAATGTTTGCTGAGCCACAAGGAAATTCGGTTTCCTTTATTTTAATTGAAGAGATAATTTACCCAATAAAGAAAATAATGTCATTATCAACTCACCCTCACAGTTACTTTTTTCAGTAAAGAAAATAATATATTTTGGAGAACCACTATTGACCTCCATTGTATCCTGACTAGGGCTGTTTTGTGTTTACATAATATATGTCTGTGTGTACTGTGCATGATCACATTGTGTTTATAAACACAAACATACATGGATACATACTCAGGAAATATTTACATGGATTTACCAATAAACATATATATATATATATATATAGTAATAATTATAATATTTTAATTATGACATTTTATATATTTTCTAAATATATACATGTCTGTCTATGTTTTTACAGAAAATTAAATAGAAAGTTAATATGCAAAGTACACAGACATAATATGTAAACACATACTTTTATTCTGGATGTGATTAATCGTTTGACAAAATATCTTATTTTGAGTTCCACAAAAGTAATATACAGGTTTGAAATGAAAAGAAGGTGAGGTCATTTTTGGGTAAACTAAACTAATGTGTTTTTTGATTAGTAACACAAAAACTAATAATCGTACTAGTTCTCATCAATTTGATGTCATGAAATTTCTTTGTTAAAACGTTTGCTTTATAACCAAAAGAAATTAGATTTAGGTCTATTGATGTTTCTGGTACCAGACTTCAAGACTCCGCTATAGCTCTCCGCCACTCACATATAATTTTGTGATTTCTTTCATACACACAATATAAAATAATTTAACTCCTCTGACTCACCGGATGCTTATCTAGAGGGTCGATGAGCAGCGCATCCCCGAACATGGATCGACAGTACTCAGCCATTTTCTCCTGCTGCCTTGCTCTGAGGAGAAGACATAGAGACAGAATTTATGTTTGGATGAAGTTATGCTCACACTAAGATCAAACTCAAGCCGTGTGCACTTACGAGTCCACATGATTCTCGAAGGAGAGTATGAGAGGGTACGGGGAAGCTTTGAACGCACTTTCAGCTATGGCCTCAATGACTTCCTGAAACAAAAAAAGAAAATATATTTTTTTAAACTCATCAAACTCCCTTGGTTGGTCCTGTACCAGGGAAAAGTTTTATTAAAACAAAAGTTTTAAGGTGTCAAACACCTTAAATGAAATCTCAGTTGTCATGGTGAAACCGTGCGTGATGATTGGCTCTTCGTCAGGTGGGCGGCCCTTCCAGCAATCCAGTTCGATGCAGCGGCACCCTGTTAGCAACACCTGCCTGTATATCTCTACCGACGACAGACCTTTCAGCTGACCCACTGTGAGAGAACAACAGAGAGTTCTTATAGAGACTGGTCACCCAAAAATGATTCTGTCATGATTCATCCCCTCGTCATATGTAAAGAAAACCACACGGATT
Organism: Barbatula barbatula; assembly: GCF_947034865.1. Taxonomy (NCBI): domain Eukaryota; kingdom Metazoa; phylum Chordata; class Actinopteri; order Cypriniformes; family Nemacheilidae; genus Barbatula; species Barbatula barbatula. Next base: position 8,489,228 of record NC_136766.1, read on the forward strand.
TCAAAAGACACGGGGAAAAAAAAGATGACAGTACCTGTAAGGTAGGTGTTGTGTGAAGAGTTGATAAAATAATGAGCTAAGGGTTGGTTCATGTCATCTATGATATCCAGTCTCTCAGTAGGAACCACTAAATTCTCATCGCCACCGAGATACTTTGTAAAGCCCAGCAGGGAGAACTGATCTGCACACGGACACACTTCCATTATTATAATATCATAAACATTTACAAAAAAATCACTTTGTTCACCTTAAATAGCTATGTGATCTTGTGAAGGCAATTCATCATCAAAGAGCAGTTTGTGTGTGTTATTAATTTCTACCTCTCTCCAGCTGGCTGGTGTTGGTCTCATATTTCTCCATGATCTGGCGGACCTGTTCGCGCTTGAGCGGAGGGTAAAGAACCTCATTTAACCGTGAATCTCTCTGTTTGTTGTTTATAAAGGCCATTAACTGATCCAAAGACAAGAAGGGCTTCCCTTTAGAACCACTATAGACACACACAGTAAAACAGAAACTCAATTTGAGAACATTGACGACATCTACATGTATTCATATTTAGGAAATATTTAGGTATTCATTAACCGATCGTTTAAATTATATATAATAATAATTCATTTATAAAATATGTTTTTATTCATTTGTATATTTGCTTAAAGGAGGGGTGTCTCATTTCCGAATTATGCTTGCTTAGACAAAGTCAGGCCGAGCACCAAAACAACCTTGTAGCCAAACAGCAGTTAGGTGCACAGGACGGACATTAGTCGAGCCCAGCGCTGGCGAAAGATGGGGTTGGTGTGTTTTTTTTTTAGATTTGAACATCGACAACGGCTAAGAGAAATCGAACACCACGCCTTCAAATGGAACTCAGGGTATAGAGAGATTAATAGAGCTTAATACGGTGTAATAGCCTTACACTTCTAGCATTTGTCATTCAAATATTTTCATTTCAATAAAAAAAACCTACATTTTTTCAAAGTTTATGAATACTTTGACAGTTACAAAGTTTTTTATCTAACATTTATAAAGTCAATGCTTTTGTTAATATATTAAGCCATACATCTCTCTAGCCAAGGTTCATTTTAACTATATGCATATACTGTGAGGGAAAAAAAAGATTCGATCCCCTGCTGATTTTGTAAGTTTGCTTGTCCACAAAGAAATTAAGGGTCTATAATTTTTATGGTAGGTTTATTTGAACTGATAGTTTAAAAAAATCAGGGGAAACATTAGTTGGACGTATGACGTAGTATTTCTGTGCTCGATAAACAACTTTTCTTAGTCCCTTCTTAGTTCCCCGCACGCAGTAAGTGTTTTGTTGGCAATGTGTGCGCCGGTGCTTTAGTTCCACCGCCTCCTCCTCGTACAGCTGTATCTGTCATTTATAAATGTGATCAAATTAAAGACTCTTTGAAGTGTGCGATATTTGAAGGGTGTGATGCTATTCTAGTACTCCAGATTAACATGAGATATGCAGAAGCTCTGTGTGATATGGCCGCTTTAAGATGTCTTGGCTGTCATTCAGCAAATTGGAGATTTAGCCTCCTTCACAGATTTTCTATAGGTCCAGGGACTAGAGACTGGCTAGAACATTAAATGTGCTTCTCCTTAGCCGCTCTTTGGTTGCTTTGGCAATATGTTTTGAGACTTTGTCATGTTAAAGGCACATCCACAACCCATCTTCAGTGATCTAGTTAAGGGGAGAAGGTTCTCGTCCCGGATTTCACGCTACAAGGACCCGTCCCTCAGCCCCTCAATGCAGTGAAGTCATCCTGTACCCGTAGCAGAGAAAAAGATCTAAAGCATTATGTTTCCAACACTGTGCTTCTCTGTAGGGATGGTGTTCTTGGGGGCCAAAGTCAGCATTTCTCTGCCTCCCAAAACAGGAGTCAATTTTTGTCTCACAGCACTTTCTCCAAAGCCTTCTCTGAATCATTTTGATGTTCATTGTTAAACTTTAGACGAGCCAGGCGGGCCTTCTTGGGCAGGAGGACCTTGCGGGTGCTTCAGGATTTCAATCTATTGTAGCATAGCGTGATACCATATGGTGTGCTTGCTAACTCTGGTCCCAACTGTCTTAAAATCATACACCATTGGGGAAATCTTGCTGGGAGCTCCAGACCAAGGACAATTCATAGTTATTTTGTATTTCTTCTATTTCCAAATAATCGCACCAACAGTCGTCTCCTTCTCACCAAGCTTCGGTCTGTAGCCTATTCAAGGCTTGTGCAGCTCTACAATCATCTCCCTGATATCCTTTGAAACCTATTTGGTCTTGAACATGGTGGTGGAGAGGTTGAAATGGAAGATACTGGTTCTGTTGGCAGGCATATTTTATATACATAACAAGCTGATTTACGAGTACTTTCTTAAAGTGACAGGACTAATCTGTGGTCCATAAAGGGCACATAACCAATCTGTGGCGCCAGAATTCTTGCTGGTTGGTTGGGGATCAAATACTTATTTCACGGACTTAAATGCAAATCAATTTATAACCTTTATATAAAATGTTTCCCCAGATTTCTTTTTGATATTCTGTCTCTATCAGTTAAAATAAACCTATCATAAAAATGATAGACCCTTCATTTCTTTGTAAGCAGGCAAACTTACAAAATCAGCAGAGGATCAAGTAATTGTTTTCCTCACTATATGTGTATGCTTTTACAAACAAATAAAACAAATGAATTTGCACAGTACACAGACATATGTAAACACAAACTTATATTCTGGATGCGTTTAATCGAAAACCACCAAGAATTCTCTAAAAAATTTATTATTTTGGGTAAAACAGAAACTACATTTTATTATCTTAATGCTAGAATATTCATATATTTTAAATTGCTTGTGGCATCTTTATCTTGATTTACTTACAGCTTCACAAAGATGCGCTCCGTGTCTGCTCTGGGACTCAATTTGTCGAGAAATTTCTGAAACACAGGCCAGGTGAATTCATCTGGCTTTAAACTCTCCACCTGAAGAATTAAATGAAATGTCAACACCTGCCAGGCAGACTAGACACATTATAATTGATATTGATTCCCATTATTTTGAGACCAATAAGAAATCATTTTTATTTAATTCATACAAATTGGAAATTGTATAAATAGAACTAAAATACACAAATAATCGTCTTTTTAATGATTTTTTTGTATTCATAGGAGATGCTACACAATACACTAAACATCAAATATATTCCCATAGTGTTTCGTACAATTTAGGATTGTAGCGAAGCAGCTTTACATACATACAGACAGTTGTAACATAAAGAATGTTATTATAAAAATAATATAGTGATAAAATACATTATTGCAGTTTATTATATCATATATAGATTGTACTCCGTTTCATTGTAGAAAGAATATAAAAAAATCACTAGAAATCATTAGGGGCCAGTTGTTCAAAATTAGAATTAGGAAATTCCATCCTTTTTGCTATCGTGGGACAGATAATCCGTTCTCCTTTTGTAAAATAAAAGCCCAAGAAAAATATGTCTGTTTGTGTATAACATGATACAAATGGTGTCAGATTTTAAGTTTAATTACATTTGCTTTTGCTCGTTTCTGAAATCCACCCTTTCGCTGGGTTAAATATAATCCTGATGTTTTGGTTTTGATCCAATCCGATAGCCGAAATCCAATCCGATTACTTTTGAACAACTGGCGCCTGAACACTGTCTGTCTAGCCACCCTCCTGCATGTCTCTCAATATTCAGCAGAGGGCAGTGTAATGCAGTTAATAGGTCTAAGGAGGGATATAATTTCAGAGTACTGATCTGAGAACAGCATCTCTATGTCCAAACTCGAAAATGAACCATAAAAGAAGGTGACTTCTTAAAGATCAATATAAAGTTCCAGAGAAAAGAAAAGATAGCAAAAAACAACATGCTGCATATGCGAGATAGAAGAAAAAACAAGAGTTTCTCATAAAGAGAAAAGGTTTTTAAGAAGTGTGGGTTACTTAGAGAACCATTTATTTATATAAGAAATTAAAAGAAAGGTACAAACTCACACACTCATGAGCGTTCAGGAGACAGTTTAGTTTTACTTGTGTAAAGTATTAACCAATAAGCATGATTTTCTACTCTTAATGATGTTTTAGAGACGATCTTAAATCTGAACCGCTGATTGTATAAAAAACTGTGCGGCACAAGATGTGTCATAGATATTTTTGACGTTTTTTCCGCAGAGGACGAGGACTATACATTTCAAATACACACAAGAAATCTGCCAGTTTTGTGAATTTATTCATCATTTTGAGCAACACTAGTATTTAGATGGCTTTAAAGCTAAAAAAAATCTGATTTTTAACATGCAATATCGTGTTTACAGGTGCACAAATGATTACCCTGGTACTGACAAGACCGCAGATTTCCAGCGCCATCTCCACACGCTTCCTATCCGAGAACATCTTCAGGATGCTGACAGAAGTGAAAGAGAAATAAAACAATGAGAAGTGAAAACAACGAGTAAAAAAAAGAAGAAGTGGCACATTAGCAATAAACCCTAAAGATGTGGAAACAAAACTGTTGTAGTAAAACATCTCGAGTCTACTTACTTCTTAACTGGGATTTTTCCATCCTGGTTAACCTGTAGCATCAGCTTTGTGTAACTGTGAAAATAGAAAGGACTGTAAGACCTGTATCGCTCATATCATTATTTGCACTGATTAGTGTCATGGAGTCTTAATGTACTTTGTTTTAACAGTATCGGCACATATATGTAAAGGAATTTAAAAAGTAAAGTTTTGTCTTTATTTCCAGAGGGATCCTTAACATTTTCCATTTCGAAATTCCATACTTTTACAGACTCAAACATACAGACTTCCTGGAAGATTTTTCAGACCATATTTAAAATCTGAAAAAAGCTGTGGTTTAAAAAATGAAACCGTTCACTTGAATGTTATTATAATGTTTTGCCGAATAATCAGTGGACTGTTGTAGCTATACCTCATACAAATGAACACCAAACCAAGATATGGTCAATGCACAACATTTTATCGGAATTTAGTGCAATGTTAATAATTTGTCAAACGAAATAACTAAACCTTCAACCCACAGCAACATATGGTATTAAAGTTTTGTCCTATTAGGCAATTTTTTCCACAGCTTTTATTGCGTACCATATAAATTGTAAATAGTGGCTACGGCCATGCGTTCAACATGTTTAGTCAAACAGTACAGGGAGCTCTAACTTGGTAACATCCAATCGCATGAAACAGTCCACCAGCAGATTTGGTCTGGTGCCGATCTTTTGGCAGCGATAGAAACATGCTCAAAAACTTCATAAAAATAAATTTGTTGTCAGAAATTCTTAATTTTGTATTTTAGCAAACCGAAAAGGACAATAGTCTGGAAACTCAATCAAATAATAATCCATACTTTTCCAAAATGTGTAGGAACCCGGTTTACATTAATCACAGTTCTGTGTTGGTCTTTAAAGCATGTGAACAGAGCTCCATAACATTTATTTGAAAGTATCTAAGAGTTTAATAGATGAACAGCATATGCGTTTGGAGAGCTATGAGGGAGTACACAGCATTTTTTATTATACATTTTTAATAACATAAAAGATTCTGACATACACATACATCTACAGATTGTGTAGCTCTCGCTTGACAAGTGTTGTTTTTCAGTCATGAACTCCCCTGAACTAAAGCTGAAAGTGAACTACTCACGCTTTGAATAAGAAGGTGTTGCGGGAAGCATTCTGGGACAATATGTTTGTGGCAAGATTAAACAGCTCATCTGCCCACACCTAGAAAAACGTTCACAGCATTAAACAACTTGCTTACATTAATGTGTTTAGTATGTAAAAGCGACAAACCTTTAAATAAATGAAGTTGTGTGTCAATTCATTAGAAAAAAGAAACCAAAATATATAGAAACATATTTATTGAATTCAGTTGAAACAGAGTGAACACTTAAAAGGGTGGAAAGTAAGAAAGCATAACAGAGAGAGGACGAGAGAGAGAGTGGACGAGAGAGAGAGAGAGAGAGAGAGAGAGAGAGAGAGAGAGAGAGTGGACGAGAGAGAGAGTGGACGAGAGAGAGAGAGAGTGGACGAGAGAGAGAGAGAGTGGACGAGAGAGAGAGAGAGAGAGAACGGACGTGGTATCTAGGTGACCCGGTGGTCGTCGGGGTTACCTTGGCTTGCCCATCCTGCACAGCTTGGAAGGTGAGGAAGGAGATATTGACCAGGTCGTTACCATGGACAATGGTCAGCAGCTTTGTCTGATCCACTCTGCCATCTTTAAGAACTTTTAAATGCTCACACACTCGCGGGTCCTAAAAGAAATTACCACCCATGAACATGTATAAACAAACTTCATAGTAAATCTCTTTCACACACCATAAAACACCAGTACCTTTGGAATTTTGGCATATTTTCCAGTCCTAGTGTCCCTTATATGACTGATGTCCAGGACTTCCACATCCTGTTGAAATTGAGACAGATTAATGAGTAGTGCCATATGCGAAATCATACAAATATTTAATCAAATGTGATTTTCGTATTATTTTAAGTAAAAGAAAAGTATGATGTTTCATTTTGACAAATTGAAAATAAAATGAGAGTGGTGCCTGCCAGTGAAACCTGTTGCAAAGGGGTTCTGATCTGTGTTGCTGATCTTGTGATTGCTATGGTTCTCTGGGTTGTTTCGTAGGCCTACAGGCCCAAGACAAAATAAGCCCACAACCAAGCCCTACATTCTACATGAATGCATTTGGCAGATACTTGAATCCAAAATGACTTACTGATAAAAAATGTATAGGTTGAATGCACTGCATATGTTCCCCCCTGGGGATCGAACCCATAACCTTTGTGCAAGCAACGCTCTACCAACTGAGCTACAGAAACACCATCCAACAATATTCTTGTTAATAGATGCGGTTCGGGTACCTCTTTCAAGGCCCTTATTTTTATCCCCCAGCATGACATGAAATGTCCGAGCGCTTGTAAAAGTAACAGCCAACTCTGAGCGAGAGTTATGATGAGAACACAACAGAAAGACAAAACGTATTTCCATTGAAGGAAAAATGTCATTTAGCTCCATTTCCTCATTAAATCATGCCAGCAAATGTGACTTATGTGAAAACTGTCAGTAAGTCACTAAAAGCAGGATGTATTCTCACTGCGTCCTCACTTAAAAGCAATCTGGATTAAAATAACACTAAGCAGAGGTCCAGCGAGTCCATGACAGACACACACCACCATTGAAGAAGTAAAGTACACTTAAGCCGAACAGGAACTCTACGTTAAATTTTTATGACAGATTCACTCAACTAAGATAAAGTCCCAAGATTAATGTCTTTCTGCATTTCCCAGTTCTGGTGCTCCATGCACGCTCAAGGAGACCCGAACGTGATTTTGGGCTTGTAAGGAGAAGAACTCCGTACACGAGTGGGTAGAGAAATGGGACCGTAAACTTTCACGATAAACAAAGCAGATCTGGACTGTAAATACTTGCTCGCTAGCTGCGGACCCCTCCCCATTCTTAATCATATTTTGCTTTCCTGTACTGTAACTCTCTCCCCCGCCATAGCAAGCAAGAATCCAGATGAAGCTGCGGAGTTGAACGTTCCCTAGAGTGTGCGCGGGGGTCACGGGTTACTGTTCGAAGTCTGCTAGGAACCGTTTCCAGTCCAAACAGGCCCAGCAGGACACACACACAAGCACACACAAGCACACACAAGCACACACAAGCACACACATGCACACACATGCACACACATGCACACACATGCACACACATGCACACACATGCACACACATGCACACACATGCACACACATGCACACACATGCACACACATGCACACTCCTTGGTATCTTTCCCCAGAGATATTTATTAATCATGTAATACTTGATTTTTCTGAGAACAAATATTGTTTTGTTTTATCCATGTTTTGCTGTATTTGACTTCCAAAGCAAACAAACAAAAACACACACAACTACATCCCACGATGACGACATTTTTTATAAATGATAATAATATAATTAATATAAGTTACTGAGGATCTATATAGTGTATATGCTCTAATCATTTACTAAGGAACATTTGGGAATCAAAGTCTGACTTTAGTTAACAACATTAGCAAACACGAACAATGTCTACAGCATTATTGACTTTTTATGATGTATTTAATTAACATTTACTCGCATATTTAAAATTAAAACTTGTATATGCTTAACGTTGCAGGAATGAACTAACACGAGCAAACAATGAACAAGTGTATTTGCTTTAACTAACATCAACAAAGACAGTGCTGTAAGAAGAATATATGTTCGTTGCTCAACGAATGAAACCGAATTGCAAACTAAACAAAATATCAACGTTACTTGCCTCAATGCACACACCTTCAAATGTAATGTGAAACGGAAGTTCTTTTAGATGAAAGAAATGAGAAACGGGTGTGATGAGAGAGAAAACCGGTCAACCTTGTTTCAGCTCACTTTTCCCTTATCTGGTCTGGATGGGAGTAATCTGATCAATCTCAGAAAGCAAACATAACAAATCCAAAAACCTTACGGTTCACACACACTAACACTGTGCTATAAACATTGGACTGATGCATATCCCAATGTAAAGATAACATACATCTACCTTTATTACAGCATAACGGCAACATCGATGGTATCATCAGGTTGCCTCCAACTAACCTCTACATGCTTAGCCTGAAATATCTTCCTGAAAACTGAGCAAGACTGTAAGCAAAAGGGCGTATGCAAGTGTTTGGCTGTTCCTAGTATACATATATTATTCCTCATTCCTGGCAGACGAAGACTGTTGACACCATAGTATGCAGTGCAATGTCATTTATAAAGGTCTGTGAATGAAACCAAATACACCAATATTCAGTATACATAACATACTTGGAGAGTGTCTTTAGTCCAAATCAAACATCCTGCTCTCTATTCATTACCTAGAATTCCCACGGACATAGAACTAACACTTGAATGATTCACTCCCGCTGTAATGGATTAAGGTATTTAGATTATAGCTGGCTTGCTTTCTTATAAGGGGATAGTTCACCCAAAAAAACTAATTCTGTCATGATTTACTCACCTCAGAGTTGTTGAACACAAAAGAACAGTTCTTGGGCACTCTTGACTAACATTGTAACTTTTCCTATGGCAGTCAATGTGGTCCAAGAACTTTTGTTACAAGCATTCGTCCAAATGTCTTTCTCTGTGTTCAACCAAACTACAACTAGAGAGCAAGTAATTCATGACAGAATTTCCATTTTTGGGTGAACTTCCTTTAAAGCAACACTAGGGAGTTTTTCTTTCAAATAATCTCTTTAAAAATATATAACTGGTAAGACAACACTGAACTGGACAAATTTTACTGCCTTTGCTACCCAAGCAGCTCTGTTTCGGCTGAAATCACACTTTGTTACTTTGGTGTGCGGGTAGGTACACAAGCCCTGCATATCACTTGCTTTACAACATAAGTCATGTTTTATTCGTAGCCTGGGTGTAGTTAGCCAACAGCTAACAATAAGACGAAACAATCTAGTTCAGCGCAAGTCTCCAAACCATCACCAGCAAAAAATACAAAAAGGGAATCAATAAAATCAAATTGAAAAGAATCAATAGCTGACGGACTTACACTCGGTGGTGCGAGCTGCAAGAGGCAACAGGTTGCAAAACGGACGGAGATCTAGCCTTCCTCCTACTGGATTTGAAAGTCTGATATGTACATCTTTTTCTTACTGTCCTGTACTTTTACTCTGGTTGTTTATTGGTGCACTAGTGTTACTGGTTCACAATTTATAACCGTAGGTTAAACTAGAGATGATGTAAAGTTGCTGGGTCTCAATAGCTTATGTAGCATGATCGTGCCTCGTCAGGAATTTAGTGTAATGCTTGTAAACGTATACAAAATACCAAACCACAATAAATGTTTTATGGTCAAAAGTTGCTCATTCCTTAGTTCATGCACGTAGACTAAAGTTATCAGTATTTTTAGTTACTATGCTAGGCACTATACCCATAGCGAGTTTACTGTAATTTAGTGATTGCACCCATTACACAAAGCACAATGCCTGGTCGCGAGTGTGTTTCCGAAAATATGACTACCGAAAATTATTTTCGTTGGTTAATAAACACATTCACGTCCATGCGTCGGGTTTTGGGTGACTGCAAATGTGCTATGTTTAACTGCTAATGGCTAACAACCAGCTGCTACCTCAGAATCTAGTTTAAGGAAGGGCTTGGAATCGATTCCAAAAAAATCGATTCCTCGATTCCAAGGCGTTGAGAATCGAGAGTTGATTCCAAAGGTCTGAATCGATTCCATTAAAGTAATCCACTCCTCTTTAAGAGCCTTCCTAAGCACAAGCCCCGCCCCTTAGCTGATGTCATTGGTCAACTAAATCACATTAGTTTCTTGTCTAAAACACTATAGACTTCAGAAAAAACTGATGGATGAAATCTAGAGCTGTGGAATGACAAAATATTCTGCAGGAATTGGAATCGAATTCAGAATTGAACAGCCCTAGTTTAAGCTCCAAGTATAGCCCAGTAGCCCGCGGGAGACAAAAGAGTGCTTTAGGACATGCGCAGTTTATGAAGTGACATGACGTAACAGCGGTTTCTGCTTGGTCAACAAATACACGTGTATTGCGCTGCCCACGGGGAAGCTTATACAGAGTATTTACGACACCAATAACAGACAGTTGCGCTTATCAACCACATGGGGCACCATGAGCAAAAGTTCTCTAGTGTTGCTTTAAGGGCACTAACATTGTCCCTGTCAGATTTTAGAAGTATGGCAACAGCTGACAATATATCCCAACATGATCCGCACACCCTCAAACAATCAAAACCAATAAGCTAAGAATACAGGTCTGTATCTGGACAAATGAGTTTATTCTTATTCTTTGGCAGTGATGTATGTAAAACAACCACAGAAAAAACAGCCACATTTGGTTTTGAGTGCACAACAAATATTGACCTAAATTGAGAGGACAGCTTGAAAAAGGTGAGTTTGGCGAGAAAGGACCCGTGAAAAACAGACAGGCAAGCAGGAATCTCCAGGGTGCAGTCATTCAACTTATTACAAAGCAATTCAGCGCAACACATCACAATAGTGACTGAGGCACACCCTGACCCTTATTTACAGTCTTTTCTTTCCTGTGGGTGAGAAAGATAAAGAGGGTTCTTTCCACAGGGTAAATGACTTAAGACGGACTCTGAGAATACAAAAGAGAGTGACTACACAGATCCATATGCATGATAGATGTGCATGTCCCCTGCCATGTACTGACAAACGGACAAACTTTACTGCTGCAAAAACCTCACAGGCTATTTTCTCCCCCTGCACCCAGGAGACGACTGACTTTCTTGTTTCATAAGGAGTCACACCTTACTTACGGCAGGGAGTCCTTAATGTGAACGATGTTGTTAGAAATGAATATAGACTTATGAACATTAGAGACTTGGGTACACCGTTGTATTCATATCTGATTCTGGTTGAAAGTCTGTTTCTGTGAACACATCATGCTGAAAGTTCTTCGCCACTTCCTGTCACGTTTTTATAATCCTTTAACAGTATCATTTTCTTACCTTGACAAGCACTGTCTCTCCAGATGCCCCTCTCTCTCTCTTCCTTACTTCTATGAAGATAATTGAATTGATCTGGATCAAGAATTTTTGGTTCCAGTCATTCCTTTGCCACACAAGGGTGAAAACACTTTTTAGCTGGCCAGCAGTGTTAATGTAATTTATATACGGAGTGAAGGAGACGACAGAGACCGAGACATAAAAATGTAAATTACTAGAAGAATACCTGACCACAGAGCTTGTGAGGTTTGTTTTCAGGTCTATCCATCAATGGATATTAGAAGTCAGCAATATAAGCCAATTTTGGAAATACAAGGAAACAAAAGAAAATGAAACTTTTACATTATCAACTCACAACTCAGACAACACACTTCCTGTCTCTGTGGTTAAATGTGTGTGTCAATTCCAGAGGGCATTGTTTCAGTGGCCTCAAAGTGAATTTACAGTAAGGCACATGTAAAAATGTTTTTATATTAATGCATTACAAAATCAATCCAAACGCCAGGCATAATAAACCACATACAGATGCTTGTTAAAGTTGCAGTCTATAACCTTTTCGGTTAAAAATAAACAAAAGTCAGCAACTGAACAAATACATAAAATAATCGTTGTCCAAATCTGTCACTTTTTCCATGATTTGCAATGATAAGCTTATCATAAATAATGGTTCAGTTTTGCAGGAAATGTCAGTTTATCCATCACAAACTACATTATGGTAAATAAATAAAGATGCTTATTTAAGCTTTAAAATAGCTTTGAAATAATATGCATTTATAAATGCATTCAGCAGGAGTTTGATATACAGCGACTTTCAAACAAGGAACAACCAGACTGCTACAACAGCTATTATCTGTAATATCACACTGCCAGGTTCCTGAAGTAAGAAAGCAGAGTAAAGATAAAGATGGAGAGGGAGGAATGCTTAAAGTAGATAAAGGGGACAGGTTTTGTAAAGAAAGTACAAGGACAGTTTTCTGAGTTCTACATTGCCATGTTTAATGTGACAAACTATATATCTATCTACTGTCTCTACTTTGGTATAACCTAAGTGAACTTGAGTAGAATAAACGTACATGCAATAAAATGAAATGTAAAAAAAGTAAGGTAGGTCTGAGAAAAGGTCTAGAATTTGTTTGTAGATACCTCCAATCTAACATTTATACATTTGTAAGCATGTACAAATATGTTTTAAGGTCACTGTATCTGTAGGAGTTATTCATCGTCTGGATAAACTCTTTAGGCCATGTTACTCCTTAACAAACAAACGTTAAGATGCCAGAAGTACTGTACTGCTCAACTATACCTGCTTTCTGTATGAATGAACTATGTTTTAGCAATAAACACATACTGGAAGACACTGAACTCAGATTCAGGCATAACGAAATGGGGGGATTTGAGTCAGTATGCACCGAACAAGGTCAGACAGCCCTGAGAAGCTCTGACATATCTGTCCTCCATTATCTCTCCTACGCTCTCGTTTTCCATGCGGTTGTGTGGTTTGGTTTTGTTAATGGACTTTGTTTTATTCGGAGGCATTTTGAGCTCTTATCTTTTCTCAGTCCACAGGCCGCGTTAATGCTGCGTCTCTGGGTGGTTTGAAACCGCAACTCCTCTGGAAAAGTACGACAGACAACTGCCTATTTGTCTTTTCACATCCACGTTTTTATCTTTTGAGTATTATGTGTCTTCCCCCACTCTTCCAGACAAAACTTTTCAAAACATTTACAGAAAACAATGCAATTGGTGGGATTCGCCCAAACAATTTAATTCTGTAATCATTTATTCACCCTCTTGTCATTTCAAACCTGAGTGCTGGTTACCATATCATGGCGGCAGGGCCGGATTAACCATATGGGCAATTGCCCAGGGCCCCCCGACCTCTAAAGGGCCCCCGCGGGCGGTAACGCCAATCAACGTGCACTGAGCCGGTCGCGTGATGGCAAGCGCTACAACACAACTCAAAAAATGCAAACACTGAGTAGCTAAGTGGGAGCGCTAATCGGAAATTTTAAAGGGAGAAGGATATCAGGAACGCAGAAAATTTTAAATATATACCGAAAATAGGGAATTTCTTTACGCTAGTAAACGTTAGCAACTAGTCCGCTAAGGCACCATCCGTCAACGAGGACAGCTGAGCTAGCCAGAACATTTCTTCACTGCCGGCTCTAGCTTCTGTTCACAGCCCTGAGAGCGAAGAGCCCCCAGCAGCATCTTCAACCTACGACCCGGATTCTGCTGCGATGCGACATTGAGGGAAGCGGTGATGGGTCTCGAGTCTAACCGCCATCTCAACCGCTCGTCGAGTCTGCGAGCAGCTCGTTTCACATTCAAAGTCCAGAAAAATGCTCGTGTGAGATGCCAAATGAAATCAAGCATTTCAATTTTATAAATGCTCTTCCCTATTATTTAGGATTCAAATTGTGTATTTTGCCAGATTATTTTGCATTTCTTTTTGTCTTGTCTAATTGAGATAAATTGACAGATTTCCAAATGTTTATATTGCAATAAAATGTTTAACCCTTGCCTGTCTTGTTGAACTGTGATGTGACAAGTTGTTTTCTGTTTTAAAACTGTTTAGGAGCAGATGATACTGCATTTGATACATTTGTTCCTTGTGGTGGCTCCATGTAAATGCTGTACATTTTGTTTTTTAAAAATGTAAATTTCAAAATGTTTATATTGCGCTATAACTTGATAGTCCTATTGCATTCTGGGGTGACAGGGTGATTTCTGTTTAAAATGAGCTGAGGACCAAAATGCTACTTGATTCTAGGAGATGGATTCGATGGATTTTTGTTTGTGTCTTGTCTGTGAACTTCCTCTGTGATGGCTCTATGAATTCTATGCATTTGTGTTTGGAGTAGGTTTTGTTAAATACATATTGGATGCTTTGAAAGTTGTTGCTTATTTATCTTTTGTGACAATGTAGTGGGTCAATTTTGCCAGATTGATGCCGATGTGTTTTGTTTTCATAACATCATGACTGAGTGCATTTGTAGTTCGATGAACATTTGCACATCTGTACATCAAAATGCACTTGATGGCAGTTAGTTATTGAAATATTGAGTATATTGACTGTATTACTGTAATTTATTCTGTATTTTGCCAGATTATGGTGATCCTGGGGTTGTGATGATGGGGCCCTTGAATATTGTTGCCCCAGTCAAGTGTTAATCTGGCCCTGCATGGCGGCACCGTTGACTTCCATTGGTTTTGTGTCCATAGAAGTGAATGGGTACCGCCGTTTTACAGCTTTTTGTTACCAACATTCTTCAAAAAAATCAACTTTTGTGTACTGCAGAAGAGAGTCATACAGGTTTGAAAGGAGGAAATGATGACAGGATTTTAATTTTTGGGTGAACTATCTCTTTAAAGACATTATAAGCAGACAGAACTTGAAATGTGCAGCCTTTCTGTCTTCTATTTACACATTTCTTGGGTGCTTATTCAGGTTATAGAACCTGTACAATCGTGAGTGTTTTCATTATCATAATCAACAGATCATGGATTCACATTTAGTTAGTTACAAACTATTTGGTCATCACTAATGTCCCAGTGTGAACTTATTAAGAATGGTTGATGAAAACCATAAAGTGGTACCTAAATATAAAACTCACCAGCAATTTTACCCTGATGGTATTCCTCCGTTTTGTGCATCATCTATGACAGGGCTCTAGACTGCTTGCAAAGCGATGTGTGTAAACCAAATTTTGCCCCTTCACAGATTATTTTTAACATTAAATGTGATTTATGAGCGGTGAAAGACGCGCTTGTGATAGGTGCAGGAAAGAGCGAGCAGAGAGCTCATGCACTCCCTTTGTCTCCAAACTAAAGTGTGTGTTTGACTTTCGAAGTCGAACACGTCAGTTTCTGAACTGTCTCTTTTCCTCACACTTTAATCAAAAGGTCAAAAGACAGAGTCCATGTTTCACGTGGCGCATTCAGAGAATATTTTTCGCAGAATTACAGCTGGGTGTGAATGTGCTCACAAACATGTTTCCTTTTCTTCCCTGAAAAGTGTTCCGCACGTGCAGACGACAAAGGAAAAATCCTATCCAGTGAAGTGTTTTCCTTTTGGGATGTCCTAACAGCTGTGAAAAACAAACAGCGCATCAACGTCCGCTAATGTCCGATTGACGATGTAATGACTCATTTGAAGCGATTGTCAAACGCTGAACTCACGAGACTCTCGTCTGAACCCGTCAAAAAAAAGTCACTCAAAACACATCAGGACACAAGAGTGATTAGACCGTTTAACAAGAGACGTTATTAAGATGAAGTATTTACAGTTTGTTTATGACTGTGTAGTAAAGTACATATTTAATAATTTAGTTCGGAGTTACTTTTGAGTTTTGAGCTAGCTAATTTGATTTAATAAAATTTTATGTGGTAAAAATAAAGACCAACCACAAAATGACAGCTTTTTGCAAAGAGGGCACTAAAGGAGGATTGTGAAGGGTGACAGGTTACATTTGGTGTCAGATCCTTTCATAGCCAATATATACTGTAACATGCATATAAAACTAAATAATAACAACTATATAAAATAACAAATACAACGTTTCTTTGCAATGATTTTTGATTTATTTGGTTCGCAACTGTTAAAGCGCAAATATGAAGCAGTCTATAGCCGACTATTTTTAAAGTTCCTCAACTGAGGTATAAAAAAGGGTGCAACCAACTGAGAAAGTGGGAAAAAGGAGTCTAGAGCTCTGTATGATAAATTGAATAAAAATCTATTTTAGTCCCATCAAGTTACAGCATGTCTATAATGAACGGACAGGTAATTGCGTGACCCATAGAGGTGAAGTAAAGAAAACAAGGCCACCAACTCCAAAATGTGGAACACTCATCTATAGGGAGCTGTATAATCTAACACAGGGGGCGGTTGTTTTTTGGTATATTGATTTCCGTTTGCAAAACCATGGTTTTACTGCAGCAACCATGTTTTTTTTTGTTGGTTTTTTAGCTATAGTGAAACCATGTTTTTTTGGTTTTAAGCCATGGTTATAGCCACAATTATTGTGAGGGAAGGCCAATTATTTTACAGGAAAGTGTTTTATTGTATATTTTTAACAATTAAACGGATATTTTAGTTCATCATTTAATTGAATAAAAATGTTTTAAAGTGGATTGTATTTTTTCACAAATAAATGATCTTATAAAATGCATATTCCAGGAGGAAGACACAAATGATATCCATCCAAACAGCACACCTATTCCTAAAAAGCTGCATGGTTTAAAATCAAATGAATATTCATGACACAAACAGTGCTGGTTATACACTTTAAACAACACTTTGAACACACAATCTAGTCTCAAGTATGCTCATCCATACCTTACCTTACCAAACACCACTATTAACGGATGAAGTGCAACAAGGGGACAAATGTGATAAAAGACAAAGGAGCTCCATGTGAACATTTATTCAGGCCTATCACCACTTCAAGCCATTTGTTGAAGGGAAGAGAGATTCCTTTCGAAGGGCACGCTATTGGTCCAGGGCACAGGGTAAGTTATGCTTCAAAACTACCCTCACCGTCTGAACGATTTCCTGTACGCTTTCCCACGCTTGCAGAAAGTGAGAGGGGGTAGACGAAGCCAAAAGAAGTGAAAGGGACGAGAGGAAGAGAGATATTACGGAGAGAGACAGAGAGGAAGAGCAAGTGTCATCTCTCCGTTTACAAATAACGGATGAGTTGACGCCTTTCTGTTCCTGGGTGATGACAGCCAGCTGTCCCTGACAGAACACGAGGGAGCTAAAAGAGACCAAGAAAAGCACCGGAGAAGAATTATGAAAGAAAGCAAGCTAAAGGAGAATGTCGGCCGAGGAGGGTAAGCAGACATGTGGAGAGTGTGAGAGAAGACAAAATGAGTCTGTGGTCAAGTGTAAACCAGACCAGAGAGGCTAATGCAGTCTCAACTCCCCATCATTAACCATTAGCCCCAGTACAGATGGAGACCTCATCCTGCATTATCACCAACCAATTGCGCTAATTGGCGAATGGCAAATGCAATAGCGCCGCTATCCCTATGATCGAACGCTACAATCTGTCATTAGAGGCAGAAAAACCAATGCACACAATCCCACATCATTTAGCGAACCGCAAATTTACTAAAACCCAATGAGATGGAGCTTTTCAATGTCAGTGCTAATCTATTATTGATTCCTCATAATGGCTTTGGTTTATGGTAAGAGTACTTTCTTTCGGCGGTTTGGGTAAAGTCATTAATTCAGAATGTCATTGCTACGCTAAAGCTAATTGGCTTTATCTGTCATGTTTGCATGCTGATAAAATCACCTCACTTTCTCCCTAATCCGATTGCTTCTGTTATTATGTTAAAAAGGCTCTTCACTCAAATCATAAACTGGATATTTGAAACCTCAGCTTGTCAGCATGGCCGTCGCAAGATTTTTGAAATACTGAGTTTGTCCCGAACAAATCATTTTGACGTTCTTGATCTACATACTGTATGTGCGTTTTAAAAGTCGAGTGTAAATTACATAACAATTGCTTAAATCATGTCGGTCTTATATATCGGTAATGAAACACATTTTTTGTATACAAACACTACCATATTGACACACAATCTTTCATAAGGAGCGATTGGGTTTGGAATGACAAAGGTGAGAGAGTGATAACAGACTTTCTGAGTGAACTTTTGAGTAAAGACATTTTTTGAACGAACTATCCCTTTAACTTTTTGTGAAGATACAGACATAAGACATCAAATTACAAAAGTTGCAGACAAATTTTTTGGTACTTCGCTTCGTAAACTGTGATAGGTTTACTGAGACAAGTTTTATTGCACTTTTGCATTGCTTCTGTTGTTCACCTCATTTGTAAGTCGCTTTGGATAAAAGCGTCTGGCAAACGACTAAATATAAATGTAGATGATAAATTAACATTAGAGTGCTGGTGTTGTAATGAAATTATTTAAGTGTCAGATTGCAAAAATGTAGCAAGAACATAACAAAAGCACTAAATTTACTCAAACATCACAACACACATTGGCTGTCAGCTAGTTCTGCAAGGATGACTGGAGCTAAGAGCTCTAAACAGCATGTCCTATAATATTGTATAACGGGCCACCCCTCCCCTCCAACGGTACCCCGCCCCCCTTGAAGGTCAAGTTAATTGTATTTTCTATATAGCGCCATATCACAAGAAGTAATTTAAGGTTACCTTTCCTATAGAACATGTCTATACCTTGTTGTTTATTTAACAATTAAAAAGCATTATGTTTTTTATCTTATTTACACGGCGGCATGTCATTTCTGTCTCTATACGGTGGCACGAGCATTTACATATCTCCTCTGCTCTCCGTATTGAGACACATGCGAGCACATACACAGGTAAGCAAGCACACGCCCACCAGGGGACAGATAGCGCGTGTTGCGTCAACTACCTGAAACGCAGATCAATCAATGTGCCTACAACACAGTTTCTCAGTTTCCAGGCCTTCTATGTTTCAAATATACTGTGGGTATCAGAATATAAAATAAATGGCCTGATAAAACATTAGATGTTAACTTTTTTATATACATATTCGTCTGAGCTCGATTGATTAAATATTATGCATTTAAAAATGTATTGACTGGACCTCCGTCGCAATGAAAATATACAGTAGAGACCGACCCAACCATGGGTTAAAAATAACCCAGCATTTTTGAAGCGTATACAATAATATAGACTGTCTAATAGACATTATTAGAATGCTTATGCATTTTCATGCCACTGGTGTATATTGGTACATCAACTGTCTAAAAATTGTAAACATATTAGACTGGCCTTGCATGATTTCAATGCAAGGTGTTACAATACACTTGCTTTCTTGAAAAAAGGAACTCAGTCTTGCTAGCACGTTAGTGAAGATTACAAAACATGCCTAATGTGTTACGGAAGACTTATTTCAACAAGCATACACACAATCCCACTAGTGTTTTAGTCTATAAGGAAGCAGACCAGACACAATTTCACTTTTGTTTACTTTCTTTCCTGTGAAATGACTTCGCCCTTAGGGAAATTAAAGTGCCTCAAGTGTACTGCACATCTCTGTGAAGCAGTCGAAAAAGCAGTTTCTGTCCGATATAACTTTACTCAGTGGGCAGTAGATTTCTTACCTATGTGGCTTGCTCTAAAAAAACTTCTGATCCCATAACAACTGCATTCCTATTCATTTCTCCGTCAGTATAACTGAAGGCGGCATGTGGGATCTAGTAACAGATACTAGATTTGCCTTGAAAATAGGATGAATACCGATACACCCACAAACGCTGCATACAGTATAACAGGGGCATTGTGAGAAACACACATGCAAACCTGCCCTGTCCATTAAGTAGGCAGAAGGGGCAGTGCGTGTGTGTGTGTGTGTGTGTGTTGTTTGTGCCACAACAGCAGAAAAAAACCCTTGGGAATGGAGTTAGTTCTGACAGTAGTAAAAGGGTGTGTTTTCCTGAATGCTAAACCTGTTTTACTACATCGTCTGTGAGTGTGTTCCTGCAAACTTCACTCAAGTTTCATTGGTTTTTATCCCTGAGGAAGAAGGGATAAAGTTTGTCCATGACAAAAGTCCTTGCAAACATAATACAACATGACAATAACCAACATTTTATGCAGGTCATTGCCTTCTAGAAAGCCTTATAAATCAGCCAAATTCAGACCCAAATTGACAAAAAAGAAAACCAGGTAAAGATAATGACATAAACTGGATTCGTGGAAGCGTGGC
The DNA here is from genome assembly GCF_947034865.1 of Barbatula barbatula. NCBI lineage: Eukaryota > Metazoa > Chordata > Actinopteri > Cypriniformes > Nemacheilidae > Barbatula > Barbatula barbatula. The sequence goes on from NC_136766.1 coordinate 8,509,518, forward strand.
TGACTTTTAACAATCTTCTAATACTTAGGAGAAATAAAGGCGTGTTTGATAATGACATCTTTGAATATAATAATAGCGTCATTAAATATAAATGTGCGAGTAAGTTACTGAAGAGACGAGATGAGTTGGCCTCTTTACTATTAAACGGAGAGGATGGACTCCCTAGGGCCAATACTGCCTACGCCAAACAAGGTTACAGCATTTCCTGCGGCAAAAGCTGGCCTAGTGTCCTAATACTGTATTGCAACACACTCTCGCACACATGTGCAGGCAACGTCTTTGTTGTCTCAAATATGCCACTGAAACGAAGTTATTCCTGGCTTCTCGCTGTCTGTTTGTATATGAAGTAAAATCACATGCACCCTTAACACAGTATTCTCCTAATAAAGCGCGTGGCTTGTTAATAATTTGTCTGGCAAATGACATGAATTTGCTGCTATGTTTAAGCGAGACTGACAGACACACATACGCGTGTACCCGGACCGCAGAAAGTCCCTTTTCTGAATTAGCAGGAACCAGCTTGAGTCCTTCATACCACACATGCCATGCAGATCATAAGAAGAGAAATGAGAGTGAACGTCGTATCTGATCCCTAAAGAGAATGGCTGCATGCCTTTATTGAATTTCACGGGCTAAAATTTTATTTGATTCATCAGCGCTCACATGATGAGCAAGTGGCCCTCATGGTACGGGAGGGTGACTGGGGGACAGGAAGCAGTAGCGAATAACAATAGATGTTAAAGAAATGGCAGGGCAGCTAAATAGATTTGGACATTTGTACGGATGAAAATACCAGTAGTATAAAACTCGTACAATCCTGGGGGGTAAAGAGCATGCTGACAGGGTATTGAAATCCAATTGTTAAGGTGTTCTGAGTGGTTAGCACATTGCGTTGTGATGCCATAGAAGATCCACAAAGAATAATTTAGTCAAAGGTTCTTTAGAGAACCATCTTTTTCTTACCTTTTTAGAATCTGAAGAACCTTTTTTCGCCACAAAGAACCTTTTGTGAAACAGAAATCAGATGTTAAACGTTCTTTATGGAACCATTTAGTGAAAAAAGGTTCTTCTATGGCATCGTGAAACACCTTTATTTTTAAGAGTGTAGGGTGTTCTGGGTGGCCGGATTCATGGCCAAGTCAAAAAGAGGACGATTAGTGGATCCGTATTTTAAAGTTCACCTAACACGAGGACATTGAGGCATCCGAAACATGCAAGTTTGATGACAGAAAGAAAAGTGACATTACCTTACTTTATTAAACACAGGTTGTTCAGTCTTATGTACACAGTACAGGTCCTTCTCCAAAAATTTGCATATTGTGATAAAGTTAATTATTTTCCATAATGTAATGATAAAAATTTAACTTTCATATATTTTAGATTCATTGCACACCAACTGAAATATTTCAGGTCTTTTATTGTTTTAATACTGATGATTTTTGCATACAGCTCATGAAAACCCAAAATTCCTATCTCAAAAAATTAGCATATCATGAAAAGGTTCTCTAAACGAGCTATTAACCTAATCATCTGAATCAACTAATTAACTCTAAACACCTGCAAAGATTCCTGAGGCTTTTAAAAACTCCCAGCCTGGTTCATTACACAAAACATCAAAACACAATCATTGACACCCTCAAGCAAGAGGGTAAGACAAAGAAAGAAATTTCTGAACGAATATGCTGTTCCCAGAGTGCTGTATCAAGGCACCTCAGTGGCAAGTCTCCAAAGTCAGTGATGGTCTGGGGTGCCATGTCAGCTGCTGGTGTTGGTTCACTGTGTTTTATCAAGGGCATGGGGCAATGCAGCTAGCTATCAGGAGATTTTGGAGCACTTCATGCTTCCATCTGCTGAAAAGCTTTATGGAGATGAAGATTTCCTTTTTCAGCACGACCTGGCACCTGCTCACAGTGCCAAAACCACTGGTAAATGGTTTACTGACCATGGTATTACTGTGCTCAATTGGCCTGCCAACTCTCCTGACCTGAACCCCATAGAGAATCTGTGGGATATTGTGAAGAGAAAGTTAAGAGACGCAAGACCCAACACTCTGGATGAGCTTAAGGCCGCTATCCAAGCATCCTGGGCCTCCATAACACCTCAGCAGTACCACAGGCTGATTGTCTCCATGCCACGCCGCATTGAAGCAGTCATTTCTGCAAAGGATTCCCGACCAAGTATTGAGTGCATAACTGAACATAATTATTTGAAGGTTGACTTATTTTGTATTAAAACACTTTTCTTTTATTGGTCGGATGAAATATGCAAATTTTTTGAGATAGGAATTTTGGGTTTTCATGAGCTGTATGCCAAAATCATCAGTATTAAAACAAAAAAGACCTGAAATATTTCAGTTGGTGTGCAATGAATCTAAAATATATGAAAGTTACATTTTTATCATTACATTATGGAAAATAATTAGCTTTATCACAATATGCAAAAAAAATTTAAAGGACCTGTATGTATTGAATTTGCAAGCAATGGTTGGTAAATAATGAGAAATGTTAAAAGAGGAAGCACTGACCGTTTTGGTCGCTTCAGACCAGTACAGGAAGAATCCCTCTGGGTCCACTTTAAGGGTGACAAGGTTCGGAAAAGGGTTGTCCTAAACACACAAACAAATACAAAAGTGTCAGTGTGCATTCAAGTAATCCAAACAGTTTAACAAACAATATTGCAGCAACATTTTGGTGGAGAATGTTTTGAAAACAAGATCATTCACTTAATGATTTGCATAACATTTCCCTACATATGCGATATGAAACAGCTCTAATGAAGCTTAACCTCTGAGAAACAAACCTCTGGTTTCACAGACAAGGCTTAGTTTAAGCCAAGACCTTAGTTAAATTAAGATATTTAAGTAATTTTTTTTAATGCCTTAGATGGTGGGCATCCTAAGACTAAACAATGGCAATGAAATATTTTAAGATATGTCAGGGCAATTTATTTTTTGTTAAGACAGCTTAAACTTCATTTTAGTGTGGGACTAGCCTAAGGCCTTGTCTGTGATATTGAGCAAATGAATTTTAAGAACATTAACTACATAATTCAGCTCATTTAGTTGATTTAACCTGAAACCATGGTGACATGATGACATCAGAATCTGATACTACATGACATGTTAGTGATACAACATTATTGTACAAACATCGAATAATAAGCAGAGTGGCAGTCAAAACTCTGACATAAATGCATGGAAGTCAGTAAGATAAATGATATTTGCTTGGAATGGGTGGACGGTCCTGGGAGATAGTGGGATTTAGAAATGATGTAATGACTGAAACCAAAACCTAAAGACCCAGAGAGATTGAAAGACAGAGAGATAATATTACATCTATCAGAGAATCCACAGAACAAGACTTTCTAAAACATTAAAAGGCTGTGTGTTATAAAATCATTAATTGCAACCGTAAACTAACCATAATATTTCCACAGTATGACTATTATGTGCATAGTCGGTACTTTGCATACATGCAAGGCATGAAAAATCTAAATGGCCAAATGACTGTTTAAAACAAGAACATATTCTGTTGAAGGCTGTATGCCCCAAAAAAGGCAATGGCCAACTGATCAGCCGTTAAAAACATTTAACTATTCACAAAATTTGCAAAAAAATTTAAAGAAGGTACTAGACACCATTGGCAGCTGTTTCAGGTACCAAATCTAAACACATAACCCTAAGAGCAAAATAGACAATGAGCGTTTATTTTTAAAATAATGTCTTTGTTCTAGATCTTTAAAGTACACATATAACTAGACGCAAATTAAAATTCACCTGCCTAACACTTAATCTGATCTGTTTAATCAACCGGTTAAGAGCTAATCTCATACGTATGTTTAGAGAGTATAAAGTGACATGCAGCTTGCTGGTCTATAGACACAGTATTGTGTAGTGTTTGCAAATGATTAAAATAATCTGCAGGCACAGATTTACTTTACAACTACTTTGTAAAAACTGGACCCAGTGTCAGGAGGTATAAACACAGGCACACCGGTCCACGGTAACTGTCAGGGCCGTCATAAAAACACAATCGAATAATTTGCATGCTTACTGCTTTTCATGTTTACCTAAACAAAACATTGTTGCAAGACGAATGCTAAACAAGCTTTCCTTAAAAACACATGCACTGAAAACATTTCTGTGCCCCATTGTGACTTCAGGTGTGCTTATAAAATATAAAATTAAAAGGAGGAAAAGAGCGAGATAGGCAGAGGAAGAGGTAACATTTGTCAGAAGTGATCAGAATAGATATAGACCACTTTACAAGATGTAAACACTGGTCCAGACGCACATCTGGTTTCATTTTTACAACTTTTTAAATCTTACATATATTATTACATCTTAAAGATGTTTCTGATTCATTTATAAATGTTACGTTGGTTGCATTTTATTTAAACTGTCGTGTAACGTTGAAACAGGAAGTTCGTCTGGACCAGCGTTGTTTACGTTTTCTGAAGTGGTCTATATTTGTTTTAACCTAGCCATACAAAATGCCGGGCTAGTCGGCTTGCTGAACGTAAGTGGTTGAAAGATAAATTGCAAGTATCTTACGAAAATGTAGTTATAAATTTTATATTATAGTATATAATCCTAGGGTACTATTTGCAACTACAGATAAAGTACTAAATCCGTCGATATTTTTTTTTCTACTCGATCTAAGGATCTTTGTGAGGGTTTTTTAAAAGTATTTCATTTGTAAAAATCTATGATATTCGTTCTATCATTTTGCCTTTAGGAAATCCTACAGCCTATGTAAGGAGTAATTTTTAACAGGTCTGCTTAGCTCAGTTGAAGGATATAGCACTGCATTTAAAATCAACTACCTCTTGTAATGATGTTTTCCCGGCATGACTGTTTAAGGAAGTCATAGACACTATTGGCCTTCGTGTTCTAAGAATTATTAATGGTAGTTATTTTTTTATGTGTGCCAGTAGGCTTTAAACATGCAAATATTTAACCAGTTTTAAAAAAAAGGCAAATCTGTATCCACATGAGTTTAAAAATGTTAGGCCCATTTCAAAACCACCTTTTATGAACAAGATTTTAGAAAAATAAGTACTTAACCAACTTGTTGGTTTCCTAACTAAGCATAATATAATGGATGTCCTGGATTTCAGACTATGCACAGTGCAGAATCAGCCCTGCTTAAGGTTTTTAATTATATATTTTTAAGCATTGATGGGAAGTGTGTTGCTCTAATGATGTTAGACTTGAGCACTGCTTTTGACACCGATCATGCTGTTTTAATAGAACATCTAAGAGATTAGGTTGGAATCAATGGTGTTTCACTTGTGGTTCTCTTCATATTTAAAGGATAGAAGAACTTGTTCTGTCAAAATTGGAAATTTTGTCTCAACATCTGCCACCTTCTCCTGGGGGGTCCCACAGGGATCTATTCTTGGTCCAACATCGTTCTCTTTATACATGCTGCCCTTGGGGTCCATTTTTAGGAAATACAATATTAATTATCATATGTATGCTGGTGATTTGCAATTGTATTATCCGTTGGAGCTTGACAGTAGTTCCTCATCCAATTAAATGATGATAAGACAGAGTTAATTATTTTGGGTAAGAGCAGCTCCAGAAAGGTATGGTTGGGAACCACGGACCAATATCCAATGATCCCTGTGGTTATTTGAGGAATTTAGGAGTATTTATTGATTTTGAAATTCGTCTTAACCGACAAATATAAAGTGTTGTGAAATCATACTTTTTTCAGCTAAGAAAATTGTCTAAACTGAAAACTATTCTTTCGAACAAGGACTTAAGAGTTTGTTATACATGCTTTTATTTCTTCGCGGTTTGACTATTGCAATGCTTTATACATAGGATTCAATGATTCTCTGGTAATGCGTCTTCAGTGTGTTCAGAACGCTGCAGCAAGACTTTTAACCAACACTAGAAATGAGATCACATTAAACCTGTGTTGGTATCTCTAATTGGCTTCCTGTACAATATCGAATGCAATACAAAGTGTTGACGTTTGTGTACAAAGCTCTGCATGATCAGGCTCCTGAGTACATAAGGGATATGTTGGTCCCGTACCAATCGCATCGACTACTGCCCTTCTCTAAGAGTTTGCTGTTGACTGTCCCACGGTCTTGTCTGAGGTGAAGTGGAGATTGCGCTTTATCTGTTGTGGCTCCAGCACTTTGGAATGCTCTGCCACTATCTGTAAAATCCTCACCAAGCAAGGACTTCAAAACTTACTTGTTCCTTCAGGCTTTCGGTATTTGACCGGTCAGGACATTTGTGAACGACTTGTTGTTTATTTTATGTTTTAATTCTTATGTTTTTCAATTTTAATCTTATACTGCTTGTGTACAGCACTTTGGCCCATTTTTATGGTTTTGAAGGTGCTTTATTAATAAATTGAGTCGAAAACATCTACATTCCGTAAAGAACTCAACAGTTAATTAGATTAAGGTACATTTTCTTTCATGAACCCATTAACCTACAGTAAATGTGTGTATGTTTGTTTTTGTGTGGGGGTTGAAGTGACCTTCACCCTGTAAGGGTCTCATTAGGGTGTGTTTATGTGTGTGTGTACAGGGCATGCCAATAAAAACTATCAAGCTTCTTTGACTCCCGCTGACACATGAACACATAGTTATATCTAGTAAGTTCCATTTCACACTTCACATTTGTAAAAACGCTGAATTAAAACTCAGACACTTTGGATTCTCTCAAAAAGAGACGCAGAAACAGTCAATGCATTAACAATGTCAGCTATTTCAGTGCGTGAGTGGCCAGTTCTCTTGGCATTCGACTGTATTTGGCTTGCATTACTCGCATGCTTCTACAGGCATTACATAATACACACACAAACTAAAACAAGATGGACTTTAACACCTCAAAGTCTAGGAATGCCCCTAGTGAATAAAATTAACTTTTTCTGTCCATGTCACTCTGAATAATTTAGGTCTAATGAATCTGTATTTTAGCTTACTACAATCTGAATATTCTCGTTTTAATTTGTGCTATTTTGTCAGCATTCAGCTTACGTTACTTTTCATACTTCCAGAACTGTTTTCCTGAGCAAGAACAGCAGGGTATGAGCATGCTCGCAAGAAAAGTTGACGCAAAGTAGTTTTGAATAGAATTACGATTGTTTTATTGCTGCGTGGACCAGGCCTAGTTAAAGGGACAGTTCAGCCCAAAATAAATAATTCTGTCATCATTTACTCATCTTCGAGTTGTTCCAAATCTGTACAAATTTCTTTGTTGTGATGAACGCAGAGAAAGATATTTGGAAGAATGCTTGGAACCAAAAAGTTCTTGGCCATTGACTACCATTGTAGGGAAAAAATACTTTTTTTTCTACTGTTGAACACAAAAGAAGATGTTTTGAAGAATGTAAGAAAGCTTTTGAATACCATTGTCAGTTTTCCTACTATGGTAGTCAATGGTGGCTAAGAACTGTTTGGTTACAAGCATTCGTCTTGTATTCTTTTTCTCTGTATGCAACCAAACAAGGACAGTTATACAGGTGTGGAAAAACTAGAGAGTTAGTAATTAATGGCAGAATATCTTTTTCGCTGCGTCTAAAAATTGACATTATCTTTTATATATATATATATATATATATATAAGGACATAAATGCTGAATTTATAAGTCAAATTTGACTTTTTTCAAGACTCTTCATAAGTTATATCCAACTATTTGGCTACATTCATAAATACACTGCTGCTAAATAAGTGCATACAATGCAAAACAACAATTACTGGTCTGTAATTTAGAAATCGAACAATTGTAAGTTTTTTACAATCTAACAAATGGAAAATAGATTGCAACAACCTTTTTCAATACATTGAAGTTGCATTTCATTTTGCAAGGGATGAAAATGGCCCAAAGTTAACAAATTTAACGTGACAAGACAGCCATAGACCCACAGGGCAAGCGACAATTCTATCAACTGACCTGAAATGCTCTTACAATGACCCAGGGACAAGGGGTCTATTCTTAAATGTTAAACACTACATGCTATATGTGAGCTGTATAATGCTATACCGTCTAAAAATAGACTTTTACTTCTACAAAAACTTTTTCAACAGAAACAGAAATGTATGCAACTTTAATGATCTCATAATCATTTCAAGAACATACATGCTTCTCTGGCAACACAACTGGGTGCTTTCATATTAAGCAGCGTATTAAATTAAGCATGATTAATAGTGCAATAATAAAATATGAAACAACAAAAGACATTTCCTGATTCTCTACCGATACCAGCCTGATTAACAGCAACCTTTCCGAAGGGTCTAAATCACACACACAAAGGTCTCCTTCCTGAACGAGAGGGCAAAACACAAGGAGAGGAAGGGCTGGGGGGAGTGAGCAGAGGTCAAACACACCCATATGTGAACTGTGGGTCATCAGTAGACATACAGCTTAAGTGCCCACTGACATCTCTTTCCCGAATGTTCTCTTCTGTCTTCTCCTTATACTGAAAGCGTGCCGGTGCTTGTTTCTCAGGGAGGTGAGACTCCATTAGCAGCATGGCAAGAGTCAACAAACCAGTTACAGCTGCGGAGGAACACCTGAATGAGTCATTTCCAGGATAATTTCACAGAACTTTATACTTTTTTTACTACAATTATGTCATCATTCGTTGATTTGTGTCTTTCTTTTTAGTTTTTTACTTTTTTGTAAAATGTTAAAATCCTAATAAAAATACTATTAAAAAAAGAAAGGCCTAACACTTGCGAATGGGCACACACAAGCGAGACCTGCTTTGTCCTTCATTGCCTTGCCACGTTTCCCAAATCACAAAAAAAAAATTTGGCACTAAACTAAATTGCTGTGTTGACAGTTGACGGGTGACATGTATGAGGGGGGTCGAGTGTTGCAAACCACATCAACCACTTCTGTTATGCGTGTGTGAACGCACATGTGTTCTGTTGGTCTGCGGGCTTATGACAAACACTGAATAGCCACATTGCATCATTTCTCACACGTATGTTCTGTGTTTGTGATAGTCACGAGTATGTGATAGGTTTGGGTGGAAGACAAACAAAAATCTAAATGAAAAACATACGGAGGGAATTAATGACTTGGGACGAGTGGGAAACGCTATGCCCTAAAGGTGGTCAGAGTGGTTTTAGCATGTTTTTAAGCAGTTGCTAGGATATCCTCCAGAATCTTCGGGTCCTCTCACTGTAAGCAAGTGAGACTTTCTTTCGTCTGTTAAAAATCATAAGTCAAATTGAATAGCAAAACTAATGGCTGCCTTCTTTTCCACAAGCCGTACAGGTATAATGAACAATCCATGACCGAATTTGTGCTTCCACGTATTTGCAGAATTTATACTTCTTTGTACACACACACACACACAGTTAAGCAATGCCGTACTCTTGTGTACACATGCATACCAGACATGACCAAACATGCAAACCGCCCTCCTTCATCTACGTCAAATAAGGTCTGAAGTACACAAAATCAAAACACACCACTTACGTCAGAATAAATATAGTCATAGTAATATCCACCTTGAGACACATTTCCATATGAGAATTCTAGACACACACAAATCTGGTAAACAGAACGGTTAGCGTTAGAACAAGGACCCAATCCTGTCAGAACAAGGACCTAATGCTGTCAGAAAAAGCTGATTGGTTTCCATTGATTTTCTCCTCACTCCCAACATAGTCCCTGCATGCTTCAGCGTCCCTGGCGTCACTTCTCAGTATTTTTCTCCATGTGCTATTTCCTTGTTTGGCCTGTGTGTGAAACCTCTCCGCTCCTGCACAGTTGCCCGTCCCTAGTTTTTCTCTCGGTCTTCTACACCAGCCGATTTCTTTCTCACACCAGTCAACATTGATCTCCTGAGCCATTGAGAGAAATGCTCACATCGTTGTTTTGTAGTTCACACGCTTAATCACAACCCAAAACACTTCCTTTGGAATTCCCTCAGAGAATGACAGAGAGAGAGTGAGAGAGAAACTACGAGAGAGACGACTACTCTAGTCCCTGCGAATCTTCTCTCAAATCGGTTTGTTTAGATCAGCGGGCATGTTCATTCCAAACCATCCTTACGGGGTTTGAAGAACAACATTTATATTCTGGCTCGCACAATAGTTACGCAAGAGAGGCGACTACTTTTATTCACTCTCAGAATATCTGTTATTCTATCGAGTCGTGTTTATGAATTTATCTCATCCAAGGCTACAAAGGGATCCCATAATGACCGACCCTGTGTGGTCACATACATTCACATTTAGCAGACGCTTTTATCCGAAGCGACTTACAGATGAGTTGAACAATGGATGCAATCGGAACAGCATGGGGACAATAAAAAGCATAAGTGCAATAGGAAAACAAAGAATGGTCTCATTTACCCTACCACTTGCACGGCAACACCCAAGACCTCCATCAAGCAGAACATCAACACCGTGTCTACTACCAATACTAGTATCTGAAATGCCAGCGATACCACATCAAGTTATGGTTTCGGTATCGGCGAGTACTTGAATCCATGTACCGATCCAATAACGCTGCAAATGTTATTAAGGGATGAGTCTGAAAGCACACCATCAAATAATTATTTCAATTCATACAGGACTAGTAGTAGTATACAGATACACACCCAGGTATCGGACCAGTATTCTGTACTCAGGGCTGGCTAATGGCCTCGAGGGGATCAGTATCATGTCTTCACCAAAATACAACCAGGTGCTTGACTACTTATCTTTACACATGTTACTCGAGGACACATGGCAGTATATGTATAGGAGTAACGACTGAATATAATGCAGTAGAGAATCACATAAATGATCATGGTGTATATGAAATACAGACAAAAACAAAACACGTACTGTTTAGTTTGGAATCTGTCTTCTTATGAAAAGTATGTGAAAAATGTTGAAATCTTATACACATTTTTTTTCTATGTCTTTGCTGTTTGTGTTTAAATGTTTAATTTGTAAAGCACCCCCCCCCCAATTTTTTAAATGCACTTAAAACAAAACAAAAATTGAATTGAAAGCCAAACAATCCGTTTGTGTCTGTACATATTATGCAGACTGAAAGATGCACTTGTCCCTAAAAAAATATTTCAGGGGTGAATTTAGATCCAAAATGTGATTTTCACTCTCATTAATAACTCATCATAAAACTGTGTACGGAATGCTACCATGCGATCAGAAAAAGAAAGGACGATTGTATTTAGCTGCAGCACGCACCTCATCCGAGTGAACATGGTCTTAATGGAGGGGATTACGTTTAATGAAGTAAAAGATCAATCGGATTCAAGTAGAGTTTTGGGAACTGTCTCGCTGACTCTTGCTTTGCGCTTTGAAGCATCGCAATTTACAGTCATTACACAGCTCACACAGGTTCATTTTGAGACCTGGGTAATGCGTTATAGATCGTACAACACACCAGTAGCTTTGTTTAAAGAGAGGTTATCGGTACATAAACAGGAGGGGGATAAAGATGGAGAGACGAAGAGATGAAGAAAGGAGACCAATCGACCTCTTCTATTGATGTCTGGCATTCTGCGTGGACATCAAAACTACACTTATTTTGCCGTTTCATTTCCTCAGTGCAAACCATCAGGGAAACAGCCACATAGTTGTGACACGAGAACCATGCAAGGCACAAAAAAGAAAATATGACAAATTTGTTTTTATTTTAGAAAGCTCCAATGTCACAAAGTCACAATATGATTACATGTATTGTGAGTTTTACTTACGCAGCTTGAAAGCTTTCATCTACATATGTGGTATTAAAAGACCTTTCCGAATGCATTGACATCACAAACACAATTCACTTACAAAGGGAAAACTTCAAAGTGTAACGTCAACTGTGTTTCTGATGGCAGCTGACCGCCCTTTCATTAACAGAAGACATATAAACCCCATTAAAGTTAAACGGAGCTAGTTATTTATTTATTGATCGATGCCTTTAAAGACACCATTCGTCAGCACGCACACACACAAACACACACACACTCATGAGAGTGCTTTTAATTGAACGACAACCAATTCTCAAATATTGAAAGATTGTGACAGCAGCACTCATTACAGTAAGTGACGTAACCATTTTGTCCAAATGATTACCATATTTTGTACCACTGCCAAATAGTTATATCATCACATGGTAAATGTGTGGTTACTGTAGCGATGTTCACTTTTCGTAAGGGAAGACAAACGCACACGTGTTCAGGATGTCTAGGTAGACCTGACAGACACAACCACTCAAAACGTATAGCCTGCTTTGGTTAATTATTAATGTGTTGAGACATGGCGTGCATCGACAGCCCCACTTTCTCTTACTCAATCCACGAGGTGTTGCCTCTTTAAATTCTAGTAAGGGGAACTCAAGACCTGAACACATAATAATGAAAAAGAGATTTTCTACCCATAATCCTTCGACATAATCACAACTGTAAATGCGAGATTTGAAACACGATCCGTACACAATGCCCTTGTTGCCAGGAGATCAACTACGCGGAAGAATTCAGACGAGATGGTGATTTTCTGTAAACATATGGACTCACGCTGGCATTGAACGCAACTCCGCAAGGCACGGGCTCTCGCGCGTTTTGCGCACTTAGACTTTACGTGTTTAACGCGCTTTTTTTAAGTACAAAACAACAACCGGCACAGCTTAAAAGCACTTTTGGTTTGGATTGTTTAACTTAAACACAGATATGAAACCGAACGGCAAACTTAAAACCCCGTTTCAACTGCGTCCGAGATCTACTGAAAGAGTGTTTACGATCTATCGGGTGTCAGATGTTTGCCAAAATTACTTCAACGTGTAACGCAAGCCGACCATCACGCCAAATAAAATCTCAAGCACGCTCTCCAGACACACGCGAACGCGATCTTCTTACCTCGTCCCATTTGATAAACTTATTCCCCTTTTTAAGGTCGTCAGGAACCGACACCGGTTTGAGCTGTAAAGCGTGTACTCCCGGTTTCGCCCCGGCCATGACTGCCGAATCGACGGGTGGCGACGCCTCTGCTCTCGGCTTGAAGTATCTGACCTTCGGTGGCCACCGGATCCTTTAACGAGACGGTCAGAACCGCCGGAGCCCAACCCGAACCCGGCTGGCTCAACACTCGCGAACCCGACGGTCACACATTCACGAGGGCAGTTAATGACTTTCGCGATTGTTTATTCGTTCAGTCTCTTATCGTGGACTTGAATTGATATTTTCCTTCCTGTTCTCCCATCCGCTCAGTAATAATGAGATCCCAGCTCATGAGAAACTTTCAGTTGACTTTGGTCCCCGCTGCTGGAATTCGCTCCTCTTTTCCTCTGAAATGAACGGGAGAGAGGGAGAGCAAGAAGGACAGGGCAGGAGAGAGAAAGAAGGAGGGAATAAGGAAGTGAAGAAAAAAGCGAACAGACGAGGGAGTGTTTTATTATTCTCTTTTTTCTTTGTATGTTTTCCATTCTTTGAGCAGCGTCTTTCAAACTGCTTGCTTATTTGTGTTATAAGATAATTGAAGCTTCTTAGTAAGGAATGGATTGTAGGCTATGCATCTTTTTTTATTGTGTGAATGCAAAAAAGGGAATACAGGTTGAACACGTGTCTTTTTGTCTGGAAAGTTATATAAACGTCAACAAGAGTCAATTATGGGGATATTTAAAGAAGTAAAATGTTTTGTAATACATGTATTCAGATGGAATGGGTCTCGCTGGGACGTCCAGCTTGTCAGCACACAGTAAAACTGGCCCCGTTTCCAATCACTCCTGAGCAGGTGTTCTCTTCTCAGATCTAAATATATAGCACTCTCCGGGGGCAAAAAGAAAAGCACAAGGTTGGTAATACAGTGACCCTTTGACAGTACACCTTGCAAATGTTCAGAACGTGTATTGCTTTTTGGGACACACACGCATGCACACACTTTCAATGTCAAGCCCGGCTGGGCCTCTCATTCTGTGATCTGAATGTGTCTTAATGCTGGGACTGTGAAGAATGACATTTGTGGACTCAGGAGGGCACCTTGCTTTGGCAAGACTAGAACAAAAGTGCGATGAAGAAAAATAACCACTGCAGGCGTGAGAAAGCAGAGAATGTAAGGGACAGGAGAGACTGAAACTGAGATGGCAGAGAGGTCTCTATCCAAGTCACTCTAATCAAAGAGACTTAAATATTTCTGTACGAAAGCCAAGCAGTCACAAAGACACATTGTATTTCAGCACACACACACACACGTGTTAACATACACACACAACCTTTAAAACATGCTATTTGAAGATTTCATCTGAACTTTACACAGTTCTTTAAGCAGTTCTTCGGGTCTGTGTGTCTCCCTGGTTCTTTACCTAATTTGAAATCACTGACAGTCAACCGAAGCAGCAACGCCCGATCACATTTCTTTTTAGATAGCAGAAATTTTGCCTAAAGCTGAGCTCTGAAACCTCTTCAAAAGCTTCTTTGTTAAAACTAGACAGGCAGGACTAGCTCAAGGTCTGTTTTGCAGTCAAGCGGTCCACTGTTGCCATCTAGTGGTGCTAGCTCATCATTACCTTAAAAGAACTAGGACTGATCAAACGAAAAAGCGTAGGCCTATATTATGTCAAGATACAGTATATGTCACAGATATGAATTCTAAAAAAAAAAAGCATGTGATATTCATAATTATTATATTAATAAAATGTAATTGGTATGCAGACAAATATGGTTTAGCTTGGCCACAAATCAGTTCGCAATCCTTTGCAGAAGCCTGTAAATGTTCTCATGTAGACAGACACAAATGCATATAAAAGCAGCTGTGTTGTTAATGCTGTTTCCTGATCATTCCGGCACTTTCTGTCAAAGGCCACAGCTGTGCTCTAATCAAAGTAATCTTTCATCGAAATGAAGCTTTTGTTTTTCTCCTCAGAGCAGGCGTCCTTACACTCCAGGTTCCTCTGGAGATATTTGTCACACTCACTGACTTACTGTTCTTATAATTCACTGCTTATATAATAAATGTTTTACTCACAAAATGCACTCCGCTGACAATGTTGTTTACGCCTCTGTCACTTCAGCCAGGTGGCAGCAGTAGAAGAAAGTCCACTGACAGGAATGGCTTGTTAATTCAAACCAAATAC
This sequence comes from Barbatula barbatula, assembly GCF_947034865.1. NCBI lineage: Eukaryota > Metazoa > Chordata > Actinopteri > Cypriniformes > Nemacheilidae > Barbatula > Barbatula barbatula. The sequence continues at coordinate 8,524,571 of NC_136766.1, forward strand.
ATATACTTACTCTGAGTTTGGTTTGGAATTTCTCTGCATCGGTCAGAATTTTTCTCAAGTCGGAAGTTTATACTTTATTGCAGGTCATTCACAAAGTTCATAAATTATATAAAATTTTAGAGACACAGTATTGTGGATCAGAAGTAGAAGGTTGATAAATAGTTAGAAGAAGCACTTCATGAATAATGGACTGTACATGTAAATATCCATAAAAAGATATACTTTAACTAGGACTCCTGAATTAAATGTAAAAACTGCACAATGCAGTTCAAGAACCTGGTAAAGTTTTTTTACTATTTAAATAGTAAAATAGTAATTTATATAGACTATTTCACAGGGATGTGATTTTAAACACTAAAATAATCTGTATCATGGCAAAGATCTGACATGATTTATAGGGTTTTTTATCAATCGGATTGTATCCTTTGGTTTTAAAGAGATAGTTAACCCCAAACAGAAAATGTTGTCATCATTGATTTACCCATATGTTGTTTAAAACCTGAATATGTATGGCAAGCCGAATTAGCTTTTAATCATTCTCAGAATATTAATTTTTTATATCAACAATTACATTTTTACTAGTGAAAATAATTATTGATATGAAGAATGGAATTTCAACTAGTAACAATTGCTATTTTTGATATCAGTAATTACATTTGCACTAGTAAAAATGTGAATTCTTGATATCAACAATGACGTGATCACTGATGTGTATTCTTGATATCAAAATTGGAATTTCAACTAGTAAAAAACTTAATTCTTGATATCTGTAATTGTATTTTTACTAGTTAAATATCATAATAGACTGCCATTCAAATTCAGTTTCAGATATCAATAATTCATTTCTTACATGTTAAAAATCTTATGTCAAATTCTTACTAGAAAAAAAACAATTATCAACAATTAACTTGTCACCAGTAAAAATGTTAATTCCTGATATCAATAATTACATTTCGCTAGTTGAAATCTGTAAATGAATTTTAACATGTTGCATTTGGTATTTCTGATATCAGGAAATATATTTCAGATATCAATAAATCTGAGAGTAAGATTTCTAAAATGGCTTTCTTACTAGTAACAATCACATTATTGATATCAAGGATTAACATTGTCACTAGTGAAAATGTAATTATTGATATCAGAAATTGGCATTTTTACATGTAGTAATTCAATTCTTGATATCAAGAATAGACATTATAATTAGTGACCACACCATTATTGATATAAAAAATTATGTTTTTTTCCAAGTAGGAATTGCATTTCTGATATCTGGAGTAAGACTTTTAACATGAAATGAGTATTTTAAATAGTAAAAATGCAATTGCAGATATCAAGTATTACTTTATTTACTTTTTGAAATGTAATTACTGATCTCAAAAATAGCAATTGTTACTAGTAGAAATTCCATTCTTGATATCAAGAATGATAGTTTTAACTAGTAAAAATGTAATTGTTGATATCAAAAGTTAATATCGTGAGAATGATTAAAAGCTAATTTGGCTTGCCATAGTATATGACTCTTCTGTGGAACACAAAAAGAAAAAGTTTCAGTGGATTGGGGTACAATATTGTTTGCTTACCAACATTATAAGTATCTTCTTTTGTGTTCTGCAGAATAAAGTTCTACAGGTTTGAGATGATGGTGAGTAAATGATGAAAGTGAAATTTCTAAGTGAACTATCACTTTAAGTCTTAAGATGTTAGTGCATGACAGTTCACACAATAATCAGGTCACAAATAAAATACATACAGATATATATATATATATATATATATATATATATGTAACCTTTGCACATCTATGGATCATAAAATGCTAATTATGGACCACAGCAGACCAAGGGTACAAAAATACAGAGCTCCTCTACATTTAACAGAGAGAGAGAGAGAGAGAGAGAGAGAGAGAGTGAGAGAGTGAGAGAGTGAGAGAGTGAGAGAGTGAGAGAGTGAGAGAGTGAGAGAGTGAGAGAGTGAGAGATCGAGAGAGAGAATGAGAGAGTGAGAGAGTGAGAGAGTGAGAGAGTGAGAGAGTGAGAGAGTGAGAGAGTGAGAGAGTGAGAGAGAGAGAGAGAGAGAGAGAGAGTGAGAGTGTGAGAGTGTGAGAGAGAGTGAGTGAGTGAGTGAGTGAGTGAGTGAGTGAGTGAGTGAGTGAGTGAGTGAGTGAGTGAGTGAGTGAGTGAGTGAGTGAGTGAGTGAGTGAGTGAGAGAGAGAGAGAGAGAGAGAGAGAGAGAGAGAGAGAGAGAGAGAGAGAGAGAGAGAGAGAGAGAGAGAGAGAGAGAGAGAGAGAGAGAGAGAGAGAGAGAGAGAGAGAGAGAGAAAAGAGAGAGAGAGAGAGAGAGAGAGAGAGAGAGAGAGAAAGAGACTCAACAACGTTCCTTTAGAGCAAACCCAGAACTACACATATCTCGGTATAAACATCAGTAACACCGGAAACTTAAACAAGGCAGTGAAAGACCTGAGAGACAAGGCACGAAGAGCTTTTTACGCTATCAAAAGGAATATAAAAATCGACATCCCAGCTGGAATTTGGCTTAAGATAATCCAATCTGTTATAGAACCAATAACACTTTATGGATGTGAGTTTTGGGGTCCCCTCACCAACCAAGAGTTCACCAAATGGGACAAAAACCCAACTGAGAATCTGCAAACAGAAATGTGTAAAAACATTCTACGGGTACAACGCAAAACCCCAAACAACGCCTGCAGAGCAGAATTAGGACTATATTGTCTAATAATTAAAATACAAAAAATAGTGATTAAATTCTATAACCACCTTAAGAACCACGATACAGAAACACTCCATCACAAAGCCTTAAGTCATCAGGAGGTGAACCCAAAGAAAAGTTGTCTCATCCAACTGATCTCAGAACTAACTCTAAAACCCCAAACGTGTCCAACTGAACCCCAAACTCCAGCCAGAATTAACCAAATTATAAAAACACAAAAAGAAAAATATCTCAAACACTGGACAGAAGCAACAGCTCAGCAAAGTAAACTTGAATGCTATCGGTCATTAAACAGAGAATATAAACCGGCAGAATACCTCAAAAGCGTATCAGACCCTAAACTAAGAAAAGTGTTGACCATGTACAGACTCAGTGAACACAAGCTCACTGTGGACACGGGCCGACACAGACAGACATGGACTCCAAGAGAAGAGCGACTGTGTCCACACTGCACACAGAGACAAGTGGAAACAGAGCTGCACTTCTTAACCTCGTGTCCAAACTATACGGACATCAGAGAAACATTCTTCCCCCAGTTCACAAACTTCCACAAAGACTTCAACCAGTTTCAACAACAGGACAAGATCTCATACATACTGGGAGAAAAGCCCATCAGCTCAAACCTGGCGGCGAGATACGTCAAGTCCTGTCACGACAAAAGAGCAACAACCAGCACAACACTGACACAGACACTGACACAACACAACACTGACACAAACACGACACAGACACGACACTGACACGCACACGACACGCACACACACACACAAACTGACACAACACACACAAACTGACACAACACAACAAAACACAACACACACAAACTGACACAACACAACACTGACACAACACACACAAACTGACACTTATGACAGGATCCTGTCACTTTCACTGAGAACTTTTGTCAATACTACGCACTTTTATGTCTGTATTGATATAGGATACTCTTATTTTATTTTATCCAGAATGTTTATATTTAATCTTCCTGCTTTGGCAATGTAAAACATGTTTTGATCATGCCAATAAAGCTTTTTTGAAGACAGAGAGACAGAGACGTGTCTGGGTTACACACGCACATCACTCGGGCGAGGGAAGCAGAATAGGAAGAGAGAGGAGGGGACAGGCAGGACAAGAAAGACGGACAGTAAAAGAAAGAAGTGGGACACTGCACAGTTTGTTTTCGTTGTTTTTGCATTGGATAACAAACACAGGTCTGTAGACTTCCTTTTTCAATGCACGGATAAATATTTGCGAACGGCATCCATCTTTATTTGGATAATTGCAGGCCACTGGGAGGACTCTTGAGTTTAACGTGGTTACTTTTAAAAGTCAAGCGAGACACGCGGTTTGCAGTTCTGTAACATTAAGTGCTTATAGCGACTCGGGACGGTTATTTGTAAGTTACCAACAAGACCAAGCGAAACAAACAAACATTTCTAGAAATAACTTCATATGACTGTACACATATTACCAAGTAGTTGACAAAGGCGATTAAGCTTTGCTAGAAGAAAACAATAACGCGTCTAGGAGTGGCTTTTTAAATCCCGCTGCTCTGTCCAGCTCATCACACACGGAGTGAACCCGATCTTCTATCAGCCGCTAATTCAGAGGATATTTGAGGACTATGGCGGCGGTAACAAGCCCAGAGACGAGCCAGCAAGCTCGCGTTTATTTCCAGACGCCCACCGGCTCGACTGAAGAAGCCGAAACCCCGGCGAGAAAGCAAGGACGGGTCACGGTGAAATACGACAGAAAAGAGTTGAGAAAGAGACTTAATTTGGAAGAGTGGATTATTGACCAGCTAACGGATCTCTACGACTGTGAGGTAAGAGTTCGTGAAACCGTTACAAATATACACATGGCCGTGCAAGACCTTTAACGTGAATCCATTTATCAATCATTCGACTGTTCGTGTGCTTGAGCTTGTTGTAGGGCAAACCATGCGTGTTATTTTACTCAGTGCGTTACGATCCCAAAGATTAGTGCGCTTTCTAACGCCAACCTTACTGCTAAAGTTGTATTGCTTCATATTGCGAGACGACGTGAAATTGACCCACTTTTTGTTGTCAGATAATTGAAGAGTTGAAGTTCGAGCTTCTGAACCCTTTTTACCTGCGTGCTATTGCGTTACAATTCGCTGTGACGTCAGAACGTACGCACCCACGTAAAAAGCGATAAAACGTTTAATTTTATATATATATATTTTTACCATTTCTGTACCATATTTTAATTATGGTTGCTAGTAATTTTATTATTGTTTAGCAACACAATAAATAAAAATAAACAATTAAGCCTTAACGTGGTCTTTACATGATCAACTCTCAGTAGTAGCTTTTGTGCAGATTCTCATATCTACGCGTTTTAAATCCGCTTGGCCAAATGTACTAACTTTTTAGCAAACGATAATTATGGATAATTATGCGTCCCCTGAGAGTCATAATCCCATTCATTAAAAAAACGACTAAAATCGTCTTAATGCAATGAGAGAGAGTGAGAGATTTGGCAATGTAAAAAAATGTTTTATCATGCCAATAAAGCTTTTTTGAATCTTGAGAGAGAGAGAGAGAGAGAACGCGCGCAAGTATTTGGTTTCCCTGGATATGTATTGTGTTTTATTATGAAGGTCTAGTCCAAATCACTTAACTAAGAAGGTTACAGATGTTAGAGGTTGGTGGTCATATAATGAAAGGGAGGTGAAAACATACTGAGAGGTAGGGAAGCCCATGAAGGAAAATCTCTTTTTAAAAACCCTATAAAATCACCAACTGAGTTTTATGGCTTTTAAGTCCACATCTGTTTGCTCTGTATGCGCGTGCGCTCAAAAGGCTGCTGAGAAAGAGATCTAAATATCCGAAAACATATTTCAGGGCGTGTTAAGCTCATTCAGGGTGTGCATACTACTGAATAATTGCTTGCAAGTGTTCAGGAAATGTTTTGGTGAAGAGCCGTTGTATTGAGCCAAATGGCCAAGACATCAATTCGTGACTTGGAGTTGTTAAAAATAGAGAACTAATGGGAGAAATAAACGAAGTTAAAACGAGGGTGCAAAAATCAAGGGTGAAGGAAACAGATAATCATTGATGTAGACCAACAGACTGTCTGTGAAAAGAGACAGAGGGAGGGAAGTATAGAGAGGGACATCTGTGGCTTTGGCTAGGAGCACAAGGATGGCCTTGAGTTTTTTCCCCCCTTCCTCTCATGAATATCCACAAAGTGTGTTGCACTTTGCCACGTACAAGTGCACGTGCCGTCTCGCACAAAAATATATGTTTATAACCACTTAAAATTCATTGTGACCATTTACTGTTCACATTGAATCATGAACCTTGCTTAACAAGTTATCCCCAGGGTGCACGCCCCCTTCGGCGTTGTTGAAATGAGTCAGCAAAGAAGATGAAGGTAAAGGAGAGGGAGTGCTGAATCTCTCGACAAACCTAGACAGATAGCAAGAGAAAGAAGGAGAGGTATCATTTCAGTTACTGGGATCATAGGGTTGATGCTACACAATGGAGAATGCTAAGCCGTGAGTCATGAGCTGAGGAAATGCCAGTTACAGGCGAAACTACAGGAAGTGTGTGTATGTTGTGACTGTCTGATGTTTTAAGAGGGCAGTAAAGGTCTTGTGAACTCCGCTTTGTAGCAGTCTGTCTCTTTATGTGCACATGTGCCCTTATAAGCGCAGTACAGGATGTTGAACTCTATTGCTTTGTGTGAAGTTCTGAGATCTTCTCCATCCCCCATGCATCATTTCACATCACACAATCACTCACAAACCTCATTTACATACATCAGTTCCTCGCCTGATACTGATTATGAAGCACTTCCTTGCTTGTGACTGTGTTTGAAGGGAAAGAACAGGTTTAGACACGTCCATTGTCTCCCAGTGCAGCTCCTAAACTGTTCAGAGCCCAGTCAGTATTATTTAAATAGTCAGCTTTGGAGTTCTGTTAGAGATTTGCAAAAGCACAACATGTAGAAATGGAGTCAAAGCTGAATGAAGTTGTGACTCTTCTATTTAAAATTTCCAAGTCGCAAAAAGGGTGATAATGAACATAAAATTTACAATTGAAATATTTTTAAATACTTATGAAATAATTTTAGTTCATATTGTGAAAGTTGAGACACAGGCATTGTTTCTTTTAGTAAACAAACTTCAATCTTTTAAATCTGTTTAAATGTTCAAGAATTTGCTTAGGTGCTCTGTGTATTTACACAGATGTACATGACAGTATTTAAATACACAGAGAGGGAAGTGAGTATACTTGCGATGATTCAGTGCACACCAGTACTATCCTCACTTAAAAGTTCTGCTTATCGATTTCGATTCTTATCAATTCCCAGTTTCGATTCCACAGTTGAAAAAAACATTTAGATATCAACCTGCATGGTCATTTAGCCTGCTTGTTGACTTGTTTGCAAACAATATAACCGTTTTGTGTATATATACACATAGAACCATGTTTTTTCTGATTTATTACAAGTTGTATTACCCTAGCTGAACTACGTCATGGTTAAACTGTAGTGAATATAATGAAGCTATGGTTAATGTTATGGTTCCTGTGCTTTTTTAATGCAAATACCTTAGTTAAACTATGCTTACTATGTGAAAATATGGACACAGGAATTGATAATAGGAATTCAAATGTTAAACTCAAGTATCCGATTCCTATTCCTTATGTTTCCGATCCGTTTCCTAGCCTTTCGATTCCGATTCCTTATGTTTCCGATCCGTTTCCTAGCCTTTCGATTCCGATTCCAAATTGGAATTGATTTTCGATTCCCAACCCTACTCTCATGCGACTTCAATTAAAAGCATCTTCCATGTTATAAATCATCTAAACATATGGTAATGATCTTTTCTCAAAGAGAACCACAAACCATAAGGTAACCAGTTAGACCGAGGGAGATCGATTGTTCTCCATATACGCGGAAGGGTGTCCTTTCTCAAAACCAATCAGCAATAAGAAAATCCCTGCTCGGGAATCGTCTATCAGTCAGCAGTTATTACACTGGGAATACATAATAAGGATAAAAATAGCCTTCCCTTGTAAACAGTCTAATCCAAGAGCAGAGGATTCAGCAAAGTGAACTACTTCTATATACAGACAGACTGTCTGGCACTTTAGCTGCTAAATAATCCAGTTAAGGCCTTCTGTGTTACGAAAGTCACTAGACTGAGGCCAAGAGATGTACAAATTATAGCACTACTGTACTGCACTTTCAAGGGAGAAGAGTGCGTATAGGTGACAGATAGGTACAGAGTGTTTTACTGGTGTCTGATAATTTTGTAACCATGCATTTTAGTGACATCTGAAATGCATTGATAAAGTCGAACTGAACAGGTTATGTTTTCAGCCTAACTTTCTCCTTCATTTCTATTTCATACATATTTAAGCCTATTTAGTTTTATCAATATCAATGATACCATCTGCACCCCAACTGTTACATCACCAGACATGTAAAAGTTCAAAGGTTGTAATTACACTAACATGTTCCTTTCTGTCCATTAAAGATGGTAAAACACTTTCATTATTCTAACCGCTTCGCTTTTTGTGGTCATAATAACTGGCAGAAGCCTATAATTACAGAAACTAGAACATAGGAGAACAGTAGCACTTCCAGCTTGATTATAGATTAAACGGTCTAAAATAAAGGTGAATGATGTCTTTGCTCTTTTGAAATGCGAGCACAGTGTTTTGGAAATATGTTGTGGATTAGTAGAATTTGGGTAATTCCGAAATAATTGGAGTTTGAATCCACTACAAATAGAAACACTCACACTTGACTTGCAGGCAGCCAGACTGAATATCATAAAGTGCTCGAAACTAGCGAATATGATGAATGATGAATTTTTCCGCTCCAGAAACAACAGACGGGAGAGAGATTGTGTGTCTGTGAATGGCAGGGGTTCCCCTGTAGGTTTTCTCTTTCACCTTTGCTCTCCTTTAACATGTCCTATCTTTAGTAAGAATGAACCACAGTAAGTGGACGTGAAAGACTGGAGTACATGCAATATCTCTTACATAGTATTGATTGATATGTTTCTCAGATGCTCATAATGGGCTTAGATGCCTGATGGTCTTCTATCACAAATCTATTTTGTGCTCAGGACTGGCATTGATCAACCATCTCTTTATACCTGGTTTTAGTGCAACTGTAGATTTGTCTCGTATTGATTGTAGGTCGTTATTTGTCAGAGATTGATCTGTTATGTTCATTCTGTGTTAGGGTGGGGGCTGGAGGGGGTATGCACATGCTCTTGTAGCTTTCATATAAATTATATTCTCCACTGTATTCAGATTAAAAGGTTTTTACATTGGAATTAAGTTTTTGTGACTCTTTTCGACCCTTTTGTATTCAACAGGCATCCAGTGCCTATAAAGATCAAATGCTAGGTTAACATTTGCTGTTGACTCCAGTTAACAGCCTTCATAAGAAGTTCATACAACAATATTCACTGAAAGTGCTGCACAAACTGTTAAAGTCAGACTTGCATCATCAGGGACCATGTTAAAATAAACTTCAGCCACTCTTGTCAAGATGCTCTGGAATCACATGCAATGGGCCAGCAGCTGCTCCACTGCCAGGAACAGTACAATGTTTGATGAACCTTCTACACTTCTTACTAATTGATTTATCCTTCTTCCTCCTCCCTGTTACTGGGCCGAGACGGTCTGTTTGTTGACATGTAAATGTGGCCACTGTGTTAATGCTTTGCGGTTTCAAAGTCACAGTTAAAGGTTGACAATTTGTATACCTTTTTCGATTGTGGAGGAAGTTTTGAGTTTAAGGAATCGTTCACTGAAACATGAAACTACTCTCAAACGTTTCTGATAGATTTGCTCATAAATTATCTGTTACTTTATATATATATATATATATATATATATATATATATATATATTGTTACAGATGACAGCCGATGCCACAGGAGTAAAGTATATGTCAATGGATTTAATTATCAAAACAAAAAAAGGGGAATCCACAAAAATATAATCCAAATGGTAAAATTTACAAAATTACAAAAAACTGAAACGAGAATCCTACAGAAACCTGAACACAAGTAAAAAACATACATGGGAAACGGGCAGATACTAGGAATACGAAAATTACAACTAAACCAGACAACAAACACTGGGTACAGGGAGAACATATGGTGTCCAGTTGATGAGGTGCAGGTGGAAATCAGAAGAATAAGGACGTGACTGTCACACATACCAGCCTCAAAAACACATCATAAATCATAAAAGTAATCCAAATGACTGCAGTGGGCTAGAACAATAGGTGTGTATCTTGAGCATATTTGGCAAAAGTTTAACCAAACAATCGTTAAATTTAAATACAGTTATACATTGATCATTTCAAATCTCAGTGTTTCTCTAGTTTCTTGTGACTAGTTGTCGTAATATTTCGTCACGAGGTATGTAGAACCATTGAGATTATAAATTACCAACATTCAGCCATATTTGAATATCCCACATGTGCTTGTTTGTTTTGATTTTTTATTTAGCTAAAAGAACTGAATTTTAAATACAAAAACAAATGTAAATGTTTTTTATCAGATAAATTCTAACTGGCTTCCGGGCTTTGCATACAAACAAACATACATCAACTCCGCAGTACTCTATTGTTGCATTATGATGCAAAATAAAAGGCATTTACCCTAGTTCGCAGATATTTAGAAAAAGGAAAGCTTTTCCGAGTGAGAGAGAATTTGAAGAGTCAAAGTATATTGCTTGCTCTCTCTCTATAAGCCTTAAATCACTGACAGCATTGTGGACTTAGTTAATTAAGCCTATAGACTAACTGTCAAATGTTTCGTTGTGTGAGGTCATTATAACTTATCTTAATGCCCTGTTACTGACTGCATTCAACAGTTTATCCAATCAATACACTTCTGACTTCCTCTATCACATTTGTCTTTCCCGCTATAGACTATACACTTTTCCAGATGCTTTTCTCCAATGGCTGTTTGTCTCCCTCCCATCTCACCACATTCTCCTGTCGACCCTCAAGGCAATGGGTGTCTTTGGAATGGTGTTACAATGGTTCAGGTCTTACCTCTCAGGTAGATAATTTAGAAGATGGTCTCTGAGTCCCAACATCTCAATCCAGGGGTGCCTCAGGGCTCAGTGCTCGGACCGTTCCTCTTTTCTGTATACATGACATCCCTAGGTTCTGACATTCAGAAACATGGCTTTTTCTATCACTGCTATGCGGATGATGCACAACTCCACCTGTCATTTCAGCCTGACGATCCGACTGTTCCTTCCATCAGCACCTGACTGATTCGTTCTGACTTCCATTGCTTTTCTACTCTTTCTTTCCTAAAAAAACAACAACCGTAACTTTGTATACTGTGGTAGGCAATATGAGATCAGTTTTACTTTGCTTATGCTTTTTGTTGTCCTTATGTTGTTCCAATTGCTTCCATTGTTTACCTAACTTGTAAGTCGCTTTGGATAAAAGTATACTGTAATAACTAAATGTAAATGTCACATTCTTCCTCTAGTTTTTTCTCTTTGTTGAGAAGGAAATGAGAGGTTGATGGCGTAGTGACCTGTTGATTTTTGTGTTGTGTTATGATTGGCTGTTGTCATGGGAATGGCTCCCATATGATTTAATCTCTTTAAGGATGCATACACTGTGGATTGCTGCATAAACATACACATACTAGTTAACAGTTTGCTGTAAATACATTTTCAGTTTTAAAGCTACTTTGACAGTCTTAGTCTTCACAGTTATTTTTATGAGAATAACACACATGCTTGCTGAAACAGCCCTTCACTTCTGTATGTGTGTTGTTTGTCATTCGTCAGTGTGCTGACGGCTGATAACCCCATGGGCACTTTGAGAGACAGCGGGTGTGATGCACCCCCACCTCTCACTGGCCCAATACAGCCCAGCTATATTCTTTCCTGTGGCAGCTTGTGTCCCCAGCCCACCTCTACTGGCTCTGTTACCACCACTTCTGTCTGTCACAATGTTAGACTGGAGTAATTACTTAGAAAAAAATCAATGTAAGGGCATTAAGTGCACGTGATGGATCAGAGGTTAGTTAGGGTAGAGATTTAAAGTAAGTGAAAATGAAGATTGTTTTCATCGCTTAACATCTTCTTGTGTCCCTTCCCATTTTAGTTTACTGAAAAGTAACTGTTGGGAACAGTATGCAGGATATTATATTGAAAGCCCCATGAAATGGTTTGAAGCACAATTTCCTTTTGTGTATTTTATGTTTTAACAACTCTGGGCCAGGGCATATTTAAGGACCTGTTCTAAAGAGCATTTCATTATGCATATTATTAGCTTTTAAACATTCGTCTTGAATACATTTTTCTGAACATATTTACTGAAAGAGAAAGACTCAAAGGGATAGTTCACCCAAAAATGAAAATGTTGTCACCATTTATTCACCGTCAAGTTGTTCCAAACCTCTATACATTTATTTGTTCTGCTAAACACAAAGGAAGATATTTGGAAGAATATTAGCAATTTTAAATTCGGGGGAAAAATTCACTACCATAGTATGTTGAACACAATATCACATATTTTGAAAAATGTAGGAAAGCAAACAGTTAGGGTAGTCAATGATGCCCCAGAACTAAAAATCCCTATCTTTGTGTTCAGCAGAACAAAGTAATTTATACAGGTTTGGAACAATTTAGGGATAAGTAAATTATGACAGAATTTTTTTTGGGTGAACTGTCCCTTTAACAGCTACACAACTATATTAAACATTTATATGTGGGTTTCTTGTAGGATTTTGTCTGGAGTCTGGACAGGACATCGGTTCAAAACTTTCTGAGACCGATCAAACTCGGATTAAAAACTGTTTTCCATTCAAAACTTGATATTTCTCATTGAAGTCCAAAAGTGCCCGATAGTTGCCATCTTTCCGTTTTTGGTTATTCATGGCCTGCTCTGTGTTAAAGTCTAGCATCTGTCAAGATAAACTCTTCCAGGTTTAGATGCTATGCATCTCTGCTCCTGAAGAGAGCCAGCTGTGTCTTGTTCCTTTTGTTTCGGACACCTAAAACATCAGCTATGTTCACTGTTCTCAGTTAATCTGTCTGAGATGTTTTATTTCCATGTGTGTTTACACATATTAGCCTGGAATTTCACTTGAGTGTCTAATCAAGTGCCTGCTTATTTCTGAGAAACCGTTACTCACTATATGAATCTTTTTATTTTTGCTTATTGCTCAGGATGTGGGCTTTTATCAGCAGTTTAAAGTTGGTAAAACCAAAATTACTTCTCCAGCTGCTGCATGTTGTTGTACAATTAGAGCTGTTTAATCCATACACATTGGCTCATACCTAAATTGTCTTCTAGGTTATATAAAATAAGGTTTTCATTATATATGTTGTAACCCTAAGAGCGAGTGAATGAGGGTAAAGCTCTAGATTCAGTGATCTGTTGCTTCTGTTGTGAATCTTTGAATCTGCTATCGACTCATTTTATTCTTCCTGTCACTTTTCTCTCTCCCTATCTTTGTGCCATTTCTTTCTGAGATCATATCTTGCAATCAGAGATTAACCAAACCATGCAATGGCCCCTAGCCATTACCCACAGGTCGAAGAGCTGGCTCATGAATATGTGATCTGATATCAAGCAACTCTGTCAGTGCTGGTCGAATGCCCACATGCAGCGGACCGTGAGAAGCTCAAAAAAATTGAATCGTTTTTAGCAAAGAGGGACAGACTTGATAAATGTGAAATATAAAGCGTTTTTAAAACTAGAAACATGAACATCCTTTGATAAACACCCAAATAACATAATCAAAGCTTTGAAAACGGATAAAGAATGGTAGCTTTAAGGTGAGTAAAGGATGACAGAAATGCAGTTTTCTGTTTGAAACTTTGAATTTACCCAAATTTCCATTCATACCATTTTGGCTAAGCTATATGCCTGGCACCTGAAGGGCCCCGTCAGGAGCCATACAGCCAGCATCCTCAGCGATAATGGCATGTGTTTATGTGGGTCAAATGCTGAGGCAGAGACCGTCATGCTCCCATACTGTCACATCAGATTCACACCGACTGCTGAGACCTATAGTGCTGTAACACACACATGTAGATGTGAACACTTGCATCGGCACATAGACACACAAAATTCCAGACATGAAAGCAGTCATCCTAAAATCCAGGGTAGACATGTCCTCCCTTGCTAATGCAAACTAACACCTGAATGTTGACTGAGAGGTTGACTCACATTGACATAAAGCACTTAGAATTAGACCGAGACAAAGTTTTTCCAGTGTTTGATAAGTTTATGGCATCACCTTTGAATGTCATATACTTTACTTCTACATTTTTCACCGTTTTCTGAACAACTGTACACAGTTATCGCGCCACATTATTTGACTTTGATATACTTGATTGTCTTGGTGCCCTGAATTTGTATAAAATCGACAATATTGCTGATGCTGGTCGGACATTGGCAGTTCTTGGTCAGAACAAAGCTGCTAAGTTGATCAAACTTCAAAAATCATGAAGAAGATGCGTAGAAGCCTGACTTAATGAGACTACAGTTCATAATACCTTTTCAGAGGGTGATATAATGCCAGCTATTTGCCCTTGCCTGTTGTCTATTCTCATATCTGACCAAAATTCCCATGTATGTATGCTTTGTGTAAGCGGTTTAGTTTAGAATGAATCTGAAGGACATAGGAGAGCTTCAGCACAACACGTGTGCTTGGAAAGCAAGTTATTGTGTACTTAAAGACATCTCATTATTATACAACATCATTTTGTCAGGTTTTCAGGCTCTTAGAATCTAGGCTGGTAGTTCAGATTACATAGATCCAAACGGCATCAAGATAGAATGGAAAGATACAGATAAACCTTACGATAAAACTCAATGTATGAAAAGTTCATGATTAAGTGTATTCACAAATAATGCTATAAATTCTCATGTCATGTTTGCTGAATTGGCAATTGTGTGTGGCATAATGATTTCTATGCCATACATAATGACAGTCGATACTGTTTATCCTGCATGTTGTACTAACTACACAAGAAAGCTAAATTTCCGCCATAGTGACGATTTCCAACCTGATCTCGTTGACATCTGTAAATATTGTATTAACGTAATTTGCATAAAAAAGCATATTATTATTATTATTATTATTATTTAGAAATGCAGAGGACCTTTTTCCACAAGCCTATGGTGACACGTTTAACGCTCATCAGCATCGTAAATCCTTCCAAAGCTTTTTATATTCTCTTTTTTTTTAATATATGTACTTTTATAACACTATAATTTGTTAAAAAACTTTAAAAAAAACTTTTTGAGGGTGAATCTGAGGGTGTTTCTTATACAGCATCTATGGAAGACAGAAAATTTTACATCATTCTCGCTTTTGACTGCCGTTATCAGACTCTCTCTGTTTTTTTATTGAGTTCAGAGTATTGGAAAGACTATTGTTAAGTTTTTCTTTTGCTATTTATGCAAATGAGAATGCAAAAAATATGTGTGGGGTCTCCCATTCACCGCTATGGAAGTTTACCCAACAATGACGACTTCCGCTGCTGAGAAACCGGGGAACTTAAAAAAGGTCCACACTGAGGCCCCTCCCCTTACCCCAACCGTAAATATAATGTAACTGGCGCAAAAGTAAATCGTATGAATTCATAGAAATTAGCCTCCTCGAAAAATAAAAGTTAGTGCGAAAAGTGCGATTTCATGTATATTTAGAATGAATCACAATTTAACATTTGAATGTTATATAATTGCAAAGTAACAGCAATAAACATGTACACACAAGGGAACAGAAAATGTTGTATTTATGTAATTGTGAACTGTGATATTAAATTTTTTAAAGCTATTAATGCATTTATCAGATTTTCTGTGCATGTAATAAACTTTGTTTATATGACTTGATCTGTGGATTTATATTTATATTTTATATTTGTCTATTTTCTGCTCTCATGTAGATCTTTTTGTCATTACACTTTATCTTGTCTCTGTGAGTGAATAGAAGCACATGGCGCCCACATGTTGTGCCTTGCATTCTTTTTCTCACTGTCCACACGCAGTCACGCATGCACGTCTCACATTCCACTTCCTGATAGTCAGCTCAAGTGCTTTTTACAGCTCATTCATTCCTGCACAGACACACACACACACACACACACACACACACACACACACACACACACACAAGTCATAAATCCTTCGGAGTTACACGCATAAATTAAAGGTTTGTCAATTCAAAAGAGCAATTAAAGGCTCCATTCAAACGTGACAGTGCCACAGCAATATCAGTGTGTTTGTGTTGAGATTTGGGCATGGGGCAGTCAGGCAGGTGCAGTGACAGCTGGTCTGGGCAGCCCAAACCAAGGGGGAGGAAGAGAGAGTTCAAAAGCTGATGGCAGCACAGAGAAAGAGAGAGAAAGTGTTTTAATGAACAAAAGCATCAGCTCTACTTTTGCCTGTGCTGTTTGATTTCCATAGTAAAACATTGGCCAGTTTTAATGTTCCATGCTGAAGTGCCACTGCTTGTTTCTCCAGACAGACTATATTTTATTATGGTGCATGAGTCACTGCATCGAAGCCACAATGAGCTTGTGGTGTACATAAGTTGTGTGCTCGCGCAAGAGGAATATAAAGTGTGTTTTAGAAACGGTCTTGAGGGACTGAATGTTTGTAGAAGGGAGAAAGAGGGAACGATGAAGTGGGGATGAAAGTGATGTGGAGGCCATTTATAGAAAGATGAGTGGAGAGGGGGAGGATTGTGGGATAGAGACATGCAGTCTTTATTGTACGAGACAACTTTATAGAAAGAAAGACTTTTAAAAATACAGCATCGTATAATTGAGGTTTGGAGTGTCCACTGATACACGGTTCTATTTTTACATTTAAATACAGAATAGAACTCAAACTTATAAGGAAACATAAGCAGTTTGACTTTGATTTAGCATTTGATTTATAGACGCTTGAGAGCAGGGAGCAGTCATGGTGACAATGCAAACTGACAGGCAGACCAGCGGTAAGAAAAGCAGATAGATCTGTTTCACGTCCAGCGCCGTGCCATGGCTCAAGGCCATATATGCGAAATGGACTGATAAAAATAGCCAAACACAGCAGCAGTATTACTCAAAGCAAACATGCTTATCTGAAAGACAAAATCACATGTAGTTCCCAAAAGCTTTGCTGCTGTATCAGGGTGATTTTTGTGCCGTGAACAGTCAGTACTGTGTGGATGACCATAATGGGAACCTAACATTTTACTTACATTGTACCTACGTCATTCCAGACTTATTTTCCTTCTAAAAAATTGACTTTTTAATCCAGGCTTTCCATATGGTGGAAATGGTGTAGGACTAGGGGCTCTATATTTTCTATCCTGTTTTCCTATCATTTATATATTTAAGTGGTTAAAAGTTCTCTTAAAATTAGTTTGTCCTTGGCAGGCTGTAAGTTCCATTTTGTATGAATCATTTCATGCGTATTCACATGCTTTTGAGAGCTCAATATTACAACGCAAAATCTAGGGTGAGGAGACACTGATCTCAACATTACACGAGTGAGTAACAAAGCAAACATCGCTCTGAATGGCGAGATTCATAAATTCCACTCGAATGGATGAGTGGAAAGTAAGACAAATGGAGACATGTTTCAGTGAAACTGAAACGGTCTGTAAAGTTTCCACTCCTAATCTGCTAGTAAAAATAAACATTTAAACATTTTATCGAATGTTTTTTATTATGTGCAAGCTGAATTAATGGGTATCTCTAATGTGCTCAAAGGATGATGTTTAAGTGCGTTTGTGACACAAGAGAGAACCCTTGTGGTGAGAAGGCAGAACTGTGCATCAACCACCCTGCATCACGCCTGGTGGTGATTTAACAAGGAACTGCTCTGAATACACTAAACCTCTTTAAAGACAGATCCACAGTCTTCGATAAGACAACACTCACCCTGCCTTCCACTTAAAGCAACATTCCAGAGTCATGCATGTAACCAATGACAATGTGATTCCCTTGTTTTTGCTTAGCTGCTTTTTTCCTCTGTGTGTTTTCTGTGTCCTCAGGGAGCAGAAATATCCCAATGATATTCCAAGAGGAATACTGTAGAAGATCTCTAAGAATAGCTGTGCAACAACCTGTTAGCTATCTTCTTATCTAAATGAATTTTTTCTGTTGTATAATCTGGCATGTGCATGTGTTTGTGTCACAGGAGGAAGCGATTCCAGAGCTGGAGATTGATGTGGATGAACTGTTGGACATGGAGGATGATGCAGACCGTGCTGCTCGTGTCAAGGTATCCTTTCACATTAAACCTTCAGGACTACAGATTAAAACCTGTTCAACATTTAATTATAAACTGTATAGTTTCGACTCTGAGATCTGGTTGGGTGACCCGCATTTGAAGGTGTTGTTTTTCCAAATACTTTATATTCATATGACTGTCTTTCTTTTGTTATCCAACAGGACCTGGTGGTAGACTGTTATAAGCCAACTGA
The DNA here is from genome assembly GCF_947034865.1 of Barbatula barbatula. NCBI lineage: Eukaryota > Metazoa > Chordata > Actinopteri > Cypriniformes > Nemacheilidae > Barbatula > Barbatula barbatula. The sequence goes on from NC_136766.1 coordinate 8,542,764, forward strand.
AGTAAGTCTGTGATTTAATAGCAAAGCCTACATGGAACTTTGTCTATATGTTCTTTTTATATTTTGGGGTAAAAATGGTAGATTCAATAAAATTGAGTATCATACTACTGTTGATAACTTAAAGCCTTAATAAATGTATAATATGTACAATTTGTGCATTAAAATCACCAGCACAGTGTTATTCGGTTCTCTTGTGTTGGCCTACCTACATTCCAACAATCCTGATTCAGAGAAATTTGCAGTTTTAACCAGAGTAACATCCCTTCCCAACATCCCTTGCCTTTGTCATTGTTCTGCAAATTTTAGCAGAAAAAACGACATTTTGTGCCTTTAAGTTTGAAACAATAGAATTTGCCTTATTTGAACGAAAAAAAGAAAAATAACATGGATAAACATCCATGAGATGGAGAATATGTAGAATGTGGGTATTGATGTTCTGTCTGTCTGTGAGTTTAAATGCATGTATGCTTACTAACATTGGTGTTAAATTGCCTCCTCTATTGCTATGCTTTTTTAACTGTGCTTTTTTTTACTGTAGAAGTTTGTAGCTGACTTGCTTGACAGGATCCGTGGCATGCAGAAGCTCAGTACACCTCAGAAGAAATAAAGCTCCTCTCAACTCCACTCCTCCCCAACCAATCCCATCCCTTCGTTCCCAATTTAAGGGGTTTGATTACCCCGAGCAGGTGCTCTTCCAATCCCATCGCTCCTTTGCATCTGTTGGGGAGCAAGTGGAGGCTAAGTTATGAGAAAGTCTAGCCAATCAGATCCTTATAAGCAGGGCTTATGTTTCTCATTTTGTTAACTTTATTTTATTCTATTTCACTTTTTTGTAAAGGGGGAAAGATTGAATTATTTTGAAGTGTTTGTAGACATGATATTTTCATATTGTTGTATATCTCTGTGCATATTTGTCTCTATGCATAGAATGCTTTTTTTCTGATTTAAGTATATGGATTTTTGTTAGAATTTTTATTTAGTTTCAAAGCTCGCTGTGATGTCACAAAGGACACATGGACTTAATTTTGTTGTGGTTTGTAAAACTGTGATGATCTTTGGTATTTGATGACGTCAGAGGAGCTCAGAAAAAGGCGGCCTTGATGATTTATTGTTTGTTTTTGCTTCTCCTCTTCCTATTACAATTGCGCAGTTAAGGGCTTAAGCACGAATTAGCAATCGTTGTAAAAGGGATGGAGTTACTTTTACAGAGGGAGGGAGCTGTGTGTAGAAAACATTTGGCTTTTTAATTTCTTGTTTTTTCTTACCGACACACACCCTCTGAAACTCCTGGGAGCTTCCACCCTCAGGGATCAAGAGAAACAGCCACACGTACACAAATCAACTGTGTTTCCTTACACAAATCTCAGATATGCACGTTTGTGAGAGACAAACAGACGTGCACATGAAAGACAAGTTACAGTGCGTAATTCAAGATGCCAAGCATATATTCTGAATTAATCCTCTCACGTGACTCTGCTTAATCATCTTCCCTAGGAAGCCATCTGCTCTTTTTGTCTCAGCCAATCAAATGCTACAATAAGAGGGCTAATAGTCACGCTCTGTGCTTGTACCATTTAAACATTTACAGGAAGTGTTTAAATAGAGGTGTTCTCACTAAACACAAGGTTATTGCTGATATTAATCCATATGCGAGATGTCTCTCTTCGTAACTACTGAGATTATTAGTGGATCACATGACTGCAGGAACAGTGACAGTTACCCAGCACTTTTAATGCACAGCTCCCATTCTTCTCTCTCTGCAACACCGTCGGTCTTACTTCCATCTGCACACTTATATTTTCTTCTACCCCCTCTTCTCATTTAGCCTTTTTGTTTCACCTGCTCCTCAAGAATTTCATTTCACCCTTTCTACTTTCATATGATGCCTTAAGTTACGCTCATGTTATGAAAACCAAATGAATCGAAACATTTGTATTGAGGAACATAAAACAAAAAGTACATTACTTGGAAAACTCTTTTCGATGGTGTTGGATACAAAAGCCTCTCGTATGTTCAATTCAGTTTTTTAGGAAAGAAAGTTAGCTTTATCACACAGAGGGATTTTTTGGTCACACGAAGTGGAATTGTCTGTTTTTGTCATTGTCATGTAATAATAATGTTCTTTTCCTCTTTTCATTGGCTATTGAGACGCGAGGATTAAAAAAACGAACTGCACCTAAACGAAACAAGTCTAAGAATTAGGATAACGCGTAAAAACAATTGTGCTCAAGGTCACCTTTTTAAAGAAAAAAAGTATCTAGTAGCAATACTAAACTTGTTTTTTTGCCCAATTTTGTTACACTTTTATGCAACTTTAATAAAACTTTGTAAAATTACATTAACTGTGTGGCAGTTGTTCTTCCTTGTTAAAAAAGTGAGGTGGAGTAAGTAGTATTAACTGATATTCACGTTTAAAACATATTTATAATGAATGAAATCATCTATTATGTTTCATTATTTTAATATTTTTCCTATCCATCTGTTACATTTACAGACCTGACTATCTTCTATTTAGGGAGACTTGTAGAGCAGGCTACGCAGTGTGTACTTTGACATTGTGCGCCGACAACTAGTGGCCAGTTATGACCGTACTGACATCGATGAGTCCGCGATGATTTATTCTACACTTTTAATTGGTCCGTTGAGAACGCGAGGTCTTCGTTGATTGGCCAGCGTTCCAAAACGACATTACGTTGACACGAACGTACGAATGCTGAGGAAGTAGACTTGCTCGATGTCAACTTTGCCTCGAAAAGCAAATGTACTCGAAATGATGCCACATTTTCAAGACTTAAGCGATAATCCACTATAAGGTAATGTATTTTACGGCTGTATGTGCAGTTAATATAGTTCGCAACACATTGGTTTATTAATATGGGTTAATCTGCGGGAAGACGTTCACGAGTAGATCGAGCATCTGAATGGAAACACATTACAACGAAACAAAGTGACAATGCGAAGTATTAATACATTATAAAGGGTATTTGGTTCACGGGAAACATCACTATACCGGATTTTACTTTATGTAGATTGGGACACATTGTCTCTGTATGAAGTGCGAAGTTTCACGTTTGAAACTACAATTGAAAGCGAGTTGTAACCATTTTAAATCCGCTACTGTATCTCAGCACGAGCGTTTGTTTACTATTATTACGTGTAGCACGTAATTTATAAGACATGAGTAATGAGTAAGAATGAGTAATCTGCTTGTAATGTAAGTTTTGTAAAGTGAGGCCTTTAGAGGATGTACATAACACACACCTGTGCTCGTATAATATATCCAGAAATTGGTCCTAATGCGTTTATCTGTTCAGCTGTATTTATATGCACATTGAAGGGATAGTTCACCCAAAATTCTGTCCTAATTTAGTTAATTTCATTAATCTGAATACATGTCTTTGTTCTGGTGAACACAGAGATATATATTTGGAAGATTGCCTATAACCAGACATATTTTGCCCCTACCATAGTAAAAGAAATACAACGGTAGTCAAAAGTGCCACAGACCTGTTTAGTGTCCTACATTCTTCAAAATGTTTTCTTTTGCGTTCAGGATCAAGTCATTTTTCCTACTATGGTAGTCAATGGGGCGTAAAATCTGTTTGGAAGCATCTTCCAAATGTCTTTGTCCGTGTATATTCTGAACAAATAAAAGAATACAGATTGGGAACAACTCTAAGGTCAATAAATGAAGAAAGAATTGACATTTTTGGGTGAACTGTGACTTTAAGTTTAAATTCCCACCGTATCTCTCAGATGTCATTTGTGATTGTGCATATTATTATATAGAACGCTCATATTTTGACAAACATGCGAATTAGGGATGTAACAATATCAAAATATCGCAGTGACTGTAATACCTCGGTGTGGTGCCTGTGGTACAATATGTATTGCGATATTTTAAGACAAATGAAGACTTGGAGAAAAGTGCCATAAGTGTTTAATAAACATTGCAATGACGTACAAATTTACCATGTCATATCCTGTCCTCTTTTCTTTGTCCTCTAATCGTAACTGTTGCTTCGCCGTATGAGGTATAGTATGAGACAAAACTGACTTAAACCTCCCTAATATAAAATAAAATAAAATGCACCAGCTGGACCTTGATAGAGGTAATATCTATCATATTGTTCTCTATGTTAAAGGCCCGGAAAACCTATCATTTCACACAGTAATGGGATGTGACCACGATAATATTGAGACAATTTTGCTATTTTAATATCATAAAATGTATACGTCCTTGTATATGTAGGGCCATATGAATTCCGCGGACGGAATCGCGGAATCCAGGCATTAAAAGGGAATTTGATGTAAAACGCGCTGAAAATAGCACTGAACAGCTGATAAAATTCGGTTTGTGCTTTAAATAACATCATTAGGGATTCAGATCTGGTTTAAATATGTAATCTGTCTGTTCTGCGTGTCTCTGAATGAATGAATCGAGCGGTTTCCTTTGCACGCAAGACACTTTTGTTTACAATATCTCACTATGTAGGTATGCAAGCACATCTCCAGAGCTGCTCTGAGAGTTTAATTCATGAGCTTTCCTCTCGAAAACTGCTTTAAGAGTTTAAACCATGAGATTTTCACCACTTCATTTGAGTGAAGCTACTATCAAACATGGACTAAAAATGTTTTTGCAACAACACGTCAAAATAACAAAATAAAAGTCAGGTTAAAATAGATACAAAATTATGACACAGCCACGTGAATAAAGTATAGTATATTATATTATTTCCTTTATTAAAGTAAATGTACTAGTAAAATAAAAAAAAATAAAAAAACAGAATGGAGTTGCTGGTTTATATGAACCTAGTTGTTGCCATATTTTTTATGGATTTGTCTGATAAGTTCAAAAACACTGTAGTGTTTTAGGTGTCTTACTACAGTAAATGAGTAAATTCTATTGTATACTGAAGTATTTTTCATGTGGACAAAAATATGACTATTGTATCTAAAAAATACAGAAAACGGAAAAATTAAAACGGACAAAACGGAATTTGGGAAAAGTCTAACTGATTTCATAGCGCCCTACTAATACGAATGTATGTGAACTACTGAGCTGTTAAGAATGCTATATGTTTCATTAATGATGAGAATGAGTAATTTTAATCATTTACTAATGACTCATGTTGTTACTATAAATATTTTATGTTACTGGTGGTTTTCTTTGGGTCATTCACTGGGGCACAAATGGGCATCATAAATTAATTCTGCTGTTGTTACACTGTTCTTAATAGTCATGCCGGCTCAGCCCACTGCGAGGGAGCCAGAAGAGGAGATGGAGGCCGACCCTGTTTTTCCTCAGACAAATGGTGAGGTAGAGGAGGAACGAGAGAGAGCAGAGGAGACAATGGAGGAGAGTGGAGAAGACCGGGAGAGTGATCTGGAGGAGAGTGAAGCAGAAGAGGAAGAAGAAGAGGAAGAAAGTTCAGGTCTGTTCACATCATCACACATTGTGACCACTGTTATGACCGACACCTGTTACGGTGAATACTACACAAAAATCCTAAAGAAATGGACCTGGTCCTGTCACCAAATAACATATAGCGATATACAGAATGAATGCAAGAATGAACTTATCTAAGGCTTTAGACAACGGTGTAGTTGTGTGTTAATGCGTTTAAGTCTGAAATGGTACTACTGATAAGAAAAGAGATTGAACGGCATGGATGAACAGGATCGGATCTGTTTTTCTCTGTCAGAAATGGACGATGAAGACTGCGAGAGAAGACGAACACAATGCCTAGACGAAATGTCTGACTTGGAAAAACAATTCATGGAGCTAAAAGACAAGTAAGACAAGTCTTTGACAGATTTAAGGTTGATAACAGTCATTTGATCAATGGCTGTCACAACAAAAGACAAGATGATGAATAGTGACAGTTTAATGTATCAAGAAACTAAACTCTGGAGTTTTGGATGATTGTGGATGATTTTTTAGCTATTGATTATTTCGATCACAGACTGTTTCAAGAACGCCTGAACCAGGTCAAAATGAAACTGGATGAGGTTTTAACGGGGAAGGCAAGAGAGTACAGAGATCCTCTGGCAACACTGCAACAAAACCTACAGCAGAGAACACAAGTAGCAGGTAACTTTTGTCATGTTTTGCCTGTGACGTATTGCTCCTAGAGTGTTTTCCTTGTATCTCTGTGTATATCACAGTCACACGTTTTGCCTTTTTAAAAATATATATTTTTCTTGTGTAGAATCAAATTTCGATTCTATTTCTGTTAAGACTTCTTCGGCCAGAATTCAGTTCATAGCCATCCTCTTAACAGCAGGAAGTGAATGACTTGTTATGCAGTTTTACGGATACACAAACTATCTTACTGTCACACTCTCTAGGTGTGTACAGAGAACTCTGTCTGCAGGTGGTCAGACACAAACATGAATGTGAGGTGCAGGGGGCAAGACAACATCTAGAGGTAACACAAATAACAGAACTAGCACACATATCCAGAGTATACAGACATATCCAGGTTCATAAGACTATATTAAACCTCTTCATATTTTTACTGTTTTATTGTAACGCCTAAGAATTTAAAACAAGTTGTGATGTCCCACACAATGCGATGTGATTCACGATTCTGATCTCACGATATTATTATTTTATTTGTTATTTTTTTACAGAATGAGTTTAAAATGAACAACTGCCCTTTTATTATTTCTCAAATGCTGCCCATTTGTTTTGTAAAATACATATTTTGTGTCAAATAACAAAAGTATATAGCAATTTTAAAACAAATTACGAATCAAATAAAAACGCATAATACAAAAGTCGCTTTAATATAAACAAACTAAGGCTTTGGCAGTGCTTTTCCTAACTTTAAACTTTTTAAGAAATATCAGCCACGTTAACCAAGTTTGCAGTAAACACAGCGGCGCCTGCTGTTCAAACCATGTATTGCGATCGATTTAACATCTTAACCGACTTTATTTCAACCAACTCACAGCGAATCCTTACATCCATACCAAAGAATAAATATGTCATATTATGCATTTATCCATCATAATCGACTGTCAGTACTACACTTAAGGTGCTCACCGTAAACATGTCTGTGCCAAAACAGTCGCTGACAGTGCAGTGATACGTGTGAGTCATATTAGTGAGCGTAAGTCAGTGTGCGTGCGATGTTTGTTTCTCTATAGAGTGAGAAGACACTCTTGTGTGATGCCATAAAAACAGAACTGCTGGAGAAGATACGCAGACTGGAGGAGGACAAACAGAGTGTAGAAATCACATCCGGTAAACACATGTTTATCAGAGAGTAAAGAGTAGGATATGCTCTGTTTTTGTTGTGGATTTTAATTAGAACTTTTTTTACTATCCATTCCCACACCAATGCCGTCTTTATGAATCAGAGTGGTGGGATGATGACGTGAGGATGAAGAAGTGCAAGCGGAGAAGTCAACCGATTCGCCCAGAGAGGAAGAGGAAAGCAGCACTAGTGTCAGGTAATAGACCCTCTTTAGATTCATCCATCCCTTTATCTCATTCCATTAACACTTCCATCACCGTTTAAGACTTACCTTTCTAATTACACCCGGTTTTCTTCACGCTAATTTCTAATTAGTCATTTAGCTGACACTTTTATCTAAAGTGATTTACAGTGCACCTACAGAGAGGTTTATTAGCTTTATTAGACAATTAGCTGCGGTCTAGAAAGTACCTTGGGTCCAAAGCGAAATATCTGTCCACTAATTGTCTGCCTCTGGTTATTTCTGGTGAGTTAATCTAATTACAAACAGCGTTTTTTATTTATACAGACAAAGCACAGAGAGTCACATCTCGCATGTTTTATTGTGGTGCAGAGGAGACAGAATAAGTGTTCATACAGGAAGCACATACTGCATATTGTATTGAATTGCCAGACAACATATTTTTTATGTTTAACATAGTTTTGGAAAGGAAATTTCAAGGCTGGACCTCATTAAACTTTAATTGAATACCCCACTACACAATGCAGCACACATTACCCTAGATTCATACTTTAACTCAAGGGCAGGGATCTTTTGGTTACCAGGATAGTTCTTAACACTGCATATCTAAATAAAAAAATATATGTATTTGGCCTCCTGCTTACTGTACATGTCTGTTTCTTAGGGCCGTACATAGTGTATATGCTGAGAGACATTGATATATTGGATGACTGGACGGCCATTAAGAAGGTATGCTCACTCACTCACTCACTCACTCACTCACTCACTCACTCACTCACTCACTCACTCACTCACTCACTCACTCACTCACTCACTCACTCACTCACTCACTCACTCACTCACTCACTCACTCACTCACTCACTCACTCTCACTCACTCTCACTCACTCACTCACTCACTCACTCACTCACTCACTCACTCACTCACTCACTCACTCACTCACTCACTCTCACTCACTCACTCACTCACTCACTCAGTCACTCACTCACTCAGGCTATCCGGGCCCTCAACCAGAACTCTCCTGCGTAACACACACTCATACGACAACAGGACTGTTTTGCACACACATTGTACATAATTGTATACTACATATATATATATATATATATATACATATTGCACAGCAACCGGAACTTTACATGGACACTTCCTCACTCCCCTACACTATTTCTATATAGTTTAACCTTCCTTCCTTTCCTGTCTCTTTCTTATTCAGACATCGAAAAGCATTTCACTGCACGTCGACTATGTATGGTTGTGTATGTGTCGAATAAACTTTGAACTTGAAGTCACTCAAGTGAACAATTTTGTCAATTTGTCTCTGTCTTTCAGGCTAAAGCAGCGCTGATTCCTTTAAAAAAGAAGGCAGAAAGTAAGTGAATTATAAATAGTCTGTGTTCATTTAAACATGTCCGTCTCTTTATTTTTCCGTTAGTTAGGCTAAGAACTTCATGGTAGTTCTGTGAACCTAGTTTAACCGATCATTTCTCTCACAATAACCAATGAATGGATTTTATGGCGCGAAGAAGGATGTTGTAGCGCTGTCTCTCAATTTTTCTCTGTTGCTATGTATGTTATACCATCAAGGGGATAGTATACTTACATTAAGGGTTACGTTGAGAAGTGGTTTAATTAGTATTTCTTGTTATTGGGATGTTTTCTGAATAATAGCTTAACTTGGTGTATAATATGAAAACTAGTTGAGAACCTCTGTTCTAGGATAAATGGCATCAAAAGCATGTTCTCCATTTTGTATTGCCATCACAGCTGAATCAATAATAACCTCATCCCTGACCCACACTAACAGGCTCTCTGTCTGGACTCTGATTTTGTTTAACGTCACAGACAATTGATGCATGAAGCCATTTCCCTGAAAGTACTTTGACAGTGATGTCACATTTAACTGAGTCCTGATCTATTTTTGTGAGAGACAGATGCTTGGATGTTTTTGTTGCTTTCCATCATTTGTCTTTCATTTGATCCAAACGACACTCTTGTTCCCTCTGTCATCCCTCTATTCTTTATTTATTTTTAAGTTTGCATGACCTAAGGATGTGCATTAATATCTGAAGCACAGTTTAACAGGATCCCATCCATCCCAGAAGCCCTGGGGTTCTGTATATTGTTCCTAGAAAATAATAAGCTGTCCTGGAAAATGTTTTGACATTAAAATGCATTAAAAATGCATGAAACTGGTTTTCATAATATATGCCAGCTTTTACATATTCGTTTGCTACCATAAGCAAGGGCTGCTCTTGATTTTATAATACATTCTATCCGTTGTTCAGATTAAATGGGCTGTAAAATAGTGTATGAAAGAGAGGAGATAACTTTATAGAAGCATAACGTGCACTGATAATGGATGAACGTGTTCGTCTCTCAGACAGACAGGTTTCAGTGAGATGTGAAGGTGGGGCTCTACTCTATGATGGAGAGAGATTCTCCAAAGGCAACAGCGTTGTTCTGGAAATCAGCGACGACAGCCCAGCGCAGTAAGTACAGCCCGAGACTCTTTTCTTTTTCTTTGCTTCTTTCCTCATTTGTCTTTGGTTTTGTGTTTTACTATGTGGAGCGATTTCTCATCGAATAGATCCGCATGACTGTTTGCTGTGTTTTTCTCAGGGCTGTAATAACAGGGATCAGCGCAGGAGAGATCTGGTTCAAGCACACAGATGGCAGCAAAACCAAAATCTACGTCTCCCAGCTTCAGAAAGGCAAATACACAATACGAAAGGCTTAGAGCCAAGAGCAGACAATCGGCGAGTGTGTGTACCTACCCTTTAATAGTTACCAAATAACACACATTTACCGACACCTTTTAAAATTGTGAATAATATAAGGCTATGCATGCACTGTTAAATAGACCAGAGACTGTCCCAAATTAACAAATTGACATTTGTTTCTCTATGACAAACATATTATATGCACTATTACTGCAACAAAAAGCAGTTCAATAACTATTTCACGTGAATACTGTCGACCAAATATTTTAACAGCTTGATAACAGAATGATAGCCATATATAGACCATATAATTCTAGACTTACATTTGATTTCCCTAAACCAAGAACATTTTTAATACTGACCTCGTATGAAGTCTTGATATGCACTAGAATCATTTAAGATTTGTTTGACAATTAAAACAATATGACGCAAGCAATGCAAAGACATTTATGAAGCTAATTTGACTTCTTGTTAATCAGGACAAAGACATTTATACAGATTTGGAACAACTCGAGTAACTAGAGTAAATGAGACAGAATTAACATATTTAACAAAATAGTCTCAAAAGAACCTGAAGCATTAACCATAATCATATAAAATTCAAAGTCCAGTTTGGATGCACTAAAAACATGACATGGGTCATGGGATCACTTACACACGATCTTTTGCAAAACCTGCTCCTTTTAAATGATCTGTTTTAATGCAAACTTTTATTATAACTGCACATCAGGAAAATACAAATTGTAATAGATTTTATTCTGTACATTTTGAAAGAATGTTGTTCTAATATTTATAGACATCTGAAAACGTATCTGATGACCGAGGGGTACTTTTAAAGTATTTATGAATTGTTCGTGATAACCATGTATTTATAACAAGAAGCATTATTAAAATCTAATCTTTTATTACATCTGCTGTGTAATGACTCGCAGGGCTATGTCAAAAACACAGTGTTTGTTTTAATCAGATACCATGTCTGTCCACCATATGGCGCTGTAGTAAATGCATTAGGTGTACATACACGTGACAAATCATTTCTGCATTTTTGGGGTAAGCCACTAGATGTCACTTAGTCTTTACATTTTAGGAGTAGATGCACTATGGAATGAAAACAGATATTTTTTGTAAAACTGATGCGTGCTCAACAGGGATTAGAAATTTTAAGACGTTTTAATTGTTAAATCTGAAAATTAAAGTCTCTAAACATTCACCTGATTTCAATTATTGGATCCGTGGGTTTTGATGAAGTTAAAGATTCAAGAGTGTGTGTGAGGTTGTGTTATTCCCGATTTACAGTTTGAAGAGAGGGAAGGTACAAAAAGATTAGGAAATGGAAAAACTGAAAGCCATCTCTAAATGAAGAATTCAGTGGACAGATCTTTAAAAGTTGTGAAGAAATAGATTAAGGAAATCCATGTTTGAGGACACACACACACACACACACACACAAACACACACATACCTGCCATGCTGCACTAGACAAATGAGAGAGCATTTTTAAAGGATTAAAGGACAAGCTGAAATACAGATTTATTTTGTTCTTCCTCATTTACTTCTGGTCTAGTTAACACAAGTTGTGAGCTCTCCGTCATTTATATGTGCTGTGGTATGAGGACATGAGGAAGCAGACACTTCAGTGAGTTAAGCAGAGAGAAGCAGAGTAAAAACAACTGTGCTGGATGTTTATCAGTCTCTACTTTAACTGTTTTTTTTCGGTCCGATTCGTTTTCAACTCACTCGCTTTTGTTTTAACATGATCTCTTCATTCTGCTCTTGTCATTTTTATTCACAGTTAAATACCCGCTAAATACCTCAGAGCCAAGAAATGGAGCTCTTTTCATTTCAACTTTCTTGTCCTGACTTTCTTCCTGCTGTGTGACCTCCTCTTCTCACTGAAAGCTTTGGCTGAGCTAAATATCACGTCACTGGAGATGGTCTCGTACCCTCTCTCTCTCTGCACATTGTCCATCTTGCCAAGCTGCAGACGCAGCGCTATTATCCCAGCTTGTGGGTGCGAGGAGCAGGAGACAAAGAGAGAGATAGAGAGAGAGACGGTGTGAATATGTGCTGTAAGATGGAGAGTGTTCCAAAACTTGCTGAACGCTCTTGCTGTCTACTACCTACATATTATAGGTAGCTACCTTCTTAGGCAGCATGAGACCTCATATACTGCAAGTAGATATGGAATTGACTTGAACCAAAACAAATTATAAAAATTGACAACGTGAAGTAAATTGTGGGCCTATTTGGACATCGCAAGTGACTACAACACTACATATGCAGCAACTCTGTATTTGTAGTGTTACTTATGGGAAGTGCACATAAAACTTCAATCCCAAATGATTTCAGTAGCTTGGTGTTGTACAAATGTTCATATATATATTTTTTTTCCAATTGTCACTGTCAGAAAATTCTATGAAGCGATGGTTGGTGAGAACAATATTAGTCCTAAAAAGTTTTGTTATACCTTTGTTATATTAAACTGTTGTTTTGAGCTCAGTGTTATGCCAGCACCTTGTAATTTTTGCGTACGACTAATAATACAGAAATATAAATTTGTGAATTTCTCTTTAAACAATGCAATTTCCGTATTCAGCATGTTAAACTTCATAAAGAAACGGTCAAAATAAAAGTGAATTACAGTTTTAAAAATGTGTTACAAAATATTCCCTGATTATCCAACCTGCCCTCGCTGCCCAATTGAACCAGCCACGTTGTCACATTCATTCTGGTCTTGTCCTAAACTGTCTGACTTTTGGAAAAAGGTATCTTCATTTAAATACATAACAGGCCGATAGTGTAGCCTTTGCAACTCTACTGGCCAGGGTGTCTTATCCTTTTGAATAGGAAGACTGCCGTTTCCCCTCCTTATCGCCAATGGCTTTTCAACCTTTTATACGCTCTCAGGATGGAAAACATTCGGTTCAAAATAAAACAAAAGTCAGAACTCTTTCTGAAAGTCTGAAGCCCTTTTCTGGAATATTTTAAGGAGACAACTAACCCTTCCCCCCATTTATTATTAATATTCAAAACCTTTTATTATTTATTGATATATTTACCTGATTTATATTATACTTTTTGTGTAAACCTATGCTAGCCTAGTGTTTTATATATATATATATATATATATATTCTTAATCTGAATTAATGTATGGTTGTATGTTCTATATATAGTTGTGTATGCATATTAATTTTCACACTCTGTCAGACAAAAAATTGTGTTACATTGTGCTATGCTGTCTACCTTTAGAAACCGCAAGTGTGTAGGAAATCATACGATGAGTTAAATAAATAAAGTGTGCACTAGTCTTAAGGACAGAGCTATAGACGCTTTCATTGGTCGCACGCACCTGGCCTGAAGTTAACTTAAGGTCTGTGTTTGTTGATCGGTCTGGCTAGTAGCTAATAATATACCTATATTTTATTGTAGGTTAATTTTAGTAAATAAATAGTTTGTTGAATGGGTCGTGTAACTTTGTCACCAAGTAATGGTTCTTCTGCTGGTAGCCCAAAATAATACTGGCTAGACACACTTTTAACTTGCTAGCTAATGTCATTTACTTGTTATTTTTCTTGTTATCAGAAATAATGTACAGGGACTCTTTTATTTACAGATGTGTACCGTAAATTTGAACCACAAAAGCGTTGATGGTTTTAACTTTGTTTGTGTTGTTGCTTTGAAACCGTCTACAGTGTGATAAACTGTTTAATATGTTATAATCTATTGAGACTGACAGATGTGTTTTGAAAGAGAAATAGAGAGAGATACAGTAAATATAGACAGGCATAAAGATTGGAGCATTATGATCTGTCTGGGAAAGACACTGGTAGACAGGAAGTGTAATCCAGACAGTCGTGTCAGTAGAGCAGGTGTGTGTGTGTGTGTGTGTGTGTCATAGGTAGTCTGTCCCAGTTGGCCAAAGCTGCACAGGTGAATCATGGGAATGAGGAAGATGCTGTGAGATTATTGGATTTTCCTTAGTGCTTCTCTTCAATTTGCTTTAATAAACCAGCCTGTGTTGAAGATGCTATAAGAAACTCACTGACTCATATACAATTTTACACATATAAGAGAGCTTTATTAAAAAGCGTCAAATGTTCTGGTAGGTAAATATTGCTTTTTATTTGGGCATCTCACATAGGGAGCCATGCTTCCTCACAAATAATAATAAATATTTGAAAAGAATGTTGGTGCCAATGGCTTAACATTTAGAATTACATTTTATAGTTTAAATTTTTAGGGTTGTACAAAAAATAAAACCAGCCTTAGCCAGTACATATTGCATCACATTATCACACCATATTATAACTGTTTTTCTTGTGCTTTGGGCCAAGAATATTTGGCATCTGTAAATTACTATGATAACTATGATTCTTCCCATTTTAGCTTTACACTAAACCTACAGCTGATGTACAAATAACAATGAATTATTTACATATAATTTTTTATATATATATGCATGTTTTGTATATGTACATTTAGGGCATGAGAAATGTTTTAAAGAACCCTAACACATTTGACAAGATGTGAGGTCGATAGAATTCAGATCTCTGTGCATTATAATTATGTGTGATAACTGGCAGCATGTATGCGTGTTATTTCTGTAAAAACCCTATTTTGTATTTTGCATGAGAGTGAGGGTGTGCATGTGTGTGAAATGTGTTGTATACGAAAGGCTTAACAAAGCAGCGATGACAGTAATTAACTAAATGAGATAAGAATTTCACCAGAGGGAAGAAACTTTCCCCCTTAGCAGCTAAAGAGAGGTGTGATATACACCCAATGTGATCTTTAAATCAGGTGTTTGAGTAAATGTGTGATTGACTCACAGATACACACATCTGTTAAGGACCAAAGGTTTGTGCAAATAAAAATGTTCTCCGGCAGATTTTAAATTTTTGGTTGTGATACATTAATCACATGATGAGTTTAACACACGTTTTTAAATCTGTATTACTGAGGGTATTTTATAGAATGAATGGTTTAAAATAACTGCATTTATTATAGTCTACTACAATCGCTCTACCCCAAAGCCGACCCACACAGATTCATTTATACAGATATCCAAAGAGATGTGTCTGCATTGATTTTTATGATCTAATAATCTCAAAATGTGTCCATTAAGTATTATAACCAAAACACAAAAAGTAATTTAGCTCAGACACACTTAGGTCTCAAACACACAAGCTTACCTGCTAATCCCCTGTAATAACTCACACTCACACCCACCGCCTCAGAGCAACAGCTAAAATAAAAATCAGAGTCTTATGCTCTCGTCGCCCATGTAAAGTCTCGGGGGAATGCATCACCAGAGAGGAAGTGAGAGAGGGAGTAGGGGGGCTTTCAGGTGGTCCAACCCACTCTAAAAAGACTTTACACTTGTTAAAGGGACAGTTCCCACAAAAAAGAACATTCTGCGTTATTTACTCATCCTCAAATTGTTCCAAATCTGTGTAGATTTCTTTGTTCTGATGAACACAGAGAAAGATATTTGGAAGAATGCTTGTAACCAAACACTTCTTGGCCACTATAAACTAGGAAAATTTCAATAGTTGTCAAAAGTGCCCCAGAACTGTTTGTTTACAAGCATTCTCCCTCTGTGTTCATCAGAACAAGGAAATTTGTATAAAGCAATTTTTTCTACTATGGTTTGTCTTCCAAATATTTTTCTCTGTGCTCATCAGAACAAAGACATTTATATAGATTTGGAACAATTTATGGGTGAGTAAATGTTGACAGAATTTTCAGTTTTGTATGAAGTGGTCCTTTAACGCATTAGTAAAAAAAGAATGCTTTGTTTGAGATGAGACAGAATGGATGGACGGATATCAGGAATAAAATGTGACCAGAGAGCGTAAGATTCCAAAACTAGATCTTTTTGATGTGCGCCATCAATACGATTTAGGGGCCTCTAAACCTAAATGTGTTTCTTTTAACTTATATCATACTGGATATTCTATAGCAATATCATTAATATTATATACAAGTGGCCATTGTTGTGACAATTCATTTGTAAAAATAATCAATACCCTGAGAAATAGATGGACTCATCAAATAGCTTTAAAAGAAATGAGCTTGTTTGTGTTTCACAAGTTTTAATAGTTCTGGGAGAAATAGAGAAACTTTCCTGAGACCTAATGGTGTTTTCAATAGTCAAACAATAGTAACCCTGTTTGTTCAGTGGAATTACAATATTACAAAAACGTACATTTACGCATTTGGCATCAAACAAGTTAATTTCATGAATGTCATGCTATGACATTTCCTTAAAAAGCTGTCGAGTTGACCTTTAATAAAAATCTGTCGGGTGGCTTTAATGTTAATAACTGATCTGCATTTGTGCACGTCATTTCTTTAGTGGTAGACAGGCCAACGGCAAGTACAACCCACGCACACGCATACAAGCTAACACTCCAGCATTAAAACGCTGGCGACCAGACAGAATGTAACCGAATCAGTGAGTGTTGGTTTCACGGATGAATAAGTCAGCGCTTGTGTGTATGAGTCAGAGAGCAGATACACACAGGTTGTGTCATGTATGGTGTTTAAGGGAGAGTCTGTGTGATCTTTACAAGATGGGGGCAAACGAAGACGTTATACATCGGCCTGAAGGAGGAGAGAGAAAAATCTGCGTCTGTGAAGGAGTTCCCTGCTCTCTGAATGTTGATCTGGAATGCTCAGTTCTGTCAAAGTCAGATTTATTGTTATTTATAGCACGCTGCAAAAGCAAGAAGTAAAGAACATTGTTCCTACAGGGAAACACGGCGCACTGAAATCAGGTCAATATTTCATGCTCACGTTTTCATTATTGTTAAGCAGCCAAGTAATACGCAGGGTAATTCACAGTCAGCCGGTCATTTTCCGAAAATGAAGCCAGATTAACTTTATGCCTTAAACACACGACTGTGCCATTAAGAGTTGTACCTGAGGCCCTTAAAATGCAGCTAACACGAGTTTCAGCTCAGTGTGTGGCTGGAGAAAATCTCCAGGCAAACAATATTTAACCCTGCCTGTGAAAACCTAGCTACAGTCATTTTTGTGATTTACAGTTTTCCACATAAAATCAATATAAACAATAATGTAAAGAACATTCTGTGAAAATAACCTTGATACGTGTAATATTGACAGAGTAAAGCCATGTCAAAGATTAAAATCAAAGCGACATTAATGCTAAAAATCAAACTGTGATGCTCATTTTCTCGAAATTATAGATTCTAAGACTTTAGCTTGGTTTTCACAGGCAGGGTCACATTTCTTCTTCCTGTTCAACCTTGCATTCTCTCTCTCTCTCTCTCTCTCTCTCTCTCTCTCTCTCTCTGTCCCCTTTCTCCTCCCCCCTGTTGTGACAGTGTGACGGGACCGCTGACACAAACACAGAATGACAGAACATTCCTGGAATTGAAAGGGCACCGTGAGAACCCCAAGAGCCACCTAGAGATGACACACATGAAGGCAGACACAAACTTCCCTGTCATCTACACAACACACTTGCAGACACACACTACTGGACCACCTGTCCTTGATACCGAACAGTCGAATTAACCATGATAAGCAACTGAGAGAAACACACAATAATGGATGCAGGGGGGATTAGTTGAATATAATATCCCAAATATGTCAATATTAATGATTCGAAAACCAAGAGTTGAGTAAATCTGTCCTTCCTTAAATAATCTCAGATGTCCCAGAACGGTTTGCTTTCCTACATTCTTCAAAATATCTTCTTTTGTGTTCAACAGATGAAAAGTTTCCTACCATGGTTGTCGATGGAGTCCAAGAACTGTTTGGTTACAAGCATTCTTCCAAATCTTTCTCTGGGTTCAAAATAATGAAGCCAATCCTATGAAAAACCTTTGAAACGCTAAACTCAAACCCAATAATGTAAAGTGCAACAAAGTGCAGAGTGTTATTTGGCCTTAAAGAGAAATACAAATTGAGAGCGAGTGAGAGAGATGGAAAGAAAGAGAGGTGAAATGGAAGGGCGATTGAACACATGCAGGAGTGGTGCTGTGAATGATAAGAGTTATGAAGACCAGAAAGATTAAGGAAATGATGCAATCTAGGCGAGAACAGATTGGTGCAATGAATTATCAGAGAGATGAATGAGCATGTAAGGATGGAAGGACAAGCCTTTTAGCTTCTCTGCTTTGTCATCTATGAGGACAACAGACCTCAAGTCAGAGAAGATGACATTGTATTTCCAGTAAGATTATGGGTTCAATTCCCAAAGAACACATACAGGCCTACTAATTCAATAAGTTGAATTGGATAAAAGCATCTGCCAGATGCAATTTAATTTCATGCAAATAGCTTATAAGGGACCAATATTGCGTTCAGTAGGTTGGACTGACTTAAGATTCAATGTCATTTAATTTCACAATCCAGTTACCAAAGTTTTTTTATACACTGGAATTAATTGTAAAGACACATTTCCAGAGTTTCAAGAGCTGAACAACACAACACCAATATCTGTATATCCTCACAGCATCCTTTTTAATAAGAGTAGAATAAATACTATTTAAGACCCAATCTAAAATAATGTTTGTTGATTGTCAGCTTTATGAAGGATATCTGAGTGTTCTTTGTTGACAACCCATAACAAAAGAATAACCACTTCAGCAAACCACAACAAATTACAAACCACCACCACCTCCATCATTTATAACACTGCATTAAACCAAAGCCACTATATTCTGCTGTCTTCATTTATTCTAATTCACAGTTTTTCTCTTTGTTCCTTTATCTGCAAAGATGACCTATTTCTTTCCAAAGATGATGCGTCTTTTGCTTCTCCATTAAAGGAGTTTTCTTCTCTATTGGATGCTTTTATTCTACTCATACATACATCAATTTTCTTCCATACTCATACTGTACATCAAGCTTAATCCGCATCATGTGCACACATTTATTTAGCACAGCCTTTACTGACCCTAAAGTCAGATTGTGCATGCATTGTTTTCTCATCTGCACAAGATTTACACTTTTTAGTGGTTGTGATGCTTTCTAAGTGTTGCTTTGACCAAGTGGAGTTTTAGAAACAAAACATCAGGGCCCGTATTGATGAAAAATCTTAGCGCAAAGAGTTGCTCCAAGTGACAAAATTCTGAGAAAATTCTTAGAAATTGGGTTTTCCCCCTTAAAATAACAGAGACGATCCTAGTAAAGAAAAAAGTAATTCATAAAGGATCTTATCTCTTAAAGGAGCAACAGCGAGGAGGACTTTTAAGAGACTTCTTAAAGAGTTTTTTTAGCAGCAGAGAAAATGGACGAAAAGTGTTGCAATGCATGAGAATTTCCATATGACTTTTATGGTTTATCAGATTTGTATTGTTTTTAGTACAGTAAAACAGGGAAAAAATCCATGTGCAATTCCAAACTATTGACCCTATATTTAAAAGCGCTCCTTTTTCCTTCTTGGCCCACCAACCAATCACATCCTTTACAACCCCGTGTTATTCATAGCAACGGGGTCAGCCCCGCCTCCTCATTAAGATACAAGTTTTTGTTATTTTCCTTGCTCAGAGTTGCTCTCAGATTGGTCCTGAATCGTTTTTAAGCTAAGACTCCTACGTAGAAGTTTTTAAGCAAAATCACGAGAGAACTTTAAGAATATGGGCCCAGCTCTGTACCAAAATCTGCAATGCTGCCTATGTAGGCAACTGCCTTTTAGGGCACATCCTAACTATAACAGAACATGTTAAATATTTGGAGCACCTAGGCTATGTACAGCACACAAATAGCACACGCCTCGACTCATAAATTGATTATCATAGTGTATAATGTTAGCATGTTTCTATGGTAACAGCGTATTTGAATACGCATAAAGACACAGCACAAAAATATAATGGTTAAAATATAGTCCTTCAGTCAAATAGTGGGTAAATGGGGATTTTAATGACACTATTAGACATAGTATCTTGTACTGATATCGTCGGAACTGTTTTTGTATTTGCCACGAAGAAATTTGCCCTTGTGCAAAAAATGATGTCCCTTCCCCCAAAACCACTGCCATTCCAGATTGAATAAATGCAACCTTTAGTAGCTCCGCCACTCACAACATAATGCTTACTGTAATTAACTTTAAAGGTTTCGACAGTAAATGAAATTGAATCGAAGGCGCCCGAATGTCACACCAGATTTTAATTTAATTCCTCAAAGTGTTACCTACAGACAGCTGAACAGCTTTCAGAACAAAGCAATTGTGTCCGCAAGTGAATGTTGAATCTGAATGTGTGCGGATGGAGAACACACTGCTCTATAGGTTGTTTTGTACACAGTATGATGAGAAGAAATGGATTGCATGACACGTTGAGAGAGAGAGAATGTAAAAGACAGACGCGGGAAAAGGCGAAGAAGAAAAATGAGAGGGAGCACAGGAGAGGACAGGCAGTCTCAGACAGCGAGGAGAGGTAAAGAGAATTTAACCTTTAAAAGGGAGGAAAAGAGTAACGTCCATCTCTTTCTGGATAGATGAAGGAATGAGGTGAAGCGAGACGCAGTGCGTGTGGCCTGCAGGGATAGATCTGTTTCACGTGTCCTTTAATCCCTCGCTCTCTATCATTGTACAGCCTAAAGCTCTTCATCACTCCCTCGCTCTGGATATTGTTGCCAAACAAGACGGAGAAACGCACACAAAGTGGGGAAAGCAGGATCTAAAGGAGAAATGGAGAGAAGGGGGACAGTGCAAAAGAGTAGATGGAGCGAGAGGTTAAGTGTCCAGGAGAGTTTTATCCTCGGTTGACCTGACCTGCGCACAGTTAAGTGAAAAGAATGTGAACAGAATGCAATGACGTAGTGGTTGCCACATTCTCATTGATTCCATATGAATGCTGTACAGTTTTATTGCTTTTAAAATCAGCCACAAAGCACTTTCAAGGTCTTACTGAGGCAAGCGTGTTACATGCAAAAGGTTGTTGATGCTTTCACTTGCATCAAGGCTTTAATTCAACACATCTTCAGTTTCTTACATTCTATTGTATCACTTTCCATTTTATTAAACAAGGCGCAACCATTAGGGTGAATGTTAAAACTGATAAGCAGGAAAATCTACAGACATGGACGAACATTAAGATGAATAAAATCACGTTACTTTGAAAATATAATGTACTATTGAACAAAACACAATTTACTTTAACTTTCATGTCAATTTGCTTTCAACTGGAAACCAAAATGCATCACGTTTGCTAAATACCATACATTTACAGCACATGACTATACACCCACCTAAAGGATTATTAGGAACACCTGTTCAATTTCTCATTAATGCAATTATCTAATCATCCAATCACATGGCAGTTGCTTCAATTCATTTAGGGGTGTGGTCCTGGTCAAGACAATCTCCTGAACTCCAAACTGAATGTCAGAATGGGAAAGAAAGGTGATTTAAGAAATTGAGAGCGTGGCATGGTTGTTGGTGCCGGACGGGCCTGTCGGAGTACTTCAAAATCTGCTCGGTTACTGGGATTTTCACGCTCAACCATTTCTAGGTTTTACAAAGAATGGTGTGAAAAGGGAAAAACATCCAGTATGCGGCAGTCCTGTGGGCGAAAATGCCTTATTGATGCTAGAGGTCAGAGGAGAATGGGCCGACTGATTCAAGCTGATAGAAGAGCAACTTTGACTGAATATCCACTCGTTACAACCGGGGTATGCAGCAAAGCATTTGTGAAGCCACAACACGCACAACCTTGAGGCGGATGGGCTACAACAGCAGAAGACCCCACCGGGTACTACTCATCTCAGGAGCGTCGTGCCCTGGATGTGCATCCCACAAATCTCCATCAACTGCAAGATGCTATCCTGTCAATATGGGCCAACATTTCTAAAGAATGCTTTCAGCACCTTGTTGAATCAATGCCACGTAGAATTAAGGCAGTTCTGAAGGCGAAAGGGGGTCAAACACAGTATTAGTATGCGCTGTTCCTAATAATCCTTTAGGTGAGTGTATAAACCACAAATACAAACTGAACAGTAATTTGTGCAAAAAAAGTCGATAGTCAAGTAGTTGATTATAGCCTTTGTAAAAGTCCCACATTCCACATCAGAATTTCATATTGGTTCCACTGTTCCCTTAGTTAGCATTATAGTTTCCTTCTATACGCAAACACATAATAGAAGAGTTTATCTTTACCAAGCAGCTTCATACAAACGCAATGTGTCTTTCGCCCTGGTAACCCTGGTAACGTCAGTGTCTGTATGTTCGTGAATGTCCTTTGTGGTTGTCTCGCGTTCTTTTGCCTTACAGTATGTTGATGTATTCACCGAGGGTTTCCAAAGGCTTGAGTAGAGTTCATTTACACATTTTCCTTCTCATCTCCCTTACACGAGCACACAAATGTGGGAGAACATAACCTCAGTATGTGGGAGAACCTTGTGTTGGATTTATGATTTAAAAAAAACTTGAACTTTCTTTCATTAAACGGTTTCCGATTGAATCATAATATAAAGTAGAGGGAATGCTTTAAATATACAATTACCTTTGTCCTCTGATCTTTACAGGTTGTATTAACTTTGCAATCAGTTTGAACACTTTTATTTTGGAACTTCTATATCCTGTTTTCAATAGGGAATTCTTAAAATCCATCTTAAAATGTCAAAGTACATTTTAAACTGACTATAATCAAGGCTTTTTTTAAAGGTGACAAGCATGAAATATCTTGTGCTGCTTACCGTTAATAACAGAGTCAAAATGACTGAATATTTTTAATATTGATATTAATATTAGGGATAACTTGCAACATTCAAACTTCAAATTCACAAAATAATATGTTATAATATTAAAATTAAATGATAATGTCTTTCTATATGCTTTTAGTGAAGAAACTGTAAATGTAATACAATGCACAGGATTAATATGAACTGTTTCTTATAGTTTAACTTTTTTTCTTTTGTACCGTTTTGTACTGTCATTTAAAATGTTTATAAAGAGATCTGAAATAGAAAATACAATACACAGGAAAGACATGTTTTTAGGGCGGTTTTACCACTATTACAACAAGTGTTAAAGATTTTGATTTATTACAGATACAAATATTCAGGTGTGGATATTGGGGTCAATTTGCATATACATGCATTTAATATGTGTCTTAGATGTAATCTGATGCAATACATTCACAGTCACTGCAACTTCACAACCTGTTTTATGAATGTAACATGTACTTGATCTTGAACATGACTTGTAAATGTACATAAAAAAGTATATTAAAGATCTAAAATGGTTATTTAAGAAAAAATGGCTGACAATTTAAAAATGCAACACTCAAAAAACTGTTAATGCTCTGCTCTTCTTTTAATGAAAGCATATTTTTCTGCAGCATTGAAATGTAGTTTGTTTGAGCTTTAGGTGGGATATCTAACATTAAACATACTGCACCAGTACATTTACTTAATATCGAATGAGTATTTTAAGGTCCAAGTGTGTATATGTCAACTTCATTACAGGTTGGGTAATGACTTGCTTTTTAATCCATGGTCTGAGGACCCATGTGAACCCTGCACCCGACCCCCACGAAAGGTGAAAGAGAGATTAAAGAGCAAGGACGGAGAGAAGGAGAAATAAATAATATGACTTTGTTATGCGTCAACTTTTAAAAGCTTTATTATTACACACACACACACATTTGCCACAGTGCATTAGCTAGAATCATATTTCTTATAATGAGATCGTCAAAAATAATGGCTGGTTTAAGAAAAAATGTTTATGTACGATAGCGTTACGCTGAAACAATCACTGACACAACCCAACAATTTGAATATTTTGTAATTACTCAACTTTATTGCTTTTGCCAGCATGTGCAAAATGAGGCTGCCATGACAACACTATACAATGTGATTTCAGCTGGTATTAATATTTAAGCAATATTTAATGCATTTTAAAATCATGACATTTATATCAAACTGCTCCTCTTGCGCATTCTCACTCTCTTTCCCAAACACACCCTGTGTGTATATATATATATATATATATATATATATATATATGTATATATATATATATATATATATAAATTCAATGATTGTCAACAGAATTCTAAATACGCCTATATATTATTCATTCATTCAAGTAAAATAATCTCTGGAATATAGATGTAGTATGCCCTCCTTTCCTCGAGGCTATAAGTCATAAATCTTGATTCACAAGACACAAGTGGGAGTCTCATACTCTCCTCGGTGTATTAACAGAACTAAAAGTGAATACCAAAGTGTGAATCATAAAGACTTTATAGTTTATGGTTACAGGCAATAAACACTTCACCTATAAACATCTGTTTAGACTGATATAACAAAGCTGAAATGTTGTAAATTAGACTGGCACTGAAATCATGACACAATAAGTGTACACCATGTTGAAAATGTACGAAGTCTAAAAACCAATTACAGCACCGCCTAAGAAGAAATTCTGTGCTGATGTAGAACCTGGTCAAAATGGCAGGCAACAGCATGGAAGGTCCATCAAATTATACAAAACGTAAAAACAAAATCCCACCCGTTGCCTGCTATGCATTTGCCATCCTCGTTCCCCTTTAACATAACCTTTCAAATTCATTCAGTTATTTCTAAAATCAGATCGTCTCCTTCCAGGCTGCTGTCCAGTTTGACGTGCACCTTGGATACAATGCCTGAGATTGGCGAGTTGACAACCATTTCCATTTTCATGGCACTGAGGACACAGAGCGGCTGACCCTTCTCCACCTTCTGGCCCTCCTTCACTTTTACTTCTACCACTTTACCGGGCATGGGAGCTCCGATCTGTCCTCGCACGTCCTTCAAGGCTTTAGGGTGAAAGTGCATTTCCTGGTGGAGGAGAAATTGATTTGTTATAGGAGAAGCAATGAGCAACTGTAACATTTGTCAATGACAACATTGTACACACAAACCACTTCAGATCCACCTGTTATCTTTGTTGAAAGAAACATGAATCTGTCACAAGAGATGGTATTATTACTTGATTTACAGACAAAAGTAAAATATTGGGTCACACTTCAGTACAGGGGGCAATTCTCGCTATTGACAAACCATTAGCTACGACTTTTCCCCAATAAACGCTTCATTTGTTGCTTATTAATAGTTAGTATGGTATTTGTTAGATTTAGGTATTGGGTAGGATTAGGGTATGGTCATGCAGAATATGTGCTTATAATATGCCAATAATAGACAGGCTAATAACAACTAGTTAATAGTGAGAGTTGCCACCTATACTGAAGTGTTACCAAATATTGTTTTTAAGACAAGCAGAAGTTAAACTTCATAAATAACCAATAAACAGATCAAATTAACCCTCCTGTTATGTGCAAATCTTAGCAGTGATTTAAATGTTTTAATATACAATATATTACTTGAATTTAAAATGTTATTTCTTTTGACTTATACGTTACCTACCTAATATCTAAAATAAACTATTAGGACACAACATCACTGTTGAGTAGTTTTTATTTGATTTAATACAATCAACATACCATAAAATATTAATATAAGTTGATTTGTATATGGATTGTTTCATCGGACACACGAGGTTAACTTCCAGTCTATGTTTGGTTATCGTTCTGGCTTGTTGCTAGTAATATAAAAAATATGTTATATTATGAACTTATATTAATATTTTATGGTATGTTGATTGTATTAAATCAAATAAAAACTACTCAACAGTTTTTGATTCTTAGAGGAGGTTTGCCAGAAGTCCAATTTGGGCCACGTTTGTTTATGTTGTTGCCGCTGAAACCGTCAATAGACCACTTCGAAAGATGTAAACAACGCTGGTTCAGAAGAACTTCGGTTTCAGTTTTTAAACACTGCACAAATGTTTAAACAAAATACAACCAACAGAAAATGTATAACAAATATGTTTAAGATCTAATTATATGCAAGATTGAAAGAAATTTAATTCTAAAAATAAAGTGCTGCTAGACCAATGGTCTATATTTGATTATATTTACCAAAGAAAAGACAAACAAAACCAAACTAAAAAACCTCATACTATTCAAGCTCTAGTTCCAGCAGGCATAGGAAAAGAAAATGAATTAACCGAGCACATTATTTTTCATATATTTATGATATTATAATATAAATGTCTTTTCTACTTACTTTCAAGGTTTAAAAATACAATCAGAATTCTTTTCAGAAGATTCAAACATAACAGGAGGGTTATATAAAGTTATGATAAGTGATCAGACAGCAAGCAGCTATATCATTTTCATCTCAGAGTTGGTTCGAAGTTAAGATGAATTACGGGTTTCATTTAAAAAGCATTGAGCTTGCATTTGAAAATATAGGAACAATTTCTTAAAATCATATAATGTGGTGAAAATGTCTCACGAGGACAAATTATTTCGCTCTTTTTGTTCAGGTGCAGAGAAAGAGAGAGAGAGAGAGAGAGAGAGAGAGAGAGAGCGAGTGCTGAGTAAGTGTTTGCACTCTACCCATAAACTCTGCCACTTTGTGAACCGCATTCAGCACAAAAACCTTATTCCCTATCCACATGCAATGCAGTTTAGCAGCGATTACCATCTCGGAAAGCAGACAGTAAACAGATATTTATTCTTGTGCACATTATGAGGTGATGGTAACAGCAGTTATTCATGAAATGATGTGAGGTGTAATTGAGAGCTTTCAGCATTACAGAGATCAAATTCAGGTGTCTGGATCGTACCGTCGATGTGATGGTATACGGTTTCAGGCCAACGGTCCTCTGTAATCTACGACGCGTCACGCAAATTGCATTCAGTGCAAAATGTTTGGTTGTGTCTGCCTCATTTGCATAATTCCTTTAGTGGAACAGGTGCTAATCTGTGGGCGCAATTCATTCCTCACAACTGTGTGCTACAACCAATTTGGCCTACCGAGACAGACTAAACATTCAAAATAAATGTTTCCAAAATATCATGCATATCTGAATGTTTGTTTACGAGGGATGTTATCATCAGGGGACCTGGATATAATTAAGATAGATCGTGCAGAACTGTTATTTCGTGGTCATAAAATTCCTAGGAAGTAACATACATGGTGCTTCGTTCTGAACGTGTTAATTTAAAGTTGAATGTTTGTAACACTCCTGCCTAAGTGATAAACGCCCATGAAAGCCAGAACAAGATCATTCTTTGCTTATGACGGAAATTATTCACACCTTGAGAGAAAAACCGGGAGCGTTCGCAAAACACGTCGGAATGATTGAGTGTAATGTTTGCGTCAAGATAATTGCTTTGCAGCGATGAAACAAACCAATCGAGAGAGGAAAATAAACAGCGGGTTACCTTCATCGCAGCCGTATCCTTGACCAAGACGGAACGCAGCTGTCCGTTGAGTTCAAAAAACACCTCTCTCTGACCAGACCTGTTTAAGTCACTCATGGCCAAAGCTTTGATGTGCAGTGTTTTGCCTCTCTCCAGCTCAACCTGACAGAGGAACGAGAGAGGAGAGATCTCCAGAATGAGTAATGAAAGGCAACGCTCGAGTTTATACTGTATAGAAACATTGCAGATAAATACGTGGGCAAAATAAAAGGCTTGGTGGGATAGGTGTACAACGCAGGCCTTTGGGAAGGATGAGGTCTGTGCTTTGGAGAGGATGCTATTACGGGGTGTGCTCACTTTCGCCTCACTGACGGCTTAATATAGCACATGCTAATCTAGGCTAATCAGCCACGACTAACATCTCATTTGGACAGCTCAGCTGGGTGGAGAAACAAATAACTGCAGTCCCCGAGAAATGTAATATTAAGCATGTTAACCGAGGAAAATTGTGTTCGTTTTTAAAGAGACCTGGTTTGAAAACCAGGTGATAATTGAGATTCGCCGGCAAACTTTTCAGACTAGCTCATTTTTACTTTCAAAGTGAAATAACTTTGTAGGTGCATCTGAGCGTGATCAGAGATGCGAGTCTCGCTGTCACGACGCTCGTAGCAGAAACGTATTCACGCCTGCCAGGAAACACCCACTTAACCACTTATAATGGGGTTTGCCAAACACACAGTTAAGATCCAGTCAAAACATTGAGAAAGACCTCAGGGCTCAGACTGAGATGAGCACAAATGTGATGCTTAACAATAACTCGATTTAAACTAAAACATTACAATGTCAAACTCTCCGCTGAATGTTGTTTATGGATTAGTCAAATTCATGACACATTTAACGCTCACAAAAAGGGAAAGGATTTTAATAGCAATATATTGCGAACACAAAAGCGGTGTACTTTACCATCTTGCTATGCTAATCACTTTTACAACCGTAGACACAATAAAGAGGGCTAATAAAGTTTTTTGAAAGCGGATGGCGGCTCAGATTCTGAAAATCTCCCGGTGAGAGAGCAGTCAGGCTTTTGGCGAAAGCTTAGAAGGTCAAATCCCAGAGTGTTATAAATTTAACAGGGTGAAATATAGTTGGCACATTTTTGTACAAGGCAAAATGAAAATAAAATAAAAAAGAGATACATCATTAAAGTAATGGGTAAATGGTTGAAGCTCTGCAGAGTGTCCATAGGTAGCTTTAACAGGGACCCACCTGAAACTCCTCTGCGATTTTAGGGCCTTCCAGAAACAGGCGAGTATTGAGGCAGTCCACGGGCCCATAGTTTGATGTGAACTCTTTAAACTCTTGAAAGACTTTAGGGTACATGGCTGCTGACATCACGTCTTCAGGGGTGATGTCATTACCGTGTGCGGTTCGCAGGCCAGATGCGAGAGCCTTGAAGTCCATTGGTGGAAGTGAAGCCCCTGGACGTCCTTCGATGCGAGGTAGCGACTTGAGCACCTTTGAGAAACATCAAACACGTTAAACATTAAAAATCTTTAATATGGTCTGAACTTTCTCTCTGTTAAAAACCTTTAAAAAACTTGGATTGATGAACAAATCAGTTTATTCTGTGCTATTTCAAATTATTGTTGTTAATTTGCATTTAATGGACAGGATTTAGATCATTAGCTTTTAATAATGACTGAAGAAGAGGTGCAAAGTCACTAAACACTTCGAGTTGGAGAACGTTATGAAACTCTATGCACTGAATGTGTATATCACAAAACCCATTAAACGTTATAAACTACGCAAATACATAGATACGAGATATTCCCTTAATATGATGTACATGGAGGAAAGTCATGAGAACGTTCATATTGATTTTGTCATTTATTTAATCCAGAAATCGGGAGAAAGATCAAAGCCCATGATATGTTTTGCAATGTTTCAGCGTACGACAAAGGTCAAAATAAGCAAAAGCATTAAGAAAAAATAACATGTAAATATCACAGATTAAATGCTGATAGTAAATGGAATCAAAACGACTGTGAAACACGAATTACCAAAACTCTGCAGGGAAAAACCAGTCCCGTCCGAACAGAGCTTTAACTGATGACTGACAGAAGACAATGTCTCATCTGAAACAGCCTTCTCATAACCTTCAATCGTGGACAGCTCATGAATAAAAAGCTGAGGGATGATCATGAGGTCATGGGTCACATCTCTCTGTTACTACAGGATTTTCTCCACAGACTCTTAATGAAACACCACCGCGACGGCGTGTAAAACCCAAGCAAATGAATCAACAGTAACAACATCCACCATCTCGCCCGTCTTTGTCCTCTGGCTACTGTCAGACTTTGCCAGCTGAAACATCCTAAATAGATCATTAGTGCCGTCAGAGTTGCTGTTAATGAACAAAAGCACAAACACGATGACAAATAGGTCAATTGAAAAAGATAGACTACACCATCAATATGCCATTAAAATGACTCAATTCATTACGGGAAAGGCAACAACAGCCGAGTGACACTGTTTTCATCTCACAGCAGTGAGAATGTATTGAAAATGGGTCCTTGGACTAGCGCTGAGAAACAGCCTTGCGGCTAGTGTGGGGCAAAGAGAACAGACAGTGTAAGAAAGCGAAAAACCCAAAACACACGAGTTCAAAACAAGCTCAGCAGCCCATTTTGTTATTCACATAAAATTCTGAGTTGAAGTGGCCGCCTGCAGTCCTAACCCACCTACCTTTGGAATAAATTGTCACTTAATAGCAGCTTGAGTCATAACATCGGGCCATATGGGCTCTCTTTTGTTTAATGTGTCCTATAGGTTTGTGACTCAGGTAGCCCATCTGAGCATTTTTGCATGCACGCTTATTTGGCTAGCACGTGCGCCTCTTTCTTTTAATCCCTCTTAATTTCTCATCCATCCGTCCCTTGAGATTCCACAGGGGCATTTATTCATTCTCCCCCACATGCTTTCCTGTGAAGCTGATGAGTCATACATAGCTATTTTAATAACTCAGAACCGAGACGTTGTTTGTATTATCAAATTCAGATAGAAAAACGATAGCAGCAGAACCATTCTTAAAGTCAGCTGCATATAAAGATCATCTTTTACATAAAGGGTTTCAGTAATCCCTGTACAGGCTGTGTATATCAAGATCCTCCACGACTATTACATTGAAGTCTGTGAAAGGTCAAGCAAATCTCATTTTCAAGTCCAACACGCTATGCAGAATTAACATATTGTGCTTGTATGAAAATTTAAAGTACACAACCTCTGAAAAAGAGGTAAGCAAAGCGGTGTAAAAGAGGGAGAAATACTACAAAGCTACCGCCTAAAGCTTCTTGAGCTGCATTTATGTTATAATAAGTTAAACCTTAGCCCCTTCCATACCTCCTCTGTCATTTGCATAAATATTTCACAAAAGCAACCGTGCTCCTGCACATAAGACACGGCGAGAGCTTTCTAAGACTCTCTGTATTGAAAGACACGTCTGCTGTAACATTTCAAAAACAGACAGTGGATTATCAGGGGGTTTGTGGCGACACGGACGAAAAGTTATGAAATCTTCTCAGATGTTATATAATTTGATAACTCAAAAAAATAGAAGTTACTTTAGTTGCTAGGAGAGCTTTTGTTTCTCACACAGGGGAATATTTGACGTTGTTGACAGAGACCGGAAGGAGATGAGATTTGCTCTGTGTGTCATCTGTCCCCATCCAACTCTGTGTATTTAGGCTGTTTGTCATTCTGTTCTGTTATAGCCCGGTCGAAAATATCGCTCGGGGTGATTTCACGAGTTGAACTATCCTTACAGAAAGATCAATAAAAGCTGGGATCAAAAAGGTTTATGGAAATATTACAGGGTGGATTTTAGTTGTTGTGACCATTAATCACTGTAAAAAAAATCCTCACATTTTTTTGTTTGTGAATTTTTCTATTTATAGGTATGTGTTAAGATAAAGTTATTATTTAGTTTCAGTGTGAACTACTAACAATATTTCTCCCAAATTTCAATCCAAAATATTGCTTCTGTTTGCAATTATTTGCAGAATATGAAAACTGGAAAAACTGGTCAAGATAACAGAAAAGAGGATCTGTATTTTTTCAGACCTCAAATACGGCAAAGAAAACAAGTTCATATTCACTTTCAAGCAATACAACAGTAATATTTGTACTAGTTCATGTGATAACAGTTTTCATGCGTGTTTATGTCACTCCTGAGGCTTGATTTTGCAATTCAACAGGGTGATAATACATCGAGAAACACAGATTGAATGAAAATTTTTAAAGGTCTCTATTTTTTTTTCTGCAGCTGTATATTTTTTCCAAAATAATAAAACACCTCTATAGTATTGAATTTTGATTTGGCCACGCCCCACAAGATTTTCAAATCTTGTGGGGCGTTGCCAAATCCAAATTCAACTCATTAATTGAAAGAAGGCCAATTCCAATTGCCCGGTGGTGCTATTAATAAATGAGAACAGATCCAATTAAATTAGTTCAATTCTAAATGACATTAAGTGACTTATCAAGAGTACTCATAATTCAATTTATTCCTAAAATAATCAAGTTCTTTTTGGAACTGTAACTTCACTTCTGCACATCAATTAATAAGCAATCTAAATGTATCATCCCGTACCTCCTTCTACTTTAAAGAACATTTATCCCTCGAAATTTCCATTGTAACTGAAATAAAGAGCTCACATTTAATTACGTCCCTAAAAACCCACCAGGAGTTTTCCTCCTCTCCATCTTTCTGAAAGCGTTCTCATGGACTTTAGCTTACAAAGACACTAATTTCTCTGGCTCAAATCGAATTCGTCAGGTGTGATGGTCCATTGCTCTCCATGTAGGACTCACAGGAGAGAAGACTACAAAGCGCTGGACTGTAATAGAAACCAATGCAGTTATAAAACAACGTGTCGTTTTTGCTCTGTGACCTGCACGCATCTTCCTGTGGTTCTACCTCCGAGTGCGCCGTGTAATTATTCCAACTGTGAGTGTCTTAACACGGTATGTGTTTGATCATAAATAGCCACGTTAATGTATTTACATGTGTGAGGTGTGGGTGGATGTGTATCCTTGTTGGACTAACTCTTTGTACCACCGTAATCTTTTGAGCACAGAGGGAATACCTAGAACAGTGTTGAGGTGAGTTCATTTAAACCTTTTAACTTGTCAATCTTCTAGCTTGTCATTGAATGTAGTACAGCTACAGTGAAGTCACAGTAACCTATTGAAAAAATAAGCTACACTACAAACTAGGATCTTAAAGATCTTTTGGAGGATCTATTGACAGAAATGCAGTATAATATACACACATACAGTCTTTGGAGGTGTAAAAAAGACCTTACATAATGAAGAGTTATGTTTTTATTACTTAAGAATGAGCTATTTCTATCTACATACACTGTGGGTACCTTGCATGGAATTCACCATGTTGTTTTTACAGTAGTTCTACAAGCTGTACAGATAATTCGTGAATACGTTATCTCGTTCGGCGAGTGGCGGAGTGTGCCATTGGTTGCAATTCGCAACCTCACCGCTACATGCCACTAAATTTCCTACACTGGACTTTTGAAGGTGCTGCACGAAATAGACTTTAAACACCATGCACAAATGTCTATAAGTTTTTTCTGAACTGGTTCATTAAACTTCCAATACTTCATAAGGAGAAAGTGGACATTTGATTATGCTATAAAGCATACAGGATGCCAGTATAGAATATCACAGCGTTTCTCGAAAAGCCAACACAATACTTGATATAAATATTCTGTTTTAAAAACATCAGAGCTTTACTCTAACACTGCTGTCAAACTGGTGAGGTTTTTTGTGGAGGTTGTTATAACAGAGAATGAAGGCAGTGACAGTAATGCTTTGAGACGCTCTGAGAGTTAAAGGAGATGAGAAGCAGCATGCTGCTATTTTCACATCACCTCCGAACTCTTGTCTCACTCCATCCATCAATCAATCGTTCTTCATCAAGTCTTCAGATGAGTGTAATGAAACCAGACTGATGAAGAACTCCACTTGAGAGAAGTCCAAAAGGTTTCTCATCTTTACATTCTGACGGACATTTCACTCAATACTCATCACCTATATCCAACGATTTTGCTAACTTTAACTTTAGTCCACGGTACTCACAGCGTATAAAAGCATCTGCTAAATAAAAAAAAATTATAAACTGGCTTGGCAAAGCAAGAAGTCAAGTGAGATTTTAGTTCACCACTGACCATCTGCACAACACAAGCAAAAAAAGTGTTTGGATCTCACAAGTACTCAAAAACTTTGGCCACGCCTTCTCGGTTTCCACTGGATAATTCATACCCCAACAGAAAGCAGCTGAAGAGCCCTGATAGGGAATACGATCGTGACTTGCGAGCCGCTCACAGCATCAGCGTGTACCTCAAACGCTCTCCAGACTTCTCCACGGCCCTCAAACTCAACATGACACGCCCTCCCCACAAAACCTCCGGAGCGCCTCGGCTCCGGAAGAGGCGGTTATTAGCACATCCGGCTAATGCATTTGAAATAATACATAAAACATGCTGATTAGTGTAAGGAGGAGCACCGCGAGGATCACCAGGAAAGGCTTTAGAGGCTTTTCCCTTGGCGAGGCATGACACACAAAAGAAGCCTCCCCAATTCTATTAGTCACGGTGGCTCCGGTTCAAAGATGCTCCACGCTTCATTCAGTCACTCTTCATTAATTTGACAGCTTTTGAGGCCATTTCTAAGCCAGGAATATGCGTGTACGTGTGCGTGCTGTTGAAGGGCTTTCTAAAGATAGAGTGTTTAATTGCCCTTAGGATTGAGACTGCAGCGATGTTGAATTAAAGCGTCTGCTAATGTCACAAGAACCAAACGTAAGCCGAGACCACAGGTTTGTACCTTTGAGCAGCATCTTATCGATATCAGTGAGAGCGTTTACATGCACAGTCTAACGCCGATAATACTTAATAAGCTGACATATGTAAGGTCATGTAAACGCGTAAAACGGTTTTCTTTTATCGGGGAAAGGTCATAAACGGCTTAAGCAAAAACTGATCGGCAGAGGTGGATTTTTCCCCCATTACACCGATTTCACGCTGCATGTAAATGCCTTTACCGGTTTTCTCTCAGGTTTGTTTATGTGGGCATGTAAAAAGAAGAGCAGTAGTAAAAGTCCCAAACAGAAGTGATAGTAAAATAACGTATAATAATAGTCCGCTCTCGAATCATGCAGTTGATGTAGAAACGTCAAAATGTTTGTTGCATATGCAGGTACTGCCGACACGAGAAGAGATATAAAAATACAGCTTCTTACCGCTGCATTTTTAATTACGAAACAGACTATCGACGATGACGTCACCCTATGCGGGAAACCCGGCAAGTCTCAAACTTCCATGTAAACGAAGTTTTCCGCGTAGCTGGTTTATTACCATGCATGCAAACACGTGAAAACCGGTTTCTTATTAAGCTGATTTTTGATAGATATCCATTTATTTTGTGCATGTTAACACACTCACTGACAAAATTCATCCTTTAAATGTTTCGAATGAGATGAGGGTGCGTGTTTAAGTGACCTGATGATGCATGACATGTTTTGATCATATCAATAAGACAGCGGTCATTTTTCCTTCCGACTCGATCTGTTTGTGGGCGTCTCTGTGTGTATACGTGTGTGGACTGTGGGAGCAGATTTGCCACTCTTATCAGTGTTTGCCCAGTGGTGTGTAACGCAACACGTCTGCCTATCTGAGTTTATCTAGACGAGCTGATTGGCACAGATAGAGACACAGTGGCATAGAGAGTTACTGTGGGTCTGAAATCATGTGTGAATGGGGCTGTCCTGTTCTGCACCGATTTTCCTGTTTAAAATGCAATTCACAAGCTCTGAAACGCATCACACCAGTATTGCTAAATTTGATATTTATCAGCAATACGTGTGGTTACAGTTCTTTAATCTGTATTCCTTTATCTCTTTCTATTCTATCACACCATTAGCTATGACCCTGCATAGACATACTCTCTCTCTTTCTCGCTCTCTCTCTCGACACCCACACACATTGCTTTGGGGTCAGGGTTTGAAATTAACACCCGCTAATCCGTTAAATGCAAGTGTGAGAATCCACCATGGTGGGTAATGGTGTCAACTCAACGGCCAGTTGTGCACGTTTTAATTAACTATATTCTGTAACTATACAAGTCCTTCAAATGCGGCTGATAAGATGGCTGAAGCATGAAAATAAATATCTGGGGAAGTTCATGTAAATCAAATCTGCACAGATTTAATGTAAATAATTTCGCAATATATATTATATAATGGTAAGAGTATAGCTTTTTTGTGCATAATCTATCCATATCTGGGTTACATGAACAAGACTATTAATGAACGCAAAATGACTGGTGTGTTCCGAAATATCATGAAAAGTGCATTGCATAAAATGCATAATTTTCAATGCAATGTAAGTCACTTAGAGTTGCCAAATGCACACTTTTAAACTAAGGCAGCAGAAAAAAACAAGGGAAATTCAAGTTGACACATTTGCTGGTAAATGAAAAAGCTTATTTTAAACCCAAGTTAGACAGCGTAGCACGAAGCTCTTAAAAACTCGGCACCGCTGCATCACATTTTAGGTTCTCCCCTCAGGGTAGCGTGTTTGGGAGCGTATTTGTGCCTGTATGCATAATTAGTCAAAAGAAGTGACAGAACAACAACAGCACCCTGAGGATATTTTACAATGTAATATTAAGAGAAGTGTCAGAGTGAGCATTCTTGGTGTATAATAAAAATACGACGTTACCTGCACCGATAAAACAATAAAATGGTAGGGGGGCAAGTTTAGAAATGAATGATTTTCAAAAGAAAACAGTTGGTGTGACAGTTTGTTAAACACCCTGTCTACATCACACTCAAGCGCTGTGATGCGACAAAAGACTATAGAACCCATTATATACAGTATACAAATTCTGTCTCCACTGGAATTGGTGCGATGCAATGCAACAAACTTGACAAACATCTGTTTTTCAATGGTTTCTACGGTCTCTTGTTGTGTCACTGTATTTTGGTCATTCTATTCAATCATGAAAAAGGTGCTTCAATAGCTTTTTCAGCGATGCCATAGAAGAATGTAAGTCATATTTTGGTCTTGACTACCGTCAATTTAAAGTCTCAGTGAAATAAACAAATATAGCAGCGTTTATTGTAAATAGTTTATCATTGTGGGTAATTCTCTTTTAAAAATTCATGTACCCTCATAATCTTGCACTTAAATAAATGCACTTCCTGTAATGACTATCCATGTTAAATAACGTATGTTAGACGGCTTGGGCAGAGCATCCGTTAGCTCCCCTTCAACTGTCAGTCTGCTGTCAGTTTCATAAAAAAATGCAATGGCTGTTTTTATACATCCAATCAAATCGCACAGAAAGTCGAATGCCATGTAAATTCAATTTCACTCAGAAATGCGTCGAAATACGGAAGTAAAAACGATCACAACTTCTTTTCACAGGGACTGTAAAGCAAAAACATGAGCATGTGTGACTTTGCAGCGCTGTGCGAGAAAAGGCAATTTAATCAGTCACTCACACATTCAGAGCCATGACATTTCACTAAAATACATCATAGACCTTTATAATATTTCTATTCCCACCAAGACACAATATTCAAGTCATTATATTAAATTGTAATGTCTGCCTCGTTCCATGTCTTTGTTTCAGCTTCTCTGCTCTCTGTCTGTCTGTTATTCTGTGGGCACATGTTGAGCTCTCTCACATGGAAATACTGCCAATGCTGACAAACAGCGTTTGATCTTTCATTTTTGGACTTCAGAGCACTTCAAAAGAGTTTGTCTGTCTGTGTGCGAGCGCCAGAGAAAAGGAAATCAAAGAAAAATGTTGTCTTCAACTGCAACCGCAGAATGTCTGTCCTCGGTAACAACTGTTTTAAAATAAAGCTGTGACCTCATGACTAGAGGTTTTGTGTGTGTGTATACTATGGTGGATTTAACGCTGCGTGAACTCTTTTTCCCAAAAAAAGCACTAGGAAAAGTGACAATTTTACTAATATATAAAGCTTTTGTCTCAAACTCTCTCTCTCATGTTCTCTCTCTTCCTCTATGGCATATATACACAAACTTTGTGATGGATGCACACAGAGGGATTCCCTCTATCTCAACTGTCTCTCACTCTCGCTCTTTGGCATTTTCTCTTTTACACAGTCTGTGGATTATTCAAAAGGGTTATTCATAAACAAAAGCTTTCTTTTAACAGAAACAGAAAATATGTCTCCTCTTTTTGTGGCTTTAGATTAAAGTATTTGCTACATGTAATGAAAAAGACTTGTTTTTTTCAGAAAGTTACTGGTGAATCGTTTTAGGTTCATTGTTAAGTCTAAAATACAAGTCGGCATCTATATCTTATGAATAAAGAATAAACGTAAAGATGGAAATCAAATTAGTAAATGTATTTATCACAAAATCACATATAAACAGAGCATTTCTTTATAAATGCTTTAAACAACATATTTTTCCCTTGGAACATTATTTTCTCCCCTGCCTTAAAAACAATGTCCACTTCTGGTATAGGCCCTTTTCCCAATGACGTCATTCAACTTTCACCTTTTCGCAAAGCAGTGTAGTGACTGAAAATACGACATCGGTAAGATTATTATTGTGTTTAGTCTCAGGCATGTTAATATTTCATGACGTTATTGACTGACGGAACACTTATTCGAGGACTTATCCTTACACCTTTGCTAACGCAATTTGTATCCTTAATCTATCTTTTGATCTTGTTGTTAGTGACTTGTCATCTAGCCGTATTTATTACAGCTGTGCAAGGGACTTGGTAAACTCCATTTTGAGGCGCTAGCGGAAGTAACGATACACTGCTTCACGGCAGAACAGAAGATGCTTGACGTCATGTGAAAAGGGCCTATTCTTCTTGACAGAAATACCTCCCAACTTTACAACACAGACATTCATTTTTAAAAGGTCCAAATGTTCTGCATAATCAGAATGACCTAGAAAGTATCATTTAGGCAAACTAAAGAGAAATTGACAGAAAACCAAAGAGTTTGTTTTAGCAGCGTGTGTGATCTCACCTTTGACCTAAATGGCTCAGGAAAGCCTCCGTATGGTATTCCGATATGTCCTTGCAGGAACTCCACAACCGATAGCGGGAATGAGAGCTCATCTGCCCTCTCCTCAACCTCAGCCCGGGAAAGATTATTCTGCACCATGAACTGAGCCAGATCACCCGCAATCTTAGATGAGGGAGTCACCTGCACAAATAATGTGAGAGAGACACGGAAAACACTATTTATTTCCAGAAGAGATCACCCTGACATTGAAATGATGGGCAGAGATTATCATTCTTCTGAATAACAGCAAAGATCCTACAAATAGAGAGACAAAAATAGTCCAAGAAATGGTGGAACGAGTGGATTTGTACATCTATTTTTTAAATTGTGAACACCAAATGACCAGAAATGAAAACATGTCCTTAAAAATCTATTTTAATCTTCCTTTAAAGGTAATTCAGACTCGCTCAATAATAAGTGGATTTGTGAATTAGTGATTCATTTATATTTATGCTTTTTCAGATGCTTTTATGCAAAGCGACTTGAAAGAGAAATGCATTCAAGCTAAACATTTTATCAGTCCATACATTTCAAACCCCTGAACTAGCAGCCTAGCACCATGTCACCAGTGGGGCTAAAGAGAAAGTTACAGCTCAGGATGGAGAGAAAGAATTATATATCAGGAAGATATAGAACTGTAAATGAGAGAGCGGTCAGGATTGTGTGCGATTTGAGAGAAAGACTCCTGGGAAAAAAACAAGAGTGAGGAGAGAAATAAAATGTTAAATGTCACGCCATTTTTCTTTCATATAAATAGTTTAGCACTCTGACAAATATACCACATACTTTAAAACTGCTGTCGACTGTTCAGCTTTACAATATATAGACTTGTCATTTTAAAATGAAAAAAAAAAAAAATCAGATGGTAATATCATGGAACTTGGTTATGTACAATAGAGAAAGATTACCACATACAGTACACCGTGTTATTTACAATACGCTTCAAAGTTCTTCAAAGAATCATGGTGTTGATACTGTTCATGTCCTAAACCATTCAATTCAGTTGTATTTATATAGTGCTTTTTACAATGTTTAATTGTTTCTAAGCAGCTTTCCAGGCAGAAAGACAAAAACAAACAAAAAGTTGGTATTAGTATTAAAATAACAAGCAGTCCATCTTTGCTCTTGGACCAACACCATAGAACTTTAAAACCTGCAACCACTCCAGCATTAGAAGTTGGGGATGGGGTAAAAAAAACGAGTGAGGATGTATTACCGTGACATTCAGTATTGCGTTTTGTAGTAGAGCCCTAGGCAAAGGTTACACAAGGTTAAAATCCTCATTTAACTACAAGCCACAAGGACACATGTGGCTTTGTGAGAGTGTGGATTAAGCAGTAGTTCTCAAGATCCTGAGTGACTCGAGAGCGGCTGGCACCGTAGAGTCTGTGACACAGAGGAGAAACTTCAACTCGCATATGACAAACTGTAAAACCTCTTATCCGCTCCTTTTTTACGAACAAATGTCAACATTATAAACCTTGACATGAAAAGCTTGCATACATGCAATTTGTACAATGTTAAAATGCTCAAAATCTAACATGTGTAAAATAGTCTACAGGCCAACATCAGCGGAGGTTCAGTCACCTCAGACACTGAATGGTGTTCACAGGGAAATTGCTCTCTGCAATTTGGATACTTATCTGTCTGAAAAATGAATTGTGATTACACTAAATTAAGCGTGAAAGATCCTTCAAGAGGCTTTTCATTCTGCCATCTCAAGTCAAGACACGAAGGCTTACGGGAGATGAAGTTCTGCTCATATCTTTGAAAAACTGGCAATGTTTAACAAAGCTTACCAATGTATTAACAATCTTTAAAACAATCCCTTTCAAGTCCTTCATTTCTACAGCCTTTGGTTTTTTGGTAACACTTCACATTAAATAAGGGTGTATATGGAACTATCAGCAAATGAATTTGCTAACATGAACTAACAAAGAGTAATAGACGCTGAAAAATTATATTATTCATTGTTAATGTTGTTTAACGCCAATACAGTTGTTCATGTAAATTGACTATGCATTAAAGGTCCATTGTGCAATATTTTGGAGGATCCATTGACAGCAATGGAATATAAAACACGTAACTATTTAAGGTATATAAAGACTTACAGTACATAATGAAGCATTATGTTTTACAACCTTTCTATTTCTATTTACATACACCTCAGGTCCACTTGCATGAATTTGCCATGTTGTTTCTATAGTAGCACTTAATGGACAAAACACCCTACAGACTGGTTCGTAAATACATTATCTCCTTCATCAAAGAAGTGAAAACGTGACAAAATATTTGTCTGGTTCGAAAGA
The DNA here is from genome assembly GCF_947034865.1 of Barbatula barbatula. Taxonomy (NCBI): domain Eukaryota; kingdom Metazoa; phylum Chordata; class Actinopteri; order Cypriniformes; family Nemacheilidae; genus Barbatula; species Barbatula barbatula. The sequence goes on from NC_136766.1 coordinate 8,583,602, forward strand.
TAGGGGTGAGGGGTGGAGTGAGCCATTAGTAGCAATTCACAACCTTACCACTAGATGCCACTGAATTCCACAAACTGGACCTTTAACTCATGTTAACAGTTACACAATTTGATTTAAAAAATGTTAACAAATGCTGAAATGAACATGAAAAATTTACTATTGTCAACAAATACAGCTTTCCTGTAGCTCAGTGGTAAGAGCATGGTGTTAACAACGCCACAGCTGAGGGTTTGATCCAAGGGGATTGCATTTACTTAGAAACAAATAGGATAATGCATTGGATGAAAAATGGATGAGAAAAGCGTCTGCCAAATGCATAAATGTAAATACAACCTTATTGGAAAGCGTTTACTGATCCGTTACCAGTACATAACTGAAATAGCATTGTGATATTTTCTATTTCTTTAAAAGAGTTGTTTATCTCATTTCAGTATTAAACTTTTTTAATAACCAAATCTTAAACCTTAACATTTTAATTTGCTTGGCAGGACAGGACGGTCCGAGACCAAAAGAGAGCAAGTTCCTGGAGAAAGATTCCAAAAATGAGGAAGATGACTTCAGTAACTGTAAAGTCCCTGAACACCCTGTCTTCAGTTACAGTAAATTCCTTGGACACAAAACCCTCAGTTATTGTAAAATCTTGAACATGAACATCCTGTCTTCAGTTAGACTACAGAATTAACCTAGGACAAATCGGTAGGTTGTTAATTGACATGAGGATTTGTTAAGTATCCAGACACAACGCAAAGCTGGTTGAGGTCAAGCCTCTGTCAGCAAAAGTTATGAGATGGGATTAAAGAGGGATCAAATACACACACACAGATCCTAAAACCCTTCAGTATTTGCTCTTACTGTGTTTCTGACATACAGTAATCCTTCTGTATACATCTCAGTTGCTCTGCTGCAATATCTCATGTCTTTCTTGCCTCTTCTCGCCTGCCCACTTACAAACACACTAACATACACCTACACGATCTGAAAGTGTTTACTCTCTACTGAGATATTGTGCCGTTATCTCCGGCTAACTGACAGGCTACATCTGTTTGGCCATCGGCATGGCAGCCAACGCTTTGAACTCGAGAGAACGGTTTGTGCGTATCAGTGGTAGCTCCTACAAGAAAGAGACTGAATTAGGGCTGTGTGTGTGTCAGCAAAGCAACGGATAAGGAAGAAGGAGTATCTGGAATGAAAACTAGTGCAGTATATAGAGATTTTTTATATTTTTAGGTAGAACTTTATATTTGAAATGTCCTTAATATTCTTAACTTCTTGGTTGCAATTTGAACTCTTGTATATTCCAAATTGTGGCAAGTTGGTCATTCGGGTTTTCCATACATATGGAAGATTAACATACTGTACTGTACATACTGTGTTTTTCACAGTATACATAATGTATACTTAAAAATAGGTTCTATGCCATTTTCACTCTATGCATGGAGCGCATCCTACGTATTTCTGCTTAAATCTCAGGGTGCTAAAACTCTTCCAGTGGGTATTTAAACATAGCGAATGTGCTTTACCAGCACTCGTTTTTGGGAAATTAACGAGTTTATTATATATTATATATTAAACATGCCATGTGTGCTATAATACAAAACTTTAGTTTAGTCATGACCTGCAGCGACCCCATGAAGAGTTTGGTTCCAAAATGAGGTAACAAAATGTTTAAAAAAATCATGTTTTTAAGTGTTCATTCAAATGAATATCAATCACACTGCATGATAAGACAGATTAAAACAAACGTGTCTTTTCGGGAACTGTGTTATTGATATCTGGTCAGATTCATATAAATTTGTAAGGTATTTAAGTGCTGAAAACTCTGCGTAAAGATAATGTTATTCAGCCTTAAAGGGGTGATTCGCCGGAAATACGTGTTTCTCTTTGTCTTTGGTGTGTTATAATGCATGTGTCATGATTCCGCTATCATGTCATGTTTATTCTTGGTCTTGCAGCGGAGTCATGGCATAGCCTTAGGTTTTGTGTGAGAAAGACATGGCTTTGTTTTGATTCTGACATGCCATGTGCTTTCTCGTGTCTCGTCAGTGTTTCCCGCCCTTTTGTCTCGTTAGCCTTACCATTAGTGTTTCATTACCTTCACCTGCCCCTTAGTAATTATCCTGTGTTTGTTCCCCTATTTAATGCCCTCTTGTCTATTGTCTTGTGCTGGTTCGTTGTATATTGTTCCTGCTCCGTAAAGTACCCTTGGTCTTGAGAAATACGTTTAAGTATATTCTAGTCAGTGTTAGTGTTTTGTTTCAGTCTTAGTTTCAGTCTTAGTGTTTTATGGTTAAGTCTTGTTGAGTGTTTAGTTATCAGTTTGTGTACTCTGCTTTTTACTCCCTCGTGGGTTTTTGTTTTGTTTCCTGTGTTATTATTTATTAAAATCCTGTTACCCCTTCATTCCCGCTGCCTGCGCTTGGGTTCTTCACTACCTGTTCCATAACAGCATGTATTAGACACGTAAAATTGCTAAAAAATTTAAGTGTCGGTACGAAAGATGTATTTTATCTAGAAGCGAATGCTCACCCAGACCTGCCTGAAACGCCCCCTGTAAACACACCTGACGTGTGTTTACACGATTTGACTAAGATCGCCCAAATCTTCATAGCACACCTCGCTTTTCAGAGCATTGGGCTTTGTAAAATATCAGCTCGTTTCAGAGAGGCGGAGCAAAGAGGAGATACAAACATACACGGTTTGTGGAAAATACAGCGTTTTTAAACCTTAAATCGTGTATACACACTGTATTACATCTAAAGCAAACAATAATATTCGTTTTAGCCCCATCAAATGACCTCTTTAACATTATGTGCTAGATGCTAATAGCAATAGCATCCAAGGTGTCCATGTATTTTATAATGTAGAGTTTAAAGCACTTTTCCATTTTACTATACAGGGGCAGCTGAAAGTGTCACAATGCGGACGAACATCGTTTATTGTATGTTTATCTTAATCTTAAACAAATATTAATCTTCTCCTCTGTCATTTTCACAGCCCTAGGCGGGGCGGAGCGGAGTGGTGACTTTTGGGGCTCAAGCCACCAATGTTTTTCAAAAGCCCCGAATCTATCTCAGGTTCCTAAAATGAATTTATTCAGTACGCTGGATGGCAGCATTCGACTTGTTACTTGTTTTTCTCGTGATTTCTTTGCCCTATAGTTACTTAGTGCAGCTGCAACAGCAGTACCAGCGGCTATCGCTCGTCAATGTAAAAAAATGTTACAAATCAAATGAGAAAATGACGCAATGCCAGACAATCAAATTACAGAGGCCAAGCAGAATGTCAGTCAATCAGACTGAAGAAGACTGAAACCATGCGTGAATCCCATTACAGAGATGACTGTAGTGAGACGTATAAGGCAGACATAACAAAGCCAAATGTTTACAATAAAAAATTTAAATGATAAGATTCAGCGATGCAAACTACTTAACAGGCTTCAAGATTCTATACCAGTAATGCTGTTTATTACAAATTCCTTATCAACATTTCTTATGTAACTTCATAGTTACTGTATAGGCTTACAGCAGACATATTTTGAATATGTATAGAAAATGTCATTGTGTGAAGATTTGTTTTGTTATGGTTTCATAATGGTAATACTACGGTGGCCGGAAACTGCAAAACAAAACAACAAATCGCGAAACTAAAAGCTAAATCAAAACCCCAAAATAAAATGACCAATCTGAAAACACAATATCAAATCTAAAAACAAAATATCAAATCATTAAACACAACAACATTTCTGGAAACAAAATAAGTCAGAAACCACATCGACAAGTCTGGAAACAAAACGACAAGTCAGTCAAACCGGAAAAGGTAGGTATTTTGTTTGAATGGGAAAGCTACTGCTGATTGGACGAAACTCCTGTCAATCAAGATATCCAGGACGCTCAATGTTACTATGAGAAAGGACTTGCATATGTGATACAGCGCATATTCATTGATTAAGGTTCAAAAGCCACATTTTGTTAATAAAGCGGGCTCATCTTGCATTGGGAGTAGATGCATGTCTGTTTCACACTGCATGCATGCGCGGCATGAGCCCTGAGCAGCACGCATAGACACTCTAAATATTCAACTGTATCACCAAAACTCAACATCCAACCTATTTCCTCCAACCAATGAAGTCAATTGAAAGGAGATGGGGTGTAAAAAGAGCGCAGGCAGAAATGCAATGAGAGTAAGACAGGACAAAGACTGTGAATTGAATAACAATCACATGCAGATGCACCCAAGGTAAACAGGAACTTTAAAGGAAATCTTTGTGATAGATTGCATTGAGCAGAAAGCTGAAGCAAACGATGCCAGATCCTTTAGAGCTGATCGGTTAATTCTGTTTTAGTGTTTGTGGCGATGCACAATCCGACACTGGCAGGTGATATTGGGTATGCTGGAAATATATACTTTACTTTCACTGTTTTGCAGTAAATCTTATTTACTTTATTGAATACCCAGATGACATATTACACACAAACAGTGTGTGAGCACTGTATTCCACAATGAAATGAGCTAGACTTGACTTCTCAGTACTTGTATAATGAATGACTGGATGTCAAATTAGCCTTGATTTTAATTTACATTTTTGACTCATTGCTTGAACAGACATTAATGTTTAATGTTTAATCAAAAAATAATTAAAAATGCAAAACACTCATTATTAACTTCCAAGATGACAGCAGCACCTAACACACATGCACACAGCGATGAGGTCACACGACAACTAGGGTTGTAACTTGTCACGGTACCATAAACATATCTTCCAATACAATACCGGTATCATGATGCTGTGCCATGTTCATAATCGAAATCTACAAAATAAGCCAAATTTCCCAAATACATAGGTCTACATTTAACATTTAGTATTTACTATAGTAAACTGTATTATACTGTGTATACTATATTATTTTGTAGTATTAACTAAAGAAGTTGAAAAGTAATTGTAGTACGCTTTATTATTTACTATGGGAAGACTCAAAAACACTAGCTTCTAGGAAATTTAGTAAAGTTTACTGCAAATGCTCAGTTTGCAAACTCTCTATGGCAAACGCGCGGGGGAAGGGCTGAGCCCATTCGCAAATTGTGTATCTATTTATCGCCCAAGCCCTACTTTTAAGCAGCTGTTAAAATTTAAGTAAAAAGATCTTATAGAATACAGAGAAAAGAAAACCTAATAAAAAACAAGGATTGCCCTACTAGACCAGCTTAAACTAACCAAGACCTGCACATTTTCTTAATCTGTTTTAAAGGGATAGTTCAGCCAAAAATGACAATTCTGTTATTATTCACCCACCCTCAAGTTGTTTCAAACCTGTATTAGTTCTGTTGATCACAAAAGATGACTTTAAAGAATGTGAGAAACTACACAGTTCTGTGGCACAATTGACTACTTTAGTCATTTAGAAGTCAATAGTGCCCCAGAACTGTTTGATTATAAACATTATTTCGAATAGTTTCAAGTAATTAACCTTCAAAATGACATTTCTGTCATCATTTATTCACCCCGTCATTTCAAACCTGTTTGACTTTCTTTCTTCCGCTGAACAAAAAAGAAGATATATTGAAGAAAACTAATGTGTGTGAGTACCCGCAGGTAGCAATAGAAGTGAATGGGTGGATGTGCTGTTGTTGTGTTACGTTATCTTCTTTTGTGTTCTGCTGAAGAAAGAAAGTCCTACAGGTTTGAATTGACAAGAGGGCGTGTAAATGATGACAGAATTTTCATTTTGAAGGTGAACTACAGGGTTGAAACAACTTGAGGGTGAGTACATGATGATATAGAATTTAAATATTTGGGTGAACTATCCCTTTAAATAATTTTTTCAGCAGCGTGAATTAGTAAACAGGAAAAATGAAAATGCTCCAAGGACACATTTCAATATGCAGAACAGAAGAAAAGAGGGACAAAGAGAAGGGAAGAAGAAAAGGAAAAGAGAGAGCGAGTGGGTGACGCATTCTGAATCAAAATGAGATCTTACTTTGATGAGATCTCCCAGCAGTTTGTTGGCCTCAGCGTAGGCTTTCTTCACCTCCTTGAACTTGTTACCCAGACCCATGCTGTGGGCTTGGAAGTGAAGGTTGGTGTACTGACCACCTGGGATCTCATTTTCATAAACATCTGCATTACCAGACTTCATAGTGGCGGTGCAGTCGAAGGGAGCGTACAGACCCCGAGCCACTTCCCAATACTCGCTGTAGTCAAAGACCTTGTCAAGGGAAACTCCTGTGAACACAATGAAATAGTATGAAGCAGATGTTAAGTATCAGGGGTGTCACAATATACTGGTATTGCGAATAACCGTGATATTAAAAACCATGATTGTCTATACTGTGTTAATACCACACATGATAATATATATAATTCAGCACCAGTTTACAAATTTGCCTTAAAGGGACACCCAAAAGAAAAGAGATCTTTCAAATCTGTATCATTTCTTTGTTCGGATAATTACAGAGAAAGATATTTGGAAGAATGCTTGTAACCACAATTCTCGGCCACCGTTGACTACCACAGTAGAACAAATTACAATGGTAGTCGAAAGTGCCCCAGAACTGTTGCATTCCTACATTCTTCAAAATATCTTCTTTTGTGTTCAGCATAACAAACACACAAAAAAATCCAGGGTCCCATCTCTAATCAATAGTTACTAAATCAGTAGTTCACGTTCATTTATTTATTTGGTAAGTAATACAGATCATGTAAAGTGATGAAAAATCAAGATCGATTGTACATTATCCTATTTCAAGCCCTTGCAAAACTGTAGTCTGCGACGTAACAAAAAAAGATTATTTTATTAATATGGAACTCATTTGATGGTGGTGATTTATATAAGCTATTTGAATGGGACCTTGAACGTATTTCATCCAAGCGAATTTTATAGCTGCAACTATTCATTTTCCTAATATTCATTTGACACCACACACGCTTCAAAAGAAAATTACAATTTCAAATCTGTTTAACAAGACACAGCGACTGAATGGTGTAATTAGAGTCACTTAGTCATCTCCAAAGTTGTCTTTAAAAGCGAGAAAAGACAGAAATACGTTAATGACGGGCAAGACTGAGCTGCGTGTATCAATTTAGTGAAATTAATTACTCTGTCCTTTCTAATCCCAATAGGTGCTACAGATAGCAGCACCGTCTCTATCCTACTGTGTTGGCGACATCTGAGTGACAGACACATTGGCTGTCCTGATCTGACACTTCTCCATACACACCATCAATCCGTCAATAAAGGCTCTCTATTAAGTCAGGCTGTAGTAATCAATGCTGATTTAATGAAGCCTGATGCCACGACAGGCATATTTCCAGTCTTCGGGCCACATACACGTTCAGTATTAATACAGTCATGTGCCATTATTGATAAGCCCCCTGCCATGATAATGCTGCTGGCTGGGTTTGTGTCAGTCCGACATTGCAGTAGTAGTCCATTAAGGGATGTCAATGTCACTACGGAAGATAAATGCCTTTAAAATCCTCCTGGAGGTATGAAAAAGTGTGTATATGAGTGTTTGTATGAAAGAACCCGTGCAGCCTGACACATCCAAAGGACAAAGCATCAGAAAATGACAGTACAGCACGACTCACCTTCAGAAAAAGTGCAAAAAGGTGCATGCATTTGGACACACGCACACACATTATCTATCAAATTTCATGGACTTCTATTGTTTTTACACACAACATGTTATAAAACCTAGCCCTACTCCACACCCTAACCTTAAAAGAAAAAGCTTTGTTTACTCTACAGTATTTTAATAGCGTTTTTACAAATTAGGACGTCCCCACAGGTGGGGTTACGCCAGGTTTTTCTCACTTTTGGGTACGAATCTGCCCCCAAGTTATAGTTAGGTGGGTAGTGCACACACACTATATTCACTATATGAGGAGGATATGTTATAGATTTCCGTTCCATTTTCCATTTTCCAATCCCAACCCTTACCTCTCAAACACACTTGCTGACATCATTAGACATCAAATGAAATACGTTTGGGGCCTTTTACCCGGTCAGACCACCTAAAACATGTTTATAAGAAGAAGAAAAAAAACACTTCTGTTTTCTGACTAAAAACAGAGTTAAACCCCATGCAGTGATAACACACAAAGCAGGCTTAGCTTAAATTTATCCGCGGAGCTGTGAGGTCAAACCAATTTGTTGAAAGTGCGTCAAATATAAGTCAGCGTAACATCACAAAGATCTTCGATAAGATAAAGAGCATCTTTTAAAAGACAAAGAGTCTTTTAGAACAGAATGTAAAGGCTCTCGTGGGGATAAACGCGATTGCTTGTGAAAGTGAGTCTAAACTTGTCTGTCCACTGAGAATCAAAAAACAGAGAGAACAAGTGACAGATGGAGCAAGAGAGGAAAGTGTTAGCGGAAGGGGCTCGAAGACTGGAAAAATACACACTAATGGGGAAACATACAGACAGAAAAGGGAAGAACACACATAGCAACAGATGAGTGTAGGCGAAAGAGGAGACAAAATAGGACATGAATGAACATTTAAAGACATAAAAGAGAAAGTCTGAGAGTAATGATGAAACTTTTTTGATTTCAGATAAATTTTCTAATTCCTAGGAATAAAATGGGTGATTATAGCAATTTAACATACATTTTGTAAACCAGCATGTTTTGCATTTCTTCCATGCCTAAAGCAAAGGAAAAAAAATGGAGGAGAATTTGTGAGACAACATGCATTATGACAGCATGAATATACTGTAGAATAAGGAATGAGGAAATAAGCAAACAGCAAATATGGAGCTCAGCCGGAAAACACAAATCAACGACAGGGCAGCTGGAAAGACAGAAATATCTATAAAAAACTAACAACAAAAGAAGAGGACGAGGTGTGTGAGGGTCGTGCTGAATGCAAAACCTGATGTAAAATAGCCTTTAACAAAGGTGGTGCAATAAAGGTGTGCGTGACATTAATCACAAACAACTAAAGCTGCAATGAGGCAGTTTGCTAATGTTTTACCTGCGCTAGCCTGCTACACCGGCAACTAGATTAACCAGCACAACACACCTGAGAGCACAAGTGACACACATGAGAGAGAGAGAGAGAGAGAGAGAGAGAGAGAGAGAGAGAGAGGTTAGAAGAATGGGAGTCTTTGTGAAACTGGTCTGCAGTGACCAATTACCTCAACAGCTGTTCCCATGAATAAATCAAACTGTAGCTTATTCTCAACACACAAACACCATTGCTTACCTGTATGTTATACACACACTCACAGGTAATTCAACAAGCCTCAAGTATTAAAGGTCCAATGTGTATTTTATGGAGTATCTATTGACAGAAATGCTAAATAATATTCCTTCCACAACGAAGCGTTATATGTTTTTATTACCTTAGAATGAGCTATTTTTATCTGCATACCCTGCAGGTCCCCTTACATTGAATTCACCATGTTGTTTCAACAGGATCCCTAAACCAGTGTTGCCTATGGTTTGCTTAGTCGCCAACGCTTATTCAGAAAGTAGCTAGAGTTGTAGCTAGTCGCTTTTGGAAAAATAAGATGCTAAATCTAGCGACAACGTTTGGCAACACTGCACTTAACAAATAAACTTTACGCGTTTCGTAAATACGTTATCTCCTTCGGCAAAGAAGCGAAAATGTGACAACTTAGTTATGTGTCAGCCACTGTAGTGCTTTGAAAGGGAGGGGTGGAGTGAGCCTTTAGTTCCTCGCCGCTAAATTTCATGCATTGCATCTTTAAATCAAACAAAAAAGAGGAACCTGTGCTATGGACATGAATGACAGCTCAAATCCCTTAGCTTGCTGATGAGATGTGTGCTATTACTTCTCTAAGTGATTAAACTTTTCTTTGATTTATATTTGCCTGGCGGTCGATGAAGAAGGTGATCTCATAGATTTTCATTAAAGAAGGAACCTGAGACACATATAGAATCCCATCATCTTGTCATGGCTAGTAAACACTCACCAAGAAATCAAATAGCGCTGCCCTTAAAACACCCTAGCAACCACTTAGCAACGACCCACACCCTATCTACTGCCCATCGACATGTCATCTTTATTTTTTCTTCTTCTTTTATGTATCCCTTACTGAACCTTATTTCCTTAACTGTTTAGCTTAAAGACAGATACACTGCATAGACAGGTAGTTTTGTATGATGTGGCTACACCTATAGATGAGACTCTTGAGAGGTGGAACGTCTAACATAGAGGTTTTTTTTTTCTAACCACTCTGCCTCAGAAGAGCAGTACGGGGGAGAGCGAGGGATGAGAGGAAGAGGATTGACTCCACATTGGTGGTAATAAAGTGGAGGAAGGCGAAATAAGTTCAAACTAAACTGGGAGGAGACTCTCTCTTTCCTTTTATTCTCCGTCATTAGTCCTTGTCCAGCATGTGTCAACACATTTCCTACTATGCTACGGTGAGCCTTTTGTTTAACACGGTTCTCAGAACACACCAATTATCTCTCACTCACACAACTGTATAAATGTACAGTTTTATTGATATATGAAGGCGGCCTCTGCTGTGTCCCGTGATTAATGAGCTTAGTGACTTGACTAATTCAACGTCATTAATCAAATGGGACCGACTGTAACTTGGCGAAGTTAAATGGATCACGGACAGTACACATGTTCTGACCTACACGATTAACTCTTAGGCTAGAAACTTACTTAAAATACTGTTACACTAAAACTAATATTTCAAGTCTACACACCAGTATCAAGTTTTGTTCCTTTCATGCAGGCTATGACGGCGCCCATGCTCGGTTGAGAGGTCATGCCGGCCATCGAGTCCACCGCCACGTCTACTATATCGGCTCCTGCTTCTGCGCAGGCCAGCATAGCAGCCACGCCTGCGCCCGCCGTGTCGTGAGTGTGGATATGGATGGGAACGTCAGGGAAACGATCCCGCAACGCTCCGATCAGCAAGCGGCTGGCTTCGGGCTTCAGCAGGCCAGCCATGTCCTGAAGATAAAAGACAGGAGAAACGTTTTTAACCGGTGGAAAAATCATGTTATGATGATTACTGTACCATTACAGCCGCTCAGCAAGGAAAAGGAGACGAGGAAGAAAAACACAAAATAATAGTGAAAGCACAAGCATTACTGTCATTGGCTCCAGTCATTACATCCTTCAGTGACTTCTAAACAAAGCTGAAAATAACATGCTTAGAGTCTTGACATTAAAAACAGTGTTTACAACAGCAACCCTTCACCTCTGCCTTTGTGAGTGTACGTTTGTCAGGTCCTTTTTGTGTATCTACCTTAATGGCCAGTATGTGTGTTCCAGCCTTGACCAGCTCATCGGCCAGCTCCACATAGTAGTCCAGAGAATATTTCTGTCTCATGGGGTCAGAAACGTCTCCTGTGTAAGAAATGGCCGCTTCCACCACACCCCCTGCTGCGCCTGCTGCTTCCATTCCCAAAAGCATGTTGGGAATGTAATTCAATGAGTCGAAAACACGGAATATATCCATTCCATTCTCTTTGGCCACCTCACAGAATCTGGGAAGAGAGAAAAGTGAGATAAATAGAGACATGCTTTGAGAATTAAAACGAAGGTCCACCCAAATTATAATGAATTTAGAAGAAAGCCTCAGTCTCCATTCAACGTGCTTCAAAAGATTCACCCTTTCTGTTCTACAGAAGAATGTTCTACAGGTTCAAGATGACAAACACTAAAAGCGTAAAGAGTACATAAACCGAATAAGGGGTCGAATCAGACAGAACACGCTTTTCATGAAGCGCGCCGCACTACTCTTTTGGTTGACTCTTTTTTTATGTTGCTAGGTAACCACCGAAACAGTCGAGCCTGTCAGTCAAGGATTATAGCGTGAGCGCTCTAGTTGTTGATAACTGTCATATTATCAGAAAAGTAAAAAAGGTACAAGCATAGAACGCTTGCTCTGACCTTGCTCGGTTAACCCGTGTCAGCCAACACAAGTTTCTCCTTCATTACTATAGTCTCCGTACATTTCAAGCAACTGTGAAGTGCCATCACCACATTGAAATGTCTGCCTCTGCTTTCATTCGATCGGACAATGCATGACGTCAAGCGCTTTTCTGCTCAGATTTTTATTTTATTCAACTTCAGAACCTCAGAGCGCTCCACCAAAAATGTGAAGCGCAGCAGGTGGGCATATGCAGCGCGCAAAATGCTCCATGCCATCTGAAAACAATTGAAAAGAGGCGGGTCTAACAGCAGAAAAACACATTCTGTCTGATCGACCCCTTACACTGGGTTCACACCAAATGCGAATTAAGCGCTTTGCCCAAGTAAATTACATACAAAGTCAATGCAAAGATGCATATAGATGCAAACTCACGGCAGGCGGTGACAATGCCGTGAATCGGGCGCAATATGGTGCAATTTAAGGAGAATAAAGAAATACATTTATATCAATGTGCATTCAATTTCAGCCAAAGTTGCTATTGATTTTGCTTTAACACACTTCTTTTCAACATTTTATGGTCTTTCTTACAGTCAAAAAACGAAATTGGACTATGGAACTACAAGATAAAACTAGATTTACTGAGGAAAATGTGAGTGATGTAATGCTATGGTTTTGTGAACCATTTCTGCTAAAGAAATGGTTCAGACAAAGATTGTCATCATTTACACACCCTTAAGCTGTTCCAAAGCTATAGAAATGTATTTGTTTCTGTTGAACACAAAGAATATATTTTGAAGAATGTTGGAAACCAATCAGTATTGGGACACCATTGACTGCTCTGGTAGTGGTTTTTCTTCTTATTATGGTAGCCAATAGTGCCCCAGACCTGTTTGGTTACAAACATTCTCCCAAATATATTTCTAGCACAACAAAATATTTTTATAGGTTTGGAACAACTTCTGGGTGAGTAAATGATGACAGCATTGTTATTTTTGGTTGAACTTTTTCTTTAAGGTATTTTAGTGGATGCTACACCTGTATAACTAGGTTGGCTGGTTTTTAGGGCACTACTTGGCTAAAAAAAAAGATTGAGTAAAAATAATAAAAACCACTAATAACACATGCTTAAGTAAAATACTTAAAACTTTAAATGTGGAAAAAAAGGTTACAATAATTACAATAAAAAAAAATACAATAAAAAAAATTGAGCAAAAATAATAAAAAACACTAATAACACATGCTACTGGTATATTGCGAGCAAGCCTCACTTACAGAATAAAATACTTAAAACGTTAAATGTGGAAAAAAAAGGTTACAATAATTACCTGCGTGCTGACACAGTAGTTGACACACATGAAGCAGAATATTATTAAGAGTATAAGTTAGCAGCAATAAATGCAATTTATTTTCAACATTAAAATGATAATACAAAATATAATGCAAAACACTGAGCCTTCCAGTTGTTTTCAACCCCAGATACAATATAAGAACTCTCAATTCATACACTATTCTTTTGAGTGTGTATAAGTTTGGATTTAGCCTATTAAGACATATTTTAAATCTAAAATTATCATTGTGAGGACCAGCTACAATTATTAAACATTACTTTTTAAAATACATACCTTTAGTACAAGGCTTTTTCAAGTCTTACATGCAAAGATATTTGTTTGAGATGGGCTAAATCGCTAACTCTATATAAAATTCATTTAAAAAGTCAATGTGAAATCCCCAGCCTGATAAAAAAGTGTTTGTGTAGTGTAATCTCACTTGAACACAGCATTATCGGGGTAGTTAGTGTATCCCACAGCATTAGCTCCACGTAGAAGCATCTGAAAGGGGACGTTGGGTATTAGAGCTCTGAGCTCCTGCAGTCTCTTCCACGGACACTCCCAGAGAAAACGCATTGCTACATCAAATGTAGCTCCTTAGGGGAGAAAGTGAGATATTAAAGGTCCATTGTGTCATTTTTGGGATGATCTATTGATAGAAATGCATTATAATATGCATAGCTATGTCTTCAGAAGTGTATAAAGACCTTACATAATGAAGCGTTATGTTTAACTTTTTATTACCTTAGTATGAGCTATTTCCACTACATACTGTACACCGCGGGTCCCCTTGCATGTAATTGTTCTGTCAGCCGCCATAGTGTTTTGAAAGGGAGGGGGATGGGTGGAGTGAGTGGTTGCAATATGCAACCTTGCCGCTAGATATTACTGACTGGACCTTTTAGGTCATGTTTTCCAATAACGGGGATTTCACTAAGCCAAACACGCACACAAACACTTAAAAGTCCAGCAATACACAACCAATACTGTCCCTGAACACATACACACCAAAGAGTTCAATTTGAGTAGATGTAACCTTTTATAGAATGAATTCAAAGGGTCAAAGTTTAACTGAAGACCATTGTTGTTTATCCTCGGATAAGCAACCCAGCAGCAATACTGAAATATCAAAGACTGTGAATGCTGTGTGAAAGACTTCTTGAAACAGAATTTGTCACTTGCCTCCCCAGTTCTCCAGGCTGAAAAGATTATTGAAGTTGTGAGACACGAAGGGGGCGATCTTCTTGAGGTCGTGCGTCCTGACGCGAGTGGCCAGAAGAGACTGGTGGGCATCTCTGAAGGTGGTGTCCATCAGGAGCAGACCCTGGTGTTGACGAACGGCCTTCGCAAACCCCTCGGGACCCTCCTTCAACAGGACGTCACGGAAGCCCATGGGCGGCTCACCTGCACAAAGAATCATAGTTTATTAACAGCATGTAGACAAATGCAACTAAAGCCAGGAACACATTTAACCACTTGAAATGTCTTGATGAAACTAGGGGGTTTCATTATCAACTATCGACTGTTGTTGCTGAACTCTGACCATTCCTCATTGTGGGTCTGTCACACTCACTGCTTTGAAAGTGAAAAGGAATGATGTATTAAACAAGTGCCACCGACGTTTTTCATTGATTCCCTGTCACGTACCGCTATGCCTCATTTTGGCAGCCAATCAACGTGAAGCTCGTTGAAGACAGGAACTGGAGCATCACATGCATCACAATGAACTACAATGGTTGTCTTTCTGTAGCGTTTACAATATGCACCTCTGCGGTTGCTAAGAGCGATAACGTTTAGGCCAGACCACCTTTGTTAGACAATTTTGCTGCTACTTGTTTTACAACTTTCCATTGATTAGTTCTTTTAACTGGTCACCAATGAAGCTACAATATGCGAGCCAAAAAAAGTGGGCGAGTTTTTCCTTTTGCATTTAGTTTTAGGATGTACAAAGGTGGATTCTAGGTTGCTTTTTTGTGAATAACATATTTATTTAGGTTTTAATGTAGTTTTAGTTGTAATTCCTTATAACACACCGATACCAATTGTTTAGAGGTCAGGATTTGGGAGAGACCTTCAAATATTGGCTAAAAATAAGTGAAAGTCAGTAATTCTGTTATCAAATATACACAGCTTATTATTTTTCCATTTTTTGCCGAACGGAAATCTTTTACCACAGCTAGATATAATCTTTGCAATAGTTTTAGTTAACAATAATAACATTTCAACCATCAACAACCAAACAATTCCTAAATATTTGTTGTTCTGACGTGCCACAAAGAGAGGCGGAAGGGCCATTAGCTCAGCGGGGAGTTTGGTTGGTGGCGCTATTAAAGTTCACCAGCTGACAGGCAAAGTTTCACGCAGTGACTCCCTTCACTTTTGCTGAATGCTTATGTAAATAAGGCAAACGTCTAAAATCATTGGGAAAACAGTGGGCTGCTAGATTAATCAAACGGAAATAAAATACAAACACAGTCAAAATCACACATCCCAATGAGATGAGGGTGTAAGGAAAAGAAAGATGGGGGTGACTGATGATAAAAACGAGGTAAATAAGACATTGATGCATAGATTTGCATATTTCAAGACACAAAAATACACCCACGTGTGGATTTAAATGTATATGCTGGGGTTTGCTGCGGAGGGAATTTCTCAATACGGAATGCTGGTAGCCATGTGAAAGCCAATTTAGCGCTCATTGTGTGTCTGCTTCGCACATGCAACGCACACAATGGCGATCTCATGAGGCTTGACTACACCTACCACAGATGTGACCTACTTACACTGACACATGCATTTTTTATTCTGTGAAAGACCTGTTCTGCACACATGCACACACACCTACAGTACCAACACGCACAACACACAATCGGTCAATTTGTATGGGGGAGTTTTTTTATACCGTGTCCTGCAAATTACTAATCTATACAGTAATAACTACCGTCTACAATATTGAGGGCAGGAAAACACTTGCACACACAAACATGCACATTGCATCAAACACACATACACAAACAAGAAAAACCAATGGGAATAGGAGAAAATTGGTTTAATTAATTGTCCACACATATGCATACACACACTCCATCCCACAGGGATGACACACACACACACACACACACACACACACACACACACACACTGAGGGAGTGCAGTATGCAGCTCACACACACCTAAACCCCTGTAATGAGATTTCTAATGTGGCTGGATCCCTATTTCATTTGGCAGAAAGAACGAGAGAAGGGAAGGATTAAAGCTGCATTATCACACTTACGTCCACACACACACACACACACACACACACACACACACACACACACACACACACACACACACACACGCACACACGCACACACGCACACACACACACACACACGCACACACACACACACAGTGAGCTGTGGAGGAGGGCTCCCAGTGTTTTGGGCAGCTGTACACAGGGGAATGAATCTTGTGGTTTTTTGTAAACCCAAATGTCTGATGTAATACACCTTAAATGTGGCTTGTGTGTCCATAAACAATGTAAGCAATAAGAAATGTGTGCATGGTTGAGGAGTAACAAACTTAACATAGTGATGATGCTAACTTAACAACATCTTTCCATAGCGTGACAGTTTAGCTGGCTTAAATATTATAGTGTACTTGTTACTTGTACAACAACAAGCTTTTGCTTACAAATGGCAACTTAATGTGACAAAATGATAGATTGGTGTTTTTATGAAATACTGCTTTGCACATGCACACGAACTGGGGCAATAACGTCTCGGTTACGTATGTAACCTCTGATCCCTGATGGAGGGAACGAGACGTTGTGTCGAACCGACAGATGGGGTTCGCCCTTGAGAACCGATCATCTTCTGACTATTTTGAAAAGGCCAATGAAATTGGCAAATGAAATTTGCATGCCGGGCTCTGCCCCCGGATATCCGGGTATAAAAGGGGAGCCGGCGTGCTCATTCCTTTTGTGCTGAGGAGCCTGAGAGCATCTGCTGCAGCGGACGGCTATTGTTGTGGCATGAAGGACACAACGTCTCGTTCCCTCCATCAGGGAACAGAGTTTACACACGTAACAGAGACGTTCCCTTTCTGTCGGTCTCTCGACGTTGTGTCGAACCGACAGATGGGGTTCCTATTGAAAACGCCACAGCACTAGCCGCGTCACAATCTATCGCGAAGCGACGTTGACCGGCCTATGCGAGTCAGACGTAAGGGCTGTCGCGAGATTGTAACCTTCCAGTAGGTAGGCAGGGGTCCCAGAGCTTTAGAAAAGATGAGTAGCCCCTGCCCTCAGCCACCTCAGACGGCTCCATAGGTGAGAGCCGTCCGGTACCGTAGGACCCCTGGGTAAGCGCTATTCCCTGAATGGGGAGGTGCGCTACGGAGACCACTTCCCACCCTCGGGGGGGAATACAGTGGAAACATCAACATGGTCTTACCGGCAGGGAAGAGCTCATGGGAGGTATGTGTGGGATGTCCACCTGGGGAAGGTCATGGGTTCCAGGAGGGGAACTAACTCATGACGGAACCCTGCTGGGGGGGTTACTACGTTTGGAGCACTGAGGTCGGTTAGAGCTACATGAGGGTAACTCAGCTTGGGCCCGCCAAAGGTGGCAGGCTGCTCCGCTCAGCCCGTTGCCTTGAGTGCTTAGTGATGGAAGGACTGCCTGTTCTTCGCCCGGGGGGAAAGAAGGGAGGCAGATGATAGCGCAATGACCCACCTAAAGAGGGGGATGGCGCTCTTCGCAGGCGTACGCCCTACCGGCCGCCGGTCTCACCTGGTGTTACCCTGTAAGACTCGACCAGACACCGGTTCCACGCAGAGGTTGCAGAACCTCGCAAAGGTATTGGGCGCAGCCCAACCCGCAGCTCTGCATATGTCTGCCAGAGAGGCGCCCTGAGCTAGTGCCCACGAGGAGGCAACACCCCTAGTGGAGTGTGCCCTCACTGCCAGCGGGTACGCTGTCGTGACGGCGTCCACGATCCAGTGCGCCAGTCTCTGTTTGGAGACAGCTCTCCCCTCTGCTGACCTCCGAAACAAACAAAGAGCTGCTCAGAGATTCTGAAGCCCTGCGTGCGGTCCACGTAGAGGCGCAAAGGGGCGTAATGGACACAACATGGACGGGGTTGGGTCTTCCTCCCCGGTGGGGAGCACCTGCAAGTTCACCACCTGGTCTCGGAAGGGAGTGGTGGGAACTTTGGGCACGTAGCCGGGCCGGGGTCTCAGGATCACGTGATCATCTCATCAAGCATTGTGTCCGATTGCGTGACGGAGGAGTAAGACGGTGTGGTACCGCCTTCCCCGGGAACGGCCAGACGAGCGAGACGGGGCGTGAACGGTCCGCGAGCCATTGGCTGACTGATTGATGCTCACGGTAATCCCCATGCCACCAAGCTGCTCGCCGCCGCTGACGGCAGGGCCGTGGCCACTGCGGTCGCAAAGCGAGAAGCAGACGAGGTGGTGGCTGGTGGTAGCCACCCATTAGCGCAACGTCTCTATATTCATCCGCCCGCAACGTCTCTAGTCATTGGATGCCCAAACACCTGACGCAGATATCGTGTCCGTCCCCCTCCTCGATGAGGGAGCCGCAACCACGAGAGCAGCGGGACCACGCTGAAGAAATTAGCTCTTTTAGAAATTATCTCTTTCTCGAACACCTCTGGAACTGCTGAAACGCCGGGGGGGATGATCACTGGAAGGGACAATCCGCTGCACCACGTCAAGATATCAGCTTCGTTAGTCATTCGATGCGAAGGCTCCGAAGAACAAAAGGTGAATGAATGAGCACGCCGGCTCCAATTTTATACCCGGATATCCGGGGGCGGAGCCCGGCATGCAAATTTCATTCGCCAATTTCATTGGCCTTTTCAAAATAGTCAGAAGATGATTGGTTCTCAAGGGCGAACCCCATCTGTCGGTTCGACACAACGTCGAGAGACCGACAGAAAGGGAACAATGTGCTCTTTGAAACAGTTTTTATACTGTAAGGGTAGTGTCGGGAAGTCAAATTTATTATTGTGTACCAGGTCCTTTGTTGACAGTTCATGTAAATTGTTTCTTTTGAGTCCCTGGGCTGAAATTTCAGCAAGATATTTTATATCTTTTTTTGTAGTTCATGGTACGGTTCACAGTACCAAGTGTTCTACTTTTAAGTGTTTTGCAGTTTTACTGCTTTCAGTTAGCCGAAATGCGTTAGGCCATTTGAATGCTTCACACCTATTAAGATCCTCATCATTTAGTCAAAGATAAAAGTGACTCTAACCGCAAAATTCATATATTTTATTAATAATATTTATCTTCTGACAGCTTACAGACTTACAGAAAAATATATTTGTTTTGTTGGAACTGCAGTGTAGCTTAACATTTTAAAGAAAAGCTTTACTGTAGTTTAACTACAGTTTTAAAGCAGCTTCCACTGTACACGTGTGTCTCTGTATGTTTAACGTACCCAGAGGAACGGGTTGAACGACTGGATCAACAGATGAAGGTTTGGCTTTGACTGGAATTGGAGTCATGGGTCCATTTACCATGATGTGACCTGTGGAGAAACCGGCAGATGTTTAAACACCACGTACGCACACACATAGTCGGCCATAACAGGTGCACAAACAGTGATGAATGCTCACACACTGACCCAGATAGTGCAGAAGTTTCTGAGCTCTGTTCTGTGTAGGCTTGAGGTTGAACAGTTCCTGTTTTTCGTCAATAAACTGTGTGTCCACTGTGCCATACAGGAATTGGCTATTACTCAGTACATTCTGCAGAAAGGGTATATTAGTCTGAGAGAGAGAGAGAGAGAGAGAGAGAGAGAGAGAGAGCAAAAGAAAAGGGCATTAGATAATCAATGGACACATGGGCTTTGAACACACGACCAAGGTCATAGTGTCATACAGTATGCTCCATCAAGCCAACATAAGAATGAAATAACAAACAAGTGAACTTGTTGAGTTTTTAAATTACTTGTTGCTGAATTGATAACCCGTGTGAAGTGAATGAAAATCCCATTGCTAATTTAGGAGTACTTAACACACATTTCCTATTCTTATTAACCATCACACACTGCAAATACTAAACAAATACTTTACATAAAGGAAGAGAGTCAAAACTCACACATCCACATTCTATATTGTATTTTAAATGGATAATTCACCCAAAATATTACAAGTCATAATTTACTCATCGTCTTGTCATTTCAGAACGATATGACTTTTTTTCACCAAAAAAGATATTTAAAAAAAGATTGTAACAGCGATACCCACTGACTTGCAATGGTTTTGTGTCCATACAATGGAAGTAAAAGGGTACCGCCGCTGTACCAACATTCTTTAAAATATCCTGTTTTGCATTTTGAAGAAGAAAGTCTGAAATTTGAAATAACAAGAGTAAAGTATGACAGCATTTCCTTAATTATGGATGAACTGTCACTTTAAATCTAAATCTTCACGTAGGGGAAAGTAATATACTGTACACGCATATGCTTCTTAGACATATAGTTTGTTACCAACCTACAGACAAAGAACTAGAATACATTTCAGTACATTACCAGTACACTTTAAAAAGCAAACCGTGAAACTTAATTTGGACCGGGGGCCAATAACGTCCATTTTATTGACAGCGCAGTATTTTGTGCCAGTGCTCTCACAGACTGTGGGAAGTTTTGTATTGTAATGTGTGCTCTCAGAGCACTCTCATTTATTTCCTGATGGCTGCTATAAATGCATTTGCAGTGCAGACAGCTGCAGTTCCGACCATAACGGAACTCCTGCACAGGAATGGGCCCCGAGATTACAGCTATCAAAACAACCGCACACACCGCTCGCCGCACCAACAGACACTGCTTCAGTATATGCTCTGGGGTGTGAGACCGGGTGTGTGCTTGCGCACGTTTATAAGACAAAGAGAGACCGCAAAGGAAGAGCTTAAAATCCAAACAGGATCGGTGTGTTTTTGTGACAGACACACAAAGGCAGGGTAAAACTACTTCAAGAGTGCCAGAAAACGGTGCTTGTCGAAGTGAGTATAAAAAAGATGTTATATCTTGCTAAATCTCTTCCAAAATGGAACATGACGTCTAACTGACACACGGTTGCAAATACAATGTGCAATACGCGCAGACACAGAGGGATGTCTCACATACATCACAGTGTGTTCAAGAAAGGGATCAAAACTCAATTACCCAGAAAAACTTGAGAAAATAGGGGATTTCTCTAGAGAACCCCGATGGAAGCTGAGGAGCTAATGGAGTATTTAATGCAATTTTCCCTCCCTTTCTTCTCCTGCTTAGATCAGATGTGACGAATGATGAACGGTTAAAAAAAGAACAATGGGATGAGGCGAGATGAGCGGTTCTGAATGAGAAAGAGACCTTGAATATGAGCAGCCGTGGATCCTCACGTGTGCATCTTATTTTGCAGTATCATTGTTGCTGTAATTTGGTTTGACTGTAACTCCTGTGGAGCCCTGCAGGGTCAAATTCAGTATCTGCATTTGCTTCATGGGCTTCATTTTTCAGATCTGACTTTACAGTGAACTTCACTCTCCACTTCCCTTAAACCTTTTCTTCTGCAATCGTGCCATTGTTTTCCAATATTAAGACATCTTGCTCCTCGTTTCTTTCAGCCTTCAATATTTCTGAGCCTTGATTTATTTGTATTTGCTTTCAATATAATTTTATTTAATCTGCTTTGATTTTTGCAACTCAATTTGATTGTACACTGTCATTCAACTCAATTGATTCAATGTGAATAATTATTTGCATATTAATTTAGCTGCTATCCTTCTGAAACCTTGTATCTCCATATTTTGGGATTTATATACTGTATTTTTTCCATAAATCATTATAAGTCATGTTTGTCAATGGGTTTTGCAAATCTCTTAACAATAAAACGTATAAAATATCACTCGTCATCTTTGACAACACAGTGTTTGGTCATTTAAAAAGTTTGGTCATTTAAAGTGTGAAAATGTGAAAGTGACCTATTTGTCAGTTATGGTGAACCATACCTGAAATGTGACCTCTGCATTTAACCCATCCAGAGAGTAGTGAACACACGCACAGCAAGTCGTGAACACACGTACACATTTAGAGCACATCACAGTACAGAGACTGCTTTGATCAGAGTTAAAAATTATCTGCTTTTGCCGTCTGACCGAGGTTGCATCTCCTTGCTGGTGCTGCTAGATCTTAGAGCTGCATTCGACAACATTGACCACAGCACGCTCCTACATAGACTCGAAAATGATCTCGGCATTTAGGGAATAGCTTTGAAATGACTTAGATCTTATTTATCCGACCGTTTTCCATATTTAGGCCCTATGCTCTTCACATTAAACTCTCTTGGAGAAATAATAAAGCGACACGAGTTAGCTTTCACTGTTATGCTGATGATATGCAACTTAATATTTCCTCGAAGCCTCATGAAACACTCCAAATACAAACTCCATTGAATAGTGGACTGCATAGTCGATATAAAAAAGTGGATGAGTAACAATTTCTTATTACTGAACTCGGACAAAACAGAAGTGTTACTTATTGGACCAAAAACCACCATATGTAACAACCAAGAATACTGCTCAACTATTGATGGATGTTCCATAAAACCCTTGTATTCAGCAAAGAATTACATTTAATTTGAAAACGGTTCTGTCAACCTTGCACTGGTTACCTATAAAGCATCACATTAACTTTAAAATTTTGTTTATTGCCTATAAAGCCCTACATGGTTTAGCTTCTCACTACTTGAGTGAACTTTTCTTGAATTACAGTCCTTCATGTGCACTATGCTCTCAGGCATTCGGTCAGTTGGTAATACATAGAATTTCTAAATCAAGTGCAAGCGGCAGATCCTTTTCCTATCTAGCGCCTAAACTTTGAAACAGTCTTCCCGCACTGTCCGGAAGGCAGACACACTGTCATTTTAAATCTGGACTAAAAACGCATATTTTTTATCTTGCATACACTATCATAATATAAATATTCAGAAGGTTTAGGCTGCACTAGTTAGATCAACCGGTTCCAATAACAACTGATGTATCTGTTGCATCAAAGACAGTACTCTACTCTCAGCCAATCTTGTCATTGTTCCAAGGTTACCAGAGCGGGCAGGATACAGTCCAAGGTTACCAGAGCGGGCAGGATGCAGTCCACAAAAGCTGTCAGCTGGATAAAGAGGGACGCAGCGACTTGACACGTCTTCACTACAAAATTTCAGTCGCGTTTAGATTATTAATGATAATATTAAATAAAATAAAAATATTTTGCCTTGTTATGCAAGCACTGTCGAGCTTGTGCAGAGGCTGCAGCTTTTGCCAGAGGGGAACTGGAATCCCCTGGTTAGGCCTGGTTTCCCTCTGAGGTTCTTTTCTCCTCCAATGGAGTTTTGGGTTCATCGCCACCATTTGCATACTGTTTTGCCTGACGTAGAGACTGCTAGAATTTTATAGTTTTATTTGATTAACACTGCATATAGGAATTTATAGTTTGTCTGATATTTGACTGATATATGTTTTTCTTTACAGTCAATATGTTTTTCTTGTACAGCTGCTTTGTAACAATGAAAATTGTAAAAAGCGCTATATAAATAAAGTTGACTTGACTTAAAAAAGTAAAAGAATCAATTTCGACATCCAAGTTTTTGGAAGGACAGTGACAATAGTTAATTGCAGAATTGGCTTGCACAGCAAACAAAACTAAATGTTTCAGACTCTCTTGAGAATTAGGAAGTACTAATCTAATGTACATCCTACGTCTATTTTCAGATTTTCATCCATCATGTGTTCAGGAACCGATGACACATTTACCCTGATATCAATGAGAAACCCCTCTCTCTCCTACATGTACAAACACTTTACACTTGCTCTCTATCTCTCTCTGATGTTAGATAAACTGACTGTTCAGTACTCTAAGCTTCCAAACAGCTCTGTGACAAAATGTTCTCGCTGGAGGTCAGTGACTTGGCTCAATATCTTCATTCTGGGGAAAAAAGAATGCACAAACAAACAAAATAAACAAATTACCACAAATGCACACAAATCCATGCAAAATAAAAGCCTGAGACAGTTTAAAAAAGGGCTTTTATTTGTCTATCTAGCAAACAAATGTAAGTGTGGCCCTGTCATGGTAATTGACATCTCTTGGAGTAGACACGCACAGACACACACACACGGCATTTTTTATTCTTCTTAAATGCGTGAAGCCATTAGTGCATAAATAAAGGCCTGTCAAGTAATCCGTCTCGTCCTACACCCATCTGTGTCTCTTTTCTTTGCAAATTGCTGAAGCGTGTTAGCAGACATAGTAAACAGAAAGAAGCATTTCTGTCAAGGCGTCCGTCACAAAGTTTCACTGCACAGAAAACGCAGTTTTTACACAAAGACATGCTGCACAAATTCATGCGCTGTCCATGGTGCTGAATGCAGTGGCCGAGTCTAGTTGAGTTTATATGAGAGAGAGAGAGAGAGAGAGAGAGAGAGAGAGAGAGAGAGAGAGAGAGAGAGAGAGAGAGAGAGAGAGAGAGAGAGAGAGAGAGAGAGAGAGAGAGAGAGAGAGAGTTTGATTGTAAGTGTGATGCATATGTGATTAATTGTCATTGTTTTTTGTGTGTGTATGTGTATGTGTTGTGGCAATGGTGTGAATAAGTTATGACTAAGTGTGTGATAATGGGACCAAATATAGAGGAGCATAAGCACACATTGCTCTCTCACAAAGACAATCACACATGCCTGGAGTGGGGGAGGAGAATGAGGTAAAACAATAGATTTTTCAACGTCGATATAGAGTACTAAATCTTAGAAACACATTTATCCAAAGCGACCTCAAGGTATACATTTTTCTATCAGTACACGTGTTCCCTGTGAATCAAACCCTTGACATTTGCACTGCTAAGGCAATTCTTTGAGCTACTACTCACTGCTACAAAATATAGGATACAACTAAAACATACATAAAATTGAAAATATTGGAAACCAGTGTAAGGTCAAACTTTTTACATGATCTTTGAGTAAGATAAATGTAAAACAAACTTGGCCCGCCGGCTATGATGTAGAGCTTGCCTTGAGCTCCAAATTTCCCTCCATGGACTAAATAATTGATGAAGTTTATATTTAATACATGATAGAAAACAACTGAAATAAAGGTGTGGTTGTGAGCTGAACTTGATGTCTCCTGCATGTCACCTGAGACAAAGACTCTAGTAATATCACATTTGTGATTGACCTAATTACAATATCAAGCTCTGCCCAACCCCATTCGTTCGTTAAAAACATGGCTTGCTGTAGAGTTTAAGTTGGCACAAGAGAGACCATCCAGACAAATTACAACTGCTATGCATGCACGATTTTTTACAGCTATTTAGGTACAGTTTTTAACAGCAAAGCCGATATATTGGTCCATCACGAAGAATAAGCCTTTGGAATTGTGTTGGTTATGAATGGTGCTACACACCACTGGGGCCTCTAATCAGATGAACAAATGAGGTCTGTCACATCTAAATAGTCTTCATTTCTAATAAACTATTCTGGGAATAACCTCTGCAACTGACACAAATGCACACACACATTCACGCCCTTGAACCCTTTTTGTATATGAATAAAGAAGGCCTAGGATGCATTTTTTAAAGCATATAGGCTGAATATTTAGAAGTCTGGATTACTATGTTGTTGATGTGGATTGTGTGTCTAAATGTGTGTGTGATGTATAATGGTTTGTGCTTGCTGGAATGTGGCCACCATTCCAGATATTATTATGGAAATAAACCAGCCAACAGATATTGTGAAATGCCTTTAAAATGAAAAATGACACCAATGAAAATCTCGAACTCTCCCTTAAGATAATACCATTACATATCCTCACATAATTCTCTCTCTCCCTCTCATTACTCTGTGTGTTTGCCTTTAACTGGGTAAATGTGAAAGCTGTTCATAACTCATCTATTCCAATAATAACTAATACGACAAGACAAATATAGCTGGCAGAGATGGAGAGATAGTACAGCCAGATAAATTACACGCACACAATCACACATACCTGTCTCCACACATAGAATTTCGATTTCACTTACAGTTTCTATTACAGAAAGTATTTGTGTGAATGTGTGTGTGAATTGTGTGTCTCATGCAAATAGAAAACCAGCTGAAACGGAGCTGCTCAATTTGTATTCCTAAAATCTGGAAATGAAGCATTTTCAAACCAATGCCCCCTCTGGAATTTCTAATGGATTTTTGAATAGCGGCTTTCAATTTATTAGTAAAATAAGGTCTACGACATAAATGAAACAGTTGGAAACCAGTGAGTATTAAAATGCACATTGCTACCAAGTTGCAACAAAAACACTACAACGCTTGTCCATTTCATCACATAATGTAGATGTTGCCCAACATACATATTTAAAGCGGACAATGGTTTTCAAATTTGTGGTTGAGATCTAACCTTATGTGAAATTGTAAAAAAACATAAAAGTCTCTTGCAGTAAATTAATACTCTTGAATTTGAAAACAGCTATTCTGAGCCATTAGAAATTCCTAAGTGAACCCACGTCGAATTAGCTTTCCTTCTAAACCTCAAATCCATGTTGCGACACCTCTAGGATGACGATAAGATGCTAGATGGCAGAAAAGTGTTTAAAACGAGTATATTAGCATCAGGCAGAAATATAGGCAGCTCACAGTAGGCAGCTTCAATATTCTCCACTGCGTTTGATGTACATCTCTGCACTCTCACTTTCTCTCTTCCATCCATTTCTCCATACTTAGCTCTATCATCTCATCTTCTGAGTCTCTCTCGATACCCTGACCATCACACTCATCCAATACAGCTGGAGGCTGTCCATCTCTCACTCTCTCTCCCTCTCTCAGCCTCCTCCTTCTATCTCTCTCTCTCTCTCTCTCTCAGCCCCCTCCCTCAATCTCGCTCACTCTGTATCAGTGCGTGTAGCGGCACTCGTTCATCAGTTGCTTGCTGGCTCGTGCAAACATCTCACCTGCTTGCGAGAGGCGAAAAGAGAAAAACAAAGGAGAAAACTATGAAACGAAGCGTGACAACACACCCGATCCGAAGAGAAGAGCACGAGGGGAGTATAAAGGGAAACCGCTAAAAATATACACCACTACAAATATATGTCAATTTGCTCTCGTTCGCTATAATTTATCTTCTGTGGTTCTCTGGATACCTGTCTGGTGGGATTAAGAATGACTTAGATTTCAATCAGCGTTGGCAGAAGAGAAAGAACAAGGGATGAAAAAAGAGGAGTGTGTCCTCTGAAGAGATTCAGCGGTGCACAGCTGGTAAGAGCGAGAGGAGGGAGCAAGAGGGAGGGAAGGAAGAGAACCGGAGTCCGAAAAGAGAGAGAAAGAGGTTCTTGTTTCTCTTTTGAGGAAGCCAGGAGTCGGATCGCCGTTTCCCCCCAGGACTGCTCGACAGGAAATGCTGGAAAACCAGGTTTGTGAGCACGTTCATTTTAAGTATAGATATCAAAAGGATATTAAGAAAACCAAAAAAGGAGGATTTCTATAAAAGAGAAATACAAATCTATGTAATAATGTGATGAATGAGAAGACAACGTGACGGAGAGATAATGTCTAGATGAAAGCTTGTCAATCTGCATAGTGATATGCTTGATGCTGTGTGAGACAGCTGCTAAACTCACATACACACTAACTAGTAGTCAGAGTCTCGTACACAAAGCAGCACACTCTGTCACCACACCTACAGATTAAAAAAACACTGTCTGCGTTTGAGATGCTCTTGACACACACATACACAGTAGGTGTTCAATTTGAATGCTGTCTCTGCGCTGTCTTAGCCTAGCTCAAGATGAATGACAAGTTAAAGAGAACACAAAAATAACTGAGATGAGTGCATATGAGTGTGTGTGTGTTTTGGCGAGGGAGAGAGAGAGAGAGAGAGAGAGAGAGAGAGAGAGGGAAAAAGTGAGAGACAAAATGACAGAAAACCATCTCTGTGACATTTTAAAGCATCAGTTTTCAGCAACTGAATGAGAACATAGAGCGAGAGACAGAGAGGGAGGGATGACCAAATAAGGAAGAGATGCAGTCTTGGAAAATATTTGTTAGAAGTGCAAAATGAAGAAATGACATGTGGGGTGGGATGTAGGGAGGACTGGAAAAGCTGTTCAGGACCCTGCGACGAGGGGTCTGCTACTGTAAGGTCCTCTATGTCATAGCCTAATCATTGGGATGGAGGAAGGGGGACCACCCATTACGCTTTTTTTCTTGTACATTTCATGGCAGTTTAAAGTGACAGAATAAAATCCCATTTATTATCTTCTCCTGTATGAAAGTATGAATATTATATTATTTACTTTACTCGAATATTTCTGCTAGATAGAACTGAGAAGAAACACGGAAACAAAATGAGCTCCTGCTTGTCAGATTTGTCTCCTGAGGCAAAGGCTAGTTTTATCACATTAGTCTCTTTAAGAGTTTAAGACGAGATGTCAACAATTTCTCAGATTTGATATACACATGTGACCTCAAATGTGTCTTACATACTGCAACACAAAATCATAATGTTTCAACATCAATTCTATAAAATCACCTGCTGTTTTTCAAATGTCAAATTTTGTCTGTTTTTTCTGAGCTCTAAGAGCAACAAAAACCAGTCTCAATCTTATTTCATCCTCTCTTTCTCTCTCCCCTAAGCTTTTTTTGATATGCATGTAATCATAATGACAATTTTACATTTTTGTAATGTTGTTCTTCCCTCTCCTTCATTCGCCATCCTCCAGGAGCATCTCCGCATCTTTAAACCGTACCACCCTCCCTCCACCCCTCTCTTTCTCATTGTATTTGGAACCGTATTTTGCTGTAAGACATCAGCTCACTGGAATTCTTCACTTAACATCTGAAACATCTGAAGAGAAGAGTATATGAGAGCAACAATCATTTGGAGACCAACACAAGCCAGGTACAAATCTGGAAATAATATACAGAATCAGACGGAGAGAGATGTGAAGAGGTGTTGAAGGGGAAAATGAGCATGTGAACACGCAGGTGGGTAAAAAGGAGGAGGGGAGAGGGGGTTAGGAACCAAAAACAGAAGGAAAAGCTGGATAGACACAAACGTGAGGATTTTTACATATATTCAGTGGAATCGTTAAACTGCTTCAGCCCACAAGACCCCAACATGTTAAAAAGCAGGAACATTTTTAAAAGGAAAGACAACAACGTGGGATTTTTCAGAAGTCAAACTAGAGGAGATACAAGTGGAATTGAGAGCCTGACTTAATCTAAATCTTCATGTTGGGATAGGCACTCAAACACAAGCAGATGCTTCTCTACACGCCTGAATCTGGATTAACTCACTGTTCTGAATCACACACACACAAGCAGATAAAAGCCTGGAAATGAGTAGCTAATTGTGTCCTGGGCTCAACACAGACAAGAAAGGTAAGTACTCAATAGACACACACACACATGTTGGATTGGTTAAAGACTAATGGACATGGTCATTGACTGAACTGGGGAAAGCTGAAGGATGGCGGGCAGAAAATCTTTACCAAGCTTTTGTAAACACAGTCTTGTTATACGTTCTTTAACACGCAGAATTGCAGTTTCCCCAGTGGAAAATGTTATCGCTTTGAGGTCATTTATTCAGAGCTTAGGAGCTTTAATGGAGTGTTAAAGTATGCTACATTGTGGGATCAACTAGGTCTCCAAACATTCCTTAGGAGAAATAAAGATCGATTAAATGAGACCATTGTCAACATACAGTTGAGTACAGACCTATACAATTACAATGGTTGTGAATAGCAATGCTCAGACAGTCTTAAAAAGACTGAGAAATGTTTGCACTGATATTGAAATATCAGATTGTCAATCAAGTTTAATAACTTGGCAAACCCGAGCAGTTTGTGCAGAGATTTCATCTGAAACTCTACCTAAAGATTTGTGTAAGATCACCAGGATCTTCTCTAGGGACTTTGTATAATCTCTCTTTAATTGCTAAACAAGGTAAATAAGTGAGGTAAAAGTGCTCTGTGAATTATCCTAACCTAGTTTTAAATGCAGAATCAACCATAAATAATCAATTTGTACAGTGGGTTAATTCCCTATTTAAAAAAAATGCTTTCTTGCATTAATGTACATTGATGTTGGAAATCCCAATATGTGTTTTCAGATGTTATCACATAGTGCTTCTCTATGCACCTGCTCCCATGACACTGGAACTGTGACATGCACACACACACACACACACACACACAGACAGGCACGCAAGCACGCGCACACACACACACACACACACACACACACACACACACACACACGTATGAAACACAGATGTGCTTCCACAGTTATTTATAGACCACAGGGAATGTGCCATTTATTTTTCCATCTCTCTTCCTCTTTGCCTCTCATATTCTTTTCACAAACACAAGCCCATGTCCAATAGTTGCGAATGCCGTGACATTTTTTTTTCATGTTCATGTGCACACATAAGACACATTAAGCTTTTCTATAACCTTATCCAATCATTTGTCAACTAGTTTGTGTTTGTGGCTCATTAAATTGCAGAGGTTGCTTTAAAGTAGCATGTGTGTGCTTTGTCGCCATGCCAACTTGAATGCCAACATCCTCCTATTGACTTTAACACTTGAGACAATAATTTCTTAATAGGACAGTTCACCCCCAAAAATATCATAATTTACTCACCTTCATGCCATTCAAAAGAAGATATTCTGAAAAACTATTGGAAACTAAACCACATCAGACCGTATTGACTTTCATTATATGGACACAAAACGACTCACTCTTATAAAGGTTTTGAAAGACACTTGGGTGAATAAATATTTTTTATATTTATTCACATTTATTCAAAAATATAAATAATTTTTATCTCAATAAAGTCTCTGTACCATAGTTCTTTTTTTATCCTATTAGGCAATCGAACAACCATTGGCTTTACCAGCTCAACCTCATTCACAGAAGGGCTTAAAGGAACAGTTCACCCAATTTTGAAAATTCTGTCATTATTACTCACCCCCAAGTTGTTTCAAATCCACATATTACTTTGATCCGATGAACACGGTGAAAGATATTTGGAAGATTGCTTGTTACCAAACAGTTCTTGGCTACCATTGACTATCATAGTA
Organism: Barbatula barbatula; assembly: GCF_947034865.1. Classification (NCBI taxonomy): domain Eukaryota; kingdom Metazoa; phylum Chordata; class Actinopteri; order Cypriniformes; family Nemacheilidae; genus Barbatula; species Barbatula barbatula. Next base: position 8,614,898 of record NC_136766.1, read on the forward strand.
GTACATTTTTCTTTAGAAATGTCTTTGTTCTGTAGAAGAAATTTTGAAGAATGTAGGAAAGCAAACAGTTCTGGGCCACCTTTGACACCAAATATCTTTGTCTCTAATCATCACTAAAAAGAAATGCATAGAACATTTAATCGGATGCACGTGCCCTGACCCCCAGTTAACTTCCGGTTTGTGTTTGGCTAGTGTCTAATAATATAAATATTATATTTTATTTTATTCATGTTCATATGCATTTATATAATTATTATATTGTCTAATAATAGTGTTATAAATACATTTTCTCATTTGTATCTTTCTGTCTTACCTTCATGCCCATCTGCAGTACTCTCTCTCTCTCCCTATTCTGTGTCTGTATCTGCAGCAGCATTATATAAACAGAATGGGTTCATTAGCTGTTACCTTGTAGCTGTGCGGGAACAGAGGGTTTTGGAGGACAGCGTGTGTAAAATAAAGGGATGCTCACTGAGCCTTTAACATTGTGTTTCCCACTGCACCCGGTGTTTAATGCTGAAATAATGGCAGCATGCAGACAACGCTGGTATAGTCTGGTGTGGTTCTGTTCCAGACGGTGGACATGTATAGAAAAGCTGTTCACTAGCAAGGTGGTCTTAGTGGTTTAAAAAAGCTCAGTTGATAAAGGTTGTACATGAGGCCGAGGTCGAATTCTGTCTGGATGGTTAGATGGTAAAACTTGACATGGCTTTTGTGTGAGTATACGAACACGAACGCGAGATACAGACTAACAGCAACATGGATGATATCATTCATAGCATCGAGCAGATCACAGTGCCTAAGGATCAGAATTTATATTGTGCTGAATCATTGCTCTGTAAAAAGACCTCTGAAAGGGAAGTACAGAAAATTAGAAAAATGATAAGAATGACTTGCGCATAGCTTAGCCAGAACATTAAAGAAACGGACCGAGAGATCTGCAGATAGACAGACACAACAGTTTGACAGATGGATAAGTGGATGGACAGATGGTGGATGATCGAATGCAAGAAGAAACGAGCACGAGCGGTTGGATGGATAGTCGGTAGGCATGACGGATCAATGCAGAGAGTTTGCTAGTGACGTGCTGAGAGGGTCACCGCTGGGTCAGAGATAAATTGGACTCTTCTGTATCCTGAATTTGTCGACAGGAGTCCAAAACCTTCTCCAACTCTGCCTGATAAACATGAAAACCTTCCACTGCTGTTCACGAAAAACAAACATGTCATACATTTGAAATTTATTGGTATTTGCAAGAACAACAATTGCTTATATCAGACTATTTTCAAAATGCCTCACGTATTAAAATGTGGTGCATAACTTGCCTGCACCGACCTGTGCTAAAGATGTGATTGATACCTCATATCATGGGTGATTGCCTTTCTAAGACTTAAGATTGGCAGGAACGATAAAAAAAAGCTTATTGAAGAGGAGAACAGAGTCATGTCCAAGCCCCAGGAAATCATTGAGATGATTGGCCAGTAAGCTTCCACCTAGCAATATTATAAAAATGCACTCTTCTCTTCTATCTATCTACTCTCTCTTCTTATAGTTATTTCTCTTTAATCATAGCCACTCTGTGTCTTTCTCTCAGATACTTGATGGATTACTGTTGTCAGGCCGTCATCCACCTGCATATCAGTGTCTATGTGTGTATGTGTGATGATGACAACCAAAGCAAATGTTTTTGCTCACAGGTTGTCTTAGATAACCAAAGATGATTTATGAAAATCTCACTTATTTATCATAAGTCATTGACTTGGAAACATAAGGTTTTATTTGCATTCTTAGCAGTTTTGGTGAGCTTTAAAGTTTTTGCGTTCCATTTGACTTTGACAAAAAACAGTTTGACAAAAATTTACAAAAAAATTCCCAAAATGTATACAACGCAGAATACGTGAAAAACTCAATTTCGACAAATGTGGTAAATTTTTCGATTTGAGTTTTAGACACCATCTGAAAGCTGAATAAATAAGCTTTCTATAGGACAATATTAGTCTGGGATACAACTATCTGAAAATATGAAATCTGAGGATGCAAAAAATCTAAATATTAAGAAAATAACCTTTAAATATGTCCTGCAGAGGCGTTATAGCTGGCTGTTGCTAAGAAGAAACAGGTTTGTTTTAATGTTCTCTATTGGCTTACTGCTGTAAGGACGTTGTGGAGAGTAGATGAACCTGAAAGCGGAAATTCTACGATTTACATAGATACCAAACTTGAGTGAGTCCGTTTTTTGTTTACGATTTTGCTGCATCCACTCACAAAAAAAAAGTTTTGATATATTTACAGTCTGAAATTGATAAAATATCTTCATGGAACGGTCCGTGTACCTCCGGATAATTCATTTAGTCGTTTTTGTTTTCAAAACAGAAAAACGAATAAACCGTTCATCTTTGATATATTCCACCATATACGAGACACATTTTTGGTTTGTTTGCAGTAAATGTTGCAGTAAATATGTAGATATACATTTCTGTGCGATGTAGCAGTAAATGTGTAGATATACATTTCTGTGCGATGTAGCAGTAAATATGTAGATATACATTTCTGTGCAATGAAGCAGTAAATATGTAGATATACATTTCTGTGCGATGTAGCAGTAAATATGTAGATATACATTTCTCTGCAATGTAGCAGTATGTACAGTTACTGAAATAAAGAATGTGTGTCTGTGCGTCCGTGCGTGCAAAGCTGACAGCCAGGGAGGTTTACCATATGCCCCCATTAAAATTCATAGTGAGAGCAGCTCGTTTTGCACTTCTGATACAAATTTGAACCTTTGTTTGCATTAAAAATATGAAAGTTGTTAAATGTTAAGTTCATGAAAAGTTTAAACATAAAACACTCAACTCTACATGCATTAAAGCTGTTTACAAAAATAAGCTGAGTTAAACAAAATCTGTCCTTATCATTGCATATTACATTATAGGCTAGCTGAGTTTGATAAAAAAACTACTAAGAGAATGTACAAATAAGCAAAGTGGATGTCTAAAATAAAGGTTCATTGTTAGGTATGAAAATCACAAGGATAATTTTTTGCACTTTTTTCCAAATCAGAAGCTTTATTGCCAAGTGTGCTTTGTACACACAAGGAATTTTCTTTGGTGTTGGAAGCTGCTAGTACAAACATTCAACACAATGACAATACAAATATAATAAGGCCACGTTTACACGATGAAAAACTGAAAAGTTCTGATCCTTAGGCAGTTTTGAAAAGTTTCACGTACACACAACAATGTTATCAAAACAATCCGCGTTTATACAGATCCAAAAAAATGACTAAAACACTGTACTACGCATGCCACGCCAGTAGTTGGCAACATCACTTTGTAAAGAAAAATACCAGAGTCCCTGACGATTGATTGACGGTTTATTGGAAGTTGGATTTCCGTCGCTAAAAAGACCATACAATACAGAGAGCTGCATTTCTCCTCATCCATAGTGAAGAGAAGCGTGCACACATATACAAACAAACAAACAAACAAGAAGGCGAAAAGTTTGGAGATTTCGAAAGTTTTCCTTCCATCACTCCCGGGTCTGATCCAGAAGCGCTGTTTAAAAACCCTTCGTTGGCGTGAATGAGTGTAAAGATTTTGCTGTAGATAAATAATTAGTCTCCACTGGTGCTTATAGCACTGGTGTAGTAAATCTACACTTTGCTGGAGAAGCTTTAACAAAAAAGACCATGTAATCCGCCATTGTTGTATTTGTTTATTCTTCTTCGTTGTGTTCGGGTGTACACGCGTATACCCCACTCCCACACATAATACGCATGCGCGTTTTCTCATTCTTGCGTACTTCGGAGTTTACACGGAAATGAGAACGTCGTGGTTTTCAAAAACTTGCACTTTGAAACCCGTTTTCAAAAGTTTGCGTTATCAGTCCCCTAAAACGGCGTTTCCGTGTAAACGTACAGCCAAATCGCATAAATTGTTTTGCGCTTTCACTTGAAAACGGTCTTGTGTAAATGTCCCCTTAGATTTACAGTCTAGACTATTGTACAGACAATGGGGGATAATAACGTATAACGTAGTATATAGTCGAATTTAGACTTGTGCAAATGAATAATGTTGAAAGTAGAGGCAGTGTTATATACAGTGCATGTAGAAATACAATTGAAATAAAATAAGGCACTATAGTGCACAATATAGGGGTAGTGAAAGTGGAATATTTCTCTGAAGGAGCAGTTATCCGTTTAGGAGGGAGGTTACCTGGGGAAGAAGCTGCTTCTGTGTCTGGAAGTCCTGGTTTTTGGTGGTCTGAAGCGCCGGCCAGAGGGCATTTTTGTCGTATTATATAACAAATATTTATTTATGTCTTGTGATTTATGTTAGAGGTGCTCTAAGAATTTTGTTGTTTGCTTTGCCTGCAATGACAATAAAAACTATGCATTCATATTCAGGTATGCGAATGTTAAGGTTAACCGGTCACAGTGACCCATGATTAAAGAAGAAATAGTAAAGAAATAGTTTTTTTAATATACAGTCTGTTTGATCACCATGTCTCATATTACTACAAACCACTCACTACATTTGAATAAAAATACATACAAACAATAGACACCTACCCAAAACACAATAGAGAATGTAATGGATTTATTAGTTATAATAGGAATTTATTTATGGTTTTAATGCATAATAACACAAAGGTTTTTTACAAGGAAACCATTACATGTTCTATTGTGTTTTGGGCAGAGTTCTATTGCAATGTAATAATGACAACGTAATTGTCTCAGATTACAAAAAAATCCGTAAATCTCCTGAGAGAAACAGTTGTCCGACAATGAGAATACAGAACTGACTATACTTACTAGGCCACCGTAGCGCAGGAAACAAATGTTAGATTAATCTGAGAAACAGTAGTCTCTATTTCATCTCATCTATGTCATCTTCCTTTACATTGCAGAGTTGAAAATAAGAAAGATGAAATCTATTTTCCAGAGTATGTGTAGGCATGTGTTTGATCATGTGCATGTGAGAGATCATTTCCCATAAACCCTAGAGGCTTTAGTAAATCATAGATCCTCTTTGTTGCACAGATCATAAATCTCAGAGATTATTTCTCAATAAGATATTTCATTAGAGGTTAGACGTCTTTAATACACAGATCAATCGATATGAATGATATATATGGCTAAACCCACCTACGGTTCATCCTTTATATCTACACAACACCATAATACAGACTTAAACTCACTGTGACCCGAGCCTCCAGTCAACCTTCTCTTTCCTTTTGCATAAACATACATACGCACACAATCTAGCCAGCAAGCACACAGTTATTACAGTTTCCCTTTTTGAGAAAGTTGAAATAATATCACACCTTACAGAATATTGCTGGTCTCTCATTGTCTTTTTCATACTTTTCGTGATATAAATTATAGTTCCTTCCCCGCTATTCAGTGGCCCAACACAACAACACTGTTGATTCTTCAATGCCATGGTACAAGAAACCAAGTTTGTTTGTCTGAATGGAACGTGATAAGAAAAACTGTCTAATGCAAAATAATACAAAAGAGACCACATATTATTGTATTGCATTGCTTTTCACTGGCTACACGCTGAAACAAACAAACAGCACAGTCAATGTAATCTGATTTACAGACGAATCATTTGTATGAGTTGGTTCTTTTAATGAATCCGTCAAAAGACTCACTAACTCGCTTGTACAATCTAATAAACTTCTCTCTACATTCACCAAAACAATAACTGAATTAACATCTGACTGCATGGTTTAAAAAACACGTGGTTCAATGAATTCTTTCATCGTTTACTCACCCTCATGTCATGACCTTCTGCAGAACACAAAAGAAGATATTTAGAAGAATGTTGGTAACCAAAAAAAAACAGCCAGAAAGCCAGATTTCTCAAAATATCTTCTGTTGTATTTTTCAATTGAAAGAGTTTTGCTTTGAACGACATTAGGCTAAATAAATAATGTCACGATTCTTATAATTGTATCTCAAACTAAGATAATTGTTCACAATAGTTTTGTTGTAGTAAATCTTAAACGTTAAATTTTTTTATTAAAACCAACACTGCTTGTTTTGCACAGTATGCAATTAGGACCGATTATTCTTCCAGGATTCTGCGGGAAACAATGGAATATATAATATGGTTACAACAGTGAATATCTTAAAAATGATACCATAAAAAGAACAACAAAAAATACGAGGACTTGTCACAGTTAAAGACGGTTGTTTTGGTGACAGGTCGCGTTTAGGGAGTCAGGTTGCCCTGGAAAACTGTCGTACTGAAAAAATCTCGCTTTGCGACTTGAGCGCTGTGAAGAGAGTAAAACTGAGCTGAGATGCTAATGATTCTTACTGGGTCAATGCCGCTTCAATTAGTCTTTCAGCAACCGCACCCGCACAAGTGTGTGTGTGACTGAGCGCTTCTCTTCTGAATTGTCCTGTGTGGTACGGAACGTAATTGATGTGATAATCATTAGCAAAAGCACATCTGCATTGTGGCCACTGAGGTTAGAGTCCCTGACAACAGCGGCAAAGCTCCATGTGTGATTTAATGTAAGCCAGCGAGGGATGGGGGGGGGGGGGGGGGGGGTGAGGACAGTGCATGTTGATGAAAGCCAAGTGCAGAGAGATGTTCAGAATGTGCCAAACGCACACATACACACACCACAGACGGGGTCATTACGGAACTAAAGCAAGGAACTCCAAATAGTTTTCATTCAGTCTGAACCATGACTAATATTAAGGATTACAAAAGGATTACCTGAATTTATATTCATCCAATCTATCCTCCATCACCACACACATGCACACACTTCTACTCTCGCAAGCGGATAAAATTAGACCGAGACAAGCGCTGGCATGTGCTGAACTCAGGAATATGCTGCGGATATGACAGAGGAGGCAGGAGAAGAACATAAAAAAAGAAAGGAAATGATAGGGGGAAGAGGAGTTATAATGTTGAGGAAGGTTTGCTATCTATCCTGGATGACCGGATCGATGCGGAGAGAGACAAGATCTATTTTGGCCAGCATGCTCTCAGGTGGCCGAAGATGGTGAGAGAAAGAGAGAGAGAGAGAGAGAGAGAGAGAGGGGGGAGGAGGGGTGCTTTAAATAATGTTGCATCACTTCTCGAGTTACCTCAAGGGCAGATGGGAAGATCTGCAAAGGTGATTACTGAAAGAGAGGGGCGTGGGGAAGAAAACAGGAAAGAGAGGAGAGCAAGGTCAAAGGAGGGCGTAAGTGGACCACAAAGAAAGAAACAGACGGGAAGAATTAAAAGCAAGGGAAAGATTAAGAGGATACTTTTAGATAGAGACACATTTCTCAAAGGATTCAAGGATTGCAAACACATAACATTTTGCTATAGGCATGAATTAGACTTTGTTGATTGGTCTGTATTGTTTTAGCATTTGATTAACAGAAGCACTGAAATGGTTAACAACAACTAATAGCACAAACTGTTTACACCCCCCAATTTATTTAAAAGGATAATTTACTCAAAAATGTACATTCTTTCTTCATTTATTCCCCCCGTCTTTCAAACCTGGAACCTCAATGACTTCCATTGTATGGGTTCAACACCATTTTTATTTTATAATATTTTTGGGTGTTCCACAGAAGAAACCGCCATATACACATTCTGAATGACATAAGGGTGAATAAACGATTTTTGGGTTATTTACCTCATTATCATGTTCGAGCAAAACACTCATCCTTAATTACTGTGTGTTCTAAAACATAAAAATTCCACACAGTCTTCGTAAGTCTGAATTCCAGAAATACATAAACAGCTCTGGCACACGCGTAGTCATGTACTCGCAGATAGAGAAACTGAAAATTGCCTGTCCTTGTATCAATCTAAGATGCTTTTGGAATCATTTTGTCATTCCGCACACGTCCTTCTTATGATTATAATAGCAGCAATTCCTAATCGTCACAATTTAACCACAGTAACAATAACCGCAGAAAGCATGTTATGTGGTTACTGCCGTATTTTTTGTAAGGGACAAATTGTACAGCCACAAAACTTCATCATGCATTTTTTTTTCATACGTGAACAACATCATAAAAACCTCCCTTTACAGCAGAAGTAAAGTCACCGCGGACTCATCCATAACGCAACAATAACACAATTGGAAGTCGCTGCTGTTTTATGAGTAATGTTCTGAAAAACATTGTAATTGAATACGGTCTGATTGTTCCCCAGTTAAATTTACCTGCATTTTTCAGTTTAATGACATCGCAAAATCTTCAAAATGTACATAATTACTGCGCTGTACTGTTTATAATACCAGAGATGGGTGTGCAACCACTTGTTTCGCTAATGAGATGTGTTTACGGGTACGTGAAGCGCCGCATGGGCACAAATGTTTAGGAACGGTTATTTAAAGATCACTCTTGCAGATCTGCGTGTCAGCTGTCAGGAAGACACAATACTTGATCTGCCAAACATTCAGAGCTCTGCTCCACATTCTCACTCTAGAGATGCTGAATATAATCACTACTTTCACTTGCAACTACAAGATTATATGCGTTAGAGTTAAATGACACCGTTTAAAAGCATTTGCTGCAGGACAGCCGTATGGTGTGCACAGATCTCCCTACCTTCATCTTTTGTCTGAAACCCGCTCTTGAAGATGACAACATAACAAATTGGTGTAGGGAATCAAATTACAGATAATATGGATTTTTCACACTCAAACCTACAATTAGCATTTTTATGCAATGATTATCTCTCTCTCACTCCCTGTGTTATTACCTATTAGTTTATCTCCTGTTTCAGCTTGGTAACTGAAGTCTTATGCACCGAAGTTAGCATTTAGACTTTATTTGTATCGATTATGTTACTGTATATTTGACCTCATTTTTAGCTTAAAGCTCCCACAACTTTAAGAATGAAACATTCTTTAGCACAGCCTGTCCATCAGTGGAGATCGATTTCGGAGTGCATGTCTGCACAAGTAAAGATCTGAGTGCCAGCAAAACGTCTGTGTGCTGTGCATGGCTCTCAGCCCTCTTGAAGTAAACTGCTTATCTGCTAAAGAAAACTGATAAAACATGCATGTTAAATAAAGCGTATTCTCCACAAAGGAAAGTAGGGTTTTCTGGGTTTAAGATATGCAAGGAATACACAAGTTTGTCTTTTTTTGGTTTATTAACATTTTTATTTGGTATTTCACTCAAAAATGAAAATTCGGTCATTACTTACTTAACCTCTTGTCATTTCAAAACTGCATGGCTTTCTATTGCAAAACACAAAAGATATATTTTGAAGAATGTTGGTAACCGAACAACAGCAGTACCCATTGACTTTTGTGTCTATACAAAAGAAGTGAATCGGTAATATATCTTCTTTTTTGTTCTGCAGAAGAAGAAGAAACCAAACAGGTTTGAAATAACAAGAGGGTTAGTAAATTATGACAGAATTTAAAGGGACCTTAAAGGCAAAAGTTCACCTAAAAATAAAATCTCTGTCTTCATTTACTCACCCTCGAGTTGTTCTAAATCTTTATAAATGTATTTGTTCTGATGACCACAGAGAAAGATATTTGGAAAAAATGCTTATAACCAAACAGTTGGTAGGAAAAATTACAATGGTACTCTAAAGTGGTCAAGAACGGTTTGCTTTCAAACATTCTTCAAAGTAGAATATTTTGTCTTAAACAGAACAAAGGAATGTATACAGATTTGGAACTTGAGGGAAAGTAAATTAAGACGGAATTTTCATTTGTGGGTGAACTGTTCCTTTATCTCATTTAGAGCTAAAGAGCCACATACTGTATATGTCCACTAGAAAGATAAGGATTGCAACAATGTGTCTGATTGTTTTTCTTGCTTTTTCTAGGTCTGTGGATCACTCCCCTATCTACCATGCCAGACTCCCCACCCCTTCAGCCATTCAGAAAATCATACGCGTCCCTCATCGTATGCCATCCAGGCAGCAACACGCACACACCCTCGTCGCCGTCTCATTTATCCATCCATCTGAAACGGAATATCATCAAAACCTGTGATACATTTTATCAACCCTCTCCTCGACTGGTGCCAAAGTTTACCAGTAGAAACTCAACCAGGGACAAAACCTCAACATTGGCATTATTGCACTGGTTTACATTGATCACCTGTGCCTGCTTACTGCCTGCTCTGATTGGTCCAGGAGTAGTAGCTTCTGAGACGTGGGGCGTGGTCTCAGCGTGCCCCTTCCACTGCGTATGCAGGAATCTCTCTGAGTCTCTGAGTACACTCTGCGCTGACAAAGGACTCCTTTTTGTTCCACCAAACGTAGACCGACGCACTGTTGAGCTCCGCCTCGCAGACAACTTCATTCGAGAAGTGAGAGGAGCTGACTTTGTCAACATGACGGGATTGGTGGATTTGACGCTATCCAGGAACACCATCAGTCACATTCGGCCAATGGCTTTTGCAGATTTGGAAAGCTTGCGTTCGTTGCACTTGGATGCCAATCGGCTGACAGAGCTGGGCCCACGAGATTTGGCAGGCATGCTAAATTTGCAGCATCTCATTCTCAACAACAATCAACTCATTAACATCTCCTCTGAGGCCTTTGATGATTTTCTTTTGACTCTAGAGGATTTGGATTTATCCTACAACAATCTGCGCAAAGCACCCTGGGATGCTATTCAGAACATGGCCAGTCTACATACATTGAATTTGGATCACAATCTTATTGACCAGATTGCTGAGGGCTCCTTTAGTGAGCTCTACAAGCTAGCCCGTTTGGATATGACTTCAAATCGTCTACAGACTTTACCGCCTGATCAGTTGTTCGCCCGCTCACAGACAGGGGTAATAAGCCCGACACCCTACAATGCAGTGATCAACCTAAATTTTGGAGGTAACCCATTTCACTGTAATTGTGAACTGCTTTGGTTAAGGCGTTTGATCCGCAGTGATGACATGGAGACGTGCGCTACACCACTTCATTTAGCGGGACGTTATTTTTGGTCGATACCTGAGGAGGAATTTACCTGTGAACCTCCACTCATTACCCGACATACACACAAACTCTGGGTGTTGGAGGGTCAAAAGGCAATGCTCAAATGTCGTGCCATCGGTGATCCAGAGCCAGTGGTCCACTGGGTCTCACCGGATGACCGCATCATTGGCAATTCAAGTCGCACCACATCTTACCGAAATGGCACACTGGAGCTACTTGTAACCGTTGCCCGCGATGACGGTACATACACTTGCATCGCCATCAATGCTGCGGGCGAGGCCACCTCTTTCGTTGACCTTAAAGTAATCCCTCTACCTCATCGTGGAAATGGAACAATACTGTTAACTCGTGACCCTGGATCATCGGACATTACCAGAGGGAAAGCTTCCAATGGACAAAGTCCTGGCCTGGATACTTACACTGACACCCAGGAGGGACAGGAGGAGGGTCAGACTGAGACTGAGGATGGTGTCAGCGATGGGGGTGAAGAGCAGATTGTGGGAGTGCAGGGGGTGACATCCACGTCGGCACAAGTGAGGTGGGAAAACCGTCGCTTGACGGGCGCCAACCTGGTGTGGATGTATCAGATACAATACAACTGCACAGCCGATGAGACGCTTGTTTACAGGTGAGCCAGAAAGCATGCACTACATTAATGCCAATATCAGGCTAACTAATCACAAATTACGTCTCTTGCCGCAGAAATAACGGATTTCTGCATGCAAAGCTGGATAGCATTTTAGCACTTTTGGTTCCATCGCCCAAAAGTCTATGGGTTGTTTTTAATGGGTTTTTGGTAAATAAGTTCTGTGGTTAACAAAACCTCCATTAGTTCTATGACATGAAACACACCAGTTATAACCCGCTTGTGTTTTTTTAAGAGTATTGTTTATCTTAAAACGGCGGTTGGTTAAAAGTTGCTAAAAACGTCATTATCCTTTGGCGGGGATGTTAAACACCATCGCGCATAAAAATCAAACAAGATGGGCACAAATCTCGTATTTCACAGAGCGATTACTTACCAGGGAACACATTTTTAGTAAAGTCTGAAAAAGTTGGTGTTGGTGACGTTGATATGGATCTACTGTAGTGTGTTTATAGACTCATGTTAGCTTTTTATTTTTGCCAATTGTGTTTAGGCTTCAAAAGTAACAAATGTTGGGTTCATTTGTAACCATTATCTAGACTAGAATTTTAGCAGAGATCTAAAGCGATGACAAATAAGATTAAATCTGACAAATCAGAAAGGTCAATATTATTGAGGATTTCTATATAAACTATTTTCAACACACATCTACTGAACATTGAAAGTTCAACCTCCGAACAATAAATGGGTAGTTGACACTGTATGGTGCTAAAGCAAAAATGTCCTGTAGCTCAGTGGTAAGAGCATGGCATTATATGCACATACTTAGAAACAAATGTATAGGAAAACGCAATGTAAGTCGCTTTGGTTTATAAAAGCGTCTGCCAAATGTGTAAATAATATATTATTAACAGTTTGTTTTCAAAATGTTTGCTGTCACAACATATAGTGGGTATTTGTCAACTACCCAAATAAACCTCACATCAGACAACTAAATAGTAAGAACAGAAAATGTATACGAAATATGATAATGTTAAAAACAATCAAGTAACGTACAATTATCAATTAAGGAATGTAAAAATTTAAATTGTGTATAAACGTGCACACACACTTCTTAATATAATCACACTATGGGGATATATATGTATGTGTGAGATTATTCACTTCACTTCGCTTTCACTTCATTAAGCGCAGGAAGTTACACAAACCTTGCAAGTGGCAATTAGCAGAAGAGGAGACAAGTGTCAAGATAAAAGATACTGACACACTACTGACACAACTACTGGGAAAAAGTCAGTGTCAATGCTGTCTAGTGCTTTGTCAAATCACTAAAGATGAGTCACATCACTAAGTGTAGCCGTTTTGTTTGTTAACCAGTTTGCTTGCATTAACTACATACAATTTCAAGATTTTCAGCCCATATCATTAAAAAAATGACATTTTAACTATGGCTCGAATAAGTTTCCATGGTATTACGGGGCTAATTGTTAAGAAATCCACTTATATAAGCCATTTAATGTGACATTTAACAGCATTGCAATAATGAATATGCGATGTTCAGATTTTTGTCAGGTTGAATCCTGATAATAATAACGAGCTTCATGCTTAACCCCAGGCTAAGGCGGTCCCAATCCTTTCTAATGTTATCAGTGTCTGCGACTCCAGCGGTGACTTCAGTCTAGCTGCTGTCAGACATTTTTGTAACATGTTCAATACATCTCACAACCTCTCCGAGACATTATCTATGGCAAGTGACATACACCCTCTTCCTGTCTGCCCTTCATTAAGGGACCGAGAGGGAGTGCATGCGTGTATGCGGGTGGGAGAACCGCAGGGTTGGAAACTGACACCACAGACATTGAAACTGACAGGGAGGCTGGTAGAGAGACAAAGAGAAAGAGAGAAAGCGAATGAGAAATAAAGAAAAGGGTGGGACACAGGTAGAGATAGAGAATTTGACACAGGACCCAAGGGAAAGAATAATGAAGTCTTTAAATGAACTTAAACTATAGTGCCAATAAGTATGTCACAACCAATCGTGCCGACGGCCACCATGACATGAGGAAGAAGAGGTGAGAGTGAGCAATCGAGAATGAGAGCGATTACTGGTAGGGGGAAAGCTTTAATCTTGTTTTAGGTTTGGTGCCAGGGTGTTTAGCTTTGTTAAAAACAAGAAAAGCAGTAAAAAAAATCTGGATGCCCACCATATGATCTGGCAAGCCCTCAAAAAAGCTGGACGTTGCAACAAACAGACAATAATTGAAATGGAGAAATGCTTGACTGAAATGAAAACCACCGCCATACACAATGCGCTTGGAGATAGAGTTTGCTGAACTAACACAGTTGAAGTCTGTCGCAACACATTTAGTTTAACATTCGTAATATTGTCTCTAGCCTACTTGTAAAGGCTTGTATGGTTAATTTCGTTACAAAAGCAAGATGCTTTAAAGAGCAATACTGTAACCACTACAATGAAGTACTCTGAGCTGACAACAGTTTGCCCTTCAAGTGCCACATAGAGATTATGGCAAGGAGATATAAAGTCATATTGAAAGGAAGAGGAGAGAGACTGGTGTTAACTGGGTGTAAGTTAATGATGAAAGAGTGTGACAGCAGAACCTCAGGGTTTAGTTTAGAGAATAAAAGCAATCTGTTTATGAAGATCAAGTTAGTGGAGACAAAAGTCTTTTCTGTCTCCTCCTTTTTGGTTCAGGCTCCATCCTCCCATCCTCTATTATTAGAGGGTTCTAATAATTGCCTGTTTCTGTGTCACCAGCTTCACAAAAGATGTCCCTGTCAGTTTGTATAGCAGCATGAGCGCGTGTGCGCATGTGTGTTGATGTTTGACAGTGAAATCCGTTCACACACAGAAACACAAATTAAAGGCACTTGAAGAAAAGGTCAAAATCCCTCTCCAGAAAAATAGAAATCAACGAGGGTTGACAATCCAGATGAAATGTTATTGCATACAGGCTGCTCCATCACAATATAACACACACCGCATGCACTTTTGGGTTTACTTTGTTAAAATCATTGGCACACCATGGGCACACCATGACTCCACAAATGCCCCTGTAGGGTAAGGAGGACCCTGAAGTGTCTTGCGGATAATCAAGACGATTGTTATTTAGATAACATGTGCAAAGGTATCTTGCCTGCGCTCAATTTAATCTTACTGCTCTCTAGCCTCCTGGGACCTAGCAATACATATTTGTCCTCTATAAAGGACATTTGTTTCTGTGAATGTCTTTTGAGGCGCAACATGTTAAACCTCAGGAGGGACAAAGTCATTCAACATGAAAACTGTGATAAATATCTAGGATATTTTGAACTAAATAAAAGTACAAATATTACTGTTGTATCGCTTCAAAGTGACCATGAACTTGTTTTCTTTGCAGTATTTGAGGTCTGAAAAAATATAGAGCATCTTTTCTGTTATTTTGACCAGTTTATCCAGTTTTCGTTTAAATCAAATTCAATACTGTTTACAAAGCATTCCTGAATGAGATCTCAAGAACCTGGCTAATGAAGAATATTTTACATATTCGAGGTAAAGGGGGACTGTATTGAAAGTGATATAATATGAAATTTTTTATGTATTTTGTTTTTTTATATAACATAATTCCCATATAGATCCAGTGGCCCTAAACATTTAAATGACATATAATTTGTTTTTGTAATATACAGTAAGTGGAATAGTGATATTGTGCCCAAATGTAATACATTTTAACCGAAATCAATACCGATCAATTAAATGTCCAGTGGAGAACGGATGAAGACAGACAAGCTGTACTCAGCAGGAAATTTAATGCAAATAATGCAAACAGAAATAATATTTTATTCAAAAATTTTGGGGAAATATTGTTATTAGTTCACAGAACGAAAAAGAAATAATAATTTTTGCTAAACACATATACAGTAAATATTTAATTCAGAAATACTGAAAACTATTTTGAAATGGTCTCTTAATTTTTTCCGCATATAACATATTTATCACGTCCACCGGCTAAGTGCAGTACACAAGCCAACATCTGTCTGCCCTGCCAATATCTTGATCGCACATTCAAAGCAGTTGGTACAGATTTGTCACCCGGTGACCAACACCCGTCACTTTCCTGCTGAGTACAGTTTGTCTGTCTTCATCCATTCTCCACTGGACATCTAATTGATCAGTATTGATTTCGGTTAAAATGTATTACATTTGGGGATAATATCACTATTCCACTTACTGTATATTACAAAAACAAATTATATGTCATTTAAATGTTTAGGGCCACTGGATCTATATGGGAATTATGTTATATAAAAAACTAAATACATAAAAAAATTCATATTTTATCACTTTCACTTCAGTCCCCCTTTACCTAGAATTTGTAAAATATTCTTCATTAGCCAGGTTCTTGAGATCTCATTCAGGAATGCTTTGTAAACAGTATTGAATTTGATTGAGTTTCTATCTACACCGACCTCTTATGGACCGCAATTTCTTCACTGGTGTATCAAAGCCATCCATTTCTAAAACATTATGATCAAATAACATTTTGGTTTTGTAATGAAAGAGACGAACACATTTGACCGATCCTATTTGTGTCTACAAACTAATGTTAGACATTTAAGCATACAATATTTTTCAGGTCAAGAGAAACATTTCACTTAAGTGACCTTAAACCCCTGAAGCGTTGTGTATTTGCTAAATGAATGCAGCCGTAGAGAGAATCATTATGGCTCTGTCATTCACACTTAGAGCACCTACTTAGCTGGATAAAACAGGAATCCACCCACAAATATGCTATATTTAGTTCAACATCATGTTGTCAGCAGCAATGTCCATTTGATCATCACTTCCAGGTTCATGGTTTGTCACTTACAAACAAGTCCATGTACTAGCATGCATAAAGCCACTGAGATGTTGTTTCATGTTCATTCAAATATAAGATATCTTGCTGTGGTCTGAAACAACATATGTGCATACATACCAACACAGAGTCTGGAAATACAAAGCTATAGGAGGGCAGACAGAGTGACCTTGAGCTTCAACTCATAATTTACAGCACAGCCGAGCTTAATAGATTCTGACCCCAATGACAGAGCAGCTCAGGCAGACAGTGTGTGTGTGTGTGTGTGTTAGAACGAGTGGGAGAGTCTTTTTATAACTTTATTGATTCAATAAACAAATTATGCCTGCACATGTATATCTGAAAACAAATGGCTTATTCTCCAGGACAAATATTTGATGTGAATGTGTGCAGCATCTTAACATGGAAATATTTTTCCTATCCAAGCTTAATGTGCAGTAATCTATTCGCAGGATGACGTCAAAACAGGGTAAACACGATGTCTGATTTCAACGTGTCAATGTTTGGTTTGGGGAGGGACTTACTTTTTGGTGCAAACAATGGAGGTTTTGTGAAAGCTAGGAAATGACATCCATCATGATGTTTGCTGCTGGTAAAGCAGAAATCCCAAACAGGCTTTACAGGGATAGTTCACCCATTATGTCTGTCATTATTTACTCACATTCTTGACATTTCAAACCTTTATGACTTTCTTTCTTCTGCAGAACACGAAATAATATATTTTAAAGGATGTTGGTAACCGAACAAAGGTGCATTCACTTGCATTCGTTTTGTGTCCATACAATAGAAGGGAATGGGTACCGCCATTGTTTGGTTACCAACATTAAGCATAAATACATAAATACATAAACACTACAAACTCACAAACAAAGCCCGCAAAATACACCACCCTCCCTTAAATAAACAATCTTATATTTTTTATAATATTACTATACTGTATGTGCAATGTGTTTCCTTCACAGAAACAAAATTAAATCCATTAGGATAAGTGGACGGTAGGTGCCAGCCAATGAATGGTAAGGAAGTAAGAGAGAGAGAGAGAAAGAAAATGCAAGAGGGAGAAAGAACAGCATGTGGGAGTATAAGAGGGCTTTAATACCATGACTAAAGCATTATTCTATGTGTCAACGTCTTGATCAGAGCCTGTAATTATATGTCGATATCAGACGTATTGTTTGGGAGGGCCTAATTTTGCAAGCAGTGTTCCAAAATGGCCCTGTACATTTCCATTACATTAGTTATGCCTTTGTGTGACAACAGTGAACTAAGAATCGGCTAAAGAGAACAAGAGTCAAAGCAAAATGGTGTTTCATTGTGAAGGCATGAGGAGACGGTAATTGCTCGAGGTTATTAACCTTTCTTTTCTCTTTTCCTTCCTCTCTCTCAGGATCCTGCCCTCCACGAGTGACAGCTTCCTACTGAAAAACCTGGTCTCGGGCACAGACTACAATTTGTGCGTGCTAGCCATTTTTGATGACACGGTCACTTCCATGGCTGCCACGAAGGTCCTCGGTTGCACCCAGTTTAGCACCAAGGTCAATTACCCTGATTGCCGTTCACTACAAGCGCACTTCCTGGGCGGGACTCTAACCATTTTGATTGGCGGTGTTGTTGTGGTAACACTGTTGGTGTTTACTGTGGCGCTGATGGTGCGTCACCGGGTGTGCAGTAACCATGACAATCACCGTGAGATGGGAGAAGAGGCGGGGTGCTCAGGAACGGACTCCCCTCCTCTGTCTGGAAAGGGTTCAGATGTGTTCTCTCAGAGCAATGGAAATGGAAATGTCATGATGGTGGTGCTGCCCAACGGGCTGGTTCAAAAACAAAACGTTGCGGAGGGGGGGTTGGGGTCACCACCTAAACCAATGTCCAAAGTGAAACCGAAAACCCTCCCAAAGCCCAAAGTGAATGTGGATCAGTTCAGGGTAGGACTAGAGGTGGAGACGACATCGCTGAGACAACCCCCAATGTACAAACTGGATAAAGAGCGAATGTCTTTGTATTACACCCCTACTAACCATTCGCCCTCAACACTCCCACGTCCGTCGCACCAGTTAGGAGCAAAACAACTCAAAATAAGTGCAACCAGTAAGGACACAGGCAAACGTGCTAGCTTAAGTTTGGCCCCACCCCCCACTTACAGCACAAAACTAAGTGATAGGCGGTTCAGCACAGGTGGCGGTATCGTGGTCCGTCGAGGAGGCACAGACAGCCAATGGAACTCCTCGCTGGCCTATCAAAGCCCCACTCTGTCCCACCAGAGCCCCCCTCTTGGCGTGTTGCGCCACAAGAGAAGCTCATCGTTCGATATGGGTGAAATTGCCACAACGGCTTGCTACAGTTACGCAAAGAGACTTAGCATAATCTGGACCAAACGGAGCCAGTCGTTACATGGCATGCTGGTCCACTGTACCTCAGCAACAAGCAATTCCACAACCAGCAGCGGAAGCGACGATTTCCAAGTTAGACAGGCACGCGGATACATCCGTGCCTACAACACCACCAACTCCAATTCCAACCCTCCAAAAGCTGAAGTTGCGAATTCAAAGGACCAGCAAATGAAGGACACCGAAAAAGAGAAAGATGACAGAAGAGAAGAACTGGAGGAAACTGTGGTGTAGTGAGTTAGAAGATGTTGATGAATGAAAGGAGATGAAGTCAAGCTAGGGATCAAAAAGAGAAACCGTTTGAAGTTGAGATGAAAATTCTGCAGGTCAAGCTTTTGAGAGAGCTGAAGATCCCACAGAATGTTGATTGGTACTATTAAAGTAGAAAAACAAGTCAGTAAGACAGGCAAGATGTCAAGTAAACGCAAAACAAAACAATAAGGTTGTTAATGAATCTTGGAATGATGTTTTAAAATTGCGGAGAACAAAAACTTTCTTACTAAAGGCAAGCACTTGCTAACTCAAATCGGCATCGGAGCATCGATCGATACGTGTTCCTGTGAATAACTGGGACAGAGCCAGCAAGTGGACATGCAGAAGCATGCACAACTGATTGGAACCAGATCGATCGATAAAGTCTGCAGCAAATGCGGATTAATGAAGGATGCAAACTACAAAAAAGGAACGTGAAAATGTACAAATGGTACAATGGAAAAAACTATTCGAAACTCAAATAGAACATACAGTAAGTGTTCACTGACTGTGGTATAAAGTTAATATTTTGTGTATGAGGTTGTATGTGTTTGTTTGTTTGTTTGTAGGTGAGTGAGTGGATTAATGCACAAAGAATTCATCAAAATACATTTTATGACGTCACTGGATCTGCTGTACGTGACCACCATCATCCAGTAATGTGTTATTGGAAGCTAAAAGACAATGGCTGGCGTAGGAACTCTGGACTACTGTATAAGAAGAAAATAAAAGAAATATAAGAAAATATAATTTCAAGTTCACAAAATCTATGAATAAATTCTGTTTAAAAACAATTTTAATGTTATCAAGTGTTGCGATATTTTTTACTATGGAAGGTCAAATTAAAATAAGCAAATTAAGTGATATTAATAATTAATGTTATAAAATGTGTGTGTGATCTTATTTTCTAAACAAAACTGTTACATTTACCTTGTAAATGATTTAGACACAAAAGCACTTTTAGGTAAATTGAAAGAGTCACTTTAAAAGTATTGGATAAGCTTTTCTTGCCTTAGAACAGAACAAGAGGGCAGGACACTTGATTGTTAAATTTGTCTCTCTCTCTCCCTCCCTCATTGTCTTCATGTCTATCTGCAATTTCAGATAGTTACCGGGGAAGGGCAGCGTGCGAGGGTGAGATAATGAGAGATTGAGGGAGACAGAACTCTCTGCAAGACTGCTGATGCAGGACAGACCGAGGAAGTGCAAGAAATGAGCGAGCACAATGGACAGAGACGGTGGACAGGATAGAGGGCGATGTGTGCGTTAGCTTTATTTTTGTCATGCAAGTACTTTGCCAGAATTTATCACATTGCCAATAAAGCCCATTTAAGAAGAGCTTAGGTGAAATGAGGGAGATAAGATGAGTTGCCCTGTCTCTCTCTCTGGGTATGCATGTGTGCCTGGGTGGCCTTGTTTTTATATCTCGACGGGGACCTGAACTTGAAAACACACCAACCCATAGGGGCTTGTGTCATGGTGGGGACCAAAATTGAGGTCCCCATGGCCAAAAAAGCTTATTAATCCTACATAGCGATCTAAATACGCAAAAAGTATTCTATGATCTTTAGGTTTAGGGGATAAAATATACAAATTGTACGCTGTAAAAATCATTATGCCTTTGTGCTCACGGAGATAATAAACCAGACATGTTTGCGTGTGTGTGATTGCACAGACACTGTGTACATCACTGCCTTCTGTATTTATCCATAGCAACTGACAGACTTACAGGAGGTTCTGGGAACACACACAATAGGCTGTTATATTTGGCCCAATAAACCAAGGGCTAGGGAACAACGAAGACGAAGCTTTAACATTAATGACAAATCAGGACACAAAAAAATGAGTTGAGAAATCTGAGGATCTGACACAGGTGTAATTCATAGAATCCTATGTAAGAAAGTAGTTGCCTGTGTAGGCAGTAGACATAAAAACAGTTAAGTAGTCTGAATAGAGATATTTGACACATGCTGACATAAAAACAACACCACAAAGAACTTAGATAATAAATGGCCGATATGAACTGTTATATAATCAGATCTGTGTGGGCTAAATCATTTGAGAAGATTAAGGTTGTCTCAGTGCTTACTGTGACCTTATATCTGTGCTTGTGATGTGTGTGTCTGTCAGAAGGAGACAGGCAGAGAAAAGATGAGTACACAGTAAAAAGGATGCTGTTTCTCAGCCAGCCCACAGGTGTAAAATATAACAAGTTTTCTTTTACCTGCCTGCAGTGAAATTCAGGCCAAATTTGAGTAATTAAAAACAGTTGACGCACACACACATTTAGAGACACAGAGGTTTCCTTCAAATATTTCAGCACTTTATCAGCAGACGACTGGACGTCCAAGAAGGAACGTATCATCCAGGGCAATCTCATAAGAGAAGCACTGTCATGGTGACAATGCACCGCCAAAAGACAAGATTTATGTTCAGAAAACTATCAAACCCTTGCCATTTTCAAAAAATAACACGTGTCTGAATGACGCAGGCAACATTTTTACATGCAGGAACTCAAGCAGAACTTAGAAGTTGCAATACTTTAAAGCACCCATCTTCAATTTTGCTTAGAACAGAATGCTGTAAAAAGGCCTCTCACATAATCTAAACAAGATTTAAGTGGTTATATTTAAACTGGTTGCATTCAAATCAAAACTACTATTTTAAGAAAGTCATTTTAAGAGTTAGATTAAATAAACAACTTCATGTTATCACTTTACACAGTGCAACCAACCCTGACATGCATATAGTGTAGAAGGCACCCTTCTCTAGCGTGAGAATATCTGCATAAATGGCACACTTTAGTGTGAGTCCCATTGTATAAAATGTAGACAGATTCTGCGGCAGAGGTAATGTGGCCCAAACTTAACTTCCAGTAGACCTCTGCAAACGATCTATAACTGTTGTAGGTTTAATTTAGTTTGTTATTATTAATATACTATAAAATGTGAATATAAGTTAAATATAAATTCATTCAATTGTTATATTATAACCAAATACAGACCGGATGCTAACTTCTGGTAAGGCACGTACGCCTGATGAAACCATCTATAGATATATAAAAAAGTCAAACATACACAGTACGTACACAGTCACGATAATTTGATAAAAAAGCACCGTAAAAGTCAATTTATATGATAAGCTTGGGCGAGTAATATCGCCCTTATAGCCCGGGAAAGTGCAATACAGCTCTGTGCTTCATAAAAGACAGCAAATCAAGTTTTCCACAATAAGACTGTATAAGGTCTTATAATGAGTAAATAATGCTGCAGTTGTCATTTCTGGAATCCTACCAAATAAATAAATAACAAAACCAGAGTGACATGTTCTAAACTATTTGAAATCAGGGGCGCACAAGCTATAAAATAATTCTGGAAACTGCAACTTTTCTTTACTTCATCTCCATCTCTGTGCTACTGTATCCCTGCCATCAGTTGTATTTGACATAGGGCCTTTATTCCTCTTAAAAAGTGTAACTATCAATTATTGTGGCGTGAAATGCCACAGACGGCCACCAGTAAGAGAAAATTATATTACTTTCAACAAAGTACAGTGTGCATCAGGGCCATTATAAGAATGCTATAGTACTGAAATAATCATATTACCTAATTGATTGAAAGGCACATGAAAACCAACTTCAAGACAAAATGCTTTTAACTTACTGGTGTGCATAATTTACTGTGATATTGTCTATTATCACTACATGTGGTGTACTTGCTTACTCTATGAACATTGTCAGGGTTTTCTGGAGGTCCGACAGGCCACAATTGGCAATTCATTAACAAGGAACAACTGTAGGAATAGTAACAAGAAATGCCACTTTGTCTTTCCCATCCAATAAGGGCTCAGATGACAAAGTTAAGAAATTTGCTGATCACTCCAAAAGTAGGCAGGGAAAGTGAATAACTAATTGACTACCAGAAACAAAATCCTTCCTGTTGAGCATACATAAAACATTCTGCAGAAATGGAGAACTAAAGACACTTCAAATAATGCCAGGGTTTTTTCCAAAGGGACAAACCAGCAGTTGGGTTCAATTAACCTAGAAAAAATGTCTTATATTTGGAAATAAGCCAGCATGTGGGTTGAAACAACCCTGCAAAGGTTAATTTCCAATCCAACGGTCAGGGTTCCCTATATTTATTTATTCAATATTTAATGACAAAAATGTATGTCACAAAAAAAAGTGCTGGGTTATTTTCAACCCTGTGTTGGGTCAAAAAGGAACGAACCAAAACGTTGGGTTAAATTAACCAAGAAAATGGTTTAAATTTTCCCCAACAATATTAAATCATCTATAGGTTAATTTACAATCCAACGAATGGGTTTGCCCCTTTTTGACCCAATCGTTGTAATGTCTTTTATCCCGCTGTACTTCTAAGAAAAAAGAACATTCAATCTTTTTCTGCTTTATATTTCCAATCCGATAAATCACACCTCCTGCAACGAGTCGTGCTACCTGGTTTCGATTCCGTTCCCTCACATCCAGCTCCGTTCACTCTTGATCTCTTTCAGAGGTGCGCGGCCTGCTCTTCTCATCTCCCCTGCAGCGGAAAGCCCACACTGGAGATACCGGCCAGTGCTTACATGGGAAATCCACACAGCAGAGCAAATTCATGCTGCCAATGCCAAGAAAAGATGTTAGTGCTTCCAGTATGCTTATGTTTAATGTCGTTTCTAATGTTCTCTTAAGGTCCTCCTGAGGGCTGAGGAAGATTTAGTACAGCTGCATGATAAAATAACGCAAAAGACTCAGTGGTGCTGTTTTACAATATCCTAACAAGCCAACTTTAGAAAACCGTCAGCAATGTGTTAAATCTTAACACCTATCCTTATTTATTCATGCCAGGATTAAGCACTTTGGAAGGAAATATCCATCCTGGTTTATATCGATTTTTTTCTCCTCCCTACAATCTCCAACGTCAGCAGCCTTCATCCCTTGATGCTTTGGCCATATTAGTGAGAAACCCTGGACTGAGCGCTTTAATCAAAAGCCTCTGTTTAACTATCAAGTCAACACATTGTGCAAATCTTCAGATAATGGTTTGTATATGCTGGCTTTCAACATTTTGGGCAGCTCGGCATAATTGGTTAAAGGCGAATAACATAGGCTTCAACAGAGTGGCATTTAGCAGCTACATGAAAATAAATAGATGAAAACGAATAAAACAAGGACATGAGGCCAATGAAAAGACATAATTTAGAGATGACAGCGGTGGCAGAATACAAATCGGAAAACTAATCGCTGAGAGTTAGATGAGATGGGGGGCATTTTGGGACGAGTGGAAGGACAAATAATTGGGAATAAATGAAACTATGTGTACAATGTTTGGGAAAAAGAACAAAAGCAAAGGACAAAAATTGGCAAGGAAAATGTTGTTGCCTTAACAATGAACAAGTTAGACATCAAAGACAAGCTTTTAATCAGCCATAGAAAAATGGAAGCACAAACAATGATTGAACAGAGATTGAGCTTCACTATTTTACACGATTAAAACTAAAGTTTTCCATGATGACCTCATAACTACATGTTCTTGAGTACCACACAGCACAATATACAGTAGATGCGTGGGTGGAAGCCTTTTGTATATGTACGGTACTCAGAACTACTCACATTTTTCTAGGACCACTCCCCTGAACCTCGGGAACACATTTTAAACAAACGTTGCAGAGTAACAACAAAAAAATCATCATGATAAATCAAAATTACGTTTAATCTGTCTATTTTCTATATCATCTCTTAGCACAGTAAAAATAAATTGGGTCATCATTTATTTAAAAAAAACTAAAATAACATTTAAATCAAGTTCCCGTATTTCTCAAATTCAAAATTTACATTTATGCAGACGCTCTTAACTAAAGCAATTTACGATACTTTACATTTGTATGTGAGTACGTGGAACCCCTGGGATTGAACATGAACTTGGCATTGCTAGTGCCATGCTCTAACCTAACCTGAGCAACAGGAAAGCAATATATAAATAAAATGAATTGCTTGTGTTCACCTTATCTACAATATATCATTTCAAGTGTGCATAATACATTTGACAAATGATTAAATATATATATTCTTGGCCACACCTGAACGAGGTAGTCTTAGCAAACCTCAAAATAAAATCTGATGAAAGCGATGAAACCCAACGGACCAGTCTGCATAGGATGATGTACATGGCTTGAAATGCAGCAGTGTGGGTTTTGCAAATGACTCTCAAGTTGAGAGCCCTCCAGGGTTAACCTGGACCGAAAAATAATATAACGTCAACAACAAAGAAATCCAGAATAAGCCTGTGGAGCTGTTGTCTATTCATCCTAAAGAATGACTGCGAATGAGGAGAATCCCAGGATATAAACGGGCGCACTCTGACCAATAAGAGACCACTTTACCCACACATGGACTTTGGTTTGTTTAGAACAGATGTTTCAGTGTGAAAATGAATCCAAGCAACAAGCAAATGCAACATTGTAACTATTTAATTTAACCATTTTTAGAACAAAGAAACGGTCTGACGGCTCTCTTACTGTGTGTTTCTACTGCAGTGGAAGATACTTGTTTGATACAATCTCCAACGCCAGTGAACTCCAAATACTGCATTCTGTCTTCATAGCCTTTTATTTTACTGTAGCCATGTCTATACACTTCATTACGCATCTCATTATCCAATTTGAGTATGAAACAGAAATCAAATAATTAAACTAATCAACGTGGTCTATTTAGAGCATGACAATATATTAGGCAGAACCCCTAAGACATGAAGAGAGACAACACAGGGGTTTTGATTGTCACCTCTGTGTGGGCTCTTTCTTTCTGGCACGCTCTCTCTCTCTCTATCTTTAAAGCCCCAGGAAGCAGAAGCCTAGGATGACAGGAGATTACAGGGAGATTTGTGTGTTTTTTGTGAGAGGTCGACCTTTAGGGCAGGGCGGCGTGATGATGATCCTTTACACCTTTTCTGTGTCTGTGGTTGCGGTGGAGAATATAATTGAGGTGTAGATATAGCAGGAAGATCATTAAATCCACTTTCTCACCTTCACCTTTAACTCAACTTCCATTGCTTTTCTCGCTTACCATTTTTTTCAACCTTCAATTGGTCCCGAAACCTTTTGCATTAAGCTGCTCTTTCTGTTGACTGTTAAGTTACATACATTTTATTTATGCGTCCTGAACTGCCTCCTCTTTAAACTCCCAGCCATAAAATCTTGATGTCTTTAGCCTCGGTACAAATTAAATTACCTCAACCAATGTGCTGAACAGTTCGCATCATTATTACCTTCCTCGCTATCTCACAGCGTGTGATGCAATGTGAAGAAAAAATACATTTTTCCTTGTTTCAGGTTCACTGAGGTAGATGTAATCGACTGCTCTTCAGTGACAACACTTCACACAACACGTGCATGTTTTTGTAGGTGCTAGAATTTGCGCCTCAGCTTGTTGCAATGCTTGGTAGCAGATGTGCGCAAGTAGGAATAAAGAGAGGCTAAAATAAAGATAAATAAAATGTATATTTTCATTTGCTAACTATACATTAGGGCACATGCAATTCATGACATGAACAATAGATTCAGTGTGTTATTCAATTTCTTGTGGCTGTAAAATATTAGATTCTGGTCAATCAGGGCTTTCCGGTGTCAACATTTTTCGTAATAATATAATTTCACCTGCCAAAACAATTATTATCCATTTAATGTATGGTTTACCTAAGAACAGAAATTCTCCCATATTTATTTCCACCACAAACCTCTACGACTGACTTTTCTCTGGAAGCTGTTAGAGACAAAGAGAGTGAGACCAAGAGCTGTTCGACCTACAAAAATGACAAGCCATTTCATTGCTAAAACGAAAATTATAATGGTTTTATTACATATTCTAAGGCTTCTATAACAATACCATTATATACCATTTGCTGTTCATTAAACCATTACAACATTTCTTTGTATAGTGTGTTTTGGGTCTTATTCCAGTAGGATTTAATGGTGATCTATTGGTTCCCAATGGTCAGATAATATATCCCACCTATATAACCCAACACATTACAGAAGAGACCATTATAGAGACCATTAACTCCATTTCTGTCATGCTTTTATTGCTTAGCTGGCCTGACAAAAGTCATTCATTAATTATTTACTGAAAGTCTACTTTCTGCAAGTTGCTTTGGATAAAAGCATCTGCCAAATGCTTAAAGCGAGTGAATTCTGTCATTATACTCACCCTCTTGTCATTCTAAACCTGTATGACTTTCTTCTGCATAACACAAAAGCAGATATTGTGAAGAATATTGGTAACCGAACAATGTCCTTTTTGTGTGAGCTTTCCCTTTAAATGTAAATGTAAACGAGCTTGGTATGTTAAGTGACAGAAGAGCAAGCACCAAAGCAGTCATCCTAGTGCCTAGTCCACCCATAAAATATATTTTTACTCTTCACTAAATGTATTTGGTAGGCAGTCATATTATACACAACCTCACTATATTTACTAACCTCACTATTCTTAGCTTTTTATACTGTGCTAGGCTTTAATGGACTAGTTTGATGCACTTATGTATTTTGTTGCCTATGTTGTTATAATTGCTTCCAATGTTTCCTCATCTGTAAGTCGCTTTGGATAAAAGCGTCTGCTAAATGACTAAATGTAAATGTAACCCTGTAACGCACAGTAAATCATATGGAAGACGTGCCCTTCTATATTTCTGCAACTTTAGTTTCAGTATAAGTTTGTGTGTCAGGCATCGCAGGAATAGATGGGCGCGCTCTCTGATGTTGCTTGAAACGCCACCGCTGTCCAGATTCCCCCGATACACTCATCCAGTCCAGTACAGCGAAACCGCTCAGATCACAGCATAAAAGCACAAACCTACAAAAAAGATTTTCATAGCCTCTCTTTTTGGATTTCCACTCATCCTTATCCATCTTCCCACTCATTCCTCTCTTTCGCTCTCAATCTTGACTTTTTGTTGCCTCTTTTAAGGCGGTCACGCCAATTCCCAACCATAAAATCCCTATTAAAGCTTCAAAGCCTGTTCACTCCCCCCGCTTTAACATGTGCATGTATGTGTGCATGTATGTGGAGGAGATTCGACAGCTTTAATCCACGCTTACAGACACATAACACCGCACACACACACTCACTCGCTCAATAAATGTAACCCTTACCCGTCTTGTAATTACTGATTAATGGGTCAATTTAAGATTTAATTTTAGCTCAAGGCTTTATTTCAATGGCATATTAGGTTTTCTCAAGGTGGATGTCTGGGTGGTTGTCTATTTATCTCTGTGTGTGTGTGAGATCCAGGCTGAAACATCTCTTTCTGATGTGATTTTGTTTTGTTTTGTTTGGAAACAGCTGTTCTCTGAACATAGGGTCATTACTCACAAGCTACTAATATCCACCTAAAATGAATCCTCTCTCCCTCTGCATCTCTCTCTTTTTCGCTCTCTCGAGTCCGTCTCCTTGTTTTGTCTGTTCCTCCTACTCTCATTCTCTCGATTTTCCTCATCCTCCCTCTTTTCTCCACGTTCTCTCATTCTCTGAGATTTCTGTTCTGTCGTCATGCATAATACATAAAAACCTTAACGATCTTTCTGTCTCATCTTCTCTCGACTGCTACACTTCTCATTAATGATTAACCTCAAACCTATTTTACACATGTGCCAGGGACGGGCAGTTGCGTCATTTTGTCTACTTACTCGAGTACTTGACAGATAAATCGATCCCATCTTCCTGTTCTTTTTTGAATGTCAGATTTAAGATGTGTCACGGAAATACATTTTGAAAAACATGTCCAAAAAACACACAATATGTCCCATTGAGTTGGGCTTTGTTTAGTTTCGTTTGGCTTTGATTAGAATTTCGAGACAATCAAGTGAATTTTCCTTTAAAGGATCAATTATTGTTTGTTTTTACAAGCACTCAAGTACTTGTACTGCATTCATGCCCATACCATACCCATTTAGAACCTAATACATGCACCAACTTTACCTAAGAGCCAATTAAATGAATGTACCGGATAAGCCAATTAAATGCATGAAGCACCATTTGAAGATCAAGTTGAATTAAACAAAGACTGATGGAAATGGGGGTGAGAGGCAGAGACAGACACATGTAATGATTGCGTCATTTTAACGTCTATTATGTTTCTATGACAGCATGTCGTATTTAGCAGTGAATGCATGACCCCCTGTCACACCGGACACGATGTGGCACGATGCTTCGCGATGCAATGGAACGATAAACAATAGAACCCGTTTTAATTCAAAATTGTGTCCACACTGGATGTGGCGTGATGCGACGTGACAAACGCCTCGTTCTTAATGCGTTTGTATGTGGCGTCGCTTTGCTCTCATCTGGTGTAGACATGGTGTAAGAGTATATGAACAAATCAAGAGACTGGTTCCAAAAAACTCATTTTTTCCGTTTTAAATTTCTTTAAAAAAATATGTTTTTTTATTGTGCATTCCAATTAATATCAATCAAACTGCAGTTGTTTGTTTTGATTTAAGCCATAGTAACTAAAAAATACAGCTAACTAACACGATAAAAATATAATAAAAAACATGATTTTTGAAAAGTTTTTAAATCTGAGATATCTCATTTTTATACCAAACTACAATTTCTAACTACGCATTTTTATGCGACTTACATTTTGAAAATCACTACCCACCTTTACTGCATGAAAAAAACTGCGTAAACAGTAAATAATGCTTACTAAAATACTAAATAAACAATAAATAATACTAAAATAATCTAAAAATACTAGAACTAAGCAGCACTTACCAAAATATTCAAAAACTTGCATGAACTAAATTCGAAATTTCTTACAAATTCTTTACACTTTCCAGTCCTCCTTTCATTGACAAGATAATCCGCCCTGATCATCAGCCGATAGTTCGAAGAACCCGCTTTTATCGACCAATACTGTTTATCTCTAACTAAAGTACTTAAAAATATTACCTAAACAGTACACAATACTCAAAAATACTAACTAAACCGTAAATAGCACTCACTAAAATAAAAACACTCACTGAACACAAAATACTTAACAAGTGAAATTCTCAAACTGCTCACTCAGAAGCATTAACATTCTTTAAATGGTCCCTTTTGATTTATCACAACAAGGGTGAGAATTTTCACTTTTAGGCAAAATAACTTTTCAAGCTCCTGTTATCCCAGTCATTTAATTCATGTTATTCCACAGTTCATTTTCTCAGCACAGATAAGCACTTCAAGCACAGATAAGGCTCTCTAACATTCAATGAGATTGAATTATTATTATAGACTGCAGTTTGATCTCATTGTGCATCTTGCTCATGCAGCAGAGTCAGGAGTCTTCTTAACAGCGTCTCCAGACAGCGGCGAACGGCAGATTACGGACCAACGTGTTGATTAGATGGATAGATAGAAAAAAACAGAAATGGAAGGAAGATATTTTAAAAAGAACCACAGAGACATGGTGCGGGGCACATCAGAGAATGGTGAGGCTTTGATTTGATGGTTCCTGAATGCCCCCTTCTTCAAAGAGCCACTTCACCAAACGCTTTCCCTCTCAACCCCTGTTCCAGTTCCTTATCTCTGCATTTATTTCCTCCGTTCCAAACCCAACATCATCTCCTAAATATGCCTGCAAACAAGTAACATCAAAACCCAGGTAGAAAGAAATGTCTCAAAGCGAAATATACTAGAGACAAAAGATCTTCACGCACAGAAACCCTTTTAAATATATTAGCTTGCTTTCAACACATCTTTCTCAGTTTTTCATACCTCTCACTTTTTTCTGTTCTTTAAATGCTGTCGTCTAAACTCGCCTCATATCTCGCTTTTTCATAAAGCATCAAGGAACCGGCAGATATTTCCGCTTTGAATTTGCACTTTTGTGGGAACATCTAAAAGAGTCTTCAGCAACTCACATTCATACAGAAAACCCTAAAGGCACACTTGTTCAGAGGATCAGATCAGATGTGGTACTTTGGTAAAGTGAATTTCTCCACAAAATTGGATGATTTGTAAAGTAATATTTGCCTGCTTTTGATATAAAGTGCTTGTTTTTTATAGTCAAATATTTTTTCATATTACAGTTTAACTTGACGACAAAATGTGCCATTTATAGATGGTTTCAGTGGACCAAGCACTGGCCCAAAGTTAACTTCCGGTCTGTGTTCGGTAATAATTGATATTATATTAAATTTAGGCTCATATTAATTGAAATTATTATTTTATTGTAGAAAAATTTCGTCAAGGTAAATTAAAACTACTCAAAAGTTATTTATTCTTTGTGGAGGTCTACCAGAAATTAAGTTTGGGCCACATATTGTTTGTTTTTGCCGTTGAAACTGTTTATAGGCTGGCTTACTAAAGAGTGTTAACACTGAATCGAACACCGCATTGTTTATAAATTATTTAAATGTTTTTTATGTTATTGGAATGTTAGAAAAACATCAGACAGTTCCTCTGGTCTTGCTGAGTTGTGTGGAGGCGATTTGAAGGTCTGGCAACAAAAGATCTTTGTCTTTCTCCCGCAAATGCAAAAACCCTATAACCAGTGCATCTTCTTAGTGAAACGTGCTTGGTGTTGACAGTTGCCATAGGCACAACCAACTGACACGTCATTTACAGTTAGCATCTCCCACTGCGATGCTCTTTTGCCTGTTCTACAACCCCATGCTTGACTCCCCGAGCCCTACTCCCTCCTCCATTCATTCTTCTCCTTCACACACGCACACACACACTACAGTACATCTGTTCCAACAATTTTCAGGTCAGTACAGTCTGGTGCTCAGACATCTTGTCTAAGAAGCTAACTAGTTTAGGGATATCACTGGTAAAATACTGCGGGCAGAAGAATTCATTCTGGCTAATTTGATGCTGTCTGAGCCGCTGATAAAAGGTGCTCTGCTTGTGCGATATGAATGGTGTATCAACACCTCAAATATGACCACTTTGAAACTGAAAGACCAGAGTCAGCCGCATTAAAATCAATATTGCATGTTACCAGAGGTCAGAGAAAGGAATACAAAGGTTAAAACCGAGCTCTAATTGATAGGAAAATGAGCCCTGAATAGTGGGCTAATTTCAAGATTGTTACTAAAGAGGCGTGATGCACAACTATGTCAGCCCACTAACGCACAACTGTTCTGCCTGTTTCCCAAAATGCAGCTGGACATCTGAGAAACAGGCATGATTGCAACAACAACAGTGACTAATGACAAATCTGAGTCACAAAGGCTTTGACCTAACTAACAAAATACTGACGGCAACTTATGGGAGACTTCTCTGTTCTAGGATAGATCACTAGTCAAGTATTTTAAACTGTCTCAACATGTACTGTTCTTGACTGGTTGAGGCACTGACAAATCTCGAAAAAGGCACCGTTATCTATTTTGAACCTCCTTATGATCTCCTGAGATTCTGTGGGTTTTTGAAACAGCTACACAATCAAAGACCTCGTCTGATACATAGCAACTGAACGTTATAAGATGTCAGGGAGCCTCAAAGGCGTAACAGGTAAACATAAGGCTGTAAAGTCAACACAAAAATACATGAGATAAAAGTAAGCCTGGCAAAATGTGCGTATTCCCATGTCTCTGCAGCATTCATTTTTTAACACTGTTACTGCAATTCATTCATTTGTACATTTTAAAAATGTTATCCATTTTCGGGCCACTGCATGTGTAAGAGCCAAAGAAATTGACAAAATGAATTACAATTATTACGCATTACTTTGTAAAAAGGCTTTGACATACGTATAGCTACACGGTAAAAAATGATGACGTGGCACACATTTCTTAACATTACTTCAACTTATGGAAGTAAGCTTAGCAACTTCAACTTTTTATAAGTTACAGAAACATTTCTAATAAAGGCCACTTTGCAAGATTTAATCACTGTTCCAGAAGCACTTCCTTTTTACTTACATATTGCTGCTGTGACTGTCCTTTTAAAGCCTTGTGATCTATATTTCTTGCTATAAATAATTATTATCCTTTATATTTGTCACTGGGCTTTGCCAATATCTAACCAATACAAAGTATAAAAAGTCCTGGTCGACATTGACAACACAGTATTTAATCGTTTAAAAAGTATCGAGTTTTTCCATTTCCTGAAGAACAGTGATAATATATGAGAAAATCTTAAAGATATTATCAGATTCGTTTTATTCAGTTATAAATGATCTGTTGGTCAGAAATTCTGGATCAGCGTTGACTTCCTAAGTGGTCTATAGAAAAATGTAAAAATTTGCAGCAAAGTTTACAAACTAACAATTACGAATTTCACATGAGCAAATCATGCTGTTTTGAGACATTTCGTGTACATGTTTCGCCATTTAAAGTCGCGTGTGAACTAAAGGAAACACATGCACTGCAAAACATGTGTGACATGCTGTCCACATGTGGTGACAAAGAGGGGTGTTCAAAGATAAACTCTGCATGACAGTGGCCATCCACATCTGGAGAAGTAAAGCCCTGCATATATCAAATCACTGTGAAAACCCAACAAACCAACCAGTTTGAAACATTTCAGGTGAAGCAGCACCTACCTTAACTCCTCGCACTCTGAATTCTGTAAGAGCTCTATGCATTTTGGTTGCAGCGCTGGGGAGATCTTTGCCACTGGCGATGACTTTGACCAGCAGTGAGTCATAGTGAGGTGAGATGATGGCCCCTTGAAACGCAGACGCGCTGTCCAGACGTATGCCCATACCCTCTCCACTGCGAAACACCTGTTGGATGACGAGACAATTTGATTATTAGAATTACATTCAGAGCATTATTAAGCTTATGCAACCCCAATAAAGAAAAGCCGACTTGGATACAACTCCTGAAATTGAGAATGTGTGTTTGAAAGTTAGAGAGCCCAGTGTGGACATGTGCTTAAATTATTTTCATGTTTCATTTTATGGTTATATTCTTATCCGGTGTGTACTGTACTTTGTAATGCATCGTGATCATCTGCATGCCTGCATTATTAATGCTGCAATCAGCCTGCTCTGTCTCATATTTGTACAAAATAATCTGATTACATAACCATCTATGCCAGGTCTTGGTAAGGTCATTTCTCCATCCATGAAGTGCTTTTATCACACAAACCACTGGAGAATATCAACTGAAAAACTAAATGTCACAGTTTAATAAAATGTTGCTTTCACTTTTATGTAACACTGGTGTTTAGTGTCTCTCTGAATAATGTTAGTTTGTTAAATTGTTTAGTAATTTTAGGAGAAAATAAAGGGAAAGATAAAGGGAAAGATCACTCAAAAATGACAATTCTTTCAACATTTACTCACTCTCGTGTTATTCCAAACTTGTATGACCTTCTCTATTCTGCTGAACACAAAAGATATTTTGAAGAATGTTGGTAACCAAATAACACTGGATCCCATTGACTTCCATTGCAAAAACACAAAACTACTGAGACATTTCTCAAAATATATTCTTTTGAGTCTTACAGTTCACAGGTTTGAACGACAGGATTCTTAAATGAAATTATTAAGTGAACTATCCCTTTAATAGGAGTTATAATGTAAGTTCATGCTTAAAATAATAAAAAAATGAAGAATATGAACATTTGACTATGCCTTATAAACTTAATATTGATGTCTAAAACTGTTCATTTGTTTTTCATATATTCCAACCCCTTTATCTAATTTAACATTATAACATGAAGTGTGAAATAACGTGTCTTTGCGTCTTAAACGCATGGAATGGTTTTTAAAAAAGCTCAGCGTAGAAAACGAGGGTCTCGAGACATAACATGCCGACTTGCTACTGTAAACAGAAGCTTGCAACTCTTGACCCGTTTCTAAATACTTCTGATTGGTCCACTGCTTTGGAACTGGTTGATGCACGTCCGTCAAACACGTTATTACATAAAAAATCTAAGGAAAAGTAGCGCATTGGAATCGAACAATGCATTCTGTGTAAATGGCCCCCGAGTCTGCTCGAAACACAAACACTCACACCGTAATAACAGATTTTGTAAAAAGAATAGAGAATTGGCAGGGGGTCTACTGTATCTCCGATCAACCATGAATCAGGACCATGAAAGCTCAATGATCAGGCTTTATTGATCTCTCTGGATCCAGGTATCTAGAGCACCCCTAAGCCAATTAGTGCTGTCGAAAATCCACAGGAGATTGCTCTTCAGGGTCCGTTCCTTCATAATCAAAAGCAGCTCCACAGCAGATGGACAATGACCATTATAAAGAAACACAACTTTCAAATCGGTGGCAAGGAGCCGGATACATTCATTATTACATTACTGCTACCCAGCAGGTTTCACCCGTCTCTCGCATTGCTGTCCTTCTGCCCTTCTTCCTTCACAATCTTCTACATCATTAAAACTCTCTGTCATCTATCCTCTGTTGAAAAATTTTGCTCTCGCTTCTCAGAGCACGCCAAATCTACTTCACTTCTGTCTTTTACTGATTTAATGCCAATTACCCCCTCACAAAGGACCCAAGAGCACAGACAAACAGACACTCCTAATAAAAGCCCATTTCTGTAACCTTTTGCTATCTGATCCCTTTGAAGGTTTTCTGCTTTCTGAAGGTTTTCAGAATAAAAAGAAGTGAAATTATCCAGAACTAACTTCAAACCAAAAAACGTCAGTAGCAACAACTGAGAAGCTTTATTAGAGCAGGGGTTCTCACATTCTTTCATGCCAAGGAATCCAAAATATGATGAACCTTTTGCGTAGAACCCCTTTTCTAAAATACATATCCATTTTTTGGTATAATGAAGCATTTAAACTCTTAGACAATTAGTAAGTGTGATTTTTCACCTGAAGTACGTAGTGATTGACCCCAATTTGGGTCTGTGAATCACCACCTAAGAACCACCCAGAACACCCTAGCAAACATCTGCCAGTGCTGTTTAGCAATAATCCAGAACATCCTAGAAACAACCCTTGCATTGTGTTTGAGAGCATTGGTCAAATAATCACATTTTAAATGTAAAAAATGCTTTATATTATCAGATTATTTTGATTTATAATACCAGTACACCAGAGTCTTATAAGCAGTGATTGTTTTTCAAACCAACAGCAGAGAAGCTCTGACAGCTATCCGCAAACTAACCTGAGCATGACATCAACACAATTTCATCCACACACATACATACTAATTGCAAAACATATTCAAGCAATTCCATTTAGAAAACATAGCCGCAAGTGGTAACAAATGAGGTCCAAGCAGATTGAAAATATGGGAAAAAATGACCAGGATGATTATGATGAAAATTAATTTTTTTTAAAAGAATGTGGATGCTGTGAATACGGCTGATTTGGAGTTACATTTTTTCACGGATGAAATTTGGCATGTGTCTTTTTGTAAAAACAACTTCAATTATATGTCAAGAGGGATTCTAAAGGATAAATACCACATTTTGAGTGAATCCGACAAAGAGCATTTTCACACGTTTGAAAAAACAGAAAATTCAAAAGGGTATAAGCAGCACTGGAAAGGCCAGATGAACCTTCAAGTATTCGAAGAGAAAATTATGTTAATTCTATCCTATAAAGTACTAGAGCAAATAAGCAAAACACATTTTTTCTAAAATAATGCAATCGAGTGTAGGAAGGATGTGTGTGGGGGGATTTGGGACCATCCCACCACATTTGTTTGTGGTCTCTGTGATTTATGTTGCTTAAATCCAAACTGTTTAAATCGGGAAAATAATGAAGAAAAAATAATATCTGAACGGACGCAACAGGGTTTCGGCAGCTTCACTGCTTGAGCTCCTAAAAAGGCTCTTTAAACTCTGTTGGAGTTTCAGAAGATCAAAACTCATTAGAAACAGCAAATAGATCACAATTATATTTGGCATTTAATGGTGTAAGGTGTGTGTGTATGTGTGTCCTGGCTAGCTAATAAGAGGAAATGCTGCTAATGGAGGGAGGTAGTCAGTGAAAACATATTACATATACACTTTCTGACGCTCCTTCAATTAGGGTCACATGCATAAATACTGCTCTCAATGCACTCTAATGGCACTAGCTAATGATTCACTTAAGCTCTCTCAACAATCTCTCTTTCCTTCCGAATATGCTGTGTCTGTGCACCACAGGGGACGGTGAAGGATTGCCATCGCGGATTATTCCAATATAACAATAAGAAAACCAGAAAAAGAACGAAAAGGAAAGCAGGGGAGCGAGCAAGAATGGTGACAATTAGAGAGACATTATTGTTCTTTTTGTATCATAGATGGGTTCAAAACGCATGTCTTGCATTTGTGCGTGTAAGTGGCTCTTAAACAGCGGGGAAAATCGCCTTGATCTTGAACTGTGTCATCAATATGACTATCTTGGAGATTTTACGGCTTGAAATACCTTAATAAATCCTCAGAGCTCCTCACTATGTTGGACGGCGGTTCTCGGGTAAGGGCTTATGTAAAAGGTCAAGGGATGCTGATGCAAACCTGTCTAACATGCAGACACAGACTCACACACTCAGGCTCCGAAAGCAAATGGAAAACATTCGGTCTAATTTACACAGCCATGCAGACGGGCACCTCAGGTGTCTAATCATGCATGTCTGAAACTCCACAGCCTGCAGAATTTAACTCTGCCATCATATGTGTGATGTCTGCAAGCACAGGCACAATTCTGTGTGTGTTTGTGCGTGTGAGAGAGAGAGCGCTGTCAGGACTCAGTTGCTATCCTCTTAAATACCAATGTTCCAAAACTATTATATTAGTTCATTGTTTTGTTATTGATCACAGAGAAGAAAGCTTCAGACTACCTTCCAACAACAGCGCTACAGAACAACACATTCAATTCAAGCACAGAGGCCTGCAAAAATCTAAATGACATCAGGCGTTCAGGCAGTTATCAAGCAAGCAGCAATACAATTACAATCCACCGTGGCCCTGCACATACCGCTAAGCATTAGGAGTGAGAACTGCATTTAAATAAGGGAGTAAAGTCTTCATTTTCTGTGCCAACATTAAAAAAGCAGTCACTAGATGGAACAATGCTTGACATCGTATTGCTTTAGTAAGGGCATTATTTGTTTAATTGTTTAGGTGCATTCTATGATAACCTCTTTATGATGAAGTCAAATTCATGTAATGTATGCCAAATGCCAATGGAAAAAATTATGGGTGTTACAGAAATACCAGCAAATAAAAGAAAACGATAATGAGCAAAATATCAAAGCACATTAAAGAGATTGTTCAACCAAAAATGAAAATTCTCTCATAATTTACTTACCCTCTTGTCATTTTAAACCTGTACCCTATGACTTATTTTAATTTGCAGAACACAAAAGAAGATATTTTGAAAAAAGTAAGTAAGTTGCAGAGGTTTGAAATGACATGAGGGTGGGTAAAATATGCCACATTCCTTTGGGGGGGTTAACTATTGCTTTAAAGTATTTAAAACTAATCTTATCACTACATGGATTTAGACATGGGGGTTGGTTCACGGACAAACCTTACAAAATAATATTACTGGACTGCATCTTAAAAGAAAACAATGGCGCTGATATTTTAGATTTGCTGAGATTTCCCCCTTGTATTTTAAAGTGAAGGCAACATGCTATTTTCATGCATTCTGACTTCTTTATGCTGTTTGATGAGCTGGCTTCTCAAGCTTAACATGGTCAATTTGTCAATAAACAAGTTGAGGGTATGACGTAGTATTTCTGTGCTCGATTCACACGAAACGTATAGATGGCATGGTCTTAGTGCTAAAAGATGACAGACATGAACCGTATGCGGTAAATCAAACTAAGTCATATGTCTGTGTTTTGTTGGCAATCGGAGTGTACGTGCATAATGTAGACAACGGGAACTTATAGTGAATCAATGCGATGATGTATTGTGTGTGTTCGTGCTGTAGTTCCACCCCAACCAATTCCCCTGGCACTCGTATTTTTCCGGAAATAATCTTACATCTTATAAATTTTATCAAACTAAATAATCTTTGATGATATTAAGTATGCAGTACTACTGTATAGGTATTTAAGATTAATTTGAGATTGGCTGAAACTGCGTGTTACCTCATCTTTAAATATCTGGAAGATTTTTCCCCAATCCCTAGTTTATATCTGGCCCTGGACAACAGTTCATCTCGTTGATCTTTGTGTTTGTTAAACTGATGTTAATCTCTCTCTCTCTCTCTCTCTCTCTCTCTCTCTCTCTCTCTCTCTCTCTCTCTCTCTCTCTCTCGACAGTAATAGGTTTCTCTAGACCACACGGCAGGTGAGAGAAACATATAGCGCTTGGATAGGAAGCTGGTGTCAACATTTTGTACCTCTCAAGTAGCTGAACACCGCATACAAAACAGCATTAAAAAAAAAGAGGAGTTAAAATGGTACATACCGCAGCGTATATGAGGCCCTTTGTGAAATCTGTAATAGGATTTAAAGAGCAAATGTACAGTATTTTTCCAATGAAAAAATCTTAAAGTTCATCCAAAAAAGCAAACTGTTTTAAAAGGCAGCACAATGAAATGAAGATTCGAACATGGGGTTATATTCCATGGAGAAAAGCAAACTAATTCTGTTGAGGCTTAATATCAAATACAAATATTAGATTAAATTTACAGAACCAATTTACGATTTGTTTGAAAATGAAAAACCTTTTAAAGGGGCTGCATATAAGAATTTTCATGTAGTAAAAAAACGTACATAAGACATCCTAGGTGTCTACTGCATAAAAACCTGTATACTGATATTTATGTAACATTATGCACACACAAAGTGCATGGCGTTAATTTTACTTAACCTCATCGGTCGACATGATGTCAGTAAATTACATCAGGCATGCCCATGCACACTCCACAGTGACGTGAGCGAGCCTTATGGGGGTAAATCAGTAGCAAAACTTGAGAGCATGTAGAATTTGTAAACTTTGTAAAGTATTTGTTTCTGTGCACTAAAATGTACACACACAATGTGAAAACCTGTCAAATAAAAAACAGGTTGAATGTTGAGATTTGCACTAAAAAACTCACTAATCTGTCTTCTGAATTTGAAGTTGCACAAAAATAGTCATAATGCATAAACTGGCATTTACATTATT
This sequence comes from Barbatula barbatula, assembly GCF_947034865.1. NCBI lineage: Eukaryota > Metazoa > Chordata > Actinopteri > Cypriniformes > Nemacheilidae > Barbatula > Barbatula barbatula. The sequence goes on from NC_136766.1 coordinate 8,654,922, forward strand.
TCAAATGCAAAGCACATATTTACATGTTTTCCTAGATTTAGATTTGAATTGCAACCACAAATAGGCACCTATAACCTCTCAACTTTTGCTACTACTTTCGCTATAAACCCGTTGTAAAACTAACTTGTGCACTTGACTACAATGCCACCATAAATAGTATTGGAGTTGTGGGTTTAACTGGAAGTTTTTTTCTCATGGAAGGTTTGGATTTTTTACAGATATGCTTAAAAATATTTAATCAATATTTAGTGTACAATTATTTACTCATGTGGTAATTACTAGCCGCAGGATAATGCATCCAGTCGCTTGTTATCGCAGAATAAACCCCTCCAATGTGATACAAGAATTGATTCTAATCATGCAGATATAGAAGCCTCACACAATGACAGGCCAACTGTATGTTTTCTGTTATTTAATATCGATCGTTATCATCAGCAAACTTGCTTCAGCTAAATTAGTTTGATAGGCTGCTAATTAATACATCAACCTTATCAGATTCAAGATCTTTATTGTCACATATACCTGAAATTATATTTTGTAGATGTGGTAGAAAAGCAATAAAATATATAATAAAGGACAAACTAAGAACAAAGATATACTAAAGGTAATGTAAAAGAGAATGAAATAGGAAAGTAAATTTTTTTGTTAATAAGTTCCAGTAAGTAGTAATTTGTTAAATAAAAATGTATTTATTGGTTTATAGTTTCAGCTTAAATACTGTATTAGTGATATTAAAAGCTCCTTTCATTGCGATTTTCCTGCCATTAGGGGGCGTCATCAAATGCCACTAGAAGAGATGCTACCGCTGCGTACTGTAGAATCTCCGTCTTTTAGGTGCATATTACACAAAATCTTGCCATATGACAAAAATTTTACATAAAATGTGAAATATTTTATTAGCTATTTTTTAGCGAATGCTGACCTTCCGAGAGAAAAAGCTGTATCTGAAAATACCCATTTTTTCTGCAAATGTATTTTGCAAATGTCAGTTTACATATTTGTGACTATGTTTCTGTAACTTCAAATTCAGAAGGCAGATTAGTGAGTTTTGTCCACGAGCGCAAATCTCAATATACAATATACAGCTATTATAATTCATAATAAATGTTACTTTAGGGCTCAAACTTATTAAGCATTCTTAAATTAACTGGATTTAGAGCAAGAAAGAGAATTAAAGTCGATGTGTGAGTATAAGTAAGCCTGGGAAAGTCTGCGTGCATGCATATCTTCGGATGAGGGTTCACTTCTCATCCAGTCTCCACGGAAACCAGACAATCCAACATGGCTGCCTGCCAAATCACCCCTCCCTGCATCTCGCGTTCTCCCATTAAAACACACCATCCCTCTGTTTCTAAACTAGGTCACTACACCTCCTCTGCTCTCTCCATTCCTTCTCAGTCTCCCTTTATCTTGCAACCCATGCTAGCATCTCCATTACCATAACCTTCTCTTCAGTTTTTTCTTCATCTGTCTCTTCCATCCCATGCTGTCAAAGTTTAAGTACTTTACTGGCTTGACAAGTTGAACCACTGCTACACATGCCCCAAGCCGTTAAAAATACATGAGGGAGCAAACGAAGAAGAGAGAGATGAAGTCGAGGGTCTAGGTTTTCGTTTTAGACATTCATTACATCTCTCCCGTACTGATAGCTCTCTTGCCCTCATATTCCATTTTCAACTTTCAACCTTCCCTCCCACGCTTATTCAGGTACATTTTTATCCTCCTAAATCCTTCATATTATCCTTTGCACCTAATCTTAGCCACCTTTTCCCTCTTCAATATCTCCACTCCTACTCTATCCACAGACTCTATTAAAACCTGGGGAAATCTGGGGAGATTTCATTTTTTGTACAGTGAGGGAAATAATGATTTGATCTCCTGCTGATTTTGTAAGTTTGCCTGTTTACAAAGAAATTAAGGTACTTTAATTTCAGTCAGTGAAATAAGTATTTGATCCTCTAGCAAAACATAACTTTGTACTTTGTGGAGAAACCCTTGTTGGCAAGCACAGAGGTCAGACATTTCTGATAGTTGGTCACCAGGTGTGCACATGTGTCAGGATACATTTGACTCCACTCCTCTGTAAATCTTTAAGGTTTCTTGGCTGTCGCTCAGCAAATTGGAGTTTTCACAGATTTTCTATAGGACTAGAGACTGGCTAGAACATTAATTGTGCTTCTCCTTCATCCACTCTTTGGTTGTCTTTGCAATATGTTTAGGATCTTTGTCATGTTAAAGCCACATCCACGACCCATCTTCAGTGATCTTGTTAAGGGGAGGAGGTTCTCGTCCAAGATTTTACGCTATATGGGCCCGTCCCTCAGCTCCTCAATGCAGTGAAGTCATCCTGTACCCGAGCAGAGAAAAAACTCTAAAGCATTATGTTTCCAACACTGTGCTTCTCTGTAGGGATGGTGTTCTTGGGGTCATAGTCATCATTTCTCTCCCTCCAAAAAAAGGAGTCAATTTGGGTCTCACAGCACTTTCTCCAAAGCCTTCTCTGAATCATTTTGATGTTCATTGTCAAACTTCAGACGAGCCAGGCGGGCCTTCTTGGGCAGTAGGACCTTGCAGGTGCTTCAGGATTTCAATCTATTGTGGCTTAGTGGGATACCAATGGTTTGCTTGCTAACTGAGGTCCCAACTGTCTTGAAATCAATAACAAGCTTCATCCGTATAGTTCTGGGCTGATCTTCAACCTTTCTCATGATCATCTTACCCCATTGGGGAAAATAATCCCACCAACAATTGTCTCCTTCTCACCAAGCTTCTATAATGAGGATCAAATACTTATTTCATTGACTGAAATGCACATAAATTTATAACCTTTATATAACATTTTCCCCCTGATTTCTTTTTTATATTCTGTCTCTACCGCTTCAAATAAACCTATCATAAACATTATAGCACCTTAATTTCTTTGTAAGCCGGCAAATTTACAAAATCGGATAACATAGTTTTAATAATGGAATTTCCAGAATTATATGACATAAAAAATGAGACAAATACAGAGATTTAGATAAAGAATACAGAGTGGGTTAATATGCCAGTTAAAATACATGATATGTGCAAATTATCATAGTAAATGCATGTCTGTCATTTGTATTAGTCATTACCACAAAAATATTTTAAATATACATAAACTTCAGGCAATTTAGTGACCTTGAACGTCTGCCCAGAGTCAAAAATTGTCACTTCGAGAGACCAAGCTCGCCAAGTCCGGTGAAGGGCCCCAACATACATTATAATGTCACGACTAGCAAATCAAAATCAAGCATTCATGCACCAGTGGGCCACCGTAGTTTAGGGCTACTGTAGAAACAACATGGTGAATTCCTTGCAAGTGGACCCTCGCTGTATGTAAATAGAAATGGCTCATTCTAAGTTGATAAAAACATAACGCTTCATTATTTAAGGTCTGCATACACCTTACATACATAGTTATGTATAGTATGTATGCATTTCTGTAAATAGATACTCCAAAAGACTACACACAGCATCAGCATATACATTCAACATGCATACATCCGCTAAAGGTCAATTTGGCCAACATGTAGGACTACACTAGAGATGAACCTCAGAGCATGAGCACAAAGCTACAAAAAGTCTCATTTTGATATCTTAGTGAGTCTTGAACTTTTCAGTTCCAAAGCTGTTGTAAATTACCCTAGAGACACACACCTGTGACCTCATTACATCAGTATTACTGCGTCACTGTTTCTTCGTGTTGCTTGGCAACCATTCTCCAAAGAACTAGATCGCTTGGCGGAAGAATATTTTTTTCCAACATCATAACATTTGTGTTGCTGTGTGTTTATTTCATAATACTTTGCCATGTATATGAAATAACCATTGTATCAAAGCAATAAGCCCTGTGACGCTGTGATTTACAGGGAATCCGCTTCGCCTCTTAGCTCTTTTCCTACATTAACTGACTTCACAAGGCTTATTTCTTTATTTGCCCACATGCAGAGATATAATAACAAATGCTATGTAGCCAACTGTGCCAGAAATTGCCATTCTAAGTTAGTTTCATTTATGAATTGGTTATTTTTCATTTTGGTCTATTCATGATATTGATTTATTATGCACTGTTGCAATTTAAACAAAAAACACTTTCCCCCCATAATTCCCTTGTAGCAAGATACTTTTTCTATGTCACATTAGAGTGCTATTTTATTTGTATCAACACTACAATCCATTTGTGAGCAGAATGTTAAAGGCTATAGCCAGTGCAGCCCACCAATAACATAAGCCACTACAACGAACAACCCAGACAGCCAGCGACCTCCAGGGATAAAGTCTTTCATGCCTTCCTCTGTCGTCCTCTCATATCCCCTACATTTCCCAAGCCACCAAACACAGTTAATCACCCCACGTAGAAAAGATTAAGCTGTAACTCACACGTGGCCCTTTGGCCTATAACTGTGCTTAAGTATTCTACTGTGTACAGACCTACAGTACTTAATTGCAGGGGCTGCAAAGTTTGTTGTTTATCTAATTTGTGTGCGTGTCATGACAAAAATAAATTGGCTCTAGATTTTAATAGAGCAAGCAAATCAGTGACATTCATGGCCAACACTTTTGATTCCAATGAATAATGAATAAGCTTTCGTCAGCCGGGGATTTTTTAACAAGGAGAGGAACCTTTGATCTAACCTCATGCACTGATCAGGCTTTCACTCCCTGTTTTAGCCCATCACCGCTTCTTTCTTTTCTGTATTATTTCCTTATACACTCACTTCATCACTCGCTCTTGTCATGCTCATTTTGCTCCTATTATAAGTTCAACAGGGTGACTCAGCAATTGTTTCCCTTTTATTTTATGTCTGTCACAATCCCAGTTTTTGATTCCCCTGTGTTTGTGAACTTTTGTGTTACATCCTGTTCTGTGCCATGTTTTGACGTCCTCTGTAGTTTAAGTGTTAATTACTATTAGTTCCTCAAGGTGTGTCTTGTTATCTTCTTAGCTTCTGTGTATTTAAACCCCAGTGTTTCCTTTGTCCGTTGTCTGTGTTTCTTGTGAATATGCTCTGTGTACTTTGGATTATTTTAGACTGTTCCCTTCCAAGTGTCTCAGCTAAGATGGCCGCTCAGACATCTGCCACATTTAGGCTTCCAGGTCTGCCTGTGCCTCCATGCCCAGATTTCCAGCCCTGCCTGCCACGCCCAGGCTTCCAACCCTGGAGCCACTCCTAGGCTTTCAGCACTGCCGTCTCCGCCCCTGGAATACACCAGGTGTGCCTCTGCACCACAGCCCAGGTCTGCCTTATGCTGCATGTGGATCCACTGCCTCACCTGCCATTTCGTTACACTTTCTCCTTGTGTTGGTTATCTGTCTAAAGCAACATATCTTCTATTAATCGTTGATTTATTTTGTTTTAAAGATTTGTTTTGAGAAGTTTTGAGAAACTTTCTCTATTTAATTTCAGGAGATTTCACTCTGGGCATTTGGCTCGTCCCCGATGGCCTCACCTGCTGTCTGTACTTGTTATTGTATTCGCAACAACTTTTATAATGTTTGACAATTCGTTCAATAAACTGGAGGTTTTTCTTATACCTCACTCTAGTTGTTCCTCTCTCTTATTTTCTCTGGTCATTCTACCTGTCCTCTTTATCAGCCTGTTTTAAAAAAAAATATCTTCTTTCTTATGAAACACTGTAGAAACATTTTCAACTTGAACAATGGGAGACCAGAGACAAATGCATGATCTTGTCCGTATCTGTTCTCTTCTCTGGTTAGGTGTTTAGAAAAGACTCAAAATAAATATGCAAGCAAATAAGATGTTAAAATATAGACGTTAACATTTTGTTCCGCAGTTTTTTTTGTAGAACCACCCACACGCTACTAAGCTTATCATTTGCATCACGTTCATTTAGCAGATGCTTTTATCCAAAGCTACTTACAACTGAGGAAATGCTACAAGCATATGGTCATGAAACAACATTAATGTACACAATGGTAGGTTTAGAGTACAAGCACTGTTAAAGGAACAGTCCTAGAATCTAACAGAATCTAAAATTCTGTGAAGAATGTACAAGAACGCTTGTAACAAACAGTTCTTGGCCACCACTGACTACCATAGTAGGAAATATATAGATATTTTGAAGAATGTAGGAAAGCAAACAGGCCGTTTTTGGGCACCTTTGACGACCATTGTTATTTTTCCTACTCTTGTGGCCAAAAGCTGTTTGGCTTTGAGTAAAAATAAAAAAATGGGTGGACTGTCCATTTAAAGGTCCAGTGAATACATTTTGCGGGATGTACCGGCAAGGTTGCGAAATGCAACCAATTGCTCACTGCATCCCTCAATTTCGAAGCACTAAGGTCCAAAATGTCGTCATGTTTTTCTCAGTTTTACAAATATGCCACAGATGCTATTGATAGAGCGCAAACCTTGTACGCTGCGACAGAATTATTTGGTGAATTTCTGGGTGACCAAGCGGAGCATTTGACCTTTATCGTGCGAGCCGGGAGTACTCTTCACAAAGCATGCGTGCAGACACATGCGAGTGTTGAGAGCAGCTGCCTGTCAGTCAGACATGACATGAGTACCAAATGGATTTCATCCTGCACAATAAATGCTGTGAAAAAGGTGCCATTTTTGTTTGCTGGCCATTTTTGTTTACTGGACTACTAATGCTTTCATCTCCACTACAATGTAACATCAAGATCTTTAAGTACCAGAGAACAATAAAGTTTAAGTGGTTCACTCCTCATCACTATTCTATCTGATCATCTCTCTCTCTCTCTCTCTCTCTCTCTCTCTCTCTCTCTCTCTCTCTCTCTCTCTATGTTGGAGATTGAGCAGTCTGAGTGGCATTACCCCGGCAGTGACCCGCACACAAAGACACACACCGGTTCACTGGTGATTAACAATATCGTGCTGTGCTACTAAGTGTGATTAACCAGATGCTATGGCAACACGCGATAAACAAACAGCAAGTGTTGTATTGCGACGTCATTTCTGCACAATGATTAATAAGAGAGAGCGAAATGATGGAGAGCTGTTTCACATATGTCAAGCCTCTCGCCGTCCTTTGGGTCACCTTGCCAGTCTATCTCCCTATCTCAATCTCTCACTCTCCATGCACATTTGGATTCTTCTTATTCCACATACTGTAGAGTCTAAAGCGTGTAGTAAACTGAGTGATACTATCATTTTTGCATTCTCACTGTCTGCTCCATTCACTCTGATGAGATAAGAGAGAAGATGATGTTCCTGGCTCTCTGCAGTGTACTCCACGGGGGCAGCTGTGTTCTTAGAGAAAGGCTCGGCATGGAGACATCCATACCCATGACAGGTGCTTTTTTTACCTTCACTTGTTTTTTGGTCAGAGACAAGTGTCAAGTTGTTGCTAGGATACTAGACATGTGGGATGTGATGTGCACATGACATACATACATATGGGAG